>NC_092385.1:31763273-33013273 GCF_030028105.1 Mobula birostris | reverse complement strand
AATGGTCAGGTTCATGACATAGACCGGATCCTACGCAGATCATCACAGCCCCAGGCAATTTTAGTTGGATCCCCCTCGAAATTAAATGGCCAAAAATGTCAGAAGTCATGAAGTGTTCACCATATCAGAAGGAGTAAAAGATGAACGGATTTCCAAAAGGCATAAAGTTAAAGATGACGCATTTCTTTAATACTTTAAGCAAGAAAACTTTTTTATTTCCATCTTTTAAAGCTTCAAAATAACAAAAAAGGAAAAGGGCCCGAAGCAAAAGTTTGGGCACCCTGCATGGCAGTGCTTAGTAACACCCCCTTTGGCAAATATCACAGCTTGTAAACATTTTTTGTAGCCAGCTAAGAGTCTTTCAATTCTTGTTTGGGGGATTTTCACCCTCTCTTCCTTGCAAAAGGCTTCTAGTTCTGTGAGGTTCTTGGGCCGCCTTGCACGCACTGCTCTTTTGAGGTCTATCCACAGATTCTCAATGATGTTTAGGTCAGGGGACTGTGAGGACCAAAACCTTCAGCTTGCGCCTCTTGAGGTAGCCCATTGTGCATTTTGAGGTGTGTTTAGGTTCATTATCCTGTTGTAGAAGCCATCCTCTTTTCATCTTCGGCTTTTTTACAGATGGTGTGATGTTTACTTCCAGAATTTGCTGGTATTTAATTGAATTCATTCTTCCCTCTACCAGTAAATGTTCCCCGTGCCACTGGCTGTAACACAAGCCCAAAGCATGATCGATCCACCCCCGTGTTTAACAGTTGGAGAGGTGTTCTTTTCATGAAATTCTGCACCCTTTTTTCTCCAAACATCCTTTGCTCATTGCAGCCAAAAGGTTCTATTTTAACTTCATCAGTCCACAGGCTTGTTCAGATGTTCCTTTGAACCTTTTGAATAGAACTTTTAGGCCGCAATGAGCAAAGGTATGGAGATGGAGGCAACTGGTGCAGCACTCATCTGTACAGGGTCCCTACAACCCAGGCAATTGCGGGATCCATAACTGTGACTTTCACATTTCATCTTTTCTCTCTTTATGGATTTTTCAGTTGCCTTCTGTTAGTTTTTAAGAGCTCCCCAATCCTCTACCTTCCCATTAATTTTAGCAATATTATGTGCCCTCTCTTTTGCTTTATATGCTGTCTTTGACTTTCCTTGTCAGCTATGGCTGCCTTACTTTCCTTTTAAAATACTTCTTTGCTCCCTGCGCCTTCTGAATTTCTCCTAGAAACTCCACCTATCGCTGTTGTGCTGTCATCCCTGTTAGTGCCCCCTTCCAAGCAACTTTTCCCAGCCCCTCTCTCATGCCTCTGTAATTTCTTTTATCCCACCGTAATACTTCTTCTCTCAAAGCGCTGGATAAATTCTATTGTACTATGATCATTGCCTCCTAAGGGTTCCTTTATCATAAGCTTCCTAATCAAATCTCGGTCATTACATAACACCCAAACCAGAATTGCCATTCTCCTTATGGACTCAACCACAAGCTGCTCTAAAAAGCCACCTCATAGGCATTCTATAAATTCCTCTTCTTGGCATCCAGCACCAACCGGATTTTCCCAATCTACCTGCATATTGAAATCCCCCATAATTATTGCAACATTGCCCCTTTTACATGCCTTTTTTTTATCTCCAGTTGTAATTTGTAGCACACATCCTGGCTACTGTTTTGGAGACCTGTTTATAATTTCCATCAGTGTCTTTTTACCCAGGCGGTTTCTTAACTGTACCCATAAGGATTCTACATTTTCTGATCCTATGTCACCTCTTTCTAAGGATTGGATTTAATTTTCACCAATAGAGCCAGCCCATCCCCTTTGCCTGCCTGCCTGTCCTTTCAATACAAAGGGTATCCTTTGATGTTAAAATCCCAACTATAATCTTCTCTCAGCCATGACTCTGTAAACCCCACAACATCATAAATGCCAATCTCTAACTGTGCTACAAGATCATCTCCCATATATTGTGTGTACTCAAATATAATACCTTTAGTCCTGTATTCATCACCCTTTTTGATTTTGACCCCATATTACAGTGCAATTCATCCCACTGACCGCAATTTCACCCTATCATCTACCTGTCCTTCCTGACAGTCTCACGATGCACTGCATTTGTTTATATACCAGCTACCCATCCTCAGTTCTGTCTCTCAAGTTCCCACCCCCCTGCCAAATTAGTTTAAACCATCTCCAACAGCTCTAGTAAACCTGCTGCTAGGATATGGGTCCCCATTGGGTTTAGATGTAACCGTCCTTTTTATACAGATCATGCCTTCCCTAGAAGAGATCGCAATGAACCAAAAATCTGAAACCCTGCCCTATGCACCTGCTCCTGAACCACGCATTCTTCTCCCAAATCACCCTATTCTTACCCTCGCTGGCACATGGCACATGGCACGTGACAATCCAGAGGTCACTACCCTGGAGGACCTGCTTTTCAGATTACTGCCTAAGGATTCCTCCTTTTTCCTACCTATGTCATTGGTACCAATGTGTATCATGCTTTCCAGCTGCTCACCCACCCCCTTTAGAATGCCATGGTCCGAATCCAAGACATCCCTGATCCTGGCACCTGGGAGGCAACATACCATCTTGGTGTCTCTTTCTCGTCCACAGAGACTGCTTTCTGCTCCCCGAGTTATGGAATCCCCTCTCACTGCTGCAATCCTCTTCTCCTCCCTTCCCTCTGATCCACAGAGCCAGACTCAGTGCCAGAGACCTAATCGCTGTGGCTTCCATCTGGTGGGTTGGCCTTCCTCCTCCTCCCCCGCCCCCCATAGCAGTATACTTTTTTTAAATTGTTATTTTGAAGTGGTTATTTATTATTATTATTTATTTATATTTGTATTTGCACAGTTTGTTGTCTTCTGCACTCTAGTTGATCTTTCATTAATCCTGTAACTATTCTATAGATTTGCTAAGTATGCCCACAATTGAATCTCAGGGTTGTATATGGTGGCATATATGTACTTTGCTAATAAAATTTACTTTGAACTTTGAACTTGTTATTGAGGGAATGGCTACAGCAGTACTCTGCAATGACTGGCAATTCGGCTTCCCTCTCCTGACAGTTATCCAGGGACCTGCCTCCTGCAACTTAAAGGTGAGTGGCACCCTGTAGCTCCTATGTATCACCTGCTCATTCTCCTGTATAAGACAAAGGTCACTGAGCTGCAGTTCCATTTCCTTAACACAGTCCCGAGTGAGCTGCAGCACAAGGTACTTTGTGCAGATGTAGTTATCAGGGAGACTGTTTCCCACATCTCACACAAGGAACATAACACTCCCTCGGGATCTATTCTCAATGCACTAGCTGTATACTAACAGAAAAGATAACTCACTGGGAACTTTCCTTCTACTTACTTAGAACCTCTGCCTGTGTTTGCTGGAGCCTGTTCTCACCTAAGCCTACCCTAAAAATGCTCCCCTCCAACAATGGCCACTCCATTTACACCTCCTTTGTTTTTATTGGTCCTGTGCTGATTGCTGCCCAGCAAGAAAAGCTGAAAAATACCCGATCTCTTTTTAAACCTCATCCTGCATCACCAACGAATGACTGCTCACACTGACTGCCGCCCGCCGATAAAATACTTGCATATTGCAACTTGTGTAAGAAAATCACAGAGGATATGACTCCTCTGTGCAGTGGCATTTTAGTCGTCACCCTCAAGCACAATCAAATCTCTACTCATTGAATTCAATGTGTTCATTTACACTGTCATCAATGTCCTGCCCTTATCCTGACTTTTCAATTTCCATTAAACATCTTGTGCTCTTCAGACTCTTTGCCCTTATCTTCTCTACCTCGCAAACCTTCAGGCTATTGGGAATACATATTGCAAATGGTCTTGGTGTGCAGAAATTCAACCCTAAATCCTCTGTGTTGCTTTTTTCACCCCCGCCTAATTCTTAGACCCTCTTGCAGCTCCCTCCTTCCAATTATTTCTCCACATCTTACATTTCTGCTCAGTGATTATTTTCTCTGTGAAAGTTATTACATATTTCCAATGACAACATAGAAATGAATTACAAATTCTTTTCAATACTAAATACCAAGCACACACACACACACACACATATATATATATATATAAAAAATACAATGAGGACCCATTTGGGGGCAACCAGCAAAGATTGGTCTTCAATATGTAATATCCTGAAGATGATTTCAAACTGTACTCATGTATACAACAACAATTATTTTGCAGTAGCATCTAATTCAGATTTAAGCTGAATGAATAGCTGGCAGCAATCCTAATCCTTACAATAACTGTGATAAAGTACTTTACCATGTCAGTTCCATTTGGGCAAATCATAGCTAACTCACCCTGTAATGAAAACAACAGGAATTCTGCAGATGCTGGAAATTCAAGCAACACACATCAAAGTTGCTGGTGAACGCAGCAGGCCAGGCAGCATCTGTAGGAAGAGGTACAGTCGACGTTTCAGGCCGAGACCCTTCGTCAAGAGTAACTGAAGGAACAGTGAGTAAGGGATTTGAAAGTTGGAGGGGGAGGGGGAGATCCAAAATGATAGGAGAAGACAGGAGGGGGAGGGATGGAGCCAAGAGCTGGACAGGTGATTGGCAAAAGGGGATGCAAGAGGATCATGGGACAGGAGGTCCGGGAAGAAAGACAAGGGGGGGGGACCCAGAGGATGGGCAAGAGGTATATTCAGAGGGACAGGGGAAGAAAAAGGAGAGTGAGAGAAAGAATGTGTGCATAAAAATAAGTAACAGATGGGGTACGAGGGGGAGGTGGGGCCTAGCGGAAGTTAGAGAAGTCGATGTTCATGCCATCAGGTTGGAGGCTACCCAGACGGAATATAAGGTGTTGTTCCTCCAACCTGAGTGTGGCTTCATCTTTACAGTAGAGGAGGCCGTGGATAGACATGTCAGAATGGGAATGGGATGTGGAATTAAAATGTGTGGCCACTGGGAGATCCTGCTTTCTCTGGCGGACAGAGCGTAGATGTTCAGCAAAGCGGTCTCCCAGTCTGTGTCGGGTCTCGCCAATATATAGAAGGCCACATCGGGAGCACCAGACGCAGTATATCGCCCCAGTCGACTCACAGGTGAAGTGTTGCCTCACCTGGAAGGATTGTCTGGGGCCCTGAATGGTGGTAAGGGAGGAAGTGTAAGGGCATGTGTAGCACTTGTTCCGCTTACACGGATAAGTGCCAGGAGGGAGATCAGTGGGGAGGGATGGGGGGGACGAATGGACAAGGGAGTTGTGTAGGGAGCGATCCCTGCGGAATGCAGAGGGGGGGGGAGGGAAAGATGTGCTTAGTGGTGGGATCCCTGTAATGATGTGCTTTTATGCCAAAACATTAGAGTATACAAAAAAATTACAGGAACAGACCAGCAGGCACCTCAGTCTTGTTCCATCTTTCAATAAGATAGTTCAACATTCAGCTTTGTATTCCTGTCCCTGGATTTTCTTGCTACTCTAACATCAATTAAGATTGTAGATGACTTCTTGAGTAGTGTCAGATTTTCACATCTCAGTGATACTTAATTAAAGTGATTGAAACAATAATATTGTAAGAGTCGGTCAAATGAAAAAAAAATCTATGACGCTAACCAAGATTTTTAATTCATACAAAAAGCCACAATCAGATTGAGTTGTTATAAGCATGGTAGTGTTTACCATATTTGTCACTTTCATGATAAACAACTAAAATCTCTAACAGATTTTTTGATAAATATCTGGTAAATTTGGAAGAGTCTTCCAATGATTCAAAAGAATGAGAAGCAGCAGCATACTAAATTAAATTCTCTGCCCTTTGGGTTTTACTTCATGTCTGCTCTAATTTCAACAGCCTTGAATATGTCATGATTCTTTGACTGATAGATTAAATATAACCTACTTGTGTTGTTCTCTGCAGCAATTATTTATTTTCGAAAACTGCTTTAGAGAGCAACTAAAGCCTTATTTCAAAACATCTCAAAAACAACAGTCCAACAAGGAGACGCAAAAAGTTACTAAGAAAAGATGCAGCTGAATTCACTCTAACCAAATTGTCTAAGGGGAGGGTGATAAATCTTCCAGATCTTGAATGCCCTCCAAGTGCTTTAGAGAAAACATAATGGGCTGGAGCTTGCAGGGATGAAATCAACAGTTCCAATCCAAATTACTGACTTTCAACTATTGAAACTTGGACACTAACACATGCACCATCAAGCATAAAAGTCAACGATTTACAGAGTGACAGTTGTGTCAGATTTGTTACACTTGCCACTGCTGGATGCACACCCTTGGGTCCAAACCTTGCCTGAAATATCCAGCAGAAAGCTGGGCATTTGCCACTCAGATACTAAACCATGTCAGACCTGGTTTCGGACGGCCTATTGATTTCATTATAGTTGAAGAAGATTAACATTATTTTACTCAATGCAATATTTATAATCATTTCTAAATGTTCTTTAGTATATTTAATTATCTCTTATTTTTGTTTAATATTATTCCATAATTAACTTCAATTTAACATTTTTTAAATGCCAGAAACAATTAAAAGTTTTTGACTAAAGGCAAAGCTCAAACCTTATATTGCCTGTCTGAAAACCATCTCAAACCTGAATTGTTAACTGTGTTTTTCTTTCCACAGATACTGCCTGAACTGTTAAACCTATCCAGGGTTTTCTATTCTTTGTTATTTCTTGTAAAGTTCAAAGGTCAAACATTCAAAGTACATTTAGTATCAAAGTATGTACAACTGTGAAATTCATCTTCTTACAGGCAGCCACAAAAACAAAGAAACCCAAAAGAACCCATGAAAAAAGACCATCAAACATCCATTGTGCAAAAAAAAGAACAACTAGTGCAAACAATAAAAAGTAAACAAGTAGTACTCCGAACTGAAGTTCACAAAAATGTAGTCCACAGACACAAAGCCCATTCAATGCTGAAGCCAGTCCAGGAGCCTGTTAGTTGCAGGCCACAGCCTCAGTTCAGCACAGAGATGAGTAAACCTCATGGAGCATTGAGCTGTACACCGGCCCACCAAGGACACGATCTCACTGTACTCCATTTGAATTGCTGCTGAGACCTTGCAACCTGATTCAAGGCTGTGCAGGACCTGGGGACATCGGCCCTCCTCCTGTGATGCACAGAGACCATGTCAACAACCAAGGCAGCAAGATGAATGAAACAAACGTTTTGAAATCTCTCACAAAATGTGAACACCAGTTATCTACTACAGGCTAATTTATTCAACTTGCATAATAAAATAAATAAATTTTACATGAATAGGGAAACAGGGATTCCATGTCATGTTACATTGTGTGACAAAAAAAGGTTGTTGGGAATCATTACCTTACTTGATTGTGATGACACATGGGTAAAAGAATGAAGAATCAAAACACTGAAAAAGAGAACTACATACCATCTATCTAGCCTACATTCTGCATAAAATTAGGTGAAATGATGTGCAACTAGATGGTATTTCCAGTACTATTAGTAAAATATTACCAAGACAACAAAACAACAAAACATGTATCAGAATCAGAATCAGGCTTAGTATCACCAGCATATGTCATGAAATTTGCTGTCTTTGCAGCAGCAATATAATGAAATGCATAATGAGAGAGAAGTAACTGTGAACTACAGTGTGTATATATATATATATATATATATATATATAAAATAGTTAAATTAAATAAGCAATGCATAAATAAAAATAAAAGAAAACATAGTGAGGTAGTTTTCGTGGGGTCAATGTCCATTTAGAAATAGGATGGCAGAGGGGAAGAGCTGCTCTTGAACCATTGAGTGTTTGCCTTCAGGCTTCTGTACCTCCTTCCTGATGGTAGCAATGAGATCAGGGCATGTAGATATTATTTTTGACTGCATATATCCTCACTCTGCAGGAAAAATATGAAGAATTGCATTTCAATCCATTCAGGAAAGTTCTGACAAAAGATGATCTGTGGCTAGGGAACCAGGCTAGATTTAAACTCTTAGGAAAGCCTCCAGATTTGGTGCATCAAGAAGGAAACAAGAAGACATTGCGACAATTGTGTTTTAAAATAATTGTGAAATCATATTTTATTTTAAAAATATTGCATGGACTTGCATTTTCAGTCTTCAGATATCAGACATCTTCTATACCATTCAGTATTACAAAGTTTGTGTTTCCTTCTCACTTCTGATATCAGCTTTTGCAGCTTTATGCACCAAGAAACTCTATAGTACAATTTACAATTCTTTCACTTTGTCACTATCTTGTAGAATAGAGTATTACAAAAGTCCAGTGCGGGTCCCTGAAACTTACTATTTGAAAGTCTGGTAGAGCAGAAAACCTCTTCACATTTGAAAAATATCTGGTTGAACACTGGATGTGCCATAAACTTCAAGGTTATGGATTAAGCGCTGAAAAGAAAGATTAGCCTGAATGGCTTTTTCTCGGTCAGTTTAGATTATAATGGGGAAAACGGCTTATTTTTCTCATTAACTGGCAATGGAGCTACATATGATTAAAAAGAGTTAAAAGCAATAGAAATCTGCCAAATATGAGAATCTTCTCTAAAATGAAGAACAGCTGGTTTAAAGTGGAAAGCATCAATTTATCAAGGTGATGAAAGAAATGACAACTGATCTCTCAAATCATAACAAACGTGCCTGTCCCACTCTTAGCTATGGTAAAAAGACAAAGCAACAACTGTATTATATTTACAGAGAAAAAGAGAACAATTATAAGAGTCTGCTTTTCTTTTTTTAATTATTTTGTTTTAGTATTTCATAATATATTCATTAGGCTAAATTTGATATTCCATGGTATTTAATATTTTTTTATCTTTTGAAAAGGATATGAAGGAAAGCAACAAAAATGATTCTGTCTGACCCAGTTAAGATCTTTGGATTTGCCATGAACTGCATACAGCAACACAAATCCTACAAAATTGAGTCAAGATTTCTCCCAATCTTCAGAAAAGGTATAATTCATTTCCAAATAGAAGATATTAGTTGTATTCTTGAAAAAAAACTAAATCCACAGGCTAGCAACTCAAAATGCTGTTTATATAGGTGGTAGTTATAAGTACGAAGGAGACAAATTTCTGTGAGCAGCCAAATTTGAGAGGCGTGTTGCAGTTCTTCCAATTCCTATCTGAGGTGCATCAGAATATCTGCTTCGCCTCAGAAGTGGGCAACAAGGCTGTGTATTTGGGACTGAAGCCCATTAACAATAAGTTTTAATGGAGATGTCACCTGCTCCTGAGTCCTTGTTACTTCAAGCTTGAAGTATTCCCTTTTCAATTTATTATTGATAGTGTGATGGGATCCTGAATTACCCCTATGAACTGTGCTCGTTTACCCCTATTAACTGTGCTTTTGAAAAGAGAGCAAGACAGTTATTTAACATCGATATCTTGTTTTGAAGAGAGAGAGATGAAGACTAACTGTTGGACTGTCACTTTAAGGCATGAGGAAGAACTGGCTAACTTTTGGATTTCTGCTGAGTTGGAGAGAGAGATGGCACCGAGCAGCTCGTAAGTTGCTATGAAGGCGGTGTTATTTGATGGACACTCGATGTTATGATTTTCGGCAGCGTGTTGATACTTCCCATGGACATGGAATGCTTGTACATTTCTTACACAGACAAAGGAAGGAGGAATTATTTGAGTGTCAGTTGGTGCTCAGCATGGGCAGATAAAATAGGAGGTCAGATGATAGACCCAGGCACATGTTTTAGACACTGAATGAGCATTGTGCCCGCAGAAAAAGTGGGTTTTGGCGGATCGATCAGTTGCTCTTGCAGTGAAAAGGAAAGGGGTTGACTGATGGGGAGTTGTCCATGTGTCCACCCTCGTCTGGGTGATAGCTCCACCATAGAAAACCAGTCCCCTTTGTTAAAGTCACAGTCGGTGACTTTTAAAGGATTTCGAAGGACAACGACGGCATCAGCTCACCTGAAGACTCAAATCTCTCCCTCTCTCTCTCCCTCTCTCTCTCCATCACTACTCAACTCAATACCAGGAACTGAACTGAACTGAACTTAACTCATCATCGTAAGACTGTATCTTTTTACCCTTAGACTTAAAGAAGCTTGGTTTTTCATACATATATTTCCACACTTACTGATATACTTACTTATATATATAATCATTGCTAACCTGTTTGATTTATCTACATTTATATTACTGTATTGCGTAGTTACTAATAAATATTATTAGTTAATAGCAATACTGGACTCCCCATCTCTGTTGGTTCTTTATTCCCAACAGGGGGTACATGACAACAGGAGTGGCGTCAAAGCTGGCTTGAATGGACTGCTGTAAAATGTAGTCAAGGGAACTTACATCAAGGACAGGGTCACATTTGAGGAGGTCTTCGAAAAGCTCCTTCTATCAGGTGTTCCCTACCTCTCTGGGCCTGATGAGTTCACTGCTTGATCTCTGTGGCATGTGGCCTGTAGTAAGAACCTGCCATTGCTATATTTATCTCATTAGCCACTTCCAAATCTATGACCCAGAGTGATACCCTCATCCTCATTCCCCAGGGATTCCTGAAGAGAGGAAGCATTAAAGTACTGTGCAGAATATAAGGAAAACACAAGAACACTAAAAATTAGGACTACAAGTAAGCCAGTCAGCCCTGTGAGCCTGTATCACAATTCAATACGATCATGGCTGACCTATGCTGGTCTCAACTCCTCTTCAGTGTCAGTTACCTACAAACTTAATTCTTTGATCATTCAAATAGTTACCTCAAGTAACACATATAAAATGCTGGCGGAATTCAGCAGATCAGACAGCATCTATGGAAAGGAATAAACAGTCAATGTTCTGGAACAAGATCCTTCACCAGGACCTATCTCTAATCTACCTAAATGAGACAGAAGTGCTGCGATGTCATTGACTTGATCAGTTTGCCAATCTGTCTCTTTCCAGCAGGGGTTTCCTATGTTGCAATTTCCAAATCAGAAATACATGCAATAGACAAAAGCTCAAGGATATATACTGTATGTGTTGAATATGGGCAGGATTCTGCTCTTTTTATTCCCCCCCGATGAGAACTGGTGTACATATGGCAGCAAAGAAAAAAATTATCTATACACTACTCATTCTTGTACTCAGAGTATTTCAGTGTGAGCATTTGAAAAGCGTTCAAGTCTTATCCTGTTGGCATTCCAACCATGGCAGTAAAATATTAATCACCAATGTAATGTTGTAGATGACTGAAGGAATCTCATGCATGTCCTACAAATCATTAATGGTATGGTATTAAAACTTGGAACAATTTGTGAGGTTTTGTCTGCTTTAAAATATTGTTTTTTAATTTATTCTATTTTATCTTCAGTAATGATAAAAATAGAGATCAAATAAATAATTACTTATTTAGCAAGGATTTGTTTTATTCACACATTATATCGCATAAGAACATTCAATCCCTATTGTCATTTCAGTCATAAAACAGGTACAAGTTAGTATATAGCAGGGCTTTGTTAATTCATAATTGTGGAGAATCTTACAGGGAGATTTGACATTTAAAACATTTTTCTAAATAATGGCAATAGAAATTCCAAAAATCTAAAAAAACGTTGCAGTTTTATGCAACTGTCATAAGGATGATATCCTGTTCTCGGTTTTCTTTCCAGGGTATTTAGTACTCTGAATTATTCAATAGTTATTTGATCACAAGAGCTGCCTATGTAATTTGTTAACTGAATGAAGAGCAAATTACAATTCAGGAAACACATGGTATTTATTACATTTTTATATTTAGCAGTGACAGAAAAGTATGCTAATATTTAAAAAGCAAATTCAGCACATATATATGTGACCTTATGTTTCCCACTGTAGTCGTGATGAGCTGCTTTGACTAGAATAACAGGATGAAAGGTCTCTGTAGTTCCTGGTGGATTCTTGTAGAAAGGAATATACCTACTGTCCAGTGTTAAATGGACATGGTAAAAACATTCAAACGTACACATGAAATTATCTGTAGCTCATACGAGCCCTTTACCTCATAAATCACATATAATTGTTGAATTATGAATGTTCTATCTCATTTAGTCTCCTGAGGAAAGTGATTAACCACATGAGAAGCCTCCCGAAAAAAAAAGTCAGTGTGTAATTTATCTCTGGCACCCTAATATTATTTATTAAATTATCAATTTAATATTAAATATATCCTTGCTTCACAGCAGTCAACATAATTTGGAGAGTATATAATCATAATTTTCAGCTAATTCCTAATCAGTTATTCATCCAGCTGTGTTTTAAAAAAGTCTTCACATTAACTCTGAGCCAATAGACATTTTATACAGTATGCTGTAGAAAAAAAATATGATTGCTACATTCCAGATGCTTTTGTTTCTATTGATAAAAATATGATTTTAGATATTGTAAGTCCTGTTTATATACCATTCTTGTGCATTTTGAATCAATGATCAGCTATTGAATGTCTTTTGCAGTGGAAAAATTGTGAATTATAATAATGTCTGTTTCTTGGAAGTTACCAAGTGGTGTCAGCAGCAAAGCCACATGTCCTTTGGCAGTTATGTAAATGCAATTAATAAAGTTTAAAGAATGCTCAGCGTACATGCTATACCACCTTAAGATAAGAGTTACCTCCTCTAATAATATGAAAAATTTTAAAAATCATTGTTCAACTAAATTTAATCCATCTAAGTTCTGTTTCATTCTCAGCTCAGAATTGTGAAGTACCTTGCTCATGTTCTCATATGGATTAAAGATTAATGATTAGCTTGATTTGTCACGAGTGCATCGGAACATACAGTGAAATGCGTTGTCTTTATCAAATCAAATCAGTGAGGACCATGCTGGGGAGCCCACAATTGTTGCCACACTCCCAGTGCCAACATAGCATGCCCACAGCTCACCCACCCTAATCGCATTTCTTTTTGAAATGTGTGAGGAAACCAAGCACCCAGAGGAAACTCATGCAATCTCAAGGACAATGTACAAACATCCTTACAGAGAGAAATAGGAATTAAATCTTACAGCTGGCACTGTAAAGTGTGGCATGGCTTTGCTACTGTGTTGCCCTATACCACGGCAATGGTTCAGTTCCTAATCACTCTCCAGCAATTTTGGCCTCCTGCTTGTGATTATACCAGAGTGGAACTACAGTAAACTTTTTTATCATGTTATTCCAATCAAAGAACCGTGTTGCATCACACATAATTAGTTAACCTTAGAGAAAACAGTACATGACCCCACTAAAGTTAAACTCATAAAAGAGGAACATCAGGATGAAAAGGAAAAGTTAACTGCTTTGTAAATATTAGAAAAATACTACAGCTTTGAAAAGTGTTAGAGAGGTGAGGTGTGCAGAGTTGTGGGAATTGACCCCAAATATGACACCATCCTTATACATCTACGAAACCATCTTCCCAAATTTTCATATATCATTTAGTAAAGCCCTAAGAAGTTTCCAGGAACAGAGGGATCTTAGTTTAAAATCCAAGGCAGCAGCATAGATAGATCAAACAACAGGAATTCTGCAGATGCTGGAAATTCAAGCAACACACATCAAAGTTGCTGGTGAACGCAGCAGGCCAAGCAGCATCTGTAGGAAGAGGTGCAGTCGACGTTTCAGGCCGAGACCCTTCGTCAGGACATTTTAGCATAGATAGATCAAGTGGTTTAGAAGACATATAGGATACTTGACTACATTAGCCAGTGAATATTGAGTTCTTTTTTTGTCAAAAGCAAGCCAATAAAAAGAATAGAATATAACCTTTAAACTATTAAAATAAAAACAAATTTGAATACTATTATGACACCAGCTTTAGCTTTCCATGGCTACTTGGACTGAATTATGTGTTAGCTAAAAACTATTATACCACTAATATAGTAATGAGCTGCAATGAGTTGTACAATTAAAAACTAAATCTTGATTCTCAATAGTCCAAGACATTATATGTGAACATGGATCAAAGACTCGACAAGATAAAAAAATTCCCATTGTTTTATCTTACTGAGATAACACATTCCTTTTATGAACTCATCAAGTGTACAAAACCTGTTTTAGTACATACATTCTTTTAAAAAAAGATTCTTTGCAATTTATACTTTCACATTGTAGTATATTCCTTGTCACATGAATGTTAATTGAACATCAGTAAATATAGGCGCTGTGGTGGCTTTATAAGATACAGGACGTAGCTGTATGCTTGTGGTCTTCTGCTGCTGTAGCCCATCCCCTTCAAGGTTTGATGTGTTATGCATTCAAAAATATTCTTCTGCTCACTACTGTTGTAACATGTGGTTATTTGAGTTACTGTCACCTTGAATCAGTCTGGCTATTCTCCTCTGACTTCTCTCACTAACGAGGCATTTTTGCCCACAGAGCTTCTACTCTCTCGATTTTTTTTCCCCACGATTCTCGGTAAACTCTAGAGACTGTTGTCTGTGAAAATCCCAGGAGATTAGCAGTTTCTGAGATGCCCAAACAACACCATCTGGCACCAACAATCATTCCATAGTCAAAATCACTAGATCACATTTCTTCCCTGTTCTGATGTTTGGTCTGAACAACAACTGAATCTCTTGACCATGTCTGCATGCTTTTATGCAGTGAGTTGCTGCCACATGATTGGTTTATTAGATACTTTCATTAATGAGCAGGTGTACAGCTGTACTAATAAAGTGGCCACTGGGAGAGTTTTTTAACAATTTGTTTTGCAATCCTTTACCCTGAAATATAGAAGGAATAATGCCCAATGTAATGAGATCCTGTTTGTTAATTCAGAACTTTTCAAATTTAAAACATTACCACTTCTATCAATTACCTCATAAAAATACAGTATATATTTGGCTTGGTATTTTATAGCATACATATGCATCTCAATAAACTTTAGAAATATACATAATGATCAAGTCATTTATTTACTCTCTTGGACATATAACTGTGCCTCTATTGTTATTGGATGTGGATCTGTCATAAACATTATGAAACTATTGGGAGAGTACCTTCACCACAGGTGCCTTAGCAACCAGGAAGAAAGGATATCACCACTTCTCAAAGGTTGGACTTGTTAGCAATACCTCACAATAGGACAGATGATTTTCATGAAATAGCAACTACAAAATATATAGGAATACACTAGTTAAGCTGCACCCATATTTGTAGAACAATCTTCCAAAAATGAGCTAGATCTAAACATGGTAGCTGGAAAATCAAATTCAACTAAGTAAATAAATCTTCCATTTGTTAAGAAAGGTGGTATCAGTAATAGTGACTGGAATTACCGGGTTGTCATTACAACCTCTCTGGTTCACTAAATAAGGGAAATGCAATCTGCTGTCCCTCTGTGGACTGAGTACAATTGACTCCAGACCTTCCAGCATGTTCAACATCTCAATTCAGGGCAATAAAGGCAGACAATGAATGCTGACATTGCCTATAACATGTATGTCCCTTGTACAAAATATTAGCAGAAGCATTGCAATGAAGATTTTGTCGTAACGATCCGAATAACAAAGTGGTAACTGTATAAACTTTTTCCTACTTCCATGATAAAATTCTGGAGAAATTGTTTTGGTTATGAGGTAATAATAAACTTAAAAGAAAAGTTAAATAATCAATTTTTAAGATGACTTGAATACGAATTACAAACCAAAAGGCAATCTTATGTATCTGTAAATGATGGTTCTTAATGCATTTTCTCAAGCTAGTTACACATCCAGTTGTCTCGAAGGACAATGGGTAATGGTGATGACCATCACAAGCCTGGGGGGAAGGTATGGAGATCGTGAGATGCCCGGTTGTCAAGATCCTCCTCTCAGCCTCGCCAGTGTAGTCTAAAGGAAAGCTTGTGAAGCAATATGTTTGACGCCAGCTTGGCTGAAAAAGCTGTTGGAAGGTTGTTCAATGGCGTCCAGCCACCTCAGGGGCTCCACTTCGGATTTGCTGTCTGGGTTTACTCCTGTAGCCTTCATCCCTCGTGAGGCTGTCCACAAGGCAGTGGGACTATTTACCCATAGCTGGGGAGCTGGTTCACGAGCACCAGGGCGTGTCCACACACCGGCGGGCCTGCGTGAAATGTGCCAGACCTCTTCCGGCATCCTCCGTAGCTCAGCCTGAGTCCGAAAGGAGTTCAGTTTCCATGTGTCGTCAATGAGGAGGTATTACATGAGGCTTGCTGTTGGTGAGGCTACGTACTTACACATTCAGCTCTCCTTTTCACAAGACTGCTAGCCAGCAGTGGAAGCTGAAAGGGAGAGCAACAAGTATACACACTACACTACCACAGTAGATGCATCACAACAATCATTTTGACACCCTTCTATTAAGCCTGACATTGTTACCATTGCAGCTGCATAATGTTCCCATTACAACAGCAGCAAATACAAACTAAACTAGTAACAGTAAATATGAATGCAAGTCTACACATAATAAAACATTGCTGCAAATTCACCTAATGAGAATACAGAAAACAGTCTAAACAAACTAGTGAAGTATGATATGAGCAACACACATAAAAGTTGCTGGTGAACGCAGCAGGCCAGGCAGCATCTTTAGGAAGAGGTACAGTCGATGTTTCGGGCTGAGACCCTTCGTCAGGGCTAACTGAAAGAAGAGATAGTAAGAGATTTGAAAGTGGGAGGGGGAGGGGGAGATCCTAAATGATAGGAGAAGACAGGAGGGAGAGGGGTGGAGTCAAGAGCTGGACAGTTGATTGGCAAAAGGGTTATGAGAGGATCATGGGACATGAGGCCTAGGGAGAAAGAAAGGGGCAGGGGGGAAGTCCAGAGGATGCGCAAGGGGTATAGTGAGAGGGACAGAGGGAGAAAAAGGAGAGAGCGAAAAATATATATATATAATAATAAAAGATAAATAACGGATGGGGTACGAAGGGGAGGTGGGGCATTAACGGAAGTTAGAGAAGTCAGTGTTCATGCCATCAGGTTGGAAGCTACCCAGACGGAATATAAGGTATTGGTCCTCCAACCTGAGTGTGGCTTCATCTTGGCAGTAGAGGAGGCCGTGGATAGACATAACAGAATGGGAATGGGACGTGGAATTAAAATGTGTGATATGAATCATTTTCCATTCATAGCAAATGCAAAGGAATAAACCTGTACATGATATATAGACAACAGATAAAAGCTATGTAATTATTAGTCAATTGGAGCTTAAAATCCAACAAATGAAATACAAATGACAATAAAATCTACTTAAAAAGCCACATAGTTCTAGAATTGCCAGATTGTATTGATAATCTGTTGCATAATTAACATTGCCCTACTATTGGTACCTCCCTGCAGGTACACATAGATGGGAATAAACCAAGGAAAGGATGGAAGCAAATGAATTACAGTGGGTTCTGGTTAATTAGGTCATATCAGGACCTGCACATTTTGGCCCAATTAAGTGGCTGCCCCAACTAGCCAAAATTTCATAGATAAAGGTACAAAAAAGACAAAGTGAGAAACAAATTATGTGTTCAAATAAAATACAGAACAAATCAGAATACTATCAATACTACTACAGTACTACAAAACTGTGTATTAGTTCCTAATAGTTATCAATGGAGGATTTCATCCACGTCATGTTCTTTTGACTGCAAAATGAACAAAATCAGCATAGATACCTAGTGCAGATAATGGACTGCTTTTGTTCAATGCTATCGACAACTGCATCTTTCAAATCTTCATTTTCATTTTAACATTAAAGATAATTGTCATTATCTTCTAAAGTAGAAATTATAAAATTGTTTCATTTTCACTCCTGGACATCTCCAAGACGGAATGCTTGAAACCACACTGAGCAATATAATTCCGAATTGTCTTTTTGTTTATTTTTAGCCAACTAGCAGTGACAAAAATTGCTGCCTTTTTAACACAAACCTATGCAGCTAATGCTATTTAAAAACTGTTCGCTCAAAGTACGGTGTAGTTTACAATGGGCATGCACATGACTGATGCTATTTAGAAACTGCCCGGCAACAGTTTCCTGCCCCAATTAAGCAGCATAGAATCCCAAATAAACTAAGGGAATCCCATCTATTTTCTCAATCTGTTTTGTCCCAAATAAGCAGCCTAATTAACTGGAATTCACTGCATAAGGATTTGAAACGTACTGTATAAACATGAGGAAATCATCAAGGGAATATAAAAATTACATGCATATGAGAAAATATTTTTAATGTGCTTTGCCTCTGAATTCTTCCCCTTGCTTTGGAATTTCTCTCTTGATCGTTTCAACTTCATGTTTTTTAAACTCTTGGCTCTGTAATCTAACTTTTTTAATGACGTTTCTTTTGGTTGTCCTTCTCTTTTGGTACCAGTATGCTTAGAAATATTCTAAATGTTAATTGTTTAAAGTTGAAAAGAGAAAATGTGATATAACAACACTTTTGATCCATTTTCCCTCTGGTTCTAGAACCTTCCTGAAGATATCATCAAGAAGATGGCATTAGGGTATCATCATGCATCCTAGAATGTCAAATTTTCCACTGATTACTTAACACCGTCATCCAAAATCCTTCTCATGTCATATTTAGGAAGGAGGAATCCTGCATTATGTATTGCCACCTTCATTTGCACTTACTGATCATCTGGCTTTACTGCTTTGTGACAGTTAAAGAAATTTATCCTGTTACGAATGAGCATACTTATAAAATAGCAAGGATGTGGACACATTAACTAGCATGTTTATGCTCAATGGCAATAGAATTAGATAATACCTGTATAAAATGAGCTTCCAGCATTGCTAATTGGCAAAGCAAGGCTGAACTGCATTAAAAGGTCAAAGCACTCTTCTTGAAAAGATCTGTAACCTATTTTACAGTATGTTTTTGCTTGTTCCATAGTTATTTTTGACAAATACTTCACTGTGGTTTTTTAGATTTTATTATGTTGGGCTCTTATTTTCCATTGCCTGCTCTCCATAATCCTACAAAGGTTTCTAATTCCATTCAAAATACTTATAAAGTGTTTAGATTCTATCAGAGGAAGAACATGAGCCTGGATGAGCTCACTCCTGAATCTAAAAACCCTGCATTTCCTTTGTTCTTCGTGATTAAGGAAGGAAGGACAAAACTTGTCCTAATGAACCAGAATCCACTGTAATTCATGTGCTTCTATCCTTTTCTTGGTTTATTCCCATCTATGTCTACCTACAGGGTAGTAACAATAGTAGGGCAATACTAATTATGCAACAAATTATCAATACAAACTGGCAATTCTAGAACTATGTGGCTTTTAAAGTAGATTTTATTGTCATTTGTCTTTCATTTGTTGCATTATATGCTCCAATTGACTAATAATTACACAGCTTGTATCTATTTTTTTGCAAACAGCAGTCATTGTTGCAATGTGTCAACCAATTTACACAAAGGTCCCCAATACAGCAATGGTTATTAATGACCTAATAACTGGTTAATGTTTCCTTCAGGATTCAGTAAGAACGTTCTTGTCTTTTCATTGTACCAATGGGTTGTTTAAAATATAAGTCATGATAGGATTGAGTTCAATGCAATCTACTGTAGAATGAAATACAGATGTGGATAAAGCCCAGTAACCATATTGCAGACACCCAAGCTATAATCTCCCAATATTCTCTAGATATGGACCTTTCTCTAGATTTAGATTGAAAATCTGTTTTTTTACTTGATTGAGAGAGTGAGAAGTGAGAGAACAAAGCCACAGATTTATGGTTCAGTTAACCTAACATCTGTTGTATGGAAATTACTAGAGTCTATAATTAAGGACAAAGTGGGTGAATATCTTGTAAATATGCTGTTACCTGAGAGAACCAGCATGAATTTATAAAGGTTTGGTCAAACATGATGAATCTGTTTGAACCTGATTAGAACTATTAAGCCAGTATCTGCGAACGGTCGATGGGGAAATTTATCAATGGGCCAAATCACAGATCACAGTGGTATTCAAAAGTGAACTTAACACAGGACCAGTTTATATCTCAAAGCTCCAGTTTTGAAAAGAAGACAAACCTAGAAGATGAAGAGGTAAAGGACAAATAGAACTACAAGGAGTGCACAAAGGCTAATACAGATTTCATGTCTGGGAGAAATATGGAGGACAACAAGAGTTGACAAACAAATTCTCATTTTCAGAATAAAAGGATTGTAAAAAAATAAACATGTAAGAGGTGTTAAAATCAACAGTATTTTGAACATTTTTTTTAGAAAATGGACTAGTCAAGAGGATGTGATCCCCTGAAAACTGATGACAGTGCGACTGCAAATAAAAATGGTGCAAGAGCCTACATGTGGAGCAATTACTTTGCATTATTAAATTCAGTGTATGTTGTACAGTTCAGGGAAACTGAATCAAGCCAAGGGCACACCAAAATTAACAAAAGCAAAACAATAGTGATGTAGAAGAAAAGTAACTAAAGAGTTTCAAGTCCCTGGAACCTAGCTCCCTCTTTACAATCATGGTTTTAAAGTAAGTAGATCGCATTGCAAGTGCTCCAACTACATCTTTCAAAGTTCTTTTGACCCAAAACCAAATAGATTTGAAAACTATGCATTTTACTCCATTACTTATGAAAAAGTGAAAGGAGAAGACAATTTCAGAATCGATAATCAATAATAGAGTCTGAATAAGCGTAAGTTTTAAATTGATCTGCAAAAGCCAGTGCCAATGTGTGAAGGTAAACTATGTACATTGAACATTCCTGCATCTTTCAAAGAAGTTAATAAAAGCTGCTACAACTTAGTTCTGTAAACATTCAGAAGGTGTTGTGATTACATCCTTCACATTAGCTGAAAATTCATTTCTTGGAACTGGGAGAACTTTACTGACCTGTTAGGAACTGACAAAAAAACTGAAGACAGACTGTAAGGATAATTGGCAGATATTTAAACTAGCGAGATATGTCTGGGAAGAGGGTACTTCCAAATTAATGGTGAAGGAAGTTTCAGCAACTGATATCATGGAGGCATTTGAAAAAAATTGCTGAATATAAAGTGTATAAGTAACCAGAATAGATGGGATACATTTTATGATTTTGAGGCAGGTACAGGAAAAAAAAATCATGGAAACGATATTGCTCTTTGGATGTGAGAGGTGGCATAAAAAGAGGGCTAGAGTGAACCAATCAACCACAGAGCAGTCAGTTTAATCCCAATAGTGGAAACATTTTTATAACTGTTGATCCAGGACAGCAGCAATAGTCATCTGGATGAAAGTAGATGAATTAAGTCAAATCAGCATGGATTTGTTGAAGTGAAATTATGTTGAACTAATTTCACAGCTATGAATTACAGATAATGAGGATAATGCAGTTTAGGTGGCATCCGTGAACTTCTGGAAGGTTTCTGATAAGGTGTCACATAACAGGATTATTGGTAATGTTGAAGCAAATGGTCAACAGGTGGCAAGTAGCATTCATACCAGGCAATGCCCGTATCCAACAAAATAAAATCCAGCTATCACTGTCTGACACTCAGTGGCATTGTCATCACTGCATGCCATACAGTAATATCCAGGGGGTTACCATTGATCAGAAGTTGTACTGGAGAAGCCATTTACACAACGTGGCTACAAGAGGAGGTCAGAGGCCAATAAACCAGCGGTAAGTAAATCCCTAAAGCCAGTCCACCAATAAGAATCGTCAGGACTGTGATGAAGTTGCTTGCATAACTGCAGATTCAACAACAGTCAAGAAGCTCAAAACCATACTGGATGCAACAGCCTGCTACTTGGCATCCCATCCAAAATCATTCACTTACTCCACCATCAATGTACAGTAGTCACAGTTTATACTACCTACAGGATATCCAGAAACAACTCACCAAGGCTCTTGAAACAGCCCTTTCAAACTAGCTCCAAAGACAAAGACTACAAGATCATGGAAACATTACTAGCTGGAAGTTGCCTTCTGAACCTCACAGTACTTTGAATTGGAAATACAAGTATATTCCTGTTCCTTCACTGACATTTGGTCAAAATCCATTGGCAGTGAACCAGCGCCATCGTGGGTATGTCCACAGCTCAAGGACTGTAGAGTTCAAGAAGGTACCATTGTCCCCAGGGCAATCAGAAACAGGCAATTAAGCTCTGGCTCAGCCTGTGAGATCCATCTTAAAAAGAATGTGATAGCACAGATGTGAAATAGATAAGTAATAACTATGAGAGGGTGTGGTGAAAGGTTGTATTTCAGATTGGAGAAAGGCTGATGGTAATGTCACTCAGGGACTGGTGTCTGGTCTAGCTATCAACAGCGATCTATATTAACAAGCTAGACTTGAAGATGTATGCCACAGTTTAGAGATGACTCAAAAAGTGGGAGTGTTGGGAACTGCAAGGAAAATGTTAATAGATTGCATTGATTGATTGATAGATTTAGACAGATTAGTGGAATGGGCAGAAGCATAATAGATGAAGTTTAATGCAATGAAAAATGATGTGATGCACTTTGGTAGGGAGAATGAGAAGAAACAATACAGAGTCAAGGATACCACTGCGAAAGGAGTGCAGGAGTAGAGATGTCTGGTGGTATATCTGCACATGTCATGGAAAGTGGCAGGGCAGGTAAAGAAAATGATTAAAAAGGCACATGCAACTCTGGACTTTATCAATAGCAGGAAAGTTATTAGTTACCACTGGAAGATCCATTAAGGCTAAGTGAAGACTCAACACCTGTGTAATTCACAATTCCATCTAAATTGCTTGCAATGTATCACCCGTCCCTATATCTTCAATTCCTCTGAATGTCTCTGTTGATAAAAAAAACACGTAAATGTTTTTAAAGATATTTTAATGATTAAAAATTAAAATTAATTAAAACAATTAAAAATTGCTTTTGCTTACTTTATCCCCGGTATCCATTATTTGCATTCAAATTAATGGAGTTATTGTAATGCACTGTCTAGTATGTTGTACAGATCCATAACAAATATTGATTAAGCCAGGATGTATAATTAGTGTATAGAATGATACTGTATATACATAAATATTCTAATGTTATAGCTAATGATACAGATAGAACTATTTCCAAAGTCAAAGAATATTTATCACCATTGATGATAAATTCTGGACCTTGATAAATTCTCATTTCTACACACAATGCTCTTGAGTATTATTATCTTCTTTTACCAGTGAATCAGAGTCATGTTTAATATCACTAGATATCACTAACATATGTCATAAAATTTGTTGTTATGCAACAGCAGTACGTTGCAATACATAATAATAAAAATTGTAAATTATTCCATTTATATATTTAAAAAGTTAAATTAACTAAGTAGTGCAAAAGTTTAAAAAAAAGTAGTGAGGTACTGTTTTTGGGTTCACTGAACATTCAGAACTTGGATGGCAGAGGAGAAGAGGCTCCTGAATCATTCAGTGTGTGCCTCCAAGTTGCTCCTTGATGGTAGTGATGGGAGCAGGGCATACCCTGGGTGGTGGGGATCCTTAATGATGAATACTATCTTTTTGAAGCATTAGTCCTGGAAGCTGGGGAGGATAGAGCCAATGATGGAGCAGGTTGAGTTTCAACTTTCTGCAGATAATTTCAATACTGTGCAGTGTTCCCTCCACATATCAAATGGTGATGCAGCCAGTTAGAATTCTCTCCATGGTACATCTGTAGAAATTTTTGAGTGTTTTTGGTGACATACCAACTCCCCTCAAACTCCTAATGAAGTATAGCCATTGTCATGCCTTTGTAATTGCATTGATATGTTGGCGCCAGGATAGATCCTCAGAGATATTGACACACAGGAATTTGAAATTTCACACTCTTTCCACTTCTGATCCCTCGGTGAGGACTGCTGTATGTTCCCTCATCATTCCCATTCTGAAGTCCTCAGTCAATTCTTTGGGCTTACTGATGTTGAGTGCAAGGTTGTTTCTGTGACACCACTCAACTCGCTGAGCTATCTTGCTCCTGTAGGCCCTCTCATCACCATCTGAAATTTTGTCAACAATTGTTGTGCCAGAGTTATCGTCATCTAGGTTTAATACAGTAGCAAAAGACCATTTGACACTTTAGTCTTGTTCCTACATTCATGTCTGAACCTGTAATTTAAGAGCCAGTAAACATATCTCATAATTGGGAGCCAATGAACTTCAGCAAGCTACGGAAGTAAAGAGTGAATTAGTAATGTTGTGAATCAGGAGAAGGACGGCAAAATTGACTTCGAGTTCAGGAGAAGGGCAGCCGAGTCGACTTCAAGTTCAAAGAGCTATAACATGGAAGACTAGCCAAAATAACATTGAAAAGGTCAGATCTGAAAGTACTGCAGCATGAAAATATGAATAGGCCAAGGCAGAGTGGAAGCAAGCTATATTACGGAAGTGTAATTTGGTAATGGAGAGGCTGTGGAATCAAATAGCTTGTGGTCAGTCTGGAATAGTTTCACACAGTGCCCAAGGAGGAGATGGAATCAGTGGAAGCAGAATTTGTGGCTGGAGTCAAAGCAACAATTTCAACTCTCTTCAAACTTGATTGGAGAAAATACCTACTTATCTACTGTTGGACAAGTAGTGTGACAAATCATAAGCATGTGCCTTTCTCACATTCAGAACTCTAATGTAATATCTGTACTATGACAAACAAAATAAATATAAAAATGTAATTCCTTTTAAAGTTCTGGTAGAAGTCGATTCATTGTTATCAGTATAGAATAGGGTACATATAAAAAAAACAGTGATTAAGTTTGAGCAGAAGACCACAACAATCAAGTTTGTAATTTTATTTACTGACTTATTGTAGAAAATATGAATCAATGAAAAGAGGTCAAAGGTAAAGAATAACGTACTCTTGAGGGGGAAAAATGAGAAATCAAAAGATATGTCATTGAGGGTGATAATGGTAAGAGAAAGAAAAGATCTTGGAAAGAGAAGGAGGCCTTGTTGAATGGTGAGCAGAGACAGAAACGACAGCTTCAAAGGTTCAAAGGTACAATTTAATGTCAGAGAAATGTCTGCAATATACATCCTGAAATGCTTTTTCTTCACAACCATCCACGAAAACAGAGGAGTACCCCAAGAATGAACAACAGTTAAGTGTTAGAACCTCAAGCCCCAAGGTGGTTTTCGAAGATGATGTCCTGTAATGGAGAGGATACATCTCTCCAAGGGCTGGGAAAAGGAGTCCTTGTAGAGACTCATCCTCTCCACTGCGATGCAACAAGAACTCTCTCTTTCTCACACACACACACACACACACACCCCTTGTTGAGTGAGAGAAGCTAAAAACTCCACTCAAAGACAATAGGGTGGTGAGAGAGAATGAAGAAAGACCAACTTGGATTGGAGAAGTGTAAGCAAGAGAAAGGAACTCAGTTGTGGTAAGTGTAAGGAGTAACTTTCTAAAGTGCTGTGTGATCTCTCCTCGTCCAAAGATTGTGAAAGTATATCCGTGGCTTAGTGTCCAATGATTTAAAACTACTTTGCACACTTACAGGACATTTTAAAATGTTCACAAATAATTACTAATGCTACTGGCATACTATATAATTTTGATTTGTCGGTAGATGCAAAGATTTTGTCATGCCCTGTATACGTATAAATGAAATGGTAAATTAACAATGATAACCGTACTACATTGCAAATATTAAAATTATGATCATATTTTATGCATGATATGTGCTTTACTTTATTAGTTCAATCAAATAACCACAATGCAAATGTTTTCAAAGTTAATATATATCTATTCTTCACATTACTAAATTGTTAAAGGTAATAATTTTTCTCTGAAAGGTTATTATCTCTAATGTGGGTGAATGTGGAAAACTGTAGATTAACGAAGGAAAAAAGCACAATTCTCATGAGTAGTGATCAACAGTAAAATAGGGAGGACTTAATCATTTACACATTTAAAACCGAATTCTTGTCAACTATTAACTGCTTAATGAATATTAATAGACAACAATCTTACGGAGAAATAATCCTCGTTATCTCTGGCCATTGGCTACTCAAAATAGAGAAGAAGCAGCTGAGATGGCATTGAAAACATAGGGTCCATGCATGAGGAGCATATAGCAATCCAATGTACCCACCCACCCATCATATAAGGCACCTCTTGTCTCAGATTCTGTAGTTCCCAAATTAGATTCATTAGCCATCTTTGAAACCCTATCACCGGTGAGGAATATTGGTTATGCTGAGAGAAAAGCAGAAGATGAAGAGGAAGCACAACAACAAATAGTATTATATTTGACAGGGTGAATTTGAAGAAAGATAACAGAAAGGTTTCAGGAATGTGTTCCATATTACTCCAGAATTATACCAATACTAAAAGGAACTTCAATGAAGTTCGGTATCAAACATGATTTGAAAAGTACACGGGGCCCTATTGAATGCAAATTTATCTAATTCTAATGATAAGAAACATAAAACAAATTTAAATGTTTTAAAAATATCTGTGCTTGGGAATATATTCAGACCAGGGTATGGCTCCCTTAAAAACAGCATAGTTAACACTTCAGCAGGTTTGATGACAAGAAGTGCAGGCAGGATTCTGCCTTTGTGGCTGTCAAGTTGCAGCATTCCGTCCTGGACCTGTGCTATTGCAATATACTTGCTCTACAATATGGTCATTGAGTGCTTTGCTACTAATATTAAGATAGTGAATTACAAAGGTGTACAGTGAAATGCATGGTTAGGATTTATCATATTCGCAAAGCTGAAGAGTATTGCTTTTAACGAAAAAATAGATGGTATAAACAGAAATAATTGCCAATATGGACAGCAAAACTTCATGTGTACCAAAAGATTATCACTCTGAAAGCTGTGCTAATGTGCAATGTATAGATTTTTAGAAAATTAAAAGGCATAGCAGAGAAACTAGGTGAATTTCTTGCTGATCCACTAATTTATTAGAAAAGGTGAAGGTTCATGCAGTTTAAACGTATATGTTTTCACATTCCGATCTCGACTAAATACTGATTGTGTTTACGATATATATTTATTTGCTTCAAATAAATCAATTGTCTATATAGACTAGTCCTTATGGACGATGAGGCACTGATTTTAAAATCTATACACCAAACTTTCTAAAAACTATCAACCTTCAACGCTATCTCATTTGAATATTTTTCCACGATACAAAAATAGATACAGCGATACTTGTGAGAAAGTAATTTAATAATAATAACTTATTTATAGAGCACTTTTCATACAGACGATATAGTTCAAAGTGCTTTACAATGGGATAAAATAAAAGATAAAAGTTAATTTTTTAAAAAAATTTCTTTAAATCGACATGCATTTATTTCAGACCGACAAATATAACAATAATATTAATAGCACATAAAGGTTGCGACATACCATTTAACGATAGACGTGACAGTTCTTTTGCTGTTTGCAGCAAGAGTTGATTAAACGAAGGCATTCTAGGTTTATAAAGTGCTATTCATCACCTCAGTACAGTACATCCCCAAAATCGTATTAGTCAAATGAATATTTTAGATGTAAATTAGACATCAGGGGAACAAAATGATACCTCTTAAATTAATTTCTAACATGAGTTAAATATTTCACTTTTCTATTGACCACAGTGTATTGTTTATCCTTCATTTTAATGTTTTAAGAATTTTAGACACCGTCTATCAAAATCAAACTGATTCCATTTTAAGTTTTCTGAGCATTATACCACAATGGGACAGTCGCAGGTTATCTCAACATTAGAAAATTAGGCTTTTATAACTCTAATAAAAGACTTTGTTCTTGAAGTAAAAACTAATTACTAAACTTTGCATAACGGGATATTGTCTGCATTTCCTTTATTTGAGTAATCTGTGCTCAGTTTACACACATTTGATTTTGTACTTCGTGCTTGCTCCGTTAGAGAAATATCGAAGAATGGCAGTCGGGTTAAAACTACCTCAGAATAATCTTACTGCATTGTTTATCTCTATCATAGACTCGCGAAGTTTATCGGGTGCTCAAAATATCTAATATCTTACAACTGCGCTTATTTTGGCAAAACTATTTGGCAAGAAATAAACCCAATTTAGAACTATTTTGCGTTGACGTAAATGTTATTTATTTCAAGAAATGTCGCTTCAGAACTTGTGTCATCTGCAACATTCGCGGATAAGAGCTTTAACACATAAACCTGAGCAATGACCAATGACAAAATGCTTTATTTCCGTAGTTTAGATAGCAAGTATTAGAATGAGAAAACATTTTCTTGATAATGTTACTTCTGCGCTGACTTTGAAACGCAGCAGTTGTCTTTTTTCATCTGGAACAGCACAGACAAAATAATTTTGTATCCATTTGATATTTTTAATCAAGTAAATTGCTTGCAACCTGGGCATATATATTAGGTTCGTTGGGTCGCATCGAACTAGAAGTAGACTTTAAAAAATGTAAAGGCATCATATATAATGTCGCAATTGCAGTCTAAGATCGCGCTCTCTGCACGTCTACACCGGGCTCCCGCTGGGCATTGCCCTTTAAACGCGGTGACCGGGTTAGAGGAGGTGAGAGAAGTGTGGGACTTTTCACACTCGCCCATTGGGGGAAAACGATTCGAGCCCGCCCCTCCGGCCTTCTATTTGATTGATTAGGCGACTACTCAATAGAAAGGGAGGAGTCTGGTGATTGTTTGTTCACGTGATCACAGAGACGGACCAATGGAAAAGGCGGGAGGGATGCCGAATGCCTCCAACGTGGGTCCGCGGCTGGAAAGCACGAGCCGTTTAATATTAACGAGGCAGCTTTCGGCTGCGATCGCCTCTTGTATCGGCTGCCGTGGGCCTCCTGAGATCTGTTTTCTCTTGGTTGTGTGAAACCGGGGTTGGAAGCTCGCCGCTGCAATCAGCCGACCGATCGCCAGACGGACGAACTGGGCGACCGACCGGCAAGGAGTGGGGGTGTCGCTACTTTGGATCGCTTCTTTCCCCTCAAGCCACGGCCCGCCAGTACTTCAAGATGGCGGCGCTGGAGGTGCGGCGCTGCCTGGCGGCGCTGCTCTTGGTGCTGGCATATTCGTTTTCAACGCCGGTTTCATGTGCTGGACTGGGACGTGGAAAGGTCGGTTCCGTTACCCGGAGCCCCGCGGCCTTGCCCTGCCTTTCGGGCTGTACGTGCACCGGAGAGCTGTTGGACTGCAGTAAGCAGGCCTGGACTCGGATTCCCCATCAACTGCCTGCCTGGGTCGTCTACCTGTAAGTACCCTCCTGAGGGGTTTGATCGGTTTGTTGCAAGGAGTTGTCAGGGAGTGAACCAGGACTACGACCCACCAGTGTCACTTCGGCCACTCAAGGCAAATCAGCGTCATGATTTTTATCACAGCTTAAGTCGCACCGATCCCGATCAAGTAAACTCAGAAGTTCAGAGTCATTTTTAAAAATCAAAACACATACATGTCACCATATACAGCCCCGAGATTCATGTTCTTGTGGGCATACTCAATAAATCCATTAACCATAATAGAATCAATGAAAAACCGCACCATCAGGGCGGCAACCAGTACAAAAGACAACAAACTATCCAACTTTTTACCCATTTAAAAATCCTATAGTGTGAAACTAAAATATGTATTGTAATCAGTTTTAAATGTGTATAGAAATCTCGGTATTATAATTTTTCAGCCGCTTTCGTGTTATGCACAGATCCATTTTGATGTATGTAGAAATGCGGAGAGGTGAATTTAACTTGTGGACGCGACATTGTGGTACTAGATGTGTGTTCTTTTCTCGAATTATTTACACATTAATGTGATAGACAAAACTTTAGCATTAGAATCCATGAATAAAGGTTTTCGAGAAAGGATCTATACACATGTCAGAAATGCCAAGTGTGAATTCTTGTACTCTCCCCAAGTATCTATTTAGCCTATCATTGAAAGGTTAAAACAACTCTTATCGCTCTCTGACCACGATCTTCCTTCCAATTGATCGATTTATTTGTACTTTCACAAGTTTGGAGTATTCAGGCTAATCGTCGTGTGACAGAATGCGTGAGAGATTTGATTGGGGGGGGGTGTTAAAATACTTTTTTATTCAGTACACAATGTGTCGTTTGAGACTAAAACAGGTGGCCGAGGCAAATCTAATTCTTAAGGGACAGGTCCGATTCTTAAGGCTATTTGTATAAAATGGTATGTTCGATTGCAACCTTTAATATTAATAAAATAGAAATGCAGACCGCGTATTGCGCTATGAACTTGGAGAAACTTTTCATGCCGTAAATAAATAGGTAGTCTTTGGTCGTTGTTGGCTGTCTTAGTTAAAGTTTGACTGTATTGAAGTATCTCCGCCTGCACTTTCTCATGAAGTGATCCTCTCGGGCTATAACGGGCTGAACTTTAGGATCGCTAATTCCATAATTTTGAGTAATTAAGTAGCTCGCTGTGTTTTTGTTTTTGTAGTTTTTCGAGATTGTTCGGTTAATGTCATTGGGGCGTAGTTCTCATTCACTCTTGTTGCCCAGAGATGCTGATTGGCAGCATGCCTGCTTTCCAGTTCGGTGTCCATATGGTCTGAATGTCCTTCGCTATGCTATTTTTTTGGATTTGGTTGAAAGTGCTGGAGAAATTAAATTAATGTCAGAGCTAAAATGGATGAAAGTAAATTTTCATTTATACCTTGAGATGTTTTTAATGCTTATTATTTATATATAAGCAGATAGATTCAATCGTTCTTGTGGAGTCCCGAGTGCTATAACAAGTTAATTTCTTGAATTTCAGTTTATATTTGGTTGCACTGTATAGCTTAATGTACTTTGAAAATTCTATCTGTGTTATTGCCCATGTAATCAGCTTAGGACTTTTGGCATTTTTTTTGTAAGAATAGTCGAACAGAAAAGAGAACCTGAGGATTCTGGAAAACAGTAAGAAAAATAGAAAATGCTGTCAATTCTATATCATCTGGTACTTTTTTTTGGTTTTTAAACAATATTTTCTATATTTTTAGTAAAATGCTCCTTGCTTCCTAACATTTATTCAAGATATTTTTTCATAAATATGTTTGTTCATTGATGTAACTGGGTTGAACTAACTAGGAAGATGGTGGCTCTTTAAAATTCTTGCTGATCTTAGATTGCGTGCTATTAGAATTGGTCTCTACTTTGCCAGGATGGGAATATAGCCAGGATTCCAACTCTTATTGGTCAATTACCCCTGCTGGAAATGTTTTTAGATATTGGATGACAAAAAGGTAGGTTGTACTTTCACAGTCACATCACCTTTTGGCATTGGTTGTTAAGTCATGCTCATGTATAGTTGATGCTTCATTAAACAATATTGTTACCACGGTCAGTGCCATCTGGAGAGATGGATTTGAAGTTAGTTGAGTAGCAAGATGTACAACTTTTAATACTTGGTGCCCAATTTTGGTTATAGAATGATCCTAGTATATAACTTTAAGTTGTCTAGTGCCACGTAAATTTTGACAGTTAAAACTGGATGGTTTATTTTATTCATTTGTAACTGCACAGCATTTTGAAAGTTGTAGTTTATTCAGAACAAAATATCTAAATCTTAGGAACTTCTATGATTGTTTTTCTTTCACTAGCTTGTATTTCGGATTCTTTTGATTGATACAGAATTAAACTTCTAGACTGAATAAAATCTAGATTAATGTTGAATTGGATCAGGTTGTTGTAAATAAACTTGAGCTTGAATTGTATAAAAATATTCCATTGAACTGTTGTAGTTGTTTTATGTTGTAATCTCATTTTATGCAAATTACTTCTAGGTTATATTTAGAGAATATAATCTGTTGTACTTTCCAACACTTTAAAACTTTTTTTTGCTATCTTAATGGTATGCTGAATATATACTTGTCTTTAAAGTTTCCCCCCCATCTGAGCTGCCTTAATTCAGAGAGAATGTGGACCACGTTTATTTAAATATTTGCAATTTATATTGATGCTGTATTGTAATATTTTACTTTAAAAGTAGGTAGTATTTTTCAGTCAACAAAACTTTACTGGTTTGAAATAATGAAGGAATTTTAAGAATTAAACAAAGATGTATTTTACTCCAGGACTGTGGGAAAATCATTTCTGCATACAGCTGATTGAGATTTTAAAAATAAGTGTGGAGTGGTCTGATTCTTGGTATTCATGGCATCACCAGTTAGGTATTGTCAAATTACAAACTGGATATAAAAGTTTAAGTTGCCAAATGTGCCATTGCAGACCCTAATTTTGCATTGCCAATAAAATTAACTATATTACCAAAAACATCAAAAATAGTTGTGGTAATTACCTTTAAAAGCTTTGAGACATTCAGTACTTTCAAGCTGCTCATAGTGATTTCTGAAAGAAATTTTTAACACATCTAAAAGAACTTTGTAAAATGTACGAACCAAGTCTGTTAGAATTTTCTTGGTCATTTGAGATTGACCTGAAAATTGAATTGTGACATTTTGTTTTTCACTTGTCCTTGGTTCATAAGGATATCGGTATGAGATTATTGTCAAATTTCTGATTATTGGCCCTGGACCATTTCTATCAGTTGGCACTTTCAGATTTCTATACATCTTAATTTTGTTTTAAGCATTTCTTTTTAAAGCAAGATATGTTTTTCAAGGCTAGTTCTCTATTGCAAGTTGTATTTATTTAGATGTTTTTGGATTGTTAATAGTCTCCCTGCCATTTGTACATCTATGCATCCTCAAGTTTTTCTAATTGAAGATGCCTCTTGTTCTAGATTAAAATATGATTTTTATTTGTATTTGCTGGAAAAATATTGTGTTTTCAGAAGTAGCAAAAGAATTGGTCTTCTAGTTTGAATTTGCATGTATTAAAATTTTGAAGTTGGGTAATTTCTAGATGTGCCTTTTTTTAATACAATTATTCACTTTTATCACTTGTCAGTGGTCACTTGAGCACAATGTAGCATAGGGTGCATAATGTCCACTGCTATTGCTAGATTAATATACAGCCAAAATTCATGAAATTTAAATACAAATCATTGGGAGTCATAACTATCACTTTTTTTTTCTTCATTGGGACATTTTGAATGATCACATTAATACTTGGTGCTTTAATAAAGGGGTTTCATAGAGTTAAATTGCTGGTTAAGTTTTTTGTTTTGTGATTCTATTACAGGTTTAAGGATTTAAATTATTGTTACCTTCTTATAGCTCATAATTTTGTCGTTAATATCAGGGATGTTCTGGTGTTTATGCACACTAATTCTGTTACTCAGGTGGCGCTGTGTGCCTTGAGGCTGTAAGTTTTGCATTGATTCCCTGAAGTATTTCTACCTAATGATCTGGCTCACTGAGTGAAAGTTGCACACCAGTCAGTCTCATTTTCCTGCCCTTCTATGTTTTGTAAAGTTTATAATGCTGGCTTTGAACATCAGTATTGGATTATTTTGCAGCATGATCTCAGCTTGTGCATTTCAGATCAACATAATGCATTTTATTTTGAAAGAGTATTCAGGTTGTTTGATCATTTTGGTAATAGAGTGGAGACGTTAGTGTGAACATGTTTCACTTTGATTAAATTGGCATTCCTTGGTTATATTCCACAATAGTGAAAGCTGTACAAAATTGAAATTCTCCTTTGTAGGTAAGCTCAATTTTTGACTAATCGTGGCATGAATTTTATTTGCCAGATGTTAAAATGTGTTGATGCAAATTCATTACATTTCCATAAAGTTTATGCAACACTCTGAAATATGTGAGATTCTTCTAATGGTAATTGTTGGTTTATTTTAAAATAATTTGAATTTGTCTAGTTCCCTGTGTGCACCAGATCAGAAACTAATAATTGATTTGAAAGGGTGGACTATACAATGCTGGCCAGTTTTGATATGGTGTCTAGACAGAGGAAACCCTTTATTTTGTTATATGGGAAGGACTTGCATAGTGGATATGACAGCTCAAAAATGCTCATCCAGAGGCATTGTGGACCAATGGCAACAGCAGAAATGTACAGAATTGTAATCTGTAACCTCATGGCGCTGCATAGACTCCATTCTCCTATTACAATGATACCAGCATCTGCAGTCACACCTCTTAGTATTATTATTATTATTATTATTATTATTAATGTGGAACAGTCTTTGTTGCAAATCTACTGTTACACCATTCCACAACACTTTCATGTTCAAGTTTAATTGTCATTCAACCACACATGAATATCCATGAATACAGCCAAATATTGTGTCTACAGTGAGGGGTTTAGATGGGGTGGAGTTTGTTAGGTGGGTTCAGGAAGGCTTCTTGACACAATATGTAGATAAGCCCACAAGAGGAGAGGCTGTACTTGATCTGGTATTGGGAAATGAACCTGGTCAGGTGTCAGGTCTCTCAGTGGGAGAGCATTTTGGAGATAGTGAACACAATTCTATCTCCTTTATCAAAGCATAGGAGAGGGATCAGAACAGACAAGTTTAGAAAATGTTTAATTGGAGAAAGGGGAACTATGAGGCTATTAGGCAGGAACTTGGAAGCATAAATTGGAAACCGATGTTCTCAGGTAAACGTACAGAAGAAATGTGGCAAATGTTCAGGGGATATTTGCGTGGGGTTCTGAGTAGGTACGTTCCAATGAGACATGGAAAGGATGGCAGGGTACAAGATTCATGGTGTACAAAGGCTGTTATAAATCTAGTCAAGAAGAAAAGAGCTTACGAAAGGTTCAAAGAACTAGGTAATGATAGAGATCTAGAAGATTATAAGGCTAACAGGAAGGAGCCGGAATGGGCCATGAGAAGGCCTTGGCGGACAGGATTAAGGAAAACCCCAAGGCATTCTACAAGTACGTGAAGAGCAAGAGGATAAGACGTCAGAGAATAGGACCAATCAAGTGTGACAGTGGAAAAGTGTGTATGGAACCGGAGGTTTGCTTCAGTATTCACTACGGAAAAGGATCTTGGCGATTGTAGGGATGACTTGGAGTGGAATGAAAAGCTTGAGAATGTAGATATTAAGAAAGAGGATGTGCTGAAGCTTTTGGAAAGCATCAAGTTGGATAAGTCACCGGGACTGGATGGTATGTACCTCAGGCTACTGTGGGATGCGAGGGAAGAGATTGCTGAGTCTCTGGCAATGACCTTTGCATCATCAATGAGGACGAGAGAGGTTCCGGAGGATTAGAGGGTTGCAGATGTTGTTCCCTTATTCAAGAAAGGGAGTAGGTATAGCCCAGGAAATTATAGGCCAGTGAGTCTTACTTCAGTGGTTGGTAAGTTGATGAAGAAGATTCTGAGAGGCAGGATTTATGAATATTTGGAGAGGCATAATATGATTAGGAATAGTCAGCAGGGCTTTGTCAAAGGCAGGCCGTGCCTTACGAGCCTGATTGAAATTTTTGAGGATGTGACTAAGCACATTGATGAAGGTGGAGCCGTAGATGTAGTGTATATGGATTTTCTCAAGGCATTTGATAACATACCCCATGCGAGGCTTATTGAGAAAGTAAGGAGGCATGGAATCCAAGGGGACATTGCTTTGTGGATCCAGAACTGGCTTGCCCACAGAAGACAAAGAGTGGTTGTAGACGGGTCATATTCTGCATGGAGGCTGGTGACCAGTGGTGTACCTCTGGGACTGCTACTCTTTGTGATTTTTATAAAGTACCTGGATAAGTAAGTGGAGGGATGGGCTAGTAAATTTGCTGATGACACGAAGGTTGGGTGTGTTGTGGATGGTGTGGAGGGCTGTCAGAGGTTACAACGGGACATTGATAGGATGCAAAACTGGGCTGAGAAGTGGCAGATGGAGTTCAACCCAGGTAAGTGTTAAGTGGTTCATTTTGGTAGGTCAAATTTGATGGCAGAATATAGTATTGATGGTAAGACTCTTGGCAGTGTGGAGGATCAGTGGGATCTTGTGGTCCGAGTCTATAGGACACTTAAAGCTGCTACGCAGGTTGACTCTGTGGTTAAGAAGGCATACGGTGCATTGGCCTTCATCAATTGTGGGATTGAGTTTAAGAGCTGAGAGGTAATGTTGCAGCTAAATAGGGCCCTGGTCAGACCCCACTTGGAGTACTGTGCTCATTTCTGGTTGGCTCACTATAGGAAGGATGTGGAAACCATAGAAAGGGTGCAGAGGAGATTTACAAGGATGTTGCCTGGATTGAGGAGCATGCCTTATGAGAATAGGTTGAGTGAACTCGACCTTTTCTCCTTGGAACGATGGTGGATGAGAGGTGACTTGATAGAGGTGTACAAATACTGAGAGGCATTGATCGTGTAGATAGTCAGAGGCTATTCCCCAGGGCTGAAATAGCTAGCATGAGAGGGCATAGTTTCAAGGTGCTTGGAAGTAGGTACAGAGGAGATGTCAGGGGTAATTTTTTTGCGTAGAGAGTGGTGAGTGCGTGGAATGGCTGCTGGCGGCAGTGGTGGAGGCGGAAATGACAGGGTCTTTTAAGAGACTCCTGGATGGCTACATGCTTAGAAAAATAGAGGGCTATGGGTAAAGTCTAGGTAGTTCTAAGGTAGAGACATGTTTGACACAGCTTTGTGGGCCGAAGGGCCTGTATTGTGCGGTATGTTTTTCTATGTTTCTATAAAATGGTGTTACTCGGGGGCCAAGGTGCAAAACAATATCAGCAGTCACACACAGCACTACGTACATATAGTACGCACAAGATAGCAAGCACGTTTGTGATACTGGTAAAATAGTCACACGTATATATAAAAAATATATAGTTCAAGTCCCTGAGTCCATGAATGTTGATGCAATTTTCAGTCAAACAAAACACAGCTTCTCTTTTACTGAGCGAACATTGGAGGGCAGCACCATCTCCCACCTTAGACACTCTGGCACTCCAGTGGAATATACCAACTCTGCCTGTCACCTGGGTGGCTATAAACAGTCGACACTGTGGCTTAAGGCCTAGTCCTTGTCAAGGCCACACTTTCTGTGCTACATCGAGGACTTTATTGGTGCTGTTTCCTGCATTCATTCAGAACTTATCAGATTTTTCACTTTTGTAATAAACCTCGACTCAAATTCAGTTGGACCATTTCTGACATCTGTGTTTCCCTCTTCTCCTCCCTCCTCCACCACCCCCATCTCAGGAGACACACACTCTAAACCCACTTACTTCCACTGCTTCCTGGACTACATCTCCTCTCAACTAATCTCTTGTAAGAAGTCCATCCCTTGGTGTCTGTTATCACTGCATTCCAAGATGAGGCTTTCAGGTTCAGCACATGTGAAATGTCCTTCTCCTTTGGAAAATGTGACTTCTTCTGCTGAGCCTCTGGCTAGGATCTTTATGTCCTCGTTGTCCACGGGAATGGTACTGGAGGATTGGAGGGAGGCGAATGTTGTCCCCTTGTTCAGAAAAGATAGTTGAGATAGCCTGGGTAATTATAGACCAGTGAGTCTTACGTCTGTGGTGGGAAAGCTGTTGGAAAAGATTCTTAGAGATAGGATCTATGGGCATTTAGAGAATCATGGTCTGATCAGGAACAGTCAGCATGGCTTTGTGAAGGGCAGATCTTGTCTAACAAGCCTGATAGAGTTCTTTGAGGAGGTAACCAGGCATATAGATGAGGGTAGTGTAGTGGATGTGATCTATATGGATTTTAGTAAGGCATTTGACAAGGTTCCACACGGTAGGCTTATTCAGAAAGTCAGAGGGCATGGGATCCAGGGAAGTTTGGCCAGGTGGATTCAGAATTGGCTTGCCTGCAGAAGGCAGAGGGTCGTGGTGGAAGAAGTACATTCAGATTGGAGGATTGTGACTAGTGGTGTCCCACAAGGATTGGTTCTGGGACCTCTACTTTTCATGATTTTTTATTAACGACCTGGATGTCGGGGTAGAAGGGTGGGTTGGCAAGTTTGCAGACGACACAAAGGTTGGTGGTGTTGTAGATAGTGTAGAGGATTGTTGAAGATTGCAGAGAGACATTGATAGGATGCAGAAGTGGGCTGAGAAGTGGCAGATGGAGTTCAACCTGGAGAAGTGTGAGATGGTACACTTTGGAAGGACAAACCCCAAGACAGAGTACAAAGTAAATGGCAGGATACTTGGAAGTGTGGAGGAGCAAAGGGATCTGGGGGTACATGTCCACAGATCCCTGCAAGTTGCCTGACAGCTGGATAGGGTAGTTAAGAAAGCTTATGGGGTGTTAGCTTTCATAAGTCAAGGGATAGAGTTTAAGAGTCATGATGTAATGCTGCAGCTCTGTGAAACTCTGGTTAGGCCACACTTGAGTACTGTGTCCAGTCCTGGTCGCCTCACTATAGGAGGGATGTGGAAGCATTGGAAAGGGTACAGAGGAAATTTACCAGAACGCTGCCTGGTTTAGAGAGTATGGATTATGATCAGAGATTAAGGGAGCTAGGGCTTTACTCTTTGGAGAGAAGGAGGATGAGAGGAGACCTGATAGAGGTGTACAAGATAATAAGAGGAATAGATAGAGTGGATAGCCAGCGCCTCTTCCCCAGGGCACCACTGCTCAATACAAGAGGACATGGCTTTAAGGTAAGGGGTGGGAAGTTCAAGGGGGATATTAGAGGAAGGTTTTTTACTCAGAGAGTGGGTGGTGCGTGGAATGTACTGCCTGAGTCAGTGGTGGAGGCAGATACACTAGTGAAGTTTAAGAGACTACTAGACAGGTATATGGAGGAATTTAAGGTGGGGGGAGTTATAACGGAGGCAGGGTTTGAGAGTTGGCACAACATTGTGGGCCGAAGGGCCTGTACTGTGTTGTACTATTCTATGTTCTGTAGTATGATTAATGGAACCTTCACTTGCATTTCCATTTGTCAAACTAATGTTTTCGTGTTTCCACCGCCCCTCCCCCCCGTCACCAAACAGCTCAAATATAGTTCCTCTTGGTCTTCATTTTTCACTTTACCAGCCTTCACATCCAATGCTTCCTCATTCATTTCTCTGTTACTACTCTACATTGGTGAGACCAAATGAAGATTGGGCAACAGTTTTGCAGAACCCCTGCAGTTGCTATCCTGACCTCTCAGTTGCATGCCATTTGAAATCCCCCTCCCCTGTTTTTCCCCCACACTAACCTATCAGTCCTTGGCCTTCATTACTGCCATAATAAGGCCAAATGCAAACCAGAAGAACATCACCTTATGATCCACCTGGGTAGCTTGATCATTTGAATTTTCCAATTTCAGGTAACCCACATTCCTTTCTTTTTCCTTCAGTTCTTTTCTTTGCTACTTGGTTTCATCTGTCTATCACCCACACACCTTGTGATTTCTTGTTATCATCTTTCTTCCTTAAGATTCCAGCATCTGCAGCCTCTCATTTCCAATATCATCTTCCAGCGGTTGCTTCCATTGTCCTCTTCCCCAATCTGGATTGACCTGCCCTCCTTTCTTTTCATTTCTCTACCTTATCTGTCTATACCAATTACCCATCTGCCAATGTCTCTAATTCTGCTCTTCTTCCTCCACTACCTGGTTCTATCTGCCCATCATCTCCCTCCTCACCTGATTTCACCTATTGTCTGCCAGCTCCAGCCTGGCCCTTCCCTTTGACTTGATACTGGCTATCTCCCCTCTACACCCTCAGTTCTTGTGCAGGGTTTTGACGTTGACAATTCCTGCCAATAGCCCCACAGATGCTGCTTGATCTCCAGCAATTTGTTTGTTTTTTTTTTACTCTGCATCATCTGCAATCCCTCTGTCTCCAGTATATTTTGCTATTCTTTGCATGTACCATGCATGTCATTCTGCACTCCAGATCTTAGCCCAGTTCATGCTGAGTTCCTGAGTTTCCTCCTTTACTTCCATTGATTCTAGTTTTGAATTCCTTACAAATTTAACCAATTTTTTTGAGACAAGTCAAATTGAAATGTTCCTAATTATTTTAAGTGGCATCTTGCTACTGTTATGCATGTTTTTGAAAAATGTAAATCCTTGTAACTCTTGTCTGTTCCTCAGTGATTCACTAATCTTTAAAAAGTTAGTTGAGTGAGTGAGGCCTCCATCAGTCATGGTTGACCATGGATATTGTGTCCTAGCTGACTAGATATGGAAGCCTGAGCAGTACAATATGAAGAGCAAGCTGTTAACCCATGTAGCAAGCTCCCCCTCTCCAAACATCTGATGAACTCAAGGGTACGGCAAAGACTGATACAGTTTAGAACCAGCAGCATCGCAGGAGTTGCCAGTCAGCGTTGAACTCAATGTAGGACTGCCTTACGGACACCAGCTCTGGATTTTTCCCTAAGGGTTTACTTCCAAAGCCTTTCCCATGAGTGGGTATAGCGGTAAGGCAGTGGAGGTGTGAGATCAGAGTTTACCTTCTCCTGGATGAAGGTTGAACAAGTTAGGTCTTTATTCCTTGGAGCGTAGAAGGTTGAGGGGGGACTTGATAGAGGTACTTAAAATCATGAGGGGAATAGATAGATTTGACATGGATAGGCTTTTTCCATTGAGAGTAGGGGAGATTCAAACAAGAGGACATGAGTTGAGAGTTAGGAGGCAAAAGTTTAGGGGTAACACAAGGGGGGGCTTCTTTACTCAGAGTGGTGGCTGTGTGGAATGAGCTTCCAGTAGAAGTGGTAGAGGCTGGTTCGATATTGTCATTTAAAGAAAGATTGGATAGGTATATGGACAGGAAAGGAATGGAGGGTTATGGGCTGAGTGCAGGTCAGTGGGACTGGGTGAGAGTAAGTGTTCAGCACGGACTAGAAGGGCTGAGATGGCTTGTTTCCGTGCTGTAATTGTTATATGGATAAGCTGCCAACCATGGCTGATGATCGCTATCTGCCTGAAGCAACTGGTTTTAAGGTGCCAGTAACCCGCCTGTGCCCCTTCTCCTGTCAGTAGAAATGGTTCTGCCGGGCTTAGTGGCTAAGCTACAGGTGAAGGCCAGGAGGTGGACTTGGTTGTCAGAGGCTATTTGAGGCGCATGCCATTGGGAGTACTTAATAAGTAGTGGGAGCTTGTCCCCGTTATCTCAGACTATAACATTCTTAGGGAACCAAAAAGATATTATGACACAGTAAAAAGCCATTCAGTCCATTGAGTCTATGGTAGGAATTGTTATGTGCTGTTGTTTACTTGAGACCTGAGCCCTTCCCCAAAAGTTGATCCTGGAATTATCTCTTATCAGATACCAACTGCTATTTATCTGTAAACATGCTATTTGTATTCTCTTGTAATGTGATATTGTGTCTTTCAGGTACTTAATTCAAGCATGTAGTAAGAAGTGTTTGTTTTTTAATTATCTGTTCATCAGCTGCAAAGTTTTTTTTGTTTCAAGTGGTTGCACTTTGTCAGAAATGTGATAAGGTTATTCTGTGTTATTTTACAAACGATTTTTTTCCCCTCATGTACACAGTGGATTCTAGTTAATTGATTCACATTGGGGCCAGTGCAATTCTGCCCAATTAAACAGCTACCTCGATTAGCCAATGTTTATGGAAATAGTTAAAAGGTAAATAAAAAGATGAACTACAATTTAACTGAGTAACAATTTGTGTATTTAAATGGAATACGGAACATATTAGAACACTACCGATTTCTTGACAGTGCTATAAACCTATTAATTTCTAATAGTTATTGATGGAGGAATTCATTTGCTGTGTTTTTTTTTTGATTAACTGCAAATGATCAAAATCAGTGCAGACACCTAGTGCAGATGATGGACTTCCTTCATCCAATACTTTAGTGGATTGCATCCTGCAAGTCTTCATTTTCATTGTTGATACCTTCAAATTCTAATTTCTTAACTTGAAGTAGTGAAATTGTTTCATTTTTACTCCCGGCCGTTTTGGGTACACTCAAACCTGAATGCTTGGAATTGCAGTGAGCAAAACAGTTCCAAATTGTTTTATTGCTTAGTTCTCACCAAGTATCAGTGACAAAAATAACAAGTTTTGAACTCACATACACGCACAACTGACGCTATTTTAAAAACTGATTGCTTTGAGCGAAGTGTAGTGTCTAACAGCCACGCAGAGGCGTGTGACTGACTCTAGTTAGAAACTGTTCAGCAATAATCTCCTGCACCAGTTAAACAGCGTGGTGTCCCAAATAACAAAGGGAATCCCGATGATTTTCTTAATTTTGTTCCTTAGTAAATTGCTGCTTTGATTAACTGGCCTAATTAACCAAAATCCACTGTATCTAATCTTTACAAAGCACATAACTAATGATGCAATACAGAACTACATGCTTTTGATGCCCTAGTTATAAATACTAGTTCTGTATGGTTACTCTTCCGCACCATTTTTTTCCTATAATCAATTTGGTGCAGATCATATGAAGGAAGGATGTGAAGGTTGCTATATCAAGCTTTTTCTTCCAGAGCTTAGAATAGAGTATCTCTTTCACATTTAATAATAGATAATCTGATTTAGCTGCCAGCTGCTTTAATAGTGATGTAAATTGTATATATATATATTTTTTTTTTTTTGTCTTGCCTTTTTATAATCAGTTTATGTTTTGATGTGTGCAGTTTTGTTTTGGAACCTTCTAATTGTCATCTGATGTAAGGAATTCTTTGAAAGTATACTGTATACAATTAAATTTTGATATATTGTTTTTCTGTAACTTGCTATTTTTTTTCTGCTTCACCATTCAGTGGTTAGTTTTGATCGTGCAGTTAAGTAACTTTTTGGTCTCCTGTGTTGTAACATGACTACCCAGTGAAGGTGCCTTGAAATGATTGTACTAGTTTTACAGCATTATTGTCAGTGTAAGTTATAGTGACTTCCAAGCCTAGTTTGCCTTGTTTCTAGTGTTTGTAAATACAGAAGGAGGGTTTCCTTTTCAGGAAATTGGTTTGTTGATGATCTGATGTGATAGGAAGCAGGAGCTCTAGTGGATTGTATGTGCTTTCAGTTGTGAATTTCTCTATACTGTTGTAAAGTAGTTTAAAACATCACTGATTCTAGTTAATCTTTATAAATGTTTGGTATATGGTATGTGCAACTCTGCTGTGATTATTTTAAAGTATTCAAAGTAATTTTGGGTGAAGATAAATATTCAAGATAAAACACTAACTTTTTGCAGGACTATGCATGAGTTTTTAGAATAACTTGAAAATTTTCATTAGCAGCATTTGCCAATTTTTATTTTCAGTAATGTTTCAGACCATGATTTATTTTTCTACTTTTACATAGCTATGTTTAGCTATTTTTTTGTGCAGGCTTTAATTTTTCCAGAAAATAAGGATTTCCTTCTCTCAGGGACATTTGTGAACTAGACACATTTTTACCATAATCTGGTAAATTTCATGCACTGTTACAGAGGCTAAAATATATTTGGAGCTGGAGAGCCTTATGGAGTGGTGTCAGGGCAACAGCCTTTACCTCAGCATCAGCAAAACGAAAGGACTGGTTATTGCCTTCTGGAAGAGGGGTGGAGCACTACCCCCTGCAAGTATCAATGGTGTTGAGGTGATGATAGTTGACAGCTTTGTTTCTCAGTGAAAATATCAATTTGTCCTGGTGCAACCACATTGATGCTATGGCCAAGAAAGCACACCAGCATTTCTATTCCTCAGAAGCTAAAGAAATTTGGCATGTCCTAGTTGAAGTTGACCCTCACCAAATTTTATTGACATGCCTTTTGAGGACATGGCTGTTCAGATGCATTCCTGTTCAGTCTGGCAACTGATCTGCTCAAGACTTCAAGGTATTGCAGAGAGTTGTGACACAGCTCAGTCCATGCCAAAAATCAGCATTGCCTTAATGGATTCTGTCTAAACTACTTACTGTCTCAGAAAATATGCGGGCATAGTCGAAAACCCCAGCCACTATGGACATACTTCTCCCTCCCATTCATTGGGCAGAAGATGTAAAGGCTTGAAAATGTGCACCACCAGGCTCAATCCATCTCTTTTGAAAGGATTTTTCTGTACAGTTGCAAGAAAAAAAACTGAACTCTTTGCAATTACTTGGTTTTCTGCATTAATTGTTTTATAAGCCTATTTTGTGGGTGTTTGATGTAGAAAACCAGGTAATTGCAAAGAGTTCACAAACTTTGTCTTGCAACTGTATGTTGAAGATGAACTTTTGACTCCTTGTGGCGCTTGCACCTTATTGTGTACCTGCACTGTACTTTCTCTGTAACTGTAATGCTAAAGTCTGCATAGATGGTTTGCAATACAAAGTTTTTCCACTGTATCTTGGTACATACATACAACAGCCCACAGATTCAGGTTCAAATTTATTTAAAACGTCTACATTGAAACGTATAGTGAAATGCATCATTTGTGTTAGCAACAAACAGACCCAAGGATGTGCTGAGGGCAGCCCACCAGCAGCAACAAATCAAGCCCTTTCCACCCATTCCCCCCCCCCACATGCAAATAGGGCTCTTCCTGGCCTCCAGTCCTTAGCCCCAAACTTGTAGACTCACAGACATCGGGCCTCCAACCTCCAATCTGCTTGACTTCTTTACCACCTAATGAGTATGACATCTGTGATATTAATATGAACACATTTTTGGGAAGTTTAAAGGAAAGTCAGTCAAACAACTTAAATTTGATAGAAATGTAATTTGAAAAGGATTTTGAATCTTAACTGGAACCATTGAAAAGATTTTAAACAAAGGTTAATATGGCTGTGTATTGATTGTTGTTAGAACTTGTGTGTATTTAACGTCTGTCTTTTGACTTTGGGTTGAGATCCTGTTCTGTCAAGTCTGTGTGGTTAGCTGCTAGGCAGTGGCTACCCTACATTAGAGGAAATCATGCGCAGGCATTTTTCACTCCCTAGAACTGGAGTAGAATAAAGTCATCCTCAACCATGAGTTACTGCCAAAGATGATTATACACTTGATTTGAAATTTTTATGCATTTTAATTTTGAATGTGTGTATTTTACAAAAGAATGATTTTATTGAATTATGCTGAATGCTTTTGATTCCCTCAGGTAACCTAAAAAGAAAATGGGATAGTTAGAAAACTACTTAATATTAGTTACAATAAATTTTTAGTTAACTTACCATGAAGTATAATTAAGTTAAACTTCTGTGCGACTATTGATGAAATGCCCATATTTTAATGGAGAGATTTCCTGGCATTTTAAAAATATCCAGTTTGCAAACACATTCATATCCTGTATTTCATAATAACGCAAGAAGGTGGGGGGTGAATCTAATTGAAACCTGTTGAATGTTGAAAAGGCTTAACAGAGTGGATAGGGAGATGATATTTCCTATGGAGGGGGAGTCTTAAGACTAAAAGGCACAGCCTCAAAATAGAGGGTTGTCCATTTAGAACAGAGATGAGGAAGAATTTCTTTGACCGGAGAATGGTGAATCTGCGGAATTTGTTGCCACAGGTGGCTGTGGAGGCCCAGGCATTGGGTATATTTAAAGCAGAGGTTCATGGGTTCTTGATTAGTCAGAGCATGAAGGGATATGGGGAGAAGGCGGGAGATTACGATTCAGAGGGAAAGGCATTGGCCATGATGAAATGGTGGAGCAGATTCGATGGGCCAAATGGCCTAATTCTGCTACTATATTTTATGGTCTTAAAAGGAGGAAGCTGATTGCATCTATGCCAGGTTCTGGGGAACAGTACCATTCATCCCATTCCTCCCCCCCCCCCCCATTCTCTATTGCATCTTCAAAACAAACCCCTCCAGTTGATTAATTTGGCTATAGTTAGTATTTACAGTAGCCAACTAACCTCTCAGTATGTCTTTGGGATGTGGGAGGAATTTGAAGCATCTGGTAGAAATCCTCTTAGTTACAGGGGAAATGTGCATGCTCCACACTGACAGTACTGAAGGATCAAACATGGTGCTAGTACTGTGGGACAACAGTATGAATGCTGCATCACTGTGCTCACCCAAATATTAACAACCTGCGACATAAGAAATTTGTGGATGTGGTCCCGTTGTTAAGAGTCATAATCTAATACCCATTTCTTAAAAATACTTAAAGCTGTTTCTACTTGAGGAAATTTGAAAATATTTATTAGCCAGAATAAGAGAGTGGAAACATATGCTGTTGCATTGAGAGGTCAGTTCCCTTTGTTCATACAGTTTGTCCAGGCTCAGTCAAAGAGGCGAGCTGCCATATTTTTGTGGCGAAGTGCCTGTGAGAACTAGTTGGGTCTAATTCTTGCCAACATCAAGAGTGGGAAAACAGTATCAGAATAATCTTTGTACTGTATGATGCAAGTTCAGTGATAATATTTAGGTGGAACAAGGGATCAATAAATGCTGTCCTATGTAGATAAAGCATTTCCACAACTGATTACCAATTTGATGTGTTTTGACATTTTTATCAAATGCAGAGATTTGTTATCAGAGCTAAGGAAGCATATATGTATCTCTTAAGGTGGTGTACTTTTAGTAATCTGTTTATGTAATCACACTAAAAATGTGGGTCTTTTCCCATATATAAATGTAATTGCAATTTTGACTTTTGTTATTACTTGTACTTTAAATTATTGATTTCAACTACATTTATAATTTTTATTTATACACAGGAGGATTTGCCATTTTGGTGTGTAAAGAAACATAGTTTTGCACTTTAGAATGCAGGAAGTTTTTCAATTTTGTCTTGGTGCTGTTTAGGAATGGATGATAAGCTTTTTTAATGGATGGTAGTTGATAATGTTGTGTGGTAGTCTACCCAGAGACCAGACATATGTGCTGATTTTGATTTTTAATCTTACATTTGTATTAAGTCAGTTATTCAAGTGCTACGAAGTTAAATCTGTATCCCATTGATATAGTGTGCAGGAGCTTAAAGTTGGGAGATGGTGCAAGTATCATAAAATCAAAATGAAAATGAGAAATGGCTGCATCGGCTAAAGTACTGAAAATCTTTCAGATCATTGATGGGAGAAGTTACTACTTCAAAGCATGTTTGGATTCAATTTGAAAGCAACAAAGTTCGTACCAGATGAGAAAGTATTAATTTTGATTGGGCTTGGCAAGATAGAGGAATATACAGTATATATGTTGTATGTATAATTAAAAATGAGTGACAGTTCAGCTACAGAATTTCATCTTTGCATTTAAGAATTATTAAGAATCTCAATTTCATTATGTGTCACTGTATCTTGTACATTGTTAAGTCTGTTGTCTTAAGGTCTGTTTTGCGTCCCTGCATAGCAAGCTCTGTATGAATACTGTCTAAAGAGATTTGTACTGCCCCTTTTATAAAGTGCTAGGCTATAGAGAGCTTGAATTCAATACTGCTTGAATTTTGGTCTTGTGATTGTTTCAACATTTCACTTTGATTCCCACAGTATTACACCATCTTGAGCAGTTATGTAAATGACTCTAAGTCCTTACTGTGGTTAATTCATGACTCAAGGAGTGATTTGAACTACTGGTGTTAATTATCATTAATGCTGATCACCTGAGGGAAATCTGGATAAAATTGTGGGAACTAGTAGTTTATGTAACTATCCCTGCATCATTTGATGCATATAGGTGACTACCCTGCACCGCAACCCAACCATTACGGCTATTTGGGTAATGGAGATTTACCTTTGCAGAATTTGCAAATCACTGCCCAAAAATTTGAGGTATGGGGTAAAATTCACCCACACAGAACTTGTCTGTGAAAAAGAAGCCAATAAATAAATAAAGATTTTTTCTCCAACTTGTGTTTCTTCAGATGACTTGACTTGGCTTTGAATTACAGCCTTCATTAAGAAATTACTTCCTGTGCCTTTTCATTTTGGGGGTTTTGTGGCATACGGTCAATGAAGATGTGGTTAAAGGAGAGATGGTGTTGATTCAGGATTGTGCCATAAAGATGGTAACTAGAAATGGTGACCTATAGGGTCACCATCCTATGGCCAAGAAACTGTTGAACTGCCAAAGAGATGTGTTAAAGTTTTTCTTAAAATGCAACATTTCATGAGTGAGTTACTATTTCATGGAGTGATGCATTACTAGATTGGAAAGCTGGGAGACAGTTTAAAAAAAAAATCACTTTGATCATAATGGTGTGCAGTTATTTATTTAATTGAGATATTGCCAAATTTTTCTCACAAAGGATGTTCTTCCAGCGGCCTTGAAATTGTAGTGTGCTGGTCTAGATGTGCTGTATAATAATTGCACAGAAAATGCGATCACTGAGTTAGGACCTTTGGGGAGAATTGATGGTTTGAAGAATATAAGAACTTGCTTTAGTGGGGGAACCTGATCTGGTACTGCATTTGGCAAATACAACTAAACCAGGATGACCAGCAGTAGCTATTTCTGGTATAGTGTTGGCTTATTTACCCCATTGTATTCTGGAAGGGCAATGTCACTTAATTCATGTCTGATGCAGTGAAACGTACATTTCATTTTCTGAAGTAGTATGAAACAACAAGCCTGCAGTGATCATTATTTAATTTTCCTTAAGGGAAAAACATTTCAATCAAAGTTCAAGGTACATTTATTATTCAAGTATGTATACTACATACTGTCTTGAGATCTCTTATAGGCAGCCACAAAACAGTGAAACCCAATAGAACCCATTAAAAAAGAAAACTATTAAACACCCAATGTGCAATAAAAATTGGAACAAATTGTGCAAACAATTAATAAATTAATAAGTAAGCAAATATCATTCAGAACTAAAGTCAGTCGTCACTGCAACTGGTCCAGGTGTGCATTAGTTGCAGGCTCCAGCCTCAGTTCAGCACAGAGATGAGTAAATCTCACTGAGCAGAGAGCTGAACCCCGGCCCATTCCACACCTCTGGCCTTGATACGCTGATCTTTTCAGTCTGGTCCAGTATTTTAAACGGCTGACGTAAACGTTGCTTTGTAATCGAAATCTAGCTTTATCTATTCTGAATTGAAATTTATAGTAATGCGGAGAATTGAAGGTTACGGAGCAATTTTAAACACTTGTAAGACTTCTTGTGTATATCTATCTATTGGATTGGGTGGGGTGGGGGTAGTTAGATGATCCAGAAGTTTTTGTGTTGCCTCGTTGTGGACTTGATGCAAGACTTGAGTGATTAGATCAAAATTAGCTATTCTATCACCAGAGAAACCAACCAATGTGCATGTTGGTAAGGTTTGTTGATGATCTTAAAGTATCACGAGTGTTGTTTTTGACTGTAAAAAGATCAAAATTTTAAATTTATGCAAATATGTCTTAACAACACAGTGACAGCAATTTAAAAAGGACCATTCAATTTGAAACATTGAATGGAATAGGCCCCTCAGCCTATCATATGTGCGCTGACTGCGATGCCAATTTAAGTAATCTACTTGCCTGAATGTCAGCTGTATCCCATCCAATTTTTCTGTGTTTTCATGTCTGTCTAAATGCCTGTTAGATGTTGCTACTTTATCTTCTCTTTGCCCATCTTCCCGGCAGCACATTTCAGGTACCTCAAGAAAACTTGTCTTGCTCATCTTCTTCTTTTAAACTTTCCTCTTCTCATGCTAAACATATGCCCTTTAGTCTTCATTCCCCAAGACTTTTCCATCTTGGGGAATGAAGACTATCAGACATAATTTTATATACTTTTATTAGGTTGCCCTACAACCTCCGCTCAGGAACAAACAGCCTAATTTGCCTGACTTTTCCTAATGAACAGTACACTCCAGTTCAGGAAACACCTTGATAAGCTTCTGCTCCCAGTCCTTCCACATCCATCATTTAGTGTAGTAACCAGAATTCAATGAGTTCTAACCATTTTTTAACTTCTGCAATTTGATTTTTATACTCTGTCCTGTCCAATGAAGACAAGGTACACATCTTTATCAACTTATCTACTAATTTTTTGGGGGTGTTATACATGTACCCTAAGATCCCTCAGTGCTCCTAAGGATCATAGAGTTATAGAGCACAACAGTACACAGATAGACCCTTCAGCTCATCTAGTCCATGCTGAACTGTTAGTCTGATTAGTCCCATTAACCTGCACCTGGAGCATACCCTTCCCATCCATGTACTGACCCAAACTTCTCTTAAATATTGCAATTGAACCCACTTCCACTGGCAGCTCAATCCACCCTTGCACCATCGTCATAGTGAAGGTTTCGTCTCAAGTTTCCCTTAGATCTTTCACCTTTTACCCTTAACCTATGACTTCTAGCTCTAGTCCCATAAAGCCTCAGTGGGGAAAAAGCCTGCTTGCATTAACCCTATCTATGGGCCTTATAATTCTGTGTACCTATATCAAATCTCGCCTTGTCTCCTGTGCTCGAAGGAATAAAGTTCTGATGTATTCAACCTTTCCCTATAACTCAGGTCCTGAAGGCCAGGCAATATCCTTGTAAATTTTCTTTGTACTCTTTCAATCTTACTGATTGAGATCTTTCCTGTAGGTAAGTAACCAAAACTATGTATAACACTCCAAATTTGGCCTCACCAACAGCTATAACATAGCATCCCAACTCCTTTATGCAGTACTTCATTTATGAAGGCCAGTGTGCCAAAAACTCTCTTCACAACCCTTTCAAGGGTCATGTGACACTACTTTCAAGGAATTACTGATCTGTATTTCCAGATTCATTTGCTCTGCTGCACTCCTCAGTGCCTTACCATACACTGAAAGTCCTATCCTGGTTTGTTCTCTCAAAATGCAACACTGCACACTTGTCTGCCTTAAAATTTCATCTGCCATTTTTCACCCCATTTTTCCAGCTGGTCTAGATCCTATTGCAAGCCTTGATAGTTGTCTTTGCTGTCCACCCAATCTTGTCATCTACAACGTTGCTGATCCAGTTTGCCACATTATCATCCAGATCATTGATATGGATGACAAACAGTGGACCCAGCACCAATCCCTGCAGCACACCACAAGTCACAGACCTTTAGTAAGAGGCAACCATCTGCTACTGCAGACTGGTTTCTCCTGCAGAGCTAGTGTCAAATCTGATGTTCCACCTTGTCTTGAATGCCAACACGACTGAACCTTCTGGATCCACTTCCCATGCGGTACTTGGACAAAGGACTTGCTAAAGTTCATTTGTAGACAATATCCACTGCATTTCCTTCATCAGCTTTCCTGGTAATCCCCTCAAAAATATCCATAAAATTGGTTAGACATAATCCAAACCATGTTGACTATCCCTAATCAGGCCCTGTCTGTCTAAGTATTTATACATCTAGTCCCTTAAATAGTCCTGATGTTTACTGTACCCTTTCCCCTTGCATTTAACGTCCCAAAATTCAGTGTCTTACACTTGTTCAGGTTGAACTCTACCATTTTCCCATCCAATTTGTCCACTGATCTATATTCTGCTGTTTCCATGACAACCTTTTCATTTCATGTTTCCTGACACAGGTTTGTATAAGAATTGTGGTTTATCAAGAATATTTTGATGGAAATGTTGATCAATTACTAAGTGTGAAACCTGGAGTCGAGTACACAGTAGTGCAGAACTTAATTTGACCAGTATAGTTGCAAGTATCTAATCATTTGTTTTGAGTATTGAAGTAAATGCAAAAATGGGAAGGACAAAAATTCTAAATCTTTTATTGAAATGGAAATGTTTTCAAATGTATTATTTTGTGAAAAACCTTGTGCTTCAGGTAGCTTTAAAAAATAAACATGCACTGTAATTGTTTTGGTGAAAGAGAAAAATATAGATGGTTTAATAATATAACTTGTAAGATGGTGAACGTGGCACTTTTCTGGAAATAGAAACATATTGCAGTGCTCCTGGAATGCTGATCAATTAGCTCCTTTTATGCTGAGTATTTTATTTGTAAATTGGATAGTATTTGTGATCTGGCTTATCCATTTTACAAATGAATAATTGCATCGACAAGTTCTCGGCGAAGAAGTGAAGCGCCTGCTAAATAGTTTCTTTGAGTATTCCGCAGGTACTGAACTTGCGTTGTTTGGTGAGTCTGTGGTTGGGGGTGACTAATTTGTGGTCTTTCATAAATGTCTCAAATTAATAGGGAAGAGCAACAGAACATGTTTCAAATATGAATTCTAACTGAGTCAGATGCCTTTTGCTTTTGCTTGGTTCAAGTGGGAAAGCAAGCACTGGATTGTGGAAGGCGGTATTTATATTCATAACTGTATCCGTTGAAGTATAAAACTTTACATGAACTTGGATACATCATGAGTTTATGGTCACTATAATTATGCTGATTATTTGTAAGATTTTGTGGTTTTGTAGAGAATCGAATATTCATTTGAGGCAAACACGAGAAAATCTGCAGAAGCTGGAAATTCAAGCAACACACACAAAATGCTGGTGGAACGCAGCAGGCCAGGCAGCATCTATAGGAGGAAGTACAGTCAACATTTTGGGTCGAGACCCTTTGTCAGGACTAATGGAAAAAAGAGATAGTAAGAGATTTGAGAGTGGGAGGGGGAGACCTGAAATGATAGAAGACAGGAGGGGGAGGGATGACGCCAAGAGCTGGGAGGCTGATTGGCAAAAGGGATACAAGGCTGGAGAAGGGGGAGTATCATGGGACGGAAGGCCTTGGAAGAAAGAAAGGGGGAGGGGAGCACCAGAGGAGGATGGAGAACAGGCAAGGAGTTATTGTGAGAGGGAAAGAGAGAGAGAGAAAAAAAATAGTAAATTAGGGATGGGGTAAGAAGGGGAGGAGGGGCGTTAACGGAATTTAGAGAAATCAATGTTCAACCCATCAGGTTGGAGGCTACCCAGATGGAATATAAGGTGTTTCTTTCTGTCTGTCCATCCATCCGATGATACTCCCCCTTCTCCAGCCTTGTATCCTTTTTGCCAATCAACTTCCCAGCTCTTGGCGTCATCCTTCCCCATCTTGTCTTCTCCTATCATTTTGGGTCTCCCCCTCCCCCTCCCACTTTCAAATCTTTTACTATCTCTTTTTCCGTTAGTCCTGACGAAGGGTCTCAACCCGAAATGTCGACTGTACTTCTTCCTATAGATGCTGCCTAGCCTGCTGCATTCCACCAGCATTTTTGTGTGTGTTTATTCAATTGAGGCACTTTCTTAAGATTAAAAATAGTCCATTTTAAAATGTGTTCCAATTGTTTTATTTGTGAGGGAAAGTGATGCTATTTCAAAAATGTATTAGAGTTCACTTATGATTTGATACCATGCTCTTGTTATGTTGCAAGCTTTTTTTTAAAAAGACATACTGATACAGTGTATTGATAATTATTTGATGCTTGAACAAAATTGTAGTTGTTTAGATTCTTCATACAGACCCGTTTTTAGGTAATTACATAGTTGTATTTCAAATAACAATATGTCAGTTTATTAATATCTAACCAAATATGATTGTTTTGTCTAGCATTTGTATGCAGCTGAGATTTGTATCTATTCTCTTTACGCTGCATTTTCCTTTGCTTCAGATTCTTTGCTGTATTTTCCTTAAAGGGTATCATATTGACTGTTTCATATGTTGCCTGAGGCTAAGCAATTCCTGCACTGTTTTTTACAGAACTTCTTTACCTTCTTCAGTTTGGTACAATCTAAATTAATTAATTGCTAGATGTTATTTGTGCCCACTCATTATAAGAACTATGTATTCAGTTTTCTTCATTGCCGCTGTTAGGAGTAAGATCTGTTTGTATCTAACCCCTTTCAATAAGAAATAAAATTAGTAAAGATTTTATTATTTCAAATTATATCATCTTTGTTACAGAATTTTTGTACACTTTTTATTTGCATATAATGTTTTTGTTCACACCTATGAATGACTCCAATAGTTTTATGCACCTTTTTAGTTTGAATAAGTCTGGACCCTTTGCTTGAGTTTCTGTGGACTGTGAGGTAGCGATTCTGAAACATCTTGGGATGCTTCATAGTATTATTCTTAAAGCAGAGTCCAGAATTGCTTCTCACTGTATAGTCTTACAAGGCATCTTGTGTATGTGGGAGAACAGGTTGAGCTGACTCAAACTCAAAAAGCAACCAAATGTGTGGAACTTGAGCCAAGTATCAAAAAAACATTATTTGTTTTGAGTAGAGCTAGTTGGATCAGGTTTTATATCTGAGTAAATATCTGTGTATGATGCTTCATTTCATCAAGTTGTATAAGATTTTTTTTCAGTGTTGAGCTCGTCTTAGAAAACTTCTACCTGAAGTCTTCCTATTATGTATAATAATCAATATGTTATCGAGAGCTGTAACATGTAAATTAAATTCTTTTGTTCGGAGGCAGCTGGAATTCTGTCTTGGATTTCATGAATTTTAAATTATAGAATCACAAACAAGAGAAAATCTGCAAATGCTGGAAATCCAAGGAAAACACACAAAATTCTGGAGGAACCCAGCAGGCCAGGCAGCATCTATGGAAAAGAGAACAGTTGACATTTTGGTCCGAAATGATTGTACTTTTTTCCATAGATGCTACCTGGCCTGCTGAGTTCCTCCAGCATTTGTGCATGTTATTTATATTATAGAATTATCTTTTGTTTTTTTTTTAAATTTAGAGATACAGCTCAGAGCAGGCCATTCCAGCCTAAAAAGCTGCGCTTCCAGCAACCAACCTAGTTTAAACCCTAGCCTAATCACAGGGCAATGTATAATGACCAATTGACCTACTAACTAGTATGTCTTTGATTTGTGGGAGGAACCCAAAGGACCCGGAGGAAATCCATGTGGTCATGGGGAGAATGTACAAATTCCTTACAGACAACGCCCGAATTGAACTCTGAACTCCAAGACCCTGAGTTGTAATAGTGTCACACTAACTTGCCGCCACCGTGCAGCCCCACTGTTTTTGTAGAAAGGAGGGCTTGTGGTACAAAAAGAGCACATGTAAAAGAAAACAATTTCTGTGCATTAAGTTGTACTTCTCTTCCATTTTGTAAAATTATTCCATTTTGGGGTGAAATCATTGCAGTGTTTCATTTGGCTCCAAGCAGCTGCTTGGTACTCAAGTACTGGCACTTAATTGACAGGTAATGTACATTCAAAAAAAACTGGAAGTGCAAATATTAAGCTTTTCATTTGTATTTATTACAGTTGAATACTATTACATTATTGTAGCAATTTAAACTACAAATAATTCTAGTCACTTCTGCATGTATTTTTTTCATCTATACATTGGCAATATTAATGTCAAAGTAGGATTTGGAGAATCCAAATGTTTCATTGCAAACTCATTACAAGTTTTGCTTTGAAAATAGATTTATAAGTTTCTAAGTGTTATGTCAGGCTAGTGATCTAACCATGACTTTTGGAGGGCTTTTTGCATTTTAGCCACCATAACTGTTTCAACTGATTTTTTTTTTAATATTCTGTTTAATTTAGCAATTGACTCTCGGACATTGACATAAAAGTTGCAGCAGATGCAAGAAGCTCTATTAGGAACACGTTGTATTCAAGTCTGGTGACCAAGAAAGTTACAGGAGGTCCAGATACGAAATCATGGGCTAAGTGGCAATACCGGGCTAAACTTGAGTCAATGAAGGATGCCCAAATTTGCCTACTAGAGTATCAGGTCTGCAGCAGATGCCATCTTATTGGCTGTTCATTCAACCCTGACAGCAAAGCTGCGTACATCAGGATGCACTTTATTGATTACAACTCAACACTCAATACCATCATCCCCTTAAAGCTAATAAACTCCTAGATCTTGGCCTTAGTACCTCCTTGTGCAATAAGTTCCTCAATTTCCTCACTTGCAGATCCCAATCAGTTTGGATTGACAACAACATCTTCCCCACTATCTCCATCATCTCAGGTGCACCATAAGGCTGTGTACTTAGCCTCTTGTTCTACTCACTTTACACTTCTGACTTTATGGCTAAGCACAGCTCCAATGGTATTTTCAAGTTTGCTGACGGTACCACTGTTGTAGGGTGAAACATAGTGCTGATGAATTGGCTTGTAAGAAGGAGATTGAAAATCTGACTGAGTGGTGCCAAAACAACAACCTCTTACTCAATGTCAGTAAGACCAAGAAGCTGATTATTGATTCCAAGAGAGAATTAACTAAATTTTGAAAGCCTGAGATTCTACAGTAATATGGAATTTATTTTTGCAGTAGGTGAAAAGGACAGGATGATTTTACTAACTAGTGCTTTTTTCATTAAAAAGAACATTTCTTCTGTTCAAATTCTGCTGAAAAACTGATGTAATAATTAGTTACAGTATGGAAGGGGACTAATCTGTGGACAGTCGTTGCTAGTTTTTCTTTCGGTAATCTAGTCTACTGTATTCCTTTACTCTTTTATTTTGTAGCAAATTAATTTTAACATCAGATATTTAATGAAATCCCTCAAAAACAGTAATTAAATCTACATCTATCTTGTGTTCAGTTAGTGCACTCCAGACCACAACTATTCCCTGTATTTTAATAAAAGGAAATTTTGTCACACCCTGCATCTTTTATCATTCAGTTTTGTCTTCTGGTACCTGCCCCCTCCACCAGTACAAATGGGAACAGTATAACTTAATATTTGATATTGTTATACCCACTATAGTAAAATTTCTGATTCCTTTCCCTGGAAGCCTACTGTAGTAGTAGTCTGATCACTTCATTCGAGTATGATGTTCTCCTAAGGGGTTGTCTATTGGTGCGTCTTCAGGTGGCTGTAGAGGCTAATCTGGGTTCCACATATTCTGAGGGGCTTCCAGACTTTACAATCCAGCCCCCTTAGCCACTTGCTGTTCACCATGGGACTTAATCCCTTGTGTTAAGGTGGGTTGCCTTAATGGAGAATGCCTGTGTATGACTCTGTTTAACTCGGGGAGACTGATGCATGGGTAGCCACCATACAGTCCTTGACAGATTGGGATAAGGGTTAGTGGGATGGGTTTCAAGACAACTGGGGACCCTTCACTGCTGCAGTCTTCCTCCGCCTTCCCTGCCATTGTGATACATCATCATCTTCCACCAGCTCCACCGTTGAATTCGGTTGGATTGCTCGTTGTCTGAAGTCTCCCCCTTGACCTTATTGCATGGGTAACCCCAGGAGCTAAGCACCAGATGGCTAGTCTCCAGAGGGCATTGCTCTTGGGATCTCAGGAACTCTCAAGCCCCTCTTCCACAACAAGGTGATGATCCTCAGAGAAGGAGGAGATGGCCTGTATCTACTGACTGTCTAACAAAGTTTTATTAATTACTATTAATGCAGTAGTAATATAATCAATTATTGTACAATATAGTCAAATCCAGTACTTTTACACAACAGAAAAATGCTTAATGGTTTAGTGGGAGTGGAGAGAAGTGGATGATGGAGGAGAAAGAAGAAGAGCCTGTTGTTGGCCAAAATCTTTGATTCAGTACACGCATCAAACTAATCAAAAAAAAATACTGGCCTTGCTGACTGCATAATCACTACCAACTATCCTGCTCCTCTTCTTCCCCCACATCCCATTCTGTTTCTGTCCTTGTATCTCTGTCTCTCCCCTTTTATTGTGTGATTCCATGATTTTGATAGAATGGAAAGAAGCAAGTCTGAGGATAACCATCCAGTTTCCGAGCAGTAAGTTCAAGCTTAGCATGTGCTTGTAGATTTTAAGCTCCAGGTGAGTAATGTTGTTAACAATATGCTGCTGAATGAGATGTTGACCATGTTAAATACCAGAGAACTGTCACCCCACCACAGAAAATATATCCTTTTTCAGTTGCTTCCACAGTGGAGGGGCAAAGGTGTGTAAGCTTCATTGGTGAGTTGTTTATTTTGATGTTAATGTATCCTGCTTGTATGGCAGGTATCTGGGATGTGAAACTATATGAAGATAAAGGATTACTCTAAAGTCCTGTGTTCTTCACATTCTGCAAAGAGCAAGGTCTGATTTGTACTGTAATTTTTTTTTCAATCTTTGCACAAATTGTCATTTTGTTCTTTTAAATGTCATATGATTTGGGTATGGTGAATGTTTTATTCTGATCCAGTTAATTTTGGGAAGAGAACCTGAAAATAGTTGGGAGGCAAATCTTTGTGCTATTTAGTCAGAGATAGGAGGGTAGGGGCATTAAACCAGGAAAAAGGTTCTAATCAAATAATCTGGATGGTGCTGAAAGGAACAGATTGATGGTACAAGTATAGGATATAGGTGGAGCTGAACGACTAGATGAGTCCAAGGGCCTAATTTCAAGCAATAACTTTATCCAACTGGAAAATATACTTTGTTCTGTATGGATCATTAGAATACAAGAACGTTCTAAGTTGGAGGTTGTAGTGGATTTGAAAACAGTGGTAGTGAGGAGAAATCATAAAAATGTCAACCTGTTTTATCAGAGCAAAGTAAACCTAGCTAAGCAATGTGATTATCATGATAAAGTCTTCCTTCTGTATCTGTAAATAATCTGAGGAAGGTGTTGTACTTGGCAATGGTGTCTTACATAGTGGAATAGCATGTACTTGTGTATTAAGTCAGAATGACAGCTTTAGTATGGAATATAGGAAAAGTAGTAGGTAGCCGCAAACTCCAGCCTTTTTCACATTGCTGGACCATGGTTAATCTGTCTTCATTCTATTTACCTGTTTTTCCTGTGGTTGCCTGGTTTCCTTACAGAACAAAAATTAGTTTCCAGCCAATTTTTTTTAAAGATCTATCTTGTCTTTACATGTAATAGAAGAAAAAAATCCTCATTTAACTGGCCTACTTTTGATTTAAAATTGTATCTGCAAAATTTCTTTACCAAACAAAATAGTTTACTGCACTTCCTATACCAACGTATATCAACCCATTCTGTTGGACAGATTTTCGGGATGGAGGATGACTGATTTCCACTCTGATTTTGTGGGTTCTGAGGAGATAGTTTGTTCCCATAATGACTTCACAGACTCTTCTACAGATTGTTCAGCTGGTGGCCAGTAAGGTGGGAAGCCGAGTGGGTGTTCAGTGCTGTCTGCCTGTGTCTGCCTCGTTCACTGCTACTGGAGGAATGCGCAGGAGTCTTGGGTTGCAAGGTTTGATTGGCACTGCCCATGTCTGTGAACTCGTTTTTGGAGGACTGTGGTTCATGTTACATGGGTTTCTGATTGGGATGCTTTGGTGTGGACTGCCTCTGCATTCCGCAGTAAATGTGTGACTGCTAAACTGAGGTGAACTAAACTGAACACTCTTGGAAGTTTTGAGGACTCTGTAGTTTGGTGTTTAATATTCTGCGTGTTACTTGCTTGCTTTTTGACATTTGTGTGGCTTGTTCTTTTTTTCATACGTTGGGAATTTGATGTTTTCTTTAAATGGGTTTCATGGTATTTCTTTGTTTTTTGGTTGCCTGCAGGAAGACGAATCTCACAGCTGTATACTATGTACATACTTTGATAATAAATGTACTTTGAATCTTTGAACCTCTTTGATTGTGAAGGGGTCCTCTCCTTCCAGCATGTAATTAGTGATCATAGTGCATGGCCTCAAGGCTCTCAATAATATACCAAATTGCTCCTCCTCCATTTTCAGCATTCACGGGTTAGAACATTCCAGGAATGTTGCTTTTCTTTGAGGGAATTCGGGAAATTCTGTCTGGCTGTAATGTTTTGTCATGACAGAGTGTCTCCACCTATTGCCAGGTGTGTGAGTAATGAGTACAGCCAAGGGCCTTGGTTTTGGGAATGTTGGCCTGGGAAAAGATGCTGATGTTGGTTTGCTTGTACTTCCAGTGAATTTGTGGGATTTTGTTTTGTTAGTTTTCTAGTTGTCTGAGATGCTGTTGCATAGGGCCTTGAAAGCATAAAGGAGGACAGGTTTTACTGCTTCCTAGTAGACCATGAATCTTGTATGAAGTCTAAAATCTTGATCTTCAAATATCCTTTGATGTAAATCTATGCTGTACCAACATATAACTAAGAAACACTTCAGTGCCTGTCCATAATTGTGATAAATGGAGGATTATGACCCACCCATGGTAGCCATGCAACTTTAGTATTAGTTAGTATAGCTCATGATGATGTCTGCTCCTTCTTGAAGAGCTGTGGAATTTGCTGCAATCTTCTGCATCCTTCTCATAGCCCAGCATATTTTTCCTTTAACAGGAGGAAATTCTTGTGATTTTATTGAATCTGCTTCCATCTCCTCCAGAATTACATGCAATCATAACTTGCTATGTATATGTATGAAATAAATTCTTCGATCATTTTTCCTTTAGAAACAGTTTCTCCCCGTTTATTTGATCAAAATCCAGATATCCTGGGCGAGGCAAATCGTTTTCTTAATAGCCTGATTTCTTGACTTTTGTAAACCTCAAGGAATTTGTGTGGTTAAGATAATCTGTCTTCAAGTTTTAAATCTTAGGCTAGCCTATACTTGCCTACAAATTCATCAAGGTTGTATCTTTCCTGAGAGGGATACCTGAAACTAAAGAATCCAGTTGGAAACTCCTGTGTGGTTCAAGATTACCTTTCAAAGTTAAATCTGTAGACTGTATTACACATAAATGCGGTGTTTCGGAGCAGTCGAAACTAAGACAGAAATACATTGGTAATGGCATCTTAAACTCTTACACCGTGTGCTTTATATTGTGCATTGTTTCCTATTAAAATAAAATGCAATGTATTTATTTTTATTTTGTATTTTTTTGTGGATTTAAAAATAAGCATTGCAGAAACGAGAGGGTGAGGACTGTTATGTTTTGTAACTCCGTAAGCTAAACAAAAGAAAGACACAGGAGCCGAGGATACTTCTGAACTTGTTTTTTCTTTAAGTGAAACACGCACATATGATGTGGTGTAATGACGTATGTTATTCATGTACTACTTACGTATAACACATAACCATTACATAAAAACCGTTTGTTCTTAGGTGAACAAATAAAGAATGCATTATCAATGTATTTACAATATTGCACAAATACTACTGAAATATTAAATATACAATACTCACTGCTTAGCTAGATACTCTAACTCAATATAGAATGCATCTCAACTATATATATGGTATACTATATAATACAACTACTATGTACAAATCCACAGCATAGTAAATTTTAATTTATTCCATTCAGGCCTGAATATTTAATTACTGTGAAGAATTTCTTACTATTTTGGTGTAATGTCTTTCCTAACAAGGATGAGGGAAGGGGGGCTGCACTCTGCTTGGCAGGTGAGACTTGTGACTGTGAAACAATCTCAGATTCTGGGGCTGCCCCTGTGGCAGCTGTAGGAGTTGACTCTGAGACTGCTGGAAGAGGTTCTGATAGTTCTTGACACTTTTTTGTTCTCTTAACAATGGACTCTGCTCTCGTCAACTGATTGATATGCCATCTCCACTGTGTAGGGGGTGGTCCAATTCTGTTCTCAATCTTTTCAGATACCCACTTTTGATCACCTCTATGGTTGCTCTCCAGGACTGCCTGTCCAGGAGTGAAACATTGAACTTATTTGTTTGGGGAACCCTCAACTTCTCTCAGCTGTTTGTCCAGGCTCCTTCTGAGATTGGTTTTGAGGAGATCCAAGTGTGAGGGTAAGGGATGACCAAGGAACAGCAAGTTGTTGGTTGTGGAGTGTGCTGCATTGTGATATGCAAGGAGGAATTTGGCAAGCTTCTGATTCAGTGTCGATGTAGTGTGTTCTGCTGACATTGCTCTCACTGTTCTTTAGAGCTTGGACAAACCTTTCCACCAAGATATTTGTAGTTGGGTGTCATGGTGCAGATGTAATAAGTTTTAGTCCATTCATTTTCAGGAATGACTGAAACTGTTTTGCACCGAACTATGATTCATTGTCACTGACTTAAGTTTTATGGAACACCAGTCTTTGAGAAGAGGCTCCCCAGTACATTAACAGTGTGCAAGGCTGTGGTGGAGGCTATTAAAACACTGGTCACTTTTTGTAGCTGTATCCATTACTACCAAGAAATTTGTGCTCATAAATGGTCCAGGAAAATCCACATGAATCCTCTGCCAGGGCCATGCAGGTCATTCCCAAGGACGGAGGTGTTGCTCGTGGTGTGTTTGCATCCCGAACAGTGCATGGCAAGCTGCTTGATCTGCTGATCTATCCCAGACCACCAGACAAAGCTTTGAGCCAACAGTTTCATTTTGACCCTGCCTAGATGACTGGCATGCAGCTCATTCAACACTTTAGCTCTCAACTTGGATGATACAGCAACTCTTAATTCTCACATAAGGCAACCCACGTCAAATGCAAGTTCATCCTGGAGTGACATAAAAATTGAAGAATTGGAATTTGTGCTGCACATTCCAGCCATTTTGGGTTGCCATGTGGAGTGTGGGATCTTTTCTGGTTTCCCTTTGGATTATCTCTGCCATAATAGGTAGTCATTCAATTTGCATTAGGGAGAATACGTCAAGAGTGCCCTCTTCTGTAAATTTTCCAAGTATTTCCTTTTCCAAGGGTAAACTGGACAATCCATAAGTATTCCCATGATGAGTTGTCCTCTTGAATTCAATCTTGTATTTGTGTCCTCCAAGGAAATAGAGCCTATCTGTGCATTCATGCTGCTGCTGTTAGTGGAACACCCTGCTATGGTCTGAAAATGGACACCAGTAGTTGATCAGTAGTGAAGGTAAACTTACATTATTCAAGATTTTGGAGATGTTCCTCGTCATCCTCAGTGATGTCATCCAGGTAACATTGAGTGTCTGGGCAGCCTTGCAGTATCTGATCTGTAGCTTTCTGCCAGAGTGCAGGTATAGATACTACTCCACAAAAAGCTTATTATAGCGATACAGCTCTTTGTGAGTGCTTAGGATGAGAAACACTGTTGGGCTGTTCTTCCATATCCCACTGTAGGTAGGCCTCAGCTAAGTTTACTTTGCTGAAGTGTTCCCTCCAGAAAGATTTGCAAAGATATCCTTGATGCTTGGTAAAGGTTATTGATCTACTTTCAGTACTGGGTTGATGGTGATCTTAAAATCACCACAGATCCTGACATATCAATTCTTTTTGACTATTGGTGCCACTGGCGTTGCCCGTGGGCTCTACTCAACCCTGGAAAGAATTCCTGTAGCCTCCATGCAATCTAATTCACTGGGTACTTTTTAACCATGGATGGTATAAGGAACTGGATGGGACTTGTAAAACTTGGGTATGACATTTTCATTTAATGCTACGTTTGAGTTTTCCAATGCTATCCTTGAACACTACTGTGACATAATCCAGTACCTTTCATAATTTGCTTTCAGTTGACTTTATTACAGGGTAAGTAGCATGCAAATGGTGGATGGATCTTCAGTCAAGTTGTAGTTCTCTCAGCCACTCACGTCTCCACAATGTTGGCCCTCCTGTTTTTTTTACCACATACAAACTCAGTGTGGGGATTAGTGTAACTGTTTTTGCATTGCATAGTACAGCAACATTATTGGTGACTTGTTGACGTGGTTGGCTTCATTCCAAGGCTATCATGAGCAAAAGTTAATCTTTTCATTGTCAATCCCTTTGATGTGGTTGGAAATCTCCTTCTGCCTTATCTTTTCTTTCTCCTTGTTAAAGATTGAGTAAGAACTTTATCACTGCACCTGTACCTGCATAGTGAGGTACTGTTGTCCTTGAGGTGATCAGAGAGAAACTCTGCTGCTAGAAAGAACAGTTAATCCTTTAATCTGATAGTGGAGTGAGACAGGCAATACAAGACTGAAATCTGGTCACTAATTCTGATTTTATAGGTGAAGTCTTTGTAATAATTGGTACATTTAAGATTGTGTAGTGGTGCATAAAATGCTGCGTTTCTAGGTTTGCAGCTGTAAATTCAACTTTGTTTTTGGGTAATGAGAGTTGGCTAATTCAAGCATTTCTTTTTATTACTGGAAATTTATGTTTTGTTTTAAAGGACCGAACAGTTTGCATGGGCCTGTGTGTCCTGAATTGTGATGTAAACAAGTCTTTTTGAGTGACTTAGCTGGACAAACTTTTAGCTTTTGAATTATGCCTTTAAACCTATACAGCTCAGTATTCTTAGAACCACTTGGGGACAAAATAAGCTTTCATGTGGGGAAAACCCGAGTCAATTAAGGAGAGCCAGCAGAGGCCTGTAAAAGACAAATCACTCAATACCTCAAAGTTAAACTTGTTATCCTCATGTTTAAATTTCTTCATAACCTTGCCCTTCTGTCTTTTTTAATCTTGATGCAGAAGCTACAACTCTTTATTTTCATTGCAGCTATTTTTAATCTGTCTATTTAGAATCCTATTTTAAAATGTTTTGCTACTGTTTCTCATTCTTGGAACTCTTAAAGCTCACTTCAGATAAAATTTTAGTCACAACTCCTGATTATTTGTTTTTAGTTCTCTCTCTGCTGTGTATCTAAGTGAAATAGGTTGATTTTGTTTCTCTACAATTTAAGAGCTTTATGCAAATTCAAATTATTTTGAACTTCTTTATACTCCAAAGTAAACATGAAGGGTATATAGATGGGTAAATTAATACATAAACTATATTGTTAATAAATTGTAAACTTCTGGTTAAAATACCAAAAAAGTGTGTCAGGAATAATTTGTGTGAAAGAAAATTCTTCAGCCTTTCACAATTATCATTGTCTTACTAATAAAATACCATTTTACTTATAATGCAGTTTACAATGCAATTGAAGTAAATTTGACAATATTAGCACATTTCAGCTTGGACAGGAAAAGAAATCTAATTTGCATATGCTTTTCTTGCAGAAATTTGAGTTACAATAAACTGGCTGCAATCAATCCCTCTGCTTTCACAGAATTGCCCAACCTTCGTGAAGTGTAAGTACATGTGAACTCTTGAAGTTGATGTGAAATGTTGAAGTTTTAAAGCTATCTGTTGGACATGCTAAGCAATTCAAAGGAGTTATATGTTAAAAATTTATTTTGAATGATCCTGCTTTATTTATACTTCACATCATAAGTTGATTTTTTTTGTATACAATTTTACATTGCTGGAGAAAATCTTAATAAATGATTCATCTTGATTACTTTATAGAAAAAGCTACTCGTTTATGTGGAACTAGACAACGGGGTGACCCATTGGGGCACCCTTTGAGAGAAGGGCAGTGCAGTCTGATGTGACCAGAATGAACATTAAATTTTCCTGAATGCTATTGGTATCGCTTTGCTTTGGAAATTGAAGAAGAAAACCTCAGTTTTCGCGTAGCAAGGCAAATATAGTTCCTCCTCTTTTAACGAAGGACACTTTTGATGGCATCATTTTTGGTTGATCTGGCACCCTGTGCCTCTCGTTGTCATTCTGGAAACGTGCAGTCCTTTCATCCGCTGGCTTATCATCTCTTCTGCTGTTTATTCTTTGTCTCTGATCCTGAAGACGTGCATTTCTCAGCTCCTTTGTCTCTTCCTCTCTCCTCCTCCTTGCCTGTTTTTGTCATTCTGGAGATGTGCAGCCCTTTCATCCCCGTCTCTTCATCTCTTCTGCTGTTTGTTGTTTGTCTCTGATCTTGGAGACATGCATTTCTCAGCTCCTTTGTCTCTTCGTCTCTCCTCCTCCTATGCCAGTTGTTGTCATTTTGGAGGCGGACGTGCATGCCTCTCCTCTTCTGTCTCTTCTTCTTCCATCTTTTTTGTCATGATTCTTTGATCCTGGAGTCGTGTGGCCCTGGCCTCATCCGATTCTTGTTCTCTCCCTCTCCTTGCCGCTTCCCGATGACGTTTGGCGTCATCTCGTGACCGTAATGTCCCCCTTCTCTTTCCATGCGGGATAATTAGGCTGACCATATTTTTTTTTTTACCCTAATGCTGGATAGAAGATGCGAAGCAGTAACACCAAAGCTTCCAGGGTGCTGATTATTCTTGATGATGTGGTTGTCGCTCTCTTAAATGGATGTGATATAGTCCCTGCTGTCCTTTGACTGCAGCAAAGGGTTTGATGGGTGTCTCGAAGTACGCCATTACAATAAGATTTAATTATCTCTTATTGATGGGTCTCAGTTTGATCTGTCCCAATCCTGCACATGCTGATGGTGATTAGCAGAATGTGACCGCTCGAAATAGAGCTGCCCTGCCCTTTTGCTCCGGTTGGTGTCGCTGCTGTGAGTATCGTGAGTGGCTTCTGAGGCTGGCCGTGCGCATGTGTCGTGTTGTGTCGCGGTTTCCATCATGGCTGACAGCGGCTCTCAGGTGAAAGCAGGGCTGTTGATTTTGGCGAGTGAGCAATTTTGTATGGATAGATAACCCTGAACTTTGCCTGCATTTTGTAAGTTAGCGCATTTTAAGTTGATTTAGTCAAAAATAGTGCTGCTGTAATGCACTGTTTGCGCTAATTGGAGGTCACAAACAGACAAGGAGAGCATGAGAGTTTTAGTAGTATATAGATAATGTCACTTAATAGATAACTTTGAATCTTCTTTCCATTTAATAGGGTAATTGATAAACTGAGCAAGAGAAATAGAAAACAATCTGTTTTAAGTTATCCACAATTTTTTCAGTATCTCCAATTCACCAGCATTTATGATATTCTAAAAACATAAAAAATATTTTATGTTAGAATAGGGCACAAGGAGCAGTATTAAGTGTTCTATGATTATTAGTATTTTTTTAAATTTTGTGCCGGAGAGTATACAAGTTGAGAGCTTGGAACGGTCTTAAGTTTGTTCATCTTTTGAATAATTGTCACTGTCTGACTTTAAAATTCTGAAAATTTTAATCATATTGATTAAATCCGGGGAGATCATTTAGGAACACTTATCACACACTGGTGTATATTTGAGCTGGAAACTAAAGATATGCAATCTTAGTATCTTTATAAATTGCAAAATTAACTTTATCAGTCTGCTTTGCATGCAAGATATTCTCTTTATTAGCAAAATTGTTGTCTATAGTTAACTACCTTAATTTTCAATTTCTGCGTAGCCTTCACAGTATCTCTACCTCTCATATGTAGACTGATGATTAAATTTTCAGGAGATTTTAGAAACAAGATTCAAAGAAAAGTTATTTATTAAATGACATTCGATCTCTTTTCTCGCTCTCTCACTCACACAATAAGTTAGTATTTGTAATGAAATATAGTCAAATTGTGTTTATTATCTCCTTTAGGCGGCTTGATCATAATGAATTGACTACGATCCCCGATATGGGACTTGCTTCAGCACACCTGGTCGTTCTCTATCTGTAAGTTATTTCCAACAGTTCATCCTGACGTTTGTTTCTGAGGTACTGTTTCTATGTTAATGTATAACCCAATATTAAACTGAAACAGCGGTTTTAACATTGCCAAAGTTTTCAGTTATTCATTGTTTTGTTTCAGTTTTTGTTGTTATTAATTGAAAATCAAAAGCAAATTCTGGAAACACAGCAGTCCAGGCAGTATTTATGGAAAGAAAAACCAAGCCTACTTGTCAGATTGAAGAGCCTGTACCAGTACCGTGGTATGTCGAAGGCCCATCCAATCTTTGATCTCAGATATTGGCTCTGTTTATTTTTCCATGGATGTTTCTTGATCTGATGAATGTTTAACGAATTTCTGTTAGAATAAAATTATGTCTTTTTAACAGGAAATTAAATCCAGTTTCTGTTTTGTAAATGGGGTTTTGATTCATCGTGTACATCATTTCATTGTGTTTTTATTCTTCTGTATGTATTAACATGTGCATTTTTAAAAAACATTGTGTGCTGTAGATCTGTGAGATAAAGCGTTATATTATCCTGTAGATAATATATTACACTGTCACCTAATTTGTTGTTTGTGAACAGCAGTTAGTCACCAGGGATAATTGTTATGTACCAGAGATAAAGCTTTAGTGTGGCTGTAGTATCTAGGGGAAAAAAAACAGATTTCTTGTTCTGCACTTGCGCCAGAAAGACTCAGCAAGGTAATTTGTATAGTTTTGGGATGATGATGCTGAATTTGTTAAAATGACATTAGCATTAGGGCTTTGTTTTATTATTTACTTCTTCATAGGAATAACAAAGCAACTTAGAAAATTTAACGGCATATGCATGTCTGTGGGTTAGTGGAGCCTGACAGAAGGTTTACGAAATTATGAGAGGCTTCCATAGATAGCTGGTGTCTTTTTTCCAGGGTTGATGTTTAATACTAAACATGCATGCATCATTTATGGTGAAAGGGGGTAAGTTCAAAGGAGATGCGTGGGGTAATTTTTTGACACTGGGTGGGGCCCTTGAATACACTGAGACGAATGGTAGTGGAGACAAATATGATAAGAAGCTTTAAAGAGGCTCTTAGGTAACGTGTAAATGTGCAGAGTGGAAGGATATGGACATTGTGTCAGTAGAAGGGATTAGTTTAATTAGGCATTTAATTATTAATTGTAAAGCACTTTGAACTACAATCGTTCATGTGAAAAGTGCTCTATAAATGCGTTACTTAATTACTAATTTAATCAGTTTGGCACAACATTGTCGACTGAAGGGTCTGTGTTGTACTGTTCTAGGTTTTATGTCAGAAAAGAACAGGAGTCAAATCAATATCAGTATTCAGTGCCGCAATACACTGTAAATACCTTGGATGGAGCTTTGAATTGTGTATTCAACTGAGTGTTCTCTCAAGCAGTTTATGGTGTGGACAAACATTGCTAATGTTGAGTACATGTTTACTTACAGTGTGATTCCTGTTAAACTAAACCCCATGTAGGAACAATAGTCTCCTCTGCATATTTGTATGCATTTATGTTTACATTGGAGAAGTTATAACCAAGTCAGTGAATTGGCCAAAGCAACAGTGTGGCAAGGTATTGATTATAAATGTTGCCAGTACTGTATAATCTTCAGATTTGACATTAGAGATTTGGAATGTTTTTTTTCTTTAGCTTTCATAGGTCAGACCAACCAAGCACTCTACTTCACAGTTTAACCACTGATCACTGATTGCAAAATGACAATAAAGAGCTTTAGGCTGTCTAGAATTGGTCTTTGAAACTTGGACCTCAGTGCTCAGTTATTCTTTCCCAATGCCCCTACCCCCACAACCAATTTAAAATACTGTACTAGGCTTGAGAATATCTATACACCTTAGATCATGATCTAAAAGCATTTTCCACTGCAGTAGTAATTTTTCAGTTTTCCACATTTGTTGAAAGAGGTATGTAATGCAAAGCTGACTATTAACCCTGGTGTTTATCCGTCTCCTCCACGCCCTCCTCACCCTATTTGGGGAGTGGATAATTGGGCAAGAGAGAGAGAAGAAAAAAAAGGAAAAACAAACAAACAAAAAAAACTCAGCTACTGTTTGACTGGCCTTCCCCTTTAATGTACAGTTGCAAGAAAAAGTTTTTAAACCCTTTGCAGTTACCTGCTTTTCTGCATTAATTATACTGGGCCCTTATTAATATTACTAAGGATCCCAACCATCCATCCAGCATCGTCTTTGACTTTTTACCATCAGGCAGGAGATAAATCATCAGGCACATAATCAAGAATGGTTAAGATGAGAAACAGTTTTTTCCCCAGGCCATTAGGCCTCTTAACTCCTGGCTGCATTTATTCAAAGTGTTACTGGTTAATCTAATCTGTACCTTACAATTTTTAATATTAATACAGTTGTGTGTGATTTGTCTATAGTTTTTATCCTTGCCTTCATAAGTTATCATCACGGAGGAAATTGGTGCTCTCCAAAAAAAGCATTGCTGCATGTCTCAAATTTGCAAAATATCACCTGGATGTTCCACAGCACTTTTGGGACAATGTTCTGTGGATAGATGAGACAAAATTGAACTTTTTGGCAGAAATGCACGTCATTATGTTTGGAGATCAAAGGGCACTGCACACACCAAGACCAAATTCTCATCCCACCCGTGAAGGGGGCTACTTTGCTGCCTCAGGGCCTGGATACCTTGCAGTCGTTGAGGGAACAATGAATTCAAAATTGTATCAAGACATTTTGCAGGAGAGTGCCAGGGTAGTGGTCCCTCACCTGAAGCTTAATAGGAGTTGGATGATGCAACAAGACAATGATCAGAAAGACAAGAATAAATCAACAACAGATTAGTTTAAAAAAGAAGGTAGTTTAAAAAGAAGTAAACTTGTGTTTTGGATGGCCAAGTCAGAGTCCAGACCTTAATCCAATTGAGATGAATACTGTGGGATGACCTGAAGAGGACTTTTCTTGCTAGGGATCCCAGAATTATTGATGAACTGAAACATTTTTGTATGGAAGAATGGTCTAAAAGGCCTCCTCGCTATTGTGCAGGTCTGATCAGCAGCTACAGGAAATGTTTGGTGGAGGTTATTGCTGCTAAAGGAGGTTCTACCAGTTATTAAATACAAGGTTTGACATACTTCTTCCAGCCTGGACTGAATGATCAACAATGTGTTCAATAAAGACATGAAAAGTACAATTATCTGTGTATTATTAGTTTAGGCAGATCATGTTTGTCTATTATTGTGACTTAGATGAAGATCAGACCATATTTTATAAGTAATGCAGAAAACCAGGATATTGCAAAGGGTTCACAAACTTTTCCTGCAACTGCATATTTACTATATACCTTCTCATTGAACTTGGATTTGCTTCCAGTTCATTTGTTATAAGGTTACAGTTTGTAGTGAAATACCATTTTTGTTCTGATATCTCAGTAACCTGGTAGATGGTTTGTTTTGAACTTCCCATGTCGCAATACCATTTTACTTCCACAGGGATTTTGCAGTGGTTGCTCGTGTCAATAATTTTGAGGACAGATGAGCAAGGGTGAGATCAAAGAGCATTGTGAGAACTTGGCAGGCCAGGTACTCATCAGTGAGGTCAACCATTGTGCAAGAACTTTTAAAAACTTCTAAGAATATATCCATCATGTGAGGGCAGCACCTACGAGAATGCTGAGTTGTCACACTTGTCATTTTCATATTTCATTGTGATATAGAAAATGACAGTGTGGCCCATTGAGGTTATGTTATCGGAGCAATCCCATTAATCCCATTCCCTGCTGTGTAATCTGTAGTCTCTCATACCAGTGCACTCCACCCTAATTTTCTCCATGGTATGGATAGTTTGACAAAATGATATGTCAGTGAGGAAGAAAATAAAGTTATGTGTAGAAATTGCAAATATCCTGAGGGAGTTGTGATACCCACGCTCCCCACTCGTTGGAATTCAGAAGGATAAGAGGAGATCTTATAGAAGTATATTAAAATTATGAAAAGGATAGATAAGATGGGGGCAGGAAAATTGTTTCCTCTGGTAGGTGAGACTAGAACTAAGGGATATAGCCTCAAGGTTCGGGCCAGTAAATTTAGCACTGAGATGAGGAGGAACTGCTTTTCCCAAAGAGTGGGGAATCTGTGGAATTCTGTACCCAATGAAGCAGTGGAGGCTACCTCAGTAAATATATTTAAGCCAAGGTTGGATGGATTTTTGCATAGTAGGGGAATTAAGGGTTGTGGGGAAAAGGCGGTTAGATGGAGATCAGTCCATGGTCAGATCAGCCATGATCTTAATGAATGGTGGAGCAGGCTTGATGGGCCAGATGGCCTACTCCTGTTCCTATTTCTTAAGTTCTTGTGTATGATTTAGATTTTTAGAATCAGGATTGTCAGCAGCTTTATTTTAATTCTATTGCATTTCATTCAAAACATTTTACTATTTTTATTATTATTAAGGCAAATTGAAAAGCTTCCCAAGTCAACATTATCTGATTACATACTTCCAATTCTTCTTATGGAACTTTATACCTTGGCTCTGATAAAACTGCCTGAGCTCTTGCTGTTCACTCAAATGAAGTATGGTTCTTTTAAAAGACAATAAACTCGTATCTCAGTAACTTGGTGCCCAGGTGGAAGGATTTATTTTTGACATCAGTCCTACTGTTTGAAGTATTTATATGAGCAGAATTTCTGTAGAGTACTGCAGTTAATGCTGTTACTTCACAGATCTGTGTTGTGACTTGAAAGACCTGTAATTGAAAGTCCTTTGTAAGGAGCATATTTGCATTGAATTATGCAAAATATTTCCAGTGGAGCAGAGGTAGGATCAAAAGCAATTGACCTGTCCTTGGATGATGTATATTGAATTTAAAATAAATTGTGACATCAGTGAGATCAGTCTATTTGATCTGTATCTGTAGAGTTTCCTAACAAGAAGTATGCTCCAGTCAGGGATCAATACAACACAAACATTTAATCTCTCCAGATATGGTTGAGGTCATTGCATCTAAATTAATTGTACTTCTAATAATTTTCATATAGCTAGTGTCACCTTATGTACATATTCAAACCGTCTGAGTATATATGCTAATCTTGTGTATTTACAGCCACACTTAAAAACAGTTCTTGTTCATTGTGTTTTATAGGATTGTTTTTATATTCATATTTATTGTGTTTTGTTTTTTTTTAATTGTTTTCTTTATGCTTGTGTTTTTTGTTATGCTGCATCAGATCTGGAGCAACAGTAATTTCATTCTCTTTTTGTTGTTTATTGTCATTCAATCTTAAATCTTGAATTAATGATTTTTGTCAGAAAGGATGTGGTCTCTGTTTCAATTTTAAATGAATTTGACATTTTCAATGAGAAACTTTCCATGCAGTTTTGTTTTTGTTTGTTTGTGCTTGGAGATTTTAATAATTTAAAATATGGTAGGGTATTTGCTTCAGTATCATTCATGTTGATTCGAACAGAAATCTATTTATAATGTGGGCCTGCTAGAAGTTGTAAATATTCTCACTAGTCGATAGAAATGTGAATTTATGCTCTTTATTTTATGAACATAACCTCAGAATAGGATATGCAATGATTTAGTTTTCTCCTTATCCTTGTTGATGACTATGCTGATATTCCAAATGGCAAGTTCTTATTAAGGAGTTAAAGTTGCCTCTACCTATTTTTAGCATGAATTGGCTATTACACACCAACAACCATGTAGGCTTGACTGGGCTTTGGGTTTGGTCTTGGTCCAAGTTAACTGGATACTCTTCTCTGTTGCATTGACATCAGGATATGCAGATATGTAGGCACACATGTGCACTCATACACATATACTGCAAATGTGCACAGGCATATTTCTCCTCTTCCACCCCTCCACCACCCCATTCACCCAATATTGACTGAGTTGTTTCACTTATATATTTTTTCTTTAACAGGCATCACAACAAGATCCGCAGCATTGAGGCCAATCGCTTGAAGCTCTATGAGTCCCTAGAAACATTGGATCTAACTTACAATGAAATAACTGAAATCCAAAATAATTGCTTTCCACAGCATCTTAAGATTAAAGATTTGTGAGTATTGTATTGTGTTTAAAATATTGATCAAGAGCTGGAAAGGACTTTCTGTTTTCTCTATGATGGAAAACAGATCAGTTGTGCAGTTTAATTACTTGAGGTTTTCTATGTTACTATGACCTTGCTTCATTATACAAAATTATTATGTCCTGCTTAATTCTGAAAGTGGATTGGCTGTCTATAAGGCACAGGATAGGGTTGGTATGAAGTTCAGTTTTTGTGTTATATCACAATAGAGATTTATGGCACAAAAGGTCATATCTATGTATGGTCAGGAAAATGCTAATAGACCATTTCTACGTTTTGCTCTTGGCCTGTAGCTTTGCAACCATAGGCACTTTGATGCTCATCCAGGTGCTATTTAAGTGTGGTGAGGGATGTAATAATTGGATGATCTGTTTGGGTAATATTAAAATAGAAATATTAGGGTCCTGAAGATAATTCCCTTGCACTGACAAATTGCCATGTGAGTTTTGCATCTGCTCAAGAAGACATTCAGGCCACTGTTCATTAGCTCATCAGTAACGTAGTAAAGTGTCAGCAAGTTTATGTTGCATCCTCCTCTGCTATAAATTTGTCGTCTTTGTTAACCATAAACCTAAAACCTTGTCCAAAGATAATATTAGTAGTCTAAGAGGTGAAATTCACTTGACAAAAATACAGCACGCTACAGTAGCTTTTTGTTTGAATAAATGGTTGTCTTGCTTTGCCCACAGAATTCTGATTTTATTTTGACTTATTTCAGAATGCAATGAATTTAAAAAAAAAAAGTGACCTAAATAAATATTATTTTACTGTGACTTGTATCACTGCTGCTGGATCTGCTAATAAACCCTACTGTAACCTGTCAATCTATATTCTTGTAGATATTTGGGTAATAACAGAATCAGTATTATGGAGCCTGGCACATTTGATAATTTATCAAACACCTTACAAGTTCTTCGGCTAAGCAAAAATCGAATTTCACATCTGCCTGTTAAGGTCTTCAAGTTGCCACATCTGGTGCAACTGTAAGTAGTAAACGAGAATTTTTATTGTCAATTTTACTAGGATTGTTGTACTTGCACAGTAAACAGTTTTTTTTCTCCTGGTGTATATAATGCCAAAGGTTCAGTTTAAAGCATGAATACAGTTGCCCTGAATTTGTGGCTGGCATCAAAGTATGAAGCATTGATCTAGTGAACGTTGGTGAGAAACCTCACTTTTTGAAAGCCTACAGCTGTTCAAGGGAATTCTTGTTGCAAAGGCTGTAAATATTCAACTGACAACAACCAGAATTTCTGGGTTTAAGATATTCCTCTAGTTGTTTATTTGTTGTGCTGTGTATCAAAGCTAATCAGTTGTATTAAATCTAGGTGTTAAATATATTTGTTGTTGTTCAGTTGTTAAGTTGAGTCTGACTCTTCGTGACCTCATGAACCGTAAGGTCCATAGAGTTTTCATGGCAAGATATTGAAGTAGATTGCCAGGCCTTTCTCGCGCAGATACTGCTGCTGCCCAGGCTGGGACCTGTCTGAGTTTGAACTCTGGACCACCTACCTTGAAGTCCAGTGTTGATGCCTCTACACCACTAGCCAGCCCCTAAATATATTTAGTGTACCTTATAAACTGGATTGTTTTATCATGTTGATTTACTTAATTTGATCTTTGCAGCAAAATAAATCAAATCAAAATTAAATTTTATTATACAGAATGCTGAGGGAACTCAGCAGGTCAGAGGGCATCTATGGAAAATATGAACAGTCAGCATTTTGGGCTGAGACCATTCTTTTGATTTCCTCCAGCATCTCCAGAATCACCCATGTTGCTTTAAATTTTATTAAATCCCAATTTGATGAGATTTTTTAAAAAACTGGAATGATAATGCATGTAAACTGAATTCCTTTCTTCCTTTATACAGTGGCATGCAAAAGTTTGGGCACCCCGGTCAAAATTTCTGTTACTGTGAATAGTTATGTGAGTAGAAGATGAACTGATCTCCAAAAGTCATAAAGTTAAAGATGAAACATTCTTTTCAACATTTTAAGCAAGATTAGTGTACAATTTTAGAGTGTAAGAAAGGAATGGAGCACCATGCAAAAGATTGGGCACCCCAAGAGATTTGAGCTCTCAGATAACTTTTACCAAGGTCTTAGACCTTAATTAGCTTGTTAGGGCTATGGCTTGTTCACAATTGTCGTTAGGAAAGGCCAGGTGATGCAAATTTCAAAGCTTTATAAATACCCTGACTCCTCAAACATTGTCCCAACAATCAGCAGCCATGGGCTCCTCTAAGCAGCTGCCTGGCACGCTGAAAATTAAATTAAATTAAATGATGCCCACAAAGCAGGAGAAGGCTATAAGATGATAGCAAAGCGTTTTCAGGTAGCCGTTTCCTCATTTCATAATGTAATTAAGAAATGGCAGTTAACAGGAACGGTGGAGGTCTGGAAGACGAAGAAAACTTTCCGAGAGAACTGCTCGTAGGATTGCTCGAAAGGTGAATCAAAACCCCCGTTAGACTGCAAAAGACCTTCAGGAAGATTTAGCAGACTCTGGAGTGGTGATGCACTGTTTTACTGTGCAGCGACACTTGCACAAATATGATCTTCATGGAAGAGTCATCGGAAGAAAACCTTTCCTGTGTCCTCAGCACAAAGTGTCAGAAGTTTGCAAAGGAACATCTATAGAAGCCTGATGCATTTTGGAAACAAGTCCTGTGGACTGATGAAGTTAAAATAGAACTTTTTGGCCGCAATGAGCAAAGGTATGTTTGGAGAAAAAAGGGTGCAGAATTTCATGAAAAGAACACCTCTCCAAATGTTAAGCACAGGGTTGGATCGATCATGCTTTGGGCTTGTGTTGCAGCCAGTGGCACGGGGAACATTTCACTGGTAGAGGGAGGAATGAATTCAATTAAATACCAGCAAATTCTGGAAGCCAACATCACACCGTCTATAAAAAAAAGCTGAAGATGAAAAGAGGATAGCTTCTACAACAGGATAATGATCCTAAACACACCTCAATCCACAATGGACTACCTCAAGAGGCGCAAGCTGAAGGTTTTGCCATGACCCTCACAGTCCCCCGGCCTAAACGTCTTCGAGAATCTATGGATAGACCTCAAAAGAGCAGTGCATGCAAGACGGCCCAAGAATCTCTCAGAACTAGACATCTTTTGCAAGGAAGAATGGACAGAAATCCCCCAAACAGGAATTGAAAGACACTTAGCTGGCTACAGAAAGCGTTTACAAGCTGTGATACTTGCCAAAGGGGATGTTACTAAGTATTGACCATGCAGGGTGCCGAAACTTTTGCTTCGGACTCTTTTCCATTTTTGTTATTTTGAAACTGTAAAAGATGGAAGTAAAAAAGTAATCTTGCTTAAAATATTAAAGAAATGTGTTATCTTTAACTTTATACCTTTTGGAAATCAGGTAATCTTTTATTCGCTTAGCTATTCACAGTAACAGAAATTTTGACCAGGGGTGCCCAAACTTTTGCATGCCATTGTATACTGTTTAGTGATTACTGAATTTGTTCTTTCAAAACATGGATTATTTAATTTGTAGCATTTGAGTAATAAATAATGTACATCCCTTCTAAACTTAAAGAATAGCTGGCTACATAAATTGAAAATCACATTTAGACACAACTTCTACGACAAATGTAAATCAGTACATTCATTAGAAACTCACAAATACATTCTTTATTGGGAACCTGTGCTTCACAACATTATATAATTCACTGTCTTCACACTTCCCTTTATATGTTTTTGTGGTATTTGCCTCTTGCATATATAAGTTTACATCCAACTAATTTGACAAGGAGAGGTCAGATTACTCAAGCAGCCGAGAATGTTATTTTAAGTAGTTTATTTTCCCAAGAAAAGGTAGTCGAATAAAGCAATGCATTAACTTAAGTTTTCTTTCCCTATTCTGAATGCAATAATATAGTTTTCTAAGTAATTCCCACAGTAGTTTGGATTTACTATCATTGGTAATTCCATTTGTATTCTCAATGTGAATATCAATTTGGACTTTCATAATCAATTTTTTTTGGGCCTGCTCATTAGTTTTTAAAGCTAAACAATTTCAGGTTACGCTTGTTAATTTATGCTGGAATTAATATGCTTATTTAATTAAAAATCACAGTATGACTTGCCAAGATTGGAATTTGCAGTGATCAGGTGAAAATTGGAACAGAAGGTGGCCTTTTTGGAGCCCTGGGCAAAATAAAGAAACATATATTCTGTTGTAGCTTCTCATGGGCTCAACATTCCAGTATACATATCAATAAAAACATGCTTGTATCAGATTTTGTTGGTCAGTTCACTTGTAATTTGAATCCTCCATTCTGGGATCAAATTTCAATAGTTTTTAATGAACATTTTGATAAACACCACAGGTGAATGACAAAGAATATTTGTTCTTTTAATTCTGTGCAGCATTGATAATTGAACTCTGAGGAGACGGTGGAAAAGATAATGTCTCTTTTGAAAACTGTTACCTTGGGATCTGTCAGTCTTAAAGTAAGGCAGCAGCAAGTGGAAGCGGGTTTACACTGAATATTTGTGTATTATGTTCTAGTGAATTGAACCGCAACAGAATACGTCTCATCGATGGTCTAACATTTCACGGACTAGACAACTTGGAGGTTCTTAAGCTGCAGCGGAATAACATCAGTAAACTTATGGATGGAGCCTTTTGGGGTCTTGCCAAGATGCAAGTTCTGTAAGTCATTTTTAATGAATGATTCACAGTTGATAAATTAGATCTTACAGACTGGAGCAGTTCAAGAAGGCAGCTCGCCATCACCACCTCAAGGGCAATTGGGGATGGGCAATAAGTATTAGCCAACACCCAGATCCTCAAAATAATTAAAGACTGTAAGGTCATTTTGGAATACAGTTATATTTTGTACTGTCTTTCCTCCATTCATCCTTTTTTCATTGCCTCTCATGTATGAATAGACACATATTAATAATATTAAATCTTGATGTTCAATGTGTGATGCGTATCTGTGGTTTTAAGGGATAGATGAATTTTCACATCCTGTAGTTGCATTTACATAAGAATAAATTTGATTGGTACTTTACCTCGAGTTAGTTTGCCCTCAACATCAAATGCTTCAATATTGTGATGGGATGAAAAGCCAGAATTCATGTGACACTTTTTCAGATTGATGGAGGGCAGAATGAGAATTGTTTGAATTTTGTCACTGCATCCTTGTATAGCATATGGGCAGTGTGTTTTAGTCACATCCTAGTGTTGCTAACTTTAGTTTCCAAATATTCACTCTTATAGTCATCATTCTTAAGTTTTGAAATGAAATATATTTCACTTTTGAATTTTCTTCGAAACAAATTTTTTAAAAAGTGGCATGTGCCCTCAAAATAGTAGAAGATAATTTGTCAAATCTTTAATCTTTTCTAGACATTTAGAAAACAATATCTTGAATGATGTGACAAGTGGCTGGCTTTATGGATTGTCTTCTCTGCAGCAGCTGCTCTTGAGCTATAACAGCATCTCTCGAATAAACCCTGATGCCTGGGGATTCTGCCAGAAGCTAGTAGAATTGTAAGTAGCATGAGGTACCTGCTTTTAACTTCATCGTACAGGCTGTAAATATTGCCCATATTCCAAATTTTAATTGAATTTCTCTATTTAAAAAGTATTTGAAGTTACTAATATCTGTAATATTGATTTTGCCCATAGTATTTCACACTTAATACTGTAAACAAATAGTATACCTCTAGTAAATTTTATTAAAATACTTTTTTCAGAGAAGTCTAGAAATTTAAACAAACTGCGGTATTTTAGTTAATGTAACCAAGAATATTTTACCTAATTGTAGAATTTACACATTTGCTTTCTAAATTAATTGCATTCAGTTTGTTAACTAATTTAATTAAAGTATCTGGAGTTATTTGGAACATGTGTGAAATGTCATTGCAGAATCCTCTGTTCTGGTATTAGAGAACTGAACAAATGTAGTTGATCTTGGAGGTCTGTTTCTGTCTATTAAATAACTTTAACTGTTTCCTGTCCCTTATTTATTTCAAAGTTCAGATGGTTTTTACTTTTTCTGTATTGCTCTAATAATGGCTGTGAGAAAATCTGGAAAACTATGTCATTTCATTCTTTTACCCAATTGATATACAACAAATAATGGAAAGTCACAAATTGTGTTTAAATTCTTCCTCAATATTTTTGTTAGAATACAGATTATTTTTAGTTGCAGAATAATTTGTTAGTAATGTTTAATATTTCAACACAAAAGTGAAACTAAAACTTGGCTTAATTAGATTTATAGTGAACGTAGTTTTGAGTTTTGAACTTTGGCAGTTGCATCGTGAAAAACTGGTTGCTGTAAAGGAAATTGTGTTTTACAGTGATAGTGTATACATTATAATTGCAGCTAGATTAGCTGTACTAGAGGTTATCTTTAGGTAAACTGTTTAGACCACACAAAATACAGTTGATACATATGAGGTTAATTATTTCCAAAGCTGTGTTTTTGAAAATCAGATTGAAAATCTCACAAGCGTGGTGGCTGGAATATTAACAACGATCACACAAAATGCTGGAGGAACTCAGCAGGCCAGGCAATATCTAGAGATAAGGGTTCTCCATGGCTCTGACTTCTCATCTTCTTTTTCCAGTCCTGATAAAGGGTCTTGGCCCAAAATGTCGCCTGTTTACTCTTTTCCATAGATGCTGCCTGGCCAGTTGAATTCCTCGTGCATTTGAGTGTCTTGCCTGGATTTCTAGCATCTGCAGATTTTCTCGTGTTTATATTAACAACCATGTCTGGTTTTTGATCTCTTACATTTTCATAGTAAAGAGGAGGTGTTTACTATCATAAATGACTCAAAGATTCTTTTAATGTATCCAACACCTGAAATGCATGTTTTAGCACTTTGAACAAGTTGATTTGAATTGTTTTTTTGTATCTAATTGTTGCATGTGAGATTGTGAAAGAAATGAGGCAATGCATTTATCTTACGAAAAAACACTTGAGTTCTCCTCATGCTCTTTATTGGGAATGAATACAGAATTGGTATACAGAGAGTAATATGGAGCCTTCACACTTGACTAGAGTACTGTACATGTTTACTTTCCACGCTTCATAATAGCTATCTATTTAACTGAGTTGCACGGAGCATGAGATGTGATGAAATGACTTTTCAGTGTTTTCATTTATCCTGACTCTATTAGTTGCTAGTTTATTATAGCTGTGACACTTTAAATCCTATTGCTATTCTGGAGGCTTAAGAAGTGAATAGCTGAGTTATGTAGGGTGCGGCACTGAGAACATCCAGTGTCTGTTTTTGTTGATCTCAGTAAGGCTGGGTGATGGTAGGAATGCAGAATTATGAACTATGACTTTAGGAGATTCTGCTACTGAACACTGCATGCTCCTCAGTTGGGAATATTTAAATGAAACCTAGATTAGGGTCATTGATTTTCTTCTCCATATTCTTCTAAATTTTTTTTTCAGGAACCTTTCCCACAACAGCCTGATGAGATTGGATGAGTCAAGTCTAGTGGGGCTGAGTGGACTGCAGTCCCTCCGCTTAAGCCACAATTCAATCAATCATATTGCAGATGGAGCTTTTAAAGGATTAAGGAGTCTGCAACTATTGTAAGTACTAAAGTCAGTTATTCAATGAGACATAAACAAGATTGATTTCTATGCGGATAATCTATGGTGTGGTCTGTAGCATATTTTAACAACTTTCATATGTAGTAGTGCTGTGCTTTGGAGTTTAATGCACACATAAATAAAGGAATTGGTTCTTGGTAATTGAGATACATCGCTGAAATGTGTAAATACCACATACTTATATGTGTCTGGATACAACAATTATATAAGCTCAAGCCATCCAACCAACCGAGTTCTTATGTTCTTCCTGTGAACTGCTTGGGTTTTTTCTGGGTGCTCCAGTTTCTTCCCACAGTTCAAAGATGTACCAATTAGTAGGTTAATTGGTCATTTCAAATTGTCCAGTGATTGGGCTGGTGTTAAATAGATGAGTTGCTAGGTGGTGCAGGAAGGGCCTGTCCCATGCCGTATCTCTAAATAAATTGATAGATAAGTGTTGAAGTTAGAGAGAACAATACAAGTAAACAATATGGCACAGGGCCTTATTGTTTGGTCAGGAGTCTGTCTGATCACTAAAGGACCATTCAACAGCATGATAGAAGCTGTCTGTGAGTCTGGTAAGATGTGATTTCAGCCTTCTGTATCTTCTGTCCAATGGGATAGGGGAGAAGAGAGAATGCCCAGGGTGAAAGGGGTCTTTGATAACGTTGGCTGCTTTCCTAAGGCAGTAAGAAGTGTAGATGGGGTCTGTGGAGGGGAGGCTGGTTTCCTTGATATGTTGAGCTGTGTACACAATTCTCTTCAATTTATTTCGGTCTTGAACAGAGCAGCAGTTACCATACTAAGCCATATTGCAACCAAATATCAATGCACCATAAAAAGCATACTAAAAATTGGTGAGGTCAAAGAGGACGTCAAATATATGTAGCTTCTTGAAGTGTGCTTAATTTTATGAAAATGTAGTTGGCGCAGGACAGCAAAGATGTTCATGGTAAGTAACCTGTAACTTACAACTCTCTTGATCTCAGCACTACTGATGTAAACAGGAGCGTTTGAATTGCTTTCCTTCCTGCAGTTAATGACAACTCTTTTTTTTTGTTTTGCTGACTTTGAAGGAAGGTTGTTGGCAAGATACCTTGCCAGTAGGCTGTGTCTGCCTGTTTCTTTCCTATTCTGACTTGTGCGATTTGTGAAGTATGGTAGTGTCATTTGCAAACTTATAGAGAAGTTAGAGCAGAATCTGCTACATAATGGTGAGTGTATAGAGAGTAAAGTAGAGGGCTGATGATACAGACTTGTGGAGCACTGTTGAGGAGGGTGTTGATGCTTGTCCTTGTAGATTGTGGTCTGTTGGTCAGCAGTCAAGGATCCAGCTGCAAAGGGAGGTGTTGAGTTCCAGATCAAGGAGTTTGGAGATGATTATGCTTGGAATTGTGACATTGAAGGTATAGCTATAGTCAGTAAGCAATACTCTAATGTAGGGGTACTGTAGCAGTGTTTCCTGTACCTTTTCTGCAATATAACAATTTTTGCTGCTGAAGACTTTAAATAAAAGCTTTTTTAAAAATTACCTTCCATTAAGTTTTATGCTAGTTCTGTGATAAATATCTAATCCTTGAATTGGAAAGTGAAAATCATTCCTGACTAGAAAAGATCATATCCTTTGTTATTGCTGTTTAACAATGTACTTTGAATCTTGAAGAACAAATGTATTGATAAAACTTGTTCATCCTAAATCTTGCACTTGTTTCTACATACCTGTTGTTCTGCACCAAATTTCTGCTGTAATGTCTCTGCAAGTGAGATGGATTTGCTAGTTATCTACTGTGAAATATCACATCTGTAATCACATATTTTGAATTGTCTGAACTGTTTTTATAAATTCTCATTGTTCTACAAGTACATAAAAATGAGAAGAAAAGGCTGCTCTAAAAACTATTCCTTATAGTAATAGGTTCAAGTGATTTTAATCTACTTTGTGTAAATGTTACTTCCAGTTTGCTAACTTTAAATCCTAAAATAAAAAACCATAATTTTGAAAGAGAGTCTGGGTAAGAAAGGAACACAAAGTATTGCACAAATACTGAGTATTGGAAAAATTACTGATTGTAGTGTAATGCTTGATTAGTTTTAGAAATCCACCAGAAATTTAAAAATTATTTGCTATACTTCAACAGACGGCAAAATTGAAGATGTAAAAAAAGTATTGAGTTCTTTGGACATCCTATTACCTATTTGAGCATCAGTTAAAGTGGCTTAGTTGTTCAGAATTGTGTAATAAAAAATCTGTTAATTATAGTGAGAAGTGTGTGTTTGTGTGTAAAATTAAATGAGCAGGTCAAAAAGAGAGGGGAAAAGCATAGCGAGATAGTGTTCATGGGTTCATTATTCATTTAGAAATCTGATGGTGGAGGGGAAGATACTATTCCTGAAATGTTTAGTATGTCTTCAAGCTTGTGCACCTACCTCCTCCTTGATGGTAGTAATGAGAAGAGCGCATATCTTACTTGATGGGGGTCCTTAATGATGGATGCTGCATTTCTGAGGTGTTGCCTTTTGAAGGTATCCTTGATTTCTGCAGCTCTGTCTGATCCTTTGCAGTGGCTCCTGCATGTAAAAAAAGTGTTGTAACCAGCTAGAATGCTCGCCATGTTACATCTGTAGAAATTTGTGAGAGTCTTTGGTGACATACTAATTCTCCTCAAACTCCTAATGAATTATAACTGCTGTCATGCCTTTTTTTTGTAATTGCATCAATATTATGGGTCCAGAATAGACCTTCAGAGAAGTTGACACAAGAACTTCAATCTGCTCATCATTTCCACTGCTGATCACCTGATGAGGACTGTTGTGCTCCTTCAATTTCCTCTTCCAAAGGCCACAACCAATTCTTTGATCTTACTGATGTTAAGTGCAAGGTTGTTGTTGCAACTCCACTCAGCCAGCTGATCTATCTTACACAATCTCATCACCATCTGAAATTCAAAGTTTAAAGTACACTTATTATCAAAGTATGTATAAAATTATCGTTTTGTAAGGAACCACAAAATAAATAAACACAACAGAGCCCATTTAAAAAAAATGGTGGGAGAAAACAAATGGTGCAAATAATTTTAAAAAAAAGGTAAATAAATAATACAGCATGAACAGCAGGGTCCCAGAAAGTACAGAGGTGAGTGACTCAATAGTTGTGTTGTCAGCAAATTTCTAGATGGCGTTTGAACTGTTCCTAGCCACGCAGTTGTCGGGTGGGGAGATGGGGCAGTGGACTAGCATGCATCCTCGAGGTGTGCCAGTTTTGATCGTTAGTAGGGAGGTGATGTTATTTCCAATCCGCATAGACTGTGGTCTCCTGGTGAGGAAGTCAAGGATCCCATTGCAAAGGAAGGTACAGAGGCCCATGTTTTGGAGCTTGTTGATTAAAATAGAGGGTATGCTTGTGTTGAACACTGAGCTGTAAATCAATAAATAGCAGTCTGATGTATGTATTACAAGGCCAAGGCCAAGTAATAAGCCAGTGAGATTGTATCGTTATTGACCTATGCTGACAATAGACAATTTGCAGCGAGTCCAGGTCCTTAGGCAGGAGTTGATTCTGGCTATGACCAACCTCTCAAAGCACCTTATCGCAGTAGATATGAGTGCTACTGGGCAGTAGTCTTTGAGACAGCTCACCCTGCTCTTGGGCACTGGTATGATTATCGCCTTTTAGAAGCAGGTGGGACTTCCTGACATTTTTGATAACTATAATAGAATATGTTCAAGTCCTCTATTTTTTGGGCAGTGACCAAATTGTTCATAATAAAAAGGCACTTAAAAGGGATCTGTGAAGTCATCACTGTTTCCTCTGTGTCAAAGTGGGAGAAAAATGAACTCTTTATCTTGAACTGCTAGTGTGAAAATATCGGACAGAAATTTACTTAACCTTAGCTTTTGGGAAGGTTTTTGTTTGTATTTTGAATGACCAATCAGCACAATTCTCTGCTTTATGCAGAGAATTCTAATTAAATAAAGCAAGAGGCTCATAGGGTCCTGCACCTGGTGAAAGAAAACGAGCATACTTTAATTATGGTTCCATTGTTGCTGAGGATTGACGAGCTTTCAGTGAGTGTGAAACTGCTGAAATGCATAGCTATTCAAATAGAGGTCAAGCCTTTGGGGCCTTCACACAGCAATGATTAACAAGCCAGCAGGCATTCAGGCCCAGCCAGCCAGAAAGAATAGGAAATTGCCAGTGAAGCCTGGAAGAGAAAGGAAGTAAAAATAAAAAGAGCTCAAATCAAAGGTTTTGAGTGAAGACTTTTCCCCCCTCTTTCAATTCAACCTCTTTCATTCTTTTCAGTAGGGAAAGAAAACATGCAGTATGTGCAGTATTGGTATTGTTTAGCATTGGGTATAGACAGCTTAAATTCTTTTTTAAAGAAGAAAATACCCATTTGAGGGAACCAAATATAGTTTGATTTGAAACTGAGTGGATTTGTGAAGATGATGCAAAGCTATTTAATATGTTGAGTAAATGGGCAAATACAAGACAGATTCAGTAAAATGTGGATATATGTGATTCACCCTTTGTTTTAAATTAAAAAAAAGGCAAAATGTTCGAGAAATGTTCATGCCTAATCAGATCTGGGAGTCCTTGTACATTAATCAGGAAAAAAGTAAGTGCGGAGGTTCATTGAGCATTTAAGAAAGCAAACTGCTTGATTGCAAGAGTACAGGAGCAAGGATGTCTTATAATTACATAGGATCTTGGTGAGACCACACCTAGAATATTGCATGCAGCTTTGATTTCCTTGCCAAAGAATTGTACACTTACACATAGAACACAGTTAATGTTTGCCAGACTGATTGCGAGGATTGTGGGTTGAAGAGATAAGATTGATTAAAACTTTGTCCACAGGCATTCAGAAGAATGAGAGAAAATCCTATTTAAATGAACAAAATTCTAAATTAAACAGACTGCATACAGGAAGGATGTTTCCCCTGGCTGACGGTCAGGTGAGGGGATGAATGGCCTAAAAGTCAGTGTTGGAATATACGGAAGCTTATTTAGGGTTCAGTGAAGGAGATCTCTTTGCTCGGAGGATGGTGAAATTGTAAAGTTCTGCATCACATAAATGTGGAAGCCAAGTTGCTGAATATTTTAAAGATAAAGATCTCCAGGTGCACAAGATATTCAAGGGAATGAGAACAGTGGAAATACAGTAGTTGCTAGGGATTGGTCATGAATGAACAATGTCGGAGCAGGCTCAAGTGGCCAAATGGCCTACTTGTGTTCCTGTTGTTCACCTTTCTATGTTACTAAAATGAAATTACCTTTGGAAATAGCTTTCTTGATGGGATGAATCACAAAGTGATTTAAGTTTAAAGATATTCAAATTCCCTAATAGGTGCACTGTGGTTCGTGATTTCTTAGACATTTATATGTAAAGTTAATGCTTTATCGGTTTATTTCTTAACTCTTAACACTTCATATCTTGAAATCAGCTCACATTTTTTGGAGTGATAGGGCCAGCCTTGGCAGTCAGCAGAATGCTGCACAGCTGCACTGTTTTTTTAAAAAACTCAAGTAGACTGACCCAGAGATCTCAATCACCACATCTACACATGACTTAAGAGCAGATTCTCTTAAAAAAATAAGTAACCAGAAAATAAGAAATATTAGAAGAAATAGCAAACAAAAAAGTTCTATCAAATCACAACTGATTCTGGAACAGAAAAAAAAACAGCTGTCAAAAGAATTGGTAACAAATCTTAGTTGGTGACCTCATAATGTAACTACGATTTTGTATAGCTCAGGTTGTGGGAAGGAATGAGTAGTTATAATAATAAGGGATGGTCATGGGGAGCAGAGGAAAGGGGCTTGTTTTGCTGTTTTGTTTTTGTTGCTTGTGGTGTTCTGTGGAACATGATGGACGTGCTGTGCTTGCAACCGAATGTGTGGCGACACTTGGTTGCCCTACCCCTCCCATACATCCTTGGGTATGCTGGTTGCTAATACAAACAACACATTTCTCTGTATGTTGCAATGTACAAGTGATAAATAAATCTGAATCTGAAGGGAGCAATATGATTGCAAATATCTGTAAGTCAGATGGGCTGTATGGATCCTGAGGCATGATTTCTGAGATGGAAGTAGCAAACAGATGTAAAATAGTTTTAATCCTTCTGTGTTGTCTGTTATTGGGAGTGATAATGTTGCTGTGCAGATTTAAATGAGATGCTGACCTGTGATTTTGCAGTGAGTGGCTAATTATTGCTGCTTGTTGTGATTACTTTTTCCCTCACTACATTTTGTCTGACTTTATGCACAAACTAACATCATGTGTGAAACGGTGTAACATTCTGAGGGTAATCTGGGTCTAGGGAGAATGGGGAAGGCCAGAGCATGTATATTCACAGCAAGATAGGAAAATTCTAATTTGGGAAGAGTTATCTAATGTGAAGTTTCCAGGGCTAGAGTGAATATTTGTAATTATCCCATTATTTTAAAAAGTTGTTTGAATAAATCCTAACTTTTCTGATGTTTCGTGAGTAAGTACTTTAGATCTTTGTTTAATGAGTAAGTAAATTTAGATCTTTGTGTGTTTCATATTAACTTTCAGACCTTGTTGCTATCAAGAAGCTGAAACAAGTCTGACAACTGGCACTTGAATATTTTGAGATACAGGTTTCCCCCGCCATCCGAAGGTAGAGCATTCCTATGAAACGGTTCATAAGCCAGAATGTCGTAAAGCGAAGAAGCAATTACCATTTATTTATATGGGAAAAATTTGTGAATGTTCGCAGACCCAAAAAATAACCTACCAAATCATGCCAAATAACACATAAAACCTAAAATAACAGTAACATATAGTGGGAGTGATATGATAAATACACAGCCTATATAAAGTAGAAATAATGTATGTACAGTGTAATATCACTTACCGGAATTCGGAAGACAGCGCCGAGCATACTGATGACAGTGTGGTAGGCTGAGTCGTTGGAGGTTGGGGTGGTGCAGTGGTCCCCGACCTCCAGGCCGCCGACTGATACCGATCCATGAAGAATGCAGCGGTAGCTAGGATGCACCCAGCACATCTTTAAGAAAAAAGTCAAAATAATCAAGCTAATTAATTACATGCTGGGCTGCACCTAGTTAATTAGCTTGTTTATTTTTGCTTTTTTTCCTAAAGATGTGCTGGGTGCATCCCGGCTCCCACTGCATTCTCTGCAGCAATGTATCGGTCCGCGGCCCAGGGGTTGGGGTGGTGGGACACTGGGGTGTCATCTCATTGTTGTCTGTTTCCATCAGGGCAGGCAGGTCATCTTCTTCTTTGTCTGCCTGCCTCTATGTCAAAGGTCGTGGTTCATCGTCAGCTGTGGCTGATGTGGTAGGCTTGAAAAACGACAATATGTTTGACTGCTTAGCCTTGCGCATTTTTCTATCATACAGTTCTTTGTAAGCACTCAAACCAACTTGCAAATATGCCCTAAACTGACGTACCCTTTCAAAATTAAAGTCGTACTTTTCTGCAATCATTGTTGTCAATTGCATTGAAAATCTCATGCAGTTGCTTCACGTTCAGTTCCTGGACAACTTCACTGTCGGTCCGTTCGCTACTGCATTCAGTTTCGATTGTTATCCTTTCCTCTTCCAATTGCATCAGCTCTTCATCTATCAGTTCTTGGTCATGAGATGCCAAAACCTCTTTAACATCATCTTCGTCAACTTCCACATGTCAAACTCACTTTGTCCTTATTTTGTTCACCACGATCGAAACACTTAATTATGTCTAGTTTTACGATAAGTGTAACACCCTTATGAGCTGTTTTAGGCTTTTCCGATACCTTAGAACTCATCTTGCTAGCGGCTGCTCATGGGCACGTGTTTAAGTAATGCTGGCTAGAATGCAGTTCCGAGGGAGGAGCTTGGCTGCTCGGAGCACGCTCTGCCTTTTATTGCGCGCTGCCTTTTTTCATAAAGGTGAAAACACCTTCTGTTAGCGAAAACAGGTAACTAATGTAGGTCTTTCGTAATAGCGAGGTTTCGTAAAGCGAACGTTCAAAAATCAGGGGACACCTGTATAAGAAAACTTAAGTCTTCAACCGATGAAACTATCTAATACAAGTGTTCATCTGTGTCAAATCTAATCTGCATGTTTAGTAGGTACATGCTTCAGCGTATGTCCTGGGGTATTAAGAAAGTTTATTGCATTCCTGGATGCAATCTAAGCTCGGCATCAGATTGCAGTCTGCAAAATCCGGGCAAAGAGTGACCATGAGAATGTATAACTTAGCGGTGTACAACTGGAGAAATTTTAACGGCTTGTTGCAGAGTTATTGACTTTTTTTCATTGAGTTTTATCTCCAGCCTTCACTGTGGAGTACTGGTATGGTAGAACTCATGGAGGAATCTGGCAGATTGGAAGGCAGTTTGCAGATTTCCATGTTTTAATTGCACATATGAACACAAACTTACACAAAATAGTGAGAAATCTTTCTGAATGAGTTAAAGAAGTTTTACTCAACCTACTTAATTTATTATTTTCTTCTTTTAAGTTGGATTTCCTCACCATTTAAATAACCTAGATATTAAGGCGAGTCAATGGGGACATTGGAATATATCTTTATTCAAACACAGCACCTCATAGACAAACTTAGTGCTATTGGTAGTTATTTCCTTTTGTGTTTTACTATGGGAATGAATGAGCTTTGGTATGGGGGGGGTTAAGCTGAAAAGGGAAAGACCCATCTTGCTATAAAATAGAGTCAGAGTAATACATTGTAGATATACAGGCTCTTGACTTACCCAGTTAATCCCAATTTCCTGCATTCATTCAGCCTATATCACTCCTCTGTGTACCTGTCAAGTGCTTCTTAAATGATACTATTTGTACATGCTTCAATTACTTCCTCTAGCAGCTTGTTCCATATACTCACCACCATCTGTGTGAAAATGTCGTCCTTCAGGTTGCTTTTAAATTCCTCCCCCCCCCCCCCCCCCCCCCCCCACCCATAAGTCATGGCCCGAGGTTTGGACATTTCTACAAGGATTCCGATTCCTGTCAGTCACTGACATTTTGAGAAATAAAGACCTGCCTGGCCAATCTCTTCCCTATAATTCAGACCCTCTGGTCCTGACAACATCCTCAAATCTTTTCCACATTCTCCAGTTTAATCACATTGCTTATAAGAGGGTGAACAAAACTGTACACAGTATTCTGAGTGTGGCCTTGCCAATGACTTTGACAACTGCAACATAATGGCCTAACTGCTAACCTAATGCCCTGACTGATGAAGGCCACCTTGCCCAATACCTTTTTCACCACCCCGTCCAGCTCTGCCACTGCTTTCCACAAATAATGCACCTGTATGCTAGGTCTCTCTTCCTTCCACTCCCCAGTTCATAGTACAAGTCCTATGCTGATTTGACTTTCTGAACTGAATCATATCCCACTTATCTGCATTGAAATCCATTGGCCATTCCTTTACCCATCTCCCTAATTGATCATGATCTCTTTGCAATTCATTGTAACCTGCTTTACTTTCAACAAGGCAGCAGCCCCCCCCCCCACCAATTTAGTATCCTCCACAAACTTGCAATCATGCCATTTACATTCATATCCAAATTATTTACAAAATGAATCAAGGTTCCATCACTGACCCTATAGTATCCCACTAGTCACAAACCTCCAGTCAGAGAATCGCCCTTCCTAAAAGAGCCAATTTGGAATCCACCTCTCTAGTTCCTCCTGAATCCCATGTTGTCTATCTTTCCAGATCAACCTGCTAGTTGGGATATTGTCAAAGGCCTTACTAAAATCCATGTCAGCAATATCCACTGTGCTATCTTCATCTATCCCCTCAGTTACCCCTTTGGAAAAACTACAGAAAACTTCAGGCATGACCTTGCTCACAAAATAATGCTGACTATCCAAGCGATGGTAGACCTTCTTCCTCAGAATTCTCTCCAGCAGCTTCCCTATAGCTGAAGTCAGACTCACCAACCTGTAATTCCCTGGCCTGTCCTTACTACCCTTAAACAATAGAACAAAATTTGGCATCCTCATGTCTTCTGGAACTTCAGCACTAGCAAACGATGAAGAAAATACCTTTATAAGAGCTGGTGTGATATCTTTCTTGGCTTCCCATAAGGGAATCCACTTGGTCAGGTCTTGGGGATTTGTCCACCTTAACGAACTTCAAAGCTGCAAGTACCTCCTTCCTTTTATAAGCTTAGAGACATCTTTAACCTAGTATTTAGGGGACAACACGCCAGTCTGGTATCTCTGAGAACACAATGTACTGTCTGTCCCCCTCACCGTGAGGTCTCTTATTACTATCATCCGGCCTGACTGCACCACTTCCCTCTGAGCCACAGAACAGGTCTCGGTTCCAGACACCCGACTGCTGCTGCTAGCCCCTGTAAGAACATGCCCCTCAACAGTATCCAAGAGAGGGGAATAGCCATAAGGGAATCTTGCACTGACTGTCTACTCTTACTTTTCCTGATGGATCCCAATCTATCTGAAGCCTGTATTCTGGGTGCGACCATCTGAGAATAAATCTTATCAATGACACTGTCAGATTCCCAGATGATCCTCAGTATTTCCGGATCCAGCTTCAGTTGCTTGATCTAGTGTGTCAGGAGCCACACTTGAGTCTAGTTTCCACAGATGTAGTCATCAGGGTTACCACAAGGTTTAATGACTTCCCACATCTTCCAGGAGGAGTATTCACTGCCCTAACTACCATCCTGTCTATACTAAATCAAGTCTTAAGGATCAACAACAAAATAAAATGTTAACTGTGCCTCCTTACTGAAGCCTTTTTAAAGATCCACTGTCACATCCAACACCAGGGCACTTACTCAGCACCCTGAATATCACAAACTCAAGCTCCCTTCTCCACTGGCTTGTTATCGTAATGGCGACTTTTATCTTACCTTTTTATTGGCTGTTGTTAATTGGCTAAACAACTATTAACTAATAATGAGTGAACTCGCCTCTTTTAAATTCCTGTGGAGTGAAACTCGCATTCAAGTTCTGAAATCTACCTCTTTTTAAAAATCTCCCGCTCTTGTTTCAGGTCCCAAATCCTGTAGACTCTACAGTATACTGTGAAGCTGATGGTATTTGGAAATGCCCTTTATTCTGTCACCAATGCACATGTTTTTTTTTCCCCTGACCACCTTTTTGGGCACTCATGGTTAATTTGTCAGTGAAATATGTATTTTTGTAAGGAATATGGAGTGAATTAGTTAAAACAGTTACACAAATTGTTTTATGCAAAAAAAGTTGTGTATTGAAATTTTTAAAAGTCGATGTGTTACATATTTGGTCGTCTACTTAACAATGATTTTTAATTCCCAAGGTGGCAACCATTTCATTTACAGAAACTAAACAATTCAAAGAAAAGTGCTGGTATTAAGAATAAAAATGGTTGTCAGCTTTAAAAGGAATTAGCTGACGAAGATTAGCTTTTGATATTGAATAATGTTACAAACAAAAAGGAAATCCATCATTTTATAATGCAGTGAACTAAAGCAGCACCTTTCCTCCTCTTGTTTACCTTTCATAATGCAAATGAGAAAGACTGGAAAATTGATTGCACTTATTTTTCTTCCCTGCAGAGAACTTGACAATAATGAAATCTCAGGAATAATAGAAGATACAAATGGGGCCTTTGCTGGTTTGGATAATCTAAGCAAGCTGTGAGTATCTCATCTTTTGAAGTAGGCCAAACTGCATGCTTTAAAAGGTTATTTCTTTCCAGCTATTGTTCGTATGCTTGTGCTTTGAATAGGAAATTAGGCTCATCTTTATGCACAGATCACAGAAGTGATGCACTGCAACTGGTTTATCAAATCTGTTCATTTCAGTTATTTGTATTCTTTCCAGTCAAATATTGCTCCAGATATTCATTGCATATTAGCTTATAGGACCTAAATACCATGTAAATATTTTTATCAATGAGCATGTTAACTGTGAACTACAATTTAAAAAGATGTTTTATAGATGTATATAATATATATATGGAAGAATAGGCTATTGAGAATATTATTTAATTAGAGAATTGTGCAGAAACTAAATACTTGAATTAAGGGGAGGGCTAATTTCAAAATTATTAGAAAGGATCCAGTAAATGTAGACTAGAAATGCTACTTTCGGGTAAGTTAGCATTTTTTTTAAAAAAAGGCAGATTTTAAAAGTGATACATTAAGAGTTCAGGGCCAACTTGTGTCCACAAGGGTAATGGGTAAGAATATCATGGAAAGGGAACACTAGGTATCAAGGGATAAAAGTAAAGAAAGAAAATAGTAGCTATCAAGTACTCACTATGGGGGGGGTGCTTTTTAAGTATAGAAATTGTGGGGGGGGGGGGTGGATACTATTAATAAAAATAAAGAGTGGCAATTTTAAGAAGCATTTAGACAAGCACATGAACCAGCAGGGAATGGAGAAATATGCATCATGTTCAGGCAGATGTGATCAGTTTGTATTGGCCTCATGGTAAGCAGTAACATTGTGGGCTGAAGGGCCTGTGTACCATGATGTAGTATGACTTTATTTCTAAGTGTATGAATTGAAAGACATACTGAAATATGGTTTGTAGTATCCTGATTTGCAATAGTTATATCTATATTCAAGTAATTTGTGCTAAACCTACAATGCAAAATTGTTATATGAAATTAAATACCAGTCAACAATATTAGCTGTAATGCAGGAGAGTAGGAACTAAAATGTTCTATTAGTCCAAGGAAAAAGTTGGAAATTGGGATGTCCATTGTGGGTTCTTTTGGTATTATGAACTAATTGAATGATTCATAAAGCATCTCTCCATTGTGTTTTGAGAGGGAAGAAAAACTTTATGGAGCTACCTAGCCTTCTGATAAGAAAATAGTGTTTTTTAAATTACTGTTTTCAAGATAATTATACTAATATATTTTCCACGTACATGTACATCATCAACATGAATTAATTTAGACCATAAGACCATAGGATATAGGTGCAGAATTAGGCCATTTGGCCCATGAAGTCTGCTCCACTATTTCATCGTGGCTGATCTAACATTTCTGCTCAACTCCAATCTCCTGCCTTCTCCCCGTAACCCTTCATGCCTTGACCAATCAAAATTCCATCTACCTGAGCCTTAAAGATATGTAAAGACTTGGCCTCCACAGTTGCCTGTGGCAAAGAATTCCACAGATTCACCACTCTCTTGCTCATCTCCGTTCTAAAGGACATCCCTCTATTCTGAGGCTCTGTCCACTTTTCTAGACTTTCCCACCATAGGAAACATCCTTTCCACATCCATTCTTTCAAGGCCTTTCATCATTCGATAGGTTTCAAGGGGGTCACCCCTCATTCGTGCTACGAGAGAATACGGGACCAGAGCCATCAAATGCTCTATAACAAGCCATTCAATTCTGGAATCATTTTTGTGAACCTCCTTTGAAACCTCTCCAGTGTCAGCACATCATTTCTAAGATAAGGGGCCCAAAGCTGCTCACAGCGCTCCAAGTGAACCCTCACCAGTGCTTTATAAAGCCTCAACATTACATCCTTGCCTTTATATTCCAGTCCTCTTAAAAAGAATGCTAACGTTGCATTTGCCTTCCTCACCACAGACTCAGTCTGCAAGTTGGCCTTTAGGGAATCCTGCACAAGGACTCTCAAGTGTCTTTGCACCTCAGATTTTTGTATTTTCTCTGTATTTAGAAAATAGTGTATGCTTTTATTTCTTCTACCAAAGTGTATGACTGTACCCTTCCCGACACTGGCAGCTGGGACATACTCCACTGTCTCAATTTTGCTCAAGTTTGTGCTTAGAAATTGAACTAATAGGCAACTGAGAAAATAGATTTATTTTTCTTTGGGCTGAAATGTAATTGTAACTATTTACATATTGTCTTGTGTCAGCTTGGAAAATTTTACTGGTGTGGGACAGCTGATACCAACTGCTGGGTGTACTTGATGTCATTCTCTCGCAGTACTTTTTAAGCTTCACAGGGGAACTTGAACCATCATTGAGAGTTCCCAGGATAACATAATCATTACCAGTAAAATGTCAGACTAGGACACTTACCTAGTAAATCATAATGTTTCATCCTGGGCCAACAACTTCCTACCCATTTGAAAAATACTAGTCCCAGTGTGGTCTCCTGCTCCAGATCCCTACCCCCACCCCACCCATTTATAGCACATCTGTAGACACTTACCTCCCAAGTCCAGCTCTAAGTGGGTTATCAGATGGCATATTTTTAACTCCTAGTCCTGAAGCCTTGGATGAAAGTAGATTTAAGTCGAGAGCTAGAGCAGGTGCAGCATGTCCTTTAGGATGCACTGGTTTTTCTAGGCATTATTTGTAATGCAACCAAGCTTATTTACATGTATGTACAAAAATATTAAATATGGCCCTTGTATGAATGTGCTTTAAGATTTTCTTTAAAGATTTCACTCCTGCACTGCGACAGAAGAGATCAAAATTCTGGTACTTCTACCATATTCATACTTCTAACAGCCAATCATTGACACAAACAAAAAAAAAAATACCTGTTCCAGTCAGGGGGCCATTACTTCCAAAAGAGAGAGCACCTTTCATAGAAGCGCAAATTAATGCTTGTGATTACAGCATACCAACACAATTATATAGTTTAAAATAGTTGCAGGACAAAGTCCTGCTTTGTTTTGCTAGTTTGCAGGATGTAGTTAGATTGTGAGTTTATTGTTTCTTGAGTCTTTGGGAAAGGCATGCAAGTACAGGAAGTAATGTAAAAGTCAGTGAATTTGGCTGGAGGGCTTTGGAACCATATAAGCTTTCTATCCAGTGTAATGCTGGAGGCTGCAGCTGTCTGTGCAGCCATTCTGACTCATTATGTTGCTGATGATTGGACAGTTTTTTATTTTAGAAAGCTGATTTTTAAGCAGTTGGAACCTAATTTAATGTGAACCTGTTTACCTTGACCTTTTTGCAATTTGTGAATTGTTAAGTTATTTTTGCTCAAAGAAGTATATTTTTAATGGAACTTGCTCTTCTTGTGGTTTTATTACCTGATTTTGTTTGTTTTATTGTTTGTATTCTTTTTCCATTTTAAAAATTGCAGAACACTGTTTGGAAACAAGATCAAATCTGTAGCCAAGAAGGCATTTGTAGGACTGGAGGCCCTTGAACACCTGTGAGTATCCAAGAGTACATTGAATTAGCAGTCTGCCAAGATTGGCTGCTTTAGGAGACTGCTAGCAATTTAATAGCTCTTTGTAAACTGAGAAGAAGTTGCATTTTCAGAGGCCATCTGCTGCTTTCTCGTTATAGTCTGGTTAAACTTTGGCCCTATTTTGGTTTTGCCCTTAAGGCATTAAAGTATAAACTCAGTCTCTGAATAACTTTTCATTAAATAAATACACACCTCAATATCATTGTTTTTCTAATCCAATTCCAATACTTTTGAATGAGAAGTAATTCTGAAATAGATTTACTGCTGATCTTCATTGACTTCCAAGAGGTATATACACAAATCTTGAAAGTTTATCTGAGTGTCTAACAGGCTGTACTGAATCTTAGACAATACCAACATATATATTTAAAAAAACCTGAATCTGTCAGAAATCTGAAATGGAAATAGAAAATGTCCTGCATGCCATATAGCATCTGCTTTGAAAGCACATCTCATCTGTGATAAGAGTTAACATTTGAGGTAGATGACCACCTGATTTAAAAAGTTATGGGCCTGACAGTGTGTCAGTCGACTGTGCTTCTTCGTATGGATGCTGTCTGGCCTGCTGCGTTCCACCAGCATTTTGTGTGTGTTGCTTGAATTTCCAGCATCTGCAGATCTCCTTGTGTTTGCATACTTGACAGAATGTATATGCTACAAAATTTGTAAAGTGTAATTGGTGTTCTCAGTGAAATATCCTCTAATGGGAAATGGTGATATTAATTATCATTGATTGTAATCAATTAAAATGTACTCTGAAGAATGATTGCTGTTTATATTCTGCAATCAAGATTTGTTTTGTTGACTTGGGGGTTTGTTCATTGTGCTAGATATTCTCTGCCATTTTTATGCCCTGTAGCTTTAACAGAAATAGTATGACACAAAATTGGAATCTTTCTGCATCTGCTCTTAACATTACTTTTTAATAAAATTAATATGGTACTGCTTTTTCTGAGCTTTTTTTGCAAATACAGTTCATGTCATATATGGTGAAATTTCTACAAGAACATGCAATATTTAAATTTTGAAAATTAATTATGGCACTTGGAAAGTATTTGTCATAGTCTTGTACAGCACAGAAACAATCCCTTGAGCCCAAATTGCCTATGCTGACCTGAATTGTTGAAGTTGATTCTGTTTGCCCTCAATAGATCAATATCCTTTCCTATCCAGATACCCGTCCAAATTCCTTTTAAATATTGTAATTTTATCTGCCTCTTGCAGCTCATTCTATATAACAACTACACTGTTTGGAGAAATTGCCCCAAAGATCTCCTTTAAATTTCTCCTTTAAACCCATGACCTTTAGTTTTAGACTCCTCCACCTGAAGAAAGACAATTACATTATGTGAGCATAGATTGGATAAATAAACCTCTAAGGTCACCCCTTATCCTCCTTCATTCCCATGAGAACAAACCCATTTTATCCAATCGCTTCAACTCGTAACTGAGAATGACATCTTGGTTGCTTATGATTACAGTGAGACAGCATTTATTTAACTTGACTACTCAGAACGTTGGTGTTGATTTAACACAGTTGTAGTTAAGTAAAATAAGTGAGAAATTCCAGCACATGAACTTGATGTAGACCAATTTTGAATTGTATATTTTGTCTTCCTTTCTTGCATAAAATGCTTCCTGTTTTAGTTGTTTTGTAATGCTAAGAAAACAGTGTTGTATGAAATTATGATCTTGATTTTACTAAAGATTATTTTTGTTTCCATGCCTTAATAAGATGAAATAACTTTCTTGTGTGAATCCATCATTAGTGTTTTTTTTTTTACCCCCTTTGAAACAAAAAATAGCAATGTAAATTGTGAAATATCTGTTCAGTTCAAATTTAACTTCGTTTTTTCACTTTATAGATGTTCTGAACTGTGTACCTTTTGGGGTAGCTTCTGGAAGGGGATGATTTTTTAATCTTTGATCCAAATATGTGTTAATTTACAAATATTATTTTATGAACAAATCATTTCTATCATTTTGTACACGTGCAGGGTGGATGGGGTGGGTCAAAGTGAAATTTATTGAACGGGCTTTGAAAATATGTACTATAAAATATAACTAAATTTTCTTTTCATAGAAACTTGGGGAATAATATGATCAGATCTATTCAGGGAGAAGCATTTTCCAGAATGAAGAATCTAAAAGAATTGTAAGTAAACAGTCAGTACGATGCTAACTGAAGGTGAAGGCTTTGGAGACCATCTTTGAACTGGGTGTAAATTACATCAGTTTTCTAATTTTTTTTTCTCTCTCCTTTGTTTTTGTTCAAGTTTTCTGTCTTACTTAAAATACATTATCTTGCATGAGGTGACGTGGATTTTAAGATTAGAGTTTTCTGTCCATAGACATAGTAACATAGAAAACCTACAGCACAATACAGGCCCTTCGACTCACGATGCTATGCCGAACGTATTTATTTTAGAAATTATCTAGGGTTACCCGTAGCCCTCTATATTTCTAAGCTCCATGTACCTATCCAGGAGTCTCTTAAAAGACCCTATCGTATACGCCTCTACCAACGTCGCCGGCAGCCCATTCCACGCATTCACCACCCTCTGCGAGGAAAAAAAAAACTTGCCCCTGACATCTCCTTTGTACCTACTTCCAAGCACCTTAAAATGGTGCCCTCTTGTGATAGCCATTTCAGCCCTGGGAAAAAGCCTCTGGCTATCAGCCTCCGTTGCTCCAAGGAGAAAAGGCCAACTTCACTCAACCTATTCCCATAGGGCATGCTCCCCAATCCAGGCCTTCTTGAATCACAGAAATTGTTTAGACACAGACAGAAAATTCAGCCAATGAGTCTCTGTGAGGAATCCATAAGTCTCATTTCCCCTCCTCTTTCCTCATAGACCTGACTGTTATTTCCTGTAGAATGCTTATCTGCTTTCTTTTGAAGGATGGATTTATTCTGATTTTCAGAATTATTGCACATGATTAATTCAATTTCCTGCATTCCTGTTGTGTCCTGTGTTTAAAATTTTAAATCTGTTCCCCATGGTCTTTGAACCATCCATTGCTAGTAACAGTTTCCCACTTTTCACCATGTAGAGACCAGTCAGTTCTAATGAATCCCCATTCAAATTCTTTGCTTCAAGAAAAATCACAAATTTTATTGACAAAATCCTTTATACCTAGAACCATTTGAGTAAGTCTTGTTTGTACCTTCTCCATGGCCTTCAAATCTTTCATACTGTATATCAACCATTCATAATTTTGTATGATTCAACATAAACCTCTGCCTTCTGGATCATTTCTTAACATGCTCTTCTACTATGCAAAAAAAATGTACATGTGCATCACATTCCTCTATTATACTAAACTAAGCCAAGTTAAAGGACAGGACCTCCAGGATAGCAATCTCAGGATTGCTACCAGTGCCACGTGCAGGAGGGTTTAGAAATAGTAAGGAAGCGCAGATCAACACGTGGCTGAAGGCATGGTGCAGGAGGGAGGGCTTCAGATTTATAGATAATTGGGCAGTATTCCAGGGAAGGTGGGACCTGTTCCAGCGGCACGGTCTACATCTGAACTGGAGGGGGACAAATATTCTTGCAGGTAGGTTTGCTAGAGAGGCTCTGGTGGATTTAAACTAGATACGAGGGGGGAGGGGAGCCAGAGTGTAGGAACAGATGTAGGGAAGAAGGAAGAAAAAGAAAATAGTAAAATTGTTTGCACAGTTAGTGATAAACAGAGAGTAAGAAGTGGAAAATTTCTTAGATGCCTTTATTTTAATGCTAGGAGTATTGTAAGAAAGGTGGATGAGCTTAAAGCATGGATTGATACCTGGAAGTATGATGTGGTAGCTATTAGTGAAACATGGTTACAGGAGGGGTGTGATTGGCAACTAAATATTCCTGGATTTAATTGCTTTGGGTGTGATAGAATCGGAGGGACAAGAGGGGGAGGGGTTGCATTGCTTGTCAGAAAAAATATTACAGCAGTGTTCTGGCAGGATAGATTAGAGGGCTCATCTAGGGAGGCTATTTGGGTGGAATTAAGGAATGGGAAACGTGCAGTAACTCTTACGGGGATGTATTATAGACCACCAAATGGGGAGTGAGAATTGGAGGAGCAAATTTGTAAGGAGATAGCAAATATTAGTAGTAGGCACAAGGTTGTGATTGTGGGAGATTTTAATTTTCCACACATAGACTGGGAAGCCCATACTGTAAAAGGGCTAGATGGTTTGGAGTTTGTAAAATGTGTGCAAGATAGTTTTTTGCAGCAATACATAGAGGTACCAACGAGTGAAGGGGCAGTGTTGGATCTCCTGTTAGGAAATGAGATAGGTCAGGTGACGGAGGTTTGTGTTGGGGAGCACTTCGGGTCCAGTGATCACAGTGCTATTAGTTTCAATATAATTATGGAGAAGGATAGATCTGGATCCAGAGTTGAGATTTTTGATTGGAGAAAGGCTAACTTTGAGGAGATGCGAAAGGATTTAGAAGGAGTGGATTGGGACAATTTGTTTTATGGGAAGGATGTAATAGAGAAATGGAGGTCATTTGAAGGTGAAATTTTGAGAGTACAGAATCTTTATGTTCCTGTTAGGTTGAAAGGAAAGGTTAAAAGTTTGAGAGAGCCATGGTTTTCAAGGGATACTGCAAACATGGTTCAGAAAAAAAGAGATCTACAATAAATATAGACAGCATGGAGTAAATGAGGTGCTCGAGGAATATAAAGAATGTAAAAAGAATCTTAAGAAAGAAATTAGAAAAGCTAAAAGAAGATATGAGGTTGTTGGCAAGTAAGGTGAAAATAAATCCCAAGGGTTTCTACCGTTTATATAAATAGCAAAAGGATAGTGAGGGATAAAATTGGTCCCTTAGAGAATCAGAGTGGAGAGCTATGTGTGGAGCCAAAAGAGATGGGGGAGATTCTTAACAATTTCTTTTCTTTGGTATTCACTAAGGAGAAGGATATTGAATTGTGTAAGATAAGGGAAACGGGTAGGGAAGTTATGGAAACTTTGATGATTAAAGAAGTAGTAGTACTGGAGCTTTTAAGGAATATAAAAGTGGATAAGTTTCCGGGTCCTGACAGGATATTCCCTAGGATATTGAGGGAAGTTAGTTTGGAAATAGCAGGGGCTCTGACAGAAATATTTCAAATGTCATTAGAAACGGGGATAGTGCCAGAGGATTGGCGTATTGCTCATGTTGTTCCATTGTCTAAAAAGAGTTCTAAGAGTAAACCTAGCAATTATTGGCCTATGAGTTTGACGTCAGTGGTGGGTAAATTGATGGAAAGTATTCTTAGAGATGGTATATATAATTATCTGGATAGACAGGGTCTGATTAGGAACAGTCAACATGGATTTGTGTGTGGAAGGTCACCTTTGACAAATCTTATTGAATTTTTTGAAGAGGTTACTAGGAATGTTGACGAGGGTAAAGTGGTGGATGTTGCCTATATGGACTTCTGTAAGGCTTTTGACAAGATCCCACACGGAAGGTTGGTTTGGAAGGTTCAGTCATTAGGTATTAATATTGAAGTAGTAAAATGGATTCAGCAGTGGCTGGATGGGAGACGCCAGAAAGTGGTGGTGGAAAATTGTTTGTCAGATTGGAGGCCGGTGACTAGTGGTGAGCCTGAGGGATCTGTACTGGGTCCAGTGTTATTTGTCATATACATTAATGATCTGAATGATGGGGTAGTAAATTGGATGAGTAAGTATGCAGATGATACTAAGATAGGTGGAGTTGCGCATAATGAAGTAGATTTTCAAAGCTTGCAGAGAGATTAAGGCTAGTTAGAAGAGTGGGCTGAAAGATGGCAGATGGAGTTTAATGCTGATAAATGTATGGTGCTACACTTTGGTAGGACTAATCAAAATAGGACATACATGGTAAATGGTAGGGCATTGAAGAATGCAGCAGAACAGAGGGATCTAGGAATAATGGTGCACAGTTCCCTGAAGGTGAAATCTCATGTGGATAGGGTGGTGAAGAAAGCTTTTGGTATGCTGGCTTTTATAAATCAGAGCATTGAGTATAGGAGTTGGGATGTAATATTGAAATTGTACAGGGCATTGGTGAGGCCAAATTTGGAGTATTGTGTACAGTTCTGGTCACGAAATTATAGGAAAGATGTCAACAAAATAGATAGAGTACAAAGAAGGTTTACTAGAATGTTACCTGGGTTTCATCACCTAAATTATAGATAAAGGTTGAACAAGTTGGGTCTGTATTCTTTGGAACGTAGAGGGTTGAGGGGGGACTTGATAGAAGTATTTAAGATTATGAGAGGGATAAATAGAGTTGACGTGGATAGGCTTTTTCCATTGAGAGTGGGGGAGATTCAAACAAGAGGACATGAGTTGAGAGTTAAAGGGCAAAAGTTTAGGGGTAACATGAGGGGGAACTTCTTTACTCAGAGAGTGGTGGCTGTGTGGAACGAGCTTCCAGCAGAAGTGGTTGAGGCAGGTTCGATGTTGTCGTTTAAAGTTAAACTGGACAGCTATATGGACAGGAAAGGAATGGAGGGTTATGGGCTGAGTGTAGGTCGGTGGGACTAGGTTAGAGTAAGAGTTCGGCACGGACTAGAAGGGCCGAGATGGCCTGTTTCCGTGCTGTAATTGTTATATGGTTATATGGTTAAACACTTTAAACTGCTATTCAGCCTATATTGTTTCTTCTGCCAAAATGTATTACCCCAAGCTTCTTTGCATTAACTTTCATCATCCTGTTTGTCCATTCAGCTAGCTCATTCATATATAGCCATCCCTAACTAATCCCTTCAATGTTTGTTGGACTTTCAACTTTTGTTTCATGTGAATATTTGGAAATGATACTGAATTCCAGGCAAATACAATTCAGAATGATATAGTCATTATTGTTTTATTCTTTTTGAAGTTCCACTATAAGAACAAAAGACTAATTTAGAAAAATAAATATTTGTTTCTGTAGGTATATGAATAGTGATAGTTTTTTGTGTGATTGTCAACTAAAATGGCTGCCGCAGTGGCTTATAGCAAGAGACTTCCAGTCTAATGTAGTTGGCACATGTGCTCATCCAGAATCACTGAAGGGAAAAAGTATTTTCATTGTGCCTTCAGAAAGTTTTGTTTGTGGTAAGTGATTCTACTTAATTATACAAAAATAGTTATTGAGCATATTTTTGGATGGGATATCAATTACACATTGGACTCCTATTAGAAGGTGATAATGAGCTGTATGAATTGTGGCTGGCTGATTCCTTTAGATTCAATCACTCAGCTTGTAGAAGTATAAAACTATTAAAACTAATTATATAGTAAATTATACTGCATGAATCTAATTTATTTGAAATTAATTCTCACAAGTTTTCCAAGAATGACCTAATACACAAGTGTTTTCATGTTGTAGATCGGATTTAAGAGCAGTATGTGATGCTGGTTGGTGAGACCTAGTGTGAGAATCTTTCTTGGTAGAAGACATGTCACCAATAATTAACACCTCACGGAATATGTAATATGACAGACTGGCTCAGTGAGATACCAGGCAGAAACCCAAGCCTGATACAAATATACTTCTCTGCCTTGATGAAAGTCAGGCTCATAACTTAAAATGTTCACTAAAATATTGACTTGCAAGGGAAACATAAAATAGCTGAAGGATTTCTGAAGAGAGCCGGTTTTTATTTCAGGTGCAATGTTGATTTTATCCATCCTCTTAAAATATTATGCTTTCAGTTAGTTGAATGCCATTTGATTAGGCCCTTTATTATTTCCTCTAATAATTATAATACTTGTAAATAGTGAGTATTTTGTTCAATTTTAAATCAGTGTAGCGTCACTTAACCGGCTTTTAAAAAGTTTCCTCAGTGATTTGTGGGTATTAAAACACATCTGAAAGCAGATTAAAACAGGAGTCTGTATGCTTAATTTTTTTTTTGTTTAACTAGTATCTAGCTTCTAACCTCTAATCTCTACCTTCCTATCTTTAATGAAATGTAGTGTTTGACAGTCTATAACTATTCCTTAAATATATTTCTTGTTCAATTTTCAGATGACTTTCCAAAACCTCAAATCATTGTTCAGCCTGAGACAACCATGGCTATGCTGGGCAGAGACATTCATTTTACTTGTTCAGCAGCAAGCAGTAGTAACTTGCCAATGATATTTGCATGGAAAAAGGATCATGAGATTCTACATAATGCTGAGATTGAAAACTTTGCACATGTTCGAGCAAAGGATGGTGAAGTAATGGAATATACCACCATTCTTCATTTAAGAAATGTGAAATTTTCAGATGAAGGAAGATATCAGTGTATGATAACTAACAATTTTGGCTCAACCTACTCTACTCGAGCCAAGCTTACAGTCAATGGTGGGTACAAGCAGGATACATAGTGTTGTTGTATACAATAGCTTTTGCAAAAAAAAAGTACAAGATGGTTATATACACAAATCTTGAGGAAGTTTATCTGAGTTTCTAACAGGCTGTACTGAATCTTAGACAATACCAACATATATTTAAAAAAAAAACCTGAAGCTGTTAGAAATCTGAAATGGAAATAGAAAATGTCCTGCATGACATATAGCATCTGCTTTGAAAGCACATCTCATCTGTGATGAGAGTTAACATTTGAGGTAGATGGCCACCTGATTTTAAAAAGTAATGGGCCTGACAGTGTGTTCCACACATCCAGCACTCTGTGTAAAAATAAACTTGCCTCTGAATTCCACCTCCCCCCCCCCCCCCGCCATACTTTCCTCCAATCACCTTATAAGTATGGCTCCTCGGCTCCTCGTATTTGCCACTTTGCCTTGGAATAAAGTCTCTGGCTGTTCACTCAATTTATGCCTTCTATAATCTTACCACTATCGAGTCACCCTTTGCTCCAAAGTGATAAGCCCTAGCTCACTCAACCTGTCCCCATAAGACATGCTCTCCAATCCAGACAGAATCCCCCTGTGCCCTTTGTAAAGCTATAGATGAAGGGTCTTGGCCCGAAACATCGACCCTACTCTTTTCCATAGATGCTGTCTGGCCTGCTGAGTTCCTCCATCATTTTGTGTGTGTTGCTATCAATATGGGTAATAACTGAGCATCTATTGATGTGGACCTCAAGATCCCTCCGTTCCTCCACATTGCTAAGAATCATGGCATTAACCCTGTATTCTGCCATCAAAATTGACCTTCCAAAGGGAATCACAACACACTTTTCTGGATTAAACTCCATCTGCCACTTCTCAGCCCAGCTTTGTACCATATGCCTCTCATTGTAACCCTTGACAACCTTCTGCACTATCCTCGACACTATCAACCTTTATGTCATCTGTAAATTTGCTAATTCATCTTTTCATTTCCTCATCAAATTCTTTTATAAAAGTAATAGACTGGGGGTCTCAGAACAGATTCTCTGTGGTCCCATACCTCTTGACTTTCTGAATGAGCTTACCATGGGGGAACCTTATCGTGGGCCTTACAAAAATCCACATACACCACATCTGCTGCTCTACCTTCATCAGTGTGTTTTGTTACATCTTCAAATAATTTGATCAGGCTCATGAGGTATTACCTGCTCTTCACAAATCCGTGTGGACTATCTCTAATCAGACGACACTTCTGCTGTCTTTAAGAATCTTCTCCAATAATTTGACCACCACTGAAGTAAGATTCACTTGTCTATAATATCCAAAGATATACCTAATCTGCCAACTTCCAATTATCTGGTACTACGGCCAGTAAGGAGGGAAAGATTATCGCCAAAGGCGCAGCAGTCTCTTCCCTCACTTCTTGTATATCATGTCCAGCTCTGGAAACTTAACTATGCCAATGTTTTTTTAAAAGTTCCAGCACATTCCCTTTATTAACAGCAACATGTTCTAGCATATCAGCCTGATTTGCACTGTCCTCACAATCATCAAGGTCCCTCTCACTGGGGTGAATACTGAAGCAAATGTTCATTAAGTACTTCCCCGCCTCCTCTGACTTGAGGCACATTTCCCCTTCTATCCTTGATTGGTCCTACTCTCACTCTAGTTATCTGCTTGCTCTTCACATTTGTGTAGAATGTCTTGGGGTTTTCCTTAAACCCCCTCACTGGGGTTTTCTCATGCCCAATTTTAGTGATCCTAAGTCCATCCTTAAGCTCCTTCTTGGCTACTTTGTAACTCTCTAGATTCATATCTTACTTCCTAAACCTTACACAAGCTTCTTTCTTTCTCTTAACTACATTGCTTTTCCTTACCCTGCCTCAGTGGGACAAACTTATCTTGAACCAAATTTATCTCAGTGCTCCCAAAATAAATTTACATTTCTGTCGTGCAGTTCCCTGAGTACATCTGTTCGCAATTTGTGCTCCCAAGTTCCTGTCAAATAGCATAGTATTTTCCCCTTCCCAATTAAATACTTTCCCATACAAAAATGTTTTGCAGATATTTGGTACTGCAGTGGAAACAGGTTGAAATGCTGTACTGTGATATTTTTACATATTGTCTCAGTGACCTGTAAGGAATTATAGTTTAAAGTGGCATTGGTGGCTTGATTGAACTACTGTTCCTTTACGTGTGCATCTTGCTATTAATTTTTTTTTGGTATATCAGTGCCATTTTTGTCCAACATACAAATCTAGGTTACTTATTCTTATATCACCTAGTAGATTTGTATGGTGGGCAAACATCTGACAAGTCACTGGAGAATTGGCTGTTCAAATACTTAGTAGCATTTCCAATAAAACAGGCTTTGCTGGTGTGTGTAAGATTCGTTTACCCATATGTTAAAATGAACTCTTGTACCTCTACATACATGTATCTCCCTTTTAGATTTAAAATAAGTAACTGGAACCAATGTAGATTTGAAAGGACCATTCATCTTCAACTCATTTAATTCATACAGTTTAAAAAAAACACGAAATTGCACTTCAAAAAAAAAACTTTCAGCTTTATGGTAAAATATTTCATTTGCAGTATTGCCGTCATTTATTAAAACTCCAAGAGATATAACAATTAGAGCGGGAGCCAATGCTCGACTTGAATGTGCAGCCGCTGGCCACCCTGCTCCACAGATTGCTTGGCAGAAGGATGGAGGAACAGATTTTCCAGCGGCTCGTGAAAGGCGGATGCATGTGATGCCTGAGGATGATGTTTTCTTTATTGTGGATGTAAAAACTGAAGATATGGGAGTTTACAGCTGTACAGCTCAAAATATTGCAGGTGCTATTTCAGCAAATGCTTCCCTCACAGTACTAGGTAGGTGAATTTTGTTTTTATCTATCTCATTTAAACTTGTCTGTTTTAATTATTTTGTGTTTCTCTCCAGTAATCAAAAAACGAACTACAGAAGCAAAGGTGAACTAGTATGTTGTATCCCATTTAGGGAACATTGTAGATGGTATTCTTTTGTTAACGGTCAAGTTAAACTGTTTGTTGAGGTTCACAGGCATGATCCCGGAAATGAAAGTGTTAACATATGAGGAGTGTTTGGTGGACCTGGCCCATACTTGCTGGAGTTTTGAAGAATGGCGGTGGGGGGAGTAGATGTAAATGCAGTGGACATGGAGAGGTGGGCACAGGCTCAGTACAAGGATTTGCCTTTACAACACACGAGATGAGGAATACCAGAGAGTGATCAATATGTAGAATTCATTGCCATGGATGGCTGTAGAGGCCAAGCCATTAGATGTATTTAAAGAGGTTTATAGGTTTTTGACTAGTAACGGTGTTAAAGATTACGAGGAGAAGGTAGGAAATCGGTTTGAAAGGGAAAATAAGACATGATGGAGCAGATTTGATGGGTCAAATGCCCCAGTTCTGCTCTGATGTCTTACAGTGTATTGGACTGCTTTGAAATCCATACTGCAATTGTAACTTAATGTCAATATTGAGGACTATAATTAAAAGCTGAGACTAAGACATAGTACAGGTGTCCCCCGCTTTACGAAAGTTCGCTTTACGCCACTTCGCTTTTACGAAAGACCTACATTAGTACCTGTTTTCGCTAACTGAAAGAAATCCGAAGAGGATTTTCGCTTTTACGAGAAAAGGCATCCGCTTTAGACTTGTGTTTACCCTGAGAAAGACTACCATGACCTTGAAGCCTTGTGCGGGCAGGTGTGTGCGCATGCGTGTATGTGTGTACATGCTGATTTTTTTTTCCCACAAATCAGTTTTGGCTAAATCTTCCCGATTCTGATAAGTGAAACTACAGTGTACATACATTGTTTCTACTTTGTATAGGTTGTGTATTTATCATATCATTCCTGCTTTTTCTACATGTTAGTGCTATTTTACGTTTTATATTATTTGGTATGATTTGGTAGGTTATTTTTTGGGTCTGGGAACGCTCAAAAATGTTTTCCATATAGATTAATGGTAACTGCTTCTTCGCTTTACGCCATTTCGGCTTATGAAAGGCTTCATAGGAACGCTTTACTTTTGGATAGCGGGGGGAACCTGTACTTGTAAAAGTTAGTTTCATTGTAGTGTTTGTTTGTACTAATTAAGGTCTAACATGCTGTTTAAATTTCATATACTTGAATGGGCTAGTCTCCTGGCCTGTTTAATAGACACATTCAGTGCATTCAATTTCTTGCTGTAATACTAAATCTTTGGGCAAGGGCCATGGCAAAGTTGCTTAAGGTGGAGCAGATGCCGTCTTCATTTCTAGAAACCAATTTTTTGTTTCAATTATTGACAATGCCCATTTACTGCATTATGACAATGATAATGGTAAGCATTGTACTCTTGTTTTTGCTACAGTGCCCAGAATTCATTCTCAGGGGCCTTGGCAATTTGATAATCTTGTCATACTCTCCTGAACTTCCCTTCTGTTATGAGAATGCATCTTGTTGTGCCTTACCACTTTTTATTTTATTCAATATGATTTTTGCATCTCTGATCTTAACCACTTCAAAGCTGTCCTTAACATTTTATCCCTACAATGTTTGCTTGAGTTTTCCTTTTTCACACTAGTCCTGGTGGCTCCAAATCTGGGATTACAGGGGAAATACCTAGCCTTGATTAGGGAATTCTGGGAGGATATTTGCAATGAATATTAGATTTATCCATTAGTGGCTTGAGTTTATTGTTGCAATATTACTGGAGTCACAAAGCAGCCTAACTTTTAAGATCACTTTTCAAAGTGCACTCTGCTTTCAGAGACAAAACCAGTTTAGCTATGTTTAATTAGGTCAACTATTTATTCAATAAAGTATCCTCTGCACTGTAGTGCTCCAGCAAACTGAATATTTTCTCTTACTCTTGAATATACCTTCAGTGGCCACATTACTGGCTATATCTGCTCGTTAACGCAAATATTTAACCAGCCAATTGTGTGCCAGCAACTTAATGCATATAAGCATGCAGACATGGTCAAGAGGTTCAGTTGTTCAGACCAAATAGCAGAATAGGAAAGAAATATGATCTAAGTGACTTTGACCATGGAATGATTGTTGGTGCCAGACGGGGTGGTTTCAGTATCTCAAAATTGCTGACTGCTGGGATTTTCATTTTCATGCACAAGTCTCTAGAGTTAACAGGGAATGGTGCAAAAAGAAAAAAAGTGTCCAGTGAGTGGCAGTCCTGTGACCAAAAACACCTTGTTAATGAGAGAGATCAAAGGAGAATGGCCGTTCTGATTCAAGCTGACAACTCAAATAGGGACATGTTACAACAGTGGTGTGCAGAAGACTACATACGCTCAGTGGCCACTTTATTAGGTACAGGAAGTAACAGAGACATAAAATTGCAGATACTGGAATTCAGAGCAACAAGTACTCTGAGGAATTCAGTGGGTCATGCAGCATTTGTGGGAATAAAGGAATTGATGTTTTGGGTCAGACCCTACGTCAGGTCTTTTCCTTCCACAGATGCTACTTGATTTACTGAGTTCCTACTACAGACTTTCCAGGCGCAGATCCATAGTCTCGCGAGACTAACGGATGCCACCAATGGATGACTACAGATTGTTTGTCGCTTCAGTTATAGTATTTGCGATTAAATTTATACGCTTTAGAAAAATTTGTACCAATTGGGCATAGTACTGTTATCAAAAACTAGTCAATAATAGTTTTCTGTTAACTCAGATTAACTGTTTGCTAATCTTAAAGAATGAAAAATGTAAGATTGCAAAGTTAGCACCATACCAAGAATTGTTTGTAAACTATACCATTTACATTTTTTTTTGTCTTGTTTTGATCTAGTAAAAAATTGCATGGGGGTCTTTCCTGACCCTTCAACTTTTAAAATAGTCTTTGAAGCTTTCCTTTCCGCCTGGCATTAAAAATGTTGCATATTGCAATTGAGGACATTTGAATTCCTTGGGTGGAAGCTTTAGCATAATTTGAGAAATAGCACCCATATTATTTATAGGCTTTTCTGTTTAGAATTAAGGTAGGAGGGTGAATTTCAACTTGACCTACAGATTTGTACTTTTTTTTAGAAACTCCTTCATTGATTTATCCCCTTGAAGATCAAACAGTGGTCATTGGTGAAACTATTGCTCTGCAATGCATGGCATCTGGAAGCCCATCTCCACGAATAACCTGGTTAAAAGGGGATGAGCCCCTTGTGGTTACAAAGAGGCATCACTTCACACCTGGAAACCAGCTGCTAATCATACGAAATGTGGTGTCAGATGATGGGGGAAAATATACATGTGAGATGTCTAATCCACTTGGCACTGAACGAGCTCACAGTCAGCTCAGCATTTTACCATCATCGGCTTGTGTTGTGGGACAAAACAAACAGGATGGAACAATGACTGTGGGCATTGTCGTCATTGCAGTAGTCTGCAGTATTGTAATAACCTCACTAGTATGGGTGTGCATCATCTACCAGACCAGGAAGAAGAGTGAAGAATACAGTGTAACAAATACAGGTGGGACAACTGAGATAAATGTTACTGATCCAGAAGCATTGATATACAACAAATTATGCTAAAGTATAACCTATATTTTATACGTGAACTTCTATTGCCAATTTCATGATCCTGGTAAATGCTGCAGCTCTCCATATCCAGTGAATTTTACGTAGGTTTGAGAGTTTGCCCATTATTGGTTAACAATTATTGGTAAGCATTGTATTGATGTATAATGTCAGACAAATGCACTTGTTCCTATCTGGATATCCATTTTGATTTATTGCATCTATCTGTCCCCCACACATACAAGTGGTTGACTTTCCAGCTTTTACTGGCACCTTCAATGATCTGTATCTTTGCTACCAAGAGTAGTTAATTACAGTGTTGACATTAAAAATTCTGTAGCATCCCGTAACTTGGAATTTAAAATCTAGGTATATTGTGTTGCAGCTGAAATAAGTTTTGATTGAATTGCACTGAATTATGGCAGTACCAATTTAGCTAGTCTCTAAATTTGGAAGAGGTAGTAGACATCTCATAAGTATTTTAACGCATATGGTTGAGAAAGAATTTTAACTGATGACCTGCTGAAACATTTTATTGTTTCTGAATCATTCATTATTATGAACAGTTTTTTGGTTAAACTGTTTTCTCAATTTTGAAAAACTGTTTAGTGGTTTAGATTTACATCCTTTCCATGATAAGGTCACCAAAATTATACCTAATATTCAAAAGCAGGACATATTTCTGTGTCTTGCGGTAACAATTTGAACTGCTCTACCAAACAGTTAAGTCAGTAACCTTTCATCAGAATTCCAATGTTTTGCAATTCTTGTTCTCTTTGGACAGTTTAGTTCATAATTCCGTTCTTCTCTACATTTTATTAACTTTTCTATAAATTCGTCATCTCGAGCTTTAGCATATGTAGTTGGAGTCAATCATGGGTCCTTTTCAATAGTATCTTTGATTCCAGGCTGTTTTAAGCTGACTTAAGATTCAAAAATTGGTATTTTGACATAGAAATGAAAATCAAAAACCTCCTGCCACTAAACAGTGCAGGAAAGAAATTACTGGCTTATTTACTTGTTAATAAACATTTACTTGTTTATTCTCCTTCACAATTCCAAAGAAAGGTCTTCAACCTGAAATACTAACTCTGCTTCTTTCTCTACATATACTGCCTGACTTGAAGAGCATCACTGGCATTTTTATTTTAAATGTACACTCTGGATCATTAATCTTCCATAAGATGTTGATATAATGTTAATTTACTTTTGGTCATATTTTGACATGTAATGATTTTTGTAGAGATTAAATTACAATAGGTTTGGAATAATATTCAATTGACCTTAAAAATTAAAATATAACCTCATCACTGACATGTCTGTTTTAGCATGTATTTATTCCTATTGCAGATGAAACCATCGTACCACCAGATGTACCCAGTTACCTCTCCTCACAAGGGACACTTTCTGAACGTCAGGATACTTCTGTCAGGGTAGATGGGAGTAGCAATTTGCAACTAGCAGCAACTATTCCTAATGGACATACAGAGACCAGTGGTATGATTTTTTTAAAAATCCATTTTAATCTTTAGCAATACAACATTTTAATACAATATTCTGCAGATGCTGGAAATCCAGAGTAACACACACAAAATGCCGGAGGAACTCAGCAGGTAGGGCAGCATCCATGGAAATGAATAAACAGTCGATGTTTTGGGCCAAGATCCTTCATCACAACTGTTTATTTCTCTCCATAGATGCTGTATGAACTGCTAAATTCCTCCAGCACATGGTCTGTGTTTTATTTTCATTGTGAAATAGTACATGAAGTCAATTGCACAAAAATATTGCAAAATGAATTATTTGTGATAAACTGTTCTACATTTGATTTCCCCATTTAATTTGGTTTATTCCTATAAACACTGTATAGCTTTTGTAAGTTCCCTGCCTTGTAAAAGTAAACTAAGGTGTTTACAATATGACTACTAGGATGTGCTCACTGAATCCCATGTAGTAGAACTCTGATCATCCAGCATACTCAGCTCTTTCGCTGCTCGACTAACATTTTCTATTAATGCCCCAATGTTTTTTATAGTTCACTTCAAAGATGTTTCACTATTATGATAAGTATCCCAGTGAACCAGTTCAGTTTAATGGGAGAGTAGGAACTGGGACCCTGGTGTTGAAAAGAAAGTGTGGCAAACAATACCTGGTGGGCTAGATACCAGAACATTGGGATTTCAAAATGGTCAGTTAATGGATTATCAGAATTCAATTACTATTTGTTAAAATGGAGAAAAGATAGGTGAATAAATGTAACAAAATTCACTTCTTTACCTCAGAAATACTCACTGGCAAGATACTAATCCCTTTGAATTGGTTGCCAAAATATATACATCTATGGTGGCAAATTTATTTTAAGGAGAACAGAAAATACAATTGTGCATTGCTTAGCAAAGATCTTTATATCCCAGTGCATTTTAGGCATTACGAGGCAGTAAAGCTCACAAGATGTTGATGTGATGAAGGCTCTTGGCCTGAAATGTTGACTGCTTATTTCTCTCCACTGATGCTGCCTGATCTGCAGAGTTTCTCCAAGTTTGTTTGCGTTACTCTGGACTTCCAGCATCTACAGAGTGTTATGTTTATTTCAAGGCAGTAAAGGTTTGGTTCAACATCCATAGATTCATCAGTTTAATTACTGGGGTGATTTGAGTTAAGAGTATGTGGTATGTGTGATCTCCTACTTCTATTCATCATAAATATACATCCTGTCATCGAAAGCTGCTGATGCATTGATTTTTCTCTTTTCCACATTTTGATGTTATCAAGCTCATTATTAATAATACCACCATTTTTAATGAAAGTGGTATTTTTGAGGTATGGGTATAAATCTGAATTGTTAACTGAGCATCAATTTTACAAATTGGGAAAATGTGATTCAAGAATACTAACATGCTATTATTGCAGGTGTATGTCGGTCTGATGCTGGAAGCTGTGCAGATACAGACAGTCATAATATTCACAATAGGAAAACAAAATATTGTGTTGGATGTAATATAAAAGATGGATGTAAAAATGTGACAGAAGGAAGACTGGGCTCAGAAAAAATAGGTACGTGGCATTTACCTACAGCTTCAAAGCACACAGAAGGTATTTAATTAACACTTCTCTATAACTTAGTTAAATATTTGGTTAAGGACAGAACTGAGCAAATTTAGAATTGGTTTGTGAAAAATCAATCAGTTCCAGAGCGAATGAAATTAAAATTTGGTTTAAGTATTAAAGTATGCAAGTTTTGCAGAAAAAAATGTTCTTCATCCATGAACCATGATGCAGCTTAAGGGTAGGTTAGCTGTGCATAACAACAAAAAAACACTGCCCTCCCTAGCTCCAGAACACTGGGATAATTTAACTTCTGGCGAATTTAAACTGGCTAAGTGAATGGAATATTTTAAATAAACATTATAAGGTCTGATTCAGGCAGAATCTACTTAACTATTATTTCCTAGTGCTATGTGTGTATCTGACTTGTATCTGGGTGCAGAATATTTGTTATTCCAGTGTAATCACAGATTTAATCATGCATTTGTGATAATTATTCTGGGTTGCATTGGCTGATAAATATAATTTGTGTTTTATTTAATATCAGAGCTTTTCAAAACAATATACAGTTTGCTGCTTACAGCAGGATGAAATTGGACTCCTGTGGAATTGGTCTCTGCTCAGTCTGCAGTGGAGTATTTAGTTGATTTTACAGTCTGATCTTACCTACAATAGAACTGAAGGGGGATTCAGCAGGTCGGGCAGCATTTGTGGAAACTGATGAGTTCCTCCAGCGTGTTGTGCGTGTTGCTTTGACCCCAGCATCTGCAGAGTATTTTGTGTGAACTGAAGGAGGATTACAGGAGATAGTAAAGTATGGACATGGAAATAAATCTGAATATTTCAATTAAATAATGCAATTTTTTTGGTTTAAGGCACTAAGTTTAGAAGTTCTCACCGTTCTCCTGAAATATAATTTGTTCCATTACTTATTTGCAGACTATGATCAAAAGTAAAAATTCAAAAATATATTTGCAATGCTGTTCATTTTATAAATGTAGCAATAGTTCTGTGCCATTATAAAATTCTCAGAGGAAGTGTACTTATTTCATATAAAGCAGATTTGTATTGATGATGAGTCCTATCTAATGCATATTGTATTAACTGTTGTGACAACCAATTACGTGGTTCTGGTTATGACTTTTCTCAAAATTGAACCATTATAACTATATTTTTGACAGCCTAATCAAGTTATACAGCAGTTTAAAATTTATCTATAATATTGTATTGTTGTATTTGATTGAATCTTTGTACTAATAGATTTGTTTGCTATTCAACCCTTAGTCTGCATTGAACAGTTTGACAATGCTAACACCTACCCAAAGGAATTGGAAACCTCGAGCTCTTATAGAAGTGTGGATTGCTGTCCTGAAGAAGATGCAAAAGCACAGAATAGAATCAGTGCAGGACTTTTAAATCATTATCCATGCAATGGGACTTTGAGTAGTATGAAAGAGAGGGAAAAGCCTATTTATCCTAGTAATCACGATAGGATGACAGCACAGCCTCAAATCCTAGCAAAAGGTAATATTTGGTTTTCATTTAAGTGTAACAAGCAGTTATAATTCCCCCTTGAAAGTTTATTTGTAGTAACTAAAAAGAATTAGCTTTCTGTGAATAAAATGCAAAATTGATTGGTGTCTCCACAAGATTTAAATTTATCTTGATAATACAATACTTAATCAGTTTTATCAGGTCTAAAACTTTAAACTTGTCTATTTTTCAGATATGCCTTCTCAATCTGTGCAGTTAACTCAAGAACTTCACAATCCTGTACATCTTCCATCTCTGGAGGCCTTGGACAATTCAGCACTGTTGTGTGAGAAACCTCTGACTTTATTGCACAGTGACACTGAAATTGGCATTAAACAGACTTTGCTATTTAATGGACAGTTACCACATTCTTGATACTTTGCCTGAAAAGCAGAATTGCAGATGAATGCAAACTTACAATTGTGCACTGAAATATTACGTCAGCTTTTTGTTACTACCTCACCTTCTTTAGCTTACCTCTCCAAGATGAAGAGATGTGGCAGGATGCAGCTTGTATAGGGGGAAAGGCCTATTCGAGCATTCTTTAATTGTGTATATATATTTTTTTAAGCTTCCTTGAGAAGAATTAGTAGCTCAGCAGTTTACTTGCTTCTGAAGCATGTAAATGCATGGAAAAATGTATAAAGGAATGTTTTGTTTAATATGTTTGTATATAAGAGTTTCATATGTATCTTTTACAAAAGATATTTTAAACGTATTTAGTGCATGAATAACATGATTTTTTTTTAGAATTTTTGAAAATTTCTCCTATTTGGTTGCTGTTGTAAAAGTTTGTAATACCTTCTGGTGCCTTATTACAAGAGGTTATAATGAAAGTAACATTGATAGGATAAATCCACTTATCTTTGTTATAAAGGTGAGATGTATTTGTCTACAAAATTCCTGCGAATTGCACAAATTTGATAAGGATTTATCATTGACATTTTCAAACAGTTTTTTTATAAAGCTAACACTTCAGTGGTTGTTACAAAGTGCCCTATTGAACCATATTTCAGATATTACAGAAAATCACCCAAAACTATCTGATCACAGGATTCAAACATAATAGAATTTGTATTGGCATTTACCATCAACCAATAGGACACTGGATACATTGAAAATGCATCTTATAAACTACTTGTCTGGTTCAATTAGTGCTCAGCAGGGGTTCCTGACTGGGGTTTACGGACCTCTTGCTTAGTTACGTTAGTCCATGGCATTAAGAAATGGTTGGGAACCCCTGTTCGACATGAAAAATTGGGGGACTGTATTGATTAAAATAGTATTTAGGATTTAACTAAACACTGCTGCAGCAGTCCAAATTTACAACAGTTTGTTACTTAGAAGCTAGGAAGTTTTAATTAAAAATGAAAAAAATTTGGAAACAGATGTTCAATTTTAAGTAGCATGCAGCTTTACAATTTAAAGTCTGATAACATCATATCCTTGCCTATATATTTCCATAATAAAACTGCCTCAGACACCAAGTAAAATGGCTGTCCATCAGTATTTCCTTTTATATATTGCCAGAACAGACACTGCTAAGCTGCTTAATGAAGGCAAATCAAGGAAGTGTTACTTTTCTGCACAAATATTTATTTATACAATTTGCTAAAAATATACATATTACAAATGTAAAATATAGAAATGTCTAACAAAATGAAGTGTCTAATAAAAAATCAATTTATTATATCTTTATAATAGTTCAATTATATTACAGCCACATTCCTGATATTATAGAAGCACTTTGTGGATTTTATCATATGTTCCTAAAAAAATAAAACCTCCAAGACTGATGTATGTAACTCTGGGGCCAATACCTGAAAATAAGCTGTGGAAAAGGGGAAAAGAAGTGGTTAGTATTTGAATGGCACATCATGGAAATGAATAGTAAAGTTGTAGTACTCTAAAGCATCTTACGCAATTTTTCAGTCGTATTTATGTGCAAAATTATAACTTCCATTAAGTTATAAACTTTGACACCCTAACACTTAGCATCCTTTTATAGTGCAGAATGCAATACTGATTGTTAAACAATAACATGTATTTTTTTACAATCATCACAGTGGCAAATAGGGTACAAGGTCCCTCATGAAATACTGTTAGCAGTTACTATTCGGTTATCTTGGTTGGAATTTCTTTCATCAGGACACGTGCACTCAAACACACATACATAATGAAAGAAGATATACAACTGATTTTGCTTTTCTAAGGTAGCACTCATTTTTTCTCTTAAAAAAGCAAGGCTGTCAAGGCCTAAGAGTCTCCACTGGGGTAAGGAAAAAGTGCATGCTCATTTCAAGTTTCAGCCATAGTTGTAAAGGCTAAACAAGGGCTGGAACTTTATTTATATTTAAAGTTTGCTTCAAGATGCTCATCATATTTAAACACATGAAAACCCAGTTCCACTGGTAAGATAGTTACATTTATACTTCTGCTTCATCCTCCTTGTTCAGTTATGTCATGAGCTATAGTCATCAACAATTATTTAAAAATGCACTCATTAAATTCTGGACTCATCTTACAGGTTGCAATTGCTGCCCTGGTTAGTTCTAAGAGCAATAAATATTTGCTGTTCTTACTGAATGTGTGACCTTGAATTCAGATTTTCCTTAAGTAAATTGAGGGAATGAATTAATTAAATCTAATGATTTGCGGGCAACCACAATATAAAACCTGACAGCTTGTTTTAGATAGTGGGCTGTTTTAAAAGCACCCAAAGAAACTGATGTATAATTATAAAATGGGAGCTGAGGTAGCCGTGACACCAAATTGCATGTCACAGGTTAAGCATTTGTGCTTAGTGAAGAAGTGGGTGAGTAGTTTGTGGTGCTTTACCCCTATCATTGGCACTGGGCTTGCATATGCTCTTGACAAAAGAATGCAACACTCATTCTCCTGGGCATTCAAGAGCCAAGCATTGCCTTGGGGAACTTGTATCCCCGCCCCCCCCCCCCCCCCCCCCCAAGGAAGCTTTGTGAACATCTTTGAATCTTTTCCCATGTCCTGATCATCTTGTCATAATGGAATTTGGAATAGTGTGCATTTCAGGAGTCCTCCATCAACCATGTGAGCATAATTAGGGCCTGAATGGTGGGGTGAGGACACTTCTGGGGATTTACTTATTCCTGTAGGGGATTTGATGGAGACCATCGATGGTATCCCAACAGTGCTTTGAGATGCCAATGAATCGGAAGTGTACAAGAGAGCCGATTTCACTGCCTTAGATCATACTTTTATGCCAGGTATGGATTCTTGATTGGAAAATTGCTTCTTCAGTTGGCCAAGAATTGAAGGAAATGGTGAATCTTATCATCAGTATCTGCCTTAGTTGAAACAGCTATGAGAAATTAAATTGCTTCACATTTTCCAGGAACTCGTGGACCAGAACATGGCCTACAAGGGCAGGGAGCAGACTGGCAAAGGACCTTTGTTCTGTAGCTGTTAATTGCATAGCTCAGTCGTTGTAGTGCTTCAGTGAACAGATAATCAAGAAACTTGCTTAACCTCACAAATGTACGTGCATAAGTCTGCAGTTTCCTAGTTGTCCTATACAATGGCTGTGTTGCACAGTCCAAATACATTCAATGTTTGTCATAGTGAGGGTGTCCTCTTGTGTACTGTCCTGCTTGAACAAAAGCAAATTAACAGCTGCCAGTCATTGGTGGGGGGCTAACCATGAAGTTTTGTGTTTGACAAAACAAAGATTATACTCCAAGTGGCAGGATGAGGAGTTTGTTAGAACTAGTTTCTCTCCTTGTTGATTAGAGCTTGCCAGGAAATTGAAGATATTGGAGGATAAGTCTGTCACCCATGGGGAAATTGGTTAGGGTTTGTCAAACTCAGGAAAAGTCCTTGTGGCCACACTCAACCCAGGAATGGGTGAGAAGTTCAAAATAATGATCATATTTTGCTGGTTCAACTTAAGTCACAGCAAAGCAGCTCATGGGTGAGAAAACACCCACGAAGCAGTCACTTCTCTTTGGATCTGTCCTGCGAGGAAAGAGACCAAGATGGAAAAGGGATGCATGACAAAGTTAAGATGGAGGGAAACAGGAAGAGGCAAGCATGTACCACTGAAATACAGCGATGCACATTTTTCATAGTAACAGAATAACACAAGAATGCCAATCAGAATTGTCCATTTTATAAGGAAACATACCTCTAAATTGGAAAAAAAGTCTATTCAAATTTAGAAATGACTAAAAGAAAATGTGATTCTAATCAGCTAAACACAGTAACATATCAAGTTGATGGTCTCAACTATTTTAAAACATGCATGCAACCTCCTGAAAAATCATGTGTTATGAAGCAATGTAACTAGAATAGAAGATTCAGCAAGGAATGTTTATCTCCACATCTGGCACAGAATAAAATGATCAACATAATGTATGTGTCCGCTCTCCACATTGATGTAACAGTTCACATAGAAGGCATGTGGCTGCCTTCTCAAGGACAGCTGGCAATAAACAATATCAACCTTTTTTAAGCATGCCAAAATTCAAAAGATGTTAAATAGCAAAGAAGCTATTGATTACATCAACTTAGCCATAGAGATACAGAACCCAAACAGGCCCTTTGGCCCACTGAGCTCATTACAAACCATCAGGTACCCATTTTATATGAAGATACTGCCTAGTGGTTGGTAAAGAATTCAGTGGGCCAAAGGACCTGTTTCTGTTCTGTATCTCTGATCCTATGACTAAATGCTACCACTCGGCTACAGGTTAGAGCAATTTATATTGGCTAACTAACCTAATAATCTCTGCAATTTTTTTGTGACGTGATAGGAAATGGGAGCTCTGGGAACAGACCCAAGTGGTCTCGGGGAATGTACAAGCTCCACACATTGGGGGATAGGATTGAACTGGGGTTTACTGGAGCTGAGGAAGCAGCTCACTACCAGCTGTGCAACTATGCTATCCTCATCAAGATCATCCCTGTCCCATTTTTGTAGTGTACATGTGTAAGGGACCATTTAATTGACTGTACCATGTGGTATGACAATATATTATTGTACCAGATACTTCTCAACAGTAAAGGATGCTCTTTTAATAGCTTCTATCTGTGATAATTGTTCAACATCATAAAAAAGCCTACATGTATTGCACATAAAATGGTAATCTGATTCATTATTATGTACAGCGAGAAACACATCTTGCGTACCATCCATACAGATTAATTCATTACAAGGCAAAACAAGAATATGGTGCAGAATGAATTGTTGAAGAACAGCAAAAAGGCAGTGCAGGTAAGACACTAAGGTGTAAGGTCACAAGGTAGATTGTGAGGTCAGGAGTTCATCTTGCCATACTAGGGAACCATTCAATAGTCTTACAACAGCAGGATAAAAGCACTTCTGGAGCCTGATGTTATGTGTTTTCTGGCTTTTGTTTCTTCTGCCCGATGAGAAGGGGAGAAGAGAGAACGTTTGGGATCGGTGGGAACTTTGATTATGCTGCTTGTTCTTACCGAGGTAGTCAGAAGTGTAGGCGGAGCCTGTAGAACAGCAGCGGTTTTTGTGATCTGCTAAGCTGTGTGCACAACTCTGCAGTTTCTTACAGTCACGGGCAGAGCAGTTGCCATACTAAGCCGTGAAACATTTGGATAGGATGCTTCCTACAGTGGAAAAAAAAATTGGTGAGGTTCTAAGGGGACATGCCAAATTTCTTTATCCTTCATAGGAAGTAGAGGTGGAAGTGCAAACCATCCTCTGGCTTCTCTTTCGTTTTGAATGAATGTGTAAAATGCCATGGGATTTCACGTAATCCTTCATGCCAAGGATATTTCACAGCTCCTTTTGGCTCTTGTAATTCCCCGTTTTAGTTTTTTTTTTGTTTTCTGTACATTCTTTAAGAGTCCTGTCTCATTTCAGCTTCCTAAACTTTTTCTTCTTGACTAAATTTACAACATCCCTCACCAAATTTCTTGAACCTTTCATCGTCACAGGAAGATGCCAGTCCTGAATTTTGATCTTTAAACAACTTGCAAATGTCTCACATATGCAGTAACAGCAGCTCCCAATCTACTCCCTCCAACTCCTGCCTAATGATGCTGTAATGTGTATTTTCCCCCATTTAGCACTCCCCCCACCACTCAAGGTGCAGACTTATCTTTACTCATAATTATTTAAAAACTTAAGGAGTTATGACCACTGCTCCCAAAATGCTCTCCCACTGAAACTATGAAAACTTGGCCAAGTTCATTTCCTACTATGACAATCCTATTGTTTTTACATCTTTCTGTAATCTGTCTATACAGTACATCTGTTCCTCTATTTCCTTCTAGCTATTGGGAGGTTTACAGGAGAAACCCCACATAGTGAAAGCATCTGTCTTATGTCTGAGCTCTACTCCTATTGCTTCATTGGATGAGTATTCCAGTACATCCTGAGTCCAGTTGCTACCTTCTCTTTGATCAGTAATGCAACTCCCCAACCTTGTTTACAGCCATCTCTATTATGCTCGAAATATCAAAGTTGAGAAACACTGAGTTGCCAGACTTGCTCCTCGCTCTCTCAAGCAATTGTGCGTGATAACAGTGTATTTAGTGATGGTATTTTAAGGTTGAAGTGAATAAACCAACGAGTAGAAACTAGTTCTTAGTTAAATGAACATATGGTAAAATTAAAACAGATTTTTATGGGACCAGCTGGAGCTGATATTTATTCATGAAACATTGTATTTTAAGGCAGATAGTTCAATAGTTCATCTGCTTGTTTTGATAGTTGTTTTGGTTTTTGAAAAAAGGATATGGAGATGGCAGATGGAAGCAGTTTATGGTTTAACTAGATAGTAATTCAGTTGATTACTATAATTATAGCTTTAAGGCACAGCAATTTGTACCAGGCAGATACTGGTCACATTGTCAAATAGATTTGAACTTAAATGTGTTAAGCTATCCACAGTTTACTTTTAGGTTATTCCACATCATGTTACAAATTAGTTCTTCTAGTGTACTAATATGTAATATTGTGGTAGGCAGAATAATATTGATTGAAGCCTTTCAGATCCATGGTTCAGAACTATGTAGCACAGGATTCTCTGTGCAAACTCTTCCACAGCAACCCAAAATCTAATTTTATTGACTAGGCTGATCTTATTTCATTGTGATCTCTTCAAACTCAGTCACACATCCAAACTTCCCTTTAAAAATACTGCCTTTGCCTCAATGACTTATTTTCTAAAGCATTCAGAGCTCCAATAATCCTCAGTGTGAATATGTTTCTCTTAACTGGTCTCTACTCTCACAGGATTATAGAATTGTAATGGGCTCTTTTTTTTCCACCCTTCAACAGTCCTTGCTGCCCTTGCCTTTTGGGAATATGTTGGTACCAAACTCTCACTGTTTCCAAAGATATTAATGTTTTCTTTCCCAATCAAGGTCCACCCTTTCCATAACTATCTTGAAACTCACCTGTCTTGACTTGACTTTATTTCTTACATCCTTCATGTACAGGAGGAGTAAAAATCTTTGTTACGCCTCTGTCTAAATGTGCAGTGTGCAATTTATAGTAATTTATAATAAATAGTATGTACAACAGGGCAGTCAATATAACAACATGAATTAATCAGTCTGATGGCCTGGTGGAAAAAGCCTGTTGGTCCTGGCTTTATGCTGTGGTACCATTTCCTGAATGTAGCAGCTGGAACAGTTTGTGATTGGGGTGACTCGGGTCCCCCAAAGATCTTTTTTACACACCTGTCTTTGTAAGCGTCCTGAATAGTGGGAAGTTGTTGGGCTGTCTGCACTACTCGCGGCAGAGTCCTACACTTCATCTGCTGGAGCAACCTCATGTCTTCTTTTAGCTCCCCCTGATTTCCTTCCAAGTGTTCTCTTGCATTTCTTATACTCCTGAAGTACATCATTTGTTGCTGCCTGCCTATACCTGTTATGCACCACCTCCTTTTTCTTAAAGGACTCAACATCTCTTGAAAACCAAGGTTCTCTAAACCTGTTACCCTTGCCTTTTATTCTGACAGGAACATACAAAACTCTGTTCTCTCAAAATGTCACTTTTGAAGGCCTCCCACTTACCAAGTACACCTTTGCAGAAAACAATGTGTCCTAATTCCACACTTGACAGACCCTTTCTCCACAACAAGTCCACCATCTGTTCTGGCGCTCTGGTTCCTATGCCCCTTCAACTCTAGATTAAACCTCCGCCCGCCCCATCCGGCAGCAGTAGCAATCCTTCCTGCTAGGATATTAGTCCCCCTCCAGTTCAGGTGCAATGCTGTACAGGTCCCTCCTTCTCTGGAAGAGAGTCCAGTGATCCAAAAACCTGAAGCCCTCCCTCCTGCACCATCTTCATAGCCACATGTTAAACTGTATCACTGACCCATTTCTGGTGATGCTAGCATATAGCACAGGCACTGATCACAACCCTGAAGGCCTGTCCTTTAACTTAGCTCAGTCACCTCTTAATTGTTTCGTTGCTCATTATTTCTAAAAGCTGTCCTTGAAACAAAACAACTGGATGACAAGGGGTCCATTCAGCCTATCCCACCTGAAGTCCAGCCCTGTAGGGCATGTGTATATCCAAGTTCTGCTTGAATATGATAATATTCACCCAATCCACTGAGGCAGTAAGTTCCAGACTCACCTGGCTGCAGAAGTTTTTCCTTCACATAATTTCTGTTCCTTCTATCAATTTCTGGTTCTTGAACCAATCTAGGAAACATGTTCTTCCTAGTTAATATATCCATCTGCACTTTCTGACAAAAGGAACAACTATTCCTTTCCCTTTGATTTGAATGCAAAATAACATCTGCGAGGTCACTGGGTAAATGTTTCCAAACACAAGACAACGTTTAGTTAGCCTCTTAGTTTAAAAATATTCTTAATTATCTGTAAAAAACTTGTGAACAATCAAAGATGGTTAATTTTATACTTAAGTTATTAAAGAGGCTTTGAAATGCTTTTAAAATTCTTTTTTCAACTTTTTTTCACTTTTTATTTAAGTTGTTTATTTTTGGTTTAAATTTTTACATGGTCTTGATGATTTTAAATGCTTCAAGAACATTAAGTGTATCTAAATGCGTGGATTGCCTCAGCTCTGTTAAGAGGCAAGACATACACAGCTCTCATATTTTTTCCTCTGTTCTGTAGGCAAGGCATGTAATAGACACTGATTACAATCCTACTACAGCTCACAAGATGCTTCTGCCAAAGATCTCAGTCATGCTGAGTCTCTGCCAGCATAGGCATAGTCATAGTCATACTTTATTGATCCCTGGGGAAATTGGTTTTTGTTACAGTTGCACCATAAATAGTTAAATAGTAATATGTAAGTATGTAAATTATGCCAGGAACTAAGTCCATGACCAGCCTATTGGCTCAGGGTGTCTGACCCTCCAAGGGAAGAGTTGTAAAGTTTGATGGCCACAGGCAGGAATGACTTCCTATGACGCTCTGTACTGCATCTCGGTGGAATGAGTCTCTGGCTGAATGTACTCCTGTGCCCAACCAGTACATTATGTAGTGGATGGAAGACATTGTCCAAGATGGCATGCAGCCAGAGATTCTACAGTCACTTGGCAGGGGTCAGCATTGACGTGAAAACCCACTGACTACCCATCTTCAGTTCCCCCTTGCTTTCTAATTGTAAACTTGGTCACTTTGCTCATATAATGCTATTTACCACAGGTAGAAACCATACAATTCCAAAACTGCATTTGGACCCTTTGCTGACAATGAGAATTTGGGATTTTCCCTGGGATTTTTCTTTTGCTTGCAAATTTGATAGTGTATAGGAGGAACAAGCAATTTAGGGCAATGGAGACGAGAAAATCTGCATCTATCAGCTTCCCAGCTCATTACTTCATCCCTTCCTCTCTTCCAGTTTCATCTATCACCTGCCACCTTGTTCTTCTTCTTCCCTCCCCTCCCCCCACTCTCATGCTCGAACTTCACATCTTCTATTCCAGTCCTGAAGAAGGGTCTCAGGCTGAATAGTCGGCTGTTTACTCTTTTCCACAGATGCTGCCTAGCCTGCTGAGTTCCTCCAACATTTGTGTGTGTGTTGGTTGGTTAGGTAAGGCAGCTGTTCAAAGAAAAGCAACAGATTTCTGTTGCATTTTGTTCCCAATCTGCATAATTTAAAGAACTGCAAACCAAAATACCCTTCTAACAATTGGTGACAGAGTTTTGAATCCAGCCCAATGAACTGCTAGGATAAAAATGTGAAGGGGAAAGTGCATTAATGGGGAGTACTTTCTGGTCAAAGCACAGACCCAATTGTACATTAATAAAATACCCGTACAGGTGTCCCCCGCTTTTCGAACGTTCGCTTTACGAAACCTCACTGTTACGTAAGACCTACATTAGTACCCTGTTTTCGCTTTCAGAAGGTGTTTTCACTGTTACGAAAAAAAATTCAGCGCGTGAAAAAAATCAGCACGCGATAAAAGGCAGAGCGTGCCCCGAGCAGCTGCTCTCCCCCGGATTGGGAACTGCTTTGCTTTAACATGTGCCTGTGAGCAGCCGTTTGCAAGATGAGTTCTAAGGTGTCGGAAAAGCCGGAAAGAGCTCGTTAAGGGTGTTACACTTAGTGTAAAACTAGACATAATTAAGCGTTTTGATCGTGGTGAACGAAGTAAGGACAATGTGGGTTTGACTTGTGGAAGCTGATGAACATGATGTTGAAGGGGTTTTGGCATTCTATCACCAAGAACTGACAGATGAAGAGCTGATGCAATTGGAAGAAAAAAGGATAACAATGGAAACCGAATGAGTAATGATAAAGTACAACATTAATTTTGAAAGGGTACGTCGGTTTAGGAGATATTTGCAGGATGCTTTGAGCCCTAATTAAAGAACTGTGTGATAGAAAAATGTGTGAGGCTCTGCAGTCAAGCAAGCCTTCCACGTCAGCCACAGCAGACGACAAACCTCGACCCTCGAACATCGAGGCGGGCAGTCATAGGAGAAGATGAGCTGCCTGCCCTGATCGACGATGAGATGACACCCCAGTGTCCCACCACCCCAACCCCCAGGCCACGGACAGATACCGATTCGCGGAAAATGCAACAGTAGCCGGGAAGCACACAGCACATCTTTAAGAAAAAAGCCGAAATAAACATGCTAATTAATTAGGTGCCACCTAGCACATAATTGTCGGCCCAGATCAGTGCCGATGCAATCGGCAATCACCTCTGATCTGCGCTGACATTTACATGCCGGGCAGCACCTAATTAATTAGCATATTTATTTCGGCTTTTTTCTTAAAGATGTGCTGTGTGCCTCCCGGCTACTCCTGCATGCTTTGCAGCAATGTATCAGTCGGTGGCCCGGAGGGTGGGGGCCACTGCACCACCCAGCCTGTGTCGACTCAGTCTAACACACTAGCATCAGTGTGCTCGATGTCTTCCCAATTCCGGTAAGTGATACTACACTGTACATACATTATTTCTACTTTATATCAGCTGTGTATTTTTACGTGTTATTTGGTAGATTTGGCAGCTTCATAGTTTACAGGTTACTGGAGAGCGCGTTTATGCCAACAGCGCTTGCGTGAGATTTTCGCTACAGAGATCTGTGCAGGCAATCGTTGTAGAGAAGTATTTCTACTTTATATAGGCTGTGTATTTATCATATCATTCCTGCTTTTACTATATGTTACTGTTATTTTTGGTTTTATGTGTTATTTGGCATAATTTGGTAGGTTATTTTAGGGTCTGCGAACGCTCACAAAATTTTCCCATATAAATAAACGGTAATTGTTTCTTCGCTTTACGACATTTCGGCTTACAAACTGTTTCATAGGAATGCTCTACCTTCAGATAGTGGGGGGGAAACCTGTATCTGCAATAACAATCTTGCATTTTGGACATCTATCATTTATAATAGCCCAGCTGTTGGACTTCTAAGTCCCTGACCACTTGTGTCTGATTGGCTTTGGCATCAAGTTTTCATAAAATTGTAACAAATTACAAAACAGGAATCCAACTAACATGGTAAAAAAAATTACCTTTGTGAAAGAAGAAATCAGGTCACTTCCTGTTGTTTTATGTATTGGTGACTCGGGGTAACTCATGATATAAACTGAGATGACTAAACAAGGAAATCATTTCCAACATTTTAATATCACTTTCTGGTAGCGAAATAGACAATGATGCTTCTATGCTACAATAAATAAATGTATATACAGTACATCTTTTCCATTTCTCAAATTTTTTTTCTAGGGAGTTAAACATAAATCTGTGCCTGCTATGTACTTGCTCACTCAATTAACTTGTCTAAAATGCCTTGAAACCTCTACTTCATCAACCAGTTTAGAAATATTAGGTTTGGTTCCCTCATCCAAAGCACTGGTATCTATTGTTAATAGCCGCAGCCCAACTACTGATCCCTGTGAGTCATCACCTGCCACCTGAAATAGAATCTACTTATTTCCTGTCAACCAGTTTACAATCCATATCAAATTATAACCTCTTATCTCTTGTGTTAATCTTTATACATTAACCTCCAAGAGACTTTATTGAAGGCAAACTGAAAATCCAAACACATCATATCCCTTATCTCCTCTACATTCTCGAAAAACTCCAGCAGGTATAGTAAAATTAATTACCACTTCATAAACCAGTGCAGACTTTATCCAATTACAATGATATCTTCTTAACACTTGTTCTGTTTTCACATACTTTAGCATTTTCCTTATTGCTGATACAGTGGCATGCAAAAGTTTGGGCACCCCGGTCAAAATTTCTGTTACTGTGAATAGCTAAGCAAGTAAAAGATGACCTGATTTCCAAAAGGCATAAAGTTAAAGATGATGCATTTCTTTAATATTTGAGCAAGAAAACTTTATTATTTCCATCTTTTACAGTTTCAAAATAACAAAAAAGGAAAAGTGCCTGAAGCAAAAGTTTGGGTACCCTGCATGGTCAGTATTTAGTAACACCCCCTTTGGCAAGTATCACAGCTTATAAATGCTTTCTGTAGCCAGCTAAGAGTCTTTCAATTCTTGTTTGGGGGATTTTCACCCATTCTTCCTTGCAAAAGGCTTCTAGTTCTGTGAGATTCTTGGGCCATCTTACATGCACTGCTCTTTTGAGGTCTATCCACAGATTCTCGATGATGCACTGTGAGGGTAATGGCAAAACCTTCAGCTTGTGCCTCTCGATGTAGTCCATTGTGGATTTTGAGGTGTGTTTAGGTTCATTATCCTGTTGTAGAAGCCATCCTCTTTTCACCTTCGGCATTTTTACAGACGGCGTGATGTTTGCTTCCAGAATTTGCTGGTATTTAATTGAATTCATTCTTCCTTCTTCCAGTAAATGTTCCCCGTGAAACTGGCCAAAAAGTTCTATTCAAAAGGTTCAAAGGAACTTCTAAACAAGCCTGATGCATTTTGGAAACAAGTCCTGTGGACTGATGAAGTTAAAATAGAACTTTTTGGCTGCAAATAGCAAAGGTATGTTTGGAGAAAAAAGGGTACAGAATTTCATGAAAAGAACCCCTCACCAACTGTTAAGCTCGGGGGTGGATTCATCATGCTTTGGGCTTGTGTTGCAGCCAGTGGCACGGGGAACATTTACTGGTAGAGGAAAGAATGAATTTAATTAAATACCAGCAAATTCTGGAAGCAAACATCACACCGTCTGTAAAAAAAAGTTGAAGATGAAAAGAGGATAGCTTCTACAACAGGATAATGAACCTAAACGCAGCTCAAAATCTACAATGGACTACCTCAAGAGGCGTAAGCTGAAGATTTTGTCATGGCCCTCACAGTCCCCTGACCTAAACATCATCGAGAATCTGTGGATAGACCTCAAAAGAGCAGTGCATGCAAGACGGCTCAAGAATCTCACACAACTAGAAGCCTTTTGCAAGGAAGAATGGGCGAAAATTCCTCAAACAAGAACTGAAAGACTCTTAGCTGGCTACAAAAAGCATTTACAAGCTGTGATACTTGCCAAAAGGGGTGTTACTAAGTACTGCCGTGCAGGGTGCCCAAACCTTTGCTTCAGGCCCTTTACCTTTTTCGTTATTTTGAAACTGTAAAAGATGGAAATAAAAAAAAATTCTTGCTTAAAATATTAAAGAAATGTGTCATCTTTAACTTTATGCCTTTTGGAAATCAGGTCATCTTTTACTCGCTTAGCTATTCACAGTAACAGAAATTTTGACCAGGGGTGCTCAAACTTTTGCATGCCACTGTAGATTCTTTTAAGATTGTTACAGACAGGGATGGTAGAGTGCAGAAGCTCCTGTACCTATGAAATGCTCCCAGTGGCGTGCATCTGAAATAATAAGTATACTGTTTTGGATACTGTTGAGGGGAATGGCCTACCAATGGATTGGGTCCCTGACATTCTGAAGGGGGAAGGTGAACAGACAGAAGTGTCGATACATATTGAAACCAATGAGATAGGTAGGAAAAGCGAGAATTTAGGGAGCTAGGTAGAAAGTTGAAAAGCAGGACCTCCAGGATAGCAATCTCTGGATTGCTGCCTGTGCCACATGTCACTGAGGATAAGAATAGAAACTGGTGCAGTGAGGTGGGGTGGGGTCAGATTTCTGGATCTTTGAGATCTCTTCTAGGGAAGGTATGACCTATACAAAAGGAATGAGTTACACCTGAACCTGAGGGGAACCAATATTGCTGCAGGCAGTTTGGTGAGGGTTGAAACTTGGCAGGGGAATGGGAACTGAAGTGATAAGGTCAAGACAGTTGATTGACTGTTGGTTGACAAGTAGAGGCAGTGTGTTGAGAGACTGTTAGGAAGGGCAAGCAGATGATAGGGCAAAATTGTAGTCAGTGAGATGAGTTGTAGTGTAAAATTGAAAAGGGTGACGGATATGGGAATGAATGTGTTATATTTGAATGCACACAGTAAATGGAATAAAGTAGATCCTGTAGTGCAGTTAAAGATGGGCAGGTATGACTTTGTGGGCATCACTGAGTTGTGGTGGAAAGAAGATTATAGTTGTGAGCTTAACATCCAAGGATGCACATTGTATCGAAAGAACAGGCAGGTTGGTGTGGCTCTGTTGGTAAAAAGTGAAATCAAATCCTTAGAAAGAAGTGAAATAGTATCGGAGGAATAATAATCCTTGTGGGTAGAATTAAGAAACTGTAAGGGTAGAAAGACCCTGACTGGAGTATATACAGGCCTTTGAACAGTAGCCAGGATGTGGTCTACAAAAAGATAGAAAAGGCATGTCACAAGGGCAATTTTACAACAACACGAGGGATTTCAACAGCAGATAGATTGGGAAAATTAGGTTGGCGCTGGATCTCAAAAGAGAGTGTTTGTAGAATGCCTACAAGATAGTTTTTTAGAGCAGCTTTAGATGACTTTTTAGAAAAGTCACGAGCAATATGGCCAAACTGTCCCGGGCCATTAGAGAGGCAAAGCATGCACATGCCCAGCGAATCCACAGTCACTTCCAGGACAGCAGTGACACCCGGTGCATGTGGAAGGACATTCAGGACATCACCAACTACAAGACAACACCACCTGCTTGTGCTGGTGATGCCCTCCCTCCCAGATGCGTTGAATAACTTCTACACTCGTTTTGAGGCGGAAAATGACATGGCGGCGAGGAAGACCACCTCTGCCCCAAACGACCAGGTGCTGTTTCTTACCGTGGCCGATGTGAGGAGAACCCTGTGCAGGGTCAACCCACGGAAGGCTGCTGGACCAGACAATATTCCTGGCAGAGTGCTTAGAGGATGTGTAGACCAGCTAGCTGAGATTCTCAGTGACATCTTCAACATCTCCCTGAGCAGCGCCGTCATTCCTATGTGCTTCAAGGCCGCCACCATCGTCTCCGTGCTGAAGAAGTCTTCAGTGTCCTGCCTCAATGACTACCATCCCGTCGCACTCCCATCCATCATCATGAAGTGTTTCGAGAGGCTCGTCATGAGGCACATCAAGACCCTGCTGCCCCCCTCACTGGACTCCCTGCAGTTCGCGTACCGTCCCAACCGTTCAACAGATGATGCCATTGCCATCACTCTCCACCTGGCCCTAACCCACTTGGACAAAAAAGACACGTACATTCGAATGCTGTTCATAGACCTCAGTTCAGCATTCAACACAATCATTCCTCAGAAACTGATTGTAAAGCTGAGCCTACTGGGCCTGAACACCTATCTCTGCAACTGGATCCTAGACTTCCTGACTGGGAGACCTCAGTCAGTCCGGACTGGAAGCAGCATCTCCAACACCATCACACTGAGCATGGGGCCCTCCAGGGCTGTGTGCTCAGTCCACTGCTGTTCATTCTGCTGACCCACGACTGTGCTGCAACACAGAGCTCGAACCACATCATCAAGTTCGCCGATGACACGACCGTGGTGGGTCTCATCAGCAAGAACGATGAGTCAGTATACAGAGAGGAGGTGCAGCGGCTAACGGACTGGTGCAGAGCCAACAACCTGTCTCTGAATGTGAATAAAACAAAAGAGATGATTGTTGACTTCAGGAGGACACGGAGCGACCACTCTCCGCTGAACATAAATGACTCCTCCATAGAGATCGTTAAGAGCACCAAATTTCTTGGTGTTCACCTGGCAGAGAATCTCACGTGGTCCCTCAACACCAGCTCCATAGCAAAGAAAGTCCAGCAGCGTCTCTACTTTCTGCGGAGGCTGAGAAAGGTCCATCTCCCACCCCCCATCCTGACCATATTCTAGAGAGATTGTATTGAGAGCATCCTGAGCAGCTGCATCACTGCCTGGTTCGGAAATTGCACCATCTTGGATCATGAGACCCTGCAGCGGATAGTGAGGTCAGCTGAGAAGATCATCGGGGTCTCTCTTCCCGCCACACGCTGCATCCGTAAAGCAAACAGCATTATGAAGGACCCCACGCACCCCTCATACAAACTCTTCTCCCTCTTGCCATCTGGCAAAAGGCACCAAAGTATTTGGGGTCTCACCATCAGACTATGTAACAGTTTTTTCCTCCAAGTCATCAGAGTCCTCAATACCCAGAGCCTGGACTGACACCAACCTACTGCCCTCTACTGTGCATATTGTCATTTATTATTTATTGTAATGCCTGCACTGTTTTGTGCACTTTATGCAGTCCTGGGTAGGTCTGTAGTCCAGTGTAGTTTTGTGTTGTTTTACATAGTTCAGTGTAGTTTTTGTATTGTTCGTGTAGCACAATGGTCCTGAAAAACATTGTCTCGTTTTTACTGTGTACTGTACCAGCAGTGATGGTCGAAATGGCAATAAAAAGTGACTTGACTTGACTTGAATATGGCCAGAAGTTTGGGAATGCCAGGGGCAGAAGCAAGTGCAGTTGCTATTATCAAGGAGAAAGGTACTTGGGAAACTGAAAGGTCTGAAAGTAGATAAGTCACCTGGACCAGATGGACTACACCACAGGGTTCTGAAAGAGGTGGCTGAAGAGATTGTGGAGACAGTAGTAATGATCTTTCAAGAATCACTAGCCTCTGGAATGGTTCCGGAGGACTGGAAAATTGTTAATGTTACTCAACTCTTCAAGAGGGAGGGACGCAGAAGAAAGCATATTATGGGCCAGTTACTCTAACCTCAATAGTTGGGAAGATATTGGAGTTGATTGTTAAGGATGTGGTTTCAGGGAACTTGGAGGCACATGGTAAAACAGGCCAAAGTCAGCATGGTTTCCTTAAAGGAAAAACTTGATTGACAAATCTGTTAGAATGCTTCAAGGAAATAACAAGTAAGATGGACAAAGGAGAGTCAGTGGATGTTGATGTACTTGGATTTTCAGACGGCCTTTGATAAGATGCCACACGTGAGGCTGTTTAACTAGATAAGAACCCATGGTATTACAGGAAAGATACAAGCATGGATAGAGCATTGGCTGATTGGCAGAAGGCAAAAGAGTGGGAATAAAGGGATTGGCTGCCTGTAACTAGTGGTGTTCCGCAGTTGTAGGTGTTGGGACCGCTTCTTTTTACATTGTACTTGGACGATGGAATTCATAGCTTCGTGGCCCAGCCTGCAGATGATACGAAGATAGACGGAGGGGCAGGTAGTGTTCAAGAAACAGGGAGACAGCAGAAGGACTTAGACAGATTAGAGGAATGGGCAAAATGTGGCAAATGGAAAACAGTGTCGGGAAGTGTATGGTCATGCATTTTGGCAGAAAGAATAAAAGCATATACCATTTTCTAAACGGGGAAAAAAAATTCAAAAATCCTAAGAGCAAAGGGACTTGGGAGTCCTTGTGTAGGATTCCTGAAAGGTTAATTTGCAGGTTAAGTCTATGATGAGGAAGGCAAGTGCAATGTTAACATTCATTTTGAGAGGACTAGAATATAAAAAGCAAGAATGTAATGCTGAGGTTTAATAAGGCACTACTAGTAAGGTCTCACCTGGAGTATTATGAGCAGTTCTGTGCCCCTTATTTAAGAAAGCATGTGCTGACATTGGAGAGGGTTCAGAGGAGGTTCACAAGAACGATTCTGGGAATGAAAGGCTTATCATGTGAGGAATGATTGATAGCCCTGGGCCTTTACTCAGTGGAATTTAGAGGAACAAAGGAGGGATCTCATTGAAACCCATCGAATATTGAAAGGCTCAGACAGACTGGATCTGAAGAGCATATTTCCTGTGGTAGGGAGTCTAGGTCCAGAGGGCACAGTCTCAGAGTAGAGGGACATCCATTTAGAACAGATAGGAGGAAGATTGCCTTTAGCCAGAGGGTGGTGAATCTGTGGAATTCATTGCACAGGTGGCTGTGGAAGCCAGGTCACTGAGTGTATTTCAGGTGGAGGTTGATAAATTCTTGATTAATCAGAGCACGAAAGGTTACGGGAAGAAGCCAGGAGAATGAGGAGAAGGCAGAAAAATGAGGTACGAAGGTAAACTAGCCAAGAACATAAAGGAGGATAGTAAAAGCTTCTTTAGGTATGTGAAAAGGAAAAAATAGTTAAGACGAAAATTGGGCCCTTGAAGACAGAAACGGGTGAATATATTATAGGGAACAAGGAAATGGCAGACGAGTTGAACAGGTACTTTGGATCTGTCTTCACTAGGGAAGACACAAACAATCTCCCAGATATAATAGTGGCCAAAGGACCTAGGGTAATGGATGAACTGAAGGAAATTTATATTAGGCAGGAAATGGTGTTGGATAGACTGTTGGGTCTGAAGGCTGATAAGTCCCCGGGACCTGATGGTCTGCATCCCAGGGTACTTAAGGAGGTGGCTTTAGAAATCGTGAACGCATTGGTAATCATTTTCCAATGTTCTATAGATTCAGGATCAGTTCCTCTGGATTGGAGGGTGGCTAATGTTGTCCCTCTCTTCAAGAAGGGAAGAAGAGACAAAACAGGGAATTATAGACCGGTTAGCCTGACGTTGGTGGTGGCAAAGATGCTGGAGTCAATTATAAAAGATGAAATTACGACACATCTGCATAGCAGTAACAGAATCAGTCCGAGTCAGCATGGATTTACGAAGGGGAAATCGTGCTTGACTAATCTTCAGGAATTTTTTGAGGATGTAACTATGAAAATGGACAAGGGAGAGCCAGTGGATGTAGTGTACCTGGACTTTCAGAAAGCCTTTGATAAAGTCCCACATAGGAGATTAGTGGGCAAAATTAGGGCACATGGTATTGGGGGCAGAGTACTGACATGGATTGAAAATTGGCTGGCTGACAGAAAACAAAGAGTAGCTATTAACGGGTCCCTTTCGGAATGGCAGGCAGTGACCAGTGGGGTACCACAGGGTTCAGTGCTGGGACCGCAGCTGTTTACAATATATATTAATGATTTAGATGAGGGAATTAAAAGTAACATTAGCAAATTTGCCGATGACACATGCCGGGATGGCGGGACTGTCATATGTCGAAAGGCTGGAGCGACTGGGCTTGTATACTCTGGAATTTAGAAGGCTGAGAGGGGATCTTATTGAAACATATAAGATTATTAAGGGATTAGACACGCTGGAGGCAGGAAGCATGTTCCCGCTGATGGGTGAGTCCAGAACCAGAGGCCACAGTTTAAGAATAAGGGGTAGGCCATTTAGAACGGAGTTGAGGAAAAACTTTTTCACCCAGAGAGTGGTGGATATATGGAATACTTTGCCCCAGAAGGCTGTGGAGGCCAAGTCTCTGGATGCTCTCAAGAAAGAGATGGATAGAGCTCTTAAAGATAGCGGAGTCAAAGGTTATGGGGATAAGGCAGGAAATGGATACTGATTGTGGATGATCAGCTATGATCACAGTGAATGGCGGTGCTGGCTCGAAGGGCCGAATGGCCTACTCCTGCACCTACTGTCTATTGTCTATAATGGGGTTGAGAGGGGAATGGATCAGCTATGATGTATTGGTGGAACAGACTCGATGCCTGCCTGAATGGCCTCGTTCTCCTCCCATGTCTTATAGTTTAAATAGCCTCTGACAACCAAGTTCAGCTCTTGACCTTTATGTGTAGCTTAGCTGCTAAGCTTGGCACAACAGTTCTACTGACAGACAAAGGGGCAAAGATGGGTTACTGGTGCCTTAAAACAAATCACTTTGGGCAGATGGGGCTCAAGAGCCGAGGCTGGCAGCTCATCTAGGAGAAAGAAAACTCTGATCTCAAAACTCGGTTGCCTTGCAGCTATACTCACTCATGGAGAAGGCTTCGGGAGTAAATCCCAAGGAAATATCCAGAGTTGGTTTCTCTAAGGCAGTCTGACATTGAGTTCAACATTGACTAGCAACTTCTGCAATGGCGCTGGTGCCAAACTATGTTGGTCTCTGCTGTTCCTTTGGGCTCATGGGCTGAGTGGAGAGGAGGAAGCTTGCTACATGGCAACAGATTGTTCTCTATATTCCCTTGTGGCTAAAGGGATCGGGGGTATGGAGAGAAGGCAGGTACAGGGTTCTGAGTTGGATGATCAGCCATGATCATGGCGGTGCAGGCTCAAATGGCCGAATGGCCTACTCCTGCACCTATTTTCTATGTTTCTATATCATACTGCCCTGGCTTGACTATCACGTAGACAGCTGGTTTACAACATCCATGGTCAACCCCGATGGAGGGCCTCTTCAATATTGCCGATACTTATCTGTCATGATTTAGTTCTCCTTCACTTAAATACTGGGATTATATTTATCCACCTTCTCCTATGTTCCATGATCTTTGGAAGATGAGCATTAACACACCCAGGGTATCCACAATGGAGTTCATGGCATGGTCTAGGTGGTACTATGGCCTTTGTATTTCACAGTGCACTGGTAATGCTAGTTTACTCTAACCCAATCAATCAGTCAACATTTATTTTAGACAACTGCATCATCCAAAGAAGATAGAGTATTTTGTGTCCTGCTGTAATAGAGTGCAAGATAGAATTTATATTGCAAAATATAACAAAACATCACTTTGCATATACTGGTTGCAACATCTTATTTTCCACTACATCTCAAGGCTTAACCACATTAATTTAATTTAAAATAATAGAAGTATAATGCCAAGGTACACATTTATGACTGTCAGCAAATGTGTCAATCTAAATATCAACCATCCAGCACCTGGAGAAATGGAACGATAGTGAGTACCCAGCTGTTGCAGGGTTAATAACTAGGTAATGCATATTCTTGCATTTTTCTACAAGCAACAACTTTTAATTAATTAAACAATGACTATTTAACTTCAATATTTTTCCATTTCTGCCCTCCAAGATCAGTGTCTTTTCTAATTGCTATTGCTGAATCCAGGTTTTGCTTTGGACAATAAAAAGCCCAAATTGAGGCCATTCTCTTAAATACTGTGAATGACCAGTTCAGAGCCACTGTAGCTCTCTGACGTAATATCTCCCACTCTCTTTCAGGTGCCAATCAATCCCATGTTTGTTCCTGAGTTTTGCTTGTGGACTATAAAAAAAACCCTCCTAAGAGTCTTTGAAACTTCCAATAATTAATTCCAGGATCATAACAATAATAAGCATTTGTTTTCATTACTGTACTGCTAAGTTATTTTACAGCCCGAATATCAAAAAAGTAATAGATTTCTACAAGCAACTTGTACGATATTCCTAAAATCAGGAATTAATCCCTTTACAATGAAGCTTTAATTGAAAATAAGAAATATGCATCTGTTTAGAATTTGTGATCAGCTTTGGGCAAAACACAACAACATTTTACAATTAGGCAAAAAACTTTCTTTTGGCTTTTATACTCAAGGTTGAGCTATCCGGTAGTTATCCAGTGTTTGTGTGAACAAGATAACAAAAGCATATCGCCATTATGAATCTCAGTGTGGAATTCTTCCAAAGATAAGCAGGACTGAAAGAGAATGTGTAAATTAGAAGACAGAAAGCTGAATTTCTTTGCATAGAAGAGTGGAGGAGCTGGCAAATGGGACAGCAACTTGCTGCAGTTGTATTTTAATTTTGCACGGATGGTCGGCAGACTTTGCTGTCAAGTTATTGATTAATAAATTATTAGGTCAATACATTAATGCTAAATTTGGTGACTATCACATCTAAACTTCATTTATTATATTAGCTTGGACACATCACAAGTGACTTCAGACGAAATATTCTTTCTTGGACTCCAAATGCAGATTTGAACACACCTAAGGCAGTGGGGACACAATAGATTTGGGCAACACACTTTACAAATTGCTGATGTTCAAGGTCAGCACTGTGAAATATTGATGTTTGATGCAAACAAGTTCTGTTCAGCTGGGGAGGCTGGATTCTCTGCGCTTTTACATTTCTATAGGATACTAACATAATCTTGGATACTTTTGCCACACATTTGTCTAGAAAGAAAGCAGCTCACCCAGAAATCCCTTGAGTCTTCCAAATATGGCTCAGGACTGGTAGCACCTTTCCACTGGCTGTCGTAGTACCTTTCTGCATTGAATGAAAGCACAAATCAGATCTCTATTGAGAACTTTGGCAGTAAATCACTTGTCTCAGCAGCTTCCTTCTTTTAAAAGCAACTTTAATGTGAAGAGAAATCCAGCTTGTGGATCCAGGTCTGACAAGTAAAATTGTGATCGAGAACTTGTTGCCTTTGGTGAAAAAAATCAAGAAACAGAGCAAATATTATTAAGGTGAATGGCAACAAAAATAAGGAATTGATTCAGAGTACTAATATGTAATTAAGAGCAAAATGCAGGAGGACCTCAGTGGGTTAGGCAGCATCTTTAAAGGGAAGTGAACAATCTTCACCTGGAATATATAGCAATCAGTGATGCACTGCCAAAGGAGGGGAAGGAGAATTGGATAAGTACTTGAAAAGCTTAACAAAAATTGGAGGACTATGAGAAGATATAGAGAACCAGGACAACCCTGATGGGTAGGGTGGCTTCTTTCCATGCTGCGATCTTTATATTTTCAGTCCATAATTTCAAGTCTACATTCAAAAAAAACTTCTTTCCCTAAAAGCCAGATCAATTGGATGATTTAGTTAACAGTCAACCGTAACATTTTGCATAAAGTCACATTAATCTGTAAATCAATTAATACTGTCCCCTATTAAAAAGTAATGAAATTTGTGGACACCATGTAGAAAGCAAGCAGAAACATTCAGCTTAAGGATACAAACTTGTAATTGATTCATTTAAGGTCAGAGACATTTTGTAAAATTAATAAACAATGTATTGTAAGTTGCAGAACCTGGGTTTCTGTACCACCCTCTGCAATTGGATTCTTCCTAACCGGAAGACCACAATCTGTGCGGATTGGTGATAACAATCCTCCTGACGATCAACACTGGTGCACCTTAGGGCTGTGTGCTTAGGCCACTGCTCTACTCTCTGTATACACATGACTGTGTGGCGAGGCATAGCTCAAGTACCATCTATATGTTTGCGGATGATACAACCATTGTTGGTAGAGTCTCAACAGGTGACAAGAAGGCGTACAGGAGTGGAGTGGAGTGGAGGTGCTGCAGCAACAACCTGGTACTCAACGTCAGTAAGACAAAATAGCTGATTGTGGACTTCAGGAAGGGTAAGATGAATGAACAAATACCAATCCTCATAGAGGGATCAGAAGTGGAGAGAGTGAGCAGCTTCAAGTTCTAGGGTGTCAAGATCTCTGAGGATCTAACCTGGTCCCAACATATTGATGTAGTTATAAAGAAGGCAAGACAGTGGCCATACTTTATGAGGAGTTTGAACAGATTTGGCATGTCAACAAATATACTCAAAAACTTCTATAGTTGTACCGTTGAGAGCATTTTAACACGCTGCATCCCTGTCTGGTATTGGGGTGGGGGGGGGGGGCGGGGTTTCTACTGCACAAGACTGAAAGAAGCTGCAGAAGGTTGTAAATCTAGTCAGCTCCATCTTGGACACTGGCCTACAAAGTACCCAGGACATCTTTAGGGAGCGGTGTCTCAGAAAGGCAGCATCCATCATTAAGGGACCTCGAGTACCCAGGGCCTGCCCTTTTCTCACTGTTACCATCAGGTTGGAGGTACAGAAGCCTAAAGGCACACACACTCAGTGATTCTGGAACAGTTTCTTCCCCTCTGCCATCCGATTCCTAAATGGACACTGAACCTTTGGACACTACCTCTTTTTTTTTAATATACAGTATTTCTGTTTTTGCACGTTTTTTAAAAACTCTATTCAATATATGTAATTGATTTACTTGTTTACTTATTATTTTTTTATTTTATTTCTTCTTATTATTTTTTCTCTGCTAGATTATGCATTGCATTGAACTGCTGCTAAGTTAACAAATTTCACGTCACATGCCAGCGATAATAAACCTGATTCTGGTTCTAATTGCTATATACAGGGTGTCATGGTAGCGTACTGGTTAGCACAATGTCATTACAGCTTGGGGCGTTGGAGTTCAGAGTTCAATTCTGGTGTCCTCCGTAAGAAAGTTTGTACGTTCTTTCTGTGTGCTCCAGTTTCCTTCCACAGTTCAAAGACATACCGGTTAGTAGGTTAATTGGTCACTCCAAATTGTCCTGTGATTGGGCTAGGGTCTTAAATCAGTGGGTTGCTGGATAGCGTAGCTTGGTGAGCTAGAACAGTGGTCCCCAACCACAGGGCCGCAAAGCATATGCTCCTGGGCCGCGAGGAAACGATATGATTTGGCGATATGTAACAATATGAGTCAGCAGCACCTTTCCTCATTCCCTGTCACGCACTGTTGAACTTGAACGCACGCGAGGTCATCAGTGACCCAAGACGCAAATGTCTCAAGACGTGGAAAGGAATGGGTCCGTGACCCATTTGTGAATGTCCCCGCTGAATCATCGCTGTCAGCGCGGGAAGAAGATCAACTCCCCGAGCTTGCAAATGATGGTGGACTGAAAAGTATGTTTGACATAACATCTCTGCCAGCATTCTGGATCAAAGTCAAGGCTGAATATCCTGAGATAGCCACAAAAGCACTGAAAATGTTGCTTCCATTTCCAACATCATATCGCTGTGAAGCAGAGTTTTCTGCAATGAATACTAAATTGCAGAATAGACTGGACATAAGGAACCCCCTTCTAGTATCGCTGTCTCCCATCACCCCTCGATGGGACTGTCTTGTTGCAGGAAAACAAGCCCAGGGCTCCCACTGATTGAGCGATATTGGTGTGTTGCAATGACTTTATATGTTCATATGAGGGAAAATGAGCGCTGTGTGTCTAATATTAAATTTGTTAGATAAACCCTTTTAGAAGTGAAATTGAGTGTATTAGCCACTTAGAAGTGACTTATCGTTGATTTATTACCTATATTCTGGTTTTGATTAACACCACCCCCACCTCCACCACCGGTCGGCCAGTCCGCAAATATTGTTAATATTAAACCAGTCCTCGGTGCAAAAAAGGTTGGGGACCCCTGATCTGGAAGGGCCTGTTCCACAATGCATCTCTAAATAAATAATTCACAAGACCTATTTAAAAGGTGAATATCCAGCAAAGTAGTGCACAACACCCTTCTGTCCCTCCTGCAGTATTAGTATAAAAACATACCTTTGCTAACATGATTCTTGTTTTTACCAAATCAAGAGGTGTGGTGACTGCAGCTGCAAAGCCACCTGGAAAGAAACAGGTTAATCATAAGCCAACGTGTCAAAAACTATTGTACAATTATATCTTGACGTTAATGCCCATTTGCAAAACCTATAAACAAAACATTGCTGCCGCCCTAATTTCTACACAAGAATCTTTTGTTCAATTTGCCCAGACAATTTATAACTTCAGATAACTTGGCAGAACCTGGCAACCGCAATCAAAAGGAGGAACAATGCCAATCAAGATTGGGAATTTAAGTTTCCGACTTGAGAGTCCAGTGATCCAACAAAGAACACATGAGACCAGTCAGCACTGGATTCTTGTTACACTGCTGTGTGAACCACGGCAACAATACAGTTATATACAATAAACCTTAGGAATTTCAGTGCATACTTAAGAGAGTGAATGATGCCCCGGGCATCAGATTCAAGTCACTGGTCTGTGGGTGATGGTGATCAGAATACTGAATGTGTGTGGGGTGGGATGCAGCTGGCCAGAGAACTACTGGCTCAGAAGGGAAGGGAAGGGGAACTCCAACTGAAAGTATTAGGTTAATTGTCACCATTGGTGTAATTTGACAAGGAAATTATGACATTATTCCAGATTAAAGTAATTTCCCATCCATAGCGCTAGAACTCCCAGTGTGATGCATTTCAATTTTTAGGCGTGTTAGGCAGGGAGGAGGAAACTGGTGAAGGTGTATGGTAGCACCTGAGTTTTCCTTATCAAGATTAATAACTGTGTCAGGTCTATGTTATACTTATTATGATGCACATGGTCATTCAGGCCCCTAGGCCAGGCTATCTCTGAGGGAAATAATCTCATTCCGCCTTTTCTAATGGCCCCATGTCCTTGCGACTTAGTTTCTCCCATACATGCCCATCATTCCCTTCTAATTCGCCTTGCTGTTAACCTGCATTAAGATGCATTTTATAGTGTCACCACATTTACGTTACCAGCACATCTCTGGAATGTGAGAGGAAACAGGAGCACGTGGACGAAACTTGTGGTAGTCAGCATGGAACATGCGGTCTTTGCACAAACAGAACCCTAGATCAGGATCAGCTCTGTGCTCTTGAAGTTGTAAAGGAACCTGCGCTCTTCACTCCAGTACCTCCACAAAAATATATTCCTAAAGCACCCGCCCCCATCTCTACACACAGTTCAACATTAATTTAGCTGCAAGAATGATCCCACCACTCATGCTTTCCAGAATTGCTGCCATCTGATCTTTGATTCAAATGCTTACATAGAAACATAGAAAACCTACAGCACAATACGGGCCCTTCGGCCCACAAAGCTGTGCTGAGCATGTCCTTACCTGAGAAATTACCTAGGGTTACCCATAGCGCTCTATTTTTCTGAGCTCCATGTACTTATCCAGGAGTCTCTTAATAGACCCTATTGTATCCACCTCCACCACCGTCACTGAGAGCCCATTCCATGCTCTCACCACTCTCTGCGTAAAAAACTTACCCCTGACATCTCCTCTGTACCTACTTCCAAGCATCTTAAAACTGTGCCCTCTCATGCTAGCCATTTCTGCCCTGGGGAAAAGCCTCTGACTACCCACACAATCAGCACCTCTCATCCTCCGTCGCTCCAAGGAAAAAAAGCAGAGTTCACTCAACCTATTCTCATAAGGCATGCACCCCAATCCAGGCAACATCCTTGTAAATCTCCTCTGCACCCTTTCTATGGTTTCCACATCCTTCCTGTAGTGAGGCCACCAGTGAAGTTTTCCATGAGTAATTGATTCGTATCTTCCAGCTATCGTTCTAATTCTACTGTGTAGTGCTCCCTCCAACTTGTTCCAAGTTGTTGATGTTAGCTGGGTGGGGTGTAACAGGTACTGGAGAATGATTTGCAGATTTTTGCACAAGCCTACTGCACTCACACATGGGTGAATTAAAAGGTATTCATCTTCAAGAATGGTACAGAATGAGAAGAACATGGAGAGCTGGACAAGCTGATGGAAAATGGAGTAAGAGGGGTAGAGAAGGAGGTAAATGAGTGATTTGAGCCAAAATCTGCCCAATCTGTTCAAGGGGTAATTCTTCTTTATTTTAATCATCTTTTGGGAACTCAGTGCATTGTCCCCATCAGCATCTAATCCCCTTTTCTAACTGTCATTGAACAGGTGGTGGTAAGCCGCCTTCTTGAAATGCTAAGGCAATATATTTCCAAATCATATGGTTTGCCACTTAGAGGTGTGGATCATCCCATATACCTGAAGGTCTCTTCATTCTTGGTTGTAGAGGTAATGGTTTTGGGAGGTCAGTTGGGAGCACCCAAAGTGAATAACTGGAGTACATTTTAGAGTTGATAGATTCTACAGCTATGTCTCCCTGCTGGTGTGATGGAGTGAGTGTTTAAGGTGGACAAGATACCAATTAAGTGAGCTGTTTGTACTGGATGATGTTAGGGTTCTTCTGCTGTTGTAGATGAACATCCAAGCAACTCCTGACTCATATCTTGGAGATGCCAGAAAGGCTTTGGACTGTCAGCAGGAAGTCACGCACTACAGAATAACCAGCCTCAAACTTGATCTCACAACCACATTTCTATTGCTGGTCCAGTTGAGCTCTTGTCAGTGATGACCCTGCAGAATTAAACAATGAAATGCCACTCAATGTCAAGAGAAGCTGGTGACACCCTGTTGCCAAAGATGCTCATTGCTCCTCTTATGATGCTTATCAGCTTTTGACCAAATATTGTCCAGCTCCTACCGCACAGAGCCGTGAACTAGTTCACTTAATGAGTAGCTGTAAATAGAATTAAATATTGTGTTAAGATCAGTGACCACCCTCACGTCTGAGCTGAGGATGGAAAGACAATTATTGATGAAACAGCAGAAGGCAGTTGGGCTGAGGACACTGCCCTGCCATGATGATCTGAGGGGGTTAGAGTGAAGACCTTACAACAATCGCAACCACCTTTCTTTGTGCAAGGTGCCTCCATTGACTGGCATGTTTTCCTCTTTAATGTCCATTGATTCAGTTTCACCAGCAGCCACACGTGATCAAGTGCTGCTTCGATGGCAAGAGCAATCATTGTCACCGCACCTATGGAATCCACGCTTGAGACCAAAGTTGTGAAGGGACCTGGAGATTAGCAGTTGGTGTAACCCCAACTGTGTATTGGTGAATATACTTTTGATGAGGAAATGCAGTCTGTTAGCTCTGCTGACAACAGTTTCCATCACTTTACTGATTGAGAGTACTCAGGCAGATGTATTCAGCCAGACTGGATTTGTTCTACATTTTGAGAATAGGAGGTACCTGGGAGTTACCCCATATTATCAGGTAAATGCCAAAGCCAGGTTTGCTTGAGGCCAAGCTAGTTTTGGAGTAGACAGTTGGCAACATCAACTGCATGACTTGGTTGCATTTAATTGTCCAGGATTTCTTGATTTCACATGAAATGATACGAATTAGCTTAGGAATCTCAGCCATCAGCTGCAATGGATTACCTAGAGCCTGCTGACAGAACCTATCTGTATATTAATGTAGAATAATGTGTGAGAAATCTGCATCTCTACAAGGATATAATGGTATCTGCAGCCTCCAGCAACCCCAGAAACAACCTCAGAGCAGGACAAGAAACATATCGGCAGTGGATGGCAAACTGACCAAGGCAAACAGCCTGCAATATTGTGCACCTTGGCAGGCAGCCACTGTTGCACCAAGACAGTCACTGAGACTCAGCTCAAAAAGGGATGGTCACATTTCCTTCCCGTTAGTCACAAATGGGGTAGCATGGCAGTGTAGTGGTTAGCGCACTTTACAGTAGCAGCGACCTGGGTTCATTTCCCACTGCTGTTTTTAATTTCATACAATTCTCCGTGTGACCTTGTGGGTTTTCACCGGGTACTCCAGCTTCCTCCCACATTCCTAAGATGAGCCGGTTGGTTGGTTAATCAGTCATTGCAAGCTGTCCTGTGATTAGATGAGGATTAAATTGGGGATCGCTGGGCAGTGCAGTTCGAAGGGCAGAGAGAGTCTATTCCATGCTGTACCTCAATAAAAAGCAGCTGCTGCGATTGTAGGCTTGCTGCAGGGTTAAATTAAACAAAATGAAACAGAAGCAGGAACCTTGCTCCATATTCAATACAACTACGGTTGACCTGTTACCTCCACATTATTTTCCTGCAACATCTCCAGTCCCGATTATACATAGCAACAGTGCTACCAGACCACAGCCAGGTACAGAATCCAAAAGATCCACTTGTTCTAATTGAAATTTATTTTCATTTTTACACTGAATTACTGGCCCCTTATTCTGAGACAGTGACTAATGATTCTATATACCTGAGACAGGAGAAACATTAGTTTCACATCTACCCTGTTCAGCCTATTAGAATTTTTTTGTGTTTCAATGAGATGGTTTGTTCTTCTAAACTCAAATACGGGATCAGTCTGCTTAACCTCTTTGCATACAACAAAGTACTAAACTCAGACCAATCTGGGAAACTTTCACTACATTTCTATCATAATTATATCCACGCTTAGAAAGTGAGACCAGAGCTATACATAATACTTCGAATGAGATCTCATTAGGCCCTTTATAACTGAAAAAAGACCTCTACTTTTATACTCAAATCTTCTTGTAATGCATACACAAGATGCTGCAAGAACTCAGCAGGTCAGTATCGATAGAGGGAAATGAACATTTGATGTTTCAGACAGAGACTCTCCATCAGCAGTGGAAAGGAAGGGGGCAGAAGCCACAATATCATGTGTGGTAGGTAGGGGGAGGCACAAGCTGACAGGTGATTGGTGAGTCTATGTGATGGGGGAAGATGGGCTGGCGGGGGATGAAAATGATTGACGTGAGATGCTTGGAGGTTTTAGGTGGAAGAGGTAAAGGGCTAAAGAAGAAGGGATCTGATAGAAGACATTAGGCCATGGGATAAAGAGAAGGAGGTGGGAATCAGTGAAACCGAGGGGAATGTTTGCCAGAAGCTAGAGAAATTGATATTCATGTTGTCAGGTTGGAAAATATGACAAGACAGACACATCCACTTCTCTTTCCTTTCAGCTTGAAACGCTATCTATTTATTCCCCTCCATAGAGGTTGCTTAACCTGCTGGGTTCCTTGTGTTTCTTGAAGTTCTTGTGTTTATTGGTTTTCCAGGCACTGTGTTACTACCTTCTTAATAACAGATGCCAGCATCTACCCCACTACTGACTTTAAACCAATTGACTGCATACACATGAATTTGCAAATCTGGTTTATACAGTAATCAAAAAGGGATTCCACACTACTAACACCCCCCAGGAGCGAATGTAGCCATACAGATAACAACGTGTGTGCATTCTGACAGTATTCATTCAGTGGCTTTAAAACAACAATGGCTACCCACTGATGATCCACACACAAGGACAACATAGGCTTCTTGCAAGTGTCATAGCTGTGATGACCACTTTAAGAGTCTCGCTGTTCTCAGCAAAGCAAACGGTATTCTACTGCAAATGCACAAATCTCACCAACAAGAAGGCACATCTGTTGCCACCAACAGAAATGAAGATGAGGAAGAGTAAGGGGGAGGAAGGAAGCAATTGAGGCAACCATTTTCTGCTCAGAGAGTTATCAAGAGCTCAGCTGAACACATTTCCAGTGGTGGACACCCTAATCCTCTGATGAAGATCACCTTTTATCACCCAAGTCCAGTCACTGAACTTTTTGCTACACAGTTTCCAAGTTTTGAAGATCTGATTCATAGCACTTTGCCCACGACTTTTTGAATAGATTTCCCCTCCATCAGAAAACTAGCAATGCTGTGGCAAAATCCTACTTGCTCAAGAACTGAGCCATCCTTGATTTTTGCAAACCAACTTCAGATCAGGAAAGTTTCACAGCTCCTGCTTTAGCTGCAACTCATTTCCCCTTTAAAGTAATTCAGGCCGGTCCAAGTAGTGTAGGTTAATATTAACTAGTCCCAGCCACCTACATGATTGTCCCCTGTTGCAGTGTTCATCAAACAGTGTGGGATATTGAAATTATGAAAATAAGCAGACAATATGAAGTGATGTTTTATTCTACTGAATAGTCATGGGTTAACCTTGCACCATGATCTCTCTGTCCATTTCCAGGGGCTATCAAATTTAACCCTCTGGGTAATTTCCATGTACTCTGGCATGATCATTATGATTTGTTTTATGCATAAACGACAGGTGCTGAGAGCTAGAAGGAGCTCTGATTGAAGTGCTAGTATCTAAACTTAAGTATACCCTTTGGGCTTTTCTGCTAACTCCACACCTGCCTGAGAGCTCCAAGTTATGTTTCCTCCCCCACCGCCCACCCACCTGGCACCAAGCAAAATCCAAGAGCAGCTAATAAAGTTAGCTCAGTGGAGTGTAAAGATTAAAGAGGGCAGTGATAAAAGAGAAATAAGTGTGAGCTAAAACTTTATATTAAATCAAGAAATCCAAGAAAACTCAATAAAACAACTATGTCCATTACTGGTGCATTGTTATGTTTTTTTAAGTAGTTAGAAAAAAAAGGGAACAAAAAGAAGACAACCAATATCAAGATCCAGTGCGAATGCTGCTTATACTTCTCCTCCTCTGATGTAAATTTGCTATTTTCTATTCTTCACTTAATTCAGTGCCTCTAGATTATAATCAGCCATTGTCATAATGTTCATTTCTATTGATCAAGAAATGATGACCTCATTGAGTGTTGTTTTTTTCTCTATCATGGTTGTTGGGTTGGGAGAGCAGTCAACGAAAATCACAAATATCTTGTATGTTAAAACTTGCTATTCAATAGCTAAAACACCAGAACAACCTCTTCTCATTGGATGAAAAGGTTCAAGGTGGTTAAGTAAAGTAATTTACTTAAGTAAAGGAATTTCAGCATATTCACATGAATGAATTTATTGAGAGAACTGGTGGCAAATGATAACACTGGCAAATTTCAGAGGAAGTGACGGAAGGCTTTAAAAATAAAAGAAATGCAGTCTGTTTCTGTTTTAACTATGGAATTGATTGCTTTGAGTTTCATGGGAAGCCACTGAGTTTCTACTGAGGCTATAGGGGTGGAACTCAGAAATAAGGAGTGATTATTTTGATGGGATTGTATTATAGGCACCTCCCCCCATAATCAGTGGGAATTAGAAGAGCAAATATGTAGAGAGATTGTAAAAATAATAGGGTTATGATAGTAACTCAGATTGCATAGTCTTAAGGGTCTGGGTGTGTGGAACTTGTTAAGTACACCTGGGAAAGTTTTCACAAGTAACATATAGATGGCCGCATCAGAGAGGAGGTAATGCTAGACCTCCTGTTGGGAAATGAGTCAGGGCAAATAACTGCAGTGTCAATGGGGGAGCACGTAGGGACCAATGCCATTACTCTTGGTTTTAAAATAATCATGGACAAGAATAGGACTGATCCACAAGTTAAAGTCTGAAATGGGGGAGTTCAGGAACAGCATGTTTCTCTTAGAATGAAGGACAAAGCTGGCCAATCCTGGTTCATGACGGATACTCAGATTTTGATCAGGTAGAAGGAGTGGCAGATATCAGGTGTAGCCAGACGGGAACAAGTAAATCCCTTGAGATGGAAAGAGGATGTAGGAGTATAAAAGACAAAAATCAGAAAGGCAGAAAGAGCACATGAGATTGCTTTGGCAGATATGGTACTGGAGAATCCAAAGGGATTCCAAAAATATATGAAAAGTAAAAGGGACATTAGGGAGAGAATAGAGCTCTTAAAGGATCAATGAGGTTATCCATGTGTAGAGTAAAATACACAGAGAAAGACTTAATTGAATATTTCTTATTTGTATTTAATGTGAAGAAGATAAGGAAGCCAGATAATTCAGGGAGGAAAATAGAGAACAGAATGTCTTGAAACATGTCCACGTTACAAAACAGAAGGTGCTGGTGGTTTTAAAACACATAAAAGTGGATAGATTCCTGGAGCCAGATTAAATGTATCCCAGGACATTCTGTGAAAGCAAGGAAGAAATTACTGGGCTCTGGCAGAAACATTTGCATCATTATTATGATAAGACCTGAGGATGGCTTTATGCTTTTGGCTCTTGGTAGGGTCTCCCATGCCAAATAGGTTAAAGGGTAGAACTAAGAGTGGTCCACTGGTCCTCCAGGTTCAGGGGTTCAGCTCAGAGCTAACAACCCTGACTGGTAAAACAAAATTATTATGGAAACAGTAATGTAGAATCTTTCTACATCTCAGAGTGATGGCATTCCTGAGTCACCACTCAGGATTTGCATTACTGACTTCAGAGAGGAAGTCCTGAACACCGCCAGAGATGGAGGACCTTCATTCCTGTCTTAAACACCAGTGGCATAATGAGCAGTAAAGCAGGCACCATTTCTTGAAAATGACACAGGTAGACCAAGTGCTGAAGGAGGAATATGACACACTAGCCTTCGTTATTCAGAAAATAATGTTAGGTTGTCATGTTACAACTACCTAAGACATTGATGAAAGTACAGCTGGAGTATTGTGTGCAGTTCTGGCTGTCTAGTCATAGGAAGAATGTCAAAATTCTAAATGTGGTCTTAAAACAACTCTCCTGTCTATTTTTTTTAAATGTTGTAATTCACCTCCACCTCCTATGGCTTCCAAATATTCACTACCTTCTGCGGAAAAAAATTACTCCTTAGATCGTCATTAAATTTCTCCCTTCTCACTTTTTATTCCCCTCAATTTTACAAACCTCTAAAAGGTCACCTTTATAGATTCCAGTGACAATAAACCAAGCCTTCCCAATCTCTTATAACTACAGGCCTCTATTCCAGGCAAGATCATGGAGAATCTCTCCTCTGCTATCTCAAAGACATCATTCCTGTACTGCACTGACCAGATAGCAATACTCTAAGGGCAGTCTAACCAATGTTTTATACTCTAAGTCGTATCAAAGTTTTATTTCTTTGTATCAAACACTCTGATATTAATAAGTAGTTTGACTATCCATCTTGATTTCACCACAGCTCTCGTCTGACACAACAGATATCAGGTGGTAATTTCTTTAAGATTCAAGATTGTTTAATGAAATTTTCAGAACACAAGTGTAAAGGAGAATGAAATAATTGTTACTACAGATCTGATACAGCACACAAAAAAACACAATAAGATCAGGAACACAATAATAATGAAAAAACACACAATAAATATAAATACTTGAGAAAGCTTATATACATAGATTTATATCCATAAACGATGCTAGGAACAGGAGTGTCTGTACGCAAGGTGACGGACAGGAAATTATAGTGATAGCTGGAGGATGTGGAGGGGTGGGTTACTGAGTGGAGGTGTAGATGACTGTTCGGGGAAAGTAACAGCTTTTGAGTCTGGTAGCCCTGGCATGGATGCTCCGTAGCCTTCTCCCTGATGGGAATGGGATAAACAGGGTGGGTGGGATCCTTCATGATGTTACTGGCCCCCTTTCCAGCACCTTTCTGTCCATATGTTCTGTTGTCGGCTAAATCAGCATATGGGAGGGAGAATGAAAATCTGGCTGAGAGTGCCACATCAACATCCTCTTACTCAATGTCAGCAAGACCGAGGAGCTGATTATTGACTTTAGGAGGAGGAAGCCAGAGGTCCGTGAGCCAGTCCTCATCAGAGAATTAGATGTGGAGAGGGTCAGCAAGTTTAAACTCCTTGGTGATAAGCATTTCGAAGGACGTGTCCGGGGCCCAGCACGCAAGTGCAGTTACAAAGAAAGCATGGCAGTGCCTCTACTTCCTGAGGAATTTGCAAAGATTCAGCATGGCATCTAAAACTTTGACAAACTTTGTGACGGAGAGTATATGTCTGGCTGCATCACAGCTTGGTATGGAAAGCTGACTGGAAAAATTTACAAGTAGTAGTGGATACAGCCCAGTTCACCATGGGTAAAGCCCTCCCCACCAGTGAGTACATCTACAGTGAGCGTTATCACAGGAAAGTAGCAACCATCATCAGAGACCTCCAGCACCCAGCTCATGCTCTCTTCACACTGCTGCCATTAGGAAGTAAGTACGGGGGTCTAAGGGTTCACACCACCAGGTTCAGTAACTGTTATCACCCCTCAACCGTCAGGCTCTTGCATCAAAAGGGATAATTTTACAACTTGATTTGCCCCATCACTGAAATGTTTCCATAACCTATAGACTCACTTTCAAGGACTCTTCATTTCAGTTCCTCAATATTTATTGCTTCTTTCTTTTTCTATTTGCATAGTTTGTTGTCTTTTGTACACAGGTTGAACACCCAAGTCAATGCAGTCTTTCATCGATTCTATTATAGTTGTTATTCTATAATATTTATTGAGTATCCGCACAAGAAAATGAATCTCAGGGTTATGTATGGTGAGATATATGTACTTTGATAATAAATATACTTTGAACTTTGATGGTGGGTAAGCTAGTGCCAGTGATGCATCTTCTTAGGATGCTATCCACTGTGCATCTGTAGAATAATGTGAGCAGAGATGTACATAGTCCAGCTCTTTACATCCTCCTTCAAAAGTAGAGGCATTAGTAAGCTTTAATGATTGTCTATGTTATGTCCTGGGACTATGAGAGGCTGTGGCAAGATGTGCACTCCCAGGAGTTTGAAACTGCTTGCTTGTAATGCTGCCAATATAAAGAAGGGTGTGAATGGGGTGAGTTCTTCTGAAGTCGATAACCATCTCCCTTGTCTTGTTGACACTGCAGAAGAGATTATTTACCTGTCATCATGGCCAGTAATCAGTTTACCATAAAAGATTATTGTCATACAGGAAGTTAGATATGGCCCTTGTGGCTACGGGGGTCAGGGGGTATGGAGGGAAGGCTGGGGTGGGGTTCTGAGTTGGATGATCAGCCATGATCATAATAAATGGCGGTGCAGGCTCAAAGGGCCGAATGGCCTACTATTTTCTATGTTTCTACATAGATACTCTTCTTAATCTTGTACTGAACATCACCAATGAAAATGAAATGATATAACTGTTAATGGGAAAGCAGAGGGATGATTGCTTCATCTTCCTCTTTACAAATGCTGCATATCAAATTATTTTTTTGCTTCTCTGAAGTCATAAAGGAATGCATAATGAAGAGCAGAAAGCACAAGAAATAATCTGAAAAAAAATAAAAGGAGGAAGATTAGGAAAATATAGAGAAAATTCAGAATAGAGCCCCATTTTCTTTATTTGACTAACTTTTACAGAAATGTCACATATAAAGGTTCTATTGGATGTGTCATTCTACACCAGTAAGGGCTAATCTGCTATATATTGACTCTTACCACAACAGCTGTGTTTGCGATGATATTCTGCTTTCCAACATAAAGTGACGACAATTCATTGGTGAGAAGGTGGGGGGCGGGGTTATGTAGCTGGGTTCAGAGGTGGCATCAGAATTTCACACTGCTGATTTACTTTCATCTTAAGCTCCAAATTAGCGCCACACCAGAAAAAAAATCAATATATTTAAACAGCAGGGAAGTGCAGAAAAATTGCACCAATAACAGATAAAGCTATTGCTGGATAACTTTGTTAACAAAAGCCACAACAATCTTCAGAAAAAAAATCAAGCTGTCTCTTGAGGAACTCTGTACATAATTCATTAAAATCAGATTTAGTCTTATGTCTCTTATACTGAAGATCAGGTGCAGCACTTGAAAATCACATTTTAATATTATGTGAGATAATATTGGCAATTGTGATGCTGTCAGGCACAGACCAACATATGACAGTTCACTATTTAATGATTTAGTATTCATTTAGAGCACAGATGTTAAACAAGCAGGATTAATCAGCTGTACTGTAGATCAGATTTACAGATGTCATACTGTCTTTGTAAAATGCAACTGTCCCAATGCTTCCCTTCAGCTTTTCAAAAAACTTTAGCAGTAAAGCCTCCTATGGTGAACTAAACATTCTTGTCAACTGAAGGTTACTATGTAAAGTTACATTCTGTAATTATCATTATACACCAGTCATTGGAAGTGGGCATGCAGGTACAGCAGGCGGTGAAAAAGGCGAGTGCTATGCTAGCATTCACAGCAAGAGGATTCGAGTACAGGAGCAGGGAGGTACTTCTGCAGTTGTACAAGGCCTTGGTGAGACCACACCTGGAGTATTGTGTGCAGTTTTGGTCCCCTAATCTGAGGAAAGACATCCTTGCCATAGAGGGAGTACAAAGAAGGTTCACCAGATTGATTCCTGGGATGGCAGGACTTTCATATGATGAAAGACTGGATCGACTAGGCTTACTCATTGGAATTTAGAAGATAGAGGCAGGACCTTATTGAAATGTACAAAATGCTAAAGGGATTGGACAGGCTAGATGCAGGAAGATTGTTCCTGATGTCGGGGAAGTCCAGAACGAGGGGTCACAGTTTGAGGATAAAGGGGAAGCCTTTTAGGAACGAGATTAGGAAAAACTTCTTCACACATGGAGTGGTGAATCTGTGGAATTCTCTGCCACAGGAAACAGTTGAGGCCAGTTCATTGGCTATATTTAAGAGGAAGTTAGCTATGGCCCTTGTGGCTAAAGGGATCAGGGGGTATGGAGGGAAGGCTGGTACAGGGTTCTGAGTTGGATGATCAGCCATGATCATACTGAATGGCAGTGCAGGCTCAAAGGGCCAAATGGCCTACTCCTGCATCTATTCTCTATGTTTCTATCTCATGCTGACACCACCAAATGGCTTAACCATAGATGATGCCATTGGCTTGTACAATTATTTTCTTTTCTGGTAGTGCTCAAACAACAGGAGACTCAGAACTACTTAAACTGATCATAAAGAAAAACCAAAATAAAAAAAAAACACAGAATAAGATGTTAATATTCCTCGTGCCAGTAGGTCATGAGCATTTGCTCGTGACTGCCTTGATGTTGGGAGTGGCACAGGGTTGACATGTAGGGGTTTTCAAGTGGGAAACCTCCGTCTTCAATGTTTCATCGATTAGCCCACAAACGATACCAAGTAGCAATCTGGGATATTCATTAATTTCTCATCGAAATGCCTGCCAGGTGTTCCATTATCCCAAGGAACAACCACCATCTAACATAAGATAAATAAGAGCCCCCAATTCTTTGTTTAAATGATGGAATGAAGCAAATTGGGCAAAGTCAAATGTGGTCATCTTCCCCCTGGAGCTGTATAATATGCGACCTTAATGTCTTGTAACAAGCCTTATTTCTATTTGAGATAACAATGAGGTAATTACAAAAGAGAGCTTGCTATAAGTGAAATGTTATTTAGAACTTAATATTTTCTAATGAGCTGAAGGGAAACATTGGAATAATTGCATTTTACAAAGACAGCATGATAACTGTAAATCTGATCCAACACCTGCCTGTTTAACATCTATGCTCTAAATGAATACTAAATCAATAAGTAGTGAACTGTCATATGTTGAAGTCTGTGCTTGTCTACATCCCAATTGCCAATATTATCTCACATAGTATTAAAATGTGATTTTCAAGTGCTGCATCTGATCATGGTCTTAAAGATCTTCAGTGTACGAGACATGAAACAAAATTTGTTCTTTACTGAATTATGTACACAGTTCCTCAAGAGGTCAAACATTAAAGTTACTAGCTAAGTGGCAAAGCAACCTTTATGAATTATGCACACTAGTTGAATATTGACACAGAAGTACTATGTTAATGTGCATTAAAAACAGACTCTGTGCTGTGTATGGAACTCTAGTTTGTGTTGGTAGCTGCTTGTTACTGGATATGAATAATTATTTTAAATCAAATATATTTGATTTCAGGCCAGTAGCTGAGTCACTAGGGGTATTATCGTGCAAAAACAGTTTACTTCTGACACTATTTGTGATGTCATTTCTTTCATGATCCAGCACGCAATAATAAAAAAAATTCTTTTGGGAGAAGAAAAAGCATAAAACCTTTCCAGTGACTGTTGAAAACAATTTCAATTGCCATCCACCAGTAAATAATCCCAATAAACCTATTTCCAATTCGCATCTCATGATCAGCAATTAAAACATATAACTCAGAGGTGCAAGGTATCAAGTGATGAGGAATAAGAAATGAAAATCATGAACTTTCGAGAGAAATGTTAAATGAAATGCACAAGACTATTTTCAAAATATGTCACAGAATCCTATGCAATAAATCAGAAACAATAACCCGCCACATTGCAAACCTCTCCCTTTTGCATCCAAGTAAACTACAAGGCAATCCACATTTGACGCTTCAAGAATTTTAAGCAAACTGACAAAGTTGACATCAACTAAATATTCAATCATTTGAAGAATTTCAATACTGAGAACAATGAATAATAAATAGCTGGTAAAGTACACAAAATAATAGAATTGGAGTAGTCATGGAAACAAGTGGTGATCAGTTCCAGCGTTTCTGGACAATGGACTGAGAAAATGACAAAGAAACAGCTAATGAGGACACAGGGGATTCTACAGATGCTGGAAATTCAGAGCAATACACACAAAATGCTGGAGAAACTGAAGCATCTATGGAAATGAATAAACAGTCAACATTTTAGGCCTAGACCCTTCTTTAGGACTGGAAAGGAAGGGGTAAGATGCCAGAACAAAAAAGTAGGAGGAGGGGAAGGAGGATTAGCTAGAAGGTGACAGGTGAAGCCAGGTGGGTGGGAAAGGTAAAGAGCAGGATAGCAGGATCTGATGGAAGAGTGGACCATGAGAGGAAGGGAAGCAGCAAGGACACCAGGGGGAGGTGATGGCAGGTGAAGAAAAGAGATAAGAGGACAGTGTGGGGAATAGGAGGAGGAAGAAGGGGTAAGAATTTTTTCTTTACTGTAAAGATAACTCAATATTCATGCTTTGATGTTGGAGGCTAGCTACGTAGATGGAATTTGAAGTGTTGCTCCTCCACGCTGAGAGTGGCCTTGTTGTGGCAAAAGAGGAGCCCACAGACTGACATGTCAGAACAGGAGTGGGGATAGGAATTAAAACGGTTGGCCACCGGGAAATTTCACTATTGACGGATGGAGCAGGGGTGCTCACCAAAGTAGACCCCCCCCCCCCCCAATTTATGTCAGATCTTACCAATGTAGAGGAGGCTGCAACAGGAGCACCAGATATAAAAGACGACCCCAACAGATTCTCAGGTGAAGTGTTACCTCACCTGGAAGGACTGTCTGGGGCCTGAATGGAGGTAAAGCAGGAGGTAAATGGGCAAGCGTAGCATTTCTATTGCTTGCAGGAATACGTGCCAGGTGGGAGATGAACGGAGAAGGACAAATGGACAAGAGGATCACAGATCTATGTGGAAAGTTCAGACTTAGAGGGAGGTAAAGGAGGGTTTGCTAGTAAGATCACATTGAAGTTGTGGAGAATGATCTGTTGGATGTGGAGGCACATGGGTGGTAGGTGAGGACAAGAGAAACTCTATCCTTGTTAAGGCAGTGGCATGATGGGTGAGCACGGATGCCTGGGAAATGGAGGAGATGTAGGCGAGGGCAGCAGTAATGGTGGAAGAAGGGAAACCCCATTCATGGAAGGAAGAGGACACCTCTGATGTTCTGGAAAGGAAAGCCTCGTCCTGGGAACAGATACAGTGATGATAAAGGAACTGAGAAAAGGGAGTAGTATTTTATGGGAGACAGGGTGAGAAGTGATACAGTCACGATAACCATGGGAATCCATTGGTTTATAAAAGATGTCGGTGGACAGTTTGTCTCCAGAGATTCCAGAGATGGAGACAGAGGTAGGGAGAAAGGGGAGGTAGATGTCAGAAATGATCAAGTGGATTTGAGGGCAGGGTGGAAATTGGAGGCAAAGTTGATGAAATTGACAAGGTCAGCATGGGGCATGAAGCAGCACCAATACCGTCGTCAATGTAGTGCAAAAAGTGTCCGGGGAGCATTACCAGTGAAGGCATGGAACATGGACTGTTCTATGTAGCTAATGAAAAGGCAGGCATAGGAATGAGGACATCAGTCAGCGTAGTCAAAGTCTCTTGTTTGTAAAACTTTGCATTATTTTTATCTTCTTTTACTTGACTATAAAGGTGGGAAAAAAATTAAGAGGTCATTAGTGACCTGAAGCTGTCAAAGGGAGAAGTGTAAATTGTCTCATTCAAGCAGCCATGTACATTAGAACAGTATCAATCCAAACTTGTAGCTGGTCAAATGCAATGGGCCGGTTTGGCTAGGTTTACAATTCCAAACTACATTAAACAGAATAATAGATTCCTGCTGTACCAGTTAACTTAAAAACTAATCACAAGCAAAGATCTCAGGAGAAAATTTGAAGCAGAGGAACAAGAAAGAAGCTTTGCTAAGGATTCAACAGTAGCACAGTCCCACATAATTCCATTTTACATTTTGCCTGAGGATAGCCCAGGTGCCTGTGTCCTGTAGCACAAATGACTTATCTTCACCCCTCATGCAAAATCCATACAGTGGCACCCTCAGTGTTCCTCACCCTAATTAATCTACACTTCTGTCAAACCTATCACATGAACTGTTAATCACGAGTCCTTAGTAATACGACTTTAATGCCCTAAAGACCAGTTTGGAGCAGACAGCTGCACAGCTGAAGACCCAGCACAGGTCTCTCTCTCTCTTTTCACTGTGAGATTTGCCAATATTCTTTTAACAAACTCAGAAACCTGACTGACAGCTTCTATTTTCCCACAACTCAGATTTGTCAAGTACAAATTGTTTGTCAAATACAAATTGCTTGTCCTTCAATTGAGAACCTTCACTTGAATCTTTGCTGTTTTGTGGACCTGCCCAACTCCCAATAATATTTCCAAACGACCACTTGCATTCTAGAAGAATGTTTTAGTTAACTTGCTTTTTGGCAGGTTTCCCTCTCCCAGCCCTTTCAGTATATTATGTAATCCTCTGCACCTGCAAATGCTCCACAAACTGCTGACTGCCAAGAATCAACCGCATGATTTTGCTTCCATGACCACAGGGCCTGCAAATGGGGAAAAAAAGAAAACAACAATTTTAGTTTTATTACAGAACATTTGAAAGCCCTTGGGTTTGCTGAAATGATGAGAACTTACTTCACAAAGCGTGCGGCTATTTCTGTGCTTTTCATGATGTACACATGCAGCTTCCCAAGAAGATGGTTTTTAACACACAGGCATCTTGAGAAAATAGTTGAGAAGTGCAAGTGTATCAATGAAAGGTCAAACTTAAAGATGCAGGAGGTGTGGCTACAAACTTGCAACTGTTCCAGTGGAATATTTCCAAATGCAATTTGTTTTGCAATATGCAGACATCTGTGAATCTTCAAAACATAATGGTACACAGTGGCTGCTGTAACATTGTTAAAACATTAATTTTGTCCTCCTTCCATGAGTTACTTTTGAATCACATTCTCTATGATGATAATTATACTCAGTTTATGAGGAGATGCAAATAAAAAGGGGTCAGGGTATACTGTAGTTTGAAATGATGATAAGGCTTGGACTGCTTATGGCTAGCAAATTGGATGAGGCAGTGGGCTGTTTAGGGGGGGTGATCGTTTTTATATGACAGGCAGGATGCAGTCCGCTTGGTAAACTCAATGAGGTAGTTTTAGGAGAAGGTAAGAGAGGGCAAAGGGAGGGTCGGTGTGAGGTGAGCAGGAGAGACTGGGTTGTGCCAACATTGATTCTTAATTGCCAGCAATCAGTTACTGGACCCATCAGCAGTGGAATGGGAAATGAATAAGCCTGGACAACTATAAATTGTCAGGGCAACATATAAAAACATGTTGCCTTAAGATTTGAAATTACTTTGATAAATGGAAGGCAGAAAGAAAAATACCAAGGTTAGAAAGTAGCAGATCCTGGCTTGTATTTGGACTGTACCGTAAGTGGAGAGAAGATAGACGACCATCCAGAATGGTGAGAATAGTACACAGCATTAGTCAGATTCAAAGGTGACAATGTCTAAACCATTCTTACAGTATTGGATTTTCAAGTATGGGATAGGAAGGTGAGTGGCTCAATACTCACAATTAAACCAGCGTACAGACAGAATTGAACACATCTCTCTGACACAGACCATCAAACAACTGTGTGTGAACTATTGTTCAAAATGGTGACCTGAAGTTGTAAAAACTATTACTGAGCAATTCAATATATATAGGCATCCGTTAGTCTCATGAGACCATGGATTTGCGCCTTGGAAGGTTTCCAGGGCAGAGGCCTGGGCAAGGTTGTATGGAAGACCAGCAGTTTCCCATGCTGAAAGTCTCCCCTCTCCACGCCACCGATGTTGTCCAAGGGAAGGGCATTAGGACCCATACAGCTTAACACTGGTGCCATCGCAGAGCAATATGTGGTTAAGTGCCTTGTTCAAGGACACATACGTTGCCTCAGTTGAGGCTCGAACTAGCAACCTTCAAATCACTAGATGAACGCCTTAACCACTTGGCCACGCGCCTCATTATATAAATCTTAAGAGATATTTACTGATTCATTTTCAAGAGATGATATGCATGTGTTAATGTATTAATGACATTTCCTTGCTGCCGCATTTAGAAATTCAAAGTGATGTGTCACTTTAATGAACATATGATTAAACAGGTTGATCATGGGCCGAAGGGCCTGTACTGTGCTATACTATTCTATGTTCTATATTGCCTGAAATATACATTCACGTACACATTAAATTCCCTTCATGCACAACAGTAAAATAAAAGAGAAACTTCCTCACTATACCTAAAAATAAATTATTACCTGAAAAAGAAACTATATGAATCAATCCATTCGTCCTTTCCCGACAAGATTTAGAGTGTGTCACTTCATATTAAATGAAACACAAGAGAAATAACTTCACATAAAAATTGAACACATGTGTTTGCAAAAAAGCTTCTGCCAAATAAACCCTGTTGTATGTGGACAACTAAGTCATACATTGCTATTAATCCAGTCTGCCATTGCACACAGTAAAGCTGTAAGTGTGGCTATAAATCAGGGCCAGCGCTGGTATGGGTGATTACTGTGTAGGCATTCGATATAATGAGAGTGCTGCTCTTACAATGCTAATGTCAATACATCAGTACGAATGTTGTAATAAACATTTTGAAAGAACACCAGAAAGGATTCTCACTAACTCCAGGGCCATCGGCAAGAATAAGTAGTGTGGATCTTCAAATGGATCAGCCATGATTCTACTGAAAGATGCAGCAGGCTCAAGGAGATGATTAGTCTAATCCTGCTTCTATTTCTTATGTTTTTTCCCCATGCCAAAACGGAGAACGTTCGTACACTTTGGAGACTGTGCTTTGAAACGGAACAGGTGTTTTTGGGGTATCTCATTCCATTAACCATGCTCTGACTGGGTGACAGTATCACTTCAGCTCTGTGCCAAAAATAATGTGTGATTGTACTGAGGCCCACAATGAAGTGCAGGAACAGCATGAAATAATTAGTTTTTTTTTTTATAAAGGGTGCTGCCTTTCTCATAACATGCTGTCTCCCAAAGATGAAACGCCAAATGCTATTTTCTGAGGCAGGGTGGAGCTGTGAGTCAACGTCATATGTGTTCTATTAAGTGCCAGATTGAATAGAAGACCTTGTTTCCTCCACTTCAAAGCTTCTTGATGCCGAGTCATTCCTGTCCCCTGCTCTTCCTTCAATGAATAACAAATTACAAATAGATCCATACAACCAGGTGCCTTCCACTTTAGTTTCTCCCTCATTTTGCTTGAAGGTATTACACGGTAGGAAACTGATGCTTTATTTCACAAAGGGTGGTTTGCATCTACAATGCCATCAAATATGGCTAAGCTTGTTAACCTTAGTCTGTGAATACTCAAAGTGGAAAGGATCAAATCTAAGTCCACTGAAGTTTCAATACATTTCTGAATCCTTGGAGAATTCATTCTCTTTTGTGTGGCCCAAACAGCAATTAATTCTGAGATTGTCACTGTGATATCCACAAGAATAACTACACAAAGAAACTTTGTTGTTGCAATCAACATGAAGAGACTGGAAACTGAACACTTTTATTATTCTCTGAACTTTATGCTTCTGCTATTTTTTTAAGTTAATGACTACATTACTGCAAATGCTACACATGGGAAATGCTTTTCGTTCTTCTAAGCCTTTATATCTAAAGTTCAATTTCAGGCATTTTGCTTTAGGTATAAAGCGTACACCTCATTACTGAGTGAATATACTGTAACTAACCGAGCATCTTCACTTGAGGAAGTGCAACACAGGCTTTCAGATAGTGACTGTAACACCAAGATTATGGGTGACTTGGAGGAACTTAGCTCATCAGGGGCATGCAACAGTAGTCAGGATCAGGGCCCCAAGGGTGCCTGCTGCACAGGAAGGCAGGAAACAGTGGCAAAGCTATCATAGTAGGGGCTTCTATGGAAAACAGAATAGACAGGAGCTTCTATGGCTGTAGTAGGAACATCTCAGAGCAGTTGCAGGGCATTCTAGAAGGGGAGGGCGACCAGTTAATTTTCATGCTGCACGTAAGTACCAATGATATAGGAAAAAAAGCAGGAAGCAGTCTACCAGCCAAATTTACGAAGCAAGGATATAAACTAAAAAATATTCCAGACTCTCAACCCTCCTCATAAATCTAGTCAGCTCCATCTTGGGTACTACCCTACAAAGTACTCCGGACATCTTCAGGGAGTGGTGTCTCAGAAAGGCAGCGAGAACCTCCAGCACCCAGGGCATGTCCTTTTCTCACTGTTACCATCAGTAAGGAGGTACAGAAGCCTGAAGGCACACACTCAGCGATTCAGGAACAGCTTCTTCCCCTCTGCCATCCAATTCCTAAATGAACATTGAACCCATGAACACTTTTTCATATATATTATTTCTGTTTTGTACGATTTTTAATCTATTCCATATACATATACTGTAATTGATGTATTTACTTTTTTTTCTTCTATTTAATGTATTGCATTGAACTGCTGCTACTAAGTTAACAAATTTCACATCACATGCTGGTGATAATAAACCTGATTCTAATTCTGAGTAAGCGGCCTGAGCATTAATGCAGGAGAGGGTGTTTCAGACTCCTGGAGCTTTGGCGGTGGCACCAGCACAAACTAGATGATTTATGCCTGAGCAGGACTGGGATCAATATCTTAGGGGAACTGTTTGCTCATGCTGTTGGGGAGGGCTTAACCTAATTTGGAGAGAGGAAGAAATCCAGACAGAAAGAAAGAAGGAAGCAATACAGAGACCAAAGCAAAAGTTAGAAAAATAGAAGTCAGAGTGGAGTACAGAAAAGTCAAAGACAAAAGACACAGAAATTACTAGATTCTAAAAGGACAATCAGAGTTAGAGGAATTTATCTGAATGTTTATAGTATTTGAAAAAATGTCAGAGAACTTGTGGCACAAACGAGTACAGAGGGATATGATTTAGTGGCCATTACGGAAACGTGGTTGCAGGGTGGAGATGATTGGGAATTAACCATAGAAGATATCAGGTGATATGGAAGAATAGGAAGGAAGGTAAGAGAGGTGGGGTAGCACTCTTAATTAAGGATGGAATCAGAGATCAGGGTGATATAAAGAGACAATATAAGATCTAAAGAGCAGTATGACGAGTCCATCTGGGGAGAGATTAGGAATAGTAAAGGAAAAATAAAACACCGGTGGGAGTTGTCAATAGGTCACTGAGTAATCACATTGTAGTGGCAAAGGCATTAAAACAGGAAATATCGAATGCATGTAAGAATGGAAAGGCATTTGTCATGAGGGACTTGACCTTACACATTGATTGGATGAATCAAGTTGGCCAAAGCAGTCTTGAGGAGGACTTCATGGAATGCATCCATAATAGCTTTCCTGAAAAGCTCAAGGAAAATAACAAGGAAAAAAAGCTATCTAACATCTGGTCCTATGCAATGAGACCAGTAAAATTAATGATCTTGCAGTTAGGGATCATCTTGAAAAGAGTGATCACTGTGTGACTGAATTACTCTTACAAATGAAGGGTGCAACAGTTCAATTTAAAACGAATGCATTTTATGCTTAAACAAGGGAGATGATAATGGGATGAGGGAGCAGCTGGCTAGCATAGACTGGGAACACAGGCTATATGGTGTGACTGTTGAGAAACAGCAGAAGACTTTCAAAGAGATTTTAATGGTGTTCAACAAAAGTATATTCCAGTTAAAAGCAAGGACAGCAAGGGTGAGGAACCAGCATTGCAAAACTAAGGAAATAAAAGAAGGCATTAAGAGCACGGAGATTCATGCATACTGTTGAGTAGTGGGAAACTTAGAAGCTTAGGAAATCTTTAAAAGACAACAAAGAACCACTAAGGTAGCAATAAGGGAAGACAGGCTAGGAAATTAAAGTAGCACAAAATATAAAACAGATAGCCAAAGTTTTTATAATTATATAAAGCAGAAAAGGGTGGCTAAAGTGAACATAGGTCCCTTGCAAGATGAGAAGTAGAAATAATATTGGATAATGTGGGAATAGCCGAGTCCTGGGGGACACATCAAACATACCAATGAGAGATGTTATGGACGTGATGGAGAGTAAGGATCCCAATACAACTGCTGTCACTAAAGAGGTAATGATGAGTTAACTAGTAGGCCTAAAGGGAGACAAGTCCTCTAGTCCTGATGGTATGCATCCCAAGATACTGAAAGAAAAGGTGTAAGTTTTAGCAAATGTATTTGTGATAATTTACCAAAAATTCTCTGTGCTCTGGGCAGGTCCCAGCAGACTGAAAGACAGTGGAAGTCATAGCACTGTTTAAAAAAGGCTGTAGGCAAAAAGCAGGTCAGTTATAGGCCAGTTAGCTTCATGTCTGTAGTTGGGAAAATGCTTAATGTTGTCATTAAGGAAAAAATAGAAAGACATCAGGATAAAGATGGTTCATTCAGACAGACACAACATAGATTAATGAAGGGCAAATCCTGGTTGACAAACTTATAGGAGTTCTTCGAGGTTATAATGAGCGCTCTCATTAGAGAGAAACAGGTGGATGTCATATACTTGGATTTCCAGTAGATGCTCAATAAAATGCCACTTAAAATACTTATCCATAAAGATAAGAACGGATGGAGTTGGGGATAATATATTAGCATTGTTAGAGGATTAGTTAACCAATAAAAAAAGAGTTAGGATAAATGGGTGTTTCTCTGGTTGGCAGTGATGACTGGGGTGCTGCCGAGGTTGGAGCAGGGTCCACAAATGCTCTCAATATTGATGATTTGGAAGAAGGGAATGTGCTAGTGCACCTAAGTTCACTAATGATACTAAATTGAGTGGAAAAGCAAATTATGCAGAGAATGCAGATTGTCTTCAAAGAGATAAGTGAGTGGACAAGGGGCTGCCAGATGGAGTACAATGTTGGTAAATGTGATGTTTTCTACTTTGGATGGAAAAATAGAAGACTGGATGTTTATTTAAATAGTGAAAGATTGCAGCACACTGTTCTGCAGGATAACTTGGGAATGCTTGTGCATGAATCACGGAAGTTTGGTTTGCAAGTGCAACAGTTTATATAAAAGGCAAATGGATGCTGGCCTTCAATGCTAGAAGGATTGTATGTAAGAGCAGGGAGGTTATGCTGCAACCGTAGAGACTACTGGTGAGGCTGCACCTGGCGTAGCACTTGCAGTGAGGACAGATAATCTGGCTTTGATTGATTTTGAAGATGAGGGCATTAGCCTATGAAGAGAGATTGAGTTGTTTGGGACTATATTCACCAGAATTCAGAAGAATGAGAGGGAATCTTGAAAGTTCAAGTTCAAAGTTAAATATAAATTTGTTATCAAAGTACATATATGTCACCATATACAACCCTGATATTCATTTCCTTATGGGCATACTCAATAAATCCATAATAGAATAGACCATAATAAAATTAATAAAAGACCACACCAACTTGGACATTAAACTAGTATGCTAAAGTCAACAAACTGTGCAAAAACTAAGGAAAGAAATAATAATAAATAAATAAGCAATAAATATTGACAATATGAAGCGAGGAGTCCTTGAAAGTGAGTCCAAAGGTTGTGGGAACATTTCAATGATGGGGCAAGTGAAGTTGAGTGAAGTTATCTCAAACTGATATTTGAAGGGTAATAACCATTCCTGAACCTGGTGGTGTGAGTCCTGAGGCTCCCGTACCTTCTTCCTCGACCTGGGTGGTGGGGTGTCCTGATGATGGATGCTGCTTCATGACGACAACGCTTTGTATACTTGGTGCTCAATGGTGGGGAGGACTTTACCCATTGATGGACTGGGCCTAATACTTATTCCCAACTCCATGCATCTTATAGAAACATATACAATTATGAAAGGGATAGATAAGGCAGGAAAGGTGTTTCCTTGGGTAGGTGAGACTAGATCTACGGAATATAGGCTCAAGATGCAAGGAAATAGATTTCCGACAGACAGGAGAAAAAACTGCATTTTCCAGAGAGCAGTGAATCCTTAGATTTCTCTGCCCAGGGAAGCAGTAACGGCTATCTCATTAGATACACAGGAATTAAGACACTGTTGGATACAATTTTGCATAGCAATGGAACTAAGGGTTATGGAGAAAAGACAAATAGATAAAACTGAGTCCATGATCAGATTGGTCATGATCTTATTGAGTGACGAAGCATGTGCAATGGGCCAGATGGCCTATTCTTGCTCCAATTTTTTATGTTTTTACAATGACAGAAAATCACCTTAGTTAGGATGAGACTCGCTATGACAGGGTCTGTTTGTGGTGAATGGTCTTGATGCTCTTGTGGAAAGTACGTGAGAGAAAAGAATTCAGTAATATAGATCAAGTGAGGTTCTTATGAAGAATGGGTGACGGCATGGAAGAGTTGGGTAAATTTGCTGCATATTCCTGTATTTTTACAGGAAAATCATTTTCAGTTTTAATGTTTGCTTATGACATTCACAGTAATGGCAGCAAGGTTATATTTAATGTGCACGGCAACTTACCACAGGAACAGGGTGATGAGTACTAAAAAGAATCGGAACATGCTCACCATTAAGCGGGGCATGATTGAGGTATATAAAATTACGAGCGATGTAGACAGAGTAGACTGCAGGAAATGTTTCTCTACTTCAGTCATTCAAGTCTAGAGGAAACAGGTTGAAGTCTGGGCAAAGTGATTTACGTAGGATGAGGGTGACCTTCAGCTAGAGAATGGCAAGTGCCCGAAATGTACTGCCTGAGAGAGTGGTTGCAACTAGGCCACTGACAGCATTTAAGAAGTCTCTAAATGAGAGCTTAAATTGTTTAAGCATAGTGGGCTGTGGATCAAATGCTGGGAGATGGAATTAACGCGGAAGGAAGCTCATTGGTTTGTGTGGGCAAGTTGGACCAAATGGCCTGTTTTCATGCAATTCAATTCTAGGATAATATGAATTAAGTTGTATTCAAATTTCCGTTCCAGCTCAGTTCCAACTTGTCTATGCTTTTGGCAGCAACACTTTGTTTTTGTGTTACAGTGCCAAGGCATATTGATTCACAATACAAAAATGTTAACCAACCTTCAGAAACTCCCACAAGGGAAACTGAACCACAGCAAAGGGAATCTGAAACAGGAAAACAAACTGATCAGAGCAAATTCCTATAAAAGAGAGCTGCTAATGACCACTATTTAAGGTTTTCATTTTAGAAATAAAGTCAAGCATAAAACATGTTAGCCAACCTCCTGTAACATTGAATACATGAACAAAGATCGTGAAGTAGGATACAACAGCACAGTAGATCTTGACAGCATAATTCAGAATACATTTTGCTATTACGATTGTGATTTCATAAGTAAATCTTTTTTTTATTCTTATGAACAATGAATTAGTCTTGGCTAATAATCCACTCAGAAAAAGGCTTGTTTCAATGCTTTTTAAAACACCTTAATGTTGACCGTCATATTGATTATCTTTTCACCAGCAATGTTGTGGTGCGCAATGGAAATAAACACCATTTACAAAGTATAAAATATGACATAATATAACAAATAGCTTGCTATGCAATTAAAATACTAATTCAATTTCAGGGCCATGCTACCATTCATAAACCACGCAAGTGCTTATGTCATTACAATCCCTTGATTGAATTACTTGTAACCTGTTGCTTGTTCTCACGATACTTCATTTTGTCATACAAAACACTAGTTGCATGATTACTAAAATTTCCAATCACACCATGTAAATTATTTAATAAGCTTTTAATATTATTTTGGTTATAGTGTGCGCAGGAACAAGGAGATAACACTAATCCCCCAGGGTTTAGCAGCATGCAACTAATCATAGAAGTTTTGTTACTGTCTTTTTCAGAACGCAACTGGAGAGCTTAAGACACAAGTGGGAAAGAAGGGAACTCTTTACAGCAGTTTCCCTTAAGCTAGCTAAAACTGTACCCAACCTGCTGTCATGATTAATAGGAGAGGGGGTTCTACTTTGATATTCAAGCAAAAGTGTGCTTGACAAACAACTGCCACAACACATCTGTTATCAGTGTAGACAGGAAACGGGAGCAAGAAGAAATCAATATCATTCCTGTGCGTCAAGCTGAAAAAATAAAATCAGAGAATGTTTGTCATCTTTGACAAAAGGCATTTTGTCCAACAGATATTTTGACGCCTTACAGAAAAAAAAAGGTCAGCCTCAACATATTTTGCCAAATTCTTGCAATTCAAAGGTTCTTGGCATAAGCCATTTTACTGTAGGGTGCATCAAGGCAAGTGAAAAAAAAATCCGATTTGTGTAAAGCAAGGATATATTTCTGAAATCAAGTAGCCTGCGACCTTGAAACAGCTTGATTGTTGGTGGTAAATAGGTCATTTCTACTTAGTTAAGAAACCTGTCAACAACAATGTTCTAGTTTGTTTTTGTGTTTTAGTCCTAAATTGGTACAAAAAAATGTTGTATAACTGACAGCTTGATTTGAATTGATTTCCTGCCTTGAAGCTTTTGACTCATGGAAACCAACAAAGATAAATGGAATATATTTCTTATTACTACAAAATATTAAAGAAATTAGACAGAAAAATGGCATATCTAAAGGGCACCTTTGAAAGAAGTGAGTGGAATGTAAAAACTGTTAAGGCAAGTAGTAATAAGTACTACTTATTAAGAAGATGCAGTTAATATTCAGTAGGCCAAGCAGTATCTGTGAAGACAACTAGTATTTCACTGATCTGTTATCTTAAAAGTTGAACACTGTTTTCAGCTTTGCAATTGTCCATTTGGGCCATAAATGCAGAAGAGAATCACCTGGAGATAGACCCAGATTTTTCCATAAATAGGAGTGAGGTGGAGCGAAGTGATTTATTAAGCAGCTTCAGAAATCCAATGTAAGTGATGCTAATTAGGAACAACAAAACTAGGTCTCCCATGTCATAGAGTCACAGGGTCAGAGAATTGTATATCGCAGAAATTGATCCTTTGCAATGGTATTCATGCTGTCGTTTTTAGAATTAGAATCAAGTTTACAATCACTGACTTGTATGTCTTGAAATTCCTTATTCTGAGGCAGCAGTAAAATGCAAAGACATAAAATTGATAATAAAATACAATAAATAAATAGTGCAAAAATGAATAATGAGGTAGTATTCATATGTTCATAGACTGTCCAGAAATCTGAAGCAAGTAGTTGGCTATGCAATTAAGATATTAATTCAATCTCAGGGGTATGCTACTATTCATAGACTATTCAAGTGTTTGAATTACTTGTACCTTACTACAAGTTCTCATTTGATACTACATTTAGTCATGCATAACACTGGTTGAGTGATTGCTGAAACTTCCAAACACACCATGTAAATAATTAAAAAGCTTTATTTGTTCAATACTATTGTTGTTCTAGTGTATACAACTTCCAGTAATTGCCCACCCCCACTTCACCATTCCTCATTGTCCTTTCCATCTCTCACCTCATCTCCTTGCCTGCCCATAGCCGCCCTTCTTTTCTTTCTTCTGTGGTCCTCTGTCCTCTCCTATTAGACTCCCCCTTCTCCAGCCCTGTATCTCTTTCATCACTCAATTTCCCAGCTCTCTACTTCACACCTCCCCCTTCTGGTTTCACCTATCACCTTGTGTTTCTCCTTCCCCTCCCCCACCTTTAAAATCTACTCCTCATCTTTTTTTCTCCAGTCAGGCCGAAGGGTCTTGGCCTGAAACATTGACTGCACTTTTTTCCATAGATGCTGCCTGGCCTTCTGAGTTCCTCCAACATTTTGTGTGTGTTGCTAATGCTTTAGATGTAACATTGACCTTATCAAGAACGTTTCATTAAACATATTCCATTAATAAGCTTTAATATTCTCATCTTATTTTTAAAAAAGTAGCTTTTCTAAAATTCAATCTTAAAATCATTCTGTTTCACAAAGAGGTCACATAAAATTGAATGGCATGTGGTAGAACTGCGTACCTTCAGTACTGAAAGAGACTATTCACGCGACCAGGCTGGTACTTCAATTTGGAATATACTTGGTGCTGCTTGGCCATATTCTTCTGCTCATTGTATCAGGATTGGTTCTCTGGCTTGATCATAGTGGAAGAGTGAGCCATGAAGAGCTGGTCTGGTTGAGACCTAATATTTCAATACTGGATTCCCAGTTTTGTTAACGATATCATCAAGGACGAATACATGTCAGCAAGCACCATGTTGGTTCATTCACTACCTGCCACAGGTTCAGCTGGCAATTAAATCCTACAGCAGATTGTCGCTGCTTGGGCCACTGAGCCAGCCTCAGTGAAGAATACTGACATAGTACATTCGCAGTAAATTACAAGTGCGAGAAAAAAAAGCGATGAATTTATAATAAATTTAACAGCTCCAACAATAATCTGAAATGCCCCAGAGTGCTTCAGAGGAATATCAAAGTTTCATAAGGTAAGAAAAAAATATTGTGAATGATGAAAGAATAAACAGAAAATGATGTATATATGCTGTAGGGCAGTTTCTGCCAGTGGAGAATGAAACAATGTTAATGTGGCAGCTTGATCAGTTCCAATGACATACCATCAAACTGAAATTTAACGCTTCCTTCTCTGTAGATGCTGCCTGTTCTAAACATGTGTTAGCTTTGGTAAGGGCACCATACAAAGCCTCAGTCTCCATAAAAGGGGACAGTATGCAAGGGAATTATGAAATTAAATCTTGGAGGTTATCATCAGGAAAGGACTGAACACACCTTGTTATCAATGTTTTTATGATTAGGATACATATAGCAAAGTTGCTTCCAAATACTATAATTAAGAATCATAAATAAGATTGTCACTAATAGATCCAAAAGGGATTTTACCCATCTAGGGAGGAGGCAAATGATGGAAATATAACAGGGGAAGTTAGGTAAATACAAAAGGATAAACGAAATATACGAATATACTGATGGAATTAAATGAAGAGGGCAAAAGAAAGGGAAAAAAATACCTTTCATGATTTGTTCAGTTTGCCTCTGTGCTGCTAAAATACTCTGCATAGAGTAGAAGTTTTGTAAGCAGCCCACAAAGCGTCACCGTGGTTCACCAGTACCATTTTGAAACTAATCAATAAGCTTCAAGACCTTGGCCTCAGTACATCTTTGCGCAACTGGATTCTCGATTTTCTGAAATGCAGACCCTAATCAGTTCGGATTGGCAACATCATCTCCTCCATAATCTCCATCAGCACAGGTGCTCAACAAAGCTGTGTGCTTAAGCACAGATCCAATGCCATATTTCAGTTTGCTGATGACGCCACTGTCACTGGCCGAATCAAAGTTGGTGACGAATCAGAATGAGAATCAGGTTTAATATCACCGGCATGTGTCATGAAATTTGTTAATTTAGCGGCAGCAGTACAATGCAATATATATGCGTACTTAATAGTTAAATTAAAAATAGTTTAGAAACAGAAATAATAAAAATGAGATAGAGTCCATGGGTCCATTTAGGAATCGGATGGCAGAGCAGAAGAAGCTGTTCCTGAATCGCTGAGTGTGCGCCTTCAGGCTTCTGTACCCACTCCTGACAGCAACAATGCGAAGAGAGCATGTCCTGGGTGATGGGGGTCCTTAACGATAGGTGCCACCTTTCTGAGACATCACTCCTCGAAGATGTCTTGGATACTATGGAGGCTAGTACCCAAGATGCAGCTGACTAATTTTACAAGTTTCTGCATCTCCTTTCATCCTTGTGCAGAAGCCCCCCACTCCTCCCATACCAGACAGTGACACAGCCTGTCAGAATGCTCTCTATGGCACATCTGTACAAGTTTTCGAGTGTTTTAGGTGACAAACCAAATCTCCTCAAACTCCTGATGAAGTATAGCCGCTGTATTGCCATCTTTAAAGCTGCAGGTTAGGACCAGATTAGATCCTCAGAGATCTTGACACCCAGGAACTTGAAATTGCTCGCTCTCTCTGCTTCTGATCCCTCTAGAAGGATTAGTTCATGATCCCTCATCCTACCCTTTCTAAAGTCCACAATAAGTTCTTTGGTCTTACTGACATTGAGTGCAAGTTTGCTGCTGCGACACCACTCAACTAGCTGGCATATCTCACTCATGTACACCCTCTCATCTTCATCTGAGATTCTACCAACAACGTTTGTTTCATCAGCAAATTTATAGGTGGTATTTGAGCTATGCCCAGCCACAAAGTCATGGGTATAGAGAGGGTAGAGCAGTGGGATAAGTACACCAGTGTTAATTGTCAGCGAGGAGGAGCCATTAATACAAATTTGCACTGATTGTGGTCTTCCAGTTTGGAAGTTGAGGATCCAATTGCAGAGAGAGGTAAAGAGAACCAGGTTCCGTAGCTTGTTGATCAGAGTGCAGGAATTATAGTGTTAAACTCTTGAGTTATAGTCAATGAACAGCATGCTGATATAGGTGTTTGTATTGTCCAGGTGATCTAAGGCCGTGTGAAGAGCCATTGAGATTGCATCTGCTGTTGACCTATTGTGGCGACAGGCAAATTGCAGTGTGTCCTGGCCCTTGCTGAGGCAGGTGTTGATTCTGGACATGACCAGCTCCTCAAATCAGCATGTAAGGAGGAGATTGAAAATCTGGCTGAGTGGTGACACAATAACAACCTCTTATTCAACGTCAGCAAGACCAAGGAGGTGATTACTGACTTCAAGAGGAGGAAACCAGAAGTTGATGAGCCAGTTCTCGTCAGTGGATCAAAGGTGGAGGGGGTAACACCTTTAAAGTCCTCCATGTTATTATTTCAGAGGACCTGTCCTAGTAAGTAAGTGCAATTACGAAGAAAGTACTGCAGCACATATACTTCCTTAGAAGTCTGTGAAGATTCAACATGACATCTAATACTTTGACGAACTTCTATGGATGTTTGGTGTTGAGTATATTAACTGATTACATTGCAGCCTGGCATGGAAACACCAATGCCCTTGATTGGAAAATCCTACAAGAAGTAGTGGATACAGCCGAGTCCATCAAGGGTAAAATCCTCTCCTCTACTGAGCGCATCTACACAGTGCGTTGCTGCAGGAAAGCATCAGAGACCCCCAACACCTAGGTCATACTCTCTTCACATTGCTGCCATCACAAACGTGGTACAGGAGCCTCAGGACACACACCAGTAGGTTCAGGAACAGTTATTATCCCTCAACCATCAGGCTCTTGAACCAAAGAGGATAACTTCACTCAATTTCACTTGCTTCATCATTGACTGTCCCAACAACCTCTGGACTCACTTTCGAAGACTTTTCATTTCAGGTTCTCAATATTTTGTATTTGCGCAGTTTGATGTCTCTTCCACATTGATTGTTCGTCTGTCCTGTTGGATGTGGTCTTTCATTGATTTTATTATGGTTCTTGGATTTACTGAGTATACCCACAAGAAAACGAAACTCTTGTGACATATATGTACTTTGAACATGGCAACAGCAGGCCAGTAGGATTATTTGAGTCAGATTAAGAGAGAAGCTGCAGCTATGGACAAAGGAAAGAGGCATGATAAAGGCAGTGAGCTGGAATTAAAAAGAATTACTTATTTGACCTACAATACTATAACAGAAAGATTGATTTTCAAAATGCTTTAATTTCCTTTTCCAAAAATGGCATCAAATGTTCAATGCAAATCATATCAGTGTGTACCAGAAAGGGATGGCTCAAATGCATATCCGGGCATTTTGTCCCTGCTCTGTGAAGAAAACCTAATACTGCACCTGAAATTGTTTAAGAACTTATTGTCAAAAGGAATTTGAAGGATTCCTTTTACAGTGATGTACAAAAAAACTGAACTGACAGATTAAATTTCACAAAAAAGTGGAAGCTCTGTTATCTATTAAGATAACATTGCAGTATCACACTAAGTCAGTAAATACCTTGATCAACCTACTTAGTCCGATTAGACATCTAGGTTCTTGAAGTAATCCTTTGTGGTTAAATGCACCTGGTTCTATTTTGACAGAACTACTCTTACAGTCATACAGGAAACAAGGATCTTTTACATTTTTGTTGTAAAGCCACTCAATAAATGAATGTCCTAACTGCTGATGATGAATTGTAAAGCAGCACAAATCAGAGCAATCATCTGTATTTGAGTTTGCTAGTGTAAATTTAATGCTACCTGTATGATTTCAACAGTATGGTTCAAAAGTAGATTGACTGCTTGTGCCGACAAACTTAGATTTTCATTCTTCACGCCAGACGCAGCTGTGCAAAGAAAGAATCACGTGGCTCTACTCATCTGATGTCTTTAATTATGAGAACAAAATAGCTCCCACCAGACACCATTTTCTTTATCTATCAAAAGGAAAAGCAGATTTCTTTTATAGAGTACAAACCACTGGGATTACTGCTCTCAAACTGGTACTCAGAAGCGCACAAAATTTGAGCAGAGTCAATCATCAAGCAATTCTTTTCTATGCAGCTTCTGGTTTAGATCAAATATTTAAGGTCTGGGAAATATTGGCACAGATCTTTATCTTAGCACCATGTGGCTCTATGTTTGGCTACAGCTGGTATGGTACGAATATCTAAACCTTATAATGACGTGAAGAAAATCTGTGCGTACTTAGAGCATTTCTGTCAAATTCCACAATTTCTCTGGGGAATCTAACTTTTTTATTTTTTAAATACACACTTCTGAAGTAACTTTATTCATTCTTGACATTCTTAAAATAAGAAAATGTAAACTGTTACATGAAACAAGTTAATTTTGAAATAATCTAAGGAAAATTAGCATTACAATTAGCCCATTAGAAGTATTCATAGTAAAACAATAAGCAGCACATCAGTGAACCTTTAACACTTGAATGGGTACAAAAGTGTGAATATATTAATTCAGAGGTGGCTTTCTGAAATAAGCAACAGTTCCCCCTTCCAGGATTAAATTGGATAATGGCAAATGCATCGTTAACATCTGCTACATCAAAGATTGGTCAAAGCCTTGGGTATGCAGAAAACAGTTATTGCACATTTAGTAATTTATTTCCAACTAACGTTCCAGATTTATATTCTTGACAGTGAAGAATGTCATCATACATATTGTATGCTGTCTCTTAAGAAAATTGAGCAAAAAACAAGTTTTCACCACTGATCAATTTCTGAGCATCCAAACTTCAGAGACTGTATCCTTCATGGTTTTCTGTACCATATCATAATGAAATACTAACTGAAGTCTAGGTGCTGAATGAGCAAGTCCCACTATATATATTACAGCCATTACATGAATCATTGAAAATAAATTCCTACTCTCTAATTTAACTATTAACGTGAGAAATACAAGCAACCTAATACAATTGCATAATTCATGAGCTAGCCTAGATTTTGTTTGAGAAATAATGGTGAGGTTGCAAGAGTCACCAATATGTGTGTGGAAAATAATATGACAACTTTTGGTGAATGTAGTGGTAAAGATAAACACGAATTTCTGGAAACTGCTTTCCTATATTCTTCTTTTATTATTCCTATATTCTTTCCTATTTCTTCTACCACAAATTAAATGAATGGATTGAGGTTCCTGTAGTTACCATGGAAATAGCAACAAATCCACCATAAAATATATGTGATTCTAGACTAACAACACTGGAACCTTGTTGATTTAAACTAACAATACAGTCAAATTAACGTCACTGAAAATCTGAATTTACAACTGTTTTTACTAATTTCTTTAATTATTGTTAGAGATTAAAATATTTTCTTAATGTTTTATCTTGCAGTTTGTTTTATTTCTCCATCCTTATTCTTGTTTCTATTTCTGTTTCAATTTCTGCATTCAATTTAACCTAATTTTTCTAATTGATCTTTCATAGTTCCAACCCTGCATTCCTTATCAACAACCCTGCCCAGTGGCCTTTTCCTGTTCATGGAGGTCCTGGTGGCCAATAGAGAGCATTTGTACGAAGGTGAGATGACAGCAAGTTTCCATGGAAAAACCTAATGAGTGTCTACAGCCAAGTACAAGTGTATCAAAGCATCATTCCATTCTAGATCAAAGGAAAATTCAGCCCATTGTAGTTTTATGCCTTATAAATCCATTAACACTGTATGTCTCTAACTACAAAAGAGCGTATGATAAACTGCCAGAGGTAAACTAAAGCCTGCAGAGTGAATGATTAAATGGCACCAAAGGAAATAGAATAGGCTCAGGGACAAGAATGAGGGGGCAGTGGAGAAGGGCTAGAAGGTGCTTAATGGTGGGATACCCTAGGGAACAGTGATTTGGACAGGCTGAGAAAATGTTTCTATTGATGGAAAAGCCATGAACAAGTAGACATATATTTGAGGACATTTTAAAAGAACCAATGTAACAAAACAATTTTTCTTCATAAAGCAATAGTTATGATCTAAACTTAATGCTAAAAAGGTGATTAGAAAGAAATAGGTATAATTTAGAAGAAAATAATGTGCAAGATTACGGAGAAGCACCAGAAGGAGGTGACAGGCAGGAGAGGAGAAGACAAGGGATAAGAGGGAAGCAAGAATGGAGAATGGAAAAGGAGAGAAGGGGAACGGGGTGAGAAATTACCAGAAGTTCGAGAAATCGATGCTCATGCTGTCAGGTTGGAGGCTACCCTGACGGAACATGAGGTGTTGCTCCTTCATTCTGAAAGTGGCCTCGTCATAGCAGTATAAAAGGTCTTATCAGAATGGGAATGGAGTTGCCACCAGGAAATCGTACTTGTTGTGGATGGAGTGAAGGTGCTCGACAAAGCAGTGCCCAAATCTACGTTGGGTCTCAGTAATGCAGAGGAGGCCGGACCAGGAGCACCAAATCCCAACAGACTCGCAGGTAAAGTGTTATCTCACCTAGAAGGACAACCTGGGGCTTTGAATAGAGGAGAGGGTGGAGATGAGTGAGCAGGTGGAGCACCTCTTCTGCTTGCAGAGGCATGCTCCAGTTCTGAAGGAAGTGGGCAAGGACAAATGGACAAAAGAATCATGGGCACCAGGATCCCTGCGGAAACCAGAATGAGGGGGTAAGGTAGGGTCCCCTAGAAGATGGCGGATGTTGTGGAGAACGATGTGCTGGATGAAGACGCTCACCAGTGGTAGGTGAGGACAAGAAGAACTCTATCCCTGTTAAGGCGCAAGAAAGAGAGGGTAAGGCTGAATACTTGCGAAATGGAGGAGATGCAGATAAAGACAGCAGCAATGGTAAAGGAAGGAAACTGCGTTCTCTGTGTGGGCATGGGGGATGAAGGTAAGACTCTTGCTAAGGATAGATTGTTCCTTGCTGAGCAAATTATAATACCCTACATTTGAGTCCTTAAAATCAACTCATTGTTTCAAAAGCCATAGATTTTTACATGCATTGATAACCTACATGGGCATTTTCACAAAAGCTGAACACAACCTAAAAATACAGATGCCTCTCGGTTCAAACTTATACCCTAACTAGGCTAAAAGCAAAGAGGCATAGAGACAAGAAATTGTTTCAACAGAATATAAATTGAGCTTGAAGCTGAATTTCGGCAAAAAGCTGTCTGAGGTACATTTTCATAGAAAGAATGAAGGGTCTAAATAGAGTATGGGAAGGAGCAAAGGGATTTAGGAGTTCAGCTGCACAAATCAATAACTGTTACATAGAATTGCCATACAACTTAATAAACCTGCAGAAAATAAATTAATAGATGCACAAATTAATAAATCTGTGAAGTTCATTATCAGAGAGACAGAACTAAAAGAAAAGAGAAATATTAAGATTATATTAATGTTTCGTGCAAACATACTTGAAGTACCATGACTACTTCTGATGTCAATATTATTTCAAAGTAAAAGAAATCGCAGGATTCAAAAAGGACAACACCTGATCCCTGCTGATTCTGATCCTGATCCCAACATCTGGTCAAGATGGCGCCAGCGATCTTCCAGATAGTCAACTATTTCACTTTTTTATGTCTTCTACTTATTCTTTTTATCTTTGAACCTTTGAACCCTTGAAACCAAGGGCTAATATGCATTGGGAAAAGTCTATTTTATTCTATAAAAGGGAAGATTAAGGTCTTTACAATCATTAGAGAGGCTGATAGGACAAACACAGACAAGGTCATTCCACTTGTGTGGGAGTCCATATCCAAGGCCATAAACAAAAGATAAATAAATTCAATAAATTCAATTGGGAATTCAAGGGAAACTTCTTTCTCGTGAGTAAAACTACATGTTGCAAGTAACTATAAGTAACAACACCATGTTGGAGTAGCATAGTTATGTTAAAGAAAAAATACTGAAATGAGATGCAGGTAACAGAAATTAAGCCAATGGAGTTAACTGAGAGGTGGTAAAAGCTTATGTGATCAGAAACACATATATAAACTAGCTCTGAAACAAGCCTTGTTTCTGGACAGTACTTTTTAAGCATTTAGTAGAAGTATAATTCAGACCAACATGACAATCAAGTAGCAGTTTTGATTTTCTTTTCCCAGGGTACACCAAATGAATGCAAGTAAAAGGGCTAGCTAGCAACTGCTGAAAGGCTATTTCCTGAAATTGGGTCTAATGTGGATGTAGCCCCATAAACATGTTGTTATTAACTTTGATATGGAGTTTCAGGGATGCTCCTGTTACTCCTCTCTCCCAAGTCCTCCACCCACTTTGGGATGTGGCTGTCATTGTGAGCAAAACCATCTGGAAATTATAAGGAAACTTTCCGATTTCAGGCTCACTTTAAGTTTCGCTGTGTACCTTCTGATCTCGCAACATTATGTCTGAGTCCAAAAGCAGGTCAGACTAATTTCCACTCCTAATCTTTAAAAACAAAAACTCACTGATTTTTTTTAATAGGAGAAACAGAAAAACATTTGGATTACCGTGCTGCTGATCTAGGGAGAAACTGAATTTGCTCTTCAAGTACACAAACCACACTGATAATTTAAGGGAAAGTACTCTAATGAGAAGTGTTTCAAATGATGCAAATATTGAAAAAATTGTGGCAGAATTGAGTCACCTGTTATATCTTATATTATGGTATCTTCAACTAAAAGTTTCTATTTTAAGATAAAGCTTTAAAAAGCGAAAGAAAACAATCACTCATCACTGTGAATGATTTGTTTGAGAAAACCTAACAAGAATCTGTATTGAACAATACATGGCACAGACATTATACTGCAGGAAGCAACTTGGATAACACGAGGTGAAGCAATGTTAAGCTGTATTCAAAAATCATCATATAAAACAATCAAGCTCATAAGACCATAAAATATGGGAGCAGAAATAGGCCATTTGGCCCATTAAGTCTCCTGTGCCATTTTATCATGGCTGATCCAATTTTCCTCTCAGGCCCAATCTCCCCATATCCTTTCATGCCCTGACCAATCAAAAATCCATCAACCTCTGCCTTAAATACACATAAAGACTTGGCCTCCGCAGCTGCCTGTGGTAACGAATTCCACAGATTCTCCACTCTCTGGCTAAAGAAATTCGTCCTCATCTCCGTTCCAAAAGGACGCCCCTCTATTCTGAGGCTGCGTCCTCTGGTCTTTGACTCTCCGAGCACAAAACATCTGCTCCACATCCACTCCTATCAAGGCCTTTCACCATTTGATAAGTTTAAATGAGTCACCGCTCATTCTTCTGAATTCTAGTGAATACAGGCCATCAAACACTCTTCATATGAAAAGCCATTCAATCCTGGACTCATTTTCATGAATCTCTGTTAAACCCTCTCCTGTTTCTGTATGATCTCCTTTCTAAGATAAGGGGCCCAAACCTGCTCACAATATTCCAAGTGAGGTCTCACCAGTGCTTTACGAAGTCTCAACATTATCTTTATATTCTAGTCCTCTTGAAACGAATGCTAACATCACATTTACCTTCAACACAATCATAAGTTGATCTGTTCAACCACTTTGCAATTATATTGCACATTTTAATGTAAATAAAATCTCTATCCACCTTGGTAAGGATGGACAAGACAGCTGTGAGATAAACTAAAGGTGCTAATAAAGTAACTTTGGAAAAGCTTTAGAGAAGAATAAACCCAAAGAAAGAGATTTTATTGTATCTCAGCTTCAATAGTAATATAGGAATAGGCCATTTAACCCCTTAATGTCTTCCACTCTTTAAAGTGATAACAAAATGTCACCATTTTCATGCTTAAAAATTTAGCAATCTCTGTGTACATACATCTACTGATGCCTCTGGACACATCTTCAGTGATGTTCCTGGAATCTTCGGGTGTTTCTCAGTCTTGATATTTTCATTTTAAGTAGTTTTAACAGCTTTTGGTGATCAAGCTCAAACTGGCAATAAGTTTCTTCCATATTTTAGGCTCAACATTTTAACAAATATCCTTTAAGTAATATTCTAATTTTAAAAAATCAAATACACATTTGCTCTATTTTTAAAGCTGTGGGTCACAAATAATTGCATTAATTTCATGGCTGATGGATAGTATTTTGTAAATTCAAGACATGGAGATGGTGAATATCAGAGACCTTACTCCTTCAATAACTTAAAATGAAATAATATAGCCTTCACCCTTATCATATCACTGAACTTCCAATAACAGATTCACATGGGAATCACAGCTCTTCTCTCATTAGTTTGTTTCATAAGACTCTATCCCATTACTGGATCAGCTAATCTAGTTTGAAGTACTTGGAAAGACAAGTAACCAAACAAAAGAACAAATACCAGTTGTGCAGTTCAAACTGTAACCCTCCAAATTCATATTGCATTGACACAACACAATAAATTTCAAGTTTAAAATGCTTTCATACACCAAAATAGCCAGAAATAAACCTACTACAAGAGTTTTTCCACAACTGAATTTTCATTATCACAGGTAAATTAACATTTTAATGTATTTCCAATCTTTTTGGCCCAGCACCATTTTTGATACAAGCCTGATTTATTACAACTGTCTTCATAGTAAAATATAATGGTGGACCAAAAAAAGCAGCAGGCTACAGTATTATATTCATGACTCCACACATCTGTTCTATGAACAGAAAACATAGAACAGTATAACAAGGCACAGGACCTTCGGCCCACAATGTTTTGCGTAATCAATTAAATTAGCAATCAAATGACTAACTAAACTAATCTCTTCTGCCTACAGAATGTTCAAATCATTCCGTTTTCCTCACATTCACGTGCTTATCTAAACATGTCTTAACAAGTCTCTAATGTTTCTGCCTCTACCACCACTTCAGGCAGTGCATTCCAGGTACCCACCACTCTGTGTAAAAAACATGTCCCTCACATCTTTGAAATTACCCCATCTCACTTTAAATGCATGCCCTCTGATATTAGACATTTAACTCCTGGAAAAAGATATTGTCTGTCTACTCTATTTCTGCCTTTCATAATCTTATAAATCTCTATCAGATCTTCTTCCAGCCTCTGGCACTCCTGAGAAAATAATCCATCCTCTTGTTATAGCACATGCCCCCTAATCCAGCTATATCCTGGCAAACCTCATCCAAAAACTCAATCAAGTTAGTAAGACATGACTTGTCCTGCACAAAGCTATGCTGGGTCTCCCTAATTAGGCCACAGCTTTCCAAATACTTATAAATCCTATCCAGTATCTCTCCAGTAATTTCCGTACCATTGATGTGAGACTCATCAGTCTATAGTTTTCAGGATTAGCCCTTGTTCACTTCTTGAATAGTGGAACAATTATGTTCTGCTATACAAAGATAGCAAAGAAGTAGTCCTCTGATAAAAGAAAACTTTATTTATGTTGGTTACTTAAGGCTCAGTCCATAATGTTAAGAAAAATGAGGAACCTTTTGCACATATAGGATATCAAATGCTTTAAGATCTTAATCATCACTAAGCAACTAAAGCTAAATGAATGCAACTTTCATCTCCTTTCAACTTTTGTAATATATTTAGATCAATAAAATTAATGGACATCTACTCTACTGATTGATCCTCCTGATGCAAGGAGAGTAGCAATTATTAAAAAATTGTACAACAGCACTGCTACAAATACCACACTAGTGTCAGCCTACATATATGACCTCACCTTTTGACTGGATCTCAAACATACTCTCTTCTGAATCAGGCATACCAGCCTTCTGATGAATCCCAATTGGTTGTTGAAAATTAACAAAAAAATACAAATGCTGAAAATATGAAATAAGACCATAAAGTGTTGGAAATATTCAAAAGGTCAGGCGACATTCTAGAAAGAAAAACGGAATGTTTCAGACCAGTGATTCTTCATCACTTGAATGTTGATGTGCTAAACTACAAATGGCTGTCTGCAGAAGCTGAGCTACCTATCAGAATATATCAAATAATTTTAACAAAATCTCTATTATATACAGTACCTAAATATTCTTTTATAAGTGAAAGTAGACTTTTATTCATTTATAATGCTTACAGTAGAAAATTCAATAGTCATTGATTTAGCCTTAAATCCTTAGATAAAATCTTTTATTAAACTTAAGTTGAAGCTTGCATTTGGCAGACAGTTGCAGAAGAAACTTTATATAATTATGTCTCCAAGGCCAAGATTGTATCTTATTGCTGTGTGTAAATGCCTACTTTCTCTAGGGTACACCATCAATCAGATGAACTTTAGTGTACAATGAAGTAACTTTGGGCAGCAGTTTTATTTTGCAAAATAAGCTTTGATTAGCTGGAATGGCACAAATTGATTTACATTTCAAAACCAATACATAAGCAGCTTCCAGTTCTTGCAGATTTAGTTAATTAGCTCAAAACCTACAGCAACTTACAGAAAATGTAGCCAAAATGATTCCACTTTAAAATTATAACTCAACACTGGGAATGGACTCACCAAATAATTCCACCTGTCAGTTGTAAATCTTCTTCCCCCCACCCTGCAAACCATCACCACTGCTTTGGTTGTATTCACAGAAACTGCAGTAACTTGTTACTGTGTAGATCAAAACAGTATCACAGCGCTCTATTACACTGCTCCAAAACTGGCAAGGGGACAAATGGATATTAGTGAAAGGCAATTATATGTTACACAAATTAGGATAAGCAATTGGTACTTGGCCCAATATTGTGGCTCCTTTCCAGGACGGTAATCCTTACCATGAGAAGTAATTCTTGAGAAATATTAAATTATCTACACATTGTGCTTTGGTTGTTAAGCTTTTGAATGCCCTAAGAGGAAGAAAAAATGGAAAGTAACAACAGCGTGCTCCACTATTTAACTACTTTTAGTAGATTTGTCACCAAAGAATAAAGATGAAACAAGCTGAAGCCTCCAATAATGTTATATAACTGCTATGCAATTTGGTGGGAATTAATAGTTTCTCTTAATGAGAAAACAACTATTAGCAATTATCCTGCCAAAATAACATGCCAGTGTTTAGCTATCTGCTCACATCTGTTTGAATTATGCCTTCCTCTGGCTTGTGATAGAATATAATTATCATTAATATGCAAAATTGTGTCTGTGCATGTATATCTGCATAGAATATACAACAGTACAATACTGGAACACATCTAACTATTGCCTTCTGCCTACACAGTGTCCATAGACCTTCCTTCATATGTTTATGTGCCTACTGGTCTCTTAAATGCCTCAGTTTTACATATTTACCTTCAATATCACCCATGGCAGTACATTCCATGCACCCATCACTCTGTGCAAAATAACCTGCCCTACACATAATCTTTAAACTTACCCTGTCTCACCTTAAGCATATGACCCTTTGTATTAGGAATTTTGACCTTGGGAAAAAGGTAATAACTGTATACTCCATCTGTGTCTTTCATAATCTTGTAAACTTCGAGAGAAAGCAACCCAAGTTTGTCCAATTTCTCCTGATCGTATGTGGCCTCTAATCCAGGCAGCAGCAGATAACCCTCTTCTGCAACCTTTCCAAAGCCTCCATGTTTTAATGACAAAATATTCCAACATTACTGCCCAAATCCTTTTTATTTCTGCATGACTTTTCATTTATCATTTTCTTTAGCACAATGTATGACAACCAATTTCACTATTCAGGCAAACCCAGAAACAATTTTATGATCAGCACCAAGGCCTTAAGAATCCCTTCATTTCTGAATCTTGTGAGCATTCTCCTCATGCTACCGAGACACAAAATAAAGATACTAACTTAAAAGTTGCACTGTAGAAAAATTTGTGCTTAGAATATTTCATACTACGGTCTTGTGAAACTAAAGGTTGCTTGCTACGTGGTGAAAACAATAGTCAGATCTTTATATTCTACTCCAGAGACCAATTTCTACAGCTAGGACTTAGTCTGCCAATACTCAGAAATTTCAGCTGGGATATCACCAATGCCCACATTATTCCTATGTTGTCAGATACAAGGACGGGTAAGGAAGTCCTGCATTCTAACTCAGCAATACAAGTCAAGGTGTTCTGTAGGTTGGAATTTAACTTGCAGGAGTGTTGTTCACATGTTCAGGAAAAACTGTTAATGCAAGGAGCTGTAGTGCATTTTGTAGATGGTGCACACTGCAAAATGGTGGAGAGAACAAATTTGAAAGGTAGTGGATTGACTGCCAATGAACAAGTTTGAATACTGTTGTGTGCTGCCAGAGCTGCAGCCCCAGTAAAAGTATTCCGTCACATTTCAGATTTGTTCTTAGTATAGATGGTGGAAGATTTAGGGTGCCAGCAGGTGAGTCACTCATCACAAAATACTCTGCATCTGGCTTACTTCTTTAGCCATAATATGTGTGACTAGTCCAGTGACATTTAGTACATTTAACACTGCATGAAGTGAAGATTCTTATACGAGTGAAGAAAAACTAATTGGCTGGTAAGTAGAAATAATTTTCAAAAACAATGTTGCCATTAAATTTATAATTCAGCAGGACAGAGTCTGTGCAGGAGACGCATTGGCAGATGGTAGCTTCTTGCTTTATATTCCTCAGTTTATCCCAGCACCCGTTAATTCCTGCACTGAACCGTGCAAAGTAAATTGGAACAGCTTCAAACAGATTCCAGTGGACAATGTCAACTGTTCTCATGCGATCTGACTCGAACCTGATCCAGACAAATCCTCAAAGTTGGGGTAAACAGAATGATTTTGATGTGACCATGAAAACACACTGGAATTTAGTGGAAGTAATGCTTGAACTTCTTATATCAACTAATCAGTGGGAACACTACCACAAAGGAATAAAACTCAAACTTCTTTCCAGGTTTTTTTTTGTAGTGTGCTGTCCTATTTTCTTTCATTTGACATCTGCAAAAACAACTTACTGAACTTTCAAGCGCTTCATGGTTTAAAATGAGAAATATATGTACAGTAAATCAGAATAAAAGAAAATGCTGATTTGCAAAATTGAAAAATATTTGAACCAAGTTTCATTCTGGACTTTAAATATTTAAAAACTGCTCAAAAAATCATGAATCAAACTGCAATGGATTTTAACATAGATTCTATTTGACCATTTCTTCAGATTATTAAATGCTACGATCTAAGCTTCAATAAGATTTTAAGACACAAAATAAGATTTTTCCCTTAATCAATACCTCCAATATTTATTACATATTATGAACATACTGCTTTGGTGTAATGCTGAAATGCATATCTGAACTTAATTAGTTTTTGGAATAGCAAACATTTCAAAAGAGGATGACAATTTAAAGCAAACATTAAATAAAAATTACATAGGAGCAAGAATGAAAATGGAGATGACAAAATATCTTCAAAGGTATGTAGAATTCAGGGTTTTTGTTTGGTATGGCGAAGTGCAGGATAAAAAGGTTTACATCTTAATTTGTTTAAGACGGTGTAAAAAAAAACAATGATATATTTTGCCCAGAGAGAAAGGTTCACAAAGATAAATTGATATTTAACAAATATTTGAATAATTTCCTATATAGATAGGAGACTAAGAAATTTCTGAGATAGTGTCTTTGATCTGAAACATTTATAGTTTTTCGATCTAAAGACACCAAAGATAAAAATTAAACATTAGCTTTGTTTGTCACACGTACATCGAAAGATACAGTGAAATGTGGGCATGTGCCAAATCAAATCAACAAGAATGATGCGTTGCCACACTTCCAGCACCATTGTGGCAGTCCCACAACCCACTAACCCTAATTGTACATCTTTGAAAAGTGGGAGGAAACTGGAGCACTCATGTGCTCACAGGGGGAACATATCGAAGTCCTTACAGAGAGTGGTGGGAACTGAACCCTGATCTTACAGTAGGTGTTGAAAAGCACTGCACTAACCACTCTGTTACCGTACTGTACCATCACGACCTGATCTTTCAAATACGTACAGCACTTACAGCTTTATTTCAGATTGTCAGCAATTGCAGCTTTTAGTTTTCAATTAAATTTTACCACACAAAACTTGGGATGGAATCTCACCAAAGCCTGCACAGCTGAAATGAGATATCCTTGAGACAATTCTGCAGGGAGACAAACATACTACTTTGATTCCAACCCTCTCGCTGTATTGGAATGCTTGCTTTCAGTGACTGGCATCCTAGAATAGCAAGCCTGGCTGCGTCTCCCACTTCCCCAATCCATCACTTCATAATTTTCATAGTCTAAGTAGATAACCTCACATTTACACATGTCAAACTACTACTGCTATACATTTAAGCATTCACCCCACCTTGCCTTGTCCTCACAGCTCAGCTTCTGAACTTCTCAACTGAGCAGCTTTGTGTTGTCTGTGAAGTTGGATATGATGTGTTCATGTCAATAACGTACAATGGACCATTAATTGCTTAGCCTCCAGGACTGATTTTCATGGTATCAGATTAGGAATAGCATGCCAATCTGAAAATGGTCATTAATGCATCTTTGTTTAACCAGACCTTGACTCAAGGTGACATGCTACCCCAATCCATAAACCCTATTTTTTTTTTGCAACAATCCTTTATGTGGCACCTTGTTGAATGAATTATCTTTAATCACACTGTTAGTTCCATCTTCAAGTATCTTTGAGATTTGTTAAATAGGATTTCAATTCCTAAAACTTGCATAAGCTTTAAATGATCATGCAATTTCCAAATGCCCTGCTGCCACATACATAAATGCCAGCAGTCAACCAATAAGTTGTGCCTGTTTGACTGGTCTGTGTGTTTGCGGTTTTTGTTCTCCTCCTTTTCATGAATAGCAGTATTATATCTGCCAAATGGACAAATATGGAAGTGAGAAGATGATCTAACCATTTCTGAATTGTTGTGCTTCTTATGTCATTATGAATCTAAGACAATCCAAACTCAGCAGTGATTCCTTGCACTGCAATCTACATTTTTTGGGGGGCTTTTATTCTAACCAGCATTTTGTTCAAACAAGGCATTCTATGCATTTCTGTACTCTGAAGCAGAGAGGATCATTTCTATTCAGCAATATATATCTATATATATAGAATGCTGTGTAGTTGCTTCACTGAAGCTTGTTGTTGAAACTGGTGCACTCCACCCAATCCAATCCATAATGGGCCTGGTTTCTATCACCTGCTCTCTGTATAAATATATACAGAAACTGTACTCATCACAATGCAAATCATTAGTCAGAACCTGTGCACATGAACCTGATACTTAAGTCTATATTCTTTCTGCTGTATGGCTCTTGCCATCTAACAGAAGGACTGAGTTTTGTGGAAAAAAATCTCATTGTTTCCCTGACCACATTTGCAGGTGTGTTTACTATAATTTTAAAGTGTTTATGAAAGAACGTCTTGCTATTATGGTCTGAAAGCCAAAAAGTAAACATTTCAACTCATCTGAAAGTTGTCATTTTTCATGATTTAGAAGTGACATTAAAACACTGACAAAGAATAATATTAATTTAAGGACAGTGCAGGAGAACACAATGCAAGTGAATAACAAGAAGTCAAAACTTGCAGAAAGGTGAACATGAGACAAGAACCAGACATCTACATGTACAGCCAACTTTTCTCAATTTGGAAACGAGGCTTCAGCAGGGATGATTTCTTGTCTCACTGGGAACTTTGTAAAAGGCACCGATCGAATGGAATGAGTGAGGATCCTAAAGGACAGGGTAGCCACTTAATGCAGTTTCTTAAAATGTCAAGTTGAAGATGATTGGGCACTTAAAGGGTCAACAATGAGGTCAGAAAGGAAATTCTTATCACTCCGAAAACAGTCCTTAATCACTTCCATCATTTAGAGGTAACATGTACTACTTGGTCTCCAACATTTGCAGCCTTTCACTATTATGATCAAGAGTAACTTCAGTCATTTATTTGCCCTACACCAAAGCTTGTTTCTGCTCAGTGGAATAGAGTTAGCTGCTTCTTATCTAGCATCTGTATTTCTCATTAAAATGAAAGACAATTTAAGAATTAGATGACAGTGGCTTCTGCCACTGAAAACCACTATTGTCTGCACACTCCTCATGTTTTCAGCATGTGAGAAATTAAGAGTTTCAGAAGATGTGGCATTCAGAAACTTTGGAGGAGGAATTAGCTTGCTAAGGTAGAGTACAATCTTCTTTTAAGTAGAGTGATAGTGACCATTTTGAAAAGATAAGGAATTGCACCAGAAAAGTGACGGCCATTTTACATACGAATGCTGGTGAGCTGACTGCACTTGCTGGATATGAGAGTAGCTGGGTTATGTGGTGTACGAAGATAGTCAGCAGAGAAGAAAAAAATAGGTGGTGCTGTCTCTGTTCCTTTGACTGAACTGGCACAGACATGTGATTTAGATAGATGAAATAATTCTTGAAGTGCAGAGCTGCTGATAGAAGGTAAAACTAATGCTTGGTTAGGTACACTATAAATCTGTCTTTAGTGATTAATGAACAAAGGAGTGGGAAAAAAACATTGCTTGGACCAAATATGCATGCAAGACAGTTTGTAAAATATGGAACTGTACAGCACAGGATCAGGAGCTTCAGCCCATGATGTTGTGCCAAGTAATTAAATTAGTAAACAAATGTCCCACTAATCACTTCAGCCTTTACAATGTCCATATCTTTCCATTTTCTGCATATTCATACAAGAGCCTCTTGAATGCCTCTACTGTCTGTATCTGCCTCCACTACCACTACCCCAGACAGCGCATTCCAGGTACCCACCATTCTCTGTACAAAAAGAAGTATGCCCCATACATCTCCCATGAATATACTCTCCCTCACCATAAATGCGTTCCCTCAGGTATTAGACATTTCAAGTCTAGGGAAAAGATACCAACTGTCGACTCTATCTATACCCCTCAAGATCTTATGAGTCATCAACAGATCTCCCCTCAGCTTCTGCTTTGAGGGAACTATGGATGTGGAACCCAAAACCCCTCGGTTCCTCTCCTCTATTAACAATCCTGCCATTAATCCTGTAATTTCCCTTCAAGTTTGATGTTCCAAAGTGCATTCAGCCAGAGACTCATTCCACCGAGATACAACACACAGTGTCATAGGAAGTCATTCCTGCCTGTGGCCATCAAACTTTACAACTCCTCCCTTGGAGGGTCAGACACCCTGAGCCAACAGGCTGGTCCTGGACTTATTTCCGGGCATAATTTACATATTACTATTTAATTGTTTATGGTTTTATTACGATTTAATTATTTATGGTGCAACTGTAACAAAAAACAATTTCCCCCGGGCTCAATAAAGTATGACTATGATATTTACTTCACACTTTTCCAGACTGAACTTCATCTGCTTCTTCTCAGCCCAGCTGTGCATCCCATCAATGTCCCACTGTAACCCCTACACTATCCACAACAACATGAACCTTCGTGTAATCTGTAACCCACACTTCCATTTCCTCATCTAAGTCATTTATGAAAATCAAAGAGCAGGGGTCCCAGAACAGATTCTTGCAGAACACGATTAGTCACAGACCTCCAGATAGAAGACGCTCCATCTACTACCATCCTCTACCTTCTGTGGGCAAACCAATTATGAATCCACACAGCCAAGCTTCCCTGGATCCCATGCTTCCTGACATGCTTTCTGAATGAGCCTCCCATGGAGAACCATGTTGAATGCCTTAATAAAATCCATGTGGACAACATCCACAGACCTACCTTCATGACCTCCGCAAAAAACTTAATTGACTTAATAGGAAAGAGTCCTGATGAAGGGTCTCGGCCCGTAACGTTGACTGTATTCTTTTCCATAGGTGCTGCCTGGCCTGCTGAGTTCCTCCAGCATTTTGTGTGTGTTGCTTGGAATTTAAGCATCTACAGTTTCCTCAGGATGCTCTGGTTTCCTCCCACAGCCCAAAAGCATACAAGTTAGTGGGTTAATTGGTCATTGTAAATTATCTTGTGATTAGGCTAGGGTTAAATCAGTAGATTGCTGTGTGGGTGTGGGTGAGGTCCTAAATACGTACCTTGCATCCATACTTACCAATGGGAAGGACATAGAAGATAGGGAGACATGTAGAGTGTGATAATTTGCTAAGGCATTCCAAGATAAAGAAAGAGACAGTGCTGGACCTCTGAAAGCATATTAAGCTGAATAACTTCACAGGTCCTGATGGGATAGAACCAAGTACAGTGAGAGAAGTAAGAGATGACATTGCTGGGGACTTGATTAATACCTTTATGTTCTTTCTAGCCACAGGCAAGGTCCTGGAGGGCTGGTGAGTTGTTGATATTGCTCCATTATTCAAGAAGGGGAATAAGGTTAATCCTAGATGCCAAAGATCGGTGAGTTTTATATCAGTTGTAGACAAGTTACTGGAGAGGATTTTTAGGGATAGGATATGACAGCATTTGGAAATCCATGGCCTAATTAGAGACAGCAAAAATGGCTTGGTGTGGGGCAAAAGTACTCATTTAGGACCTCACCCATATCCTCCACATCCAAGCAAATGCTCTCCCCTTTATCTCTGAGTGGTCCTACCCTTTCCTGAGTTATCCTCTTACTCTTGATATATATATATATATAGAATGCCTTGGGATTCTCTTTAATTCTACACATCAAAAACCTTTCGTGGCCAATCCTGGCTTTACTAGTTCCCTTCTTGAGTTCTTTACTGGCTTCTTTATAATCCTCAAGGGCTCTATTTGATCTCAGCATCCTAAACCTCACATACATTTCCTGTTTCATCTTGACTAAGTTCACCACCTCCCTCAACCTCCAAGATTCCCTGCCCTTGCCATCCTTGTCCTTCTTCTATATTCTGTGCAGTTGGTCTTTAAGTACCCTCCATGTGTCAGATGTTGACTTGTCTAAAAATAGCTATTCCCAGTCAACACTCCACAGTTCCTGCCGAATGGATGCACAAATGGCAAAAAAATGAGCGAATAATACACAGAATATTAAACATCAAACCGGAGAGTCCTTGAAACAGTCTAGGAATGTTCAATTTGGCATTGTGTCACTCGTTAACTTTAGGATGCAGAGCCAGTCTGCATCAAAGTGCCCCGGTCAAACTTGGGCAAAATAGCAATATAAAAAGTGTAACTAGAAACCAAAAACACATCTAACATAAACTGCACAGTCCTTTAAAAACAAGTCCAATTGACAAACTGTGCCAACCAAACTTCCCCAAGACCCATGACTCCTGAACCTTCCTCCGACAGCAGCAAGTAAAGGGAGAGGGAGACTGATCAAACTCAGGCAGACAGTGCTGAAGTGCTGAACACCCACTCACCTTCATTGATTTTAATTTTGCTTGGGTAATCAGCAAGATCGGTGATTAATAGAACTGATCATGGGTTCGCACTCTACCACTAGGCTGCATGCTCTGTTCTCAACCTTGTATTCAATCACGCCGAATTCCCTCTGGGACAGCAAAAGTGCCAGGTCGCTCACCGCTCAATCGGCCCAAAATGTAAATGACAGGCTCCAAATGCATAATGGTTAGCACTACATGTATGTTCAAAAGAAGAGGAAAAAGTAGTTTTGTGAACTGCCTGCAGGACGTCGCCAATATTCACGCTGGTCACTGGTAACATCTTGTGTTCACCTTCTACGTCAAGGTACAATCATAAGCATTTTGTCAAAAATACCTTAAGACCTACTATCCTTATTAACCTCTCACCTATGTATTTGTACCTTTGATTATTCTATGAAATATTATTGCCTCTCCAATCTCAGCTCTTAGAGGCAATACTCTTACAATTCCCAGCTTAAGTCCTCAACCAAGCTTATACCGCAATGCAATGACCCATGTGCATTTTCAAGAACATATTTCTTACGATTCCTTATCCTTTTTCATCCTTTACCCAACAGTCCTTCCTGCTCTAAAGTCTTGCCACCACAGACCAGCGATGTGCCACTGACCTCCCCTTCTCAGCAAGTGATCGTTGCCAGAACAACTTTTACAGTGGCTGCTTTTCTATCTTCTCTGCAGTAACCTGCTCCCAATCTTGGGTCCCTTTTCTTCCGCTTAACATGCAAACACTAAAGCACATTCCAGAGAAATTGGGGTCAGCTTCCTAATGTATAGCGCTAGTGCTCATTTCATTCTTTCAAAATCTCCCAAAAACACTCTACATCCTTTCTGCTTTGACCTTGCCTGCTAACTGGGTGGAGGCACTTCCTTTAGCTCCTGTCACAAACTGCATTCCTTTAGCACAAACCCCATTCTCTTCATGGCTATCATATCAAGCTAAACCAGATTGTTTAGAAGTGGCTTGCTCTATTACTATCAGTATCGTTCTATCACTGAAACGAAACTAAACTTGTATTTTCAATGGTTCAATAGCTCCATTTAATATCAGAGAATGTGTATAGTATACAGCCTGAAATCCTTGCTCTTTGCAGACATCCACGATAACAGAAGAGTACTCCAGAGAATGCATGAGAGTAAAACATTAGAACCCTCAAAGCCTCCTCTCCCCCTCCCACGCATAAGCAGCAAAGTAACAACCCTTCCGCTCACCTACCCCACTTATTTCAGCAGAAAGTATTAGCACCCACCACCCAGCAAGCAACAGCATAGCCCCCGAAGACAGACCATGACCTTTAGTCCAACAAAAACTGATAGTTCACCTGACAATTCAACATGTTACAGGTTCTCTCTCTATCTCTCTCTCTCTCTCTTTCCCTAATAAAAGGATAGAGGTGTCACTGTTCCCACAGTGAGAAGGGAGACCAACAAAACAAAACAACTCGCTGATTACAATGTTAGAATTTGCCACATCGCTTTTATTCTGAGTTCTCCAACTCAAGAATCGGCAGCAAACTCTCTCCCGCCATTAAGAGAAAGCAAGACAGAGAGCAAAAGAGCGTGATCACCCGAGTACAGAAGCCACCGACAGCTGATCTACTGTTCATGATGTTCTGTTTCCCCTGTGCCACCTGAGTCGGCGACACCGGCATGGAATCGGCCCGTCCACAGAGCCGCAGGGCCGCACCCCAAAGATGTGCGTGTTCAGGCTGTATTCTAGTTTTTTAAGAAGTCAAAAGCATTGGCAAAAATCAAAACAAAAAAAGTATCTCCTCTTTTTAAGGAAGTTTTTCAGTATCTGGAAGGAAACTGACGATGTTTTACTGAGGTTCATTTGGTACAGAATAAAATTAAAATACAAGTGTTACCATTGCATTTCATGACTATGAATATCAAATTTTCACTTCCATTGGTACTTGCCATTTCTGATAACTATTATGGCTCACAGATTCTTGGTAAACTTTACATGCTGTAACATGATATACAGTACAACTGGCAGGACTGTTTAAAACTAGGTGGTTGTCCAGAGTATTACACCAGTAGTGCAGTGAAACTGTGGTGTAATGGTATCAGCAGTGGACTCGATGCTGTTGGTCCTGAGTTCGAATCCGGCCGGGTCTCAACCTGGGCAGCAGCAGTACCAGTGCAGAAGAAAGGCCTGGCAATTTACTTCCGTATCTTGGACAACTACACTATCCATAGGGTTGCCATGAGTCGACAGGCAACTTGGCAGCATTTAACAACAGCAACAAAACTTTCTTTGGGTCAGTGACATACTAAGATAAGGATGTAAGATAAGATAAGGATTGGCTGTCCTTCCATGCCCAGACCGCATTTCATAAATTGAACTACTTGGCTGCCCTTCCCCTACCTGTATACAGTACTGGCAGTGGCTGAACAGTAAAGCTCCAGAGATTAGGACAACAAAGACATGGCTGAGGGAGGCAGAGGAGTGGCTATGGGATTGCCTCGAGTTGGTTGACTGGGCTGTATTTAAGGACTCATCTGTGGATCTGAATGAATACAACATGGCTGTCACAAACGTTATTAAAACAGTTCGAGATGAGTGTGTCCCCACAAAATCATTAGGGTCTTCCCTAATCAGAAGCCTTGGTTGAACCATAAGATCTGCAATCTGCTGAGGGCCAGATGAGAGGCATTGAAGTCTGGTGACCAAGAAAGTTACAATAGGTCCAGGTATGGTCTCCAGAAAGACCGTCAAAACAGGAGGAACCATCATAAACTCCCACAGACCCCAATGATCCTGTGATTTCAGTCACTGAGGCTGGTGCGTGAGCATCCTTCAGGAGGGTAAACCCATGAAAAGCATCCTCCCAGGACTGGTACCTGACCAAGTACTAGAAATCTGTGCTGATCAGCTGGCTGAGTGTTCACTGAGATCTTTAACCTCTTGAAGTGCAGTATGAGGTACACGTCCACTTCAATTAGGCTTTAATTATACCAGTGCCTAAGAAGAACATGGTAACTTGTCTCAATGACTATCATCCATTAGCACTTACATCCACAGTGATGAAAAGTTTTGAGAGGTTGGTAATGAAACGTATCAACTCCTGCCCAAGCAGATATGTTTCAAACCGCTCCAATTTGCCTTTTGGAGTAACAGGTGCATACATCAGGATGCTCTTTATCAACTACAGCTCAGGATTCAACACTATCATCCCCTTAATCTGCTCAAAACTAACCAATAGGCTTCAAGACCATGGCCTCAATACTTCCTTGTGCAATTGGATCCTCAATTTCTTAACCTGCAGACTCAAGTCAGTTCAGAATGGCAACATCTCCTCCACGATCTCCTTCAGCATAGGTGCACCACGAAGTTGTGTGCTTAGCCCCCTGCTCTACTCGCTTTACACTTATGACTGTGTGGCTAAGCACAGATCCAAAGCCATATTCAAGTTTGCTGATGGCACCATTGTTGTAGATTGAATCAAAGATGATGGTGACGAATCAGCATATAGCAGGAAGATTGAAAATCTGGCTGAAAGTGGTGCCACAACAACAACCTCTTACTCAATGTCGGCAATACCAAGGAGCTGATTACTGACTTCAGGAGGAGGAAGAAAGCACAGCAGTGCCTATACTTGAGTTTGTGAAGATTCGGCATGACATCTAAAACTTCAACAGACTTCTATAGATGTTGAATGAAGGATATATTAACTGTCTGCATCACAGCCTGTTGTGGAGATACCAATGCCCTTGAACGAAAAATCCTACAAAAAGTAGTGGATATAGCCCAGTCCATCACAGGTAAAGCCCTCCCCACCATTGCACAGATCTACATGAAACATTGTCAGTGGCCAGGAGCATCCATCACCTGGGACCTCCACCACCCAGGACATGCTGGTGCCTCAGGCCTCACACCATTGATCAGGACCAGTTATTATCCTTCAGCCATCAGACAAGTGTTGGGCACATGGCCAAGTGGTTAAGGCATCCGTCTAGTGATTTGTAGGTCACTAGTTCGAGCCTCAGCTGTGGCAGTGTGTTTGTGTCCTTGAGCAAGGCACTTAACCACACATTGCTCTAGTGTCTGTGCGAGGAGTGGCGCCCCACACAGACTTCCAATCTGCACCTTATAAGGCATGAAAATGCCCGACGCAGGCCTCTCATGGTCTGAGTCAACGTAAACTCCACTCCCTCCGCACTAATCCTAACCTTACTATTAAACCCACCGATAAGGGGGGGGGGGGTGCTGTTATAGTCTGGCGTACTGACCTCTACCTTGCCGAGGCACAGTGACACCCCACTAAAGAGCACCAGGCCATTGTCTCCCACACCATCACCGACTTTATCCGCTCAGGGGATCTCCCATCCACTGCTACCAACCTCATAGTTCCCACACCCCGCACTTCCCGTTTCTACCTCCTACCCAAGATCCACAAACCTGCCTGCTGCCTGTCCTGGCAGACCTATTTTCTCAGCTTGCTCCTGCCCCACCGAACTCATTTCTGCATACCTCGACACGGTTTTATCCCCCCTTGTTCAATCCCTTCCTACCTATGTTCGTGACACTTCTCACACTCTTAAACTTTTTGATGATTTTAAATTCCCTGGCCCCCACCGCTTTATTTTCACCATGGATGTCCAGTCCCTATATACTTTCATCCCCCATCAGGAAGGTCTCAAAGCTCTCCGCTTCTTTTTGGATTCCAGACCTAATCAGTTCCCCTCTACCACCACTCTGTTCTGTCTAGCGGAATTAGTCCTTACTCTTAATAATTTCTCCTTTGGCTCCTCCCACTTCCTCCAAACTAAAGGTGTAGCTATGGGCACCCGTATGGGTCCTAGCTATGCCTGCCTTTTTGTTGGCGTTGTGGAACAATCTATGTTCCGTACCTATTCTGGTATCTGTCCCCCACTTTTCCTTCGCTACATCGACGACTGCATTGGAGCTGCTTCCTGCACGCATGCTGAGCTCGTTGACTTTATTAACTTTGCCTCCAACTTTCACCCTGCCCTCAAGTTTACCTGGTCCATTTCCGACACCTCCCTCCCCTTTCTAGATCTTTCTGTCTCTATCTCTGGAGACAGCTTATCCACTGATGTCTACTATAAGCCTACTGACTCTCACAACTATCTGGACTATTCCTCTTCTCACCCTGTCTCTTGCAAAAATGCCATTCCCTTCTCGCAATTCCTCAGTCTCCGCTGCATCTGCTCTCAGGGTGAGGCTTTTCATTCCAGGACGAGGGAGATGTCCTCCTTTTTTAAAGAAAGGGGCTTCCCTTCTTCCACCATCAACTCTGCTCTCAAACGCATCCCCCCATTTCACACACATCTGCTCTCACTCCATCCTCCCACCACCCCACTAGGGATAGGGTTCCCCTGGTCCTCACCTACTACCCCACCAGCCTCCGGGTCCAACATATTATTTTCCATAACTTCCGCCACCTCCAACGGGATCCAACCACTAAGCACACCTTTCCCTCCCCCTCTCTCTGCTTTCCGCAGGGATCGCTCCCTACGTGACTCCCTTGTCCATTCGTCCCCCCCATCCCTCCCCACTGATCTCCCTCCTGGCACTTATCCTTGTAAGCAGAACAAGTGCTACACATGCCCTTACACTTCCTCCCTTACTACCATTCAGGGCCCCAGACGTCCTTCCAGGTGATGCGACACTTCACCTGTGAGTCGGCTGGGGTGATATACTGCGTCCGGTGCTCCTGATGTGGCCTTCTATACATTGGCGAGACCCGACGCAGATTGGGAGACCGCTTTGCTGAACACCTACGCTCTGTCCGCCAGAGAAAGCAGGATCTCCCAGTGGCCACACATTTTAAATCCACATCCCATTCCCATTCTGACATGTCTATCCACGGTCTCCTCTACTGTAAAAATGAAGCCACACTCAGGTTGGAGGAACAACACCTTATATTCCGTCTGGGCAGCCTCCAACCTGATGGCATGAACATTGACTTCTCTAACTTCTGCTAATGCCCCACCTCCCTCTCGTACCCCATCCGTTATTTATTTTTATACACACATTCTTTCTCTCACTCTCCTTTTTCTCCCTCTGTCCCTCTGACTATACCCCTTGCCCATCCTCTGGTTCCCTCCCCCCTCTTGTCTTTCTCCCCGGGCCTCCTGTTCCATGATCCTCTCATATTCCCTTTGCCAATCACCTGTCCAGCTCTTGGCTCCATTCCTCGCCCTCCTGTCTTCTCCTATCATTTTGGATCTACCCCTCCCCCTCTCAAATCTCTTACTAGCTCTTTCTTCAGTTAGTCCTGACGAAGGGTCTCGGCCTGAAACGTTGACTGTACCTCTTCCTGGAGATGCTGCCTGGCCTGCTGCGTTCACCAGCAACTTTGATGTGTGTTGCTGTGAAAAAACACACATCAGGCTCTTGAATCAAAGCTGATAACTTCACCCAACTTCACTTGCCCCATCATTGAAATGTTCCCACAACTTATGGACTCACTTTCAACATCTTATGTTGTCCATATTTAACTGTTTCTTTCTTTCCTTTTGTATTTGCACAGTTTGTTGTATTTTGTACACTGGTTCAACACTGAAGTTGGTGCGGTCTTTCGTTGTTTCTATTTTGATTACTATACTACTATGGCTTTATTGAGTATGCCTGCAAGAAAATGAATCTCAGGGTTGATTATACTGACATATACATACTTTGATAATAAATTTACTTTGAACTTTTGAAAACATTTCATGCTGGCATTTTATAAGAAAGTGTATAGGACTAGATGTGTTTTTCCTCCCAAATCAAACAGAGGAACAGAATATTTAGTTTCAAAACCATCAAAAACATTTTATCTTGTTTTAAGAAATTGCAAAAATATGAATTAGAAAAAAAAGAATTGAAAGAGATATTTCCTCCATCACAAGTCACTGACAAGGTTCCAGTTTGGTTCTATTCCCAAAAGTTAAGACCTTAGATTGTCTGAAGTTCCATCATTGTACTGAAAGAATGGTAGGCTCCTTTGCAGTAATAATGATTACAAAAACATCGTTCATTGATGATTAAACCCAGCTTCTAGAAAGGCATTCCACCCCATCAAAGAATGACCAGTTAAGATCAAATACAGTGGATTTCGGTTAATTAGGCCATTGGTTAGTCTGGGTAGTAGCTTACTTGGGACAAATCTCACGTAGCCAGCTGTAATAGACTGCTGGGAGCCATTACTGTTACGAAGTTGCTGTGGATAAGATTTGTGATGATGTGCAATTGCATTGGGAAATGTGCTTTGCCATGAAGAATTTGTCTCAACTCCTGAACATCCCCTTTGGGAAGCTGACTGCAAGGTAAATTTCTATTTTTGTTTTCTTTTCCAATCAACGGGGAGCAGGTCCGGATTTCCACTGACCTCAAAAACTCAACACCTCGAGTCTTTTCCAGCTCAGAACTCAACTTTTTGAAGGCACCTAAACAGAAATGCCATTGCCCCTTCTAAATACATACCATTCACGTTGAACATGAGATGGCAAGCCTAGCTGACTGCGCATAATCACAGCCACTGGTGCAGACATCAGGTGAACAATATTTATGAACAAAGGAAGAGTTACTTGCACATGCCTCACAGGAAGGCACTGACATCAGAAAAGCATACTTTTGCCAGTTTTCAAAAGAAAGAAACAACATTTTTTTCTCCAAGTCTTAATCCTTCAGTACTTCAATATTGAACTCAAAACCGCCACACCCCAGGTTCAAAAATATTTGGCATATTTACTGGTTTTGTTTATTTTCAGAATACAATTTTAATTAAAAAACTAACTTTTCAGAAAGTAAGTACTGTAACCCAGTAATAAACCACATGAAGTTAATATCTATTTATTAAAACATTTTTATGTGATCATCATTTACTAACCTGCATGAATACATGCCTTTCAAGATTTAGGGCATCCTGAAGCATTCTACAGGTAACAAAGTATTTTTGAAATATTGTTATGGTAGTTATATAAAAAATAGGCCAGCCAATTTTCTTAGAGTAAGTTCACAGAGCAATGCAATAATGATAAGATAATACAGCTTTGTGCACTGGGTGGTGAGAATTGGATAGGAAACCTTCATCTAAAGTTGTTCCACAGGCCTTTTCAACATTTATTTGATTGAGTAAGTACCTTGGCAAATGTAATTGCAATGTTGAAAATGGAGCTGGATGAGTACTTTAATGGAAAGAATTTTCTGGGCTTTGGAGAGTGGGTAAGCAAGGATCAACAGGATTCCTCTTATATGCATTCAGTGGCCACTTCTTCTGTGCGGTATGTGTCTAATAAAGCTGTCACTGAGTGTGTTCGTAGTCTCCCGCTGCTGTAGCCCATCCACTTCAAGGTTCAATGTGTTGTGCATTCAGAGATGCTCTTCTGCACACCACTGTTGTAACATGTGGTTATTTGAGTTACTGTCACCTTCCCGTCAGCTTGAACCAGTCTGGCCATTCTCCTCTGACCTCTCACATTGGCAAGGTGTTTTTGCCCACAGAACTGCCACTCACTGGATACTTTTTGTTTCTCACACCATTCTCTGTGAACTCTAGAGACTGCTGTGTATGAAAATCCCAGGAGTTCAGCAGTTTCTGAGATATTCAAAACATCCTACCTGGCACAAAATGCCCCTTCTCCACTTTGAGTGGTGATGGACCTGGGAATCACAAGAGGTGGTGAAGATGCTGCACTTTTTCCAAGGGGTTTTGAGAATATCTCTGAATTTTTTCTTCTGATCACCTAGTTATCTCTTGCTGGGACGGAGTTCAGAATGGTTTAACTGTTTGGGAGTCTGGTATCAGACTTGCAAACAATGTGGGCCCCATAAAAGATTGGATGTAACAAAGGTAGTGAAAGAATTCTCTCCATAAATACAAGCAAATTAGATGAGAGATTTGCTCCATTAACAACTTCCAGATTTTTGCAAAAGTACTTGGCTTTGAAGTGTTTTTGTACAAAATTTGTGCAATATGAAAAGGTAATTGTATATTTCTTTCTAATGGAAGTGTGAACATGCTAGTTTGGATAATAACATAAGATAATAACGAGCAAAATTAATTGTTTAATGGAGAACAAGGGATGTGAATTTCTATTCAGATTTGGGTGTTGAGCTACATTTTACTTAGAATCAAAGGAACAAGAGTAGGCCATTCAACCCCTCACAGATATACTGGCATTTAATTATATGTTGACCTTTAGATCTTGGTTTTATTCATTCAAAATGATTCTTTATGCTTCAATACCCTCTCCTATTAAAATCAACAAATTCACTTCAAAAGTTTTCAGTTGACAGATTAGTTGGAGAGCTGCATCTTGCATCACCTAATGAAGGAAATAAAGCAGAGCACCCAAGAAAAATGTAACTCAAAAGGGAGGCAGAAACAAAACATACGAAAGTAACCACCAAAATAAAGAAACAGAAAGTTCCTAATTTCTGGGTGGAAAAGACAATTAAGGTACTCCTTATCTGAACTCAGTTCTGGCAAAGCAAAAAAGCTCTTAAAATTCAAACACACTGCTTTCACAACATGGTTTGACTTATCTAAATGCTCATTATTGGAAAGCTCTGTACCCACCAGCTTCTATCACCTTCTCATCCTGAAACCCTGAGTGGAAAAATTTGAATTGTTAAGTACTTGAAGCTCATTCTACATATAACTTTACAAATTTATTTCACTATCTACATTTCAGATTCATTACGGTTACTTTAATTTGCAAAATTAAATTGCTAGCTCCACATATTTAAATGCCTAGTTTAAATGTGCAAAGTACATGCAAGGCAGCTGTCAGGTTCCACTTCAGGATTTGTAATCCTGCATTAAGGTCTCAGGATCACCTTACATTTGGCAATATTTAGTCAAGGGTTTGATTCATTTAAAATAGTTGCAGTGCTGGAACTTTCTCAGAACAGCAATATGAGTTTAATTACTGAGACACCTTTGATCAGATTAAATTTTAGTAGAGATTGTCAAAAAATCATTTCACATATGGAAAAAATATCGATGACAGATTTATTCAATGTCAGATTGTCACTGACCTGGACCTCTTGCCAACAGATTATCCCACTGTCTAGGTCAGAACCAAAAGCTTTTTTTTTTGCTTCCAACTAAACTTAAATCAAAAGCAGTCGGAACAAGGGTAAAAACTTGTCTGTTGTAAAGCTGGATGCACAATGGTTATAATATTTGACCCAGTGAACAAGGTGATTTTTTTTGTTTGTGTATTTTTCCAACTGTAGCCTACAATTTAGAAGATATTGTTGCTTTGGAAGATGAAGTGCAGACTGAAAAGACAAAGTTGATGAAATTGCGAATCAATCCAAGTATATGCTGAGCACTAATGAAATCAGGTTGCTGGCAACCTTGGGTACCACGTAGTGAGAGGCTAGTTTTCGCAACATTAGCTGCACAGACTGCCAAATCTGACTGTCTTCTAATAGGGTTACATGCTTACTGTCTGTTAAGCCACTGGCGCTTTGGGCAAGACTGAAGGTTTTCATCTCAGGAGGCGTTCAGGGCTTCCTTCGTCATGTCAGTAGTTTCCTCTCAGTTGTCACAACTGTCAGTCATGCAAGTCCCAGGTGGAGACTCAGGAATACCACCCCACTCAGATGTAGTTGTAGAATACACCTTCTGATGCTACTTGGACACGTCTTCAGTGATGAACCCAGGGTCATAGGGTGTTTCGGGTCTTTAGTCATCAGACACCCTCACCCGGTTGACCCAGCCAGGGGGGATCAGTGTCCAAGTGGCTCACTAATCCACGGATCCCCCCTCCGGATCCACAGCCACCACGAGGCCTTTTCAGCAGCCTCCAAAATGTTCTTGGTGGCTCTTCTGCACTGCAGTCCTTTAACTCCAAGGAGTTTTAGAGTCCGCTGTAATGAATGGCCAACAAAGCCCTGGCACACAACTTCGACTGGCTCACAGCGAGCTCTCCAGCCATTGCTCCAGCATTCGGCAACAAGATCTGTGTATCTAGCCCTCTTGTGCTCATTGGCCTCTTCAATCCGGTCTTCCCAGGGGACAGTAAGTTCCAGCAGAACCACTGGCTTTGTCAACTCCGATATTAACACCATGTCCAGGTGGAGCGGAGTGGCTGCGATGTTCTCTGGGAACTTGAACTGCCTCCCTAGGTCGACCTGGAGCTGCCAGTCTCGTGCAGTGGCAGGAAGCTCTCCCGAGGAGCTAGGCCGATGCTGAGCCCTCTTCCCTGCTCTTATAAAGGTGATGGACTGTTTGGGAGCGTGCTGATTTCTTCACTGCTGTTCCCGTAACAATTTTGTTTTACCAGTCGGGGTGTTAGCCCTAAGATGAACCCTGAATCTGGAGGACAGGTGGACACTCTTCGTCTTTCCTCTACCATTTGGCATGGGCAATCCTACCAAGAGCCAAAGCGTAAAGTCTTGACTCCTGCCAAAATAGGTCTCCAGATCATTGAGGAATGCCAGCCTTCAAACCGCAACATGGTGTGGTCCTTCTTCCAAGAGGACAATTGGACGAATGAGTACCTGCCATTCTGGCCTCCATATTTTCCTCATCCATTTCAATCTGCCCACCACTATCACTGTTCCTCTTCTATACGTGGGCTATACCTCAACCTAAAGCAACAACTGGGCAATGAGAAGTTTCCTCCAACAAGAAGAACTCAAGATGTAATAGTGCTTCAAGTTAAAAATAGAAGAAGAATGAATTGGATTTTGTCTTCATTCAAATGGTAGTTCTGGAATTACTTAAAAATTATCTCGGTTCTAAATGTATAGAAGCTTGGTTAGAACCATATGGAGCACCAGTGTTGTGAATGGATTTGATTGGCATATAAGAAATGATTTGGAGACACGAGGAATGATGATAAAGAAATAATAGTTCTTATCTTTAGGATCTGCTAAACATTTGAATTTATACAGGGATCACTTTCAGAATTCTCTGGGGTGCTTTATACTAAAATGAAGCAGCCAATCTGAGCACAACAAACTCACAAATATGTCAATGTGATAATGAGAAGTTAATCTCTTTAGCAGTGCTGACTAAGAAATGATATTAGTCAGGACTCGGTAGATATCTGCTCTCCCTTTCTGTGAAATACTATCATGTGATCTAGTAGGATGACCTTATAATGCAGATGGGGCCTCAGTTTAACATCACACATGGCACTGTTTCAGTAACCCATTAGGTAGTACAATCAATGCATTTATACAGGTCTTTTAAGCAGAGCAAAACACCTCAAGTTTAAACACAAAGGTGTTATCATAAATTTTGATATGGAGCCACTTCAGAAATTAGGACAGAATGACAAAGGTTTGGACAAGGAGGTAAAAAAAGGAGTTGTAGAGCTGCTAGTTCTGGCAGCTGCATCTTGCTGGAACGATCAAAATTGGCATGTGGCAGGTTCAATTTTTCTGACTTTCATTATGGCTAATCGTTCTAAGTCATGACGTTACTTATAAGGTCTCAGCTGTGTTTCAAAACCAGGCCTGTTAAGTGCAATGGAATGGCTGTGATTTGTGAACCTTAAAGACCACGAAAAATTTCTTCAACCCAAAAAGCAAACAATTTTCATCCTGTTATCATTTACTTTCTATCATAGGATATTACAGTTTATCATGAACCCATCCTTAATTTACTCATTGCTTTCACCCTCTTATTCTTCGCCCATCCCCTCACTGCCCAGGTAGGTTTCAAAAATTGTCTTTGTAAAGGATTTTACAGTATATCTTCAGTTTTTATTTCACTGCCATGACGGATTATGGTAACCAGTACAACTATATGCATAGTCACATCATACCACTGAAACATTAACATCCAGGTAACATCCGATTATAGTCTGAAATGCCACTATGTGCAAATGTCTTTGTCTTGTTTAGTTATCAAATCCCTGCATTGAAACAATTGACAATATCATTAGCATCTCCCAAGATTTTAAGGCTACTGAAGCTGGCTCTCAAAAGGCCCATCAGCAATCCAAAGAAGCATAAGTCCCCAAAAAGGCCATGTTCAAAGGAAAACTGTCAGAACTCAGTTTCTCTCAGCACAAACTCCACCACCTACAGCAGCGGGCTAGTTAAAAACAGATTGCTTTCCTATTGGTCGTGGCTTGAAATACTGAAGTGTGTAGTGATGCCAAGTTACTATTCTGTTATGTCAGCAAGTTCCCATCTGTTGAACAGCTGTCTTCCCCAGATTTTTCACTTAAAGTTCTGCTGTCTTCCAATGTCTGTCCATACAAATGATGACTGCAGAAACCCAAAAGGCCTGGCTGGAAATGTTGAAATATCTGCATTAAAATTTCTGTAGTAAGATATTGACAGATGTATAAAAAGGCTGTGAATGTCAGCATATAAACAATTTAAAATGATTTTTATTTTACTTTTTGTTATCAGTAACCAGCTTTGGTTAAGAATAGACTGGACTGAGATGGATTAAGTGTTACAAAAAGCCAATTGTTGAGGGAAAATGGAACAAGGTGAGCTTGGATTGTACATTTGAAGAATACACAGTGACAGCAGCAAGAAGAAAATCAAAAAAGGAAGACATTATGAAGGAACTCATATCAGGCCTAAAGTATGAGATATGTTAGACATATGTGCCAATAGACAGAGGTATAGAGGTCCACTCAAAATTAGATAAGCATACTTTCTGAGGAGTTTAAACACTCTTTCAGCTTCTGAGGTATAAAGGTCATAAATTATCGTTCAGATGCAGCTACTGGACATCTATGTAGGACCAACATGCCAGGTGCTCCATTACAGAATGTGTAAAAGTGCACCAATGTCAAGCTGGATACTTAACTACCCATGATAAATTCTCAATGTTGTGGCTTCATCAAATCTCTGTTCTACTTCTCCTGTTCTGATAGTGATCATCTTTCCCTTATTAATTACAATGGATTTTTAAAAGTTGCTTTTGAAATTATTGTTTCCCAATGCAAAATGATTTTGGCCTGTTTAATGTGGATGACATCCATATGTAAATACCACTGCTCCCAAAATTTGTACTAAGTTGACCTCCCACTTTGCAAGAATCTGAATTCCACCTGCAATCAATTTTCGAAAGGATATCAAAATAGTTAAAATAAATGGCAAACAACTCATCTGTTTTTCTTCCATTTTTGCCTAGGCCTTTTCAACATATGCACAAGATCAGAAGAAAATGAACACTGTGAATTTTCTTTTTCTGTTCATGTTTCCCTGCGACTGAAACAATATATTTAGAAGGAAAATGATTTATTGCACTACTGCAGGTAGGATAATCAATGCCGTCAAGCATTATACTTCCAGTTCCACATTTTTTCCTGTCCTGCCCAGAATCTCTGCTGTGTCCCTGCTCTTAGAACCTCTGATCTATGGCCTGAAGCTCTGCTACTCTTCTCAAATCATTAGAAGCTGCTTGCGCTTCTGAGTGAATTCCGACAGAATCCAACTTTGCTTGTGGTGAAGAATTTTACAATGATGATGATGTATAAAAAGTTCTTTAATTGCGTAACACTCACCTCATTCAATATCATTCAACTGTTCAGCTTGTGGTATCACTGGAAAGAAAAACAATTAATAACTCAGCTCAAGGATCCTTTACCTAATGAAGGGTCTTCAACCCAATGTGGTATTTATTTCTCTTTCCACACAAGCTATCTAGCATGCTCAGTTTTTACAGCAAATACTGTTTTTCTGTGTTAAATTTCCAGCATCAGTTGATTTTATTTCACCGCTTTAAAAAAACCTGTTTAAACATTCATCCAAATTCCCTTCCTCTCCCCCTGCCCCACACCCTTTTCATTTTGTTCAGTTCTATTGAAGAGTTATTTTTTCTCTGACAAATAACCAGTTCTGACATGATGCCCACACCCAAACCTTCCTTTTCTCCTTAACAGATTACATGCTAGGAATTTGCTCAGATTTATTTTAAGTAGCTTAAAAGACAAAAAAAAAATGGCCAAATAAACTGAATGATGGCCAGTTTTTCCGTTCAATCCAAATGGACTTTTAGATCAAGTTTGAGGGCAGTGCATGAAATGAACAAAATATTACATCTCTAGAACCTAATTTTAAATTCAACTGAGCAGCAAGATTTTGAGACTGAATTGTTTTGCACAGAACTGATTACGAAGCAACTTAAAAGTCAAACAAAAAACTGGTGATACAGCACCATTTTCAACACCCAGGCTCCTGAACAAAGCAAGCTGTTACAATGGAAACCTACTACACAGAGATAGTCATTGCTTGATGCTATGCATGTGGGGTTTCAGAGATAGTGTCTGCAAATAGCAGAGTTTCTTTCAATCTATCCTTAAAATGTATCTCATCACAAACAAGATGCAGATGCTGACAATCCGAGCAACACACACAGAATGCTGGAGGAACTCAGCAGGCCAGGCAGCATCTATGGAAAAGAGTATAGTCAATGTTTCAGGCGGAACCCCTTTGGCAGGACTGGGGAAAAAAAAGCTGAGGAGTGGATTTAAAAGGAGGGGAGAGGGGAGAGAGAAACACAAGGTGATAGGCGAAACCTGGAGGGGGAGGGATGAAGTAAAGAGCTGGGAAATTGATTGGTGAAAGAGGCAGAAGAGGAAGACCCGACATAGATTGGGAGACCGCTTCGCCGAGCACCTACGCTTCATCCACCAGACAAAGCGGGATCTTCCAGTGCCCAGCCATTTTAATTCCAATTCCCATTCCCATTCCAATGTGTCCATCCATGGCCTCCTCCATTGTTGTGATCAGGCCATACTTAGGTTGGAGGAACAACACTTTATATTCTGTTTGGGTAGCCTCCAACCTGAAGGCATGAACATTGATTTCTCCAACTTCCAATAATGCCCCCTACCCCCCTTCCTTCACCATTTCCCATTCCCTTTTCCCTCTCTCACCTTATCTTTGTCCACCCGTCACCTCCCTCTGATGCTCCTCCCCCCTTTTCTTTCTTCCATGGCCTTCTGTCTCTTTCATCAATGAACTTCCCAGCTTTTTACTTCATCCTTTCCCCACATGATTTCACCTATCACTTTGTGTTTCTCTCTCCCCATCCCTGACCTCTTAAATCTACTCCTCAGCTTTTTTCTCCAGTCCTGCTGAACGGTTTTGGCCTGAAAAGTCAACTGTACTCTTTTTCTAGATGCTGCCTGGCCTGCTAAGTTCCTCCAGAATTTTGTGTGTGTTGTTTAAAATGCACCTATTTTAGCTCTCTCTAGTTACTTGTTCCATGATGAATGTTACCAATAATTAGATCAAAATTTGCATAGGTTTTACAGTTGAATTGTATGTTTGTCAGTTTAACATTAGTTATCTGCTTGACATAAAAGAGAATACTTAAATCTGTAACTCTGTAATACAAGTACCTTATTTCTAAAAAAAAGATGCAAATATAGCTGAGTGAACTTTAAATCTTCCAACAAATGTAGTAACTGCATTAAAACAAATTTCACCTCAGAAAAGATATCTTTATTTTCTAACAGGCCAGTATTCGGTGCCATAATTACAGCACAATTGCTTTCTTCTTCCAAAAGGCATTTATTTCACACTCTCTGAATAAACATTTCAAGCTGAGGTAATAATTCACTGGAAAAGTTATTTGTATAAAATGACATGATAGATTCTGCAGCATGTATGCCCATGATACAGTTAATTGCATCTGTCACCCACTCAAATGGTACAAATGGTAAAAAGGGAGCAAGCAAAAAAGGAAGAAATTGAAATTCCAGAACTCTATTATCAATATATTAGATAATAAAAGATTTATAGCTTCAGATTTTTTCTTTTTTGTTCAGATGCATGGTGTAATTGTCAAGTGCTTATTTCAGATTGCTATGAATACAGTTCTTTTTTGTAATGGCAGACTAAAATGATAACAAAAACTGAGAAAAAAAATACATCTGATCATGCACTCTCTCCTTGACCAATGTCAAATTATTTGTCAGTTTACTACCGGGGTAGATTCTGCAACCAAAGCAATTTCGATGCCTTTGAAAAAACATTGCCAGATTAATTTTCATAACTGGGCACCTGATTGCAGAGGAGTTAAGAGGACAAAATAAGATTAGCTTTATTTGTCACAGGTAGATCAAGACTTATGGGTGAAATGTGTCGTTTGCGTCAAATCAAATCAGGGAAGATTATGCTGAGCAGCCTGCAAGTGTTGCCATGCTTCCGAAGCCAACACAATTCACTAACTCTAACCAGCATATGTTTTTGGAATGTGGCAGGAAACCGGAGTACCAAAAGAAACCCACACTGTTATGGGGAGAACGTATAAGTCATTGGATATACTTAAAGCAGGAGTTGATAAGTTCTTGATTACTAAGGGTGTCAAACGTTAAGAGAAGAAGGTAGTAGAATAGGGCTGAGAGGGAGAATGAATCAACCATGATTAAATGGTGGAGCGAGCTCAATGAGCTGAATGGCCTAATTCTTCTCCTATAGCTTTTGATCTTATTATGAATCCCTTTCAATTTCTCCATTATACAACATAGTTTAAGCAAAATTCAGATCAGCAAATTTAGATTTTGGCAATTTCTTCTTCCCAATGATTCTTAAAAACATAGAAACATAGAAAACCTACAGCACAATAAGACCCTTCGGCCCTCAAAGTTGTGCCAAACATGTCCCCACCTTAGAAGTTACTAGACTTCCCCATAGCCCTCTACTTTTCTAAGCTCCACGTACCTATCTAAAAGTCTCTTAAAAGACCCTATCGTATCCGCCTCCACCACTGTTGCCGGCAGCCCATTCCACGCGCTCACCACTCTCTGAGTAAAAAAACTTACCCCTGACATCTCCTCTGTACCTACTCCCCAGCACCTTAAACCTGTGTCCTCTTGTGGCAGCCATTTCAGCCCTGGAAAAAGCCTCTGACTATCGACATGATCAATGCCTGTCATCATCTTCTTATGCACTTAAGTTTCTTCTTTTAAATTTCCTCTGAGATCATAATTGAGAATAGTTTTCAGTATGAGACTTCATTCTTTAAGCTATCTGGATTTTTTCCATGCTGTCCAATTACCAAAGCTTCTTCATTGGGATTCCTGTTGGAATTTTTGAGAAAAATCAAAAAATACATTAGTGTGATCCACTAAGAGCCCTTAGAGAACAATCATGATCCAAATGAGAGGAGATCGATTTTAAAACTTGCCTTGAGAGATAAAAAAAAGTGCACAGAAATGGAATCATGGTTTTAAATGTTCAAAAAACACGATAAGGCTTGAGCTGTCTAGTAGAACGGTTCAACAAAAGAAAGGTCTGCGTAAAATAAAGATACAATGGCATTGAACATATGATTAAGAAACTAGAGGAAATGTGTGTCCTTTCAGACTAATCCAGGAAAACAGCTAGATTATTCAGGATGTGAAGAATAATGGTGAATCTCCAACTACATTCAGAAAGCACACAGACCTGCAATTCAGAACAGCAATATTTATTCTCTGGATTGCCAGGTGTGAACTCCCCAGTCTTGTTACTTAATGGGTTTAGATGCAAAGAACACCACTTACTAGCCCTTGGCACCTGCGATTCCCGTGCCATGGTCTGTGTGTCCAAGCAGTGAGAATTACATACATCAGTGAGAATTCATCATCGATGAATAGTAGGATTAACTTTGTGGTGCGGCAGCTTCACAGATATAGAAAGTAGTTCAAATATACTGCAGCTCAGCTACTGAAGTTTGGTCACCTTGGCTCTGAAGTGAAATTCCCACAGGCTGAGTAACTTCCCATTATTTCTTCAGATTAGCTCTGCTCTCATGGGAAGCCTGTTAGAGGTGAAATGCAATTTCATGGCAGGAAAGTGCTGGGGCAATCTTGCAGCCTGGGTGACCTCAGTCCTCTGAAAATGGCTCAGTTATAAATCACATCATTACTTGTACGTTGTCATGGAACAAGTATAAGATGCAGGGCAATTTCTGCGGGCAGCCAAATTTGAAATGGGTCTTCTGTACCTCCTCACTTGTCTCCTACCACATCACCGAGGGCTTGACGTGGTCTGTACACACCAGCTGTGTAGTGAAAAATGCACAACAGTGCCTCTTTCACCTAAGACAGTTGAGGAAGCTTAGTATGTGTAGTTGTGAATTCCCATGATTCAGGACATTTACAAAAACAGGCATGAGAAAAGGGCTGAAGGATCATCGGAGACCTGAGTCACCCCAACTACAATCTATTCCAGCTGCTACCGTCTGGGAAATGGTACCGCAGCAAAAAAGCCAGGACCAACAGGCTCTGGAACAGCTTCTTCCACCAGGCTATCAGACTGATTAACTCACGCTGATTTGAGTGTATTTCTATGTTACATTGACTGTTCTGTTTAGTATAAGTTATTATAAATTACTATGAGTGCACATTTAGACAGAAACGCAACATAATGATTTTTACTCATGTATGTGAAGGATGAAAGAAATAAAGTCAATTCAATTCAATAGTCAAATAGCTGAACAATCTCAATACTCAATGAATAGGGTCTCAAAAGCTGGGCTCAGTCTGACTGGGGTGTAGGACTTGAGGAGGAATCTTCCAGTGCAATGCTTAGGAACCTCCAACACTGGGCTGTCAGCTGAATATAACTACAGATCAAGCAAATTATGCGTTCAAAAACTGTTGATAAGTATGGGGCACCGTCCTTTGAGACTACTCCTTTCCTGGAGTACTCTATTCACTGCCAACTAAATGGCTAAACACCACCAGTTTCAAACTGTACCTTTGTGATTTGCCTGCAAGGTCCAGCCCATGTTTTAAACAGACAGCAATACCACAGCTAATATTGTTTCACTGCAAACAATTGTCTTCTTTTGCGTTAAAGTCTAATTCTTATGAGTCATTTATAAGAGATGAGGTGGAAACCGATTGGCTAAGGGTAAATATTGTTTCTGATGCTCAGAGATTCTTTGAAGACACGATTGTTTCCATTCAAGATGCCAATAGGTTAAGTACACATAAACACACACATAGATACACAATGACACTAACATCCTGGAAGAAAGTGCTGCTTTGAAATTTGAAGGTAAAAAATAGTACACAGATGTGCAAGGTGTACTATCATGTTCAAAGTAGAGCCTTATTTTTCTCTTTCTCACAGATCATGTCTTCAAACAAGTCATTAAGTTTTACCTAAATAAAGGCTTTGAAATGTGTCTTTTGGCATTCCCTAAAATAATGCTGGGAAAATAACCAGATGCTCTTAAGGGTTGGAAAGAAGCAGGCTGTGGAGCTGCCAAGTTACAAACTGATGCACTGTAGAAGAGTCCAAACTCCTGAGTCTCAATGAGATTACAGAATTCTTCTTTGGCTTAGGGGGAAACACATCCACAGCCAAGCTTTCAGTGGATTGAGGCTTTTAGAAAAAACAAGGCAAGATATGCAAGGACATTCAGGGAGGGAGTTACAGCCAAGGTGCTGGACACAGGTCTGACCATGTTAATGGGGTTATATTATAGACGACCGAACAGTTCATGGGATTTAAGAGGATCAAATTTGTAGAGATTGCAGACTGTTAAAAGAAACATAAAGGTTGTGATAGTAGGTGATTTTAAATTTCCACATATTGACTGGGGCTCCCATAGTACAAAAGGGCTAAATGGAAAAGAACTTGGCAAATTTGTTCAAGGATGTTTCCTTTATCAGTGCATAGAAGTCCCAACAAGAGAGAGTGCAATACTAGATCTCCTATTAGGGAATGAGACAGGGCAGGTGACAGAAGTTTGTGTAGGGGGACATTTTGCATCTAATGATCAAAATGCCATTAGTTCCAAAGTAAATGTGCAAAAGGATAGGCTTGGTCCGCGAGCTGAGATTCTAAATTGGAGAAAGGCCAATTTTGATGGTATCAGAAAGGATCTAGCAAGTGTGGATTGGAACAGGTTTTTTGTTCTGTCAAAAGTGCACTTAATAAGTGGGAAGCCTTGAAAAGTGAAATTTTGAAAGTAAGCTTGTATATTGCTGTCAGAATAAAAGTAAAGATAAGAGGTTTAGGGTACCTTGGTTTTTGAGAGATATTGAGGCCTCTGGTAAGAAAAAGGAGGTGGTGCATAGCAGGTATAGGCAAACAGCAACAAATGAGGTATTTGGGGAGTATAAGAAATACAAGTGAACTCAAGAAGGCTATCAGGAGAGCTAAAAGAAGGGATGAGGTTGTCCTAGCAGACAAGGTGAAGCAGAACCCTAAGGGCTTCTACAGATACATTAAGAGCAAAAGGATAGAAAGTGACAAAATACGTCTTCTGGAAGATCAGAGTGGTACCTTTGTTCAAAACTGAAAAGGGCAGGAGAGATCTTAAATGGATATTTTGTATCTGTATATACTCGGGAGTCTATAGAGTTGAGACAAAGCAGCAGACAAAGAACTGTGTACAGACTATAGAGGAGGAAGTGTTTGCTGTCTTGAGGCAAACTAGGGTGGATAAATCCCCAGGGTCTGACAAGCTGTTCCCTCGGACTCTGTGGGAGGATATGACAGAAATTGCAAGGTTCCTAGTAGATATATTTAAAACCTCCTTAGCCACAGGTGACGTGTCAAAACATTGTAGGATAGCTAATGTTGTTCCGTTGTTTAAGAAAGACTCTATTAAGCCAGGAAATTATAGGCTGGTGAGCCTGACATCAGTAGTGGGAAAGTTACTGGGAAGTATTCTAAAGGACTGGATATTTAGATAGGCAGGGGCCTATTAGGGATAGTCAACATGGCTTTGTACATGGTAAGTCACGTTTAACCAATCTTATAGCTTTCCAGGAAGTTACCAGAGAAGTTGATAAAGGCCAGGGAGTGGATGTTATCTACATGGACTTTAGCATGGCCTTTAACAAGGTTGCGCACGGGGGTTAGTCACGAAGGTTCAGTGCTTGGCATTCAAGATGAGTTAGTAAATTTGATTAGCTTCAAAGAAGAAGCTGGTGTAGATGGTTGCCTCTCTGACTGGAGGCCTGTGGCTAATGGTGTACTACAGGAATTGGTGCAGGGTCTGTTGTTGTTTGTCATCTATACCAACAATCTGGATGATACAGATTTGCAGATGACACCAAGACGGGGGTGCAGTGGACAATGAGGAAGACTATCAGAGCTTGCAGTGGGATCTGGATCAGCTGGAAAAGTGGGCTGAAAAATGGCAGATTGAATTTAATGCAGACAAGTGTGAGGTGCTGCACTTTGGGAGGACATACCGCAAGTCTTACATGGTGAGTGGTAGGCCACTGAGGAATGCAGCAGAACAGAGTAATCTGGGAATACAGATCCATAATACTTTGAAAATAGTGTCACAGAAAGCTTTTGGAACATTGGCCTTCATACATCTATGTAGTGAGTACAGGAGTTGGGATGTTATGTTGAAATTGTACGACTTTGGTGAAGCTTAATTTGGGGTATTGTGTGCAATTTTGGTAACCTACCTACAGGAATTAAGATTGAAAGAGTGCAGAGAAAATTTGCAAGGATGTTTACAGGACTTGAGGACCTGAGTTAGAGGGAAAGGTTAAATTGGTTAAGACTTTATTCAGTAGAATATAGAAAATTGAGGAGACACTTGTTAGAGATATACAAGATTATGAGGGGTATAGAAGCATGCTTTTTCCACTGAGGTTGAGTGAGACTACAACTGGAGATCATGGGTTAAGGGTGAAAGGTGAAAAATTTAAGGGGACATGAGTGGAAACTTCTTCACCCAGAGGGTGGAGGGAGTGAAGTGTGAAATAAGCTGCCAAAGCAAGTGGCGGACGTGGGTTCGATTTCAACAAATAAGAGAAATTTGGATAGCTATGTGGATGGGAGGGGAATGGAGGGCTATGGTCCAAGTCCAGATCGATGAAACTAGGCAGCTCAATAGTTGGATACGAACTAGACGGGCCAAAAGGCCTGTTAATGTGCAGTAGTGTTCTATAACTCTATAAGAGTAAAAAAAATAAAACTATTAAAAGTAATTTCTCTTTACCACTCTTTTTTAAAAAAATAAAATCACCTGATCAAGTAATTCAGGTTGGATTGCATTCCCAAATCTAAGCAGCTCCTCACCATGAACCCAAGGCCAAAGTGCCATTTTTTTGATATTCATACCTGTCAATCTGAATTACTGGTGATTTATGGGACAAAATATCTGCCTGCATAAACAAGATGAAAATACGTATTATGCAAAACATACATTGTACAGAAGAGGTTCATTATATTACTGGATTAACAGAACAGCTGCATAAGAACAAATAAATAGGAGCAGAAGTAGCCCATCTGCCTCGTCAAGCCTGCTCCGCCATTCAATAAGATCATGGTTGGTCAGGCCATGGACTCATCTCTACCTATCAGCCTTTTCCCCATAACCCTTAATTCCCCTAATATACAAAAACCTATCCAACCTTGTCTTAAAGATATTTACTGAGGTAACCTCCGCTGCTTCACTGCACACATGGTAAAACAGATACAACAATGGTAAAATTTATAGAATACAATGTGTTAAGGTCACTGACTTTCAGTGATTGCAAAATAATTTGCAACGAACTAAATATGCCAGAAGCCGCCAGGAGAGAAAATTAAGCAATTGCATTACTTCAACAAGTTAGAAATTACTAAGAATTTGAAGGTATCGACAATTATCTTGAATGTTACAATGAAAACGAAGATTAGGAAGATGCAATCGTCTAAAGCATTATATGAAGACAGTCCGTTATCTCACTATTTGTCTGCACTGATATTGTTCATCTACATTCAATCATAAGAGCATGGCAGATGAATTCCTCTGTTGATAACTATTAAGAACTAATGCACAGTTTTGTAGTACTGTAGAGGTATTGGTAGTGTTCTAATTTGTTCTCCTTTTCATTTAAATACATAAGTTGTTATTCATTTAAAAGGTAGTTTGTCTTTTGTATACCTATTAACTATTTCCATGGAACTTTGGCTAACTGGGGCAGCCACTTATGGGCCAAATTGTACCGGTCTTGATGTGTCCCAAATCCATTGTTTATTCTTCCTAAAAATTAACTTTCTTCCATCTAAAATGAACAGCATGGTCTAAATTTACAACTAATATGATAATATGTTTTTCCCAAGAAGTATGCTTCTATACTTAAAGCTTTATAACCCTTAAAAGCTCACTGGCCAAATCATCATATCCAGTTATTGCTAAAACTCAACTGCCTTAGTTTTAAAAAATTCCATCTTTCTTTAAATTTTTGCCCTAAAATTTAAAACCTAAGGCAATTGATTACAGACCTACTCAGCTGGACCTTTATTAGGTCACTCAAAGATCACACCTGTTCCAAAACCTCCTTCTTTCAGCAAACTCCCTAATAACAACCTGACAAAACTCCTCTGTACAGTTAAATCCATCAAGCCATTCTGAAAGTGTGCTGCTCAGAATTATCTACAATGCTCCATCTAAAGTTTATTCAGTGATCTTTAGTGTTCGAGCACAATCTCATGTCCTTCGAATTCTATCCCACTATTTATCAAAACCAAGTGATCTGTAAGCTTTTTAAAGCATTTTTACCTTCTTGCTATGTCTCAACATTTGTGTAAGCATTAAATGCTCTTTTCTAATTTTTTTTCCCCAAGAGTGCAGCTTGTCATATACTTTCTTTGCAAATTTGCCCTTCCAAAGTGATCAGGGAGTAATTGGTGATGGGAAACGGGCACAGAAGAAGGGTAGAGGCCAGCACAGATCAACCATAATCATACTGACGGGGAGGGCAGGCTTGAAGACTCCTGTTCCTATTTTCTTTCTCCTTGTGCCTGCTGGTACGATTTTACATTCCGGCTTAGAAATTGTTTTACAACATTTTAACAATATTAACATCAGTTGGAGAGGATCATCTAAAACTGTTTATATAGGTCACAAAATAATCAGTATTATAAGGTTCATGGAACAATGTTCCCAGGTTTTCTTGTCTAATGCACTGTACCAGTTTTAGTGCAGTGCATTTTTATCTATCACTGTCCTTTGCAACTGCCAGAATTTAGCCCGGCAGCCATCATCTTGACAGGCTGTTCTTTCTTTCTTTCTGCTACGGGGGATGCTGCTACATTATGAATGGATGCTAGAATGATGAAAGGAGGGGACTAAAGCAGAGCAGAACACAGAGCCTGCTCTGGTTGCTTCTACAAGTGGAGCATGAATGAACTCCCTGAAGCAGCAGTGGGCACTAAACTGTGACACATGGCAAGGGTTAACAGCAGCAGCCTTTTGTGATCTCAAAAACAAGAATCTGACAGTGAGAGAGGAAGGGTCTCGGCCCAAAACATCGACTGTACTTCTCCCAGAGATGCTGCCTGGCCTGCTGCGTTCCACCAGCATTTTGTGTGTGTTATCTGACAGTGATCTACATCGGCAATACAGCTGAGGCAATCATGTGAACTTCTTTGGGATTGCTGGAAATCACAGGCCTGACTGAAGACAATTGTTTTGTTTTTAAATTAGTGTGGTTTAAGGGGAAAATAGGGATAATAAAAATTATGATGATTATGAGGACACGCAGTCCTCTTTTACTATCATTTAGTAATGCATGCATTAAAAAATGATACAATGTTCCTCCAGAATGATATCACAGAAACACAAGACAAATCAAGACTGAAAAACTGACAAAAACCACATAATTATAACATATAGTTACAACAGTGCAAAGAAATACCATAATTTGATAAAGAACAGACCATGGGCATGGTAAAAAAAAAAGTCTCAAAGTCTCTCAGAAGTCCCATCATCTCATGCAGACGGTAGAAGGAATAAAAGAAACTTTCTCTGCCATGAACCTCCAGCGCCGCAAACTTGCCGATGCAGCACCCTGGAAGCACCCGAACTCAGCCGACTCTTGAGTCTGTCCGAAAACTTCGAGCCTCTGACCAGCCCTCCAACACCAAGCATCGAGCACCATCTCTGCCGAGTGCTTCGACCCCGGCCCCGGCAACAGGCAATAGGCAAAGCCGAGGATTTGGCGTCTCCACCTCCGGAGATTCACGATCGCACAGTAGCAGCGGCAGGGAAGCAGACATTTCAGAAGTTTCTCCAGATGTTCCTCTGAGCTTCTCACATCTGTCTCTATCAAATCAGGATTGTGCACGGACCCTACTTAACAAATACGATATCATTTCGGAGCGGCTGCGCGCGCTGCGTCACGCCGCCATTTTCTCATATACTTTGGTAGCATGATTAAACAATCAATGATGTTTTCAAACCAGTAAGGTGTTAAAAAAGAATATACTGGAGAATAATTTTGGGGGTATTGTTCTATTGTCAACATCAGTTGAGGGAGTTTAGGCTGGAGAAAGGTGCACAATAAATCTTGCAGAAAACACACATCCAAATGCCTTCCAATTAGGAAAAACGTTCAATACTGCATCCCACTATTGTTACAATTTTGCACCATACTATGATTTCTCCTTAAATTCCTAGCTATCTATCCTCTTAATAAGCCCCATTTGTTGAGCTCTTTGTGCCAGAATATACCATCCTCCCTTCTCCATCTGTAAAATATCAGAGGCTGTTTGAATGACTCAAAATAAGCTACTCAGTAGCCAACCACACAATATTACGAGAACACAGAGAATGATCAGGTTTCTTTATTGCATGGCTTAAATCCAAAAGCAGGACAACTGAAATTGAGAAACCATAACACATAGGCACAAATTCAGGAATGTACTGGTGTTCCACTGAACAATTTATTCTATTGCTTGGAACTGGATGAAGCACTAAAACTGAATAACCAGAGTGCACATGAAAAAAATACACATCAATTAATTTAAAAACGCAAACAATGTCCTGACGAAGGGTCTCGGCCTGAAACGTCGACTGCACCTCTTCCTAGAGATGCTGCCTGGCCTGCTGCGTTCACCAGCAACTTTGATGTGTGTTGCATATCAATTAATTGCTAGGTTTTGGGGTTCCTAACATTTTAGCCTTAGTGATCATTAAACAAATTACCTGCTCATACCTCATTGGCCTTCAGGGAGCTCAATGTGTGCAAATTGCAGATTTCAAATGAAAAATAATTAATCAACTGCAGTTTTCATACATCCTAAGATTGTGAAGTTGGCCCTTTTATTAATTATTCAAGAAACTTGTGTCTAAATTGTTAAATGAACAGGTACTATATACATACCAGAACAAAATAAAAAGTCATGATCAAATAATTAAATGCTTTAATAGATCAATGGAAAAAAAACATTTTTCCACACAAATCCTTAAATTTTTTAATAGATGGAAAGCAAACTGTCCAAGAAACTGACCTACCACCCTCTTCATGATTTGCATTGATAAATGTAACAGAAGTTTAGATAGAAACAAGTAGTTTCAAAAAGGAATGTGCATTCTGAAATTAACCCTTATTTATCTTCTGCTCCCCACAGCTTAGTACTATTTCCGATTCAATCAGTTGGACAATCTTGTCTCAGCAAGGACGAATATTTGAGCACCTGACTGATCAATTTAAACTTTCCATGCACCCTTGTGAGGAAGTGCCCATCTATGCTATCCACTTACTACAATTCATGAATGCAACTGGATACCTGTGTTGGGAAATACAGGGGCAATACCCTTCTTTTCCATCCCACAATTAAGTGCCAAGGCTAAGCCTTTACTATCTATTGAGATAAATTTTATGATACAGCAGTAAGTTTATTCAGAAACATGCCATTTTCACAGTTACCCATTCCCCAAAGCGTTTTACGTTAAGTAACCACCTTCTACAATATTTTCATATGGACCATAGTTCTGCCATTTAGTCATGAATTAAACAGTAAAAGCACTTTGGCTCCTTAATCACCATTTAACTGATTCCTTGCAGAAAGCTTGGATATTTTTGACAAATTGCAATATAAGCTCAGCATTATAAAGCACACTGAACATTCTGCACTGCTTTCCTACACTTAAAGCAGGGCATCCCAACTTGGGGTCCACAGATCCCTCACTTAATGGTAGGGGTCCATGGCATGAAGAAAGTTGGGAACCCCTGACTTAACAGTCATAAAGCCATGGAACACCATATCACAGAAACAGGCCCTTTGGTCCATCTAGTGCATGCCGAACCATTAATCTGCCTATTCCCATTGACCTGCATCAGGACCAAAGTCCTCCACACCCTTCCCATCCATGTATCTATCCAAACTTCTCTTAAATCCTGAAATCAATTCTCCTACATCCGCCACTTACACTGGTAGCTTGTTCCACAATTCACTCTGACCAACCTCTGAGTGAAGAAGTTCCCCTTCGTGTTTCCCTTAAATATTTCACCTTTCACCCTTAATGCAGGGCGTCTAGTTTTAGTCTCACATAACCTCAATGGAAAAAGTCTTCTTGCACTTATCCTATCTATACCCCCCATAATTTTGTATACCTTGATCAAATCTCCCCTCATTCTCCTACGCTCCAGGGAATAAAGTCCTAACCTGTTCAATCTTCCCATAAAAATTTTCTCAGCGCTCTTTTAATCTTATTGACATCATTCCTGCAGGTAGGTGACCAAAACTGGACACAATACTTCAAATTAGGCCTCACCAATGTCTTATACAACTTTAATATAACATCTCTTCGCTTCAGAAAATATCAGAAAATCTATGATGCAACAGATCTACTCCAAAGGAACAGATTGAATTACAATTCCACTAACATGAAGCAAATTTTAACATGTTAAGAAAGATACTTTAATTATCTGGAACACTTTAAGAACAAGGAGAAGCCTTTCAGTAACAGACAATAAACTGGGCCTTTCCAATCTGCACCATAACACGCCGAGATTAAAATCACTGTTATTTTAATGGCACTGCCTCAATATAATTGAAATTTATACCAGTTTTAATTGCATAATTAGCACCATCTTGATAAGCTTTGATAGGTAATACTTGGTAACGGAAAAGGCAACACAATGCACTAAGGCAGAAGCTGTTTTAATGTGGTTTAAAATATATACTCCTTATTTTTCTTCAAAGGTCGAGATGACTGGAAATACTGGATTTCAGAGACAACAGCCAAAGACATTTGTTGGAGCAAATCATCCTCCACCACCAATGATCAGCAACTCTCAACCCAGAATAAGAAACAACAGAATAGAGTCGATTCCAATCAATCTGATCGCATATCATACTCCCCAGACTTAACCAATCAATTTGGCTTATTGAACCAAATGCTCACGAAAAAGCTGGCAATGTTGATAAAACAATAAGGCAAAAGTGAAAGGCTTACGATTGCTTCCTGCCCAATATATTTCGGAAGCAGAAGAAGAAAGCGCTTAACTCCGAGTGGAGTCATCGGGACGCCATCGTGATGACGTTTTTTTTAGCAGGCTTTCTTATTTTTACGAGGCCGGGTTGCTAGCTCGACGCTCAACCCAGCATGGATGGAAAGCATGCAAGGGAGCTGGCTGGATTCGAACTCAGAAGCCTTCGCTCCGAAGTCCGGCGCTGATGCCACTACGCCACCAGCCGACAGATGTTTCAGAAGGTATGAAAATATTCCAGACAGATAACAAACAGTATAGAAGTAATCATAGCAGAATGAGGCACAGCAATTTACTCTCACTTATTGTGATTCTAAGGAAAATTAGCCCTAACTGCATTGTAGATAGTTCACTTGCAAGAAAGACTCTCAAAATCATTATTTACTTGAATTTAATCAGATGTTCCATCTTCTTTGAGTAAATATTCCATTATCTATTTCCACATTTTTGCCTTCAAATTCTCAACATTGAAATATTACAGATTGCAAATCCAACAGGGAGAAGATAATGAAAAACATGTTCCTGGATACAACTAGAAAGCAAATTCAAAACTTTAATGATTAAGGGGAGGAAACTTCAATCAAGAAGAATCAACACTCCCAAATATTTCTCTGGCAGTCAAGGCAAAAAGCATGAAAAACTTTGATCTGTTAACAATTTCACATTTACCTATGATCTATGCACAGAACTATTTCATGAAGGTTACTTCTGTGGCACGGATATTTTGGCTAAAAGCCTTCACAGGATTCTGATCTGCAGAGATGTGTTACATTGTGTTCACTCTAGAGTTTTGTTTTGAAACAAGTCATAATTTTAAAGTACAATTTATTTTAATCAGCAGAAAATAAGTTTCATTTTAGACCTTTCTTTTATTAAATACATTCTATAACAACTTGAAATAACTATTCATAATTACAGAAGTTTCTGTATTTATTGCAACCTTTCAATTTTGTTCAGTCTAACTCATTTTTATTACAAATGAACCAAGTGCAAAGTGCCACAAATATGAAATTAGTTATTCAAAGTGCTTAGCTGGTAAGTGTGTTGTCCAGTGAGGCAGAAAGTCTCTGTTAGATGGTATTACCCTTGAGGGATAACGCATTTATATTGGATTCAATTAATTCAATGTTAGTAATTCAGAAACTGTTTACAAGTCGAAACTAATTGTTGGGCCAAATTTCTTGTAACTTGGTAATAAGTTCAATTTAATTAATGAATTTGATACGCTCAATTCTTACAATTAGATACAATATTGCTTCATATTAAAACAGCGGTAACGCATCTATTTGCTGCTAATTGCAGCAAATAGTCTATTGAGGCAAGATTTACCATTAGAAAATACTGCACACAGTATCGAATGAATGAAGGGTATTTCGCTATTGTTTCTAGCAACATGCTTCGTCACCTCCATTTTATTTTCCCTTAACCTTATTTTTCTCCAGTCTAATTTTTTTAAGATCCTGGGTATTTTGAAAGGACTGATATGAGTACAATTGTAAATAATTCCAAATCTTTGCAATTTGAGATCCTTTTGATTATATATTATTTATTCTTCTGATTCTTTTGTCTCTATTTCACACATAAATCCAGACCATCTTGATACCCTCGGCTGCAATGAGGTCCAAATTCCTTTAAGTATAGAGACTGATAGCTGTGTTGGTTGAAAGAGCAGAAACTTGATTTTATTAATTAAAAACTATATTTGCAGCTGAAGAATTTGTTAAAATTACAATATCCAGCAGAGTGCTTGCAAAAATTCCCTCCTGCTGTCATTGCTGAGAAACCTTTCAGAAGTAATGTTATAATAAAATCAGCTGAAGATAACAAGTGTAGGCATCAAACAAGGAAGATGCGTTGATTTGTTGTTATTAAGATATGGTGTTCCTTATCGTATCTTTATATCTTACATCCTCTAAGAACATTTACATTATACCCCTCAGTTCAAACAAGTCAGATTTGATCTTGACCTCCAGTGATGTTCTTGTGGAGATTCCGTATGTTCACCAGTGACAGTTTGGGTTTCCTCCGGGTGCTCCCGTGATGGTATTGAGTTTGCTGACTCTGAAGTTCTAAATTCAAACAAAGACCTTGAGATAGTCATGAGTACTCTCCCTAAAGGGAGATTATACTGTAACTATTCAATCTTCAAAGACCAGTTCACTTCCCTGTTTATTATTTATGTTGAGTTTAGCTGCCAATACCCACTATTCGGTGGGTCCCCTCTCACTACCAAAATAAAGACACTTCCAGCTAACAAAGGGATCTAAAACAGTTCATTTATTTACTCCGATACACATTTAAATCCAAACAATGCTATTAAAACGCATTTAAAACTCAGAATTTCTATCTTAAACATTTCCCAAGTTCTCACAGAGGATTTCTACCTTATACATTTCCAAATTACAAACTATTTCTAACACACAAATCATTTCAAAAGCTTAAAGCATTTCCTGAACATAAAGCATAAACAATAAAAGATTTCCAAGGATTTCCAAAGCACAGGTACAATTCCTATCAACTGAAGAGAAAAACCAAAGAGTTGCAAATGAACAATGTGTCTGTCACAGAAACTGAAGCTGAAGGACTGGATTCTCACTCAGCCCATGTTTCATTCATGTTTCTTCTTGATGTTCTTTACCCCATTTTAATAAGCCTGAACTGTTATCTATGCTTAAATGATTTCTCTCCCACTTGGGTGACTTTGCAAGCATGAGATATTTCCTCAGGTATCCTTTTAACAGAAACGGTCTAAAAGCATTTTCATAGACATAGATCTCAGCTTAATGTTCACAATGGACAAACACTGTAAAGCTAACTTCCTTGAGCACATAAAACCTTTTAACTATAAATGGGCAAAGAAGATGGTGGCGCGACACAGCTCGCAGCAGCCACTCCAGTGGTGATGTCTGTTATTTGTCAAGTAGGGTGCCGGGCATAATCCTGATTTGATGGAGACGGACGTGAGAGCACGGAGGAACATCTGGTGAAACTTCTGAAATGCCTGCTTCACTGCTGCTGCTACTGTGTGGTCCAGAATCTCCGGAGGAGAAGGCTGAGTCCTTGGCTTTGCTTGTTGCTCGGCAGCCAGGGCGGGGTCGAAGCGCTCGGCAGAGGATGGTGCTCGGACAGGCTGTGTCAGAGACTCAAAGTTTTCGGATGGACTCAGAGTCCGCTGCGGTCGGGTACTTCCAATAGTACTGCATCAGTGAGTTGGCGGCGCTTGGAGGTTCATGGTGGGGGGCGTTCCTCCCTTCTGCCGCCTGCGTAGGATGATGAGTCTATCGGGACTTTGAGAATTTTCTTTTACCCGTGCCCATGGTCTGCTCTTTATCAAATTATGGTATTGCTTTGCACTGTTGTAACTATATGTCACAATTATGTGGTTTTGTCAGTTTTAGTCTTGGTTTGTCCTGTGTTTCCTTGTGATATCATTCTGGAGGAACGTTGTAGCATTTTTTAATGCATGCATTTCTAAATGACAATACAGGTGTCCCCCGCTTTTTGAATGTTCACTTTACGAAACCTCACTGTTACGAAAAAAGGCAGCACGCGTAAAAGCAGCGTGCGATAAAAAGCAGTGCACGCCCCGGGCAGCCAATCTCCCCCGGATTTGGAACTGCATTCTCGCCGGCGTTGCTTAAACATGTGCCTATCAGCAGCCGTTAGCAAGATGAGTTCTAAGGTATTGGAAAAGCCTGAAAGAGCTCGTAGTGGTGTTACACTTAGCGTAAAACTAGACATAATTAAGTATTTCGATCGTGGTGAACGAAGTAAGGACAAAGTGAGTTTGGCTTGTGGAAGTTGACGAAGATGATGTTGAAGAGGTTTTGGCATTCCATGACCAAGAACTGATAGATGAAGAGCTGATGCAATTGGAAGAGGAAAGGATAACAATCGAAACCGAATACAGTAGCGAACGGACCAAAAGTGAAGTCATCTGGGAACTGAACGTGAATCAGCTGCGTGAGATTTTCGCTGCAATGATAAAGTACGACTTTAATGTTGAAAGGGTACGTTGGTTTAAGGCATATTTGCAGGATGGTTTGAGTCCTTACAAAGAACTGTATGATCTAAAAATGTGCAAGGCTAAGCAGTCAAGCATACTGTCGTTTTTCAAGCCTTCCACATCAGCCACAGAAGACAATGAACCTCGACCTTCGACATCGAGGCAGGCAGACATAGAAGAAGATGACATGCCTGCCCCGATTGACGACGAGGTGATACCCCAGTGTCCTACCACCCCAACCCCCAGGCCGTGGACAGATACCGATTCGCGAAGAATGCAGTGGTAGCCGAGATGCACACAGCATGTCTTTAAGAAAAAAAGCCGAAATAAACAAGCTAATTAATTAGGTGCCGCCCGGCACATAAATGTTGGCCCAGATCAGAGGCGATTGCCGATTGCGTCGCCTCTGATCTTGGCCGACATTTACATGCCGGGCGGCACCTAATTAATTATCTTGTTTATTTCGGCTTTTTTCTTAAAGATGTGCTGACTGTGTTCCAGCTACCGCTGTACTGCTGTATTCTCCGCGGATCGGTATCAGTTCACTGCCTGGAGGGTGGGACCACTGCACCACCCCAACCTTCGACGACTCAGCCTAACACACCATCATCAGTGTGCTCGATGTCTTCCCGATTCCCGTAAGTGATACACTGTACATACATTATTTCTACTTTATATAGGCTGTGTATTTTTACATGTTATTTGGTATGATTGGGCAGCTTCATAGCTTAAAGGTTACTGGAGAGAGTGTTTTGCCAAGAGCGCTTGCGTGAGACTTTCGCTACGGAGAACAGTGCAGGCAATCATTGTAGAGAAGTATTTCTAATTTATATAGGCTGTGTATTTATCATATCATTCCTGCTTTTACTATATGCTACTGTTATTTTAGGTTTTATGTGTTATTTAGCATGATTTGGTAGGGTATTTTTGGGTCTGCGAACACTCTCAAATTTTTCCCATATAAATTAATGGTAATTGCTTCCTCGTTTTGCGACATTCCGGCTTACGGACTGTTTCATAGGAACGCTGTACCTTCGGATGGCGGGGGAAACCTGTAAACGAAAACTGAACTGAAATATACCAATTCTCGATACGCTAAATGGTATAATTCATTTCTTCTGCAATCTTCCTTGAACTAAGCAACTTAAAAGTCAGTCTGTCCATTTGAAACAACCCAAACCAAACAATCCATTGTCTTATACTGCATCTCGCAAGCAGTAAAGCAGATGCAGTGACTAGCATCTGCTTTCTCATAGACAGAGTATCAGCAAAATACAACTATTTTCAAAGCTGAGTGTTTTTTTTAAACTTCAAGTTGATTACTGTACTGCTTTCCATTTACAACCCCATTTCCAGAAAAGTTGTGATATTTTCCAAAATGCAATAAAAACAAAAATCTGTGATATGTTACTTCACGTGAACCTTTATTTAACTGACGAAAGTATAAAGAAAAGATTTTCAATAGTTTTACTGACCAACTTAATCGTATTTTGTAAACATACACAAATTTAGAATTTGATGGCTGCAACACACTCAACAAAAGTTGGGACAGAGGCATGTTTACCATTGTGTTATATCACCTTTCCTTTTAATAACACTTTTTAATCGTTTTGGAACTGAGGATACTCATTGTAGTAAATTTGCAATTGGAAATTTTGTCCATTCTTGCTTGATATAAGACTTCAGCTGCTCAACAGTCCGTGGTCTCCGTTGTCTGATTCTACTCTTCACGATGCGCCATACATTTTCAATAGGAGATAGATCTGGACTGGCAGCAGGCCAGTCAAGCACACACACTCTGTGTCTACAAAGCCACGCTGTTGTAGCCCGTGCAGAATGTGGTCTGGCATTGTCCTGCTGAAATAAGCATGGATGTCCCGGGAAGAGACGTCGCCTTGATGGCAACATATGTCTCTCTAAAATCCTAATATACGCCTCAGAGTCAATGGTACCTTCACATACATGCAAATCACCCATGCTGTGGGCACTGATGCACCCCCATACCATCACAGATGCAGGCTTTTGCACCTTTCGCTGATAACAATCTGGATGGTCGTTTTCATCTTTGGCACGGAGAACTCAACGCCTTTTTTCCGAAAACTAGCTGAAATGTGGACTCATCTGACCACAGCACACGGTTCCACAGTCTTTCGGTCTAACTGAGATGAGCTCGGGCCCAGGGAACTCGCCAGCGTTACTGCATATAGTTGATGTATGGCTTCCTCCTTGCGTAATACAGTTTTCAAGTTGCATTTCTGGATGCAGCGACGGACTGTGTTGAGTGACAATGGTTTTCTGAAGTACTCCCGAGCCCAGGTGGCTATAATTGTCACAGTAGCATGACAGTTTCTTAGGCAGTGCCGCCCGAGGGCTCGAAGATCATGCGCATTCAACAGTGGTATCCGACCTTGCCCTTTACGCACTGAGATGTCTCTGAATTCTCTGAATCTTTTCACAATATTATGTACTGTAGATGTTGAAAGACCTAAATTCTCTGCAATCTTGCGTTGAGAAATGCTCCTTTTGAACTAACAATTCTCTCTCGAATTTTGACACAAAGGGGTGAGCCACGACCCATCCTTGCTTACAAAGACTGAGCCTTTGATGGACGCTACTTTTATACCCAGTCATGATACCTCACCTGCTACCAATTAGCCTGCTTAATGTGGAGTCTTCCAAACCGGTGTTACTTGAATATTCTGTGCACTTTTCAATCCTATTTTAACTCTGTCTCAACTTTTGTTGAGTGTGTTGCAGCCATCAAATTCTAAATTTGTGTATGTTTACAAAATACAATTAAGTTGGTCAGTAAAACTACTGAAAATCTTTTCTTTGTACTTTTGTCAATTAAATAAAGGTTCACATGAATTAACATATCACAGATTTTTGTTTTTACTGCATTTTGGAAAATATCCCAACTTTTCCGGAAATGAGGTTTGTACATTTTAAGCACTGAAGATTGACTTCCATTTACGATAAGAAGTTAAACAAACTATTACTTGAAAGTTTACTTACATCCATTTTTGATCTTTCAAGTGGCAAATGCTATGTTCAGAAAGCAAGCTTTGTAAACAGGTGAAAGAAAGTGAACACCTATCACACCTTAATTCCTTCCCACTTTCCAAATAGACATGGATTGTTAGATTAAATGGCCACTGTAAATTACCCCAAGTGTATAGATAAGTGACAAAATATGGGATATGCTCACTGAGCTGTGGGGAGAAATTAAGAAGAGTTGGATGAAGGTTGGGGCAAATTCAGTGAGTTGAAGGGACTGCTTCCATACTTCATGCAAGGTATCTCAGGAACGTATGGCAATAAAGAAAGCATCCATTATTGTGTATCCTGCACAATAGAAAACTCCTATAAATAAACAGGCTTTACAGCTGCAGATTGCAATCAGGTACATTGATAGATAGTTGCTAAGATAATGAACTTTTGTTCTTGAATTTTGGTATAGTATATATAATTTTTAGCCACTGCTTATCCGCGTAGTTTCCAAAGATAATAAGCTCTCATAACTGAACCAATCCATGCAAGTTTCCCACTGTGTGTAACATTTAAATAAATAATGATACTCCATACATTGGATGCACCAATGCTATACAGGCAAACTGTTAAGGAGTTGCTGAGAAAATCTCAGACTTATTAAGACAGATAGATACACAAGTGACTGCAGATGCTGGCCTCTGGAACAACACACAGCTCCCTGAGTTGCTCATACTTATTACATTGCTTTCCAATCCACTCTGAATCATATGCAACTGGAAAATGGTTTAAAGTGGGCAATGACAGGATTCTGAATCACAGATGACATAAGGAATAAAGCATCTTCTTGCAATATGCTGGTGAAGAACTACACTATTTATCAAACATACAACTGATGACTACATCAGATGGTAAAACTATAGCAGTGCATTTTTTCTCTTCATTACAGAATATGACATTAAATAGTTGTACTTTCTCATACAAGGCCTAGGTTCTGTTTAAAAAAAGAGACGTCCCAATCACAGATGGATTGTGTTACATGCAGGAGCCATCTAAGAATTGTGAGAAACTAAGCAATATTCAGAGAAGAGGTATGGTTCCCAAGGCTAGATTGTTTGATTGAACACAAAGGGCACCAAATGCCTCACTTGTTAGGAAACCAACCATAATGTCAAATTTATTTGAGGGCTGATTCAAAAACTGCAATTATTCAAAAAGTCATGAATAACATTAGTGTTAGTATTACAGAGCTACAATCTGGTAACTATCTGCTTGCAACTGCTGGTGAATGAAGCAAATTTCCTTTGAAGAAATCATGAGTCCGAAAACTTTATTGCTTTATGCTGTTAGATCAGGGGGTCTAGGCACCCCTTGCTTAACGGTACTGGTCCATGGTATTAATAAAAGGTTGGCAACCCCTGTGTTATATGATCTGTAAGTAGCAAGGATAGAAAACTATATAACCTACAGGAACAAGCTAAGCAGATATCCTTTCTGGAGGTATCAGCAGATAAACTTTCACTATCCATGAGTGCAGCAAATTCAAGAAAACCTAACACGAGAGCAAACAGAGAACACGTAACATTCACCTATGAATATAATTCATTTATCATTAAATGTTAACCACTCTGTGAGCAGAAATGCCCTTCACATCTGAAAGACTTTGAAACAATGTGCCATCAAGACTCAGAATAACAAAATATTTTTAAAATATTAAACACAAGGTAGGATGTTATATTCCATATTATTGTCATACTGTGTCTGAACATTTTCACTTTAAGAGCACTGCACAGTTCCCCTTAGAGACTAGAGGACTGCATTGCTCCGAGAATGGCCAGTATTTTGGGTGTGGCAGTAAAGAAAGCAGAGGTAAAATAAAAGCCTTGAAGTTCTGTAAGCTCTAGCAGATGCACAGGATTTTACTATTCCACAGATACATACTACTTTTTGCCAATGGATGGAGAATTCTTACAAGTGATAAACATGAAAAAGGATAATCAACAGAAAATCAAGCATGTACATTTATACTGTAGGTCCCAGAAAAATACCATTTCTTGCAATGGTTGCCCTGGATTTTATGCATCACCAATTCAGAGCTCTTTGCCACAAGTGGAATTGATCCAATACCACACTCATCTCCAAATTATTAACTTACAAAGACAAATAAGTAAAGAATAATGGGTTAAATATATGCTTTAATATTTTCTTCTGAATTTAAAAACACATTAAAGCTGCACTCCAGCTGATGAGAAATAAAGTGAAATTAAATATCATACTTGAGTCATTGTAACCTTACTCACAGGTGTCACTAAAGACATCCATTTGATCTCACCTCACCACTCTACCATCTTTCCATTAAAATATTGAACTTCTTATTCACATACCCTGGCAATATCAATTTTAAAGTTAATAATCGTTTTTTGTTGAAGTAATTACATATTTGATCTCACAATATTTGAAATGAGACTGAATTACTGATGTGATGTGAAGGATCCCCAGGAATTTAGCTTGTACATTGTCAATCCAGTAACTCATGCTCACAATAGAAAACCATAATTTCAGCATTACCAGTACAATTCTCCTCACTTAATATTGGCTAAACAAAATTATCTATTTGCCCACTCAACCTTTTGATCAATATTTCCCAATGCATATTCAGATAAGTACAACATATCATTAAAAATTAGATGATTCAAAATAATCTTTGAAATGTTTTATACATTGACAGTATCTCTATACAATTTATTCCTTTATAAATCAATTAGTAATTAAATGACAATTTAATGGCACAAGGAAAGCAGGAAATGTGTGTTTGTTTCACTCCAACAAAAGATATGCTCTTTTCCTGCAGAACAGATTAAAACAGAACAATGACATGAGTAACTACAAATGCTAATGTTTGGACTTGCACCTACAAACTAGTGCCTCAAAACTTCAAATAAATTGTATTGAAAAAGCATCATGCAAACTATTACATTTTTACATTTCAACACATTACCCACATTTCTGTCAGTTGTAAGACATGACACAAAATACATAGTCAAATCATGTCCTACACTTTTAAGTAGCTTTGATATGGTTTAATCATTTCAGAATCATTTCTTCACTATATTAAAAAAAAAGTAAGATCCAGTGTTTCACAAGTTACAGTTGGGCATCAGGGCTTGTTGCTTTGTCATGAAATAACAGTGACTTTGGGTGAGAATATATGTATAATTAAACATGGAAATTACAAAATGGCTGCCAAGGTCACCGTCTTCTCAGGAAAAGCCAGGTTCATGTATATGAATGCACTCTCCGTTAAATGTTAACTTGGGTCTCCTCCAGTGTAAATAGCTTGTCAACAATTTGTTTGGTGTTAAACATTGCCATTACTTTTTTCTAACACCTAGAGACTATTTCTGCAAGTTAATTGCATTCCTCCAGTTCTTAACTGTAGTTAAATTTTAAAACATGGCAATATAATATCAGGTCCATCTGTGCTCACTGTAACCAAAATATAGCAAAATGTTTTTACATTCTGTACCAATTCTTGACTTTGAGTTCATATTATAATTTGTAATGCCCTATTGAAAACTTCTCCTTACGTTACACAATTAACCAATTGATTATTCGAACAAATATACAGCTGCATGTTCAATTTACTTCAACCTCAACTGCCCCTGCGGAAGATGCCTTGCCATCCACCTCGTTCCTAACAACTTGTCCACCAAATGGATAAGTCAAATTCTAATCCTTGGCAGCATGGCGTTTGGACAAGGTGAAGTTCTTCAGTCAAACAAAAGCTTAGAACCTTAATCACAAAATTTCAGAAAGGAAGGTATTGCTTCAATCATATAAGACGACGAGATAATTTTCATTTGTCCGATTACAAGTCTATAGCGTTGGATCTCACTACAAACCTGTGTATTAACCTCATCTTTCATCTTTATCCTTTCACCTTAGACTTGAGATTTGAAGTCATTTTGTTGCGCGCTATGAGAGAGTTACTAAATCTTTACTCCATTCTGTAAATAGAAAGAAAGAATAAAAGCTATACTCTACACTTCGAAGTTCACTAAGCCCATGACTAGTTTGAAAAGGCCAGGCTTTAGAGTGACCTTAACATAGATTCAGAACCTGCAAAAAAAAACAGAATCCATTAAAATGAATTAAACCTTGGCGAGCTCATCTACTCTGCTGAAATATCCTCAATAATGTGACTGTACTGCTGAATATGATCCATCTTCCGATCAAAGTGGCTCAAGATGTCTGAATGATTAATGACTTACTCAGAGAAATTGATGTAATCATACCTAAATTTTCCTTTGAAGTTGAAAAATTACAAAACATGGACAATTGAATAAACTAATTATCACAGTGAAGAGCTGCTAATATAGACTGCACTATGAGTTCAGAATGAAGCTGAGTGTTAAAAGGACTTTTGTAAGTAGAAACTATCCCAGTAATTTGACAATCTGACTCTGGGCTTGTTTGAATATATAGACCCATTAGTAAATGAAACTACACACGATAATCCTTTTGTAATCATCCATATCATTCTGGATTAACAAACCCAATTTCTAGATTATATTTGATGAACCAGATAATTCTGATGCAACACTGAATGATGCACATCATTTACAATAAGTGGTTATCAGCTGTGATAAGATGTTCCGTGGACAATAGGCTGATTTTAACCAAATGAAACAATTATATTAAATACAAAGGCCGGAAATGACAATTGAATATCATTCTTCTCAATGCTATGGTAACATTGGTTTCACTTTTCCAAATTTAATTCATCATGTGACATTCTGTAGGTGACTCAATCCTACTTGCTTCACTCTTTTACGGCTTTTGTAAGCAAAGCAAGCTTTTGGATTTGTACAATGCAGCCAAATAAAGTTGTCAATGTATGTGAAAGATGACTATCAGGTCCATCTGTGCTCATAGTGACCAATCCTTTTTGCTTCTCCATAACTTCTACTCAATTCTAAAAATTAAGCACAACATGTTCCAGTAATTCAGATCCTCATTCAAAGGGTTTTCAGAAGACAGCTGTTGTCATTGCAGAAAAATCCAGTTAGATACTACAGAAAGTTATCAACAAGTCAGGTTAATGGATCACATGTACCTAACTAAGGGGGCAACCGAGGAACTCTGGCAGCATGTCAAGTTACACTCTGGTTCAGGGTAAATAAATGGGCTTGGAAAATGAGCATAAAAATAATTCTAAAGGGTAGTCCACCGTGATAATTAGTATAAAATAAATGAAAATAAGTTCTGATGAAACAAATATTTTAATGTGTTCAAAATGAGGTGGTTTGACCCAATTAGATAGTACCTTCAAAGAGATAATTGGTGTTCTCTGCATTAAGGTTCCAGGATTTCAAAGTATTCTCTTTCTGCCCAAAGGATGATGATTAAAGTTGGGTCACGCGCATTCACAATTGAAGACTTATGAATAGGTTATTCCCTGGCAAGGGCAAAAGTGGGCCTCAAGTTCCAAATGTTACTGCCATTTAGTTGCCAGCAGGTGTCACTAAAATGCAAACAGAGTGGAAAACAACATTAACTTTCATTTGATTGTGGACAAAGGAATATCTCTTCAATTTGGTTCAAGCAACTCATCAAACTAACTTGTAACTTGTTCACTCAAGGCAAACGTTGAGGGAGTGCCACAATGTCAAAGGGTTAACTTTCAGAAGAGATATTAAGCGAAATATCACTCTGCTGTTTCAGCTTAACTCAAGATTCTGAAAGGCTAGGTAGTTGTTATCAGTGTTCAAGCCAAATGTTATACAGATGACCCTATACATTATGTGGGGTAGTGTTCCTTGAAAAATGTTTGCATCTTGATTTTCTGTAACATGCAACTGCATCAGCTGCACAGGCTTCAAGAAACACAAGATGAACAAAACTATGTTTTATGTATGTTTAGTTATTTAGATTTTTCCCACATAAATTCTGAGAGCAAATTTTTAGGCAGTGATTTGTCAATTCTGTAAGGGGAAATTTCCATAAACCGAGCAGCTGCAACAGTGGTGGGAGTGGAGGGGGAGGTAACCTATTCTGTTCAACAATACTAAAAACTGATGATCTGATCATGATTAATTTGATCATAGCTGGAGTCTTGTGAGTCACATTTTTGAAGTTGCAACAATAATCACATTTCTAACATGCTTCAACAATTACTGTGCATTTTGGGCACCCTGAGGCAATGAAAGGCCAAACTTTTGCACAAAGATAACCCTAAAACATCATATGCTTATGCCAAAATACCAGCGAATAAGAACTTTCTTAAAATGTTTAAGAAATCACTAAATATTTATGAATACTTATTTATCTTGTTTTTTTTAACTGAAGCATCAGAGGCTGAGGTGAGGCCAGGAAGAAGTTTATAAAATATAGATAAGGTAAACAGTAAGAATCTTCTTTCGAGGATGGAATTATCAAGTGCCAGAGGACATGTATTTAAGTTTAAAAGGGATATTGAAGAGCACGAGCCAGTAATCATTGGAGGATCAGAGGTGGAGAGGGTCAGTAACTTTAAATTCCTGGTTGTCACCATCTCAGTCACCTGTCCTGGACCTATCATATAGGTATAATTGCAAAGTAAACACAATGCCTTTATTTCCTCAGGAGTTGGCGGAGATTCAGAAAATTTCTATAGAGGTGTAGTGGAAAGTGTGTTGACTGGCTGCATTATGGCCTGGTATGGAAACACCAATGCCTTTGAGAAGAAAATCATACAAAATATAGTGGATTTAGCCCAGTACATCACTGGTAAAACCCTCCCAACTATCAAGCACATCTACTTGAAACGTTGCTGCAGAAAAGCAGCATCCATCATCAAAGATTCTCACCACCCAAGCCATGCTCTTTTCTCGCTGCTGCCATCGGGTAGAAGGTACAAGTGCCCCAAGACTCACACCACCAGATTCAAGAACAGTTACTACCCCACAACAATCAGGCTCTTGAACAAACGGGGATAACTACACTCATTCTACTTCTGTTGTTCCCACAACTGATGGTCTGACTTTGAGGACTGTTTATCTTGTTATTTCATGCTTGTTATTTATTGCTATTTATTTATATTTGAATTTGCACAGTTTGTCATCCATTGATCCTGTTTACAGTTACTGTTCTATAGATTTGCTAAGTATGTCCGCAGAAAAAGAATCTCAGGGTTGTATGTGGTGACACATATGTACTCCGATAACAATTTTTTTTTAACTTTGAGATGTGCGGGACATTTTTTTTAACAGACCAATATGATCCTTAACCAGGCTGCCAAAGGAATGGTGCAAGCAGATGCAACAGTGGATGCAAAAGGTTGGTAGACACATGAATATGTAGGGAATGGAAGAATGTGGATCATGTCCAGGAAGAACATAATTGGTTTAATTCAGCATCATGTTTGGCACAGACATTATAGGCTGAAGCGCCTGTTTCTATGTTGTACCATTCTATTTTATAAATCATCTCACCAATCAGTGAAAAAAAACTTTTCTTACGATGTATGCAAGAAGGTGGTGTGCTCAGATGCAGCAGCCTCTCTGGGGCCATCCAAAGGTGTTACTGTCTTTTTAAAATGTCTTTTTTATTATTGCAAGACACCGTTAGACATTAAGAAGTTGAAGTCTACCCCACCAATGATTTGCTCATTAATGAAGGAGCTGGACTTGGTGCAGACCGTGTTGCTGCCTGCTGCAGAAAGATGTCAGAGTCGGTGCATGAAAACAGTGTCAGTATAACAGCAAGTGATTGTTTTACTTATGTCTGCAAGACCCCCGTTGGAAGTTGGTAATGTAGAATATTAATTGATAATGCAGTGTAATTGAGTAGTTTACTGGTGAGACCCATAATGGGAGAGCTGTGTGGCTCAGTTGTTGCACAGACCAGGCCTCATGCTGCGGGCTCACCTGTTGCAGCCCCCCAGGAGGGGAGATACAGGAGGCGTTGTGATGTGGTGCCCATGCTGGATTGGTGGTCTGGCTCCTCCTGTTCGTTTTGCCCTCCAGTGTTCACTCGGTGATAGAAAATCTGTATTGCGTACGTGCCTTTGTCTGCAGATTGCTGAGGGCTTACTCTTACCGACAACAACCATGTACCAGACATTGCACCTCTCCCGGAAGTTCCGGGAGTCCCCTGTATATTGATAGTGGCTCCCTGATGCCGACAAATTATATACAATATCCCGGAATTCGATATGAGAGACAGAGAGAGACAGAGAGAGAGAGAGAGAGAGACAGAGAGAGAGACAGAGAGAGAGAGAGAGAGACAGAGACAGAGAGACAGAGACAGGGACAGAGAGAGAGAGAGAGAGAGAGAGAGAGAGAGAGAGAGAGAGAGAGAGAGACAGAGAGACAGAGAGAACGAACACCATGGCAGAGTGTTCCAAAAAAAAGAAAATATAAAACGTACTTCACCCCAGACTACACTAAAGTGTACCCCGCCTAATATGGGTCAAAAATAATGACAATAGTGACTTTTCTATTCCCACGGTGGGTTAAGACTGTAAAAGACATGTTAACAGGTGTCATTCATTCATTAGTATAGCTAACGTTATTTAAACTAGCTGGCCAGCTGCTAAGGAGCTACTCTATTGCAGACATCCTGCAAATTGATGGTGCTACCTGCCTGAAATGAGTTTTTGCAGGATGGGATGGCTGATGTACCATCAATTTACAGGGCAAGTCACTCTGGGATTTGGGCTATATAATATTGTTTTGTGTGACAAAATGTTTACTGCTATCTTATGTGTGTTAAGTATGTGCCTTGTGCTATGTATGACTACTGGTAATAAGTTTTTCACCTTGGCCTCGAAGGAACGTTGTTTCGTTTGGCTGTATTCATGTATGGCTGAAAGATAATTAAACTTTAGTTTGATTGGACAAAGAGATAATGAGCTTAAGCCAGATGTGTGTCCAAGGGGAAGCCCTGCAGATGTGTGAAGCTAAAACAGGACCTCAAGGAAGAAATGGATTATTGATGAGAGATAAGAATGAGAAGTCTGAGAAAATATTCAAATCTAATTTCAAAATGGAACAACTCATAGTATTTAACACAACAGCTCATCTTGTAAAATCAGAAAAAAGGCCAAAATCATTTCTAACAGCCACACCATATGTGGTGACAATTCCACCCAAGCATTTCCCACCAAATGATATAGTGATGAATCCAACTGCAGGTGTCTCCCAAGAACCTCATGGTCTGAAAAGTGACCAAAGAACAAATTTTATTATTTGGGATAAATCAAACGCATGCTTCTTTCCACATATAACTCCCCTTCAAAAACAAGCACTAAATAAGTTACAAAATTCTGGAAAAAGTATGTTTACTTAAATAGAGCAAAAATTCTCAACCACTGCAAAAGCTTGTCCAGACAATTCCTGGCAAGTTTCACATCCCCACAAAGCAGCTGCAGCATGACAGTGATGCTGTCATATCATCACAACATGCTACAATTACGAACATCTTCTGGAATTTGCTGAAAAATGGAACATACAGACTTTAAGTGAGTACTGTCAGCTGCTAACGTAACAATTGCCAAAAGGGTTAGTTCCAACCTTATCATAGAATCTAGTCCCCTTAGAAAAACTAGATATCAGGCGAGTGCTATTTTGCAGATGATGTTACATCTCAAGGCACAAAGGTGTTAAAATGTGTCTTTTTTCCACATGATTTAACCAATATAAAACTGGGATATTGTAGCAGCTGGAACCAAACCAAGAAGTCGAATAGAATCACCAACAATCGCATTGCTTTCTGCAAACTGCTTTTTTTCAGTTTTTTAAATTCCAACTTCAAAATGCATACAATGTATTAAAAAATCAGCAGATTTGCTGGCATATAGAGGTAAACATATTTAAAAAATAAGCAAGTACTGTATGTTGCATTAACCATAGAGCTACCTTGCCCTCTAGTGGACAAAACTGAAATTTGATAGAACTTTACCTCTCTCACTTTAAACCTAATTTCTCTAGAATTTGATACTTAGATTATGAAGACACACAGTCTTCTTTTATTGTCACTTAGTAATGCATGCATTAAGAAATGATACAATATTTCCTCCAGTGTGATATCACAAAACACAGGACAGACCAAGACTGAAATAACTGACAAAACACATAATTATGAAATATAGTTACAACAGTGCAACAATACCATAACTTGATGAAGAAGTCCATGAGCACAGTAAAAGTTCAAAGTCTCTCAAATGTGCTACATCTCACACAGACGGGAGAAGAAAGAAAAACTCCCCCTGCCATGCCCGACCACAATCCGTCTCTGAATCATCCGAAAACTTCAAGCCTCCGAATCAGCTCTCCAACACCGAGTACTGAGCGCCATCTCTGTCCGAATGATTCGACCTCAATCTCTGTCGCCAACAGCAGGCAAAGCCGGGGATTTTGAGGCCTACCCTCCGGAAGATTCCCGACCACACAGTAACGGCAGCAGCGAACGTGCGTTTCAGAAATTTCTCCAGATGTTCCTCTGTGCTTTCACGTCCCTCTCCATCAAATCAGAATTGTCCATGGCCCCTATTTAACGGATACGATATCATTTTCACTCTGGGAAGATTCTGACCATCTCCTCTATCTATGCCTGTCATAATTTTATTTACCTCTAGCAGGGAGGCCCTCAGCCTCTGACACTCGACAGAAAACAACCCTAGTTGGTCTAACCTCTCCTTATACTAATACATTTCATTCCACGCAACATCCCGGTGCGCAAGCCTCTTCTCCACCTTTTCCAGAGCTTCCATAACCTCCTTATTGTATTGCAACTACAACTACACAGGATGCATCAAATCTAGTAAACCAAAGTTTATGTAGTTGCCACCAGATTTCCCAACTCTTACATTCAATGCGCTGACTACTGAAGGCAAGCATACTATGCACCTTCTTTACCACTCTATCTCCCTGTGTTACTACTTTCAGGAAGCTACAGACTAACACCCCAAAATCACATTGTACATCAAACCTCCTAACGGTTCTGCTATTTCCTGTATATGTTCCTCCTATATTTCATTTCTTAGAGTTCATCAACTCCAAGAACTCACACTTGACTGGATAAAACCCCGTGTCATTTCTCCACCCAAACTTCCAACAGATCAATGGAGAAGAAATTACGGAGGCTTATGCATGGATATTTGCTTCATCTCCTGCTACAGGTGAAGTTCTGGAAGTTTTGGAGGGTAGCTAATGTTGTAGCATTACTTAAGAAGGGGAGCAAAGACAAGCCAGGGTACTGGAGGCCAGTGAGGCTGACATCACTGATGGGCAAGTTACTGATGAGGATTCTGAAGATCCTCTCCAGTAACAGGCAGGATCTATTAACATTTGGATAGACGTTGTCTAATCAGGGATAGTCAGCATGGCTTGTTATTTTGGAAATTGAGTCTCACAAATCTCTTGGTTTTTGAAGAGGTAATCGTGTGGATAGATGAGGGTAGGACAGTGGATGTTGCCTATATTAACTTTGGAAAGACCTTTGACAATGTCCCACACTACCGACTACTCTGGAATGTTAGTTTGCATGGGATTTCCCTTCAGTGCTGAATGACTGGTTCCTTATTTTGAGTAGTACCTCAGACACTTCACACATTGGTGAATGGAAACATCATTTTAGCATTCCATTAACATTTTACAGGTTTTAGTAAGCGGATCACTTACCATTCTTCTACCCTATGAAGAGGACAAACCCAATAAAGTTAATCTCTCTTCAAAGGATAATCCAGCCATCCCAGAAATCAATCCTGTGAACCTTGACTACACTCCATCTATCAAAGTAAATTCTTCCACGGCTAGTAAAACCTTCCAGTATGCAATATTCCACATGCGCTTCTACCAAAAAGTTGCGGTGAGACTTATTAAAAGTTCCACTCCAATTCTCAGGGAATAAAGGCCTTATCAGTGGCCTTCCTAATTACTTGCTCTGCCTGCCCATTAACTTTCAGTGATTTGTATACAAGAACATCCGTCACCTGAACACCAACACATTTCATTTTCTCACTACTGAACTGCATTTTTCCTCACATAGATTTCACACTTTTTTCCATATTTTTCCACATTATATTTCATAAGTCAAATCTTAAAAAATTCACTTGGCCAGAGGATTGGAAAAGAATTCAAAATTTTCCTTATTGGGCACGGCATGAATTTCCCTTTTCCCAAATAAGTGATAGGAAACACATTGAAGTTTAAAAAAATGGCATAATTGGAAAAATTTGAAATAATCTTAGTTTAAAAATTATATTAAATGCTCAGTCTTACAAGCAACAATGTAACAATATATTTTAGATAATGGCTATGAGATAAATCTACCAGACCACACCAGTTTTTATTATAATTTTGCGCATTTTGTTCTCTCTTGCTGATTGTGGACTTCGGGAAGGGTAAGACGAAGGAACACGTACCAATCCTCATTGAGGGATCAGAAGTGGAGAGAGTGAGCAGTCTCAAGTTCCTGGATGTCAGATTTCTGAGGATCTAACCTGGTTCCAACATATTGGTGCAGATATAAAGAACGCCAAACAGTGGCTATATTTCATTAGTTTGAAAAATTTGGTTTGCCACCTAAAACACTTGAAAATTTCTTTAGATATACAGTGCAGAACATTCTGACAGGTTACATCACTGCCTGGTATGGAGGGGCTACTTCACAGGACCGAAAGAAGCTACAGAAGGTTGTAGAATTAGTCAGCTCCATCTTGGGTAGTAGCCTCTATAATATCCAAGACATCATTAAGGAGCGGTGCCTCAGAAAGGAGGCATCCATAATTAAGGACCCTAATCACCCAGGACATGTCCTTCTCTCATTGTTACCATCACGAAGGATGTACTGAAGCCTGAAGACACATGCTCAGTGATTCAGGAAAAGCTTCTTCCACTTTGCCATTCGATACCTAAATGGACATTGAACCCATGAACACTACCTCACTTTTTTAAAAAATATATACCGTATGTCATTTACGTTTTGCACAATTTTTATTTAACTATATTTATATATATGATTTACTTATTTATTTTTTTCTTTCTATATTATCATTAATTGTAGTGCACTACTGCTGTTAAGTTAACAAATTTCACAATACTTCCGGGTGATAATAAACCCCATTCTGATTCTGATTCCAGAGTAGAGATAGTACATATTATTTTCATGCTACACCATATCCAAACATGCCACTTCCTTCAGCTACAGAAAGGCTGGGTGCCTCCGACAATGTAAATTTGGACTCAGAAACTGTTTGCGTCATTGACTTGAGAGAAAGCCAGTAACATGATGAAGGTTTCTCTGCAAAATTATTAAAGTTATGTTTCAGAGATTAAATGATGTTTTGTATATTTATTTTTTATCTTGATCTTCAATTGTTCCAGAACCTTACTCATTATTTCTACATTATTTTCCAACCACAGAACACTCAGAAATATTAGCTCTCTGGCACATCGCCAGTTTGGTTAACGCAAACATGAGGAATTCTGCAGATGCTGGAAATTCAAGCCACATACCTCAAAGTTGCTGCTCAACGCAGCAGGCCAGGCAGCATCTCTAGTAAGAGGTACAGTGGACGTTTCAGGCCGAGACCCTTTGTCAGGACTAACTGAAGGAAGAGCTAGTAAGAGATTTGAAAGTGGCTGGCCTGGACGCTAGCAGGCATGAACTTCAGATTGCGGCCTCTGCCATTGATCTCGCCGGCTCCAACACCTCAGGGCATATTCAAAACCCTGACTTCAGCAACGACCATGGACACCTTCAAAGCGATTGCGCAATCACCAACTGCGACGCCAGCCTTGAACTCCAGGCCGGGTCTTTATGTGCTGCTGTTGTGACTCCCGTCTCCCCTTCCCCCATCACCACTCTGCAACCCCGTCTCCCTCAGATCCCACCGTCAGCTCCTGGACCCTCAGAGGCTCCATCTTCCTCTCACCCCAATCCTCCCCTCTCCACTGACAGCCCCAGCCTCCCTCCTCCCACCGATCCGTGCTGGGTCTTTACCATCCCCTCCGACCATCAACTGTCTGAGGCAGAACGCTCGGTCCTCAATAAGCGCCTCACCTTTGTCCCCCTTCGCCCATACCTCAGCGAGTTCCGCATTCGCCATGACGCGGAACTGTTCTTCCGCCATCTCCGTCTCCAAGCCTACTTCTTCGGCAAGGACTCTCCGAACCCCACCGATGACCTCTTCTCCAGTCTTCAACCCTCCTCCTCTTCATGGACACCCCGCTCTGGATCTCTTTATTGCTAACTGCCGACGGGACGTCAACCGTCTCGACTTCACCGCACCTTGTTCCCATTCCAACCTTACTCCTTCCGAACGCTCTGCTCTCCATTCCCTCCGCACTAATCCTAACCTTACTATTAAACCCACCGTAAGGGGGGTGCTGTTGTAGTCTGGCGTACTGACCTCTACCTTGCCGAGGCACAGCGACAACTCGCGGATACCTCCTCTAATTTACCCCTCGATCGTGACCCCGCTAAGGAGCACCAGGCCATTGTCTCCCACACCATCACCGACTTTATCCGCTCAGCGGACCTCCCATCCACTGCTACCAACCTTATAGTTCCCACACCTCGCACTTCCCATTTCTACCTCCTACCCAAGATCCACAAACCTGCCTGTCCTGGCAGACCTACTGTCTCAGCTTGCTCCTGCCCCACTGAACTCATTTCTGCATACCTTGACACGGTTTTATCCCCCTTGTTCAATCCCTTCCTACCTATGTTCCTGACACTTCTCACGCTCTTAAACTTTTCGATGATTTTAGGTTCCCTGGCCCCTACCGCTTTATTTTCACTAATACTTCCATCCCCCATCAGGAAGGTCTCAAAGCTCTCTGCTTCTTTTTGGATTCCAGACCTAATCAGTTCCCCTCTACCACCACTCTGCTCTGTCTAGCGGAATTAGTCCTTACTCTTAATAATTTCTCCTTTGGCTCCTCCCACTTCCTCCAAACTAAAGATGTAGCTATGGGCACCCGTATGGGTCCGAGCTATGCCTGCCTTTTTGTTGGCTTTGTGGAACAATCTATGTTCCAAACCTATTCTAGTATCTGTCCCCCACTTTTTGTTCGCTACATCGACGACTGCATTGGCGCTGCCTCCTGCACACATGCTGAGCTCGTTGACTTTATTAACTATGCCTCCAACTTTCACCCTGCCCTCAAGTTTACCTGGTCCATTTCCGACACCTCCCTCCCCTTTCTAGAGCTTTCTGTCTCTATCTCTGGAGACAGCTTATCCACTGATGTCTACTATAAGCCTACTGACTCTCACAGCTATCTGGACTATTCCTCTTCTCACCCTGTCTCTTGCAAAAATGCCAGCCCCTTCTCGCAATTCCTCCGTCTCCGCCGCATCTGCTCTCAGGATGAGGCTTTTCATTCCAGGACGAGGGAGATGCCCTCCTTTTTTAAAGAAAGGGGCTTCCCTTCCTCCACCATCAACTCTGCTCTTAAACGCATCTCCCCCATTTCACGCACATCTGCTCTCACTCCATCCTCCCACCACCCCACTAGGAATAGGGTTCCCCTGGTCCTCACCTACCACCCCACCAGCCTCCGGGTCCAACATATTATTCTCCGTAACTTCCGCCACCTCCAACGGGATCCCACCACTAAGCACATCTTTCCCTCCCCCCCCCCCGCTTTCCGCAGGGATCAGTCCCTACGCGACTCCCTTGTCCAGTCGTCCCCCCCTTCCCTCCTCACCGATCTCCCTCCTGGCACTTATCCTTGTAAACGGAACAAGTGCTACACATGCCCTTACACTTCCTCCCTTACCACCATTCAGGGCCCCAGACAGTCTTTCCAGGTGAGGCGACACTTCACCTGTGAGTCGGCTGGGGTGATATGCTGCGTCCGGTGCTCCCGATGTGGCCTTCTATATATTGGCAAGACCCGACGCAGACTGGGAGACTGTTTTGCTGAACACCTACACTCTGTCCACCAGAGAAAGCAGGATCTCCCAGTGGCCACACATCTTAATTCCACATCCCATTCCCATTCTGACATGTCTATCCACGGCCTCCTCTACTGTAAAGATGAAGCCATACTCAGGTTGGAGGAACAACACCTTATATTCCATCTGGGTAGCCTCCAACCTGATGGCATGAACATTGACTTCTCTAACTTCTGCTAATGCCCCACATCCCCCTCGTACCTCATCCGTTATTTATATACACACCTTCTTTCTCTCACTCTCCTTTTTCTCCCTCTGTTCCTCTGACTATACCACTTGCCCATCCTCTGGTTTTTCCCCCCCTCCCCCTTTTCCTTCCCCCTGGGCCTCCTGTCCCATGATCCTCTCATATCCCTTTTGCCAATCACCTGTCCAGCTCTTGGCTCCATCCCTCCCCCTCCTGTCTTCTCCTATCGTTTCGGATCTCCCCCTCCCCCTTTCAAATCTCTTACTAGCTCTTCCTTCAGTTAGTCCCGATGAAGGGTCTCGGCCTGAAACATCAACTGTATCTCTTCCTAGAGATGCTGCCTGGCCTGTTGCATTCACTAGCAACATTGAGGTGTGTTGCCGGTTTGGTTAAGTCCACCAGTAGTGGCCACGTCCTCAACTAGCAAGTCCCCTCAACTCCACCTTTAAGATACACCTTTTGTTGAGTTCATATACTTGCTGAAATTCGAAAATCCTGGAGTCGTAAAATAGCAATATTAGAAAATAATAAGATAATTAAGGTGGTCAGAGTGGTTTTGTGAAAGAGAAATCTCTTTTTTTGACAAACTTGCTTCAGATTTGCGGTTATCTGTTCCGAGATCTCTGCTCTTGGTGATTTTTTATAAATTACTTGGATCAGGAAGTGGAAGTGGAAGTGGAAGGATGGGTCAGTAAGTTTACAGATGACATGAAGGTTTAAAGGTTCAAAGGTTCATTTATTATCAAAGTACACAACTCTGAAATTCTCCTCCAAATAGCCACGAAACCAAGAAAGAAAAGAATGACAGTGCAATCATCAACCCCCAAATCCTCCTCCCCACACAAAAAAAAACAAACAAAAATGGAACAGAGACATCAACCCCTCAAATCCCTCTCCCTCACACTCAAAAAAAGCGAAAGAACTGGCAAACACCACAGAATATAAAAACTATAAGACCAAAATAAAAGTCCATATTCATATCCATATCCAAATTCAGGAAACTTGGGTAAAATTCTCCAGGCACAGCACAGGCTCTCCCCTCTCCATTAGCAGAGTGATCCCACCAGCAATCAAAAGGCAAGCAGCCCACGTTCACCCTCCGGATTTGCCAGGATGTTTTAATCTCCCACGTCCCTTTAATGGGTGAAATGGAGTTGAACATCAACTTGTGCCCCATCCCACAGTCTCCTCGCCACAAAGTTCGCGCTTCTTGCTTCTGCCTCCCAGAATCCTCTCGAAGACTTGCAGAGCGCTGAAGCACAGAGACAATCTCCAAACTGCAAATCACAGACTCCAACAATTTCGGAATCACAATCAAGATGGAAATCAGATGTAAAAGATATGAAAGAAATGAAATAAATGGTTTCACGGCCAATCCAGAAGATGTCAACCTTGGGAGCATTGTATGCAAGGACCATCTCGGATGGTGGCGTTGTGGATAGCACTACTGCCATTGTCATCGGTTACAATGAGACGTTGATGGGATGCAGAACTGGACTGAGAAGTGGCAGATGGAGTTCAGTCAAGAAATATGCTAAGTAATTCATTTTGGAAGGTCAAACTTGAAGGTAAGAATACAGTGTCAATTACAGGATTCTCAGCAGTGTGGAGGAAAAGAGGAATCTTGGGGTCTGCATCCATGTTGCAGCACAAGTTGACTGGGCGGTTAGGAAGGCACAAAGTTTGCTGGCCTTCATTAGTTGGGGGATTGAATTCTAGAGCTGTGAGGTAATGTTGCAACTCTATAAACTTCTGGGTTGACCACACTTGGTTTGTGTTCACTATAGGAAGGATGTGGAAGCTTTAGAGAGAGTATAGAGATTTACCAAGATGCTGCTGCCTGGAGTCTTGAAAGGATGAGATGAGTGAGCTAGGGCTTTTTCTCTTTGCAGAGGAAGACCATGAGAGGTGACTTGATAGAGGTGTACAAGATGATAAGAGGCATAGATCCAGTGGACAGACTGAGAGATTTTCCCAGAGCAGTGAGGTCAGCTAAGAAGATCATCAGGGTCTCTCTTCCCGCCATTAGAGACATTTATACCACATGCTGCATCTGTAAAGCAAACAGCATTATGAAGGACCCCACACACCCCTCATATGAACTCGTCTCTCTCCTGCCATCTGGCAAAAGGCACCGAAGTATTTGGGCTCTCACGACCAGACTATGTAACAGTTTCTTCCCCCGAGTCATCAGAGTCCTCAATACCCAGAGCCTGGACTGACATCAACCTACTGCCCTCTACTGTGCATATTGTCTTGTTTATTATTTATTGTAATGCCTGCACTGTTTTGTGCACTTTATACAGTCCTGGGTAGGTCTGTAGTCTAGTGTAGTTTTGTGTTGTTTTTATGTAGTTCAGTGTAGTTTTTGTATTGTTCATGTAGCACCATGGTCCTGAAAAACGTTATCTCGTTTTTACTGTGTACTGTACCAGCAGTTATGGTCGAAATGACTAAAAAGTGACTTGACTAATAAGAGGGGGGCATAACCATAATGTGCTGGGAGGAAAGTCTAAGGGAATGTCAGAAGTTTGTAGTTTTTATACAGGGAGTAGTGGGTGCATAGGTGGAAGTAACAAAGAGAATTAATTGAAATGTTACGAGTTACTCATATGTTATACATATTAGGCAACAATTTGCTGGAGGAACTTACCGTGTCAAGCAGCAAGCGTGGGTGGGGGAGACGATTATTGAAGTTTCAAGAAATAATTCTACATTAGACTTAAGTAATAAGTTATTTTTAAAAGCAAACAGATTACCTGAGATAAATCTCAATGCTCTAACTAACGTGTTAAAAGATCACTGGACAGGTTGATGCCGTTACAATGAACAATTGGAATTGTATGCATCACAATACTTAAAAAAAGTTAATTCTACTTGTTTTTACTTTTTTTTGTTTCTGCTCCTTGTCCCGGACACTTCATCTGGCAAGGGGACAACACCAGGACTGAATATTCTGGTTGAATGATAACTAAGATCTTTAAAAGAGATGGAAATGATTTGCTTTATGGTGAAACTTCCTAATGATGCAACATTACATGCAACCTTTCAACAGCCACTTCTGCCCTTTAGTGTGGTTCACTGTAATTCCCAATTATTTTCATTTTACCACTCGTTCCTGTTACATGCATAATTAGATGTGGATGAGTAACATATCAACACAACTTCCAACATCAGTTGTCAACCACAGCACCAGTGCCCCTGTACAACGCAACATGCTGAAATAGCCATCACCCTTTCCAGAGCAAAGCTGCACATGTTGCTTCATACTTGCAGACTGTTATCAAGCCCGCACAGACGAATTGGGCTGAAGGGCTCGTTTCTGTGCCGTATGACTCTGTGACTCTACACAAACTTGCATGCAACTCCATAAACACCTTGATTGAGGTTAAGCACAACAATGTTAAAAGACTTAATATGGCAAAGAGTAACCAGTTCTATTTAAGTTTGTTTAACATATTCACTATTTTTCAGAAAACTAAAGCTTCTTCCAGAAAATACAAGATTCAGGAAAAGAACCACATTTAAAGGAGGGTGTTTATTTTAATCTTCCCTGAAGCAGCTACAAAGAAGGAAGGGCTGTGGCTACACAGCATTTCATTACGTGTTTGAGGCGATTTGCCATGAGAGCATCTTAACTGGCTGTATCACCATTTGGTATGGTTGGGGGGGGGGGTGCGCAGAGTGGGGCTACTGCACAAGATCAAAATAAGCTGCAGAGTTGTAAACTTAGTCAGCTAGTAGCCTCCACAGTACCCAGGACATCTTCAAGGAGTGATGTCTCAAAAAGGTGGCACCCAACATTAAGGCCCCCCATCACCCAGGTCATGCCTTATTCTCATTGCTACCATTCAGAAGGAGGTACAGAAGCCCGAAGGTACACACTCAGCGATTCAGGAACAGCTTCTTCCCCTCTGCCATCCAATTTCTGAATGGACATTGAACTCATGAACACTAGCTCACTACTTTTTTATTTCTATTTTTGCACTGCTTATTTAACAACACTGTAATTCACATATTTTAACATTATTATGTATTGCATTGTACTGCTGCTGCAAAGACAACAAATTTCACGACATATGCTGGTGATATTAAATCTGATTCTGATATTATATTCATTTGCTACGATGAAAATATCCGCAATATGAGGGATAGTTAAAGATCATCCAGTCAGATAACAGCACATTGGCTGGCTATTCATCTGACATGTGGAGATAATCCAAATAACCAAAGGCGAAAGATGGGACAAGGAAGGATTCAGATTATGCACTCAAACCTCCATGACCACACACATTTGGAAGCAGAAAGACTAATTACATTCCTTTGGAACTCCTGACTTGAGAAGTCACTGGTGGCATGTCACAGCTATGAGAAGAATGGGGAAAAATGCCCCAGTGATGGATGTCACAAAGGATCTACCACTTGTGCCACAGAGTACTTAGAATACCTACTAAAGTACAAGATGTCTCCATTCAGAGATTTTTTCTTGGGTTGGTTAAAATTTTATTATTCACAAACGAAAGTGTTCAGAAAAGAAATATCATTAAACCCCAAGTGTTATGAAATAAATCTGCAAATTACTAGCCTGAATGATTATTTGAATGATTAACATTACTGTTCCTGAAGCTCAGAGATTCATTGCGGGATTCAAGCCACATTAGCTCTTAAGTGATGGAATCAAAGTGTAGAATCGATATTTGAATATTCCCAATTTTGACCTATTTGGCTTTAGTAATGTAAATAAGACACTCTTCTCAAACATCTTAAGGACTTCTAATTTTTAAAAATAATATGTTCAAAAAATCTAATTAGCTTCAGTTATGAACCATCAGGTTCTCTAATTATATAACACTTTTAAAATATTTCTTTTAATTGAGATTTGTAATCATTCATAATATTGTTGGCTCTTTAAGTTTGTTTCATTATTTCGACAAATGTCGTTAGAATGCGTAAAAAAACATATGAAATTAGTCAAGGGGCTGAACAACTCAGCTGTGAACATTAGCATTTCCACAGAGAATCAGGACCTCAATTTGTTTCACTGTGGAGGGAAGTTAATTAACCAACCAGCTGAATATACTTTATTGCATGCGCTGCAAGTGTAAGGTGAGCTTTTGAAATTATGCATGCTGAAAGAATGGGCTGAATAAAACAATATTTATTCCTCCTGAAATTACCAAAATATTGTTTTGCCTCATAAGACTGAATACCAATTCATACTGAGGCTCTTCTCCAAAATTTACTTTGGAAAAAGCTGAGCTACAGCTTTCCCAAGAGCTTCTTTGGTTTACTTTAGGGGAGCAATAAGACACTTCAAACTTTGCTTCTTGAATATTTATCCAACTTCACCGATAGTAATTTGGCACTCTGGAAATTTTCTTTTTCAATAATCAAAAGCTCCAAATATACTTAAGGACTCATTTTTTAAAATATTCATAGGAAGTAGAATTTGACTCCTGCAGATGCATGCTGTCCAGATGGTTGATCTCCCTTGACAATGCTCAAAGACAAGAGTAAATGAACTTCCTTTATTTTCCAACTGCAATAAGCCACAGGAACTGTATTTTGGGTAGTTAATTTTAGGAACATTTGGAAATTACTTTTCCTCTAAATTTATTTGACAGTTTCTTCTTCCTTCTCTCAAGGTGTGACCAAAGTTCCGCAGGTTTTGGTTACCTTGTGTTACACTTCACTAAAACTCATTGCTCATAAACAAATATCAAGTACACTGGAAAAATTTCCCCAAAGATCATTTCAAGATCATGAAGGAAAGCAGAATAATGGTGGAATTCACAATATTCACAGCAATGTTTACAGATGTTTTTCCTCCCTTCAGTGTGTGAGCTCTCTCAGTGTTAGACACTATATTCTCAAGACCCTTGTAGTGAGATGGCATGGACTCAGGGAAGCACCAACAATATATTTTCTGTGAAGCAGTGGCAAGCAGGCACCTTACTCCAGTAATCTGCACAGAGTTATTTTAACAAACACACTGACAAGACCCCATCACTGTTAGCATTCATACTGACTGCAGCACTTGCTGTCTTAAGGGCTTTTTCGTCTGTTAAAGCTCTTCTGTACCTCTGGAGCAAACAACAGTGATCTGAATGAAGTCCTGGTCTATCAAACTACCAACCCCACCCCCCAAACAAAAATCAAGAAGATGGTGCTTCTTCATCTTTTCTAATTCACGCTCACCTTCTCACCATACATTAGGTCTCGCTCATACAGGAGGCAATGATTTGCCCTACCATATCTGCACTGGCTTCACACCAAAGCAGCTTGGTTGTTCCATCCCAGCTCCTCACCGCATATTTATCCAATTTCTTCTTGAAAGTATTGTGTTCACATCTGCAGGAACATTCCAGATTCCAACCATGCATTGTGTACAAAATTTTCCTCTTCATACTCATTCCATTTATTTTTTTTACATCTGTGACTCTCACCCTTGACTCCTGCGCTAAGGGAACAGCTTTCCACAAACAAATCAGTTCAAAGGCTTTATTTTAAATACTTCTACGAAATCTTTCCCCAGCTCTCTCCAAGTAGTGGATGGGAACTCTTTTCCTCTTTGAGTTCAAGAAAGCCCCAGCACATTTTTACATACTTTCCTTCACTCCATTTCAGCATAGTCTGGGTCAGTAAGTCAGAGTATGGCCTGAAAGATCTAAATTTGGACACCAAGAGCTATTCACTTTGAAGAAACTCCAATTAAAAATTCCTGCAACATATTTTCTGTCGGAGACATGGGATCCAATGAGAAGCCGAATGAGCCTGGGCTCATGTAGCCTTCAGGCAAGGGTTCAAACCTCTTGAGGATGCCCTTCAGATTAAAAAAAAGGTTAAAGGACTTACAACACACCTTTCACTGTCTTATGCTGTTCGAAAGGATTCTATGGCCAATAAATTACTTCTTAAAGAAAAGACTAGAATGTAAGGTGGAAAACATGGCAACAATTTACATTGCAAGCACTCAGAAAGAGCAGTCTGGTAATGACCAGACAACCTGTGTTTGTTGATCAAAGGATGCACATCTTGCCCAGGAAGCAGTGGTTGGCACATCTATTTCAGTTTATAGTCTCATCCATGAGCAAAGCAGCGCCCCCTCATAATGTCACATTCACGTGCTTGGAACAGAACTGAACTCGCAAATCACTGACTGCAAAAGAGTTCTCAGAACTGAGCCACAGAGAATATGAATCAAGGGAAAATATATATATATATTTTATAAATAATGGCTTAAACATGTTGCTTTAGCAAATGCTCTGCACCTGTTCATGATTAAATACCAGTGCTGATTAAATCACTGATGAGAAACATTGAACACAACAGACCAAGGGGATTGAAATTAACACACAGCATTACATTGAAAGATTATTAAAACCAACCTGGGTTAGCAATAGCATCCGTTTATTTAAATTCACCATCTTTATTATCCTCCAGCCGCCTACAATTTGCAGAAAATCACACATTTGCTCAACTTGAATAAGCTTTATATTGAAGAGATCTGCATGTGATGGTCTAATTGTTTGCCAGGTGTCAGCCTGTTTAGAGATAGCCTTTGAGATATGTGAGACCTCGTATGTGATTCGTTATTTATGTACTACACCACAGTGAGTTTCTTCACAGATGAATAGATTGCTCCTTGATATGTGGTAGGAAATGTTATGAAACTGTACAAATTGCCTTCAATTCCAGCCTGATGATGTGCTCTTTGACAATTGAGGGACCATAAATTTGGCAGACATCTGCCTTCCAGATGTGCTCTCCAGCCAGACACGGAAGCATCTATCAAGATGATCAAAGGACACAAAAGTAGTTGACACCTGCATGAGGACCAACACAATCTGTGCAATGTGGTCCAGCTTTATAACACTGGACACTATCATGTTCAGACTAGAGGCTAACACTAGTTCAACCAAAGCTTTGGATAGCTCTTAAACAATCCAATATAAAAACTACTGTACACATCCACCTAAACTTCTGTAGTGGACAGTTGCTGTAACCTTGGCTGATCTTGGAACAATCATTTATGAAAGTCTGTAAAACATTCTTCAGAACTGACAGCAATTCATGAACCATCTGGAAATAGGTTTCTATGATGGCGACATGCTTGTGGAATTACAAGTAGAAATCAGTCAGGTTTATCAGAGAAACAAATCATTACGTAATTTCCCTCTACTCCCCCCTACAACAGCAACACAAAACACAGTCACCTAAGGTTATTGAATTAGCATGCTAAGATATTAGAGGAACAGTATACATCTTTTTTTAAGTGATCAGAGCAAAAAGACATCCTTGAGGTAGATTCCTGTCAGATGAAGGTTGACCATATAGCTATTTTTAACTATATGGGAAAAAAATTGGTTGGATTATTTAGATCCAGGATGCTTGAAAATAAATATCGTGTGTTATGAAACAGCGAATAGCTCCTTGCTCAACGGTTACCTGTAAAACCTCACATTATGTGAAACTTCCATTTTAACAAAGGTAATTCAAAAATCTGAAAGCATTGCAAATTGCAACACATAGCACAATGCTTCTAAAACCTGGGAAGTGAGGATCATCTTCTTTTCACAGCAAATCAATTGTCCACTAAAATGTGAAAATATTCTCTAGTACTTCGACAACTTCTAACCCCAGAAAGAGAAAAAAACCTGAAATGCTAGGCTCATGGTTTGCCATGTGTGAGACTGTAAGGCTTCCTGGGAATAATGATTTTTGTATCAAATATATTACATAAAAACACATTTTCATTGATATAAGGCAATGCAGAATCATTACTGCATGTATTTTGTGGTTAGCTAGAAGGCCGAAGCCCCTTTAAACAAAGAGACAGGTGCTTTAAATTTCTCAGCCTGTTTTCTCCAGAATAGGATTACAGTTTTGGGCTATCTTGCATTCACTGGTCCTAAACTGGTGCTCTTCCATCTACTTACTTTTTATAAGACACTTCCAATAGTATGCAATATTATTTACAAATAAAGAAAAGCATTATGTGGAGAACTGTGTAAGGCACTAGGTGAGCCCATCAGATACAGGATATATCTTCTTATTAAGGCAAATCTAGGAATCAAAACTCAACATAAATCAGTAACTGGAAGTTTGTATAATCAATCTTCAAAACACTGAATGGACAACAGAAGCTTGAGTCCACAAATCAAACTGATATTCATAGACAAGGTCTTTTTCCTCTGAAGCTTAACAGATAAAATTGATAGGAAGCACTGTTCACAAAGAAGGCACGTGATCAAAGAAGAGTGACTTCAGGGGTACCAGTTTTATTTTTGTCTCCAGTCCTACCTGCCCCCAGTAAATAAATCTGCCTCCTCTCCAAACTGATTTTTTTTTGTGCCATGGTTCCGAAGACCCCGGAGTCCCACAGACTTTGCTCAAATGGCTTCTCTTTACTCAGAATAGCTGGCGGCAGCCTATTCACGCAATGAAGAGTCAGTGTCAAGTATTGTTAATTCATTAATTTAGGACACTAGCCCCTTTAACTCGGGTTATCGTTAAATTATCAGCTTTCACACCAACGTAGATTACGCACTGCTCAAAGGAATTTCAGTTCAAATTAATTAACACAGGTAAGGAGGAACAATGATCTACTTCTCTCAACTGTTGTTGTTGTTGTTCGTCCTTTGTAGTCGAAGATGACCATGGCTTCAAAGTCAAATGGGAGATTGGTGGCTGTGGGTCTGGAGGTGACTGATGAGGCCAGTCCGGGCCCTGAAGGCTCGCCCACATGTGGGACACAAGTGGATGGGTGCTGTCGTGGCAGTGGATGCTGCTCAGGCCTTGCGCACAGCACGCTTTCGTTGCGCCTCGATGATGCACCTGATTTCAGCTGCACGGGCTCCTGTGGTGATCTTGCTGCGCCAAGCTGGACAGTTAAGGGCAAGCATCTCCCACGTGTTGATGTCGACACCCAGGCCTTTGAGGGATGCTTTGAGGCAGTCTTTGTAACGTTTCTTCTGCCCCCCGACTGAGCGCTTGCCCTGACATAGTTCTCTGTACAGCAGCTGCTTAGGCAATCGGCCGTCTGGCATTCTGACCACATGTCCAGCCCACCTGGCTTGGGCTTTCAGCAGGTGGGTGTAGACGCTGCAGAGCCCAGCTCGTTCCAGGATTTCCATGTCGGGGACTTTGTCCTGCCGCCTGATGTGGAGGAGTCTGCGGAGACAGCTCAGGTGAAAGTGGTTGGGCTGTTTGGCGTGTCTGCTGTAGACAGTCCAGATCTCGCTGGCGTAAAGGAGGGTGGTAAGGTCCACTGCACAGTAGACCTTCAGCTTGGTGGTAAGGCTGAGTCTTCTCCACTCCCAGACGTTCTCACAGAGTCTCCCAAAGGCGGCGCTGGCTTTGGCAATCCTGTTGTTGACCTCAGCGTCTATGTTCACTGCGCGAGAGAGTAGGCTGCCCAGGTAAGTGAAGTTGTCGACTGCCTGGAGGTTCTGGCCCTTCACCGTGATGCGTGGCTCCTGGTATGGCTTTCCTGGGGCAGGCTGGTACATAACTTCGGTCTTTTTGGTGCTGATAGTGAGACCGAAGTTGTCGCAGGCTTGTGAGAGGCAGTCTATTTCACGCTGCATCTCCTGCTCTGTGCTGGCGTTGAGTGCGCAGTCATCAGCAAACAAGAAGTCTCTGATGACAGTCTCTTGCACCTTTGTAACTGCCTGCAGGCGCCTAAGGTTGAACAACCTGCCGTCAGTCCTGTACCTGACGTGGATTCCTTCTTCGTAGTTACGGAAGGCATCTGTCAGCATGTCAACTGTACAGTTCAGCTGAATACTGGAGAAACTCAGTAACCCACCACTGGACCCAAGTGACAATCTATTATGATGACGCCGTGGAAGCTGCAGCAAAGCAAGGGTTAATAATGCCCAGGCAAGGACAGACAGCCCAGGCACAAAAGGACTTTGCATAGCAGTTAACGATTACTGGAGACGAGATAAGAATATAATGAAGAATTCGAAACACACACACACCAACTAGGGAACAATTACTTTACTAACTTTGAAATATTATCGGTTGTTAGCGTTAGGGAGCATTCTGGAGTTATATGAATTTAGCAGATATAAATTCAAACAAGAACCATGCTTTAGTCCTTATTGTAAATACTACGTAAGTTTAGGAAGCCTGCAATTAGCATTCAGTATTTTTTGTAAATTGTAAACAATAAATTGATGTTAAAAGCACAGCCTAAGAGATTGTATATGTAAAAGTCAAACATTAAAACAGTGGGATTGTGTTAATTGGCTTGCATCAAACCAGGCAACATGGCTAAGTTATTTGCACCATTGTGACTTCAGTGCAAACTGGCAGCTCAGAGGGATGTTGTCACTTAGCATATCAAATATAGTCACAGGTATAGAAAATGAACAGTTTTTGTGAGACAGCCCTGACAACATTAATTTTGAACAGAAGAAATTCTGCAGATGCTGGAAATCCAAAGCAACATACACAACACAGAACATAGAAATCTATATCACATTACAGGCCCTTCAGCCCACAATGTTGTGCCGACCATGTAACCTACTCTAGAAACTGCCTAGAATTACCCTACCACATAGCCCTCTATTTTCCTAGTCCCCATGTACCTATCTAAAAGGCTCTTAAAAGACCCTATGGTTCTGCCTCCACCATCTTCGCCAGAAGTGCATTCCACTCTCTCTGTGAAAAACTTCCCCCTGACAACCCCTCTGAACCTACCTCCAAACACCTTAAAACTAGGCACCCTTGTGTTAGCCATTTCAACACTGGGAAAAAGCCTCTGGCTATCCACATGATACATATCATACAAGGAACTGCAGGGCAAAACAGAACAAGTGTGTGTGTGTGTGTGTGTGTGTGTGTGTGTGTGTGTGTGTGTGTGTGTGTGTGTGTGTGTGTGTGATGTGTATATGTGTGTGTGTGTGTACACACACACACACACACAGTTGTTTGGTTTTACCCTAGTGCTTACTGTTCCTTGTATGATTCTGAAAGCTTCTTTGGTGTCACATTATTTACACAGGGCTATCTGATAGGTTAACTCTTATCTACCAACTTGAATGGAATGTCTCTTATCTGTCATAAGAGTCAACTACATTGGCCCAACATTTTTCTTTAGTCTTTTCCTGTACTTCGTTCGTCTATTCTATCTTTCCAATTCCTTTGTTTTCTTAGCGCTGATTAAAACTATTGTGAAGTAACAAGCTTTATGCCTCTTTCTTGACTTCTGAAAGAACTTTAGATCAATAAACATCAGAATCTAACAATCTGGCACAGTCAGCAAGGGCGGTTATTAAGATTTTAGGACTCACAGAAGAATTCAAACAAAATTGACATTTTTTATAGCAAGATAACAAAGGAGGGAAGAGCTTCCTCCAATTCCAAATTGTCTTAGAAAAATTGAATAGCACTGGCTTCAATGCATCACTTGGTGGAAGGGTAGGAGCAAAGAAACTACTATACATGCAAATGAAGTGTTACATGAGACTGAATTAAGACAATGGTCAAAGTTGTGAAACCACACTGTTAACCTGAATAAAACATCTCAGCCAGGTAAAATTAATGAAAAAATTCAGATGGCAAATACCAATGATGGTAAGTTTATTAAGAAGCCATCTGATAAGATCCAGAGAATGTTTGAGGGAAAGGAAAAACCTGGGATGTGTGAGTTAAAGATACAACCACATGGTTAGTTTGATCAAATATGTGAGCAATTTATAAAGTTAACGGGGCAAGTAAATCTCCATATTAACCAAACGAGTGAAATAAAAACATGTTAAGTGTAATTAAATCAAAGTGCAGTGTAGGAAACTTAAGAGACCAACTGAAGCAACATGAGAAAGCTCTGCAGGGACTTCAAAGGGGTGGTCCTGCCAGTGACACTCCTTTTGATGCTTTTCCTTAGGAAAGTCCTCCGACACAGTGGTGCCATATGAACTCTGAGGAATTACAGGATGGACATGGCATGGACTCTACGGCAGCCTCCAACAGCTCGTGAGGATGACAATGATGAAACAATAAGACTGGCAACTACTGTACACCACAGTTTGTTCCATTAAAGACCAAGGGAGTGAAGACATGCAAGACTGAAGATGGAACCTATGAAATGAGATTGACAGTGGATTATTAGGTTGCTAAACAATGACCTATCGTAGCCATCAACTATTGCCCAACCACTCAATAAACTCCTGATAGGTAATAGGTGTTCATACAACACTGTGACTTTTAATAAAGAACAACTAAAAGAGTTTCAAAACTTTAAAGGTGACATTGTGTACTGCACCTGCCTTAAGAATCCATTATATAGGTAAACCATTTACCCTGTATGTCAATGAGAAGCATGGCTATGAAGGCAGTCTTAACTCAAGAACAGAGAGACCAGCAGTGTGCTGTTCGTTATGACTCTACCTAAGGTCTGTACACTGATGACTCTTCAGTGATTGAGAGAGGAATTGGCATGGCTCCTGGTACCTCTGAACCAGTGAACCTGGCAAAAGGCATGACAGAAGGCTCTGTTTCGAACCTCCAAATTGGCAAAAGGAAGACCAGCTAATATCTACACCATTCTCCATAATCGTTCGGAATTGATAATGATTTTGGAAACTTATGGAGACAAAGGGACTTTCTTACTGCTGTAGGAACCCCAAATGAGAATGGCTAACAGGTACAGAGCTCGTCCTTTTCATACAATTGCCATCAGAAGTTGCTGTATTAAAATGCAAAAGCCAATCCAAAATGACTACAATGGAAAGCTGTGGAAATGAACTCACAGATGAAATTGTGTAAAAGGCAGCACGGGAAGAAATGAAAGGAGTAAAAGAAGTTTTAAAAAGTCAAAAGTTGGAACAAGTACCGAGAACATATGAATTGAACCTGAACTATGGAAACACAGTTGAATTCCTTATCACAGATGAACATACAAGATATTTCAGAGATGCAAGCTCAATGCAGGAAATGTAGTTCTGTATGGAAAATGGTAGGAGGTTAAACAGTGATGGAACATGGAGATATGGCACTAGTCATAGGTGAGTAGTTCCAACTACATTGCTTCCGTATCTGGCAGAGCAGATATATTTCCTAGGACACATTGGAGTGGAAAAGATAATCAACAGATTCTCCCAGTGGTGTGGAATTCACAATTCAGTCTTTTCAGTGTCCATAACACCCAGAGTCAAGGGGAAGTTGTTCCTGAATTATACAGTGTGGTTCTTCAGGCTCCTGTACCTCCTTCCTGATGGTAGCAATGAGAAGGGAGTCTTTAATGATCGATGCCACCTTTATGAGGCATCATTCCTTGAGGATGTCCTGGGTACTACAGAGGCTAGTTACTACGATGGAGCTGACTAAACTTACAACTCTCTGTAGCTTATTCTGATCTTGCGCAGTAGCCTCCCTGCCCGCCCCCCCCGACCCCTATACCTCAAGTGTTATAAGGAAGGCATACCATGGCCTATGGCTCTTCCTATGGTCTTATATAGTATCAAAGCAACCCCAAAAAAAGAAAACTAAACTAAGTCTATTTGAAGTGATAACAGGGTGTCCCATCTCACTGCCGGGAGCAGTTGACCTCAGAGTGCCTGATACACACATTATGCAGACAGTTTAGTTTACTGTGTGAAATTAACCCAAGCTGTCCAGTCTGCCTTTTAACAGGTTTCTGCTGCTCAGAGGGATCCAACAGAAGACAAGAGACTTATAAAGAAGATATGGATACATGGAGTCGGAGGAACTGTATTGGCACGGATAGTGGATTGGTTACCAAATAGAAGACAGAGAGTTGGTATAAATGGGTGTTTCTCCGGTTGGCAGTCAGTGGTGAGTGGGGTGCCGCAGGGGTTGGTGCTGGGCCCACAGTTGTTCACCATTTACATTGATGATTTGGAAGAGGGGACTGAGTGTAGCATAGCAAAATTTGCTGATGACACTAAACTGAGTGTAAAAGCAAATTGTACAGAGGATGTGGAGAGTCAGCAGAGGGATATAGATAGGTTAAGTGAGTGGGCCAAGGTCTGGCAGATGGAATACAACATTGCTAAATGCGAGATCACCCACTTTGGAAGGAATAATAGAAGAGCAGATTATTATTTAAATGGTGAAAGATTGCAGCATGCTGTTGTGCTGAGGGACTTGGGAGTCTTTGTTCATGAATCGCAAAAAGTTGGCTTGCAGATACAACAGGTTATTAAGAAGGCAAACGGAATGTTGGCCTTCATTGCTAGAGGGATTGAATTCAAGAGCAGGGAGGTCATGCTGCAACTATACAGAGTACTGGTGAGGCCGCACCTGGAGTACAGTGTGCAGTTCTGGTCTCCATTCTTGAGGAAGGATATACTGGCTTTGGAGGCAGTGCAGAGGAGGTTCACCAAGTTGATTTCAGGGATGAAGGGGTTAACCTATGAGGAGAGATTGAGTTGCCTGGGACTATACTCTCTGGAATTCAGAAGAATGAGAGGGGATCTTATAGAAACGTACAAAATTTTGAAAGGGATAGATAAGATAGAAGTAGGAAAGTTATTTCCATTGGTAGGTGAGACTAGAATTAGGGGACATTGCCCCAAATTTCAGGGGAGAAGATTTAGGATGGTGATGAGGAGAAACTGTTTTTCCCAGGGAGTGGTGAATCTGTGGAATTCTTTGCCCAGGGAAGCAGTTGAGGCTTCCTCACTAAATATATTTAAGAAACAGTTAGGTAGGTTTTTACATAGTAAGGGAATTAAGGGTTATGAGGAAAAGGCAGGTAGATAGAGCTGTGTTCACAGGCAGATCAGCCATGATCTTATTGAATGGCGGGGAAGGCTCGATGGACCGGATGGCCTACTCCTGCTCCTATTTCTTATGTTCTTATGTCCTTAAGTGGGACACACCAATTCTTGGTGAGTGGGTCCTGATTAAGTACCGTATAAGGAACCACTGGGAACTCGATGGGAAGATCCTTATCAAGTGCTGTGAATTACCAATTTGGTGGGGAATGTTGAAGGTAAAAGTAAGTGGCTATTACTTACTATGCTAGATATTACTATGTGTCTAAGGCTTTTGCATAGTACTGTATATAAAATAAATTAAATAAACAGTGCAAAAAGAGAGGGAAAAAATTACTGAAGTAGTGTTCATGGGTTCATTGTCTCTTCAGAAATCTAATGGCAGAGGGGAAGAAGCAGCTCCTGAAACATTTGAGTGTGTGTCTTCAGGCTCCTATACCATCTCCTCGATGGCAGCAACCAGAAGTGGGCATGTTCTGAGAGATGGGAGCCCTGAATGATGGATGCCACCTCTTTGAGGCACTGTCTTTTTGAAAGTGTCCTGATGCCGGGGAGGCTAGTGCCCTTGATAGAGCTGGCTGGCCTTACAACTTCCTGCAGATTTCTCCAGTCCTGTGCAATAGCTCCTCCATACCTGACAGTGATGGAACCGGTTAGAATGCTCTTCACGGTGTAACATTTTGCAAGTATATTCATGACATATTAATTCTCCTGAAACTCCTAATGAAATATAGCCACTGCTGTGCCTTCTTTGTAACTGCATCAATATGTTGGGCCCAGGGAAGATCCTCATAAATAATGACACACAGGAACTTGAAACTTAAACTTGAGATTGCATCTGCTGTGGTCCTATTGTAGAGGTAATGTTACAGGTATATAGGACCCTGGTCAGACCCCACTTGGAGTACTGTCCTCAGTTCTGGTCACCTCACTACAGGAAGGACGTGAAAACCATAGAAAGTGTGCAGAGGAGATTTATAAGGATGTTGCCTGGATTGGGGAGCATGCCTTATGAGTGAACTTGGCCTTTGGAGCAACGGAGGATGAGAGGTGACCTGATAGAGGTGTATAAGATGATGAGAGGCATTGATTGTGTGAATAGTCAAAGGCTTTTTCCCAGGGCTGAAATGGCTAACATGAGAGGGCACAGTTTTAAGGTGTTTGGAAATAGGTACAGAGGAGATGTCAGGGATAAGTTTTTTTTACGCAGAGAGTAGTGAGTGCGTGGAATAGGCTTTTGGTAACGGTGGTGGAAGTGGATACTACAGGATCTTTTAAGAGACTCTTGAACAAGTACATGGAGCTTAGAAAAATAGAGGGCTATGGGTAACCCTAGGTAATTTCTAAAGTAAATACATGTTCGGCATAACATTGTGGGCCGAAGGGCCTGTATTGTGCTGTAGGTTTTCTATGTTTCTTTAACAGTAGATATGAGTGCCACTGGGTGATAGTCATTGATGAGCTCACTCTGGTCTTCTTCGGCACTGGTATGATTGTCACCCTTTTGAAGCTGGTGGGAATCTCCAAGTGCAGCAGTGAGACATCGAAGATGTCTTTGGACACTCCCGCCAGTTGGTTGGCACAGATTTTCAGAGCTCTACCAGGTACACCATTAGGGCCTGACAAGGGTTCACCCTCTTGAAAGATGTTCTGAAGTCAGCCTTTGAGTCAGATGTCAAAGAGTCAACAGATGCTGCAGGCATTCGCACAGGTATAGCTTTATTCTCCCTTTCAAAGTGTGCATAAAAGGTGTTGCGCTCATCTGGGAGTGAAACAGCAGAGCCATTCATGATGTTAGGTTTCATTTTGTTGGAAGTAATGGCCTGCAAACCCTGCCAGAGCAGAAGTGCATCCAATTCTGTCCAGATTAGTGAACTTCTAGATCAATTACAAATCAGTCAGGATAAATGTCAGATGGACTTTAATCTGGACTATATTGAGATGATGCATGCCCTTTTGGGGGTGGGGGGTCAGATGCAAGAGGAAAGTAAATTGCAGGATCTTTCAGAGCATTGACTACAGGGATATCTTGGAGTTCAAGTTCAGAACAGTACATTAAAGTTCTCCAATGACCTGCTACAGTTGTTCTACTGTGATAATGGCAATGACTGAATGGGACACAAACCTGTCCTCTGAATTTGACTTTACAATTCAGCACTGAATGAGCTTAGCACTGATTTGCAGATTGGCATTTCCTTCAACTTTTGTTTTTAAAACATCATTAACCCAAGAACAATATTTCAATTCATTTGCATTCAATAGCATTATTCTGCCATTTAGATAAACTGCCCAGAAAACTTTATAATTTCTGAGTTATGTCCTCCAAAACTATTCCCTCACTAGCTTCTGTGAATGTAGTTGGCACACAGCAAGTTTCAAGCAGTCCTAATATTCATCTGTGGGGCTCTCCAGACAGAGAACTTCACCTCTAGTTGGAGAAGACACCTCCATTTCTTTGCTAAACTACAGTTGACTCCTTATACATTCCCAAGGTTCATCCTCAATCTCAGTTATACAAAACCCTTTCAGGAGAGATGTTCCTTTCATTACCTTCTAATTATTTATGCCCACTAGAAGGTTTAATGAAATATATCAACAAGCATTATCATATTCTTAGCACCAATTTTTTTTTCTATTTAGTACCATGTCAAAATGCCTAAAGTGCTGCAGAGATTTACTGCATGTTTTTAATACAATAAATAACTTAGTCGTTCATTTAACTTCCTGTTTGTTGTATGTTTGTAGCTATATAATAAACAACAAACTTACAAATTATCCATTGAAGAGATAGCACTTTGGTATATACCAGAACAGGAAAAAACATAGTACAAATCCAAGATTTCTCTAATCATTTTGCAACTGACAAATTAACATTAAATAATCTTCCGCAACTAATTGTAATTATCACCACATTAAAATTAAGTTGGAAATTATTTAGTTGTTTAATGGAGATAAACCATTAGGAAATTTGTGCACAATGAATACAAACAAAGAAGCAGTTACACTGATGGTAGGCAATCTGTACGTTTGTAGCAGTTCTGGAATTACCATCTCTGTAGTCTTTACAATAAGATCCAAAGAAATTCTAGTGAAAATCAATTGAAATATGCCATGCCTGTAATTCATTGAATATTTTCAACAATGATAGGTTAATTTTTGGTTAAAAATTTAATGTAGTTCTGAATTCACTGATTTTAGATGAAGCATAAACCTAATACTTCGACAATAATATATACAGCAACAGCAGCAACATGCCACAAGGTCTCCACAGGATGCTCCACCATTCATTAAAATCACGGCTGTATCCTCATCTATTCCCAGTCTCCTTTCGTCCTCTTGCTTATCAAGAATCTGTTCAACTCTACTTCAACATCCTTCAAAGAAGAGCATCCCAAAGACTCATGACTCTCTCTGAAAAGAAACTTTCACCTCATTTCAACCTTAAGAGGCCAAGAACTTGTTTCTGGACTCTGCAATATAAACATCCTTTCCACTTCATCCTGTCAAGACCCTTGAGGATCTGTTTCGATTAAGTTGCCTCTCACTTTTTAAAAACTCCATTGGATACAAGCCCTGCTTTTCTCATCTTCCCGATAATATCTAACTATTGCTAGTATCAGTCCAGTAAACTATCTCTGCTTTTTCTAACACATTTACATCCTCCCATAAATAAAGAAACCTTCTGTACACAGAACCAAAGGTGCCCAACAACAGAAACATAACCTGCATTTTTGCATTCATTTCTCTTTGCAATACACAGAAGCATTCTGTTAGCTTTCCTCACAGCTTGCAGTATTTGTGTATTTTGTACTAGGATACTTAGGCTCAGATCCTAGGCTTCTCCAAACTCTGCAATCTCTCACCATTTACCTAAGTTTCTTTGCAGCCTCCTTGTATTGATTCATAACTTACTTTCCTACCTAACTTTGTGCTATCAGCAAACTTAGCAATTATAATTCTAGTACCTTCATGCTTGTCATTCAATTGATTAATACCCCCACTACTGATCACAGTGGCATATCACTTGGTTACATCCTGTCACAACTAAAAGACGCATTTTTTTCTTTGCCCTCCAATATTCTGTCAAAGCAATACCATGAGAATTATATTCATCAATAACTTCTAGTGCCAAACCTTATCAAATGCCTTCTGAAAATTATTTAGTATGTTCATCATATAATAATTAAAACAATGAAACTGTGATGTCATTCATTCTTTTCTTCTGTTCTTACATGTATTACCCAAAATGCCAATTTTAAATTCAAAGAAATCATAGTGTAGTGTTCAACTATTTTACTTAAAGTTGGGTATTTTAAACTACATTGGTATAATGTTCTGTGCTACTTATCACAACAGAAGCACAAATTTATCAAGAGTGCTTCATTTTCAAAATGCAAGTCCAATAGATGAGGGGGGGTTAAGAAAATCACAAGAAGAAATCAGTAAAAGTAAGTGGGAAGTAAGTGGGAAGTAAATGGAAACAAAAAAAAAACAAAAGCAATGATGAATTTGAAAAGAATAACAAGCACCAGAGCCAATGAGGATTCATGAACTCCAGGCTGTGGACTTTTGTTTCTATTTCCAGAATTAAAAAGCCTGGATTATTAAGATTGCTCTAAGTGCCTTGTGTTAGAGACAGAAATTTACTAGGAGACTCTCAGACAGAGGTCTGCTCATGGATCAATATATTTTATGAATATCCACAGATTACAATCTTAACTATCTCCGATAATGCACCAAATAACATTTCAAACAATATGTCATTGCTTCAGGACTGAAAATATAATTTAAATGTTGTGAATTATGCTCTTCTATAATGGAGTGTGATGCCTTATCCAATTAAAATACTTCAAATAATCCAAGAAGGTTCAAAATGTTCCTATTTACACAAATATAATCTATTTCTAAAAGTAAAACAAAAATGGACTGTAGTTGTTTTTCCAATTACTTTACTCTCCTTTGCCATACAAAATAAGTGTGCCTGGATTGGTATCCATCAATCTGTATTTAAATCATGACTCCACCATGTTCTCTTGCTTTTGGTGAAGTTATTCACTCCATTCTAAAAGGTAGAGTACCTCTTCACTGAGGACAACCTTTCTGTGTTACATATTTCAGCAATATTCTCAGATTTCAATTTATCACTCTAAAGCTGCCATCCATTTCATTTCTCCAGCTGTCTTTCCTTTTAGGTCACTGGTCAATATTCCAGGATGTGGATTAACAACTGTTGCTCATGTCTAAGTCAAGGTCACAATGAGAGTTTGGAGACCTCAAATCAATGTCCTGTAAAAATTAGGAACATTGTAACTGAAGTCAGCCCTGACATACACGTGTAATAACATTTGCTGAAAGTGGCAAAATATTACCATCTCAGATTTCTTTTAAAATATGATATTCTAGGCTGTGCAGTATTCATTGCACAAGTATTCCAAGCATTTACTGAAGATGACAATAGTGCGATTGATTTAACATCCGAGAAAGCTTGTGTGGCATTTTCACATCCCTTCACTGTCAATATTTCTACATCAATATTAAAATATGTTTGATACCATCCTTCCACTCCCCTAATATATACTGGGACATTAAGGAATTTATTGAGGGCAGTATATCAAATGAATCTTTCAATTCCCTGAATTCCATGGTAATAAATGTTACTAATAGGGAGAGGATACCAAGAACTCTTACTAAAGATCTTTTTAGGGCTTTATGCTAAATGCTAGGCCACTTGTGATTTCCTTAATTTTGAAAGGAAATAGCATTTCATTAGGCAGTAATTTGTCCCACTTCACAATATGGCAAATGCATAAAAAAGCAATATTTCTTCAGAAATCAGTTTTGAAGGTTGGTTAATGAATATACATGATGGAAAAGACCCCAATTAAACCGCCACTGGAGTTCTGCCACCTTGCATAAACAAAGTTATCTAGACAGGGTCACATCTCACACAAAGATAGCAGACTGAAAATTAATTACCTCTGTGACATATGTCAAAACAAATTCTGAGGAGAATAGCATCCATTTGTAACCATGTGTTTTATCTAATTGTTAGTATGCAAAATCAGTATGCACAGGGTTCTAAATTTATTCATTTATGCAGAATCCCTCAGAGAAATAAAAAAAATTAAGCTTGTTACTCTTTTTCTGCTTCCAGATGTTGGTAGGCTAAACAACACTTGTTTAGTGAGGCTGGAAATAAAGACTAAATGGAATTTTACTCCTTTTTGATGTGAAACAGGTGATGTCGCAATCTAACTAAGTCTTGAAAAATAAAGAAAACTCTTCCCCTTTCAAATAAATATCACATTATCTTCATAAAACTAATATCCATAAGAGATGACCACAGAGCATTTGTTAATGTTCTATGTGTCACCAGCCAATCTAAGCTCAGGCACGTACCTGTTCTGCATGTTTCACTCCTTATCCCACGATAATTCTTTTTGAACACCCTTTGAACAGAATTTTCTTTGAGGTCAAGGGTTTATGTCATTATGTATCCTGTCCTTTCTGTTTCTATGGAGGTAACCAGACATTTGCTACAAAATCCTTTCAATTTCTCTTATTTTACTGCAAAATTTTTTCGATTGCTATTGTCAAGGGCAAGTACAAACACAGTGATGACATACGGTAGATTCAAAGTCATTTAAGTTTTGTTGTTGATCTAAATAAGAATTGCAATTCATTCTTTATCTAAACCTCAATTCAAATTAATAGCTTATTTGAATGCTTGCTCCAATCCTGCATGTACCAGGTCCACAATTTTTGTTGCTGAACTCAAAATCAGTTAAATTTAAACAAATCAGAACTTCAAACTTTTCAAACTTAACTTCTGTTAAGGAAAATACATTGTGCCGAATCATCAAACACAGATCAGTTACTGAACCACCAGACAAACATTTCCAAATCCAAAGTGAAAGGCAAGCACCATTCAAAATAAAACAGGACAACTAGATGCATTGCAAATACTCTAAAATGGATTCATAACACAGACACAAAATAATATTAAATATTGATGAGTTAGCCTTTTTTTTACAAGCTTACATTGAATGGGAATTCTTCATTGAAGATAAAGGTGAAGGAACAATGCAAACAGTGCAGATAAATGTCTGGGAGTGCTTCACAGATCTGTAATCAAAAGGAAATGGAGAAGCTGAGAGGAGAGGTGAGGGAAAGCTGAAAGCACAGGGAATATGCAGAAGGCCAGGAAAATAACAATTAGAGGAAGAAGGGGTGTGACTGGCAGTTTTAATGTCAGGAGAAATGGATGTACAGCCATAAAATAAGCTGAAGAAAGAAAAATGTTAAATTTATCATTTTGACATTTGTGAGATACACAAGGAATTTATGTCACCAAAATCATAACCAATTGTTCCCAGTGTATTCATCTTATTAAGCGACGATCAATTTCTACACATCAACATCAATGGTCAACCCTGAGGCATTAAGGCCAGTTGTACAAAATAAACTCAGCGGCAACCACCAGATTTTGAAGAAATATGGTTAAGATAATGAACAGTGATGAGAGAGGTTGTTTCAATGTATTTTCCGCTCAATATAAATATGGTAGTTGGACAACTAAACATCTTAGTAACACATATAAAATGCTGGAGGAACTTGTCAGGTCAGGCAGCTTATCAAAAGGAATAAACCTTCATCAAGACTGAGCTTCTCCAGCATTTTGTATGTGTTACTCTGGATCTCCAGCATCTGCAGAAACTGTGGCGTTTATCTCAGTGCTTCCTTTTCTACCAGAAAGACATTCACATACTGTTAGTTCCAATTCAACACTTGCTTCTTGACAGGTTATACAGCTGCACTTCAGGATCATCAATTACTTCCAAAATGAACTGGTGCTTGGTTTGAAATAAGGCCCAGCAACTATCATTCCCCCAAGAGAACCGCAACCTTGTCATTGGGTTTGGACACTTGCTTGCCTCAATGCCCTGGAGAGTTATATTGGCTGGAATCAGGGTTTTATGCTTTGTCTCTTAGTAGGGTTACCCATACCAAATAGGTTAAAGGGTAGAGTGGTCCACCGGTCCTCCAGGTTCAGGAGTTCAGCTCAGGGCTAACAACCCTGAGAGGTAAAACAGCAAAAAGGAATCCTTCTACATCTGATTACGATGGTATTACTGAGACTCCACACTAAACCTGTGTGACTGGCAGTAGTGAAAACCGAGAGGAAGCCACTGTCATGATGAAGGAACCCCTGAACACCAGCAGGGACTGAGGACCTTCACAGCTGCCCAAACGCCACTGGCGTAACTGACAGTGTTAAGTAACTAGAATCATTGGTTGATACTGAAAAGCTGGTAGGAAATAAATTGAAACCTTCAGTGTTATGCCAGAAGTCTAATTGCAATTAATAACCCTATTCCTCCCATCCCTAGATGAATGCAGTATTTGGCCTGAATGAGAAATCTTATCTTCAAACTTGTTGAGGAACACATTGCTTACACTTTATGGGATAATATTACTCCAAGTGTGAGAAAGGACAAGGAATACAATCTGATGCATCCTGGGAACAAACAGAACTCAAGGAACTGGTTCTCAATTTAAGCTATTTGTTGGGGAAATAACTGACAGCAGGGTCAGGTATCCCAAAGCATTTAACATCTGTGCAAATATACTTGTTTAAAGTAAAACTGCACAGTTAATGTTTATTGGTGCTATTGTTGATTGTCAAGGCTATGATATCTAACTTCAATTGATGTACAGCCTTACGATTGTCACTTAGCTTCCAGCACTAATTATAAGACAGCTGTCAGTGAATGTGCAAGGAAGCAACTGATTGAGAATTTATCAGGCAGAGAATTACAACTGCATATGTGCTCCTTTCTGTATATTGTTGGTTCAATGAAATAACAGGGTTGGACATGAGCTGACACCAACACTGACACTTCACAACCTTCAGCTTTCCTGTTGATGTTGGAAAGAAACATGCTGACGTTGATAATTTCCTCCTATCGCACATCAGCAATCCTAGTGTTGCCTGCAGCAGGAATAGATGGTTCAAGGAATTTTCCCATAGAATATTCCCACGGATGCCTAGCAAATACTGAAAGACAAAGTTGTGTGCTTCTGCCACCTTGAGCCAGAACAATGTGTGCACAGAAACTTCTCACATCAGATAAATTCTTCCGTAATGCTCTCACATGTATTTACAAGTTGCATATAGTTTTGCATATAATTTTACGGAGAAGATGGTTCACAGAAGACCTATCTCATACTTAGATAATTTCAATTAATGAAATATAACAACTAGAAATCAAACTTCTGTTAACAACAGTTCGAAGTCATTATCCTGGATTATCAGTCAAACTTATCTCCAATTGTGCAACGATAAAGAGAAACGTTAGAATACTGTTATGTTTTGTAACTCCAAAACATAAAACTACAGTACTTGAAAGGAAACACAGAACTGGGAATGCATGTCTTAGTTTTCTTTTTACTTGTAAGGGGGTTTCGACTTTTATGTTACTGCTGTAGCCCCCCCAGCCACCTTCAGGGTCGCTCGCTCGCTGTCGTCTAGGCTAATTAAAATGGCGTCTTTGTTACGCTAATCTTGGGAATGCGGCTTTGTTGTGTTAAACGCTGAGAAAGTTTGCGCTAGCAGCTTATTTTGGTTTAGAGGGCGATAAGAGGGTGCTATTAACCAATTGGGATGGTTGTTATGGTTTTGGTGGATTTGAAGATACTGTATGCGCCGGGTTTTGGGGCAGAAGGCAGGAGAGCGAGACAGAGGATGGATGAGGTGCTGTGATGTCCACTAACGGGGTCGGACCCCGAGGAGGGAGTTCAGCGAGGAGACGGAGACGGACTCGTGTGGAGCGTCTGGTCGACCACCGTTGGTGGTCCCAGGCGGCCGGTCGTGGTGGTCCGAGGGGTCGCAGGGTGAAGAAGAGGGTCCTTGAGCTCCAACTGTTTTGTGCATGAAGAGATTGAACTTTGATAAGTGTGGTGCCTTTTTTTTTCCTTTTATATTTTATTCTCTCTTAATTATATAGTTCCAGTAATATCTATAAACTGTAAATCATTTAATTGCATCTGGTGTATTGTCTGTTATTTGGGCGGGGTGGGGTACATCACACAGCATCCACACAAACTATTACCCAGTTTGGTGGGGCCCAGGGCTGTTTCCCTAGACGACAGCGAGCTGAGCGACCCTCAGGGTGGCCGGGGGGGGGGCTACATACTTTTATTACATTTAAGCGAGGTGCACACTTATGATGTGGTGGCGTGATGATGTATGTCATTCACATACACTTATATATAACCTGAAATCATTATGTAAACAAAAAAGATTGTTTAATCAAACAAAACATTTACAACATTACTCAAATATGACTGAAATATTAAATACACAACACTCCTCCCTGCTTAGCAATGAACTCCAACTGAATGCGGAATGTATTACAACTTATTGATGAGGTCTCCGCTGGTCAGGATCCACCATGGATGCTGCATCCTAGCTGTCTAGATACGCAAGCAAGCCAGGGCAGTACGATCTGGACAGCAAGCAGTTGCGTATGTAGCAAGCTTCCCCTCTCCATGCATCTGATGAACCCAAAGGAATGGCAGAGTCCGATACAGTTTGTCACCAGCAGCGTTGCGGATGTTGCCAATCTGCGTTGAACTCAATATAGGATTGTCTTAGCGCCTCCAGCTCCTGATTTTTCCCGCTGGGTTACTCCAGAATAAGTATAGCCACAAGGCAGTGAAGGCTTGAGAACAGAGTTTTCCTTATCCTGGATGCGTTGTCAATCACAACTGACAAGCCCCATCTGCCCGAAGCAACTGGTTTAAGGCATCAAAAACTCGCCTTTGCCCCTTCTCCTGTCAGTAGAACCGGTTCCACTGGGCTTAGCAGCTAAGCCACACATGAAGGCCAGGAGTTGTCAAAGGCCATTCAAATAACCTCCATTATTTACAACATATAATACAACATATTATATAAGCTATATAATACAACTGTATAGACATCCAGAGCATAGTAAATTTTAAATTGACCCAGTCAGGCCTAAAGATTTAATTGCTGAGGAAGACTTCTTACTCTTGTGAGATAATATCTTTCCAGATAAGGGGTGTCACTCTACTTGGCAGGAGAAATTTGTGACCAGGGAAACAATCTCAGATTCAGGGGACACCCTCCATAGAGGTTATAGAAGTTGTCTCTGGGACTGCAGGAAGTAGTTTTGACAGCTCTGCACACTTGTCTTCTGCATGTGTTGGCATCCTGAACAGTGCATGGTAAGCCCTTGATCTGCTGATCTATTCCAGGCAATCAAACAAAGCTTTCAGCAAACACTTTCATTTTAACCACGTCTAGATGACCAGCATGTAGCTCCTCTGAGACTTCTATCCCAGTTTGGATAGTACAACAGTTCTCAATACCCCACATAAGGTAACCTCCATCAAAGGCAAGCTCATTCCGGCGCTGGTAAAAATGGGGAATTGGAATTCCTGTTGCATATTTCAGCTATTTTGTGTTGTCACGTAGATCTGAGACAGTATGGGGTATTTTCTGGTTTCACTTTGGATCATCTCAACCCAGAATAGAGATTTGAATTAGGGAAATTACATCAAGAGGAGTGTCCCCTTTTCTAAATTCTTCAGATATTAACTTTTCCAAAGGTAAACAGGACAATCCATCAGCATTTTCATGACTACTTATCCTCTTGAATTCAATCTTGTAATTGTGTTCTCCAAGAAACAGAGCCCCATCTCTGTATTCATGCTGTTGCTGTTAATAGAACACCCTTCTGTGGTTTGAAAAGTAACAGTAGTGGTTGGTGATCAGTAATGAGGGCAAACTCTCGCCTATACAAGTATTGTTTGAAACATTTTACATCCCAAACCAAACACAAAGCCCTTCTGTCAATCTGTGGGTAATTTTTCTCTGCAGCGGTAAGGGAATGTGATACAAAGGTTATCCATCACTCATAACATGTGACACAACTACACCTATACCACAAGGTGAGGGGTCACAGGCAAGCTTCACTGGACAATGTGGATCATAATATGCCACTACCATTTCCTTTGTCTTTTGGAAAATCACCTCACACTGCTTTCCCCTTTGTCATTTCTTCCCAATTTGTAGTAATGAGTTCAAGGGGTGGAGCACAGTAGTCAGGTTTGGCAGGAACCTGTTATAGTTATTGACAAATCCTAAAAAGACTGCACTTTTAACATCTATTTAAGAGACATATATATACTGACTGTAATTCAGTTTTTCCCCCTCTATATTGTTTATCATGTATTTCATTGTACTGCTGCCGTAATGTTAACAAATTTCATGACATATGCCGGTGATATTAAACCTGATTCTGATTCAACTGTGACACATCCTTTGGCTTTGGGGCATCCACCACTGCTTAATTTTTCTCAGCACACTTATGTAATCATTGTGCACTGATGGTGTAATCACAGCAAGTGATACTTCGTTTAAATAATTCACACCTGACGGTCATGCTCTGAACCTTTCATCTTCTAATCTTTTCAAAACTGTCTTGAGATTTTGGAGGTGCTACTTGTCATCCTTACCAGTAACAATGATGTAATCCAGGTAACAGTGAGCACCTGGGCAACCTTGCAGCACCTGGTCTATAGCTTTCTGCCATAGTGCAAGTACAGATGCTACTCCAAAAATAAGTCAATTATAGTGATAAAGCCCCTTGTGAGTATTTATGCCAAGAAACACTTTGGACTCTTCTTCCATCTCCATCTGTTGGTAGGCCTTAGCTAAGTCCACTTTGCTGAAGTATTTCCCTCCAGAAAGGTTTGCAAAGATATCCTCTATCCTGGGCAGGGGTATTAATCTATTTTCAGAATTGGGTTGATGGTGACCTTAAAATCACTACAGATCCAGACAGACCCATCCTTCTTGGCTACAGGCATTGCCCATGGACTCCACGCGACCTAGGACCGAATTCCTTCTGCCTCCACGTAACAGGTTTTGTAAAACTTGGGTATGGCAAGTTTGACACTATTATACCCTTGATTGCTGCTGCATTGTCCAGTATCTTTCTTAATTCACTTTCAGTTGACTCTGTTGCAGGGGATGTAGGATGTATCTCCAATCAAGTTGTAGTTATCTGAGCCAATCACACCTCCACAAGTGCTGGGTTCCTGATTTTACCACATAAAAGTCCAATGTCGTTTGTTGGTTGCTGTGTTTCACTGTTACAAATGTCATTCCCACAGAGTTCTCTTCTCTCCAATCTCAGTTCTTCATTCGATATCTGCAGCTTCAGTTAAGCATCACTGAAATGCCATTCAAACTCATTTTGTGGAATCACTGAATCAGCCGAGCCAGTGTCCAATTTCATTTTAATTAATTTACAATTCTCTTCTGGTGTAAGCCATGTTTTGCCTATTGTTGGTTTTCAGATTGTAAGTCACAAGGCTACTCAGTCCTGTGTCACTCTCATCATAATCGGATTTTTTTCATCAACAGCATGCAGATTAGTGTTCTTTTTCAAAATGCAACTAGATCATTTTGCTTTTTCTCTTCCTTGTACTGTTTAATTATTTTGCCTGCCTGATATGCTCTTCGTATATGTCCTACTTAGTTGCATTTTCTGCAAGTTTTACCTTTAAGCCTGATGTATATGAGCCCCTGCTACAATGGTAACAGAATTTGTCTGGCCAGCTGGTTTCTGTTTAGGTGTTGCAATTTTGTTCATGCTCATTTTCATTCCTAACTGGAACTCAATTGTGTCTCTGCTGTTTCCAATGATAGAGCTATTTCAACCGCTCTTTTAAATGTAGGTTTTGTTTCAGTTAGGAGCTAATTCTGAATGATTCTTTGTAAGATTCCATAAACTAAATGATCTCTCAGTGCATAATTAAGCCCATCACTGAACTGACAATGCGCAAGACAACCTCTTCAATTCAGCCATGTATGCTGAAATGAACTCCCTTTCGATTCTGCTTATGAAATCTGAAGCATTCTTCAGTCAACAATGGTTTCAGTTCTAAATGTTCCTTCATTTCTTCCATGACATCAGCAACGCTCATTTTGGCTGCTTTGGTTGGAGCAGTAACACTTCCAAATAAACTGTATGCCTTTAAACCCAAAGCAGTCAATAAAACTGGCACTCACTTCTCCATCAGCTATTCCGTTTGCTTTAAAATATTGCTCAATTCGCTCAGTATACAATTTCCAGTTATCTCTTGTGCAACCAAACGCATCATCTTTCCAATGTAGCCAGCCATTTCTCCTTTATTTTATGATTATTATCACAAGGAACTCACTGTTTATGATCCCACAATTTTACTCCGTTTTCTGCCCTTGTTTTATATAAACACGACCGCCTCTGTCCCTTCTCACAGTACGTGCCGCTCCACTATTTTTAACATGAACGTCTCACTGCACTTCATCAAGGTAACTGAAAAGAAGCATGGAGCTGGGAATGCATCTCTTAGTCTCCTTTTTACCTTTAACTGAGGTGCGTACTTATGAAATTGGTGGTGTGATGACATATTCTAGTCACTTACTTTTACATTCAACCCACAATGTATTATGTAAAGAAGAATATATTTACGATATTACTCAAATATTACTGGAAATATTAAATATTCAACAATTATAGGCACTGAGTAGCTTTAAAAAAGCTTGGTTATCTGAAATAAAATAAATAAAAGCATTAGATCCTTTTTCACCTTTAAATCTGTTTAGAAAAGTTAGAAACTGCTCAGTTAGATCAGCTGCTGCTGACTTCAAAGTTTCACCCTTTGCTTACCCAAACCTTAGGAGTCAAGAGGAAAAAACCCTGAAACCTTCAGTGTCAAGTTAGTAATCCAATGGAATCATCAACAGCTGAAGAAGCACAGGCTGGGCTGCAGTCAGCTTTTAAATTAAGGAAATATGCTGTAAGTTTGAGGGCAGAAGAATCATAATATTCATTAAAAGTAGCTGATAGATTAGAAACAACAGCGAAGAACGGGTGCTGGGAACAACCTTTATTATACCTGACAGCAAAGAACATTGCATTTGTGAAAAGGTTGGAAAATACTTTTCAAACTTACTCACACCTGTGGTGACAGGTACAGTGACTTCTACAACATTCACTTAAGAAAAATCTCTGAACATCCACAGTCTACAGTTAACTTCAAAAATGCTTAAAATATTGTAATTTGTTTAAATTATGTGATTGTTGAGTGAAAATGTTAATGAATGGAATGAATAATTGCATTGCTTTAAACTCTGATGAATAAATCACACATCTGTAACTTTATGCAACTTATTTGCATAATATTAGTTCAACTTTCGTAGCAGTGTAACAGTCATTTTCTTTGACTCAGAGGATTAATGTAGGCATGATGATGATTATGTGCCAGATGGTACTTACTTTCAGCAATTTGCTATTAATTTTATGTGGTCAATAAATGAACTTCCTTAAGTAATTAAAACTAAAGGCAAATATTGAAAAATAGAGTAGGAAAATGAACTGTCAGGTTAAATATCTGTTTTTATTCCAGCTGAATTGTTACATTAAACACAAAATGTTCATTAAATGTTCCATAACCATAAAATAAAATTGTTGATTGCCATCTGCAAATACATTGTAATACGATTTGCGATAAATTGTCTCTAGATTTAACTACAGCTGTTTCATATTGAAAAAAAATATTCTTTAAGAGGAACCTAGCCCTGGAGATCAGTCCACAGAATGTGAAGAATTTGTTCAGTTTATTCCAAATGGTTATTTGACATCGTAGTTTTTCTGGCAATTAAGGCTACTGCTGCTATGTGGGACCTTGCTCTGCACAATTTGGCTGTTCCTTTTACTTATATCACAAAGATATAAAAATATGGTTATTTTTGCCATTTTGGTGTTTGTTAGAAAAGGTACATGGAAGTTTGTTGTTCCACATATAATAGGATCTTTTTTCAACAGGGTTGGAAATAATTGTCACCCACATGGTCAACCAATCATAACCAAGCTGAGGTCAATTGCTGCAGTTGTTGCAATCCATCTAATTACAATACAAACACTAGAAAGAATAACTATTCCTCATATTTGAAAAAAATCAATTGCCCTAATCCTTGGTATATAAAGTAATCTGCTGGGATTCACTTTAAAACAGTTGTCCATACAAACATCATAAATTTTGCCTTGATTACACCAATCCAGTGTTAGTCATGTTTTCAAAAAAAATAATTGCAAGCATCAAAATTTCAGTTTCTTATAAATCCTTTCATTTAAGATCAGCAATAAACTATGTTTCTGAAAAGGAATGTACATAAAATTATCCTTATGGATTTTAAATGAACTCATATTAATTTAAATGTTGCAACATTAGAAAATACAACTGACTGTGAGCTGATCCAGTCAGGGCCAATGCAATTGGGTCAGGTACAATGTTCCCTCAAAGACGTGCATGTGTGCGCGCACACATATATTTCGCTACTAGTGCACAAAGAAATTTAAACTGCACACACAAAAGGTTGTCACTTTCTACCTCGTTGGCATGTTAAGTATATTTCACTATCGTACACACAATCACATTTCCCTTTCTGATGCATACGGTGTTGACAACGTGGAGTTTGCAATAATTTGTCTGCAGATTTTCGAACTGGCTTATTTCTACTGTTTATATTGAAGAAATTATTCAGCGCATACATGTTGTTGTCACTGGGCAAAAAATTGGGCCACACAAGATTTTTTGCTCTGACTGGTCATTACAAATTAGAGGGAGCATTGACCAAGTAATGCTGCCCTTCAGTCAACAGCTGTGTAAGGGTGCACTGGCCAGGTAGAGAAACATGGACATATTGTGCAGTTCAGTGCATTCCTGGTTTCCATTACAATGCAGAAGTGAGTTGAATGTCAGATGCACTGAACAACCTACTCCACTTCCAAATTCAGCACTGGGCTCAAAGGTGCAACAGGAACATCTGAGCTAAAGGACTGAATTAAGCCCTTCAATTTTACACCAGGGTGCGGGTGCATATAATGCACTTCATTCATTTGAACGGGACTACCAATCCTGAATTAACAATCAACGTAAGTAAAACTTGTTTCATTACGTTTTTAAATTAATATTTATCAATCGTGCTCCAAATTCTTTAGGACTGTTTTATATGACCATAATTAACAAAGGATTTAAAATTGGTCAAGGGCTCTCTTAGAGCACTACATCAAAATGGTCTGTGTTTCAAGGCCTTTCACAATTATTCCTTAATACTTTGCCTAACCAACAACCATTGCCAAACGTATAACTACCATCAAAATTCAGAGGTACAAAGTTCAACACTGCAAAGATTCATTTAGCACACAGGCTCCATCAAAAGAGGACAGTATTATCTGCCAAGTTCCACCATTTAAATTCACAAACAGAAGAAAATAGTTCTACAGTTAGGATGGGGTAATAAATACCAAAGATTAATTGCTCATTTTTGATAACAGTTGTCTTGTTTTGTTAATAGTGCTCTAACAAAGAAAAACCAGTTGCGTGTTTATAAAGCCTGTAGATTAAAGATATGATTTAACTGACCTCTCGCTTCACTGTACTTTCAAAGCCTCTGTAGAGTCCTAGGATACCCTGGGAGGAGGAGAAGAACAGTAACTCTCTAGATAAAATTATGCAATGCTCACAAGTAATTAATGCAACATACTGTTAATTTTCATTTCAACAATATAATGTTTGAGCCATCTTTCTAAACAGAGTAGAGAGGCTGGAAATATGAAGGTACAATTTTTTTAAAACAATGTGATACCTATTGTTAGCAAGCTGAAATAATGAAACATGAGAAACATAAGGAACTGACTCTATTCTTGAAGTACAGATGCAATGAGAAGATGTCCTAACAGTTTGAGGACAAAGGAAAATGAGAATTTCCAAAGCTAATTTAAAATAAATTCTGCATCCTCAATCATGTGCATCATCTTGTCAAATTTTAATAGCAAGTTCCAACTGAGAAAATACACAAATAGCTTTGGCAAGATTCATTCATCCACAAAGGTAGAAGGCAACCGCTTAAACCTGGGGATGAATACAAACAAATGGGAACAAAAGTATTCTATGAATAAGCATAACAACAATAAAGGAGGCTACCAAAAGACCATTACAGTGGCTTTGAGTTTAGAAAATTGTTGAAATCTTCTTACAGGAATAAATATATTGGAAATTGATTGGTAAGTTTTGTAATATTTTTAATAAATATTTTACTCAGTGTATTTGTTGCCTCTCTCTTCAGCATAAAAATATTAGCTGCTGCTTATGAATTCTTCATGACACTTGTTGTGAGTAAAGATCAAATCATTTGAGAATCTGCTTTTTTAAATTAAAAAATGTTCAGTCAAAATGCATATTGTTTAATTCCTCTGAAGTGAGAAATCTTTGACAGAGTAAAAGCGTGCTGCACAACATGAATACAAAATTCCTTGGGGAAATGAAAATGATTTTCACTGGGAAAGCAGCTGAATTCTTAATGCCTTTTTGTTATTCAACCAGCTTCACTGAAACTTGCCCAAAACCGGTGTAGCCAGAGATGCCCACAAATAAATTCCTTCCCATATTTTAGTTTGCTGCTTAAATTTCTTAAAATTATCCAACATGCCTAAACTTCAACTTTAGAATGATAATCATGAGCTGTCTATAAACATTCCAATTATATGTTTGACTTCTTTCTTATGATTGAAAAGTGAAATTTCTGAATTTGTGATTCATAATCTATAACCTTTGAGACATTGACTTGTGCTCACAAGTCAATTAAACAAATTGAATTACAAGCATCTGGGAAATGACCTTTGTGCCCCATTAATGCAAGTTTGATATTAAAACAAAGCCCGATGGTGAAAGATGTTGCCACACAGCATGTGTCCTCAGATACATTGCAGCACTGTAAAATTCAACATGCAAGATTGACTCCTGTGTACAGGCTCTAATCATCATCATCTGCACATTCTCCAGATGGTGCAAGTCTATACAGACAATAATGATTACGTTATAAAGTCGATTTGATAATTAGAGTCATTTGTGCACAAAATTCAATCTAATTTGCAAATTTGTCAATATGATCTATGAGGGAAAGGATTCATGCAATTACAGAACAAAGTAATTTTCAAACAAAAAGAAGGCCCATCTCTTAATTTTAATCACACAACTGCTCAGAAGTAAATTTAACAACTGATGCACTTACAGATTAAGTAAATACCTTGCATGATACCATTCCTGATTTTCCTTTCACAAAGTCAACATAAGCAAAATAGCAAGCAGCTCAGACAAACAACTCATGCACATATAAATTTACCAGTGAGATTACATTTGCTAGTGTGTGAAGGCTGTCTGCAATGCCTGGATCAAAATACTATTCTTACTGCACATAAAATTGCAGCCTATTTATCTCCTCCAGACATATTCAGTGCCTATAACTTTGCCCTTCTCTTAAAGAATGTTCCACTCATTCTTCTCATAATACACTGCTTTGCCTTATTTTTCCAACGCGAATATATTGCAAGTGCCCCATTCTCCCAAAGCTGAAATGAAATGCAAGGTTTTGGGGAATTAGTACGTTATTTCCATTTTTAATGATCTGTATTATCAAAGAAAATAGGCAGAAATGTGCTCATGATTCTTTTCTTTGCCATTACTTCAAGTCTCAATATTATACATGATAGGCACCATGAACAAAAGAATGTGTATAATCATGCACAAGACTTGATTTTTTTTCGTTTTAATTTATGACAACCCATCAGTTATGCCAAAATTAAACAAATAATTCATGCCCTAATTGCATAAATAGCAAAAGCCACCAACAAAAGAAGAGAACTGGGATTTTCTCCGCCAAAAATATGCTGTGCAAAAAATTGAAGCAGTTTTTCCCATTAGTATTGTGATTGGTTCAAGAACCAAACAGTTGAAGAGAAGCAGCTGTTCTTCAACCCAGTGTGTAGGACTTCAGGCATCTGTACCTCCCGCCAGATGGTAGCTACTAAAAGATGGCATGGCCCAAGTGGTGGGGATGTTTTCTTCTTGAGGTAATACCTCCTGTAGATACTACCAATGGTGGAGTTTAGGGGAGATGTGTCTATGATGTATTGGGCAGAGTTTACTACCCGACAGCTTCTTACATTCCTGCACCATGCAGATCAAGGAATATGCCAAATGGAGGGGAATTATTTGGCACAAAACACTGCTCTGGCTAACCTTCACCAGACCACTCAGCCCAAATAGTCTGCCACATCCTATGGGAAACTGGACAGAGTTTATGCAGGCAATGAGAAACCGAAAGAATGGCCACTACTGTCAGTCTCACAAACTGGAACCATGAATCACAGAGAATAATTATGTTGACAGGATGACAACCTAGGCACTTTTCTTTCACCAGTAAAACAAAAAGCGATATGCTGGCTTAGTGAAATACAAAATGCATTCAGACAATTTAATGACTGACATCACACATCACCTGCGAATTGACTAATACCTTTCCACTTTTACAAGTGGTATGCAGGGTATTAAAATACAAAGTAAAATTACATGGCTTCAGTAGGAACGTTGCAGCATTCAGTGAAAAGGAGGTAGAAAATACATAAAAACTGAAGAAACAAGCAATTTCCCAAGTTCTTTGTTTTAATAGGGAGGTTACAAATGATAAAAGACAAACCTTTGAGCCACAAGTCTTTTCATTTATATTTAAGTGGAATGAGGGAGCAAGCATAAGCATTATTGGCTACCTACTTAGGCTCAAAATAATAACTAACCCTCCACCACCCCCTCTCCCCACAGCAAAAACTAAAACACTCATTGTGACAAAATATTCAACAGAACATTCTTACAGCATAATTAAGCTTACCTCTTGTTTTATTGTCTCAATTAACACCTGCTGAGTACCCAGAGTGGGGCAAGCTTGGGACCGCTGCTTGACAACTTCTGTAGGAACCCTAATGATACATGCCACCTGGAATAAACGAAGCATCAATAAAGACAGGTCATTACACATTGGATAACAATAAATGTGACTTTGCAAAATGTGACCTTAAAAAATAAATCCACAACTTCACCTCTAACCTTTTGAATTCTACATCACATAATTGGGACCAGTTATAGAAATGACCTAAACAAGACATTGACATAAGAAAACTTCCATTTTAACTAACATTTACAAAAGGCATACAGAAAACAAATTTCACATTTAAAAATGCAAATTGGGCACAAATACTAAATGTTTTAGACTCCGGTATTTCCAAATCTGATCCTTCCATTTCAGCCACTCATCTTCTCTCACCAAAGGCTTTAAAAAGTTGGATGTTTCTGACTCTTTACATTTCAGGGATATGAAGAGTGATAAATACCAACTTCTGACGAGTGCAGGAACAATCATTCCTCAGTCAAATGCACCAGTCATGGAGCAGTCTATAAAAATGATCTTTTGACTTCATCTTCACACTGAAGCTGTGTGGCTGAGGGAAATCCATTATGAAAAGAAAATTTAATTCCTGGTTTTAAATATGTAAATATTTACCACTGGAACCTATCCACCAGTCACTCATCCATTCTTTCAATTTTTTTTTCTACCTGTACCATTTTTCCTTCATTCTATTGTATTTCTTTGTTCTACTGTGAATGCCAGGCTAGTATATGGTGACAGAGTGGCATGCAAAAGTTTGGGCACCCCTAGCCAAAATTTCTGTTACTGCGAATAGCTAAGCTAGTAAAAGATGAACTGATTTCCAAAAGGCATAAGATTAAAGATGACACATTTCTTTACTATTTTAAGCAAGAAAACTTTTTTATTTCCATCTTTTACAGTTTCAAAATAACAAAAAAGGAAAAGGGTCCGAAGCATAAGTTTGGGTACCTTGCATGGCAGTACTTAGTAACACCCCCTTTGGCAAGTAAAGCTTGTAAACACTTTTTGTAACCAGCTAAGAGTCTTTTGATTCTTGTTTGGGAGATTTTCGCCCATCCTTCCTTGCAAAAGGTTTCCAGCTCTGTGAGATTCTTGGGCCGTCTTGCATGCACTGCTCTTTTGAGGTCTATCCACAGATTCCCAATGATGTTTAGGTCAGGGGACTGTGAGGGCCATGGCAAAACCTTCAGCTTGCACCTCTTGAGGTAGTCCATTGTGGATTTTGAGGTGTGTTTAGGTTCGTTATCCTGTTGTAGAAGCCATCCTCTTTTCATCTTCGGCTTCTTTACAGACGGTGTGATGTTTGCTTCCAGAATTTGCTGGTATTTAATTAAATTTATTCTTCCCTCCACCAGTGAAGTGTTCCCCATGCCACTGGCTGCAACACAAGCCCAAAGCATGATCGATCTACCCCTGTGCTTAACAGTTGGAGAGGGGTTCTTTTCATGAAATTCTGCATCCTTTTTTCTCCAAACGTACCTTTGCTCATTGAGGCCAAAAAGTTCTATTCTAACTTCATCAGTCCACAGGACTTGTTTCCAAAATGCATCAGGCTTTTGTTTAGATGTTCCTTTGCTAACTTCTGACACTGAATTTTGTGGTGAGGATGCAGGAAAGGTTATCTTCTGATGACTCTTCCATGAAGGTCATATTTGTGCAGGTGTCGCTGCACAGTAGAACAATGTACCACCATTCCAAAGTCTGCTAAATCTTTCTGAAGGTCTTTTGCAGTCAAACGTGGGTTTTGATTTGCCTTTCTAGCAATCCTATGAGCAGTTCTCTCAGAAGGTTTTCTTGGTCTTCCAGACCTCAACTTGACCTCCACCATTCCTGTTAACTGCCATTTCTTAATTACATTACGAACTGAGGAAACAGCCATCTGAAAACACTGTGTTATCTTCTTATAGCCTTCTCCTGCTTTGTGGGCATCATTTATTTTAATTTTCAGAGTGCTAGGCAGCTGCTTAGAGGAGCCCATGGCTGTTGATTGTTGGGACAAGGTTTGAGGGATCAGGGTATTTATAAAGCTTTGAAATTTGCATCACCTGGCCTTTTCTAGCAATGACTGTGAACAAGCCATAGCCCTAACAAGCTAATTAAGGTCTGAGACCTTGGTAAAAGTTATCTGAGAGCTTAAGTCTCCTGGGGTGCCCAAACTTTTGCATGGTGTGCCTTTCCTTTTTTTCCACTCTAAAATTGTACAAAACAAAAATAATACACTAATCTTGCTTAAAGTGTTGAAAAGAATGTTTCATCTTTAACACTATGACTTTTGGAGATTAGTTCATCTTCTACTCATTTAACTATTCACAGTAACAGAAATTTTGACCGGAGTACCTAAACTTTTGCATGCCACTGTATACACACGCAGATAATACATTTACATTGAACTTTTGAACGCTCAATATATTCATTATCCTTGTACATCTCTTTATCTACAGATGGCAACCATAATCTGACTGGAGAAATAGAAGATGACACAACCAATGTGTCTATGGAAAAGCTGACATTGTGAAAATAAACTAGCTCTGTTACATTCTATACTTCTAGTCTTTACGTTCATCAAAATTGTTCATTACAACCGAACTCCATTAAAAACATCTAAGCTTTTGTTTATCCATGGATGATTAGCTAAACCTTGGAAATATTCAGGAAAACAACGAACTCCAAGGCAAGTTGAATTTTGGTTACATTCTTTGGCTTTATTTTTTTGACTGAGTTGAGGTAATCTTCACCATGTGAACGAAGCATTGTTGAATTCTTACTGGAAACAGGGATGTATATCAACAGAAGTATAGTTGTAGCTGCATCTTAAAATAACTAAAATAGTAAGGTAAGATTTCCCGATGATCCGATGATTTCAGTCTCTGAAGCTGACGTGCGAGCAGCCTTCAGAAGGGTGAACCCATGAAAAGCATCCAGCCCATCTCAGGTACCTGCTCAAGTACTAAAGACCTGTGCTGATCAACTGGCTGGTATGTTCAATGAGATCGTTAACCTCTCACTTCAGCAGTGTATGGTACCCAGTTGCTTCAAGCAGACCTCAATTATACCATTGCTGAAGAAGAGCATGGTGACCTGCCACAATGAGTATCGCCCAGTAACACTTACATCCCCAGTGATGAAATGTTTTGAGAGGTTGGTGATGAAGCATCAATTCTTGCCTGAAAAGTGACTGACTGTATATCCCCTCCAGCTTTCCTTTCTGAGCAACGGCTCCACAGATGTCATCTCATTGGCTCTTCACTCAACCCAGGAACATCTGGACAGCAAAGTGGCTTAAATCAGGATGCTCTGTATCGACTAGAGCTCAGCATTCAATACCATTATCTTCTCAAAACTAATCAATAAGTTTCAAGGCCTTGGCCTCAATACCTCTTATGCAATTGAATGCTCAATTTCTTCACTTGCAGACCCCAGTCAGTTTGGATTGACAAAATCTCCTCCACAATCTCCATCAATACACATGCACCACAAGGCTGTGAGCTTATACCCCACTCTATTCAACTTACACATATGACTGAGAGGCTAAGCACAGCTCCAATGGCATATTTATTTAAGTTCCCTGATGACACCACTGTTGTGGGCTAAATCAAAGGTGATGATGAATCAGCATAAAGGAGGGAGATTGAAAATCTGACTGAGTGGTGTCATAACAACAACCTCTTACTTAATGTCAGCAAGACCAAAAAGCTGATTATAGACTTCAGGAGAAGGAAAGCAGAGGTCCTTGAGCCAGTCCTCACCAGAGGATCAGAGGTGGAGCTGGTTAGCAACTTAAAATTCCTCGATATTATTGTTTCAGAGGACCTGTCCTGGCATAAGTGCAATTACAAAGAAAGCACAGCAGTGCCTCTACTTCCTTAAGAATTTGCAGAGAAATCTGCAAACTTAAATAGATGTATTATAGAGAGTATATTGAGAGACTGCACCACACACAGCCTGGGAAGGAAACACCAATGTTCTTGAACGATAAACCCTACAGTAAGTCGTGGATACAGCTCAATCCATCATGAGTAAAGCCCACCCAACTACTGAGCACATCTACATGAAACTCTGTCACAGGAAAGCAGCATTCATCATCAGGGACTCCCACCACCCAGGATATCCTCTCTTCCTGCCGATGCCATCAGGAAGATGGTACAAGAGCCCCAGGACTTACACCACCAGATTCAAGAACAGTTACTACCCCTCAACCATCAAGTTCTTGAACCAAAGGGAATAACTTCACTCAACATCACTTGGCCCATCATTGAAATGTTCCCACAACTAATGGGCTCACTTTCAAGGACTCATCACCACATGTTCCAGATATTTATTTCATACTTACTTCTTATTATTTCTTCTTTTTGTATATGTATAGTTTTGACATTTTCTGTACTCTGGTAGGGCATCCTATTTGGGTAGTCTTTCATTGATTTTGTTATGGTTATTATTCTATTCTGGATTTCCTGAGTACACCCACAAGAAAATGAATGTCAGGGTTCTATATGGTGACATATATGTACTTTGATAATACAAGAATTTACTTTGAACTTTGAAGATTTGTATTTCCCAATGCCCTGCTGGAAATCTCTGAAAGCTCCAATGAATAAAATATATATTCCATGAGATGCTATCCAAAAGTGCTCCTCTGAAGACTAACCAAAGTCAGAGAATTGTAATTCTTCAAATCCTATTTCGTTTCCTGGAATCACAAATGCTTATTCAATGGCATGAGAATTAATTAGTTTCTATTCTTTGAACAATCAAGGTCAGCAGTGGAGGTTGATGTAAAGTATCTTTTTAGTTCATTCGTCACAGAAGTCCTCATACTTCACTTCCCCTGATAAATCTTAAATCTACAGCAGCTCACCATTATTTCTTGATAAGTTACCATGGAGATGTGCGTGTTACCATGGAGATATGCATGTTACCATGGAGATATACAAGTTACCATGCAGAGATACACTCAGTCTTCTGCTGCTGTTGCCATCTACTGTAGGATTCAATGCATTGTGCTCTTCTGCAAATCCACTGTTGTAATGTGTGTTCATTTAAGGTACCATTGCCTTCCTGTCATCTTGAACTAGTCTAGCCATTCTCCTTTGAACTCTCTCAATAATGGGTCATTTTCGCCCACAGAACTGCCGCTAACTGGAAGTTTTTTTTTCATGCAATTCTCTGTAATCTCTAGACACTGTTGTGTGTGAAAAACCCAGGAGATCAGCAGTTTCTGAGATACTCAAACCACACTGTCTGGCACCAACAATCATTCCGCAGTCAAAGTAACTTAGATCATATAACGTCCCCCATTCTGATGTTTTGTCTGAACAATGAAACCTCCTAACTAAGTTTGTAAGCTTTTAAGCCTTGAGTTGCTGCCACATGGTTGGTTGATTAGATATTTGTATTAACAAGCAGGTGCAGAGGTGTACCTAATAAAGTGGCCGGTGAGTGTATAGACACACTGCCGATAAAAAGTACTCATCCCCCTTGGAAGTTCTCATGTTTTTTTTGTTTTACAACATTGAATCACAGAGGATTTAATTTGGCTTTTTTGACACTAATCAACAGAAAAGACCTCTTTCTTGTCAAAGTGAAAACAGATCTCTAGAAAGTGATTTAAATTAATTACAGATATAAAACACAAAATAATTGATTGCTTAAGTATTCACCCCCTTCAAGTCAGTAAGATGCATCTTTGGCAACAATTACAGCCTTGAGTCTGTGTGGACAGGGCTCGAACGACTTTGCACATCTGGACACTGCAATTTTTCCCCATTCTTATTTACAAAACTGCTCAAGCCATGTCAGATTGCATAGAGATCATGAGTGAGCAGCCTTTTTCAAATCCAGCCACAAACTCTCAATTGGATTGAGGTCTGGACTTGGTCACTCCTGGACATTAACTTTGCTGTTTTTAAGACATTCTTGTGTAGCTTTGGCTTTAAGCTTGGGATCACTGTCATTCTGGAAAATAAATCTTCTCCCAAGTCACAATTCTCTTGCAGACGGCATCAGGCTTTCCTCCACCCTCACAAACCTTCTAGGGCCTGCAGCAGTGAAGCATCCCCACAGCATGATGCAGCCACCACCATGCCTCACGGTAGGGATGGTGCATTTTTGATGATGAGCGGTGTTTGGCTTCCTTCAATACCTGTAGGTTGCCACCTTTACATCCCACAATATTTCTTTCCCTACACGCACGTAGCAGGGAAAGTGAGCATGCGTACTAAATACTTACAGTCCAAATGAACAGAATTCAACAGGTGTAGTTTTACTATAATCAATTGAAACACCTTGACTGCACACAGGACTCCAAAAACAGATCTCCATTTAACTAATTATGTGACTCCTAATTGGCCGCACCAGTGATGATTTAGTGTGTCATATTAAAAGGGGGTGAATATTTATATAATAAATTATCTTGCATTTTATATTTGTAAATAATTTAGAACACTTTGTAGAGATCAGTTTTCACTTTAACACGAAAGAGTCTTTTTCTGTTGATCAGTGTCAAAAAAGCCAAATTAAATCCACTGTGATTCATTGTTGTACAACAATAAAACATGAAAACTTCCTGGGGGGGGGGGTAAGTACTTTTTATTGGCACTGTAAGTATGTTAAACATCCTCCTAGTGGAAGCCAATCAGGCTAAGAGAATTTAACAAATCCTGACTTCCATAGCAAAACTGAAGACATAGGTTTCATCTAACACTTGTTTTTAGTTATTCAATATTTAGACTTTAATGATTTACTTTGAAATATTAACCCTTTCCCGCTCTACAGATACCGCATGAACCAGCTGAATATTTCATGTATTTATGTATTTAACAACTATAAAGCATATTACCTCAGCTACAAGGGTTGTTATTTGCCCTAAGATCCCCATCCAGTGATGATCATGACCATGTTTCCATGCTCTGACTCACTCACCAAAAGCAGACCATCATCTCAATTAAAAATGTTTAGCAGGTAAATAGTAGCACATAACTGGCGTGAGATAGCAAAAGATCCTTCCAATCAAATCTTTGAACAATACAAAGCTTAAACTTTAAAAACTTCAATCTACACTTTACTATTAACTGCAGTGATCCTCAACTTCTTGGAGGACTGTGTGGAGATCCCATCTGCTACTAAAGGTGAGAGTTCCTGATAGCCACCCATTTGAAGTCAACTTCCCAGACCAATTCTGACATGTCAGTCCATGGCCTGCTCTACTCACATGATGAGGCCATATTCCAGTTGAAGGAGTATCTTCTCATAGGGTCAGCTGACATAATGCAACAGGGCAAATGACCTTCAGGAAGTCCCTGACAACTGTATTGCAATGCTAAAGCATGTAAGTCAGGAGTCCCTCACTGAAGTATTTCTTCAAAGCCAGCTGAAAAAACAGTACGTTTCAACCTATTTATTCCTGTTGATACCTGTGCAGGGAATATTTTTCCTTGGACTTTAATCAAATAGTCCCTTTCAAAGCCAGTGTATCCAGTGTTATTGTCAATAAATGGGACAACAAATCGCTTGCTTACTGCCATTGGTAATATTAAAAACAGCAATGATTTAAATTCATGGTTTCATCTTATTTTTGAAATAGCTTAAAATCAAAGATGAATTTATTTTGTGCTATTATGAGAAGTGTACCTAAAATAATAGAGAATATTTTTGCATTCATATCAACTAATTACAATATATCATCATCAATCATGATTCACAAAGGAATAGTCAAAATTTCTAACCCATACATACAACGTTTTGATCTCACGGCTGGTAATCACTGCAGTTACTCACACATTTTCTAAGATTTCAAATAAAAAGGTGTTAACAAGAGCAAATATATTTAGTTTCAATTATATTTGTTAATTTTAATAGCACATATCAATCTTGAAGACATTCTCAGAAGCGGAATTATTTTAATGAAGTAAATGACAGTGGCTATTGAGTAAAAAATAATTTTTCTGCAAGTCATAATCTTATACTGATATAGATAAATTCAATTCAATTATGAATGCATTAGGAATAGACCTCACTTGTCATACTCTTTGCAAATTAAAAAAAAACACAATTCTGGTGTTCCTGGAATTAGGATTAACAATAAACGACTGTACTAGCACAATGTATCAAAAAAAGAACTGTCAACTTTAAAACTAAGCATAAATATTTATAGCACTCCATGCTTCATGTCATCACATGTCCTTATGCTGGCTTTTTATCTCTTATTAATATGGCGACAAGGTGAACTGTTAAAAACTCAATGATGAAAAGCAATTTCTCCAGCTGAGGGATGCAAAGGAGCCAGCAGGGACTCCCAGATTCAAACATGCAGTAATTTCAACATCCAATGACGCACAACGCAGCCAGCAGACCATCCTGATTTCCACGTTCTTTTTTGAATTATCTTTCATCCCTTTCAGAATCAAGTCAGGCCTACCAGGTTTGTTTAGAAAAACAAATGTGTATGTCACCTGAGCTTCACAGCAGAATCTTTAAACTTCAAATACTTAAAGTACAACTTATCATTTGAGATTGAATTTTATAAGTTTTATGATGAAATACTAGAAACTATTAACACAACATGCACAAAATGCTGGTGGAGCTCAGGACTGGAAAAAAGATAAGAAATCAGAGCAATGAGGTGGGGAGGAAGTAGTACAAGGTGGTAGGTGATTGGTGAAACCAGGAGAGGGGGAGGGATGAAGTAAAAAGCTGGGAAGTTGATTGATGAAAGAGATAAAGGGCTAGAGAAGGGGGAATCTGAGAAGAGAGGGGAGATGACCATGGAAGAAAGGGAAGGGGCAGCAGCATCAGAGAGAAGCGATAGGCAGACAAGGAGATAAAGTGAGAGGGGGAAATGGGAATGGTGCGGGGGGGGGCAATTACTAAAAGGTCAAGAAATCGATGTTCATGCCATCAGGTTGGAGACAACGAGATGAAATGTAAGATGTTGCTCCTCCAACCCAAGTGTGGCCTCATTGCGACAGTAAAGGCAGTAGTGCAGGTACTAAAATTCTAATGCTATTTCTAGATCTCCAATTTCTTGAATAATATATTTGGCCTCATCTATTTCAGCCCTTCTCTCCTAAGAGAATCTGTAGAATTCTTTGCCACAAGCAGCTGTGGGGGCTAAGTCTTTATATATATTTAAGGGAGAAGTTGATAGATTCTTGACTAGGCAGGGCGTGAAGTGATACAGGAAGAAGGCAGGAGATTGGGGCTGAGAGGAAAATTGGATCAGCTAATGCTGACATGGTGGAGTAGACTCGATGGGCCAAATGGCCTGATTCTGCTCTTCTACCTTATGGTCTTATATTTACACTCCACAGCAGTGAATGCTCACTTTAGAAATGTGATGAATTAAAATAATCAGATAATACTTAAATTGTAATAGTTGGTGTGAAAAATTGCATAGCTTAACACGTTAAATAAAATACACATTTTAAATAGTGTTGAAAGGCTTAAACCTCAAACACAAAGCATTTATTGTTTATAAGTGATGAATAAACTTCAAAGTGCATAACTTCTGACCAAAGACTAATTCCTGTATTAAGCTTTTTTTTGTGAGATAATTAATCTCTTCTACTATATCATAGGTAAAAACAACTTCAAATCTTCTGTGCCCATCATTAATGCACATCCAGCAATGGTGTTCTTTCCTTTGAAATATCTAAGTACATTCACACCCTATCTCCAAAATAAAAAAACAGGCACAGCATAATGGCTTCCCCACAGCTCACTGGCCAAGCTTTCCTTTCAATATCTGAAAAAGGGCCATAGAACTGAAACACTTACTCTGTCTTCTCACAGATGCTGCCTAACGTGCTGAGTGTTTCCAGCATTTTATTAATTTCAGATTTCCAGCATCTGCAGGTCTGTTCTACTTTCAATTAATTTAAACAGTTTATATTTTATATTTGAAGCTGGCTATCTAGTTATGGCATAGTTATTCATCTCAATACAGTTGCAGATCGACAGAAACTAGATGTGCTTTCAACCACCATTTTTACTGTATATACTGTTACCGGTTACTTTTTTTTAAACTTTTCATCCAGCAACTTTATTTTCTTTTTAAGCCCTTTGCCCTCTTCATTTGCGGTAGTGAATTCATTTGCGTTCTGCCATCTTCGAACCCCCCACCCCTGTAACCCATCACCGTTTCTGTCCTTCGTTAGAGACCCAGTCCTTGCTGCCTGACTCCAAGGTTCTAACTCCAGATGCCTTGTTTGCAAATCTGACTTCATTATTTAAAGGTTTTCTTTTCAACCCTGAGGCTCTGTTCCTCTCAAGTATTAAAAAATACAATTAATTCCCGAGGCTCCTTCTTCCATCCAGAAAAGAATGTTTCATAATTCAGCCACATTCTTCAGTTCTTCAGTTAAAAGAAAATGAAATGTAGCACTCTTCACATAGCCAGCACTGCAAAGATCTTTTATTTGCGCAGCTCTATTCCTCACTCTCCTGCCTTAGGCCTTATATAAGTCTCACCTTTCATCTAAAGTTCAGCACCACATAACATCACTCATCTCCTCTCAGCAATGTCAAACATGAAAAGAAAATTTTGACTCCAAACCCAGAGTGTTGCCAGCTGCAAAATAAATAATTGCCAAAACTCAGGCCTGACTCCCACCCCTGCCTGAATGTGCAATCTGACCTTATAAAGATTACAATTTGCTACTCCGGCCTTTTTTTTTGAAAAACAGAAACCGTATTTACTCTGACCTCTGCAAAACGACAAAAAGAAATGTGCAACAATTAGATTCTAAAACAAAACACATCTTAAGAGTGCTGAGGCACTACACACAAGAAGTTGTTCCTTCCTGGCTCATCATCTTCACATTGCTGTTTCTTTGGGCCTTTTTTTTTTGTCTGCTTCTTTTGTTGTCATGTTTTTCATCACTTCCGTACTTGCTCTTTATTTCCATCTGGGTGCAAGGCAGTGGGCACCAAAAGTAACCTCTTTTCACAAACTCACTACCTAGTCAGTATAAATATATCACTGCTGCCATCACCGCCTTTTCTGTGAACAAATAGAGTAAAAATGCATTTTGCTATCAACCATTTAGGGAATGTATTAGTTGCAGTTAACAGCTGAATTTTCCCCCATCCCTTTTTTCCTGCACCATCTCCCTCACACATTCCCATTGATCCAACTTGCAGATCCAAGTTCTTTGCTTCTTAAAAAAAACATATACCTGCTTACGACTATGAAGGGGGATTGACAAGATATATGTTGAAAAATAGCTTGTGTCCTAAACTGGGTAATTTGATTATACATGGGGAAGGGTTAGCCATCCCCCCCCCCATCATATTTTCTGTCATCCTTCATCTGCTATTATGTTTAATACGCAAATATCAGACACATGTATAATCACTGTTCAACTAAAGACAAAATTTTACCCTACAATTTGCCACGAGTCCATGCAATAAATTTGTTAACAATTACATGAAATCCAAAACATCATATTCTGTGATTAGCATCCTTTATCAAGACAATCTCATTCTATTTCCTTGCCCTTTTGAGGCCACAATATTGCAGAGAAACAATATTGTGCAAATATGTCTCTGTAATAGCTTTTATAAAGCTATTCATCTCCAAGATTAATTGTCTCTGTCATTAGAATGCTTTGTGCATTCTGACAAAGACAAATAAACAACATTATTTATTTTCCTCCAAGAGAATCACAACCTTATCATGGTTTAGAGGCTTGCATTCCTCAATGACCCGGAGAGCTATGTTGGCTGGAGTCAGGGCTTTATGCTTTGGCTCTCAGTACGGTCATCCATGCCAAACAGGTCAAAGGGTAGAGGCCAGACAAAGAGTAGCCCACTGATCCTCCAGGTTTGATGGTTCAGCTCTGTGGCGTAAAAGGCATGTAACATTTATTTTGAATTGAATTGAGTTGAATTGACTTTATTTCTTACATCCTTCACATACATGAGTAAAAATCTTTAACATAGAAACCCTACAGCACAATACAGGCCCTTCGGCCCACTGAGTTGTGCCGAACATGTCCCTACCTTAGAAATTACTATGCTTACCTATAGCCCCCTATTTTACTAAGCTCCATGTACCAGTCTGAAAGTCTCTTAAAAGAACCTATCGTATCCGCCTCCACCACCGCTGATGGCAGCCCAGCCCACGCACTCACCACTCTCTGAGTAAAAAACTTACCCCTGACATCTCCTCTGTACCTAATCCCAGCACCTTAAACCTGTGTCCTCTTGTGGCAACCATTTCAGCTTTGAGAAAAAGCCTCCGACTATCCACATGATCAATGCCTCTCATCATCTTATACACCTCTATCAAGTCACCTCTCATCCTCCTTCGCTCCAAGGAGAAAAGGCCGAGTTCACTCAACCTATTCTCATAAGGCATGCTCCCCAATCCGGGCAGCATCCTTGTAAATCTCCTCTGCACCCTTTCTATGGCTTCCCCATCCTTCCTGTAGTGAGGCGACCAGAACTGAGCACAGTACTCTAGGTCTGACCAGGGTCCTATATAGCTGCAACATTCCCTCTCGGCTCCTAAATTCAATTCCACAATTGATGAAGGCCAATACACCGTATGCCTTAACCACAGAGTCAACCTGCGCAGCTGCTTTGAGTATCCTATGGACTCGGAACGCAAGATCCCTCTGATCCTCCACACTGCCAACAGTCATACCATTAATACTATATTCTGCCATCATATTTGACCTACCAAAATGAACCACTTCACACTTATCTGGGTTGAACTCCATCTGCCACTCCTCAGCCCAGTTTGCATCTTATCAATGTGCTGCTGTAATTTCTGACAGCTCTCCACACTATCCACAACACCTCCAGCCTTTGTGTCATCAGCAAACTTACTAACCCACCCCTCCACTTCCTCATCCAGGTCATTTATAAAAATCACGAAGAGTAAGGGTCACAGAACAGATCCCTGAGGCACTCCACTGGTGACCGACCTCCATGCAGAATATGACCCGTCTACAACCACTCTCTGCCTTCTGTGGGCAAGCCAGTTCTGGATCCACAAAGCAATGTCCCTTTGGATCCCATGCCTCCTTACTTTCTCAATAAGCCTTGCATGGGGTACCTTATCAAATGCTTTGATGAAATCCATATACACTACATCTACTGTTCTTCCTTCAACAATGTGTTTAGTCACATCCTCAAAAAATTCAATCAGGCTCATAAGGCATGACCCGCCCTTGACAAAGCCATGCTGACTACTCCTAATCACATCATACCTCTCCAGATGTTCATAAATCCTGCCTCTCAGGATCTTCTCTAACAACTTACCAACCACTGAGGTAAGACTCACTGGTCTATAATTTCCTGGCCTATCTCTACTCCCTTTCTTGAATAAAGGAACAACATCCGTAACCCTCCAATCCTCCGGAACCTCTCCCGTCCCCATCGATAATGCAAAGATCATTGCCAGAGGCTCAGCAATCTCCTCCCTCGCCTCCCACAGTAGCCTGGGGTACAGCTCATCCGGTCCCAGCGACTTATCCAACTTGATGCTTTCCAAAAGCTCCAGCACATCCTCTTTCTTAATATCTACATGCTCAAGCTTTTCAGTCTGCTACAAGTCACCATTACAATCACCAAGATCCTTTTCCATCGTGAATACTGAAGTAAAGTATTCATTAAGTACATCTGCTATTTCCTCCGGTTCCAAACTTTCTTTCCCACTGTCACACTTGATAGGTCCTATTCTTTCGCATCTTATCCTCTTGCTCTTCACATACTTGTAGAATGCCTTGGGCCTTTTCTTAATCCTGCCCGCCAGGGCCTTCTCATGGCCCCTTCTGGCTCTCCTAATTTCCTTCTTAAGCTCCTTCCTATTAGCCTTTTAATCTTCCAGATCTCTAACGTTACTTAGCTCGCTAAATCTTTTGTAAGCTTTTCTTTTCTTCTTGACTAGACTTATTAGTCTTTGTACACCACGGTTCCTGTACTCCACCATAACATCCCTGTCTCATTGGAATGAACCTGTGCAGAACTCCACACAAATACCCCCTCAATATTTGCCACATTTCTTCTGTACTTTTCCCTGAGAACATCTGTTTCCAATTTAATCCTCCAATTTCCTGCCTGATAGCCTCATAGTTCCCCTTACTCCAATTAAATGCTTTTCTAACTTGTCTGTTCCTATCTCTCTCCAATGCTATTGTAAAGGAGATAGAATTATGATCACTATCTCCAAAATGCTCTCCCACTGAGAGATCTGACACCTGACCAGGTTCATTTCCCAATACCAAATCAAGTACAGCCTCTCTTCTCGTAGACTTATCTACATATTGTGTCAAGAAACCTTCCTGAACACACCTAACAAACTCCACCCCATCCACCCTTTACTCTAGGAAGATTCCAATCTTTATGTTACGTCTCCATCTAAATGTGCCATGTGCAATCATAGTAATTTACATTAATTTATAATAAATAGAACAATCAATGTAATATAGAGTACACTCAAATCAGCATGAGTTCATCAGTCTGATGGCCTGGTGGAAGAAGCTGTCCCGAAGCCTGTTGGTCCTGGCTTTTATGCCACGGTACCGTTTCCCAGATGGCAGCAGCTGGAATAGATTGTGGTTGGAATGACTTGGGTCCCCAGTGATCCTACGGGCCCTTTTTACACACCTGTCCTTGTAAATGTTTCTCTGAAATAATCTCCTTCACCAATTCATTACTTCAGTTAATCTCCCTTCTTGTCCCACTTTACCATTATTGAAATCAACACACTGCTCCATGGTCTGCACTACTCAAGATTTATAAGTTTTCTCTGCTTGAAAAATACCTTCATCCACTGCAAGGTATAAAATCCTAATGACATCTCAAGCTATCCAATTTCCAAAGCACAGGTTGTGTACAAGTTTATGTGGAGGTCATCCAGTCAATGTTTCCCCAGTACTGGTGCCAATGCCCCATGAACTGGAAGTTCTCAGCTCCCATGCCACTTTCAATTATCTGTACAACTTTGAGCTCTTTGATCCAATGCCAATTTGTAGTTGGCTTTAGATCATTGCCGAGAGATTACAGAGTTCGATACTGCAGCATCGGAACAGAAACCTTAACAGCAAACACATACATTTGGAAACCTAGTCCAGTTGTAAGTTCAGGATTGAATTCAGGACATGTTGGGAATTCCATATACTGAAGCTCCATGATAGTGGTGGTGCTCCCTTTGTTCTTGGCTTTGAACTGAATACGGTTGAAAAGCATGCTCTCCTTCTTATACACGATTGGGATACCCTGTGGCAGGTCTTGGCCATTAAGGTGAAAAATGGCCGCAAAAAGATAGCAGGTAGGGTGACCACAATGATGCAGCCCTGTTTGATTCCGATTCTGCGCTGCTCTGGCTGTGTGCTGTGACTGACATGCAATCATACAGTAGCAGTATCTGTAGCTACTTGTCAGGGCAGCGATGCCTTCATAGTAAACCACCCTGTATAAAATGCTTTTGTCAAATCTATGAAAGCCACGTACTAAGGTTGGCTTTATACATGGCATAGTTACTGTAAATGACGTGCTGTGATGATCATTTCTGAAGAAGACCGCCAATGTATCCTAAATGCCTGTACTAAGGCATTTTGGGCCCTAAGACTTTGAAGTTCAAAGTTCAAAGTAAATTTATTATCAATGTACATATTTCTCACCACATACTAACCCGAGATACATTTTCTTGCAGGCATTCACAGTAAATCAAAAGAAACACAATAGAATCAATGATAAACAGCATACAAAGTCAAAATGTGCAAAAGATAACAAATTGTGCAAATACAAAAAAATAATACAAATAAATAAGTAAAATATTGAGAACATGACTTGTATACTCCTTGAAACCGAGTCTATAGCTTGTGAATTCAGTTCAGTATTGGGTTGAGTAAAGTTTTCCAATCTGATTCGTGAGCCTGATGGTTTTTCTTGACCCTGGTGATATGGGGGGAAAAAAAGGCTCCTGTACTTCCTTCCTGAAGGCGGCAGCGAGAATAGAGAATGGTCTGGATGGTGGGGGCCCTTGATGATGGATGCTGCTTTACTGTGTCGCCACTCCTTCTAGAAGTGCTCAGTGGTGAGGAGGTCTTTACCTGTGATGGGCTGGGTAGTACCCACCCAGCTTTCCTATTCAAGGGCATTGGTGTTTCTATACCAGGAGGTGATGCAAACAGTCATTCTACTCTCCACCATGCAACCATAGATGTAAGTTTGTCAAGTTTTAAATGACATGCCAAATCTGTGCAAATTTGTGTCGCTAACCTTACCCACCTCTGATCTCCTCATGAAGACTGGCTCATGGACCTCCAGTTTTCTCCTCCTGTAGTCGATAGTCTTCTCTTTGATTTTGCTGACATTGAGTAAAAGGTTGATGTTATCATTCACCCACATATTCAAACTCCCTCCTCTATGCTGATGTGTTACCATCTTTCATCTGACCAACAGCAATGTTGTCATCAGCAAACTTAAATATGGCACTGGAGCTGTGCTTAGCCTAAAAGTCATAAGTATAAAGCGAGTAGAGCAGGGGGCTAAACACACAGCCTTCTTCTGATAGTGATTGTGGAGGAGATGTTGTTACCTGACGTCTTCAAGTGAGAAAATCGCGGATTCAGTTGCATAAGGAGCTAATGATTCAAGGTCTGGGAAGTTATTGATTAGCTTTAAGGGCCTTGTCTTGAATATAAAAAAGACATAGGTCCTATATTAGCCACCACCAAACCAAAGCCAATGCTCCATAAAAGTTAACCATATCACCCTTGAAAACGTAGACCATTTTCTCTCCTGGCAGTATTCTCTCCTCAAAAGCAGACATTGACTCAAGAGATCAACCACCACGTGAGTAGTGCTAGTGGAGCCTATGCAAGATTAAGGATAAGAGTTTTTGAAGACTGCAAACTACAGGACCAAACAAAACCTTTGGTTTATTGAGCAGTCATGCTTTCTACATTACCGTATGGAACTGAATAATGGATACCTACAGAAAGCACTTGAAAGCTCTGAAAGATTTTTACAAAAGATTGTGAGGATCAGCTGGAAGAAGGAGACCAACATGAACACCTTCTCCTCCATGATAAAGTCACACAAATTCCAATGGATAGATCATGTCATCTGGAGGCACAACCTATATCTCCCCAAGCAGATCCTTTAGTCCCAGGTGAAGGAAAGTCAGCAAGTCCCTGGTGGGTAAAGGAAATGTTTCAACTATAACATTAAAATCAGCTTGAAAAAATTAAACATTACATCTAAAAACTGAGAATACATTGCACTCATTAGATAAAACCTGGAGGAAATCTGTTCAAGAGGGAGCTGTACTACATGAGAACATCCTCCAATATGCTGCTAAAGGAGAGATGGAACGACCAAACAACCCAACCAAACTATCCACAGCCAACACTTACTCTTGTCCACACTGCACCAAATTGGTGTCTACAGCCATGAGGACCCAGCAATAGACAACCCCTTAGGAGAATGTTATATTAAATTTGAGTGATCACACTTATTAAGGACTGAATTATGTACTTGTCCAATCATCTTCAGTCCTCAGGAATTAACCAAGCCCAGACATTGGGGACTCTATAGTTAGGGGGTCAGGAAGGCAATTCTATGGACGCAGGAAAGAAACACGGATGGTAGTTTGCTTCCCAGGTGCCAGGGTCCGGAATGTTTCTGATCGAGTCCACGACATCCTGAAGTGGGAAGGTGAACAGCCAGAGGTCGTGGTACATATTGGTACCAATGACATACGTAGGAAAAGGGAGGAGGTCCTGAAAACAGACTACAGGGAATTAGGAAGGAAGATGAGAAGCAGGACCTCAAAGGTAGTAACCTTGGGGTTATTGCCCGTGCCACGTGACAGTGAGTACAGGAATGGAGTGAAGTGGAGGATAAGTGCATGGCCGAGGGATTGGAACAGGAGGCAGGGATTCAGATTTCTGGATCATTGGGATCTCTTTTGGGGCAGAAGTAACTTGTACAAAAAGGACGGGTTGCTCTTGAATCCAAGGGAGACCAATACCCTGGCAGGGAGGTTTGCTAAGGCTATTGGGGAGAGTTTAAACTAGAATCGCTGCAGGGTGGAAACCGAACTGAAGAGATGGAGGAAGGGGCGGTTGGCTCACAGAGGAAGCTTGGAGATGGTGCAAGAGGGAGGATAGGCAGGTGTTAGAGGAGGGACGCACTCAGACCAATGGTTTGAGGTGTGTCTGTTTTAATGCAAGGAGCATGATGAACAAAGCGGATAAACTTAGAGCGTGGATCAGCACTTGGAGCTATGATGTTGGGGCCACAACAGAGACTTGGATGGCTCAAGCACAGGAATAGCTACTTAGAGTGCCAGGCTTTACACGTTTCAGAAAGGACAGGGAGGGAGGCAAAATAAGTGGGGGCGTGGCACTGCTGATCAGAAATAGTGTCACAGTTACAGAAAGGGAAGAAGTCATGGAGGGATTGTCTATGGAATCTCTGTGAGTGGAAGTTAGGAACAGGAAGGGTGTTAACTATCCTGGGTGATTTTTATAGACCACACAACAGGAACAAGGACATTGAGGAGCAGATAGGGAGACAGATTCTGCAAAGGTATAATAATAACAGGGTTGTTGTGGTGAAAGATTTTAATTTCCTCAATATTGATTGGCGTCTCCCTAGAGTGAGGGGTTTAGGTGGGATGGAGTTTGTTAGGTGTGTTCAGGAAGTTTTCCTGACACAATATGTAGATAAGCCTACAACAGGAGATGCTGTACTTGATCTGGTATTAGGAAATGAACCTGGTCCGGTGTCAGGTCTGTCAGTGGGAGAGCATTTTGGAGATAGTGATCACAATTCTATCTCCTTTACCATAGCATTAGAGAGGGATAGGAACAGACAAGTTAGGAAAGTGTTTATTTGGAGTAAGAGGAAATATGAAGCTATCAGGCAGGAACTTGGAAGCATAAATTGGGAACAGATGTTCTCAGGAAAATGTATGGCAGAAATGTGGCAAATGTTCAGGGGATATTTGTGTGGTGTTCTGCATAGGTATGTTCCAATGAGACAGGGAAAGGATGGGAGGGTACAGGAACCATGGTGTACAAAGGCTATTGAAAATCGAGTCAAAAAGAAAAGGAAAGCTTATGAAAGATTCAAAAAATTAGGTAATGATAGAGATCTAGAGAAATATAAGTTTAGCAGGAAGGAGTTTAAGAATGAAATTAGGAGAGCCAGGAGGGGCCATAAGAAGGCCTTGGCGGGCAGGATTAAGGAAAACCACAAAGCATTCTACAAGCATGTGAAGAACAAGAGGATAAGACATGAGAGAATAGGACCAATCAAATGTGACAGTGGAAAAGTGCGTATGGAACTGGAGGAAGTAGCGGAGGTACTTAATGAATACTTTGCTTCAGTATTCACTACGGAAAAGGACCTTGGCGATTGTAGGGTTGACTTAAAGCAGATTGAAAAGCTTGAGCATACAGGCATTAAGGGGACTTGCTGGAGCTTTTGGAACGCATCTAGTTGTATAAGTCACTGGGACCGGCCGAGATATACCCCAAGCTACTGTGGGGGACAAGGGAGGAGATTGCTGAGCCTCTGACAATGATCTTTGCATCATCAGTGGGGACAGGAGAGGTTCCGGAGGATTGGAGGGTTGCAGATGTTGCTCCCTTATTCAAGAAAGGGAGTAGAGATAGCCCAGGAAATTACAGACCAGTGAGTCTTACTTCAGTGGTTGATAAGTTGATGGAGAAGATCCTGAAAGACAGGATTTATGAACATTTGGAGAGGCATAATATGATCAGGAATAGTCAGCATGGCTTTGTCAAAGACAAGTCGTGCCTTACAAGCCTGTTAGAATTTTTTGAGAATGTGACTAACACATTGATGAAGGTAAAGCAGTAGTTGTAGTGTATATGGATTTCAGCAAGGCATTTGATAAGGTAACCCATGCAAGGCTTATTGAGAAAGTAAGGAGGCATGGGGATCCAAAGGGACCTTGCTTTGTGGATTCAGAACTGGCTTGCCCAGAGAAGTCAAAAAGTGGTTGTAGACGGGTCATATTCTGCATGGAGGTTGATGACCAGAAGTGTGCCTGCGTGGTTAAGAAAGTATACAGTGTATTGGCCTTCATCATCCATGGGACTGAGTTACAAGAGCCGAGAGGTAATGTTACAGCTGTATAGGACTCCGGTCAGACCTCACTTGGAGTACTGTGCTCAGTTCTGGTCACCTCACTACAGGAAGGACATGGAAACTATAGAAATGGTGCAGAAAAGATTTACAAGAATGTTGCTTGGTTTGGGGAGCATGCCTTATAAGAATAGAATGACTGAACTTGGCCTTTTCTCCTTGGAGCGACAGAGAATAAGAGGTGACCTGACAGAGGTGTATAAGATGATGAGAGGCATTGATCATGTGGATAGTCAGAGGGTTTTTCCCAGGGCTGGAATGGCTAGCATGAGAGGGCACAGTTTGAAGGTGCTTGAAATTAAGTATAGAGGGGATGTCAGGGGTAAGTTTTCTTATGCAGAGAGTAGTGAGTGCGTGGAATGGGCTGCCAGCGACGGCAGTGGAGGCGGATACAATAGGGTCTTTAAAGATGCTCCTGAATAGGTACATAGAGCTTAGAAAAATAGAGGGCTATGGGTAACCCTAAGTAATTCCTAAAGTAAGTTCATGTTCAGCACAACATCGTGGGCTGAAGGACCTGCATTGTGCTGTAGGTTTCCTATGTTTGATCTATATCAGCAAACTTCATATTAATCCAGAAGTGGTTGTTCAGAATTGTCCAAAAACTATAACCTTTAATGATTGCTAACCTCAATATGTCATCACTTTTGTATAAACACTTGATCGTCAAATTGGTCCAAGTAAATTTATAAATGCAAAGGCATATTTTTGTCTGAGATTATCGCAATTACCTATCAGTGTCAATGCCAAGGAATGTTAAATTGGGATTGTTTGCTCAATTGCACACAATACAGTAGCACTGACCAATTTGCCAAAGTCAAGGCCATTACAATTGCATTGTTCATCCCAGGAGGTTCTGTAAGTCAGTTGGAATTTACAGAAATAAACTGTAGCTTTCAAGATAAACAAGGATAGATGAAAAATATGGACACAAAATAAATAATTTGAAAATTTGTAATGGAAGTTATTAGAAATACTAATGATTGGCCAACTCAAGACAGTATTTGGATTAGCAATATCATTAATTTCCACACTTAGTTGGAAATAGTATTTTTGGTGACAGCACTTTGCGATGAAGAAAACTTTACCTGTAGACCTGCAAAACATGTTCAAGAAATCAATTTACCATCCAAGAAATGAAGAATATCTCCATTCAAAATAAATCTACATTGCAGCGTTTAACTCTTCAAATTGATTGAATCTGCAAAATAGCTTGATTCAAAATTCTGCAATACCCATAATAGTAGCCCCCAGCTAACTTTACATACACAAGGCAATATTGCAAGAAAAGAGATGGGCAGAAATAATCCCATCAACACAGAACCATTTTCTCTCTAAACTCATACTGACCCATCCATCAAATTTTGCAATGTAATCAAAAAAATGGAATGCCATTTAATGGCTAATCAGACTTTGCTGAAGAAATAGCCTCTCTTTGATTGTCAGCAGCTACTGTAGTTTTGGTTAAGAATCAATTTCCAGACTCTTACGGGTACTGGAATCAGACTGCTTCACTGAGTGGTGTGATATACTGTGTCCGGTGCGGCCTTCTATATATTGGCGAGACCCGACGCAGACTGGGAGACCGTTTCGCTGAACACCTACGCTGTGTCTGCCAGAGAAAGCAGGACCTCCCAGTGGCTACACATTTCAATTCCACGTCCCATTCCCATTCTGATATGTCTATCCACGGCCTCCTCTACTGTCAAGATGAAGCCATACTCAGGTTGGAGGAACAACACCTTATATTACGTCTGGGTAGCCTCCAACCTGATGGCATGAACACTGACTTCTCTAACTTCCGTTAATGCCCCTCCTCCCCTTCTTACCCCCCATCTCTTATTTATTTATTTATTTATTTATTTATTTCCCCTTTTCTTTCTCTTTTATCTCCCTCTATCCCTCTCACTATATCTTCCTCTGGTGCTCCCCCCCCCCACTTTCTCTCTCCCTAGGCCTCCCGTCCCATGATTCTCTCCCTTCTCCAGCCTTGTATCCCTTTTGCCAATCAACTTTCCAGCTCATAGCTCCATCCCTCCCCCTCCTGTCTTCTCCTATCATTTCTGATCACCCCTCCCCCTCTCAAATCTCTTACTACCTCTTCTTTCAGTTAGTCCTGACGAAGGGTCTCAACCCGAAACGTCGACTGTACCTCTTCCTATAGATGCTGTCTGGCCTGCTGCGTTCCACCAGCATTTTGTGTGTGTTCACCGAGTAAATGATCTGTTTGCTTTGAACTGCAGTGGGGTAGATTTTGTGGATGGATGCCAGTAGACCCATATAAATGCAGTGACTCAAAGGTTGGTGGTGCTGTGGAAATTGTAGAAGTTTGTTGTACGTTTCAAGAAGGCATTGATATGATGCAGAGCTGGGCTGAGAGGTGGCAGATGAAGTTCAAGCAAGAAAAAAATGTTACTCCATACACTTTGGAAGGTCGAAATTGAAGGCAGAGAAAATGGTTACTGGCAGGATTTTTTTAGTGTGGAGGAACAGAGGGATCTTGGAGCCCAAAACCACAGATTCCTCAAAGCTGCTGTGCAAGTTGATAGGGTGCTTAAGAAGGTAAATGGTATCCTCATCAATTGAAATCTGTAGGTCATGTTCCCAGAGGTTTTTAATTTTGCCTAACGGAATGTTTCTCAATGCCAACAACATACTATAAATATTAGTTATAGGTCCATTATAAAAAGGTTCCAAAGTAAAAATTGTACCAATTAAATTCTTATCTGGACATTTAGGAAATGTAGAAAGTTGAGAACACAAGAAGTCTCTAATTTATAAATATCTTAAAAAGTGAGCTTTACGAAGATTATAGTTAATTGATAGTTGATCAATTGAGGAAAGACTACCTCCAACAAACAGATCCTGAAAACATTTAATACCTAGTCTATTCCACTCTTTAAAAACTACAGCAGTCAAAGAAGGTTTAAAAAAAATTAGAAAAAATGGGACTAGAGAGTGAAAAACCAAATAACCCAAATAATTTTCTAAATTGTAACCAAATCCTCAAAGAATGTTTAATTACAGTTAAATTACTTAAGGGTAGAGAAATTGAACAACCAATAAGAGAAATAATAGAAAATTTATTAACAGAATTAACTTCTGAAGAAACCCAAACTGTACAGTTTTCACGATTAATATAGTATATCCAAAAACGTAAGGTAGCTTACGTCGATTGATGTTACGTCATGTTTAAATCTAGAGAAGATTAGGTGTTCTATTTCTATACCTAGACAAGACCTTTTTGGAACTACTTTCACAATTTTTGATTTGGTCAGTAATGATGATGGCTATTACATGATTGAATTTACGATTATATGTCAGAGATGGTTTTTTTCTTTTCTTTTAACCAAACAGCTCTTTTTTCCCTTTTTTTTCTACTTTGTTATGGGGTTTTGATTTTGCTTTAGATTAGAATAAAATATACCTTTTCAATATTATGGTTAATTTACTATACATAGTTATGGGGAAATTCAATCTTGCTTCTGTTTCCATAATACCATAATGCATTTTGTATTCGTATATGCAAGTAATTACTTTTTATACTTTATACTTTATTATCGCCAAATAATTGATACTAGAATGTACAGTCATCACAGTGATATTTGATTCTGCGCTTCCCACTCCCTAGATTACAAATCGATAGTAAATAGTAAAAATTTAAATTATAAATCATAAATAGAAAATAGAAAAATGGAAAGTAAGGTAGTGCAAAAAGACCGAGAAGCAGGTCCGGATATTTGGAGGGTACGGCCCAGATCCCGGTCAGGATCTGTTCAGCAGTCTTATTACAGTTGGAAAGAAGCTGTTCCCCGATCTGGCCGTATGAGCCTTCAAGCTCCTGAGCCTTCTCCTGGAGGGAAGAAGGACGAAAAGTGTGTTGGCTGGGTGGGTCGTGTCCTTGAGTATCCTGGCAGCACTGCTCCGACAGCGTGCAGTGTAAACTGAGTCCAAGGATGGAAGATTGGTTTGTGGGATGTGCTGCGCCGTGTTCCCAATCTTCTGCAGCTTCTTCCGGTCTTGGACAGGACAACTTCCATACCAGGTTGTGATGCACCCGAGAAGAATGCTTTCTACGGTGCATTGATAAAAATTAGTGAGGGTTTTAGGGGACAGGACAAATTTCTTTAGTTTTCTCAGGAAGTAAAGGCACTGGTGGACCTTCTTGGCAGTGGACTCTGCTTGGTTGGACCAAGTCAGGTCATTTGTGATATTGACCCCGAGGAACTTAAAGCTTTTGATCTGTTCCACTTGCGCACCATCGATGTAAATTGGGTCGTGCGGTCTGCTACTCCTTCTGAAGTCAACAACCAATTCCTTCGTCTTGCTGACGTTGAAGGATAGGTTATTGTCTTCGCACCATGCCACCAGGTTCTTAATTTCCTCTCTGTACTCAAACACATCATTACCCGAGATATGGCCTGCAATTGTTGTGTCATCAGCAAACTGATATATTGAGTTCGATGGAAACTTGGCTACATAATCATGGGTGTACAGTGAGTACAGCAGGGGGCTAAGTACACAGCCTTGTGAGGCACCGGTGCTCAGAATGACTGTAGAGGAGAGCTTGTCCCTTATCTTTACAGCATGGGTCCTGTCGGTGAGAAAGTTGCAGATCTGAGTGCTAAGGCCCAGGTTCTGGAGCTGAGGAATCATTTTATTTAGAATGATGGTATTAAAGACAGAGCTGTAGTCAATGAAAAGGAGCCTTATGTATGCGTCTTTATTCTCCAGGTGTTCTAAGGAGGAATGTAGGGCCAGAGAGATGGCATCTGCCATTGACCTGTTGCTCCGGTAGGCGAATTGCAAAGCGTTGAGGTTGATCAGTAGGCTGTGGTTGATGTATGCCATAACCAATTGCTCAAAGCACTTCATAGCAATTGATGTCAGAGCCACAGGTCGATAGTCATTTAGGCATGCCATCTTGCTCTTCTTCGGCACTAGGATTATCACTGCCTTCTTAAAACACGAGGGGATCTTAGACTGAAGCAAGGAGCAGTTGAAGATGTCAGCAAACACTCCAGCTAGCTCGCTTGCACAGGCCCGGAGAACCCGTCCTGGGATGCCATCTGGGCCCGTCACCTTCCTTGGATTTATCTTCAGGAAGGCCCTTCTAACGTCCTCCTCGGTGACGATGAATCTCGATGCCACCAGGTCCGGTTCATCCAGAGGGTGCGGGATGCTCGTCTTCTGTTCGAATCTTGTGTAGAATACTTTAAGTTTGTCAGGAAGAGAAGTGCCACAGTTATTGATATTCCCAGCCTTTTCTTTGCACCCAGTGATCTCATTTAGAGCCTGCCATAGTCTACTGGCATCCCTCTGGTTAGCCTGGGCTTCCAAGTTGGCTCGATATTGCCTCTTGGCACCCTTAATGGCTTTCCGGAGTTCACGCCTGGATTCTGTGTAGCGACTGGTATCCCCGGACCTAAAAGCTGCAGCTCTAGCCTTCAAAAGGGACTTGACCTCATAATTCATCCAAGGTTTCCGGTTAGGGAATACCCAGATCGTCTTGCGAGACACACGTTAATAAAAATATTGAAAAAGAAAAGGTATAAGATGCGTTGGCCTTCATCAGTCACGGGATTATGTTCAAGAGCCATGAGGGAATGTCGCAGAGTTATCAAAGTCTGATACAACCACAGTTGGAATATTGTGTTTAGTTCAGGTAACCTCATTATTGGAAGGATGTGGAAGCTTCAGAGAGGAGATTTGCATGAATGGAGAGCAATGGTTGAGCGAGCTGGTGCTTTCCTCCTTGAAGCAAAGGAGAATGGCAAGCAACTTGAAAAAGATTATGAGAGGGATATATAGAATGGACAGACAGCACCTTTTTCCAGGGTGGAAATGGCTAAAAAGAGAGGATATAATTTTAAGGTGACTGAAGAAAAACTTAGCAGAGTTAGGCTTGTATTTTTTTTTAAAACGCAAAAAATGGTGGGTGCATGGAATGTGCTGCCGGGATGATGATAGAGGCAGATACATCAGTGAGATTTAAGAAACTTAGATAGGTACATGGATGAAAGAAAAATGAAGAACAAAGTGGAAGGGAAGTGTAAGACTGATCTTGGAATAAATTAAAAGTTCAGCACAACATTGTGGGCCAAAGGCCCAGTAGTGTGCTGCACTGTTCTGCTCTACTGTAAATGATAACGTTTCCTCCCAATTGTGTATGCAAATTCAGGACCGCTAAGCATGCATGTGCAAACATGCAAACCTACTGATTTTAATGCAGTAATTTCATGTCCACAATAAGACACAAACTCAAGAAACCAAATGCAGAACACCAAATTGAGATGATTCCTAATACTTATCCTAATTATTCCATTCAGAGAATCTGTTGGAAGCTAGATGTAGTAGCTCCTTCCCATGGTGTGGGTTTGAGTTCTACTTGTAAATTTTAATAAAAATTAAAGTTTGTCATTTCTTTGTTTTGAATTTAATGGTTTGATTTCTGAACATGTAAACACATTACACCATCTACCTTCTTAAGCACCCTATCACAGCAACTTTGAGGGATCTGTGGTTTTGGGCCCCAAGATCCCTCTGCTCCTCCACACTGAAAAAAGTCCTGCCAGTAACCATTTACTCTGCCTTCAATTTCGACCTTCCAAAGTGTATCATGTAACATTTTTTTCTTGATTGAACATCTGCCACTTCTCAGCACAGCTCTGCATCATATCAATGTCTTCCTGAAACCTACAACAAGCTATGATGTACTCTGCGGCCACTTTATTAGGTACAGGAGTGGAACCCAGTCTGTTTTGAAATGATCAACTGAGCTGCCCTCAAATTATGAATAACTGATATGTTTTAGATCATCAGGGTTTGAAGGGCATAAGGTATTGTCAAGACATGCAAAATCCCAAAATATAGCTTTGGGAAGGAAATGAGAGTTCAAAGTATGCGCTTTGTGTTAATGGATATAATCTTACTTGATGCCAAGTAGAAAAAACTATGGAAGCAAAATTCATAAGAAAAATCAAGCTTATTTTTCAGAAACTAAAGTTTTATTTAAATAGGATAATTCATTAAATTAATTAAGTTCTCTGGCAGAAAATCTGCACCAACATAAAGACACTTTGATAGCAAACATAATACCAATTTTTACAAACTTCTATGACGCGAATTCCATTGAGCCAAATTCATTGATACTTTCTTGCGAGCCCATGATGAAAGACAAGTACAATTCAGATTGGCAGTAAGCCCAAGAAAATAGTAATCATTCACATTACTTACAAAAATATGTGTTCTTCCAAGAACAATCCAGGAATTTACCTTCCTTTCAAACAAAAATTAATTTTAATTCAAAACTTCTTTCAAATAAATTAGCCTCAACAAAATGTTTTTAATTAACGTTTCATTAACTTTTCAATTTATTCTTGTTTCAGAAGCAATGTTCAGAGCCAGTCCATGACTTAATCTCCTTGCCAAACTCTCGTCAATTAAATCGTGAATTACATTATTAATAATTACTCAACTACTTACATTAAATATTAAAAATAAACTAGTTAAATAGATGCAACTAGTCCATCTATAATATGTTATGAACACAGTAAGAATTTCAGAGTAATTTAGTATCAATGAGATTTTACTAATTAAAAGATGATAGTTACATTCATCTCAACGTTGACAAACTTAATCGTGTTATAACAAATTATGATAAATCTGTTGTTAAGAACTGTCAATAATTTAGAAGCTTACTTCTGCTTTTGCTGTCCAGATAATGGCTATAACAACAACTCCAGGATATTTCAGATTTGATTAGGGAGCTTAAGGTTAAGGAAGCCGGAGGAGACAGTGATCACAATATGATAAAATTCAACCTGCAGTTTGAGAGGGAGAGGATAAAGTCAAAGGTATTAGTATTACAGTGAAGTAAAGGGAGTTACAGAGACATAAGAGAGGAGCTGGCTGAAGTTAATTGGAAGGGGACACTTGCAGAGATGATGGTAGAATTTCTGGGAGCAATTCAGAAGTTTCAGGCTACTTGAAGGCAGATGATAAAATAGGTCAAAGTCAACATGGTTTCCTTAAGGGGAAATCTTGCCTGACAAATCATGGAATTCTTTGAGGAAACAAAGTTCAAAGGAAATTTATTACCAAAGTACATATATGTCACCATATATACAACCCTGAGATGGGTTTTCCTGTGGTCATACTCAGTAAATCCAAGAACCACAATAGAATTAATGAAAGACTGCACCCAAAACAGTGGACACTTCCTGGGTCTTGACGACATTGTGAGAAGTTTTTGTGGCATAACTTAGCGAGATTTTCATTCTAGCTTCTACATACTGATTCATTACCACCTCAGATTTGGCCTATCAGCATCGTCAAACATAAATATGCCGGTTGGAGCTGTGCTTAGCCGCATAGTCATAAGTGTAAAGCAAATAGAGCAAGGGGCTAAGCACACGGCCTTGTGGTGCACCTGTGCTGATGGAGATTGTGGAGATGTTGCCAATCTGACTAACTGGGGTCTGCAAGTAGGGTAATCAAGGATCCAATTTCACAGGGATTTATTACAGTCAAGGTCTTGAAGCTTGTTGATCAGTTTTGAGGAAATGATGGTATTGAATGCAGAGTTGCAGTTGATAAAGAGCATCCTGATGTATGTGTCTTGGCTGTCCAGATGTTCCAGCATTGAGTGAAGAACCAATGAAATGGCATGTGCTATGGATCTGTTGTGCTGGTAGGCAAAATGGTGCGGAGCCAGTTCTCAGGCAGGAGTTGATGAGTTCCATCACCGAAGTCTCAAACACTTCATCACAATGGATTTAAGTTCTATCATACAATGGTCAATGAGGCAAGTTACCACATTCTTCTCAGGCATGATATAATTGAGGCTTTCTTGAAGCAAATGCATACAGCAGACTGCCAAAGCAACAAGTTAAAGGTATCAGTGAGCACTCCAGCCAGTTGATCAGCACTGGTCTTTAGTACTCAGCCAGGTACCCCATCTGGGCCAGAAGCTTTTCATGGGCCCACCCTCTTGAAAGATGCGCTCACATCAGCCTCAAAGACTGAAATCATAGGATTATGGGGGGCTGTGGGAGTTCGGGAAGAACCCTCCATGTTTTGATGGTCAAACCGAATATAAAAGGCACTCAGCTCATCTGGGAGTAAAACCGGATTGTCATCTATGTCACTTGATTTCACTTTGTAAGCAGGATAGACAAAGACTCAGTGGACGTTGTTTACTTAGAAAGCCTTTGACAAGGTGCCACACATGAGGCTGCTTAACAACACAAGGGCCATGACATTGTAGGAAAGATTGGCTGACTGCCATGAGGCAAAGAGTGGAAATAAAGGGGGCCTTTCCTGGTTGGTTGCTGGAGACTAGTGGTTATCCACATTGGTCAGTATTGGGAATGGGGACCGTATCTTTTCATATCATATGTCAATGATTTGGATGTCAGGGTTGATGGCTTTGTGGTCAAGTTTGTGGACGATATGAAGATAGGTGGAGGAGCAGGTGGTTTTGTGGAAGCAGGGAGTCTGCAGAAGGACTTGGACAGATTCGGAGAATGGGCAAAGAAGTGGGAGATGGAATATAGAGTAATGAAGTATATGGCCATGCATTTAAATTGAAGGAATAAAGGTCTGGACTATTATATAAACAGAGAGAAGATACAAAAGTCAGAGTGGCAAAGGGACTTGAAAGTCCTCATACAAGATTCCCTAAAGGTTAACTTGTTGGTTCAATCAGTGGTAAGGAAGGCAAATTCAATGTTAACATTCATTTTGAGAGGACCAGAATATAAAAGGAAGGATTAATGCTGAGGCTTACAAGACATTGGCCAGACCACACTTGGAGCACTGTGAGCAGTTTGGGCCACTTATCAAAGGAAAGATGTGCTGGCATTGGAGAGGGTACAAAAGAGTTACATGAGAATAATTCTAGGAATGAAAAGACTAATTTATGAGGAGCGTTTGGTGGTTCTTGTGATATCTTTAAATTGAGTCGGAGTTTAGAAGAATGAGGGGAGATCTCATTAAAACCTATCAAATATTGAAAGGCCAGCGGTCCACGAATCCCTCGGTTAATGGTAGGGATCTACAGCTTTAAAATGGCTGAGAACCCCTGGCCTAGGTAGGGGGAGGGAGGGGGAGTCTAGAGCACAGCCTCAGAATATTGGGATGTCCATTGAGAGTTGAGGAGGAATTTCTTTAGCTGGAGGGCGGCGAATCTGTGGAATTTGTTGCCACAAATAGTTGGGGGAGGCCAAGGCATTGGCGATGTCTAAAGTGGAGGTTAAAAAGGTTCTTCAGTAGTTGGCACCAAAGGCAATAAGGTGAAGGCAGGAGAATGGAGGTGAGAGGGTAACAAATCAGCCATGATGGAAAGGCAAGCAGACTCGATGGGCTAAGTGGCCTAATTCTGCCTCTATGTCTTATAGTCTTACATTTTTATCATAACTTTGTAACTTTCAAGATACTTTTGTTGATGTCTTGACTTGGTAGTGGACAGGGAAGCCGGTGAAGGTGCTCCACAACATCAAGTGCATCTCCAGCCGCAAAAGCCATATTGTTTTTTTTCTTTCTCTCTCTCTAATCATCTGCATTGCCTGGATGGATTAAGCAATGATACCAAAAGCAATTATTTGGACTGAAGCCAGTTTGAAACTTTGTCCCCTCGAGTAAATACTACTCATAAATTGTCCCATTAAATGATATGTGACACTGCATTTACACTTGATATCTACTCTAGCTTCTCTGATTAACTTTCTAACAGTCTGCTAACTGAATGCATGAAAAATAGAATCCTGATCAGATGGAAATGTCTCGAAAATTCCCTTGACATTTCCATCTGAACAAAACTGATTAAATATAATCAACCCAAAAGGTTAAGTGTTACACCTTGCAGATGCTGCCTGGAATGCTGAGCATTTGAAAGTATTTTTACTTCAAATTTCCATCAATATATTTTACTTATTTTCATCATGAATTTACATGAAGTAAACTTACTCACAGTTCAGTGTTATTAATCAGTAACGAGAGAACCAACAGATTTAAATATCAAACAGAATAAAATTTAAAACTTTGGTTTGAAGGCAAGTTCAGGGAGCAGGGATGGCTTAACAGAATAAATCACCTCATATTGGAGGCTGGTTGGGAAAACAGTTACAATAGCAGGAAAAAATGCTTCACAAACTGGGGAAGTGGAACTGAAGTTCTTATTTTCCTTCTAAATATGCATATATTGGAATTAACAAAACTTGACTAATTTGTGTTTACTGTTAATTTCTAAGGCATTTAATCTCTTGGAAATCAGCAATAAAAAGAAATCAAGGAAACATTTAATTAAAAGTAGTCCAGTGATGTCAGATTTAGATCTGAGTCACAAATGAAGCCTGAAACAAAGACCATCTTTGGAAGAATGAGAAAGAAATTAACCATAAATGACTGGACAGAATGGAAGTGGATAGTGAAAGTACAAGGAATTAGAAAAAATATTACAGGAAATAAATTCCAGTGTTCAGCTTTGGAAACTTCTGCATCTGATTGAACATCCCTAGCTAAGGAGGCAAACAGGAAGTGAGGGGAAGAAAGGTTAAACTGGCCCAATTCTTCCAAAGCAAAACTGAAGTGATTCAATTGCTACACCATGGTCCACAATTATATTTGCAACAGTATCCAGTAACTGAGTCAATCACTCAGCTTCTAAGTGCATATATTGCTCATAGTTATAAGTACAACCCCAAGGGCACCAAAATAAAAGCAATTTTCCTTCACTAGATCTTGAGATATTTATTTCAATAAGCATTCAGTGACAAGACATGGAAAGACAATGAAGGGAAAAGCAACACCAAATTCTAACGATGAATTACCTAGAGCCCACTTATCAAACCATGTTCAAAAATATGTAAACAACAGAAATTCTGCAGATGCTGGAAATTCAAGCAACACACATCAAAGTTGCTGGTGAACGCAGCAGGTCAGGCAGCATCTCTAGGAAGAGGCACAGTCGACGTTTCCAGCCGAGACCCTTCGTCAGGACTAACTGAAGGAAGAGTTAGTAAGAGATTTGAAAGTGGGAGGGGGAGGGGGAGATACAAAATGATAGGAGAAGACAGGAGGGGGAGGGATGGAGCCAAGAGCTGGACAGGTGATTGGCAAAGGGGATATGAGAGGATCATGGGACAGGAGGCAAAGGGGGGGGGACCCAGAGGATGGGCAAGGGGTATAGTCAGAGGGACAGAGGGAGAAAAAGGAGAGTGAGAGAAAGAACGTGTGTATAAAAATAAATAACAGATGGGGTATGAGGGGGAGGTGGGGCATTAGCGGGAGTTAGAGAAGTCGATGTTCATGCCATCAGGTTAGAGGCTACCCAGACGGAATATAAGGTGTTGTTTCTCCAACCTGAGTGTGGCTTCATCTTTACAGTAGAGGAGGCCGTGGATAGACATGTCAGAATGGGAATGAGATGTGGAATTAAAATGTGTGGCCACTGGGAGATCCTGCTTTCTCTGGCGAACAGAGCATAGATGTTCAGCAAAGCGGTCTCTCAGTCTGCGTCGGGTCACAAGTGCTACACATGCCCTTACACTTCCTCCCTTACCACCATTCAGGGCCCCAGACGGTCCTTCCAGGTGAGGCGATACTTCACCTGTGAATCGGCTGGGGTGATATACTGCGTCCGGTGCTCCCGATGTGGCCTTCTATATATTGGCGAGACCCGACGCAGACTGAGAGACCGCTTTGCTGAACACCTACGCTCTGTCCGCCAGAGAAAGCAGGATCTCCCAGTGGCCACACATTTTAATTCCACATCCCATTCCCATATGTCTATCCACGGCCTCCTCTACTGTAAAGATGAAGCCACACTCAGGTTGGAGGAACAACACCTTATATTCCATCTGGGTAGCCTCCAACCTGATGGCATGAACATCGACTTCTCTAACTTCCGCTAATGCCCCACCTCCCCCTCGTACCTCATCCGTTATTTATTTTTATACACACATTCTTTCTCTCACTCTCCTTTTTCTCCCTCTGTCCCTCTGACTATACCCCTTGCCCATCCTATGGGTCCCCCCCCCCACTTGTCTTTCTCCCCGGACCTCCTGTCCCATGATCCTCTCATATCCCCTTTGCCAATCACCTGTCCAGCTCTTGGCTCCATCCCTCCCCCTCCTGTCTTCTCCTATCATTTTGGATCTCCCCTCCCACTCCCACTTTCAAATCTCTTACTAACTCTTCCTTCAGTTAGTCCTGACGAAGGGTCTCGGCCTGAAACGTCGACTGTACCTCTTCCTAGAGATGCTGCCTGGCCTGCTGCGTTCACCAGCAACTTTGATGTGTGTTGTTCTAAAATATGTACACAACTGCATTCTCTGTTACGTCTTGAGTATCTACGGATTAGGATAAACATCACGGGCACTTGCCTGATGATGTCCTTCCATTGGTCAGCCATTAATTGATGAGTCTGATGATGGGCCCTTGTACTGAAATACGAATTATTTTTCTTTCCTCAGCTGCTAAAACCCTGTGCTTCCAATATTTTCAGTTTTTTTTGTTTGATATTTCCAGCATCTGCAGCTTTTTTGATTAAAAAAATTTTGATTGTCTCAGGAGAGTCTGAACAATAGTGCACGTCAACTTCAATGACTGAAAATGATTGTGGAATATCTATTAAACTATTTCGCTTGCATAAAACAATGCTATCTAGCTGTATACTGTTAACACAGTGATTCATTTGACAGTGATAGAAAGGCCACACAATGTACTATTGGTACATTGCCAAATATATTCTACAGAAGGACTTCTTGTAGAGATCTTAAGTGCACATTCAGCTCGCCTATGACCAGAATCGGTGATCTGTGGTCCACAATCTCCATATGTGGTGTGATGTGCCTCCCCAAAAGAGAGGTATTCAGTTCTGTAAATGCAATAAAGCAGCAATGTTTCTAGAACCTGGATCTTGAAAGGAGAGGCAACAATCCATAATTAATATTTTTTTCTCTTCAGTACATTACAGCACTTAGCACCCACAATTTTCCAATAACTATTCAAATGCTATTACTTCTTGACAACAAACAAAATGTTGCCACTTTAAGCTCATCATTGGGGATCCAGAGCTGCTGTTCATTTACAGTCAAATAAATCACTGGAATCTTTGGTGAGCTGCCAATATATAAGGTTTTATTTTAAACTCATTAGAATAAGAATCAAGCTTAATATCACCGGTATACCTCGTATACCGGTATAGCAGCAGCAGTACAATGCAATACATGATAATATATAGGGGAAAAATAAGTTTATCAATTACAGTAAATATTATATATATAGGCATCCGTTAGTCTTATGAGACCATGGATTTGCGCCTTGGAAAGTTTCCAAGGCGCAGGCCTGGGCAAGGTTGTATGGAAGACCAGCAGTTGCCCATGCTGCAAGTCTCCCCTCTCCACGCCACTGATGTTGTCCAAGGGAAGGGCATTAGGACCCATACAGCTTGGCATCGGTGTCATCATAGAGCAATGTGTGGTTAAGTGCCTTGGCTCAAGGACACACACACACGCTGCCTCAGTCAAGGCTCGAACTAGCAACCTTCAAATCACTAGACAAATGCCTTAACCACTTGGCCACGCGCCAACAAATATTATATGCATACACACACATATATATACAGCTCCCTAAGTTCACTTTTTACTTATGACTGTGCGAACAGCTCCAACATTATTTAACTCTGCTGATGACACTATTTTTGTTGACTAAATCACAGATGGTGACAAATCACTATACAGAAGATTGAATGAAAATCTCGTTGAGTGGTACCACAACAACAAGGTCACTGAATGACAGCAAAAGCAACGAGCTGATTATCGACCACAGGAGGAAGAAACTGGAGGCCCATGAGCAGATCCTCATTAGGAGAATGGAAGTGGAGATGATCTGTTGCTTTAAATTCCTTTATATTAACATATTAGAGGGTCTATCCTGGGACCAGCACATAAATGCCTTCACAATAAAGGCACTACTACTTTCTTAGAAGTTCAGCTAGTATCAGAATCAGGTTTAATATCACCAGCATACGTCATGAAATTTGTCGTCTTTGCAGCAGCAGTACAATGAGATACATAATATTAGAGAAAAAATTAATTACACTAAGTATTTGCATATTGATTATTTATCTTTGTGCTTATGCATTTATGAAAAACTGTATAGCTTTTCATAAATTCTATTTTATTTTTATTTCTCCTCTAAATACTGCAAGAAAATGAATCTCAAGGTAGCATATGGTAACATATACGTACTTTTGATAAATTTACTTAGAACTTTGGCAAAAATATTTAGTATTGAGACCAGAAAAGCAGTTGCTTCAGTAATCACATTATAGACAGTCTTCCGAGATTAAGACATATCACTGTCAATTAACTAGATACTTAATAGGGTCCTCAAACTCTATGAGGAGACACCAAACTTATTGTGTTAATCAATCAGGGTAAAATCAAGAATTAAATAATCTTTTCATTGTTGAACTATGCCCATTTAATTTTTTTCAGCTGACCAATACAGTGCAGTTAAGTTCTGACAAGAGTAAATACAGCTTATGACAGGTTTATGTAAAAGTTATTGGTCAATCAAAAATAGGAAGGTCATCTTTGTGAATGTAGTTGAGAAACTTGCCTCATTGTGCACAAAAGCTAATTGAAGTACAAAAAGTTGAAAGGTGATACTCGTTCATTGTTAAGCACAAAGTTAACAAAAACTGATGGTGCTAAAGAAAAACTGTCTGGTGTTAAACTAGGTGTATTGCTAAAAGAAGTGACAACTCCAGAAGTTGATTTGCTATGGCAAGAGTGACCCCTTCAGGCTACAAGTAATAATACTATTGAGCAAAACCCAATTTTGAAGTGAATGTTTTGCAATATCTTAACATAAATACATGGATATTGAATTAAACTATTTTTGCGAGTTAAATTAACTCAAATTTGAAAATAAACAAAGAAACATCAGAATATGAACAATACAGAAATTTTTCAAAGATAAAAGTACTTATTAGAACAAATTTCAGTTTATAGATCTTTCTAGTGGTTTTCTAATTAAAATCTGCATCATAAAATAGGTTGTGATATAAACAAAACACTAATGCTAATGTTTTTACAACACATTCTTAAGGCATAATAGAACTATTATTTGTTGCTTCTGCAGTTTTGATGCAGTTCACGTGTGGATTACTGACAGGTTCTAATTTACAGGTTTCAGCACCTAATTGAACGATGAATCTGCTTGATATGTTGGAAGATTTCACACTCGATTCATCTTTATTTTGAGTCAATTTTCACTCCAGGTTTAATTGGGATTTGTTCTGATGTGCCCACAAACATCACCTGCATTTTACAATAGGTCTTTATGACAGCAATTCGAGGCGCTTACTCAGTTAATCTTAATCAGACTGGTGTTTCAGGGTGACCAAGCACAACTCTTTACAATTCCGATAGACACAATTGACACTTCAAAGAAACATTGGAAACAACAATCGGCATTTTAAAATGGATAAGAATAGAAGATATGAAAAATTGCCACGTTGTGTATGGAGAGAAATTATGCCAGATGTAACTTCAACAGAGAAGGATTACACCACCAACTGGCACTTACTAAGTTTCTGTTATTGTCCACATGTCCACGAACAATTGAAGAATGGCTATTTCTTGGGCAAGGTGGATACAACTAATTGGAGGTGAACTATATGGAATTCTACAAAGTATCTTCAGTCAATGTAACAAATAATCAGGAAAAGTAGAAACATCAGCCTATGAAAGTTAAAATGGACACAGTAGCAGATGCATGCTACAAATTATTTTTTCTGTCATATTTTATGGTAACAATTGCTGCCAGATTATGTACATGTCCAAGAAACTAAACGCTTTAGCTCAGCCTCAGAGAAACTGAATGCTCCATTTTGTAACTGAACCTTATAGTGCAAGTCACTTCAGCAAATAAAAACCAATAATACTGCTTGGAAGCTACAAAATACAGTTTAAAAAAATTCAAGATTGCTTCAGATGAGTTTGCTACAAAACTAAGTTTCCATGAAGCAAGAGAGACTAAAGGGTTTTTTTTTTGGCTCTGTACCTCTCTTCTACAAATAAGCAACAAAAATGATAAAATTAAAGTCACTTAAGTGGTCAAATAATATACATTTTGCAACATTTCATGCAGCTACTATGAGGTTGCCTGGTACAGTTCGGAAGAAACAACAGTTTCAGAACAATTCTCACTGCACTTCTGCTGCATTCTGACACTCGGCTCGATTCACCTTCACAGTTTTACTGAGATAACACATTAAATCACAGCAACACCTTTAATATGGCACAACTATTGTTGTTAGAATCATGCAAAATGGAAATGCATAGAAACCTATTAACATAATTTTGCTTTAAGATGAAAATAACTAAAAAGATAATCTTACAAGTTTGAGAGCAAACAAGCAGCAAATGAAAGGAAAACCATTTTTCCATTCAGAATTTCATGAAACAAGTGCTATAGAAAACTTGGGCATGAAGCCCATCACTTCGACTGAAACTTCTCCTGCCCCAAATAATGAGAGAGAAGTACTTTATAAACCATAGCCTCAATTTAAATTTATAAAATGAAAGGCAAGATCCACCAGCAGAATTACCAAGGCCGTTAAATTTAGATCATTCAATGTAAAGTGAATGAAATTATGAGCCACAATGAGCAATTATCAGTTTTGGGGAATACAAAAATAATTACTAGATATTATCTTGACATAATAACAAACACTTCATTATACCAAAACATTTTCAAATGAAACAACAAACACAAGTGACCGAATCACATATCCAGAAATATGTAATATATTTGTGGAACAAATATTCAAATACTTGAGTTTCAGAACGTAATGCAGATTACCACTGCTTTAGAAAGACCTTTTTATGCAGCAGCAATTACCATGAATTACAACAAATAAATAATACAACAGGAAAGGAATAATGAGCTATTGTACATTGTCCATTTTTCTTCTTCTGATGGTAAAGGGGAAGAAGCTACTTCTAAAACGTTGAGTGTCGGTCTTCAAGCTCCTGTACCTCCTCTCCAAAAGGTAGTAAGGAGAAGATGGTAAGGATCCTTGGTAACGGATACCGCCTTCTTGAGGCACACCTTTTGAAGATGTCCGTGATGGTAGAGAGGGTTGTGTTGATGATGGAGCTGGCTGAGTCTACAACCCACTGTAGCATCTTGTGATTCGGGTATCAGACCATCCATACTAGGCTGTTGTGCAACCAGTCAGAATCCTCTCCACCATACATCCACAGAAATTTCTAAGTCTTTGGTGACATACTGAATTTCCTCAAACACCTAATGAAGTTGAACTGCTGGCATGCCTTCTTTTTTGTGATTACATCTACAAGTTGGGTCCATGGTAGATCCTCCAAGCTGGTATTTTTAAAAATTGAAGCTGCTCACACTTCTCAACAGTAATCCCTTGTGTTCTCCTGATTTTCCTTTCCTAAAGTCTACTCTCCATTCCTTGGTTTTGCTCAAGTGGAGTGGGATTCTCGTTGTGTCACCACTCAACCAGCCAATCTATCTCACTCCTGTCTCCATATGTAATTCTCCCAACAACGGTGGTATGTTTGGTGAATTTATAAATGGCCTTAGAGGTGGGATGTCAGCCACACAGTGATGAGTGGAGAAAGAGTAGTAGTGGGCTACACAGTCATCCTTGAGATGCACTTATGTTGATTGGAGATGCTACCACTGATCTGCAGAGAGTGGTGCTTCCTGGTAAGGAAGTTGAGATTTGGGTGGCAGAGAGAGAGGCACAGATTAGTACTGAAGGGATGATGGCTTTGAGTGCCGGACTGCAATTGATAAATAGCACCATGACAGTATGTTGACTCATAATGCTACAAAGCCCAGTGGGAAGCCAATGAATTCATCACAGAGTGAAGCATCACTGCAATTTATAGTGTCATATTTTGCTCTGTAGGAAGTAATGGCAAGCAAACCCTGCCAGAGCTGTCGTGCATCTGATTGTGTCTTGTTTCACTCCAAGTTGCCTTTTGATTCTTACAATTGCCTTTTTTCTAATGGCCTAATTCTGACACAATTCAAAAATAACCAAGATCAATAAAGTTAGATTATCATGGCCACTTAGTCATAGTCATGGGACGGCATGGTAACATAGAGGTTCACACGAAGATTTACAGTACCATCGACCTTGGCTCATTTCCCACTGCTGTCAGTAAGGAGTTTGTGCATTCTTCCCATGACCGTGTGGGCTTCCTCCAGGTGCTCCAATTTTCTCCCACAGTCCAAAGATGTACTGGTTGCTAGGTTAATTGGTCATTGCAAATTGTCCCGTGATTTGGCTAGTTACATTGGGGGTTGCTGGGCTTGAAGAGCTGGAAGGGCCTATTCCACACTATATCACAATGAATGAATGAATGGTCATAAACAACAGGAATTCTGCAGATGCTGGAATGGTCATACAGCACAGAAACAGGCCGTTCGGACCAACCATGCCATCTAAGATAGCCCTGTTTTTATACTAGTTATTTTTACTTGCATATTACAATATTCCAATTCAAAAAGTTCACTGGAATGATGTTTTCTCTTCTCTTATCAATAATTCGTTTATGCTAAAAGAGAATCAGGATACAAATTAGAGAAATAAACTTCAAGCTAGACGAGAAAAGAATCATTCACCATTGATGTGGAGAACCCTAAATGCCTTATTACCAAGAATTAAAACTGAGGCATTTGGTACATCAGGGATCAGACAATAAATGAATCTCTTTTCTCTTGTCTGCAAACTCATATACTGTAACCTGCTATTTCAAAATAGACACATAAACTGTACAAGGCAAAGCAATGAAAAACTTCAATAGATGCAACACATGACAGTTTTGTGGAACACTGAGCCCCTTACACACATCAATTCAAATGGAGATTAATTTGGTCTGCCACAGAACTACTGCACTGAAGAATGGATATAGTACATAAAGGCAATTCACAACAACCTACGAGGGGTGATTGATAAGTTTGTGGCCTAAGGTAGAAGGAGTCAATTTTAGAAAACCTAACACATTTATTTTTCAACATAGTCTCCTCCTACATGTACACACTTAGTCCAGTGGTCATGGAACATACGGATCCCTTCTTTGTAGAAGTGGTCCACAGCAGGGGTGATTGATAAGATCGTGGCCTAAGGTAGAAAGAGATGAGTTATTAACTTCAAACTTTCTGCATTATCACTCAAAGAGTTGAACTGCACGTGCATGTAATAAGAGTGTCTTGGACCTCCAGGTGGTCCACAGCAGGGGCAATTGATAAGTTTGTGGTCTAAGGTAGAAGGAGATGAGTTATACCGCTGTCATTACGTGCATGTTCAGTTCAACTTTTGAGTGAAAATGCAGAAAGTTTGAAGTTAATAACTCATATCCTTCTACCTTAGGCCACAAACTTATCAATCACCCCTGCTGTGGACCACTTTCTGGAGGTCCAAGACGCCACCTTCCACAAAGAAGGGATCTGTATGCTCCATGACCGCTGGACTAAGTGTGTAAATGTAGGAAAAGTAAATGTGCTAGATTTTCTAAAATTGACTCCTTCTACCTTAGGCCTCGAACTTATCAATCACCCCTCCTAATTGCATTTAGGAAAATAATTAATCATAGCTTTGTAACAAGCTATGCCGTTGGCAGTGTTGCCAGAATACTACAGGTAGTTTACTAATAAATTTTCAATTTTAAGAGCTGCCGAAACTCATCCTCAAAAATGAATGTGGATATCGAATTGTCTGCTGTTGAATGATAGAAATCTGCCCTTTAACTATCTATATAGAACTGTACTATCATTTGATCAGGACATTCCTTCTCTGATCTAGGAAGCATAGTACAGCTGCAGTCTCGCACTGCCAGCAATCCAGGTTTGATCCTCAGCTCTGGATGCAGCCAGTGCAGAATTTACATGCCCAGCCCAGTCCATCACGGGCAAACCCCTCCCCGCCATTGAGCATATTTACAATGAGCGCTGCCACAAGAATCTATCATCAAGGATCTCCAACATCTAGGCTATGCTCTCTTCACAGTATTGCCATCAGGAGGGAGGTACAGGAGCCTTAGGTTGCATACCACCAGGTTTTTGAACAAACAGGTTTCTGAACCAGTGTGGTTAACTGCACTCACCTCAACTCTGAACTGACTCCACAACCTCCTAAGGATTCTGCAACTCGTGTTCTCATTATTATTTATTTACTTATTTATTATGATCAATAGAATTGTATTTGCACAGATAGTCTTCTTTAGCACATTAGTTATTTGTCAGTCTTTGTGCATAGTTTTTCATTGATTCAATCGCAGTTCTCTGTTCTATACTGAATGTCTACAGGAAGATGAACCTCAGGGTAGTACATGGTGACATACAGACAATGACAGACAAACGCAAACCGGGGAAGTGATGATCCCCTCCTGCAGACTGTTTGAGGTAACATTTTTTATTCTTTCCAACTTCTCTTCTAATATTTGTATATCTGTGCATTTTTAATGCTAGTGTGACACTGTAAATTCCTTTGGGATCAATAAAGTATCTATCAATCAATCAATCACAGGGAGGACACACAAACTCCTACAGATAGTGGCAGAATTGAACCTGGGTCGCTGTTGCTGAAATAACATTGTGCTAACCACTATGCTACATTGCTGCCCTCCAAATGAAATAACATATGTACCATAACATTTCTAATCTGTTAGCACATTAGCAAGGTCAAAGATAGGTACTGATCCTTAGCAACACTGTAAATGGAAGCAAACAAAAAGTACGTGCAGACAAAAATAAAAAGCTCTGGCATTATTTTTTGCATCATTAAGCCAACTTGTAAATCAATAAGTAACAAAAGAAACTCAAGTTTTCCTGTAAACTTAACCTTCTGACCCACCATTTCATCATAAATTATAATAAATTTTACAGTTTGTTCAGACAAGTTAAATGATTTTTTTCTTCTTGATACTGCCTGACCATGGAGTTTTTAACCAACATTTCAGATTACCAATACTGCAGAATTTGCTTTTACAAACCACTTTCCCTACTGAACTGTTAAACTGAATTGTCACAATTTCTTGACTGTACAACTTAAAAGCAAATGCCATTATAAATTTGATGATCTTAAGTCTTCAAACAGAAAGCATATACATTTCCTTCTAAAGTGTTAGAAACGCAATTTCTGACACAATGCAATCTACATATTATGTAGATTTCCGTAATCAGATATTTCAGCTTTTAATATTCTTTAAGTTTAGCAGTATGTAATGAGGTGGATTTTAGACCATTCCACGAGACTACCTGTACATTTCTATTCAGCAGCATTTACTGATTTAGCATCAAACACACAATTCAACGTAAGCAGATAAAGTTAATACATTTATCAAATTATATAAACCACTGTACTCTTATTACACCCAAGATGAAATATTTATATAATTTTTAAAAATATTATAAGTGATTAAATGGTAAAAGGACAAACCTAGCTGTCCATGTTCAGATAACCCAGCTTTAATGGTGTTTATATATTCCAATGTACATTTATACATTAAAAGGCCAAGAAAGAGTGCATGTGAAATGGATTTTTCCCAGTAGTGAGAGTCGAGGACCAGGGGGCACAGCCTCAGAATAGGAGTAATTTGTTTGGACACAGAAGGCGGTGAATCTGTGGAATTTGTCACTACAGACAGCTGAGGAGGCCAAGTTAATGGGTGTATTTCAAGTGGAGGTTGATGGTTTCTGATTTGTAAATGTGTCAAAGGTTATGGAGAGAAAGCAGGAGAATGGGATTGAGAGGGAAAATAAATCAACCATGATCATATGGGCTGAATAGCCTAACCGCTGCTCCTATGCCTTATGGTTTAGGTACTTTGGCCCCAAATTCACTTGCCTTTTAGTCTGTAATATAATTCTTGTACAAGGGCAGGTTTGATTAGTGGCACATTAGGGACATTTAAAAGACATTTAGATAGGCACATGGATGAAGAAAAAATGAAGCACTCTGGGGTTGGGAAAGGTTACAGCAGGTTGAGAGGTCAGCACTACATTGTAGGTCAAAAAGCCGTACTGGGCCGTTCTACGCTCGGCAGTGAAGGACTGTTGATAAAACCACACTTAAGGACAATAAAGGAATGAACATTTTATCAAAGTGGAAGAGGATTTTGGAACATTGAAGTGGCCACACTGTTTCATTTGTAGAATAAGTAAATGGTGTTTACCATGATGAAAATAGAGCACATCTTTCCAAGTTTTTGGAACTATCTTCTTCAAAAGACAAGAGCACTTTAGAAGCAGAGCCTTTGAATATTTTTAAGGCAGAAGTAGATAGATCCTCAATTAGCCAGGAGGTAAAAGCTTACTGTGAAAAAGTGGAAATATAGAAGGGGTTTGCTCTGTAATTTTCAAATCAGTCAAGACCTTGCTGAACATGGAGCTGGCTCAAGCAACAAAATGGTCAACTCTTGTTCTAAACTTTTGCATTTCTATTTGCATTTATATTTAGGAATCCAAAGACTTCACTGAGAAGACAAAGGCTGTCACTGTTCAACATAGATATTTTACCTCCTCAAACAATTTGCAGTCATCAGCAAGATTGTCTCATATTTAACAAAGCTGAAAACAATGGACCATTATTCTCCCATACAGTCTGAAAAATAACTGGACTTTATTCTTCAGTAACTCCCTTGCTGGTCACTTGGAGAAAGAAACTAGCTAAAAAAAAACTAACTAAATGAGATAACTGCCATTGCAAACTGCGCAATATGGTACATGTAGTTTGTCACCATCATTGGCAAATAGTACCTTAATATACTGTATATGCAGTCCTCAGATAATTATTAATTTTTTTCAAGGTCTCAGTAACTTAGACAATTTTTCTTTCTTTGCAATAACTTGAAGAACAGAAATCATTATTAGGCCATGATTTTGTACAGGCAACATTCAGAATTATTGTACTGACTATACAGCAGACAGTAAACACAAGATGGCAGAAACACATGCTAAACCAGTTGGCGTAACTAAACAGAATGGGATGGTCACAGTGTTCAATACTTTTAATGGATTTATTGAAACCAGTTGAATGCAGGCAGTTCTATTAGAGCAGGAGATTGATTGACAGTTGCGTGCATTACAATAACAAAGGAACACATTTGCAGAAAGAGGAAATAGTGAAAGTACAAGGTGTATTAAATTTTATATGTTAACACCAGTAGTTCAATTATTAATTCATTGGAGGCACTGATGATAAATTATAATGTCATTGCATTGAGAAAAGCCTAGGAATGGAGTCTTAGATTAGATTAGATTATGAGGACACTCAGTCCTCGTTTATTGTCATTTAGAAATGCATGCATGCATTAAGAAATGATACAATATTCCTCCAGAGTGATATCACAAAAAAAGGACAAACCAAAGACTGACACTGACAAGACCACATAATTATAACATATAGTTATAGCAGTGCAAAGCAATACCATAATTTGATAAAGAACAGACCATGGGAACAGTAAAAATAAGTCTCAAAGTTCCGATCGACTCCCGATAGTCCCCGATAGCAGGCGGCAGAAGGGAGAAACTCTCTCTGCCATAAACCTCCAGGCACCGACAACTGTCGATGCATTGGAAGCACCCAACCCCAGCCAACTCTGAGTCAATCGAAAACTTCGAGCCTCCGAGCATCATCTCTGCCGAGTGTCTTGACCCTGTCCTGGCTGCCGAGCAACAAGCAAAGCCGAGGATTCCGGGCCTTCCCCTCCGGGCACCCTACTTGACAGATTACAGGTATCATTCACCGGAGTGGCCGTGGAATGGAGTCTTATTCTTAGTTACCAAGAACTCAGCATTTATAGAGAAGAAAGGAGAGTAGAAAAGAATTGATTAAAGTTGGAACTGTACTGCAGCACTAAATAGATTCAAATCAAGTTGTTACATTTCTGTACTTTTTTTTTGTGGTCCAAACTGTGAAGAGATTGGTGAAATGTTCCAAGCAATGTACTCAAATGCTGTGATTAAAAAGTATTTTTGAGTTATTAATTGCTCTACATTGACATGTAAAAACAGGGTAGGAAAACAAAAAAATATCAGCATGAATCCAATGCAAGGAGAAACAGTGGTAGTACTAATCCTGGGAAATAAAACATAACAGGTGAAGTGTATTGCAGGAGGAGATTACATAGCTAATAGTGGTTTAGAGCCACTGAGGAAAAAGACTGGAATTATCAGAGGCAAAATGTCCGTCTGGAGAAGCATCAATTGTAACATTTAAGAGATCAAGCAAATTTATATCAGAGAATTAGTACTGAAAGGCAATCAATGAGAGAAGTTCAGGTAGAAACTAGCCATATTTCTTTGAAAAACAAAATGGATGTTTAATACACAGAATCAAAGCTAAAAACAAAAATGAATGTAGGTTTATAATAAATATGCACAGCAAGACTGATTTAATAATCATTATAAAAATAAGAATTAAAATGGAAAAGTTTCAACAAAATAGGTCAACACTCAAATTTGAACAGAGTCAAAAAAGATGACAAGAAATTACCAAGGGAAGAAACTGGGCTTTTAAAATGTTAACATTACTCCTCGGTCTTCAGAACGAAAGTAAATAGCATGAAGATTTTAAAAAATGATTTGATGGCAAGGAGTGAGAAAAAATATTAAAACGAGAATTACTAAATCATCTGGTCACAATGGATTGCAAAGATGCAAAAAACACAGTTAACTATAATATTGCATCCTTGCCATTAAATAATGGGAAAATAGCAATACACCAAAAACCTACAAAAATGAGTTAACTTCAATGGTAGAGGTTTGTGGAAATCATAATCAAGCACGAAATAAATTAACAGTAGGAAAAGAACGAGTTTATCAAGCAGAGCCAACATGAATTTAAAAGTTCGAAGTTCACAGTGGATACAAAGAAACCCCATATAATCAATGAAAAGTCATTTGTGGAAAAGACAATACAAACACAAAAAATGTAATTGTAAGCAAAAAATCTCACGAACATGATGAAAAGTCCTTGAAAGTGAGTCAATAGGCTGTGCAAACAGTTCGGTTTTGGGGGTGAGCAAAGTTCAGAATCAGATTTAATATCACTGGCATAGGCCATGAAATTTGTTGTCTTTGAGGAAGCCATACATAATAACAGAAAAAATGTGAATTATAGTAAAAATATATATAGATATATAAAGCAGTTAAATTAGTGCAAAATTAGAAATAAAAAAGTAGCAAAGTAGTATTTACTTTGGTTGAGTGGGTGCCTTCAGGCTTCTGTACCTCGTTCCTGATGAAAGCAATGAGAACAAGGCAAGACCTGGTTGATGGTAGTCCTTAATGATGGATGCCGCCTTTTTGAGGCATCGGTCCTTGAAGATGTCCTGGATACTAGGAGGCTAGTGCTCATGATGGAGCTGATTAGGTTTACCACTTTCTGCAGCTTATCTCAATCCTGTGCAGTAGCCCCTATTTGAAACAGTGATGAAGCCAGTCAGAATGCTCTGCACAGTTGCCACCTGTAGGAATTTGCGACTGTCTTTGGTGATGTACCAAATCTCCTCAAACTCCGAATGAAATAAAGCCGCTCTCATGCCTTCTTTGTAACTGCATTGATACGCTGGATCCAAAAATGGACCAGATATTGACACCCAGGAACTTGAAAGCGCTCACTCTCTCCACTTCCAATCTTCCTACGAGGACTGGTGTGTGTTCCCTTGTCTTACCCTTCTGAACCCCACAATCACTTCTTTGGTCCTACTGATGTTGAGTGCAAAGTTGTTGCTGTGACACCACTCAACCAGCGGAAACATTTTGCTCTTGTACATCCTCTCATCACCATCCGACTTTCTGCCAACAATAGTTGTATCGTCAGTGACTTTATAGATGGCATTTAAGCTGTTCCTAGCCACACAGTCAAGGGTGTAGTCATGGGTATATCCCCTCTGATTCAATAGCCTGATGGTTGAGTAATAACTGTTCCTGAACTGGGTGGTGTGGTTTCTGAGGCTCCTGTACCTCCTTCCTGAAGACAGCAGTAAGAAGAGAGCATAGCCTGGATGGTGGAGGATCGTTGATGATGGATGCTGCTTTCCTGCAACACTGTTCTTTGTACATGTGCTCCATGGTAGGGAGGGCTTTACCCATGATGGACTGGGTACATCCACAACTTTCTGTAGTCTCTTGCAGTTCAAGAGCATTGGTTGAATGCCCTAGTGAGTGGACTTCCATTGATTCTGTTATATTTACTATTATTGTTGAGTATTCCCACAAGAAAATGAACCTCAGGGGTGTATATGGTGACATATGTACTTTGATAATAAAATCTACTTTGATGTTTGAACTTTTGTGATGCAAGGCCACACATCTATGAAAGTCTGCCTAAGCTTTGGATGACATGCTAAATCATTGCAAACTTCTAAGAAAGTAAAGGGCTGATGTGCTTTCTTTGTAATGGCGCTTTTGTGCTGGACCCATGACAGATCCTCTAATCCTCAGATCCATTAACACCAAGGAATTTAAAGCTGCTGACACTCTCCATCTCTGATCCCCCTGTGAGGACTGGCTCATGGACCTCCAGATTCTTCCTCCTACAGTCAATAATCAGTTCCTTGGTCTTACAAATATTAAGTTTGAAATTGTTGTTGTGGCACCGCTCAGTCAGATTTTCAATCTCCCTCCTATATGCTGATTCATTACTACTTTTGATTCAGCCTATGACAGTGGTGTCGCAGCAAACCTGAAAATGGCATTGGAGCTGTGCGTAGCCTCACAGTCCTAAGTATAACACAAGTAGAGCAGGTGGCTAAGCACTCAGCCTTCTGGTGCACCTATGCTGTTGGTGATTGTGGAGGAGATGCTGTTAACAATCCAAATTGACTGGGGTCTGCAAGTGAAAAAATCGAGAATTTAGTTGCACAAGGAGATATTGAGGCCTAGGTCTTGGAGCTTTTTGATTAGTTATGAGGGAATGATAGTATTGAATGCAGATCTGTAGTCAACAAAGAGCATCCTGATGTATGAATGTTCACTGTCCATATGATTTAGAGTTGAGTGAAGAGCCAATGAAATAGCACCTACTGTTGACCTGTTGTAACGGTAGGCAAATCGGAGCAGATCCAAGTAGCTTCTCAGGAAGGAGTTGATATGCTTATCAGCAACCTCTCAAAGCACTTCATCACAATGGATTTAAGTGCTACTGGATGACAGCCTTTGAGGCAGGTTACCACGTTCTTCATGGGTACTGGTATAATTGAGCCTGTTTGAAGCAGGTGGGCACCTCAGACTGCCAAAGCGAGAGGTTAAAAGGTATCAGTGAACACTCTAGCCAGTTGATCAGCACAGCACTTCAGTACTCACCTGGGTACCCTGTCTGGGCCAGATGCTTTCCGTGGGTTCACCCTCCTGAAGAATGCTCTCACATTGGCATAAGAGACCAAAATCACAGGGTTATCAGGGGTTGGGCAATTGGACAGATTATGAAGAGGATCAATATATCAGAATGGTGGAAAAGTTTTCCAAAGTCAAAAGATGTAGATGTTGACTCTTAGTGGGTCAACAGGAGTGAGGACTGTGCAAAAAATGAACAGCAGTGTAGTAGCTTCCAGTTTGACAGGCAGCTCATTACTCAAAAGACTAAAACACTGTTGTAGCTGGCTGCTCAAGTAAAGCCTTTGCAAATTAAAATTCAGAAATAAATAGGTTAGCTGGACATGATTATTCGTCTCATTACAATGTTAATATCAGAATACTCATGTTGCCTAATGGCACAGGAGAACATTTGACCAATCGAGTTTTTCCACTAGCTCTCATAACAAACCCTCCAACTCCATTCATTTCCCTGAAATCTACTTCTCTGTCACATACTCATTGACTTTTCTCATCATATACCTAATTTATGATGGGTAATTTAAAGTAGTCAACTAACCTACCATGATATAGGAGGAAATAAAAACGCCAGGGAGAAACCCATGCAGTCACAGGTACAATATGAAGACTTGAAACAGTCAACACCAGAGATCAGCAAAGGCAGGTCATTAATCAGTCAAGCTGCAACACTACCTGTACATCATTGTGCCACCCAGAGTTCGTATCCCAACTACTACAAAAACCTAAATCTTCAGAATGACACACAAAAATTCCACAGCTGAAGTAATTTTATAAACTTAAGAAATGTATTGTTCTCGATAATATCATGCTACCAAAGAAACCACCTAAGGTTCACTTAGTAAGTAATTAAAACAGACATTGTCTTCCTTTATTAACGCAAAGCATTTTGTTTTAAGCAGCTTTTTGCATCCAAAAATTTGTGGTTGAGTTGACATGTCAAGTTAAATGGTTGCCAATTGCTTTGCCCTGTCATGTCACAGAGTATTTTCTAGCATGTCTTCAGGGAGAATAGGGTTTATAAATGCAAGTAAGCGATTCACTTCAACTTGACAAATGAGCTCTCTAGAAATACATACATGGAATACAAATGAAGTTAAACCAGAACAAGGATCCGTGAAAAATATGGTGCTGAAGGAATAACAGCAGCGCAGTATCATAACCCTTTTGAGATTCACTTTTGCAGCAAAACATTTTAGATAGTTTCTGCAAATACAACAAAAACACTACACATGGTTTTCATTTCAAAATTAGTAATAATCTACAATACTCAAATATGCAGCCATGAAACTTTTTATGTATGAATCTTGTTCCTGACTGCTTGTGTCAAACTGGGACACCTGAATCATAGGGCCAGAACCTTGGTGTAATAATAGTCACTGAAGTGATTACGCATATTGAAACACTTGAAGTCATGATTTTGAGATCAATATGTAGAGTGCCTCAGGCACATCTGAAAATAAATAAAATTCAAAAGCTGAGGGAAAACAAACACCAAATAATTACACACGTACAACTGACTTTGACATCAATTATGTCTGGATTTAAAAAAAACATGTTCTTCATTTCAAGATCGGTAAAAATCCCATGACTGAACCAGAATTTCAGCTCTTTATCCACCACCAGTTAAATCAACCAGCCAAATCATATTTTTGTGCATTACAGCATATAAATGCATCCTGTAATTCTTTATAAACATGAGAGCAACACAAAATATTAAAGCAAAAAATGTAAACACATGAGATATAATATTTTCTTAGCAGTGCATAGCAAAGAAACTGACATAAACCCTCTTACTCTGATGCATGGCAAAGTATATTAGCTTCCAGTTTAATAATTCAACTGTAGATTTTCAACCAGATTTTTAAATCTATTCATGGTTTTCTTATGTCTGGAACATCTTCCAGTCCTTTAACTCTCAGATCACTGTATTCCTCCAATTTGGGCCTTCTTTGCCCAATCCAAATTTAAAATTAAATTATGAGCAGCTGTCTAGTCCTGCTGCCAAAATTCCCTTCCTAACTATTTTTTAAAAATCCTCTAAGATGCTTCAAGTTACCTTCTGCACAACTTTTGAACATCTTTTCCAATAGTTCAGTATATCTTACATTTATACAAATAAAACCTAAACTCTTTTATCCAATTCCATCAACATATCCATCTATCTACCCATTTATCTTTGCTAATACACTCATCTTCCTCTTACATCCATCCATCTTAACTGCCCTGCCTGAGTGTAGGTTCTACATTTCAGTCATTGCCTGAGTGAAGAGTTACGAGTACAACTAAAAAGGATTTTATTTTATTTGAGTACTTAAGGCAACTTTTTCTGGTCTTCTCAACAAATTAAATTCTTTTCCCTTCCATTTCAAAGCATTTCATAGTCTTGAAGACCTCTATCAAGCCATCAAGCCATCCCCTCCAAATACTCTATTAGATACTCTATTAGATCCTGAGCAAGTTCAATGCTTCCCGCCCCCCCCAATTGTAATAATCCCTAGTTTAAATATTGAGGGAATCTATATTTTTAAAAAATCTTCCCCAATGCAGCAATCTTATTATGACATCGCTGACTGCACTCTTCCTCCAAATATGATGTAATACTCCATGTAAATGTTAGTGACAACTACTGTCAAGTAGTAAAGATAATTTCTTCATTTTAAAAGCGTTATTAAACTTACTATTTTTAATGAACTGACTCATTTTAAACTTTAATATAAAGTGCAAAAATTCAAAACTCACCATCTCTCCTAAAGAAGCAGCAAACATATGAATAAGTGGAGCCTCTTTAGTAGATAGCAGTGGACCCAGCACAGACTTTGTGCACTCGTAGGTTACAAAGAAAAGAGCAGCTGAAATTAAAGATATACAAAATATGAAGATTGAAATCAGTGGAAAATTGAAGTGTGATCAAATTACTCAAAAAATAATTTCCAGTACACTCAAAGATTGAACTTTGAACATTCTGTGATTAACTCACTTAAATTTGAACACATCTTCTTCTTCATGTGCCTTGCGCGTTACATGCCTGGGTGACCATAGCTTTCCACATCCAACGGTCCCATGCAGCGTCAATGATATCTCGCACACTTAGATCTGTTAGTTCTTTCACAGTGTCCATATATTTTCTTCTTTGCCTTCCTCTTCCGCGTTTCCCAGGCCTTGTAATATAAGGCATTCTATTTCTCCCTTTCTGGTGACATGGCCCAGGAATTTAAGTTTCCTCTCATTTAATGTTCTCATTAAAGAGCTTTTTGTATGGGATTGGAGTACTGTCTCATTAGTTACCCTATCTCTATATAATATTTTCAGCATTCTTCTAAGAAACCATATTTCTGTTGCTTCTAAGTTTCTTTGGCATTCTGGTGTTATAGTCCATGTTTCGGAAGCATACAGCATGATTGACCAGATGTAACATTTTAGGAGCCTAAGCCTTCTTGTCATAGAAATGTGTCTGTTGGTAAAAATGGTTTCATTTTTTGGAATGCTGCCTGGCCTGCTGCGTTCACCAGCAACTTTTGCGTGTGTTGCTTGAAATTCCGGCATCTGCAGATTTCCTCGTGTTTTCATTTTTGGAAGTTGGTTTTGGCAATGGCAATTCTTCTTTTTATTTCTACTTTACTTCTAGCATCTTGTGATATAAAGCTACCAAATTAAAGCTGGTCTTTTGTTCAATTGAACACATAACACTTAAAATTGCATCTATTTCATCATTAAAGTATAAATCAAGAACATTTGACTTTCAAAAGTTTCACTCAAATTTAATTCTAGCCTCTCTGCACTTGGCATATGCCATGCAGAAATTAAATAATATATACCATTATAAATTAACATTATTTAATGTCATCTTATTTCAAAATAGTGGTCTTTTTGAATCTGGATGATCTATATAATGTCAGTGGTACTAGCGTGGGGTATTAAACTGCAGCTGGCAATGAAATAATGTTGGATTGGATGGCTTCTGACTAATTTTTCATATTTTTATACATTAAAGTGCAGGAAATAAAAACAAGAAAAGATTTAACTGCATTAAATTAATTTTCACTTGCAGCAAAAGATGATTGAGCAGACTAACATATTTTATGTTACCTCTAATTTTCAACAAAGTTACAAACAGAAACAAATGTGACAAGTCAGAGCATAAAATTATGAAAAAGATTCATGTCAATGCAAGATAAGGACAAAATGTAAATTTTAGTTGTTAAAATAAACTTGGAGTAACTTAAAAGAAAAAAATAATGCACACGCTCAAGATTTGAACACAGGCACGTTGTACAAGATTGCCAACTTGCTGCCTGCATGCAACAGAAAACAGAGCATGATTAATTTTGAAAAGCATGTAAGCAAGGAGTACAAGTCTCTGACACATTTCAACCTGATAGTGTGGATAAGGGCTAAGGACAGTGGAAATTTCACATTGACAATAATATTTGCAGCATAATGATGAATAATATTACACCACAGTTCAAGCATTTTGGAAAAATCACTATTATCAGTGCTTTGAGTCTTTGATCACAGAATGATATACACACCACTGCCGCACAGAAGCAACTGAACATCATCAATAGCAATGTACTTTTTTTAAAAAAGAATTGTTAGCAACTACTATATGACATGGAAGGAAGAAATTTGTAATCCATTTTCAACAACTTAGCCAAATGGAATATATAATAGAAATTTGATTATGAAATCAAAATGCTCCTTAAAAGTGCAAGCACGAGGAAATCTGCAGATGCTGGAAATTCATGCAACACACACAAAATGCTGGTGGAACGCAGCAGGCCAGGCAGCATCTATAAGAAGTAATATAGTCGACGTTTTGGACTGAGACACTTCGTTAGTCCTGACGAAGGGTCTCGGCCCGAAATGTCAACTGTACTTCTATAGATGCTGCCTGGCCTGCTGCGTTCCACCAGCATTTTGTGGGTGTTGCTCCTTAAAAGTAATTGTCTCAAATATGTTTTCTTGTTAAATGTGCTCACTTTAGTAATGATTCTGCGCATCTTGGAATCAAGTTCAAGTCTAGCCACACATTACTGTAGTCCTTGAGACTGAATTATCAGATAAAACTCAAAACCTAGTTCCATTGCTGTCTTCAGATGGATGTAAGTAGATTACACCAGACAAAAGACCAGTGTACCTTATGGATTGTGGGCTGCTGATCATGAAAACCACCATGAAATTTCCCCATCACACACCATTTTATTTCTAAATCACCTATATTTGATATTTCAATTCATAATTCAAGTCAGAATAATTAATGCCAAGATTAAGGAAAGCACTTTTGTTATAGACCACAGAAATCTATAGCACATTACAGGCCCTTCGGCCCACAATGTTGTGCCAACCCTGTAACCTCCCCTAGGATCTGCCTGGAATTTCCCTACTGCATAGCCCTCTATTTTTCTAAGCTCCATGTACCAATCTAAGGGGCTCTTAAAAGACCCTGTTGTATCCACGTCCACCACCACCGCCCACTGCATTCCACGCATCCACCACTCTCTGTGTGAAAAACTTACCCTAGGTACATATTTCCAAGCACCTTGAAACTATGCCACCACGTGTTAGCCACTTCAGCCCTAGGAAAAAGCCTCTGGCTATCCACATGATCAATACCCCTCATCATCTTATCCACCTCTATCAAGTCACCTCTCATCCCCCGTCGCTCCAAGGAGAAAAGGCCAAGTTCACAACCTATTCTCATGAGGTACGCCCTCCAAACAAGGCAACGTCCCTGTAAATCTCCCCTGCACTCTCCCTATGGTATCCAGATCCTTCCTGTAGTGAAGTGATCAGAACTGAACACAGTACTCCAAGTGGGGTCTGACCAAGGTCTTGTACAGCTGTAACATTACGTCATGGTTTTTGAACTCAATCCCACAGTTGATGAATGCCATCATACGCCCTCTTAACAACACCATCAACCGGAAACACACTATATGCCTTCTTAACAACATTGTCAACCTGCGTTTTATTTTCTCCCCCACCCCTCTCCCACTCCTGCAGTGCTGGTTCACAAATCAAACAGGTCATCAATATCAAGTAATTTGAAGAACCTCTAGTGGGGCCAGAAAAAAAAATCACATGGAAAGCATTCAAGGATGTTGCTGAAAATTTTCTTGGCAACTACCGAGCACCAGACTACGTGCAGCTGGTTGACAACATGCTTCAAGCATACAGAAACGTGAAGTGCAATCTGTCACCAAAGATTCATTTTCTGCATTCCCATTTAGACTCCTTCTGTGCAAATCTTGGCGCTGTCAGTGACGAACATGGTGAAAAGTTTCATCAGGACACTGTGGTCATGGAGAAACAGTATCAGAGCAACTGGGATCCATCAATGTTGGCTGATTATTGTTAGACACTTAAGCGAGAAGCCTCAGACACTGAGTACAGACGAAAATCATCAACAAAACATTTTTATTTTAGTTGAACTACTGCAGCGTCAGCACTGCTATGCAATTCAGCACATTATATTCAGTAACAGTTAATTTATTATTTCTCCAAAATCCAACATGATACAAGTAGTCTGAAATTATATTTGTGTTCAGCTTCAGGCAGTTTATCACAAACAAAAAGTCTGAGGAAGCAACATTTTCAAAAAAAATTGCTGTCCAGTCCAGTGTTATATGAGACAATTAATTCAAAAGAATGGAGAGTTCTCTTGGCATTGTTGCCAATAAAAAAAACACATCAAGCCATTTATCACATTTTACCCACGGAGCAATCTATTGCCAATTTTCCAAATTTTACAACAGGGACTAAAATTACATCTAGTATACAAATACTTTGAGAAATACAGTACACGAGAAGACAATATAAATGCAAGTTGTTCATTCCAAAAGCTTTCCCGAGTGATACTAAATAGGAAGCCCCTATGTAGAAATAGCGACATAGATAGAACTATTTGTAGGGATCATGGGTTTGGGAAGTCCTGGTACTTTGGCAAGTTGTTGCAGTGTTGATCCTATAGCTCACACACACCACAGTCATGGCGAGGTGAGGGCAGAGAGAGCAACTGCTCAAGATTTGGATAGTGTGCAGATCAGATTGATTTGTTATGGATGGTATTGAGCTTGAGTGCTGTTGAAGCTGCATTCATTTAGGAAAGTGCAGAGCACTAAGATGAACGAATAGCTTTGGAGAGTCAGGAGGCAAATCATTCAATGTAGAGTGTCAAGTGTCACATTTGCTGTAATAACTATAGCATTTGTTTAGTTGATTCAGTGACAGCAAAATAGTAACTAATGAGAGAGATATGTCAAGGAAAGATAAAAAGCCCTGCACTTGGAAATATTGACTGCTTGCTACCTTTGTGTGGTATGAATATTAATTGCCCCTTATTACAATATGTCTGAACACTATGCATTGGTGTGCTTCATTCAAACAGGCAGCAAATGCAACCGAACACCGATCAATCAGTACCCCAAGACACAGGAGCAGAATTTGGCCATTCAACCCATTGAGTCTGTTCTGCAATTCAATCATGACATTTATTATCCCTCTCAACCCCATTCTTCTGCCTTCTCCCTGTAAATGACACCCTACTTCACTGGTCCCCAAACTCCGGGCCGCAAAGCATGCAGGGCTACAGCAGTAGCCGGAGCGCAGCCAGCACATCTTTAAGAAAAAAGCCAAAATAAACATGCTAATTAATTAGGTGCCGCCCGGCACGTAAATGTCAGCGCAGATCAGAGGCGATTGCCGATTTCACTTGCTCTACGCGACGTTCACTCCTCTTTCCAAGGCGCTGGAGCCTTTAGCTGTTCCATTGTTTGGTCAATTTAAACACCAGCCCAGACGGGCTGAAAAGACAGGGCTATCAGGATCGAGGTGACATGTTGAATCTACACAAACTTCTAATAAAGTGTAGGCACTGCCGTGCTTTCTTTGTAATGACAGTTACATGCTGGTCCCAGGACAGATCCTCTGACACTTTTCAGAGAGAGAAACGTCGATCCTTAATGCCAAAGAATTTAAAGTTATTGACCCTCTCCACCTCAGTTCCTCTAATGAAGACTGGCTTCTGGGTGGCACCTAATTAATTAGCTTGTTTACTTTGGCTTTTTTCTTAAAGATGTGCTGGGTGCACTCCAACTACCGCTGCACCCCTGCATGCTTCGCGGCCCAGTATCAGTCCATGGCCTGGGGGTTGGGGACCACTGCCCTACTTAACCAAGAACCTATAAATCCATTGACCTGGTCTCCACAGATGTACTATCCTCTGGCTAAACAAAACCCTCCTCATCTCTGTCTTAAAGAAACGTTCTTCTAATCTTGAGACTTTGCCCTCCGGTCCTTGATTCCCCCACTACTGGAAACATTCTCTCCATGTCCACTCTAACTAGTTCTTTCAATATTTGGTTGGTTTCAACGTCACCCCACCTCATTTTTCTAAACTCCAGCAAGCACAGGCGTAGAGTCATCAAATGATCTTCAAATGTTAACACTTTCATTCCAGCGAACTCTTCTGGGCTCTCCATTGCCAGCACATCCTATCTTTGATATGGACCCCAAAACTGTTTACAATAGTACAAGTGCAATGTCACCAATGCCTTAAAGCCTCCACATTACATCATTGCTTTTATATTCTCCTCCTCTCCAAATGAATGTTAACATTGCATTTGCCTTCCGTACTACTGAGTCAACTTGCAAGTTAGCCACCAGGGAATCCTGCACTAGGGCTACCAAATCCCTTTGTATGTGATTTCTGAATTCATTCCCTGTTTAGAAAATAGTCTGCACCTTTATTCCGTTTGCCCAAGTGCATGCCCACACAGTATTCCATCTGCTACTTTTTTGCTCATTCTAATGAGTCCATTTTTATATCTGACTTCATGGCAGCAGGGAGATCACCAGCAAGGCAACTGAGAATGCCGGACACAAGACAACAGTCTGGCCAACGACAATTACAATGATTCCATATGCATGACAAAGATCGAAGTAAAATCAAAAGCAGCCACTTTGATCTCTGGAATTCTGGTATTTATTCCACGCTTAGACCATGACTGCTAAGGTCATCTGGTGCTGTGGCCCTGACAATATCTAAACTAAGCGGTGAACACATCAAGGAATAAGTCAACAGCACCGCCCACAGTAGCTAATGGCTATAAAAGACTGATGGAGTAATGATTAGCTGAATTAGACTTCTACCACTTTCTATGTTCAAAGCAAACTTGGCAACTACATTATTGTTTAGATGCTAGTGTTGTAGTTGTTCGATTTGAAGTGCTATAAATTTTGCATCACCAATCCTCAAAAAGTAGGTGCATATTTGGGACCTTATAAGTTTTGTTGCAGCCAATGTGCTTGGCTTTTTCAAAGATTCAAAGTACATTTACCAAAGTATGTATGCAGTAAACAACCCTGAAATTCATCTTCCCCACAGCCAGCCACGAAACAAAGGAAAACATCAATACCCCCCATGGGCATAAAAAGACAAATCGTGCAAACTGCAACAAAAAAAATGTGAAACACAAAATCAAGAGACCAGGCATATTTCTGTTCAGCTCAGTGTTACCTGTAGGCCGCACCGATTCAAAATCACCCAAAATATCAAGAAAAGTAGTGACCGGAAATACATCACAGCATGAACTACAGAGTCCAATCAACAAAACAGTGCTGATTAAACCTTGCTCTGGCACCAACCTCCGACAGCATTCAGGGAAAGAGACCATTTGAATGCAGAGACCTTCCTTAGGGAGCAGTGAGCAAGAGGCTGGTCGACGGTGCTGAACACACACTTGCCTCGATGATTTCAATCTTCCTCAGCACTTTAGTTGGTGAGAGTGGTGAGGAATGGAGTCAATCATGGGCTCACACACTCCACCTCCAAGCTCAATGGCCCCAAGACTCATGGAGACAGCAAAGCACCAGATTGCTCAATCAGCTCAAAAACACAACCAAAATGTAGATCACGGGCACCGAACAGTAGATCACAGCCTCCAACAGTAGCAGAACCGCATTTGGAAGAAAAAGATGTAAAAGAAGTGAACAGTAGTTTTGTGAACCATGGGGGGGGGGGTGGGGGAAGTCACCCTTGGGCAGTGTTGTACGCTACCACCATCTTCTTTTGGATTTCATGATTTTTGTGTTAGTAAATCAGATTTATGGAGGATTGAAACTACTATGAATAGGAGCTTATATGAGGCTCAAAGAGGATCATCCACTCAGCACTTCTGGCTGATTATGGTTGTAAATTCTTCAGCCGTGGATTTTCAAAAACACGCCAGCTTCTTTCATCTTTGAAGATGAGTGTTCATCATTAAAGGTGGGTTGGCTAGGCTCCAATTGTTGGAATCAGTTAGCTGTCTGTCTATACGATGTTGCCTCTCCTCAAAATATTTCAATGTAGTTTAAGCTGAGTTTGGTGCTGCCCCTGGAACACCTTAGTACATTTCTCGATAAATTAGTATCTATCACTTACATTGATGATGATAGGACAGAAAGGGATTTACCAGATTATAAGATTACAGATTGTAGAAATATATTTCTGCTGGCAAAAATATATAGATCAGTTTTGAAGTGAGAAATGAGATAATAATCCACCCCATTTAACACAAATGGGACACTTCATATTGTACTGGAGAATTTTGTCACACTGAAAACAGCTATTAAACAAAGCACTCACAGCAAGCAATACAAAATCAAAAATTAATCACCCAGCAGTAAAGAAATAAAATACACATTTCAGAACTGACACAGCTGATACGCTGCATTCAAAGAATTTTAAATTATTTGCAATAAGTCCTTATTAACTTACTTGTAATTGTATTAGTTACAAATTTTTGGCAAAAGTGTGTCCTGAAACTTAAGGCATTGTCTTCTCTAATTCAATAAAACTGAAACAAAGTGAGTTTTTGAACGAAAAATGTTTGAAAAATAGAATAAAGCCCTTTCTGCGGAGCGGCGCCATCTCGCAGTGAACCTTCAAGATGACTAACACCAAGGGTAAAAGGCGCGGAACACGATACATGTTCGCAAGGCCTTTCCGCAAGCATGGACCTGTCCCCCTGTCTACCTATTTCAGTATATACAAGAAGGGAGATATTGTTGACATCAAGGGCACAGGTACTGTTCAGAAGGGCATGCCTCACAAATGTTATCACGGGAAGACTGGAAGAGTTTATAATGTTACACAACATGCTGTGGGCATTATTATCAACAAGCAAGTCAAGGGCAAGATCCTTGCCAAAAGAATTAATGTGCGTGTGGAGCACATTAAACATTCAAAAAGCAGAGACAGTTTTCTGCTTCGTGTGAAAGCAAATGAACAGGCAAAGGAAAAGGGGACTTGGGTTGATCTGAAGCGGAAGCCTGCTGAGCCCAGGAAGGCACACTTTGTGCGAACGAAGGCCAACATGCCACAGCTGCTGGAGCCTATTCCATACGAGTTCATGGCATAATTGTTATAAACTTGAATAAATGTCTCTCTCTCCAAAAAAAAAATAGAATAAACTAAATACACCAGGCAAGTGATGTCTGCAGTTAAAAGTGGTATAAACTCAAAATTTCTATATAATATTGCCATATCTATCTATTACTGTATATTAAACTGAAGCAGGCTTGATAACTGTAGTCAAAATATGTGGAAAAATTAAGCAGTAAAACTGCACAATTAATAAATGGAAAAGGACAGAGGATGATAAATAAACTATAGGCCCAGGCAACACACACTATTTCAAAACAACACAGCAGAACTTTGATCACAGCAGACAGCCTAATCTGATTGCAAATAAGAGTATCATTTTCACGTTGTGATTCAAAGATTTATACTCATTTGTTTAGTTGCAATTGTAAAATCTCCTATGAAACAGCATAGTCGGTTAGCATTTTAGAACTTAGCTTAGAACATTAAAAAATATTCTTTGAACTAACAGCAGTAATGTGAAACATAATTACCACAAAATCAGCTTCCTTTAACCGTTGTGCATATCGCATATACAGGACAATGTTGACATATAAAAAAGGAACTGAAAATGACTCTTGAAAACATTATGCATTATTTACAGCTTGCTTGTTACATGATTTTACCAATTTGCATCATTTAATACATTTCAAAGACAGAATTGGTGTTCTAGCTACTTAAAATGAAATACCATTTATTTTAAGAGCCTTGACAAAGAGTGCATGCAATTCATGGACACTCTCCTGCCTAATTAATTTAATCGTGGACAGGATCTGCAGCCATATCAATGATTTTAAAACCAGTGCAAAGGATGGCACAATTTATGCCAGAACTAACCCAAAGAAATCAGAATACTATTAACAAGTAGTAACTATTCAGCACATCAAATATGCACTGGCTCCTTTGAATAGCAATTTTCTTCACACTATTTTCAATTTCTTCAAAACACCGAAGTTCAAAGTAAAATTTATTATCAGAGTACATATACGTCATCACATACAACCCGCAGGCATGCTCAGCAAATCTACAAAATAATGACTATAAACAGGATCAATGAAAGAGCAAGGAGAGCATAGAAGACAACTGTGCAAATGCAAATGTTAATATATAGCAATAAGTATCGAAAGCACACAATAACAAGATAAAGAGTCCTTAAGGTGAGACTACTGGTTGTGGGAACATTGCAATAGATGAATGTAGTTATCCTCTTTTGTTCAAAAGCCTGATGGTTGAGGGGTAGTAACTGTTCTTGAAAGCTGGTGGTGCGAGTCTTGAATTTCACACACCCTATTCTATATATTGCACATTCCAACAGGATTTATCCAGTTCCTTTGCTTTTCGAAGCTCAGATTGAATCTTTATTCACATTTTCAGTTTGTACATTCCATACATTAATCAACTGCTTATGTTGGCCTTTACACTTGCAGAGAGTGGAAAGAGCCTTTTTAAATTTTAATTTTATCTGTTTTTCATCAATCTAATCTAACATTCACGATCTGTTTTGTTAAGAACAACCAAAGTTTTTCCAGTTTATTCAAACAATAATTCCTATTCTTAGAGATTTTCCAATTAATCTCTTTATACTCTCCAAACCAATCATTTCTAAAATGCCCTGAATTCCAGAATTGGATGCAATATTCCACATTGAATTTCCCCAATTCCTTATGTTAGTTTAACTGACTATTAACAACCTCATTTGTAAAAAGAAATCACGGCAATCGGTAGGAAGTTAACAAGAGTGACATACTTTTGTCAGAAAGGTCAGAATGAATTGATTCTATGTGTCAATATTCTGATCATTCACAATAACTTGCAAGACTTGAACTATGAGATGTGTCACTACTTTCATTCAGTAGTAACACTGGACCCTCCCATGGTGGAATGCCAAATGGCATCAGTTAAGCAGAAAATCCAGGCAATGAATTAGACCTGGCTCATATTCATAAAAATAATTTTCAACAAAGAGGAAGGCAGTCACACTTCAAGTAATTTACATGATTATGTTAAAAGTAATTAATTGTTAAATTTTAAATATACTTTATCATTTCATACCTGTTCATAATTAATAGCTCAACTTTCAGTCATCTCTAAAAATAATAGAACATCAGAGCCTTTCACAGGTATTTAACATTATCTAACAACACACAGCTTTAACAATGCATAAGCAGTGGGGTATAGCTTAATCAAATGTTAACCAGGGAATCTTGAGGATTAAAACTTACCACTTCCAGTGAGAAGGCCCTGCAACTCACAGAGTTTCATCCATTTGGAAGCAGCTCTGGGGATCAAGCAGCTTCTGCAGTGAGTGCAGGGGACCAGCTTAAACGGCCCAAGCTGAACCAGTCTGGGGAGTATTCTGGCCCACAGGCTATGTTAAACACCACTGGTGCACATCATTTACTTTTCCCTCATGAACACTTGGGAGATCATAAGATGGCCCTAATGCACCTCAAGCAGAAATCTCAGAATCAGAACTATCATTGACTAAGATAATTTACAAATTTGTTATTTTGTGGCAGCAATACAGTGCAAAGGCAGAAAACTAACATCAATTAGATCTGGGCCGTACCCTCCAAATATCTGGACCTGCCTCTCGGTTTGTTTTGCACTACCTTACTTTCCATTTTTCCATTTTCTATTTATGATTTATAATTTAAATTTTTAATAATTACTATCGATTTGTAATCCAGGGAGCAGGAAGCACAGAATCAAATATTGCTGTGATGATTGTACGTTCTAGTATCAATTGTTTGGTGACAATAAAGTATAAAGTAAAAACGTGCAAAGAAGGGAATAACAAGGCAGTGTTCACAGAATATTCAGACATCTGATGGCAGAGGAAGAGAAGCTGTTTCTGAATCTCTGTGCAGGGTCCTCACCCTACTGTACCTTCCCACAATGGTAGTAATGAGAAGAGGGCATGTCTTGGATTTCAAGGATCCTTGATGACACGTTGTCTTCTTGAAGCACCACCTCTTCAAGATTCAAGATGAGGGACCAGTGGATTGGAGGATAGCTAATGTTGTTCACCTATTTAAAAAGGGGCTAAAAATAAACCAGGAAATTATAGGCCAGTGAGCCCGACATCAGTACTGGGAAAGTTATTGGCAGGTATTCTAAGGGACTGGATACGAGTATTTGGAGAGACATGGACTGATTAGAGATAGTCAGCATGGCTTTATGCATGGTAGGTTGTCTCTAGCCAATGTTAAGAGTTTTTCGAGGAAGTTACCAGGAAAGTTGATGAAGGTGAGGCAGTGGATGTTGTCTACAAGGACTTTAGTAAGCTATTTGACAAGGTTCTGCATGGGAGGTTGTTCAAGAGGGTTCAGTCACTCGGCTTTCAAGATGAGGTAGTAAATTGGATTAGACATTGGGTTTGTGGGAGAAGCTAAAGAGTGATAGTAGATGGTTGCCTCTATGACTGGAGGCCCGTAACTACTGGCGTGCCTCAGGGATCAGTGCTGAGTCTGTTGTTGTTTGTCATATATATCTATGATCTGGATGATAATGTAGTTCAGCGAATCTAGATCAGCAAATTTCCAGATGACACCAAGATTGGGGGTATGGTGGACAGGGAGGAAGGCTGTCATGGCTTGTAGCAAGATCTGGACCAGATGGAAGAATGGGCTGAAAAAATGCAGATGGAATTTAATGCAGACAAGTGAGAGGTGTTGCGCTTTGGTAGGACCAGCCAGGGTCGGTCTTACACAATGAGAGTAGGGCACTCAGAGATCGGGGAATACAGGTTAATAATTCATTGAAAGCAGCATCACAAGTTGATAGGGTCATAAAGAAATCTTGTGGCACATTGGTCTTCATAAATCAATGTATTGAGTACAGAAGATATGATGTTGCATTGAAATTGTATAAGACGTTGATGAGGCCTAATTGGAGTACTATGTGCAGTTTTGGTCACCTACCTACAGGAAAGATGAAAATAAGGTTGAAAGAGTACAGATAAAATTTACAAGGATGTTGCTGGGACTAGAGGACCCAAGTTCTAAGGAAAGATTGAATAGGTTAGGACTTTATTCTTTTGAACATAGAAGATTGAGGGGAGGTTTGAGAGAGGTGTTCAAAATTATGAGTGGTATAGACAAGTTAAATGCAAGCAGGCTTTTTCCACTAAGGTTGAGTGGGACTACCACTAGAGGTCATGGGTTAAGGGTGAAAGATGAATAGTTTAAGGGCAACATAAGAGGAAACTTCTTCACTCAGAAGGTTGTGGGTGTGTGGAATGAGCTGCCAATGCAAGTGATGCACGGGAGCTCGATTTCAATGTTTAAGGGAAGTTTGGTACGTACATGGAGGGCTATGGTCCAGGTGCAGGTCGATGAGACTAGGCAGCTTAAATTGTTCGGCATGCACTAGATGGGCAAAGGGCCTGTTCCTGTGCTGTACTTCTCGATGTCCTCAATGGTGGAGAATTGTATCCATAATGGAGATGGCTGAGTGTACAATGTTCAGCAGTCGCTTGCAACCCTGTGCATTGACTCCATTCCAGGCTGTGATGCAACGAGACAGAATGCTCTCCACCAAACATCTAGAGAAGTTAACTGTCCCCCAACTTTCCTCCATTAGTATCAATATATGGATCATAAAACTTCTATCCAAAGTAGTGAGCAAACAATTAAAAACAAAACTACTCTCTCCACCATTCACACCAACATATGTGTTCTCAGCAAAGTTGGAAGGCACAGTTTTCAAATACTTGTCAACTATGCCAATCTTAACGAACACCAGTTAAACATTGCTGACAGTTGCATGTTCAGCAAAACCGGTTCATCTGCGTGAACAGCATATCAATCTACATCTTTCAGAAATAGTTAAAATGTTGATCTACAAGTACTTAAGTACAAAGCTAACCATGAGAAAAAAAAAGATTTAATTTGATAAGCCGTCTATAACTGATGACCTTTATAGTTAATTAGACAATACTAATCACTACAGAAAAGCATTAAAATTCAGTTACAGGAATCCAATTCTATTAAGTGCACCTTCAAACTATTACTTAATGGACAAATGACATTTGAAAGTGGCTGACAAATTACTGTTTATTTTCTTTTTAAGCTTTATTGCCATGTGATTTGATTGTTTAACAGTTAGAGAACACACATACTCGCTCATTCCAAACATAAAGAAAACAGATTTTATATTTGGTGGGCAAGCAATACACATTTGCCGTAATTAAGAACACCTCATTATAATCATTCCTTCCATTTCCATGGCAACAATTATGGAGAAATCCTATAGGCCATTTAATTAGGCCATCAGTTAATCAGGATAGCCGCTTATTTGGGACAACTCTTAAACAACAAGTAGTAATGAGTAAATAGCCAGGATTCCATTCATTTATTAGGGACACTATGTGGCTTAATTGAATAGACTTTATTTCCTACATCCTTCATGAGGAGTAAAAATCTTTACGTTACGTCTCCGTCTAAATGTGCAATGTGCAATTTATAGTAATTTGTAATAAACTGTATGTACAACAGGACAGTCAATATAGCATAGAAATACAATTGTAGCAGCATGAATTAATCAGTCCGTTTGCCTGCTGAAAGAAGCTGTCCCGGAGCCTGCTGGCTCTAGCATTTATGTTGCAGTACTGTTTCCTGGATGTAGCAGCTAGAACAGTTTGGGTTGGGGTGATTCGGGTTCCCAATGATCCTTTGGGCCCTTTTTATGCACCTGTCTGTAAATGCGCTGAATAGTGGAAAGTTCACATCTACAGATGTGCTGGGCTATCCGCACCCATACAGTACAGTTCCCATACCAGGCAGTGATGCAGCCAGTCAGGATGCTCTCAACTGTGCCCCTATAGAAAGTCCTTATGATTTGGAGACTCATGCCAACCGTCTGAGGTGAAAGAGGCACTGTTGTGCTTTTTGTACACACAGCCAGTTATGTAGAGACCATGTGAGATCCTCGGTGATGTGTATGCCAAGGAACTTAAAGCTGTTCACCCTCTCAACCCCAGATCCATTAATGTCAATAGGGTTTAGCTTGTCTCGATTCCTCCTGTAGTCCACAACCAGCTCCTTTGTTTTTGCGACACTGAGGGGGAGTTGCTTTCTTGACACCACTGTGTCAGGGTGATGACTTCTTCTCTGTAGGCTGCCTCGTTATTATTTGAGATAAGGCCAATCAATGTAGTATCGTCAGCAAATGTAATTAGCAGATTGGAGCAGTGGGTGGCGACACAGTTATGGGTATACAGAGAGTAAAGGACGGGGCTTAGGACACAGCCCTGAGGGGCACCTGTGTTGAGGGTCAGAGGAGCAGAGATGAGGGAGCCAACTCTTACCACTTGCCAGCAATCTGACAAGAAGTCCAGGATCCAGCTGCACAAGGCAGGGTGAAGGCCGAGGTCTCTGAGCTTCTTGTCAAGCCTGGAGGGAATTATGGTGTTGAATGCCTAACTGTAGTCCAAGAACAGCATTCTCGCATAAGCATCGTTCTTCTCCAGATGTGTAAGGCCAGTGTGTAGAGCTGTGGCTATTGCGTCATCTGTCAATCGGTTATGTTGGTAGGCAAATTGTAGGAGGGCCAGTGTGGGTGGTAGCATGCTGCAGATGTAGTTCTTGACCAGCCTCTCAAAGCATTTGCTTATTATTGAGGTGAGTGCGACAGGACGCCAGTCGTTCAGACACGTTGATAAAGTTTAAGGGAATTGGGGGATTCTCAGCTTCCTGTAAATAATGGGTTAAGTACTAACTATGTCTGTGACTGTAGTATGCTTGAATAATGTCTCACAGTTGCTTCTTTGGAGCAAGATACGGGTAAAGTTCACACAGATCCACATAAGATGTCTCCTGATTTTTCACATCTTTTGGTTTCGACAAAAGGCAGTCCCTGATGGAAATTAGACAGGACATTTTTAATTAAAGCATAAACTGGTGGATGTTCTTATCTTTGTAAATAAGTTTTGGCTTCAACAAACCAGGTAGGACATTCCTTTCTTTAATTAAAGTGGCTGGAGTGTTTATCAAACTGATTGTTCTTTTGTATCAATAGTCCATTGACTTGGCTGGAATGGTTATCAAACTGATTGTTCTTTTGTATCGGTGGCCTTATAACTTCTAACAATTCTGACATCAGGCAGTGAACTCGTCGCACCGCCGGGGAGATGAGAATGCTTCTCCCCTGATGTCAGGACCAAGTTCACTCGCCGGTTGAGCTCGAAGAAATAAACTGGTGAAAAGATAAGTAACGATCTTTTTGTGCTGTCGTTATTTGATCCAGCAAATTTACGTTTACAATGTTCACTTAGTCTTTTTAGGTAAAGGAACAATGGTGGATGTTTTGAAGCAGGAGGGCACTCGACACTGGGAGAGGGAGAGATTAAAAATGTCTGTAAACACACCTGCCGGTTGCGTCGCACACATCCTGAGTACCCGGCCTTAGAAGCCATCCAGTCCCGCAGCCTTGCGATTGTCCACTCATGGAAACACCACGTACTTAAGCTCGGAGATAACTGAGGTGCAGGTCACTAATTGGGACAGGAGACCGTTGCTGAGCAGTTCTAACTTGCGTCAGTCACGTACACTACTGTGTCTGTTAGACAGAGTAATGTGCTTAGAGTGAACGGTTTTTAAGTAGCATCCATTGTGTGTATGTGTTCAAATGCAATATTTGTCACTGATAGTTGGTGAAAAATGAGCAGTTAGTGAACTGTTTTGCTCACTGTCCACGTGGCCTTGCATTACCTGGGCAAATCAAATGCCCATGTCAGGATGCTGTATATTGACTATTGCTCAGCATTTAACACCATCATTCCTACAGTTCTGGGCGGAAAGCTACAGAACAGGCCTCAGTACCTCCCTTGGCAACTGGATCCTCGACATTCTCAAAGACCACAATCTGTGTGGATTGGAAATAACATCTCCACCTCGCTGACAATCAACATTGGCGCACTAGAGGGGGGGGTGTGTTTAGCCCACTGCTCTATCCTCTCTACACCCAAGACTGTGTGGCTGGACACAACTCACACGCTATCTATAAATTTGCACAACCTGGTACTCAATATCAGCAAGACCCAAGAGCAGATCAACACACACAAAATGCTGGAGGAACTCAGCAGGCCAGACAACATCTATGGAAAAAAGTACAGTCAGGTTTTGGGCCGACTGATTGTAAGAGCTGATTGTGAATTTCAGGAAGGGTAAGACAAGGGAACACAGATCAATTCTCATAGGGGAATCAGGAGTGGAGAGAGTGTGCAATTTCAAGTTCCTGGGGATCTAACCTGGACACAACATATTGATGCAGTGATAAAGAAGGCAAGACAGCGGCTATATTTCATTTGGAGTTTGAGGGGATTTGGTTTGTCAACTAAAACACTCAAAAACTGCCACACATGTACCATGGAGAACATTCTGACTGGCTGCATCACTGTTTGGTATGGGGACGCTGCTGCGCAAGATTGAAGTAAGTTGCAGAAACTTGTAAAATTATTCAGTTCCATTATGGGTACTACCCTTCGTAGTATCCAAAATATCTTCAAGGAACGGTGCCTTTGGAAGGCAGAGTCCATCATTAAGGCCCCCCAGCCCCACCATCCAGGACGTGACCTCTTCTCATTGTTATCGCCAAGATGGAAGTAGAAAAGCCTGAAGGCACACGCTCAGTAATTCAGGAACAGCTTCTTCCCCTCTGCCATTCAATTCCTAAATGGGCCATGAACCCATTAACACTACCTCACTACCTTTTTTAATTTCTACTTTTTGCTATCTAATAGACATATATACTTAATGTAATTCAATTTTTTTTCTATTTATCATGTATTTCATTGCTATAGAGCTAACAAATTTCATGACATATGCCAATATTAAACCTGATTCTGAAAGCATTAGTGTCTCGGCTAATTTTATTCATTGACAGTCAATCAAAAGAACACGGCAGCGTGCACTGGTTGAATTCCTATGTCAATAGCTATTTGGAACTAATGCAAGTTTTATAGTACTGTGGTATATTTAGGGTGTTCTCATTTGTTCTGTATTTCATTTAAATAAATATTTTGTTACACAGTTCAATGGCAGTTTGTCTTTTATATACCTTCCCAACTATTTCCATGAAACTGGCTATTTAGGACTGCCACTTAATTGGGCCAAATTGTACTGGTCCCAATGTGTCCCTATTAACCGAAATCCACTGTATAGTTGAAGTGAAGACAGCTCAAACTGCCTTCAATGGCTTCAGCCAGCCATAAAAGATGGTTGGATAATGCTAAATCAAGATCAACAACCAAAAAGATAGAAATTGATTTTATGCAGATTTTAAAATATAATTATGACCACTGTACTGCTGTTTCCTCTGCTCTTTAAATAGACTGCTTTTAGGACCAATTAATGTTTAAAAAAAAAGTGGTTTAATAACTAATTACTGAAGCAGTCAATTAAGTTTGAAGGAGTGTCCTAATGAAAGAAAAATGCTTAAAATCATGAATTTTGGAACTCAAGGTCCATATGGCAGAAAGCATCATGAGTGTAGGAAGGAAATTAGTTCAAAGTACATTAATTATCTAGGTATGTATCTATATACTACCTTGAGATTCGTCTCCTTACAGGCAGCCACAAAACAAAGAAACCAGATAGTACCCATTCAAAAAGGCCATCAATGTGCAAAAAAAATGAACAAGTTATACAAACAATAAAAAGTAAGCAAATAACAGTCAGAACTAAAGTTCACGAAAGTGGGTTCACAGTCACGAAGCCAGTCGCAGCCAATTCAAGAGCTCATTAGTTGCAGGTCACAGCCTCAGTTTAGTGCAGAAGCAAGTAAACCTTGCCGAGCAGCAAGCTGACCACCAGCTCATCCCTCACTTCTAACCTCAATGCCCTGACCTTTTCAATCTAACCTGGTACATAAATTGGCCAAACAGCAGGTCGTTCCTCACTCTCAGGACTGGGCTCCACCACCTCAATACACTCTGGGGCCTGAGCTCCACTACCTCATTCTGCCTCGCCTCAGATCTCCTGCTTCAAATCAGCTCCAAGACCACTCCAGCAATGGCCTTGTTCCTTGCTCTCAGACTTGAACCCCACCGCCTCAATTCAGTGCGTACTTGTCACACCGCAATCATTGTGCTCCTTCTGGACTTTAGTTCACATTGCAGAAATACCAGGTTATACGAGTAGTTCAATAGCTCATCTCCGAAAGGGGAGTTACAGATATTGACTGCTGTGATCGTTTCCCAGAAAAAGTGTGATAACAGAATAGTTAATAGTTTCGTTTGCTGCCAGTAAATCGCCGCTGTATTTCACCTGCGCCATCTTAAATTGGATAAGGCATATTGACCAACCTAAACCACACCTGAGAATTCTGAGAGACTGAAGTTACCACGACAGTAAGACAAGTCCATCGACAGATGCAGACATGAAACTAACTGTTTTAACTGAAGCACCAATATACCAAGAGCTACATTAGTTTAACGAAGAGCTAGTGAGAATTCATGGACATCAGAATATGGCCAGTTTTTTGACAAAAGTTCAAGGTTATAGACATGGTGGGTTAGAATAGGCTGGGGCTAGGGAAAAGTCATAGTTTACTAGAGTTATCAATGGTGGGCCATATTCACATGCCAGCGATACAAACTGGAGGGTCCAACCTGGAGTTGTGTGAAAAGACATAGAAGATATCTCCTTGAAAAAGGGAATAATGGGCAGCAATTTAAAAAGGATAAGCTGAAATAAAAGGAAGGTGGTCTGACAGAAAAGAGGCTTAAAAACAGAACAAAGAAACAGAAACAAAAATATAGACAGTTATAGGTAACGGAATATTATTGACATATGCACCAAGATATAATGAAAAGCTCATCTTGCATAATGTCCATACAAATCAAATCATTACACAGATATTGAGGTGGAACAAAGTTAAACAATAACAATGCAGAACAAAATCTAAACGCAGAAAATCTGCTGATGCTGGAAATCGAAAGCAAAACACACAAAATGCTGGAGGAACTCAGCTGGTCAGGCAGCATCTATGGAAATGAATAAACAGTCAACGTTTTGGGCTGAGACCCTTCTCCGGAATCCTTAGAATAAACTCTAACAGCTACAGAGAAATTGCAGTGGAGGTAAACAATCAAGTGCATGAGCATAATGAAGTAGATTGTGAGGTCAGTGGTCCATCTTATCACACAAGAGGTCCATTCAAGAGTTTGAACCTGGTGGTATATATGTTCAGGCTTTTGTATCTTCTGTACGGAGGAATAAGATAATGTCTAGGTGGGAAGAGTCTTTGATTATGGTGACTGCTATACTGAAGCAATCAGAAGTATAGACAGAATCCATAGAGGGGAGGCTGGATTCCATGATGTGCTGAACTGTGGCCACTACTCTCTACAGTTTCTGGCAGTGACATACAGAGCAACTGCCACACCAAGTCAGTATCCAGGTAGAATGTTTTCTATGGTGCATCAGTAAAAATTGGTAAGGGTTGATGGAGACAAGTCAAAATTCCTTACTCTCCTCAAAAAGTCAAGGTTTTGGGGAGCTTCCTTGGCAGTTTCTGGCAGTCATAATTGCCATACCTAGTCCTTATATGTTCAGATGGAATACATTCTACAGTGCCTCAATAAAAATTGGTAAAGGTCGACAGAAATAAGCAAAATTGCTTTAACTTCCTGAGGAAGTTGAGGCATTGATGAGCTTTCACGGATGTGACATCAAACCTATTGTTAATGTTCATTCCTCGGAACTTGAAGCCTTCAACCTCAACACCATTGATGTAGACAGGAGCATGAGCAACGCCCCCATTTTTGAAGTCAATTGCCAATCCTTTTCTTTAGCTGACATTGACGGAGATGTCATGAAACCATGTCACTAAACTCTGTCTCCTTCCTGTACTCTGACTCATCATTATTTATGATATGGCTGTGTCATATTCAATTTTGTAAGACATTGAATAAATGTTTGAACAATTCAAAATTACGATTTAATGTTTTCTGAACCCTTAGCATATGGGGTCTGGATGTCTGTTAATGAATCAATATTTGCTGTCCACTGTGTGAGCTAGATTATGGATTCCTTCTTAGTGTCTGTCAAGTTGAGCTGATAGATTCTTTTTTGGATACGAGTTTATCACTTATATGCAATTTTGATATTATTTTGTAATTCTGAGGAATGTTGTATCCAAAACAATGGTGGACAAATAGATGAGGAGTGATCATTACAATGTCTAATTAATTTATATGGGTATGCTGAATACTGTGTTAATGGACAAATGGGATGTGTTGAAAGAAACCGGGCTCAGTTAATACCATAAGAACAAAAGAACAAAATTGTTTGTCTATCTCATAGTTGCTTTATGGTTGTGAAACTTCTATTTATTGGGGTACCTTTCCTGGTTTCGCCCTAAAAACCTTGTGGAAATCTTTTTTGCTATGTGATTTATGTGGTTTATTCGTGATTTATATTTTTACGATAATAAATTAGGCTTAAGTTATTTTGTTGTGATTGTACGCTTATTATACCTCCTGGACACTCAAAATGTTGGGTCTGATTAATCCAGCCCATTACAATGGCACACTAGAGTGGTTATTGTTTGCAAACTTGCAGATGGAGTTAGTGCAGAATTTGGCCACGCAGTTATGAGCATACAGGGACTAAAGTTCAGTGCTAAAGCAGGAAGCCCGGTTTGGTGGAAGAAATGGAAATAACAAAATGTTAATATTCCATCAGGTCACATACTTTCGAAAATGGTGTGAACTCGAGTTCCAATATCACTTACCATTGGGAAAAGATCCTATAGCTGCAGAAGGAATTCCAGCATAAATCCCACGAAATCCTCCAGCCTTGTAAAACCCTTGCTGACTCTGTAGTCTGGTTTTCACGGTGTCCAGTGGGAACAGGGTCAGATCCACGCACATCCCTGCCATACCACCGGCCTAAAGCAACAAGCAAAGATAATGTCAATCACATGTTCTGGCTGTACCACAATAACGTGAACAAGAGGTTCTGCAGATGCTGGAAAAATGCTGGGGGAACTCAGCAGGTTAGGCAGCTTCCATAGAGGGCAATAAACAATTAACGTTTTGAGTCCTGTTGAAGGGTCCTGGCCATAAACATTGACTATTTATTCCCCTCCATAGAAGCTGCCTGACTTGTTGAGTTTCTCAAGTATTTTGTGTGTGATTCACCATAACATAGTTTTGCAGATCTGTTGCACTTTGCATCTACAGAAAGTGTTATTGCTTACTGTCCAGACAAAAGCCTCAAAACCTAGTAAATATTCACATACCATATGCAGGATACCTTTGTAATCAAAATTCCTTATTTTTCAATAAGGATTATCTGATTGGTAAAAGACAGGTGCTTCACAAGTTTAAGTTCTCTTTACAAGAGTGCAACACTTTGATAAATAAACTATGAATTATCCTAAGAATTGTGGAACACAACAGTTTTTAATGTCATGAAGTACTACTTTATAATTCTTATGGATTTTTGAAATTTTTGATCATTTTCCTTAAAAGTTTAAGAAGACTAATGCACATTATAGGTTCTTAAAGAAAAGCTCTAATTTAAAAAAATACTTTTAACAAAAACGGGGAAAAAGTAGGAAACGAATGATGTATTGAGGTAATTTCTGCAAAACTGCATAAAATGGAAATTCATTAATGAGACACAAATAAGAGGAAATCTGCAGATTCTGCAAATTCAACCAACACACACAAAATACTGGAGGAATTCAGCAGGCCAGGCAGCATCTATGGAAAAGAGTACAGTCAACATCTTAGCCCGAAATGTCAACTGTACTCTTTTCCATTGATGCTTCCCTGGCCTGCTGAGTTCCTGCAGCACTCTGTGTGTGTTGCTCTCACTAAGCAACAGTTACTGCATTGAACGGCATCATGCCTGGCCAAAAGCAGCTATGCTCTGGCTAGTGCACACTTTATTCCAAGTCAGAAGGGTAGTAAATTAAAATTCCATGAGACTGGAAGACAAATATAGGTTAACTTACTTGGACAGTACTTGAGAACTACTACACTAACAGGAGTGCCATTTTTTTTAAAGCAGATCATTAACTAAGATCCTGCCTGTTCACTCATGATTCATTATTTCAAAGTAATTTTACCATCAATGTGTGTATTATCACCACTTATTACCTTGAGAAACACAGCAGAACAAAGAAATAGTATAGGATCAATGAAAAACTGCACACAAAGACAAAAGCTCACAAACAAATGCGCAAGAAGAATTTTTTTTTAAGTTTTCTGTTTGAAACAAAAACAGGCAAGTTATTCCCAATGCTCATCATTCAACCAAAATAAATAAAGCATGTTGTTGTTCATGGGAACATTCTGGGCATTAACCAGCTGTCATATTTCATAACACAAAAGTAGAGAGAGCATGCTACAGCAATGATAAGACCACATCTAGAATACTTGCTACAGTATTGGTCTCCTTTTAAAAAGAAAGTTAATGAATGATTTTTCATGAACTGGGAGCCATTCAGTAATTTAACTGACTTGCATCTGGAATGGAGGGTTGTCTTATGAAGAAAAATTTGGATAGGTCAGACTGTTATTTCCTAGTGCTTAGAAGAGCATGAGGGGATAGAAGCTGAACTACCTTTGGTACTCTTTCCAGAAGAGTGTAGAAGCAGTTCTTCAGAATATTTTAAGGCATCTATAGACAGACACTCAATAAGCAATGAGGTGATAAATTGTCATGGAGATAGTCAGATCGGTTATGATCTTTATAAAACAATAAAGCAGGCTAGAAGGACTAATACCTCATTCTATCCCTAACTGATAGATATTTATAAACAGAATCAACACTTGTCTGTGAACTGCTTCTCAACATCTTCAAACTGTGTCTAAGGCTCTTTAAGCGCAATTTTTTTATTTACCAACAGTCAGCCAAAGGTTTTATTCTCTTCTACAGTGAATACAAGGTAATGAAATACAAAGCACTGCATATTGGGAGAGTCAGTTCAAAAACAGATCATACTGGAGCATGATACCATTATAACATGGAAGGTTAGAAGACACAAGGCAGTGAGTAATTTTGCAAGTGATTTGTTCTTGGAAAAGGTGCTGCATGTTCATTATTTTATATTTTCACGCCAACAACTAGAATTGAGTTCAAAAGTAACTATTGCTTGTGCTCACTTGCTGCATCCTTATTTATGCAATCAGATCTATTTTCTTAGCCACCTTTAAAAAGATGGAAGGACACATGAACCAAATACAATAAGAAATCTTGTGAGATCACAGGAATTTTATTCTTTGTATAGCTAAACATTCAGTTGCGTTTCTAAGTACAGGTGTCCCCCGCTTCTCCAACGTTCGCTTTACGAAACCTCACTGTTACGAAAGACCTACATTAGTTACCTGTTTTCGCTAACAGAAGGTGTTTTCACTGTTACCAAAAAAGGCAGCGCGTGATAAAAAGGTAGCCACTCTCCCCCGGATTCAGAACTGCATTCTCGCCGGCATTGCTTAAACACATGCCTGTGAGCATCCGTTAGCAAGATGAGTTCTAAGGTATCGGAAAAGCCTGAAAGAGCTTGTAAGGGTGTTACACTTAGCGTAAAACTAGACACAATTAAGCGTTTTGATTGTGGTGAACGAAGTAAGGACAAGGTGAGTTTGGCTTCTGGAAGTTGACGAAGATGATGTTGAAGAGGTTTTGGCATCCCATGACCAAGAACTGACAGATGAAGAGCTGATACAATTGGAAGAGAAAAGGATAACAATCGAAACTGAATGCAGTAGTGAACAGACCAAAAGTGAAGCTGTGCAGGAACTGAATGTGAAGCAACTGCGTGAGATTTTCGCTGCAATGATAAAGTACGACTTTAATTTTGAAAGGGTACATCGGTTTAAGGCATATTTGCAGGATGGTTTGAGTCCTTACAAAGAACCGTATGATCTAAAAATGCGCAAGGCTTAGCAATCAAGCAAGCCTTCCACATCAGCCACAGCAGACGACGAACCTAGACCTTTGACATCGAGGCAGGCAGACATAGGAGAAGATGACCTGCCTACCCTGATGGAAACAGATGACACCCCAGTGTCCCACCACCCCAACCCCCGGGCCGCGGACAGATACCGATCAGCGAAGAATGCAGCGGTAGCCGGGAGGCACCCAGCACATCTTTAAGGAAAAAAAAAGCCGAAAAAAACAAGCTAATTAATTAGGTGCCACCCGGCACATAATTAATTAGCTTGTTCATTTCGGCTTTTTTTCTTAAAGATGTGCTGAGTGCGTTCCAGCCACTGCTGTACCCCTGCATGCTTCGCAGATCGGTATCGGGTCGCTGCCCGGAGGGTGGGGGCCACTGCACCACCCCAACCTCCGACGACTCAGCCTAACACATCATCGTCAGTGTGCTTGGTGCTGTCTTCCCAATTCCGGTAAGTGAAACTACACTGTACGTACATTATTTCTACTTTATATAGGCTGTGTATTTTTAGGTGTTATTTGGTATGATTTGGCAGCTTCATAGCTTAAAGGTTACTGGAGAGAGTGTTTATGCCGTGTTTCTGCCGAGAGCGCTTGCGTGAGATTTCGCTATGGAGAACAGTGTGGCAATGATTGTGGAAAAGCATTTCTACTTTATGATGAATATACAGCCTATATATCATTCCTGCTTTTACTATATGTTACTGTTATTTTAGGTTTTATGTTATTTGGCATGATTTGGTAGGTTATTTTTGGGTCTGCGAATGCTCACAATTTTTTCCCATATAAATTAATGGTAATTGCTTCTTTGCTTTCTGACATTCCGGCTTATGAACCATTTCATGGGAACACTCTACCTTTGGATGGCGGGGGAACCTGTATAAACCATGTCATATCATTAAACCTCAATCGGTAAGGATTAGTAACATCTCTTCATTGACCATTGGCTCAGCCCACCTCTATTCTGCCTGTATAGCCCCTGTTCTACTGTCTACACACATGTAAACTGAGTGGCTAAATATAGTCCAAGGCCATAAACAAATTTGTTGACACCACCACTGTTGTTGGATGAATCGCAGGTGATAATGCTCAGTGTACAGGAGAGGCAGAACAGCTGGTTGAGAAATACCACAACAAAAACTACTTGCTCAATGTCAGTAAGATTAAAGAGATTATTGTTGACTTCAGTAAGAGGAAGGAAAGCAAACATGCCCCAATCTGAATTGGGGTAAAAATCAGCGGAGAAGAGACAGCAGCATGAAATTCCTGGGACTCAACATAACGGATGGCTTGTTCAGGCCCAGCACACGAGAAGGCACATTGGTATCTTTACTTTTTCAGGAGGTAAAGAAGGTTCAGCATGTCACTAAGATACGGCAACTAACTTCTATGTTTGGACCCATATACATATATCTGGGACACCAGAACAACTTTCAGCTAACAATGAGCATCAGTAAATAACCGATGTGAAACATTGCTGCAAATTTTAAAATATTTCCCAAAAAGGAAAGTAGGATTTATATAGCATATTTCAGATAACTCCAAAACATGCTTAAGTTAAAAAATGTCCAGTGTGATCACTGTTACAAAAACGATTTAAAAAATGGTATTGAGCAAATCAATAAGACTAACACTTGCTTTCATTTTCAAGGACAAAGTGTGTGAATTGTACAAAAAAGTGCATGTGATCAATGGAAAGATTTAGTGCTGCACTTGAACTGTCGGCAGCCCCAGACCGACTTTACTGAAGTTTAACTCCTTCCCAGTAAATGCATAAACATCCAGGTAATCGCTTATTTATTCATTAACTTGCGCTGAGCCAAACCGTTTCTATTCCACAGAGTAGAGATGCACCACATTTCCACACAAAGATCCATAGGCATGCCACATTTACACACAGATACTCACCACTAACGACGACATAAACCCCCTGACCTCCATCATTACTTTTTTGGCAAAGGCTCGGTTCAGCGGTAACTAGGCAGCGCCATCTTTCCGTGACCTCCAAAAGTACTTCCAGGTTGATGCACCAGCCCAAAGAGGGAAGATTTTGACCGGCAGGATGCTTTGACCGATCGGCACAGGAGATTCTACAAATGTTGGAAATTTTGAACAACACACACAGAATGCTGTAGCAGTCCAGCAATCCAGGCAGCTTCTATAAAAGAAAATAAACTTTCCTCTCTATAGATGATGCTCGATTTGCTGAGTTTTACCCAATCAGCTGCCCAGGTTTATGACTGACAGCTACTTTTAACCAATCAGCTCTCCGGGTTGTGACTTCCACTGAAAAGAAACGAACCCACGTGGTGTACTGATGCAGGGGAATAGCGGGTCAGGTTATCTGTTGTAGTGCCTGCTCCTGGGTCAGTGACCAACAGAGGCCGATATGCGCTAAGCACCTACAACACACACAAAGAAGGCTGGAGGAGCTCAACAGGTCAGGCAGCAAATACGGAAATGAATAAACAGTCGATGTTTCGGGCCGATAACCTTCATCAGTCATAATAGAGGGACTCGGTCTGAAACGTCGGCTATTTATTCATTTCCATAGATGCTATCTGACCTGCTGAGTTCTTCCAGCCTTTTGTGTGTGTTGCTCTGGATTTCCAGTATGTACAGGATCTCGTGTATAATTGATCACATAATAAATGTCTTCAGGTAATGATCCTAACAACATTTCAGTCTGTACACACGTACGGCAAGCCATTGTAATTGCTTCGTTCCCGGTACTCTCTCTCCATGAGGTATTCTCAAGGTTCATTCACATTTACCTTCACCAACTTTCTCCTTGCAGGTCACTGCTTCCCAGACGTCGGATGTGGTTTCATTACTGTAGGTTTGCCCACTTCTGCATCAAAATCTCCAGAGAAAGCACGAATAGCAACAACAACCCAGTGCAACTATCACCAGTATTTTAAATGTGGTTAATATTCCTGATTCCTGCATTACCAAAAAAAGATACTTGAAAATATGTACCAGCCCTCATGTTTCTAACATGGAAGTTGGAGGAATAATTATTCTGCCTAACCTAGAATTGCAGATTCTATATAGGGACCAGATGACACTGGTAGTTAACAGGTACTGCATTCAAATGCATCATGATTCTGAATAACTCGCTGAAGGTCAGTTAGTGATATCATCCAAAAAGATCAGGTTTCACATATACATCAAACTCCAGCTCTTTTTTGTGCTATTCATTCAAAGAATATTGATTTCTTTTTTGTGTTATTCTTTCAACGAACTGGCAATCCCTGCATTTATGGACTATCCGTAATCACCTCTGAACTAAGATGACAGTGAAAGATCAAACACTTTGATAGATCTGGAGTCACCTATCAGCCAGACTGGAATAAATGACAAAGTGCTCTCCTGGATGATAATTAGTGAATTATACTCAGTAGCCACTTTATTAGGTATCTCCTGTGTCTAGTGAAAGTAGCGACTGAGTGTACATTTGTGGTGTCCTGCTGTTGTAGCCCATCCACTTCAAGGTTCAACAAGTTGTGCATTCAGAGATGCTTCTCTCCACACTACTGTTGTAACACCTGGTTACTTGAGATACTGTCACTCTCCTGTCAGCTTGAACCAATCTGGTCATTCTCCTCCGATCTCTCTCATTAACAATCCGGTTTTGCCCACAGAACTGACACTCACTGAAAGTTTTTTTTGCACCATCCTCTGTAAACTCTGGAGAACGTGGTGCCTGAAAATCCCAGAAGATTGGCAGTTTCTGAAATAACTCATATCACTCCATAAAGCACCAACAATCATTCCAGGATCAAAGTCATTTACTTCACATTTCTTCCCCACTTTGATGTTTGGTCTAAACAACAACTGAACTACTTGACCATGTCTGCATGTTTGTACGCATTGAGTTGCTGTCACGTGATTGCCAGATTAGGTATCTGCATTAACAAGCAAGGGTACAGGTGTAAAGTGGCCAATAAACTTAGATGGGCTTTTGACAAATCAAGGTGAACAGAAGACTATTTTTATGTGAAATCAAGTTGAGCTTGTTGTTAAGTGCATAAGTACAGGTGCAGCAGTGTTACAGACCTATATCATCACATAAGCAGCATTCACAAGAAAAACATAAATTAAACAATTCTACAAGAAAGAACACAATTAAAACAAAAATGTCCATTTCAGATTTTCCAAATTTTATTTTTCATTACTTGAATCTAAATTCTTAGCATTCACTGCACTATTCTCCAGAGTAATTCTTCTTGTTCATTGTTTGCGGCTAAAAGGATTACTTTCAATATTAGTTCAATAGTTCCATTTAATATCAGAGAAATATATGCAATATACATCCTGAAACTCTTTTTCTTCACAGACACTCACAAAAACAGATGAGTACCCCAAAGAATGAATGACAGTTAAAACATTAGAACCCCCAAACCTCCCCTACTCCTCTCCCACACACAAGCAGCAGCAAAGCAACAAAATTCCCCACCCCCACCCCCGCCCACTTCCACTAAAAAAGCATCAGCATCCTCCACCCACCTTGCAATAGCAAGGCCCCCAGTAAAGACCATGATCTGCACGGCAACAAAAACTAATCATTCACCCAATAATTCGACATACCACAAGCTCTCCCTACCCCTAATAAAAGGAAAAAGAGATGTCCTCTTTCACCAAGTCCTGTTTAACCTCTAGTTTTCAACATATATTAGTTCCATCAGCACATCTGTCCATTTCCATTTCTATAACCTTTCTCATCTCCACTTTGCCATGTGCAGTTGAATAACTCAACTGACTCAATTCTCATTGTCTATCTGACATAGTTCTAAAGCCTGTCCATGCAGATCACATTAACACAATTCACGCCTATTGCTCCTGTGTTCAGTAATCTAGACTGGCTTTGAATCTCACAAAGTCTTTAAAAAAAAAGGCCTTCTTCATGAATGGTGATATCTGTATAACCTGCTTCAGCCTTCAGTATATGGTGTATGTCAGACCTGGTGTCAAATATTCAGCAATAGGCTGTAATGCCAGGAACTTTAGACCCACACATTCTACAGGTGTCCTGTAAGTCAGGACTTACACTCTATTTATTTATTAGGGCTCAGGGTAATGTCACCTGATGTGGCAGATTCTGTTTGATAATGGTCCTCTAAATCTATTTGGAATGTTTTACAATGTTTAAAACACCACAGAAACATTACAATTTCATTTATGTACAAATGTTGGTGTTCTTTTGAGATGGGTGAATTAAACTTCTAACTGAAAGTAGACAAGACATTTCAAATGTATAATTTTAATAACGTGTTACTTGTTGCTAGTCAAAATCTCTGGTCCTGAAATTCATCCGATCCTAGTGCAGACTTCCATTTGTTCAGGCATCAATTGTTGGCAAATGTTGCCTTTTTCCTTCCTTTTCCTATTAAACTATTCTTTAATTTGTTCTCTGTTTGTTTTTTTTTTCTGTGTCTAATTGAACATTGGCATCATGATCATAATTTGGACTTCCACTTCCATTCTTGCACTATTATTTTCACAATACCAAACTGGACTTATTAAGGAGACATGCATGTATAAAGTTTCCTCCGTCTCAGATCCCAAATAAAAACAGAAAATATCATAAATAGTTAGATGCATGGCAATGTGTGTTGTTCCATTTCATTCTTCCAACTAACACTCTTCATCATTAAATGGAATGGACTGGGTGAACTAAGATAACTGTCGATAATGAACCAATAATTTCTTACCATTTTTCAAAGAAATAATATTCAGTTTTACAGACCTTCTCAAGTTCCTTGTTGCTATGGTATCAAAATTTGGTTCATACACTTTCACTCTATTTTTTTATGATCCAATACACATCTCCTTACTGCATAACAAAATGATTTAATTTCATTTTATTTCACCAAATAGTCCAACTTAATTTTATTTTAATCATCCATTTTAAAGCTATGTTGCTGGATTCATCCATATGCTGAAATCTTACTGAAACAGTGCTCTTTCGACCAGTGAACTGATTTCTTGGAGTATTCTTTCTGCTGCTGCTCATGAACAGTTAACACATTAATGATTAATATTAATCACAGATTTTTTTTATTTCCCATGACACCTCAACAGGAATTGTTTCTTCTCCTTTGATTGGTAGAAAGCATGTGCAATGGGAAAAAGTGCACATGCAACAGATCGGAAATTAAATACTGTAGCTTATCTTTTGTAATTAAAACTAACATAGTTCATCAAATTTATATATAATTGCAAAATATAGATACATAATAAATGACTTTGCAGCAGTACATAAAACAATCACATCCTTATGCAAACTGCCTCACACATCCTTCCAAATTAAGGTGTAACAATGACAGGTGGATTATTTTGTACATTCTCCGTATTCTTGATTTATTGTTTTCTAACTTACAATTTTCAGTCCTGTCACCTCAAGGGTAATAAAGTATTCCAAGCTAATCATTCTTAAAATAAAAGTTATTTTAAAATCCTTCTTTTTTACCTGCTTTTCATTGTGAAAAAATGATGCTATGTTGAAAAATTATTCTAATCTCAAATATGTCAATTATTCCATCTCTGCATGTCCATATTAATGTGAAGGGATGCAATAGTGGTAATGTAGCTTATATATAAATTTAACCTGAGTTGACATCATGAACGAGGATATTACATGGTTGAGTGATGGGAAGTTATCGAGATGGGTAATAAAATATGTTCAATTTATGGATTTTATAATGAATAGTTATATATATATGATAGTTGATGAACTGTGCAAGCTACACCTCAGAGTAGTTGATGGAGCAAAATTTCCAAATGCATAAGAAATACAATTGTGCAATGAATGTACGACATGGTAAAGGAATTATATAAAGGATTGCATAGTCTTATAAAGATCTGAGTAAGTTATGTCATGGTGAAGTGCACTGAGTGAACCATATTTTCCTGAGAAATGCCAATATTGTTCAGGAACTGCCATAATTCACATTCTGTTGTTATGAAATTCAGGACTTGCTTGGGAACATGCAGACCTGATACAAGAAAAGTAACTTTATTTCAAAGAGAAGAGTAGCTGTTGTAAGAAAGGAACATTTTACATACTTCATATTTATTTGGAATTGATTGGATTTATTTAAATTATTTTAGCAAATAATAAGTACATTGAATTCTGGTTAAATGGGCCATCAGGGCAGCTGCTTATTTGAAACAAATCTTAAAGAACAAAAGCAAATTGAGAAAATAGCTGGGATTCCCTTCACTTATTTGAGACACTGTGCTGCTTAATGGGGACAAGAGACTGGTGCCAAACAGTTTCAGAATCAGAATCAGATTCAAAATCAGGTTTATTATCAACGGCATGTGTCATGAAATTTGTTAACTTAGCAGCAGCAGTTCAATGCAATACATAACATAGAAGAGAAAACATAATAATAATAATAACCAAATAAGTAAATCAATTACAGTATGTGTATATTGAATAGATTAAAAATGTGCAAAATACAGAAAACTGTATATTAAAAAGTGAGGTAGTGTCCAAGGGTTCAATATCCTTTTAGGAATCCGATGGCAGAGGGGAAGAAGCTGTTCCTGAATCACTGAGTGTGTGCCTTCAGGCTTCTGTACCTCCTACCTGATGGTAACAGTGAGAAAAGGGCATGCCCTGGGTGCTGGGTGCTGGGTGCTGATTCGGTTTCTAACTGGAGTCAGTCACCTGCACACTATGAGGCCGTTAGACACTTAAAGTGTTCTAAATGGCATATGTTTGTGTTCAAAAAGCAGTGATTTTTGTCGCTGATAGTTGGCGAGAAATAAGCAATCAGACAATTCAGAACTGTTTTGCTCACTGCGATTTCAAGCATTCAGACTTGGAGATGTCAAAAATAGCTGGAAGTGAAAATGAATTGATTTCACTGTTTCAACAAGTTAGGAACAACGAAGAATTTGAAAGTATTGACAATCCTCTTGAATGTTACAATGAAAATGAAGATTTAGAGGATGCAGTCATTGAAAGTATTGGTTGAAAGCAGTCTATTATCTGCACTAGGTGTCTGCACTAATTTTGTTCATTTAGAGACAGTCAAAAGAGCACGGCAGTGTACACTGGATGAATTCGTCCATTGATGACTGTTAGGAACTAATACTCAGTTTTATAGTACTGTAGTAGTATCATTAATGTTCTAATTTGCTCTGTATTTCATTTAATTACACAACTTGTTACTCAGTTGATCGGTAGTTTATCTTTTTTTTAATACCTATTTATCTTTTTTTAATACCTTTTTAACTATTTCCATGAATCTTCAGTTAATTGGGACGGCCACTTAATTGGACTGATGTGTTGGTCCTACCGTGTCCCAAATAACCAGAATCCATTGTACTTTATTATTGAGTCATTTCTTAAAATGAGGTTGTCTGAATGTCTTGTTTCATACTGTAGATGTGATAGGTAGCTGAGTTTGGGGATGTGGCCAAACTGCTGAGAAAGCTGATTTTTTCAGTTATTTTGCCTTACCATGTTAGAGTACCTACATCTCAAATTGTCTTCACTTGGACAAATTTATAGCCAGCTTCATTGGAATAGTTCCATCTACATGAATGACCGAAGATAAATAGAGACTTTGCAGGTAGATGAATGATGATCAAGATAAGAATTGCGTTTGACTGGATATTCTGGGTCATACAATTATCTGGTAATATAATGGGCACTGTGGGTCTACTGAATGTTTACTGAGCAGGGTGAATCTGATTGACCGAGATGCACAGAGGGTGTTAACTGAGATACGTAGTATATTTATTGTCATTTTGTGGCAAATTTCAGTGTGACAATAATAAACCAATTCCAGTCAGTTCCAGTCACAACACGCTGGAGGAACTCAGCAGGTCAGGCAGCATCCGTGGAAAAGATTGGTCGACGTTTCGGGCCGGAACCCTTCGTCAGGACTGCAGGGGGAAGGGGCAGAGGCCCTATAAAGAAGGTGGGGGCAGGGAGGGAAGGAGAAGGCTGGTAGCTTCCAGATGAAACACCAGTAAGGGGAAGGATAAAGGGGTGGGGGAAGGGAGGCAGGAAAGGTGAAGAAAGAATACGGGAAAACACAATGGGTAGTAGAAGGAGGCGGAACCAAGAGGGAAGTGGTAGGCAGCTGGGGGAGGGGGCAGAGTGACATAGGGATAGGGGAAGGGAGGGGGAGGGAATTACCGGAAGTTGGAGAATTCTATGTTCATACCAAGGGGCTGGAGACTACCTAGAAGGTAAATGAGGTGTTGCTCCTCCAACCTGAGTTTAGCCGTCAATTTCATCAACTTCACTTCTAACTTCCACCCAGCCCTCAAATTCACTTACTCTATCTCGGACACTTCTCTCCCCTTTCTCAATCTCTTGGTCTCCATCTCTGGAGACAGACTGTCCACTGACATCTTCTACAAGCCCACTGACTCTCATAACTACCTCGACTATACCTCTTCCCACCCCGCCACATGCAAAAATGCCATTCCCTATTCCCAGTTCCTCCGTCTCTGCTGCATCTGCTCCCAGTATGAGGCTTTCCGTTCCAGGACATCTCAAATGTCCTCTTTCTTTAAGGATCGTGGTTTCCCTTCTACCGTCATCAATGATGCCCTCACCCGCATCTCCTCCACTTCCCGCACTTCGGCTCTCACCCCATCCTCCCGCCACCACAACAGGGACAGGGTTCCCCCTTGTCCTCACCTACCACCCGACTAGCCTCCGGATCCAACACATTATCCTTCGCAACTTCCGCCACCTTCAACAGGACCCCACCACTAAGCACATCTTTCCCTCTCCACGCCTCTCTGCTTTCCGCAGGGATCGATCCCTCCGCGACTCCCTGATCCACACGTCCCTCCCCACGGATCTCCCACCCAGCACTTATCCCTGTCAGAGCAAGTGATACACCTGTCCCTACATCTCCTCTCTTGCCACCATTCAGGGCCCCAAACAGTACTTCCAAGTGAGGCAACACTTCACTTGTGAGTCTGTTGGGGTCATCTATTGCATCCGGTGCTCCCGGTGCGGCCTCCTCTACATCGGTGAAACCCGACGCAGATTGGGGGACCACTTCGTCAAGCACCTCCGCTCCGTCCGCCAAAACAGACAGGATCTCCCAGTAGCCACCCACTTCAACTCTGTTTCCCACTCCCATTCAGATATGTCCATACATGGCCTCCTCTACTGCCATGATGAAGTTAAACTCAGGTTGGAGGAGCAACACCTAATATACCGTCTAGGTAGTCTCCAGCCCCTTGGTATGAACATAGAATTCTCCAACTTCCGGTAATTCCCTCTCCCTCCCTTCCTCTATCCCTATTTCACTCTGCCCCCTCCCCCAGCTGCCTATCACCTCCCTCTTGGTTCCACCTCCTTCTACTACCCATTGTGTTTTCCCCTATTCCTTCTTCACCTTTCCTGCCTATCCCCTCCCTGCTTCCCCTCCCCCACCCCTTTATCTTTCCCCTTACTGATTTTTCACCTGGAACCCAGCCTTCTCCTTCCCACCCTCCCCCCGCCTTCTTTATAGGGCCTCTGCCCCTTCCCCCTACAGTCCTGATGAAGGATTCCGGCCCGAAACGTCGACCGATCTTTTCCACGGATGCTACCCAACCTGCTGAGCTCCTCCAGCGTGTTCTGAGTGTTGCTTTGACCCCAGCATCTGCAGATTATTTTGTGTTTACCAGTCAGTTCCATATCCTGCATGATAGTGTCGCATTCGTTTATGCACAACTTTTTAAAAGACTTTTGGAAACATTAGTTTCTATTTTAATATCATTCAGAGATTTATATTTTGTAAGATCCCAGACTTAACTAAAATATTTTACCTCAATCATTCACATCAATCAGACAGATTTGAATTTAGTTTGCCATCTACCTATCTGCTGTTCATTATTCTGAGTTATATTTAAGTTCTAGAAAGCTTGAGGAAAATGTCCTCAGGGGAAAGGAATATCTTAACTTTAAAGAAGAGCTTTACAGAAATAGTTAATCGCTAATGGCCTGTAAGACATTGCTCTGAAATTAGTTTGATGTTCATTCCCATTCTTCTTCAGTTTTACAGCACAGCAACTACCCAATTAATATACTTTAGCTGCAATGACTCCTCGGGGTATTGATAAAAATTGTAATTAAAGCTTTGTAGTATAGATGCCTGGGGACACTGTAAAATCATGTTACAATTTTTCTAATATATTTCTCCACTATATATGTCCAAGTATATAAATCTATATATGTTATTGTACCTCAGAACATTAACCAAAATGCTATTATTTTTGAAGTTGGTATCTACCTAATGAATATATTTTTGTCATTTGAACTATTTAACACAAATGCCTGGGGACTCTGTAAAAATCATATTATAACTTCTGTAATATATTTCTCCACTATATATGTCCAAGGATGTATAATTAATGTACTTCAATATATTAACCAAAAAGGTCTCAGCCCAGAACATCCACGGCTTACTCTTTTCCAAAGATGCTACTTGGCCTGCTGAGTTCCTCCAGCCTTTTGTCTGTGTTGGTTAACCAAAATGCTATTATTTTTGAAGTTGCTATCTACATAATGAAAATATTTTTGTCATTTGAACTACTTAACACTGATTTTATTTTATAAAATACTTTAAACACATATATGCAACTGTTACAAAAGCATTTAATTAAGGTAGGGCTATTACAATTTAAACAACATAGGGTTTACATAATTAAATGCTCCATTTACCAAATGCTATATTGAATTGCTGAAGAAGATGCAAACCTTTTAAAAGTATGATAGGATGAGGCTTTATAAGGCATTGGTCAGACCACATTTGGAGTATTGTGAACGTCTTTGGGCCTCATATCTGAGAAAGGATGTACTGGTATTGGAGAGGGTCCAGATGAGAGGATGTATGATTGCTCCGTGCTTGTATTCACTGGAATTTAGAAGAATGGGGGAGAGGGTATCTCACTGAAATCTTCAGAATATTGAAAAGCCTGGTTTATTGAATATTGATGCAACGGGCATAGAAAGGATTCTTCCAATTGCGGGAGAGTCTGGGACCAGAGGACACAGCCTCAGAATATCAGGATGTCCCTTAAGAACAGACCAGAAGAGGAATTTATTGAGCCAAAGGATTGTGAATCTGTGGAATTCATTGTCAATAATGGCTGTGGAGTCCAACTCAGTAGTTATATTTAAAGTGGACATTGGTGGGCTGGAAAATGGGGTTGAGAATGAAAATAAATCAGCCATACTTCAATGTTAGAGCAGACTCGATGGGCTGAATGGCCAAATTCTGTCTTCGTGTCTTATGGTCTTAATAACAATGCATTCTGCTTTTCTGGTTATATATAACTTGCAAGTATGTTTATTAGGAATGGAGCGTGGATATAAGAAACCTGACCATCAATTGAAGGAGTGTCTGGAATTTGCAGGAGCCGAGAGAATGAGTGGAAGAAAGGACCTCTCCATTTCAAAGTTGGAAACATATCAGCTGTAAGACCTTAGTATGATTAATGAGGTGACACATCATTCTGATGTATCCATTGCACATTGGTAAATATCCTACAGATTTGCTGTCAATACATTTGTAGTGAAGGGTTTTGTGCTACACTGAGCCATAGGTGGAATAATTTACTGCATTGAATATGGGGTGGGCAAGCAAAAAGTTCAAGTTGCTTGACTTAAGTTTGGCTAACTAAATAAGTAAGGAAAAAATAGCTATGGAAGTTAAGGAATAAAGCGAAATAACACATTGGAGCATATTGACATTGGAAAAGAAGAGGTGCTGGCTATTTTAAAACTTTAAGGTGAAAAATATCCCTGTTGCTTAACAAGTCATATCCTAGGACAGTCGTTTTCAAACTTTTTCTGCTCATGGCCCACATGTGGCTTTCATTTACCTTTGTGGCCCCCACCCTCCATAGTCTCTGTTAATTGCTAAAAGATTTTTTTGATCAATTGTATTAATTATTCTAGTATATTGTCAATATTTATGTTTTTTCAGGTCATAGAATCAGAATCAGGTTTAATATCACTGGCATATGTCATGAAATTTATTAACTTGAGGTAACAAATTACAAACTGTAGGTATTATATGTTAAATATAATGTTACAGGTGTATATGAAAGATAAAACTATTTCAAAGTTCTGAATAGGATACTTTATAATACATATAATATTCTTCCTACCAGCAAAAAAATTGTTTAAATATTCTTACTTTAGGTATTTAGTGAGATTGGTGTGACCAATGCAAATTAGCGAGTTTTTGAGTAGCTGGGTGCAACTTGGTAAAAGATAATTGAAGATCATCTCTTTTCACAATATCAAGACAGTTAAGAGATTTAGCTAGCAAGTGAAGAGTTTAGCTAAAACCACGTTCAACTAGATAAAAGTTGGGAATTCCAATTAAAAATAACGTTGCTTTCTCCCAGATATGTCAAAACTTATTTTGAATATCACTACTTTTTCCAGAAATTTTCCTTGCTGTGTTTGAATTTTGCACAAGCTCTTAGATCACTGCAGATCATTAAAACATTCTTGACAAAATAGTGTCAATATCATTCACATTCATCCCAATTGGATCCAACACCCAGTCTGGAATATGCTTCTCCAGCAGGTCTCTGAACTGAAATTCCATATCAAGGTGCAGTTGTTTCAAATGATCAAAATATATAAGCCCATCATCACCTTGCAGTTCTTTTTTAAGAATAGTCAGTGAAGGAAATTGCATGAACTCATGACATCCAATATTGCTGCTGAGAAGTTTGAGTTTTCCAAGGAAAGTGATAATAGCCTCTTTGCTTGATATAAGAATGCAGTTTTATCCTTGTAACTGTTTAATAAATTCAGTCTTTCAAATATGTCTGACAGGTAAAATATGTCACACTTAGCAGCGACAATTTGTTCTGCAAGCTGCTTATCACTTAGAAATGCTACAATACTATTCCAAAGTGCAACAAAGCAACAAAGACAATTATCTTTTGATAACTTTTGGACCTCTATATGCATTAGTAGCTGTTCGAAATCCTCTTCGATTTCCTCACAGCAACAGTAACAACAATAGAGTTCTGTGAGTAGGCTCTATAGAAAATTAGGAAATATCAAAGAAATATATTAAAGTATAATCTCATGTGAAAAAGTATAAGCATTAAGTACACATGTAAAAATAAAACTATCTTGTAGGAAGTTTTTAAAATAATTTACTTTTAAGACAGATATTTTTTTAAATGCTATTATATATGCAAATTCTATGTAGCAATAAAGAGCAAGTACTCTCCAAGAAAAATGAATTGAACTTCCTTTCAAAATCCGGTATCAGGGATTTAATGGAAGTCGTAGTGGTAGGTAGTGATGCAATGGTAGACTTCACCTGTTCTCATTTCTCTGCAGTTTAGCCGTTTCTGGTAGATGACCCCACTGCTGTAACTCCAGTCTTCCTGTCACGTTTTATACACAGCAAAGAAATTGCAGATGACTTGGCAGAGATATCTGCATTATTTTTAGCCATGGGTGAGGTATCAAAGACTAGAGGGTGACAAACATTGGTTATTAATTTGAAAAGGGCTGCAAGGTCAACCCGGCGAATCACAGGGCAGGGAGCCCAACATCAGTGCTGGCAAAGTTACCGGAGAGGATTCTGAAGGACAGGATCTACCAATATTGGAAGGGCAAACACTGATTGGCGAATAGTCAGCATGTCTTTGTGTGTGGGAAAATGTGCCTCACAAATTTGCTTAAGATTCTTGAAGAGGTGACTGAGTGGATTTTTAAGGACATAATGGTGGATGTTTTCTTCATGGACTGTAGCAAACCCTCTTACAGTTTGTTGCATGGTAGGCTTGTCCAGAAGATTAGATCACATGGAACCCAGGGTGAGCTAGCCAAATGGATACAAAATTGACTTGGTGAAAGGAGTCAGAGGATGGCAGTGGAAGGTTTTTTTTAACAGTTTGAAGGCCTGTGCCATGGGGATTCGTGCTGTGTCCTCTGTTGTTAGTTAATGCGTAATTACAGGCATAGCCTGTGAGAGGGCTGTAAAAAAGATATATAGCTCCCTGAAAGTGGAGGTAGAGGTAGACAGAGTGGTGAAGAAGGAAATTGGCACAATTGCCTCCATCAGTCAGGGTGCTGAGTAAAGGACTTGGGCTGTCATGTAACAGTTTTACAAGTCATTGGTGAGAGCATGAAGTGCAGTTCTGGCTGTCCAGCAATAGAAAAAATGGAAAGAATGCAGGAAAGATTCATAAGGATCTTACCAGGACTGGAGGAGTTGTGTTATAAGGAGAGGCAGCATAGGCTCGTACTTTGTACTTGGAGCATGGGAGGCTGTGGAGGCACCATATAGAGGTATATAGGATCATGAGGGCCAGAGCAAGGTAATGGTAATAGTCTCTTTTGCAGGGCCAGGCTGTCTAAAACCAGTGAGCATGATTAAAGGTGAAAGAGGGAAGATTGAAAAGAGACTGGGAATTGAACCCAAATTGCCGATCACTGGCACTGTTATAATGTTACGCTGATCGCTACACTTCTGTGCCACCTTCTACACTACTGTATCACGCACTACGCTACCATGTCCCCTTTCACAAGCATTTACTTTGTTCTCTCCAAGACTCCCTCCCACTTCTTTGTGAGTTTAAGGGTGGTTGTTTTCTAAATTAGGAGTCCTTGTGTAGAACACCCTAAAGGTTGACTTGAGGTTGAGTCAGTGGTAAGGAAGGCAAATTTTCCAAGACAGCACCTTCCAGACCCACGACCACTGCCATCTAGAAGGACGAGAACAGCAGATACCTGGGAACACCACCACTTGGAAATCCCCCTCCAAGTCATTCACCATCCTGACTTGGAAATATATCGTCGTTCCTTCATTGTCACTGGGATTCCCTCCCTAAGAGCACTGCGGGTGTACCTACACCTCAGGGACTGCAGTGGTTCAAGAAGGCAGCTCATCACCACCTTCTCAAGGGCAACGAGGGATGGGCAATAAATGCTGGCTTAGCTGGCGACTGCCACATCCTATAAATGATTAAATTTAAAAAATGAAATGTTAGCATTCTTTTCAAGAGGTCTAGAATACAAGAGCAAGGATGTGGTGCCGATGTTTTATAAAGCAGTGGTGAGGTCTCACCTTGAGTATTGTGAACAGTTCTGGGCTCCTCATCTAAGAAAATATGTTTTGGCATTGGAAAGGGCCAAAAGTCACAAGGATGATTCCGGGAATAAAAAGGTTATTACATGAGGAACACTTGATAGCTCTGAGTCTGTACTCACTGGAATTCAGAAGGATGAGGGTGGATCTCTGAGTCCTTTCAAATGTTGAAAGGCCTAGACATTGTAGATGTGGAAAGGATGTTTCCGATGGTGGGGACCTCTAAGACAAGAGGGCACAGCCTCAGGATAGAGGGTCATCCATTTTAAGCAGATGCAGGGAAATTTCTTTAGCCTGAGGGTGGTGAATTTGTGGAATTTATTAGCATGGGCAGCTGTGGAGGCCAGGTTGTTGGAAGTACTTAAGGCAAAGGTTGATAGATTCGTGATTGGACATGGTATTTAAGGTTATGGGGAGAAGGCTGGGGAGTGGAGTTGAGGAGGAAAAGTAAGGATCAGCCATGATTGAATGGCAGAGCAGACTCAATGGGCCAAATGGCCTAATTCTACTCCTATGTTTTATGGTCTTATCGTCTAAATTTTCTCAAATTCTGAAGAAGGGTCAGAGACTGTAACATTTCCCTCTCCACAGATGCTCCCTGACCTCCAGCATTTTTCTGTTTTTATTAAGGCCTTTTCATAGTCTGAGATCATCTCTAAGTTTGGTTTGACTTAAACTGCATTTCAGTCGACAGTGGTCTTGAAGCTATGAAGAAAATAATGTTTTTTTCCTTACTTTCATCTGGGAAAATAAAAGTTTGGGTTTGATTTTATGTCACAGTCAACCCTCTCTTGGGAAATACATCTATTCCTAGTATTACTTGTGAGAAATGTCCAGAGCAGGTTATGAATTGCTTCAGCATGCTTTAAGATAGCAGAACAGCGGTGATGCAATGAACAGTCGTCAGTAAATCATGCAGCGTAACAAGTAAACCTTTTCTGAGATCTCCTTGACTTTAATGCCAAAGGACATGTGAAAATTGATGCAGCTAGGTTTATCTGATCTTTTGATTTTTACAAGTAAGAGCTTTTCTTTACCTTAGGGCTTAATACTGTTTTGAAATGCAGAGTTGCATCTTACAACTTATAAAATAATATCTCTAATGCAAAATTGAGGTATTTCTATCACTAAAATACTGTTAAAAATGTTTTACCCAAAGAATTGAATACTGAAATTTTATAGGAATAGCTCTTAATGTCATGCACTTTGAGTAGCATAATAACAATGATTTATAAGGTCATTTTTCTGAACACTACAATAATTTCCAGAATGCCAACATTGCATCAGGCTTGTACCTTCCCGTCAAGACAGGCACTTTACTATGTCAGTATTGCCTGGAAGCAGTTATTGTAATTCGTATTGTAAACTGAAACAATAATTCATATGAAATATGCAGAGAGGTGACTGCAGACATGACTGATGAATGTATTACATTTTTAGCTTAGTTGACATGCATCAAAGTTACATGATAAAAGAATTGTAAAATAGCCATAGGGTGTTTTAATGTTGGAGATGAGACTGGGAAAAACCTGTGAAAAGCATAATTTGTGTAAGAATTTTCATCTTCCATTCCTTTCAAGATTTATATTATCCAAATCTAAATATATATTAAGATTGTTTCCATACTTGACATATTATTCATGATTGCACTAATTCATTACATATCATGAAAATGGGACCAATATTTAGGGTTTAATGTTAACTTTCAGAGATAGTGTAAAATAAGCAAAAATCAAGAAGTTACCCAGAAGGCAATCTACTAGATTTTTCAATACAGACATGCCCAATTAGCAATGTTTTTTTTAAAGGCATTTGTTGGTGACTACTTTATAATGTCATAATTGACTTGTATGCAAAAGGGTCCTTTTCCTGTAATGTTGAAATGGGGTGTGTGAACCAAACAGCAGAGAGCTATGTTGTTAATTATAGGGGTTAATAATGAAATTTGAGACTGGTTCATTAAATTGTTCAGCAGAATTTCTGGAAATGTGCAATGTTCTAGCTGATGGAATAAAATGAGCATTATTTATTTTCTATTTACTGGAGGGATTCTCATATTAGAATATATTTCTTACCAAGCTTATGCATGATAATTATTTAACCTGTTTCAAATCACTTTAGCAATCTGTTGGGTTACAAAATGCATAGAATGTTGCCTTGTCCAAGATTTATTGATTTTAAAAACCCTAGTTACGAAGCAAGAGATGCCTGATATGAGGAGATTCATTTTAATGCTGTAACGGTAAAAACATTCTCATCAATAAATCCTATATGGTGGTATTTTAAGTACAAAACTTGTGCTTGAAAGAGTTTCATTGAAAACTAATAATCAATTTCAAAACAGCTTAAAATAAGGTCAATGAAAGAAAGATGTTTATATCAGTCCCTTCTTCCTTTCATCACAGTAGGGTTTGCAGTCAATTAGATGTTCCTGAAGTAATGTCATCGTTGTTTTTTAAGTGAATGCTCAATATGTGTACAGCAGAATCTCCTAAACACAAAATTAAATGAACGATGTATTGATTTCATGTTGATGAATTGGAATCCGGATCAGGTGTGTTATCACTGTTTTATATGATGCGAAATTTGTTGTTTTGCAGTAAATAAATAAATAAATTGCCCCCTCCCCCCAAAAAGGGAATAAAGAGGTAGTTTTCATTGATTGGTCAGAAATCTGATGAAGAAGCTGTTCCTGAGTTGCCGGTTGTGGCTCTTCAGGCTCCTATACCTCCTCTGCAATGGCAGTAACAAGAAGAGGTTGTGTCCCAGCTGGCAATGGTGGGTGAGGAAGTTGTTTGACCAGGAAATTTGCCTGAGCTTCAGGTTATTGTTTCAGAGTAATAATTTTAACTCAGTATTTTCTGAAGTGGACTACACCCTTATCTTTATGACTTTGTTGTTACTGTGCCAATATTCAGCACCACCTCCCAAATCATTCTCTCTACCTCCAATCTGCAGTACACACTGTTGAGGGTATAGCCAGGCATCCAATTGTTAGGGGAATGAAGGAATGCTTAAGTCTCCATGTGTGAACTTGAAAGCCTTCATCAAGTAGAAAGTTTAATGCTCCTGAAGTTTGTATGTGACCCTTATCAAAATATCCTAATGGTTAACAGTATGCTTGTACAATTCTTTCATCCTGAAACAGTTCATAGCACACTTTAACTAATGTCCTTGATGGCTGCAGTGTCCTGTTAGTGAAATGGTTTGATGCATGGAGAGGTGTATGGATACGGTTGTAGATTTGTTGAGATGGGCTGTGCTAATGCTCTACACTGAGTTCAATTATGCATCTGAGGTTATTAAACTTATTGCAGATTGGGGGCGGGGGTCAGAGCACCAGGTCTATTGTCCTCCCTGCCACTGTTAGTATATTTCATTCCCATAGGATTTTTATCTGTCCTTGAGCAGTGTAACTCTCCATTTGACAAATCTTTGGTCCAGAACATTAAAGTTATTGCCAGTGGAAATGGGAGCTTGCTTCCACATTTGTGCTATTATTCTTCTGTAAGTTCTCGTCACACTCTACAATGACTAACAGCTGTGGTTGCTGACAGCAATGAGCTCTTTCAGAAACACAGATCCAATGTCAGTCAATGCAGGTTGCCAACTTGCCCTCCCGCTATTAGGATTTATGGCAAGACTCTGGAAAGTGCAGACTCCATCTTGTATCTCAGGAGCCACCTCTCAATAAAGGCAGACATTCTTATTCATTCTTATCTTTAATATAACAGTTTAATCTTTGCTTGAACAAATAAACAATTTTGAATGTCTAAATCTCAGCCTTGGCACAAAATCCATGCTTTACTGTACTGTAATGATCCCAGCCCTTGTGTCCTCTTCTGAATCCAGAATTACTGACAGAAAGCAGTCCAGGGCAGAGGAAAAATATCAGCAATGCTGTTCCCATACAAATCTCCAAATTCACTGGAAGGATAAGAGAATTTGCCTCAGTATCCTCTTCCAGGCAAACATTCCCTATTTTGGACTGGCTGGTTGTTCATATGCCCAACACCTAACTTCTAAACCTGGCACTTTTTCCCTGCCCTGTCACAGGAAGCGATCACTAGATGGAAATAGGAAGGACTTCAATAATCTTACCATAGCCTCCTTGAAAATCTGTCACATTTGTAATGATTCTTGGGAATATCTGGTCCATGACTCAAATTGCATTCAAGATGGCAATAGGAGATCAAGTCCATGTAGCAGAAGCACACAAATGTCAGAAGGACTGCCTTCTGTAGTAGGATCTACATTACTTTACTGGCCTCATAACCAGAGTGGAAGCATGTTATCCTTGATCCCAAAGGATTATCTAGGAAGTTTCAGTTGGTAGCCAAGACTGACGATGAATGTACTCAAATAAAGAATCTTTGGAACTAGGTCCTCTTAAGAGCTTGAATCTTTACACAAGCTAAGCACACAATTATTTTGTCACCAGAAAATTCAGCCATTCATGCTTATGCCTGATTCGAACCATAGAGTAATCCAATACAGAAACAGGTTCTTCAACCCAACTGATCCATGCTGACTAAGGTTCCTACTTAAGCTAGTTCCTATTGTTTGGCCTAATCCCTGCAGATGCACTAATTTTAATGTACTACTCCAAGGGTTTGGAGACATTTCCTGTTCCAGTACCTATGAATCCTATTGGATTGAAGTATAGTTAATACCTCAAACGTTTCTGCTGTTGTGCTGTACCTCCAGATGCAGTGTTTCGATCTGAAGCATCAACAAATCCTTTTCCCAAAGATGCTGCACAAGTGAGTCCCCCTTCTTTTTGCAAATTCCCATTGTGAGTATCGCAAAAGATAAAGCTGTTAATTTTGGGGAGCATGTAACTCACTATGAAAAGCAACATTTGTGACCAATATTTCACACTTTTCACCTGAAAATATAGTGTCCTCACTTCCTCATTTTCTGGCAGAACCAATACGCAGACTAAAGAATTATATTAAAGCAAATAACTAGATTTCTTAAAATTGGGGAATTGCAAAAATGTGAGAGCAAAATATTGAAAGGGTAGTTTTTCTGCAACCTTGTAAGAAAAAACTGCTTACCTGTCCTGCTGATGGAAGAAATCCCTGACTCCTAAAGCTAGAAAGAGTTAAACAAGCTGTCATTTATGGGGTATTTGATGAGTTGACTGATTACAGCTTCAGGTTATCTGGATACTTTAAATTATGAATTTGACATGATTACGAATATAGCTTTAAAATTGTGTTGTAATTTCCCTTAAAAAGCGTAATATTTTAAAGTTTTATGGCTTTACATAAATCCTAACCTAATTTTAAAGTAGATGCCATGGTTATAGAGACATTTAAGTGACTATAGAATACTTATTTTTTCTCAGTAAAATTGAAGCATTGTACATCAGCAATAATGTGGAGGCAGTAATAAATTTTTAAAAATTATATAGCAAGAAGGTCAAAGTCGGCTTATCCTCTTTATTTTGTACTGCAGATGTTAACTTGCCTTTTATAAGTGGGATAATGTTATATTATTCAGCTTTTAAAAAAACTGGGCCAGTGCACCCTTTGTTATTATCCAAAAGATAAATTTAATTGTTGTGATTAAAAGATAAAATATTAACAATACAAAATTTTAAAAAACCCCTCCAAGTATGCAATCAGCTAAAAGAGAAAGTAGAATCAATATTTCAGAAAGGATGCTTCATGAGTCCTGAAAATACCACATTTACTCTCTTTTTTGCAAAAGTAGTTGATTTTAGACCACTCCCAGTGCCCATCAAACAATATTTCTCATCATGATGACATCTGAAATAAAATTCATTGTGTTGCTCAAATGGATAGATACTTAATCTGAGGACATCTTAAATCTTGATTGCAATCTCTGTCTTAATCCTTGGCTTTCTGGCACACCAGTCTTCAAATTGTGACACATACATAGTCCCTGATTACTTTTCACTTGTGGTGCAGGGAAAGATAATTACAGGGCTCTTGTCTGACACATGTCTGATAGAAGGAGCAATGAAAAGTGGCTTTTGTGAGTAATGGAACTGCCATTCTAGTCTGCATTATTTGATGTATCTGCCTGGAGTAGATGGCACATCAGCTTTGGCACCAGGCCACCAAACTGTCTTCTACATTTGTCCATGCACATGGTTCCTTTCTAATCATTATCCACTTCTGTAAATTATTCTTGTGCTGTGAGAAAGCTCTGCTTGGATTAGTTAGGATTTTATAAGTTGATGGTATAAACTATATCATTTTGTTTTTTAAATTCTTTTAAATCAGTTTGTTTAACATATCTGTGATGATTCATCTCAATGTGTCCAGTTCTACATTAGAATTACTCACTTTCTAGTTCACAATAGTTCGCTATGCTCTTTCAATCTGAACATCTTCGGCTGGTGCAGAAAATTCGAGAGGTTCACTGCTCTCTGAGAATGCTCCTCAGTTTTAAATAACAAAGGTTCAAACGTTTAAGGGTTAATTTACTATCAAAGTATACAACTCTGAGATTCTTCTTCTCCAGACAGCCATGAAACCAAGAGAAAATAAAGAACAGCAACACGATCATCAGCCTCCAAACCCCTGATTCCCACAGGAAATGCAAGAAGAACATCAGCCTCCAAAAACCCTTCTTCCCGCACAAAGAAACTAACAAAAAAAACACAAGATCATCGACCCCCCCCCCCCCCCCCCGCAGACTTCCCTTCCCCGGTTCAAAATGCCATAAGAACATTGACCCCCAAATCCCCCCCACTAGCACAAAAAATGAGAAATATGAGCGAAAATGCAGATTGTAATAAACAAAAAAATTGAAAAAGGTCCATCGCCCACATTCCAAGTCGATATCCATATCCATATCCATATCCAAAATGCAGAAACCCTCAGTAACACCTCCAGGCACAGTGGCAGGCCGAACAGGTCCCCTCTTTGGCAGCAGAGCGATCCCACCAGCGATTAGAAGGCAGGCAGTCAGCAGTCACCTTCCATATTTGCCTCAAACTTTCAATCTTCCTCGTCACTTTAATTGGTAAACAATGGAAACTTAAATCGGCCTTATGGAGTCCCACACTGGCTCGCATCCCCTGCAGCCTTCTCACTACAAGGCTCACGTTCACTGCCCTTCAGAATCCTCTTGGAAACAGCAAAGTGCTGGATCACCCAAACATTCTCCAAACTGCAAATCACAGGCTCCTACAGTTCCAGAAACACATTCAAGATGAAGAACAGATATAAAAGTCATAAAAGAAGTGAAATAAATAGTTCTGTGGTCTTTCCAGCAGATGTCAACCATGAGGGCATTGTACGCAGGTGCTATCTTGTCCAGAAGTTCCTTATTTTGTTACAATGTCCATTTGATTGTGGCTCTCCATTCTAGTGGAAGCATCTCATAAATATAGAAAAGGCAACAAACTGTGCAAATCAAAAATAAATAAATTATAAAATAATAAATAAATGGGAATATCTATCCTGCTAAATCCCCTGACGATCTTGCATGGTTGAATGGGACCACCCTTCATTCTTTGAAACAAGGAATAAAGATACAAGCAGTGCATCTTTACTCACTATTGCATGCATCAGGTACTACTATCCCACCTATGGACTCGTCCTTGGATCTCACTTTGGGCTCCTCAGCCAACCCAGAACTAAAGCACAATAATGAAAGTAAAATCAACTTCAACCTCAAGGAACTGCCTAGGAACCTAATGGAAAGATTGATAATGGGACTCCAGAAGGATAAATAAGTATGTACGATGTGTTACCCAAGAACAACAGTTAAAGAGATGTAAAAGACTGTCAGAGAAAACTGCAAAAGAGCTTTGATGATCTTTCAAGAGAGATGTTTCTAACGGAATTGCTTGAACACTAGATAGAAATAGGAATGTAAGGTCAGACAGTGCTGAGCGCATTAGTCATTTAGGACACCTTTTGATTTACATCATATTAACCATAACAAGCCACAAGATAAAGTATCCAAGAATGTTGCAAGGTATAAATAAAATAAGACTCAGCTGGGAAGCAGAAGTTCAACATTTCTATTAAGTCGATTGACAGAAACGGTTCTTTACAGTTGGTGGGAAGACAGGATAGTGGAAACAATGCTAGATTCAATTTAACACAGTGACTGATCTTAAGAAGATCAGTAAATCATCTAACCCTCTTTACAAGCTTGCAGAGATAAATATACAGTATGCTTGCTTCGTCATGTTATTGCTTTGCAATGTGTGTGCTGTAACTATTTGTGTGTTAAATGAAGTGTGCCATAGAAATTCCGATACCAATATGGTATTCTGTTGAACCTGTAGGAAGTCACAATAAATGACCTAGCAAGAGACTAGAGTGTTTTTATTACTAAACTTAACTTGAGTGAATAGACTTTTACAAGATGTCACCCTGGGGCAGCAATAATACTGATGTTTGACTGCATTGAAATGTGAGTCTCATTTAACAATTGGAAAAGGTGCAGTAATAATTTATTGGTCTCATTGGAACTGGCTGGACTGCATGTAATCTTCTCGAGGAAGGAACAGCTCAGGACATGAGTAACTATAAAGACAATAAAATAAATGGGAATACCTTCAAGGCATGCTTTCAAATAACTTCAAGGTGTGTTCTCAAACTTCCAAGTTCAAAATAAATTTATAATCAATGTACATCGTACACCATATACAATCCAGAGTTTAATTTTCCTGTGGGCATATGCAATGAATCTGTGATAACAGAATAACCATAACAAAATCAATGGAAGATCATACTGTTAGGTGCTCAACCAGTGTACAAAAGGCAACAAACTGCGCAAATCAAAAAGAAATAAATTGATCAATAATAAATAAATAAGGTATGAATTTTGAGAACATGAGGTGAAGAGCCCTTGAAAGTGAGTCCCTGGGTTGTGGGAATATTTCAATGATGGAGAAAGTGAAGTTGATTGAAGTTATCCGCTTTGGTAAAAGAGCTTGATGCATGAGGGGTAATAACTGTTCCTGAAGCTGCTGGTGTGAGTCCGGAGGCCCCTGTACTTTCTTTCTGATGGCAGCAGTAAGAAGAGAACATGTCCTGGGTGGTGGGGATCCCTGATGATGGATGCTGCTTTTGTATAGATATGCTTAATGGTGGGGAGTGCTTCAGCCATGATTGACTGGTCTGTATCCAGTACTTTTTTTTGGAGGATTTTCCATTTTAGGGCATTTTATGTTTCCATACTAGACCGTGAAGCAGCCAGTCAATGTACTGTCCACTAAACATCTATAGATGTTGGTCAAAGTTTTATATGTCATGCTGAATTGTCACCAACTCCTAAGCAAGTAGAGGTACTAATGTGCTTTCTTCATAATTGCACTTACATGCTAGGTCCAGGACAGGTTCTCTTGAATAATAACATCAAGAAACTTTAAGTTGCTGACCCTCTGATCCTCCGATGAGGAGTGGCTGTGGTTTCCTCCTCCTGAAGTCAATAATCAGCTCCTTGGTCTTGCTGACATTGAATAAGAGGTTGTTGTGGCACCACTCAGCCAGATTTTCAATCTCCCTCCTATATGCTGATTCGTCACTACCTTTGATTTGACCTACGACAGTGATGTCATCAGTAAACTTGAATGTGGCATTGCAGCTGAGATTAGCCATACAGTCATAAGTACAAAGCGAGTAGAGCAGGGGGCTAAGCACACAGGCTTGTGGTTCACCTGTGCTGATGGAGATCGTGGAGGAGAAGTTGTTGCCAATCTGAACTGACTGGGGTCTTCAAGTGAGGAAATCAAGGACCCAAGCGCAGAAGGAGGCATTGAGGCCAAAGTCTTGAAGCTCATTGATTAGTTTTGAGAGGATGATGGTATCGAGTTCTGAGCTTAGTCAATAAAGAGCATCTCTGCTGTCCAGATGTTCCTGGATTGAGAAAAGAGCCAATGGCATGGCATCTAGTGTGACATGTTGCTCCAGTAGGCAAATTAGAGCAGATCTCAGGAAGGAGTTGACATTTTTCATCACCAGCCTCTCAAGTCACTTCATTACTGTAGATGTAAGTGCTACTGGATGGTAGTCACTGAGGAAGGTTAGGCATTGGTATAATAGAAGCCTGCTTGAAGCAAACTACCCAAGTGAGAGGCTAAAGATCTCGGTGAACACCCCACCCAACTGATTAGCACAGGCATTTAGAACTTGGCCAGGTACCCTATCTGGGCAGGATGCTTTTCAGGGTTCACGCTCCTGAAGGCTGCTTGTATGCTAGCCTCAAAGACCGAAATCACAGGCTCATTGGGGACTGTGGGAGTTTGTGATGGTTCCTCCATGGTTGGACAGTCAAAGGGAGCATGGAAGGCATTGAGCTCATCTGGAAGTGAAGCCCTGCTGTCTCCTATATTTCTTGATTTTTAGTTTATAAGAGGTGATAGCATTCAAGCCCTGCCACAACTGTCAAGCATCCTTTGTTGATTCGCTTAGTCTGGAAGTGCCACATTGTCAATGAGATGGCTTTCTGGTGATTGTTCTGGCCTCTTGTGACTTTCTTGGTTAGCAGAATTGAACGCCTCCAATCTGACCCTCAGCAGATTGCAGATCTCATGGTTCATCCATAGCTTCTAGTTGGGGGAGATTGAATGACTTTGTTGGGGACACACTTGTCTACACCTGTTTTAATAAAGCATTAATAATCATGGTGTATCCATTCAGATCCACAGATGAGCCCCTGAAAATGGCCCAGTCCACCTATTCGAACCAATCCCACAGCCACTCCTCTGCCTCCTGCGACCACCTCTTTGTTGTCCTGGTCTTTGGAGCTTTGCTGTTTAGCCTCTGCTTGTATGCAGGTAGGAGGAGGACAGCCAAGTGATCAGATTTACCGAAATGCTGTCTGGACATGGAACAGTAGACATTCTTATCTTAGTATAACTGTAGTCTGATGCGTTGGGACCTCTGGTGCTACAGGTTATAGGCTTTATGTAATTGGGCCAGGTTTTCTTCAAACAAGCCTGGTTGAGTCCCGGCCCATGATTGGAACTGCATTGGGATGGACTTTTTCTTGTTTGGAGGCAACATTATGCAATATCTCAGTGGTTGATTATAGTCAGCCACTGGTGGTATGTAAACCAAGGTCGGGATCATGGAGGAGAATTCCCTAGGTGAATAGAATGGATGGCATTCGACCATTAGGTGTTCAAGGTCAGGAGAACTTGAGTTCAACAAAACTGCCACATTGGAGCACCACCGTGAGTTTATCATGAAACACATACCTCTACCTTTCGGCTTTTCTGAATCAGCAGTTCAGTCCATTCTGTAAATCAAGAAGCCTTTGGGTCTGATCACTGTATCTATTGCGTTTGGAGAAAGCCATGTTTCACTCAAACAAAGAGCACAACAGTCTCTCATTTCTCTCCAAAACGGCAATCTTGCCCTCAAGTCCTCAATTTTGTTCTCCAGCGACTGTACATTTGCTCATAAGATGCAGGGTGAAGGGGGCTTCATCCTTCTGCATTTCAACCTGGCTGGAGACCCCCCATTCTGTCAGCCATGGCGATGAACCACTGTCTGCTTAATGGTGCCATACCTGCTTGGTTCACCGTCCTTCAAAAGATCAAGATATCTGTAGATCATTAATATGATTTAAAAGTGCATTATTTAGAGGGAAATTACATGTTGCAGAATGCAGTAAGAGTCATTCAAGAGGGGTATACTTAAAAGTATAGTACGTAACCTGCAGAACGTCATCATGGTTCGTCGGCTCCATCTTGCTGACACTGATTTCATTAACGGTATTCAGAAAATGTGCCCTCTCACGCACTAGAAGGTGAAATTTCATTCAATATCATGATCAGCAATATCATTACATTATTATCAAATGCACTGATCTTCAAAATATATTTAATTTTAAATAGAACTGAAAGTTTTCTTCTCCTTATCTGCATATCATTGAGATGAATAGTGACAGAATGAAAATATATACAATGAAAACTTTATAAAAGTTTTTGGTTTTGTTAATGACTGGTTTCTATTCATGAAATTCTATGATCAGATTTGTTCACAATGGAGGCAATGGAAAAACTTATCTCAATAAGTGTAATTATAAGGAAACGTTTCATTCTTCGTATCAGTAATTACAGATGGAAAGCTAATCTGAAAGCTATCATCTGCAAAACATGTTTCTAATTAATTTGTTATTATGATTAATATGTTATGACATTTCTGGTGCACTTAATCATAACAAAGCATATTGAAAGGATGACATGCACCCAGCATTCTTACTGAGCCTCAGGGATACAGAAATAAAATGCTGTGGATGACATGGATAAACAAGCTATTTGTATTTATATATTTGAATTAAAAAGACATTATGCAGAATTAACCAGTTTTGCTGTTTGCTTTATTAAAATATTTAATGTACATAAATGATTAATTAGATTGACTCTCTAATTGTGAATTTTTATGGGAATAGAAAATATATTAGAAAATGTTACTTGGGCAATAGAACAGAGCAGTATAGCGCAGGAATAAGCCCTTCAGTATACCAAGCATGTGCTGACCATGATAACAAATTAAACTAATCCCATGATCCATATCTGCCCATTCCTTGTAAGTTCCTTGTCTTTCTCAATGCCTCTTATTCATCACTATTGAATCTGCTTCCATCAAACACTAACTACCTTAAATAATCTATATATATTTATGATTTTACAGCATATATATACCACGGCATCAGGAATAGTAGTTTTACTAACCATAATGTTCTTCAAGATATTCTAGCAGCTCCTTCTTGATACCAGCATGCCCCAGTGCCAAACTGATCTTACTACCTACCAACATTGTGGGCTGGGGGCCTGTAATATGCTGTAAGTTTCTACATTCTATGTTCTATACCCTTCTTGGTGAATATCAATGTAAAGCAGTCATTTAGTGCCTTATCTACTTTCTCTGGGTCCAGGCATAAATTCATTCCTTTGTCCTTGAGTGGTCTTACCCTCTTCCGAGCTACCTGCTTGTTTTCAATGCATATATACAATGCCTGCCACTTCCTTTACTCCTACTCACTAAAGATAATGCAAAGCCCCTTTGTTTTCACCCTCCTGATTCCCTGTTTAAGTTGTGTCCTGTTTTCATTCTATTTCTTAAGGACCTTCTCCTATTTAGCTTCCTAAAGCTTGTATGTGTTCTTTCTCATATTGACAAAACTTACAACATCCTTGTCATCCAAGATTACCAAATTTTTCCATCCTTGTCCTTTTCCTCACGGAGCATGTTGGTTATGAATTCTGAATAGCTGTCCTTTAAATGACTCCCACTATCAGATGTGGACTTGTCTAATAAGTGCTGCTTCTAATCTAATCTCCACATCCCCTGCCAAATAATGCTTTCCTCCAGTACTCACCCAGTAAAAACCCAATCACCTGACAGGCTCATTTCTCACTACAAAATCAGGAATGGCTTCTTCCCTGGTTGGACTGTCGACATAACAGTTAGAGAAATTCTCTTGGATGTACCAAACAAGATCTGTCCCGTCTAAGCCTCTTTCACTTTGGAAGTCCAGTCGAGGAGAAATCAGCATCATAATTTGATTGTAGGTTTCCGCAAATAAAACAAAATAAGGCATCTTATGTTTAATGAAACCCGTAACACATTTTATTGAACTCCAGAACCTAAATGACAAAAGTGCGCTCAAATCCTTTTATGTAATCATGTCATCACATTAGACCAGCCTCTTAAGGCGAAACCCCAACTCAATGTCAGTAGTTGTGAATTATGTACTTTTCTCCCAATTATGTTACCCTACAAGATCAACAAATGTGTTGTTTAGTTATTTGACACAAACAGGACGACTGAAAATGTTTAACAGTACTTGGAAACCTGCCTGCACAGCACAGCACAACACAGCAATATGAATGACGGTATTGAAACTGGGGGTGTACAGAAAAAAAGGGGGAATATCCCAAGACATCTTTTTTGACCTTGTAATAAAACTCTAAGTGGTCAACACTTGTGATTTGACAACTCACAAAGCAGGAATTAAAATCCACCACCAAATGTGAGTGACAGCGGTTTCGACTTTGCTGTTAGTAGTGAACAAAAATTGTGTGCTGCTACTTACAGGCAAGTGAACAAGTGAGGTGTGTTGAATAGCTGCAGAAAAATAGTATTTGCAGTTTTGCAGAATAGTGACTCCTTGCAGTAAAGAGGCAAATTTTACAATGACCCACCAGAGTGATTAAATAATGGATTTTTCCCTCTAATGAATGATGCTGGAGGTCTTTGTCTAGTCACCTATCTAGACAACAACTCAGTGATCTATTATCTTGTGTGATGGTGTAATTCTCACACTCCATTCGAAAATACAACTGCACATCGTTGCCCAAAGAGATAAATAGCTGCATAAGTAAATTGTGGTCTCCTGTAAGGTGACTTTTAGGCATGAATGGTTACTATAGATTACTATGAATCAGCTCTAATCAATCAGCATTGATTAATATGTAACTGTAGGTGTTGAACTTCATTAATGACAAAACTCATTCTTTATGTACACTTTTCAAATAGCAATCTAAGAATTATCATTCAGTTTCACAACAGTTGATTTTTATAAAAAGTTTAGGGTGCAGAACTATTGTATGGGTATGTCTAAAATGGATGGTTCTGATTGACTATACCATTGGCCTTTATGTTCATAAATGGAATATTATTTGAAGTAGAGGGAAGTCATTCAACATTGTTAAACCACTTACTGGGCAAAAGATTAATATGGATTAGTTGATTTCAAGATGCCATGACCAGTGGTAAATCTGGGTTGAAAAGTTGAAGGCTGCCAAAGTGATAGCCATACCTCACCAGTTTAGAGAAATTCAAGGCCTGACTTTTGATTGGGACTCAGGCTGTGATCTTTGATTGGCATTCTATTGCAATTCCCATTCAGTACAATTGAAATTTCTATCAGTTTGTTTCAGAATGAAAAGCTTATGATTTTGACCAATGCTAAAAATCTGAGGGAGGATATTTTTACAGTGCAGTTTATACTCGATAAGCATCAAGTTAAATTGAGTTAAATGGTTCACATTAATATTTCATTTCTGGAAAAGGGGTTTGTAAAGAAGGCCTTTTGTTGGCCATTTTTAACTCTACTTGGAAAAATGGAACATACCTCAAAATGGAAAACTTACATCATAATTCTTTTGTGAGTTCCAGGATTTTGATGCAACAAATTTGAAGAATAAGCAATATGTCCAATATGGAGGGTAATCTGAAGGTAATGGCAATTCCATGTATCTCACACCATTCTCAGCAGTGGAGAAGCAAAAGCAATTGAGGTGGTGAAATTGTTATTTGTTTGTATTCTATTAGTGATACAGCCTGGTAACAGGCCTTTTTGGCCCAATGAGCTTGTGCCACCCAATTACACCCACGTGACCAATTAACATACTAAACTGTACATCTTTGAAATGTGGGAGGAAACTGGAGCTCGTGGAGGGAGACCATACAGCTCCTTACAGATCGTGGCAGATTTGAACCCGGGTTGCTGGTGCTGGACTATCGTAACGCTAACCACTACAGTACCGTGCCACTCCAAATAAGATCCGAAATAAAGCCAGACCATGTTGGAAGCACTCAGCAGCTGAGACTCTGTGGGCAGAGAAATTAAGTTCATGTTTCAAATCAAAGAATTTCCAGCTTTAGTAGACTTGCTGAATACCTCCAGCTTTTCCTGCTTTTACTTTCAGACAATCCTAGAAGTGATGTCAAAGATCGCTTGGTAAGTTGCAGCAGTGCATCCTGAAATAAGTATTGGCTGTAGGCGAGGCGTGCCACAGTGAAAGGAGGAGCTGTTTAATGTGATGATGGCTGATCAAGCAAACTATCTTGGATGGTGTTGAATTTCATGAGTGTTGTTGCAGATGCATTCAGGTAGACTTGTACAGAACATATTGTCATACAATTGCTTTGATCCTTGTAGATAGTAGAAAGGCTTTCAGATTGTCACTCCCTTATCCTTCTCTAATGTTTTTGTAGCCATTTACCTTCTATTATCAGAGACTCCCACCACCAGGATATACTTTGTAGCTACTGCCATCAGCAAGAAAGACTCACACCATCAGGTTCAGGAACAGTTATAACCCCTCAACCATCAGGATCTTGAACCCTTCATGATACGGATGATATGAAACCCATTTACAGTTTGATTTTAAGTCATTACCCAGCTTGCCCCATCAGTGATATGTTCCTGCAACCTATGGACTCACTTTCGAAGACTCTTTATTTCATGTTCTCAATATATATTGTTTATTTATTTATTATTATTATCTCTTTCTTTTTGTATTTGCAACATTTGTTGACTTTTGCACACCCAAGTTGGTGTGGTCTTTCATTGATTCTAGTATGGTTATTACTTTATGGATTTACTGGGTATGCTCACAAGACAATGAATCTCTTAAGGTTGTAGATGGTGACATATATGTATTTTGATAATAAACTTACTTTGAACTTTTTTGGTGATCATTGTCTGACATTTTACTATTGTGCACTTTTTTTCCTATCATTACTTATCTTTTAATCAAAAGTAACATGTATACAATTTTTTTTGGCAATATAAAATAAAGAAAGCAATCTTTCTTCAATTAAGCTCTTAGATTAAAAAAATCAGACTAATATTGCATTTTTCAAAACTGAATTAGAATGATAATTAAGCAGCCCGTGTATAGTATGAAGCAGCGTTCATAAATTAAGAATGATATAGAGGCCTAACGGACAACCATGCATGAACCAAGAGATCTTATCCTGACTGAAGTCCAGGACTGCAGCGTTCAAATCAGTTGATCTTGACTGTTGTGTATTTAATATTTCAGTAATATTTGAGCAATTTTGTATATATGTTATTTGAGTAAGCTTCTGTGTTGTTTATATAATTCATTATGAGTTATGCATAAAAGTATGTGAATGGCATTCGTCATCATGCCATCACATCATAAGTGTGCATCTCACTAAGGTAAAAACAAAGTTAAGCACATGCATCTCCTGGCTCCTAGTTTCTTTCATTTAGTTTTATGTTTTGGAGCTACAAAATGTAACATTGACCTTTACAAGAAATCGGGATAAACCCTTTGTCAAGGAATCAGAGAGTCAAGAAAAAATACCAGCCCAAAATTGAATCCCAGACCAGCCATCAGCTGTGGCAGGTTGAGCTGGTGGTAAGGAAGCCAAATGCAATGTTAGCATTCATTTCTAGAGGACTAGAATATAAAAGCAGGGATGTAATATTGAAGCATTATAAGGCATTGGATAGACCACAGGTGGCATACTATGAGCAGATTTGGACCCCTTATCTAAGAGGGATGTGCTTACATTGGAGAGAGTCCAGAAGTAGTTCATGAGAATGGTCCTGGGAATGACAAGTTTACGTATGAGGAGGATTTGATGATTCTGGACCTGTACTTACTGAGTTTAGAAAAGAGGGGTATCTCATTGAAACCTATTGAATATTGAAAGGCATAGATAGAGTGGATGTAGGGAGGATATTTCTAATAGTGGGACAGTCAAGGACCAGAAGGCACAGGCTCAGAATAGAAGGACGTCCCTTTATAACAGAGATGAGGAGGAATATATTTAGCCAGACAGTGGTGAATCTGTGGAATTAATTGTTATGTCCATGAAGGCCAAGTCATTGGGTATATTTAAAGTGGAAGTAAAGATGATTTTGGCTAGTAAGGGTTTCAAAGGTTTTGGGGAGAAAGCAGGAGCATGGGGTTGAGAGAGATTATAAATTGGCCATGATCGAATGGTGAAGCGGTTTTGATGGGCTGACTAACCTAATTCTGCTCCTATGTCTTATGGTCTCTGACATCCACCATCATGAAGTGCTTCAAGAGGCTGGTCATAGCGTGCATTAGGTCCAGACTTCCAAACAACCTAAACTCAGTGCAATTTACCCACCGCCAAAACTGGTCTGCAGCAGACGCTGTCCTGCCCTACATTCTTCTCTGGGATATATGAACAGTAAAGACACCTATGTTGGACTATTATTTATTGAGTAAAACTCCACCGTCAATACTATAATTCCAAGCAAATTCATCTCCAAAGTCCTGGATCTGGGATTAAAGCTTCCCTTGGAATTGTATCCTTGGCTTCCTGAGCAACAGACTGCAATCAGTAAGGATAAGCAGCAACACCTCCACCACAATTGGCCTCCACACTGGTGTCCCACAAGCTATGTCCTCAGCCTGCTATGCTCCTTCTATACACTCACATTGTGTAACTAAATTCTGTTCCAGCTCCATCTAATAGTTTGCAGATGATACCACTGTCATGGATCATATCTCAAATAAAAATGAGTCAGAGTATAGGAAGAAGATAGAGAGCCTAGTGACATGGTGTCATGGCAACCACCTTTCCTTCAATGTGAGTAAAACAAAAAAGATGATCAATGACTGCAGAAAGGAGGAGGTGCATATCCTTCTGTCAATATGAACCATGTTGAGGTTGAGAGCTTCAAGTTCCTTTGAGAGAACATCACAAATAGATTGACCTGGTGTAACTACATTGATAGCACAGCCAAGAAAGCTCACCAGCTCCCTTACTTTCTCATACGCTAAAGACATTTGGCATGTCCCTTTTTATTCCATGCTTCATAAAAAGCATTCTGTCCAGATGCGTCATGGCTTGGCATGGCAACTTCTCTGCTCATTACTGCCGAAAACTGTAGGGAGTTGCTGACACAGCCCAGTACACCACAGAACCCAGTCTTCCCTTCATGGGCTCCCCTCTATGCTTCTCACTGCATCAGTAAAGCAGCCAGTATAATCGAGCTCCGCACCCGCTCTGGACATTCTCTCTTCTCCCTCACCTCTCCCATCAGGCAGAAGGTACAAAACCCTGAAAGCACGTACTATCTGGTTCAAGGGCAGCTTCTATCCCGCTGTTATAACACTAGAGAACAATACCTGAGTATGATAAGATGGACTCTTGACCTCAAAATCCACCTTGTTATGATCTTGCGTTGTACTGTCTACCTGCACTGCACTTTCTCTGTAACTGTAATACTTTATTCAGTAATCTGTTATTGCTTTAACTTGTACTACCTCAATTCTCTGTTTTAATGAATTAATCTGTATGAATGATTTGCAGGACAAGTTTTTCTTTGTACCTCAGTACATGAGGTGATAATACACCAATGCACCAATTCACCAAATTTATTTACAACAAAGAATAAATCCTTTTGTAAATTAACATATCTAAATAATTTTAGGAAAACATTCTGAATTTGTTTGTCTTTTACCCATAAGACACCTTATCTCATACTTCTGTGCCCATGTGCCAAAAGCAAAATGGGAGATGGCTGCTTTCTTTGCAAGCACTGATCTTCAATCAGTAACTTTATCCCTCTTTGCACCACTTGAATGGTGATGCAGCAGCAGGAGACATTACTTTTCATCAACCTGCCACATTCCCTGCTGCTGATGTCTGTTGAACCTTGGTAGCTAGTTTTTTTTCTCAATTTTTGCAGTGCCTTCCTTCATTCCCCTCAGACATATGTTCCTCAGTCTGAGCTTCCTCATATGTCAGAAAGAGGTAATTTCTGCATTCGGAAAGTCATCGTCTTTTTTTTTCCATTTGGGCTTCTCTTTTCTTCTGAACAAGAAAGCTCTGTTTGAAGCTGCCGGTCCAGCATCCATCCCTGTGATACATGGCTCAGGAGAATTTTTCTTTAAATCCCAAGAGAATGGCTATGCATAGATTAAAAAAAGAGCAATGGAGAAAGAAAGAGAGACTCTGTGCAACTTAATGAGGTATCACAATGAGGATGCTGTTTCAACACATTCTTCTGTGAAACTACAAAGGACCGGGGGGGGATTTATGTTTTTTCTTACAAGCTGTAGCCCATAAAAAGACAAGGACTTGCAGAGAATTTTAAGATAACTGAGAATACAAAGTCCTGATGCAACATTTAAGTCAGTCATAGAATTAGAAAATGCTCTAAATTAAAGGACAGTTTCATGAAACATTTGTTGGAATTTTAATACTCTATTTTTCTGGAACTTGGGAGCTTGGTAGAGCCCTTAACACCCAGATGTTTCAGCAGCCAGTGTTTCTTTTCCCCAATGTGGTCACCATGTTATTTTTATGGTTCCCATTTGGTTTGGTTGAGTAGGTGCAATGATGACATGCTCTACTAAATTTCAGCTTTGTCTTCGAAGAGACATTATAGGATTGACAATTAATGGATTATGGATAGACTGCACAAGGACTAGAGAGCACAGAGTGCAAATGAGCTAAGGCCAGTCTTGGATTACATAGAACAGTATAGCACAGGAACCAGTAATTCAGCCTCAGATGTTCATGCTGACCATCATGTCAAATTAAACTGGCCCCATCTGCCTGCACATGTTCTATAGCCCTCCGTTCCCCGTTCTTGTGTCTTTATAAATACCCCTTCAATTTTGCTGTCATATCTGCTACTATCACTTCCCCTGGGAGCATTTTCCAGGCACCTACCATTTCTGTGTTAAAAAAAAACCTTTGGACATCTCCTTAAACTGACCCCCTTTTACCTTAAAGCTATTCCTTCTAATATTTGACATCTTGTGGAAGAAAACTCTGTCTCCACCAGCTATGCTTCTAAATTTATGTATTCTATCAGGTCTCCAAAGTTCCAGAGAAAACAATTCTGTCCAACCTGTCCTTATAGCTAATACTCTCTAATCCATGCATGTGAATCTGGTGACTTCTTGTTGGATGTTATGCTGAGTGAAATAAGGGGCTGTCAGAACAAAACATTCTCTGCTGAAAGAAGGAATATTCTTGCTAATGACAGAAAGAAACTGTGACTGGAGCTCAGTAAAATTGATGGCATAATTAGATGGTCCCACATTCCTTGGCTCATGAATTAATCAAGTTAGGGAAGGTGAGTGAAGACCAAAGAGCACATCTACAAGGAATGCTGCTACAAGAAGGCAGCATCCATCATCAAAGACCCCCCAACATCCAGGCTATGCTCCCTTCTCTCTGCTGACAAAGAGAAGGAGTTACAGGAGCCTTAGCTCCCATACCAGTAGGTTCAGGAACAGTTACTACCCTTCAACTATCAGGCTCCTAAACTAGTGTGAATGACTTCACTCACTCGACACTGAACTGATTCCACAACTTATGGGCACACCTGCAAGGACTCTGCAACTCATGTTCTCAATGATTTTTATTTATTATGGTTTTTTTTTGGTATTTGCACAGCTTGTCCTTCTTTGCATATTGGTTGTCTGTTCATATTTGGATGTAGGTTTTTCATTGATTCCCTTGTATCTCTTTGTTTCTACTGTTAACGTCCACAAGGACGTGAATCTTAATCTAGTATATGATGATACAGTGCAGAGTATGTCCTTGCAGACCTTCGAGCCATGCCACCCCACCAACTCCACACCCGACTAACCCTAGGCTAATCCTGGGACAATTTACAATGACCAACTAACCTTTGGAATGTGGGGGAAAACCGGAGCACCCGAGGAAAAACTATGCATTCCACGGGGAGGACTTACATACAGAATGGTGCATTAATTGAACTCTGAATTCTGGAATGTCCCTGTAATCGAGTTGCACTGACCGCTACCCTACTGGGGTACACATATATGTACTTTGATAATATACTTATTTTGAACTTTGAAGTGGCACATTCTGCTACACAGACTTTGCTCAAATACTGCCAATTTTCCCTGTTAAGGCTGGTTAAGAACATCAATCCCAATACTTGCCTGTGCATCTATTGCTGTTCATCCATGCACCTTCTCACACGATCCTTCCACCCATTTGCACTGTTCACTTTACCAGTTCCCAGCACTCAAGTTCACCTTTACGCTATTTCATGCCTTTGTCTCATAGATATGAGACAGTGTGCAGGGCACTGCTGAAGAGAGGAGAGTTTAGAGAATGATACAGTCAGTCAACTTTGATTAGGACCCATATCCTGACCAATCTTCAGTCCTTTCTTTTGTTCTGGTGGTCTTACCCTGCTTTCAGAGATGAGCCACAGGAACCCTGGGAAACATATAAAAACAATGATGGAATTTTAACATTTCTTTTCAACGTATCTAAGGTATTAGCACTTTGAAATTGTCACTCCTTAAGTGATTTGCTCACACGACTAAGATGTATAGAATTTGCATTCTTTTCCTTATGATTACACTTAAAATGGTTGCTCTCGTTCAAAACTGTATTACCTGAGTTATACAGTTAAGCTTTATTTGCATACACAAATTAATTCAATAAAATGTGGACATGGGCTCAACAGTCCATTTTGCCAAATATCAGATTTTTAACCACTGCTTTTCTGTAGAGAGAACCAATAATTATCAATAACAATTATCTTGCAAATCTTTCAGAACTGACATTGCCAGCAGCCTGGCGAGCATATTCGTTTATCCTCCTAATGAGCTAAGAAAGTTAATGATGTGCTGTAAAGCTATTTTTGATCTGGTCTTCAGCTCTATGTAAGTTTCCTGTGCCAGGGTTTGGAGCTTTGATGAGCACCTTTCCAGAGAACATGCAACAAAAATGCTGACATGCTTTTCCTGAATATATGGGCATTAGGTCGAAATGCACAATTTTTGCCAATATCAATGACTTGAATTTCATTCACATAGCGTTCATAAGATGAACTCTGAGGGGTGAATACACCAGACAGGTGCATTTACATTGTGACTTCAGCGCAAATATTGTCAGTTTGAGTCTAGAGGTGATTGTTTAGAAAGTTTGCATGGCGTTTGCACATTTTACATTCTATTTGCAGTCCACCATTGAGACAATTTCACAAATCTTCAGTGTTAGGAACTTTTTCATATCCCAATGGGGTCCTGCAGTTCAGAATGTTTGCTTTGCTGTTCTCTAAAAGATGGATCAATATGATAACTTTTCCTGTAGTTAATCTGAAGCTGTAGTATAATACAGTACAAAACAGGGCCTTCGGCCCAACTGGTCAATGCCAACCACAGCATCCACCCTGCTGGTCCCAGTTGTATGTGCTCAGCCCATAAGCCTCCAAGCTCTCCCTTTCCTGTACCTATCCAAAACTTTGTATATGTTACAATTGTACCCATCTTGACCACTTCCTCTGACAGCTAATTCCAGGTACTCATTAAGCCCTGTGTAAAGTTTCCTTTCAGATCCTACTTAAATCTTTCACCTCTTGTATCTATGCCTTCTAGCTTCTGACTCCCTAACCCTGGGGAAAAGACTATGACTGTCCATCTTATCTAGATCCCTTACAATCTTATAAACTATGAGGTCACCTCTCATTCTCATACACTCTGAGGAATAAAGATTCAATGTGGTCAACTTCTTCCTATAACTCAGACAAGTCCAGACAATATCCTCAAATTGTGTCTGCATCCTCTCCAGTTTGACAACGTTTTTCCTGCAACAGGGTGACTAAAACTGTACACAATACTCCAACCACACACTCTCTAGCTGGTTATGACTGCAACATAATGAACCTATTCCTATACTCTGTACCCTGACTGACGAAGGCCAGCATGCTAGACTCCTTTTTCACCATCCAATTAACTTGCACTACTGCTTTCAGCAACTTGTGCACTGGTAATCTCAGGTACTTCTGTTCCACAACATTCTCAGTGCCCTGCAGCTGCCCTGGTATGACTGTCCAAAATTCATCACATCTCACTTACCTAAGCCGTATGTTCTCCCTGTGACTCTGTGGGTTTTCTCTGGGTGCTCTGGTTTCCTCCCACATTCCAATGATATACGAGTTAGTAGGTTAATGGGTCACTTGGGTATAATTGGCCAGCGCAAACTTGTTGGACTGGAGCAGCCTGTTACTGTGCTATATCTCGAAAAAAATCTTCCCTAGCCTTTCATAAGGTCCAGGAGTGTATTTGTTCAGTCTCTGTGTATTTGTCCACCTTTTAATGTGACAGTGATCACATTCAAAGAACCTAATTTTCCTACATTCGTCTCTTACTCTTCATTTTAATGCATTTTGATAAGGACAATGTGGGATGTGCAAAGTGTCTTTGATGAGAGGATAATATGGGAAGTGGAGCGCTCTTTCCAACATCAGAGTTTCCACATACTTCTGCTGATGAAGAGACTCGAGGCCCTTTTGTGCCATTGACATCTCAGTCAGCATTTTTATCGATCGTGGGCTGGGCTCCCAGGGTTCAGCAAGATGTTATATTTTTAAGTTTTGCAAGCATCTTTAAATTCATTCTTGTCATGACAATGGAGTTTTAGGAGCCCAATATCGGGTATGCATATGATATAGCCCTGCCAATTGCATCTAGTCTCAACGTGAGGGAGGAATCAGCAACATCAGTTTTCCACTTTGCTGGTGAAGATTTGTTGAGGATACATTGGCGCTATTTCTCCCGTGCTTAGAGATGCTTGTTGTATGCAATCCATTGCCTCAGAAAGATGGGGATTACTTATGCCCAATTAACTGTGTACTTTGTAACTGTTTTGGGATCTCATTCAGTGAATACTCTTCCTCAGATGACCAGAGGTTGTGCGAAGCCACAATAAATTTTGGCATCATTGTCTAACTTAGCTGACTCCCAAGACAGGAAATGGTCCATGTACTCATTATTAACCCTGAATGGTCTCAGTTGCGGGCGTGCCTTCTGAAGGAATGCTTTTGGGGTTGCCTGTTGTAGCGGCCAGGAGAAGAGACACAGGACAGCAGAGGTGATGTGGGAGAGCCTCTGTGGGGCGTGCTGGAATTCTGACTGGCTTGGGAGTTGGCCCTTCCTGTCCATGCGCTCTCCAGTGTTCACTCAGTGCTGCCCTCGAGTGTTCGTTAGATGGAGGAGCAAGCAGAACCAGGACAGTTTACTATAAATCTACAGCCCTGCCACACAAGGACATGGGCAATATTATTTTTTTTCTTTGAAAATGTATTTTTTTATGAAATTCTAACCATATGTGCTACTCTGCTATGTGCTCCGTGCTCTGTGCTGTTGGTGATGCACTGTTTTGTTGGCTATATTCATGTATGGTTGAATGATAATTAAACTTGAACCTGAAAAATTGTGGAAGTGGGAGGGTGACCAGCCAGATGTCGTGGTGCACATCGGTACCAATGACATAGCAAGGAAGGGTGAAGAGGTCCTGGACAGTGAGTATAAAGAGCTTGGTAGGAAGTTGAAAAGCAGGACCTCAAGGGTGGTAATCTCAGGATTGCTACCTTTGCTAGGTGCCAGTGAGGGTAGGAATAGGATGCTCTGGAGGAGGAACAAGTGGCTGAGGAACTGATGTAGGGGGCAGGGTTTCAGATTTCAGGATCATTGGGACCTCTTCTGGGGCAGGTGGGACCTGTACAAGAGAGACGGGTTACACTTGAACCACAGGGGGACCAATATCCTTTCAGGGAGGTTTGTTAGTGCTATTGGGGAGTCTTTAAACTAGATTTGCAGGGGGGTGGGAACCAGAGTGTCACAGCTGACAGTGTGGCTGGGGTGAAAATAAATGATGTTGAAAGTTTAAGCAAATCCGCTGATAGAAAGGTTGTGAGTGGTGGTAAAAATCTTCTGAGGCGTATATATTTCAATGCTAGGAGTATTGCGGGGAAGGCGGATGAGTTGAGGGCGTGGATTGACACTTGGAATTATGATGTTGTAGCAATTAGTGAAACTTGGCTACAGGAGGGGCAGGACTGGCAGCTTAATATTCCAGGGTTCCGATGTTTCAGATGTGATCGAGGCAGAGGAATGAAAGGTGGGGGAGTAGCATTGCTTGTTAGGGAAAATATTACAGCACTGCTCAGGCAGGACAGATTAGAGGGCTTGTCTACTGAGTCCTTATGGGTGGAGCTGAGAAACAGGAAAGGTATGGCCACGTTAGTGGGATTGTATTACAGACCACCCAATAGTCAACGAGACTTGGAAGAGCAAATCTGCAGAGAGATAGCAGGCAACTGCAGGAAACATAAAGTTGTGGTGGTAGGGGATTTTAATTTTCCATATATTGATTGGGACTCCCATACTGTTAGGGGTCTAGATGGTTTAGAGTTTGTAAAATGTGTTCAGGAAAGTTTTCTAAATCAATATATAGAGGGACCAGCTAGAGGGGATGCAATATTGGATCTCCTGTTAGGTAACGAATTAGGGCAAGTGACAGAAGTCTGTGTAGGGGAGCACTTTGGTTCCAGTGATCATAACACCATTAGTTTCAATTTGATCATGGACAAGGATAGATCTGGTCCTAGGGTTGAGGTTCTGAACTGGAAGAAGACCAAATTTGAAGAAATGAGAAAGGATCTAAAAAGCATGGATTGGGACAGGTTGTTCTCTGGCAAAGATGTGATTGGTAGGTGGGAAGCCTTCAAAGGGGAAATTTTGAGAGTGCAGAGTTTGTATGTTCCTGTCAGGATTAAAGGCAAATTGAATAGGAATAAGGAACCTTGGTACTCAAGGGATATAGCAACTCTGATAAAGAAGGAGAGGGAGTTGTATGAAATGTATAGGAAACAGCGGGTAAATCAGGTGCTTGAGGAGTATAAGAAGTGCAAGAAAATACTTAAGAAAGAAATCAGGAGGGCTAAAAGAAGACATGAGGTTGCCTTGGCAGTTAAAGTGAAGGATAATCCAAAGAGCTTTTACAAGTATATTAAGAGCAAAAGGATTGTAAGGGATAAAACTGGTCCTCTTGAAGATCAGAGTGGTCGGCTTTTTGCGGAACCAAAGGAAATGGGGGAGATCTTAAATAGGTTTTTTGCGTCTGTATTTACTAAGGAAGCTGGCATGTAATCTATGGAATTGAGGGAATCAAGTAGTGAGACCATGGAAACTGTACAGATTGAAAAGGAGGAGGTGTTTGCTGTCTTGAGGAAAATTAAAGTGGATAAATCCCCGGGACCTGACAGGGTGTTCCCTCGGACCTTGAAGGAGACTAGTGTTGAAATTGTGGGGGCCCTGGCAGAAATATTTAAAATGTCGCTGTCTACGGGTGAAGTGCCGGAGGATTGGAGAGTGGCTCATGTTGTTCTGTTGTTTAAAAAAGGATCGAAAAGTAATCCGGGAAATTATAGGCCGGTGAGTTTAACGTCAGTAGTAGGTAAGTTATTGGAGGGAGTACTAAGAGACAGAATCTACAAGCATTTGGATAGACAGGGGCTTATTAGGGAGAGTCAACACGGCTTTGTGCGTGGTAGGTCATGTTTGACCAATCTGTTGGAGTTTTTCGAGGAGGTTACCAGGAAAGTGGATGAAGAGAAGGCAGTGGATATTGTCTACATGGACTTCAGTAAGGCCTTTGACAAGGTCCCGCATGGGAGGTTAGTTAGGAAAATTCAGTCGCTAGGTATACATGGAGAGGTGGTAAATTGGATTAGACATTGGCTCGATGAAAGAAGCCAGAGAGTGGTGGTAGAGAATTGCTTCTCTGAGTGGAGGCCTGTGACTAGTGGTGTGCCACAGGGATCAGTGCTGGGTCCATTGTTATTTGTCATCTATATCAATGATCTGGATGATAATGTGGTAAATTGGATCAGCAAGTTTGCTGATGATACAAAGATTAGAGGTGTAGTAGACAGTGAGGAAGGTTTTCAGAGCCTGCAGAGGAACTTGGACCATCTGGAAAAATGGGCTGAAAAATGGCAGATGGAGTTTAATACTGACAAGTGTGAGGTATTGCACGTGGGAAGGACAAGCCAAGGTAGAACATACAGGGTTAATGGTAAGGCACTGAGGAGTGCAGTGGAACAGAGGGATCTGGGAATACAGATACAAAATTCCCTAAAAGTGTTGTCACAGGTAGATAGGGTCGTAAGGAGAGCTTTTGGTACATTGGCCTTTATTAATCGAAGTATTGAGTATAAGAGCTGGAATGTTATAATGAGGTTGTATAAGGCATTGGTGAGGCCGAATCTGGAGTATTGTGTTCAGTTTTGGTCACCAAATTACAGGAAGGATATAAATAAGGTTGAAAGAGTGCAGAGAAGGTTTACAAGGATGTTGCCGGGACTTGAGAAACTCAGTTACAGAGAAAGGTTGAACAGGTTAGGACTTCATTCCCTGGAGCGTAGAAGAATGAGGGGAGATTTGATAGAGGTACATAAAATTATGGTGGGTATAGATAGAGTGAATGCAAGCAGGTTTTTTCCACTGAGGCAAGGGGAGAAAAAAACCAGAGGACATGGGTTAAGGGTGAGGGGGGAAAAGTTTAAAGGGAACATTAGGGGGGGCTTCTTCACACAGAGAGTGGTGGGAGTATGGAATGAGCTGCCAGATGAGGTGGTAAATGTGGGTTCTTTTTTAACATTTAAGAATAAATTGGACAGATACATGGATGGGAGGTGTATGGAAGGATATGGTCCGTGTGCAGGTCAGTGGGACTAGGCAGAAAATGGTTCGGCACAGCCAAGAAGGGCCAAAAGGCCTGTTTCTGTGCTGTAGTTTCTATGGTTCTATGGTTTCTATGCTGGAAAGGATAATTGACCAATCATTGTTAAAGTCATATTGCAATATCAGAGGGTCAAAGGTCATTGATGCATAGCTAACACCAACAAATAACATGTTAAAGCTGTTAGTCTTACTCAGTCATGTCACAGACTTACATTTACATAAATCTAAATTTTGGTCTGCCACAACTGCCAGTTCTCTAAATTAGCAGTTTTAGAAGTACCTTTCTGATGGTTTGTGAATTTTAAATACCCACAAGGGCCTTGTTTTATAATTGCAGTGGAGAGGAGTGCACTACAATCCTTCGACACATCTTTTCATCATGTCATTGATGAGGCAGTGATTTGTCACTGAAAAGACAATGGAATTCACACGACCAACTAAATGGTTAATCCAAGTTCAAAATTTACAAAATTGAGCCTCTTGAAATAATGTAGCATAAAGCCTTAAAATATTAATGTTTTTGAAAAAAAATTAAGTGGGTAATTATAAACATGAATAGGTGAATCCGACTTTATTGCCATGATTTTTTATGAGTAGAATCAAATAGCACTACTCCAGTTTATGATGCAAACCTGTGGGCCTGTCTCACCCTTTTCAATTACTATCTTAAAATTAACACAATTATGGCCACTGGAACCTATGTGCTCCCTGTCTGTCACTGCAGCTACTTGCTCACCTCATCCCCTTCGAGGAGGTCCAGTATAGCACCCTCCTCAGTAGGATCTTCCATAATATTGACTCAAAAAACTTCCCCAGAGACATTTCACACATTCCACTCCATTCAGACTGTTAAGTCAATACTGGAGAATAGTGAAATCTTCCACAAATATAATACTATCATTCTCACAATTATGGACAATTTCTCTATACACCAGCTCAAGGTCCCCCTAACTTTTGGGGTGTGGGGTGTGACCATAATACAGCCCCACTAGAGTGACTCTCCCATACTTGTTTCTAAGTTCTACCCATATGGACAATATCCACTGGATGATCCTGCAAAAATATCTCTAAGTACAGCTGTTACCCCCCCCATCAAAAAAAGCAACATCACTTCCTCACTTACCTGTACTCTCTGCCATGCTTGTGGCATCCGTATCATGGAAAACTAAGCTGCCAGTCCTACCCTTCTCTCAACCATTTTTTCCTAATGGCTATAACATGTACACCCAGTCTGAGTTCATTTGCCTTACCCTGAGCATTAAAATACATTTTAGCTGCGTATTACACCTTCATGATGTCCTTGGCAATCCTGATTGCTAGACTTTGCTCTCACTGCCTTTACCTTTATCCCATGACTTGATCCTGCTCAACATACCACTCCTCACCAATCTAGTTTAACCTCTTCCATGTAGTATTAATATATTGCCCTGCAAAGGACAGTGGTCTCTCTCTGGTTCAAATGCAACCCATCTCTATCCTAGAAAAGATCCCAGTGATCCTAAAACCTGAATCCCTGTTATCTACACCAGTTCCTTGGCTACAAATCAACCAGTTCATCTTTCTATTTCTGACCTTGCTTGCATAATCCAGAGATCATTGTCCTCAAGGTTCTGCTTTTTAGCTTTCTTACTTGACTCCCTATACTCATTCTGTAGGGCCTCCTCCCTTGTTCTGCCCATGTTGTTTGTTCCAACATGTACAATGATCTGTGGCTGTTCACAGTCCCCCAAGAATTTACTGCAACCAGTCAAAGACAGACTTGTCCTAGTATTTAGGAAACAACACACCAACCTGTCATTTGAGACCACTGAGGCTCTTGTCTATCCCTCGTTTTCACCCTGTCTTACTGAACCGTTCCCCTATGAGTTCTCAGAGCCAGAGACTGGATTGCTGCTTCTAGACCCTGAAAGAACATTCCCTTCAACAGTATCTGAAAGCTGGAGAAAGACCTTAGCGAAACTCTGCACTGGCTACCTACTCCCCTCACTTTTCCTGGTGGTTACTTATCTACCTGAAGAATGTACCTTGAGTGCGACCATGTCTTGTCTAAACTTCATGTAACCACCAAGTGAGTTCACGGGGGCCAAAAAAACATTCAGTCTGTGCTGCTCAATTGCAGTCTTAAGGATGATTTGAAATGATAGCTTGCAAAATATGTAATCAGGAAATGTGGGAGGTTCAAGTTCTCATATTTAAAAGAGACTTATCTCCTGAAATAGATTACACAGGAATATTTTCAAGACTTTCTTTTGAAAACTGTGCCATTACAAAAACGGTTGTCATCATTGTCACTCCTTTATGTAGCTTGCAGTGGTGGAGCAGCTTGAGAATTCAGTCCTAGTTGATCTATAATACTCTTCCCATGGTAATTCTCCATTTGATGCTTGCTACTGCATCAAGCGTATGAATAATGTAGTTGTTTTTGAGCTGGGTTTTTTTTCTGAGCAGTTATTGAATATTATTAAGAAAATTAAATTAATGCGAAGCAGTAAATCTCAATATATATGCAAACTAGATCCAACACCAAAAGAACAAGAGCCAACAAAAACAAACTAAGGGATTTTTTTTCTGCCTTCATCTTTTATCTTATATTACAATCCCAGAAGTTATCTAAAAGATCTAATGCATAAATCTGACTTTTGTCATACAAAATAAGGTTTATCTATAATAGCATCTTTCAGCTCATGAAACTACACTGTACATTTCAATATACATGCAAATTGTAGCCTCCCAAATAAACAAGGACTACTCCTTCAATCTATCAAATTACTGAGAGAAAAGTATAATAAGTTGTGAGTTCAAAATAGTGTTCAGAACCCAGGGAGAAACTCTGATCTATTACAGTCAGGGTTCACCTCACATGGTTGCCCACAGATCCAAGATGAAGGCTGAACAGAAAAATGAATTTAATGATAATGTTTTATTAAATACCTTGCAATTGGCATGAGAGATACATTAACAAAGGTGCATTCTCTAAATCCACTTTGATGACATTCCCAATACGGTATCTAATTGATAGCTCTAATCAAAACCTATCAAAACATCTCATTCTAATAAGTTTAGGGATCTAACTCAGCAATGGAGATTTAAGTCCTTAATACATTAAAGTGCTCAACTTTTCCTAATGAGCATATCACTTTACTTTTCTTATCACCAACTTATTTCTCTTCATTTGTGTCATGTAATCTTTGCTTTTGTCCTAAGATAGATTGGCTTTACCTTTATATGTTATATTTAGAGAGTTTTCTGACTGGAAGAGTACAGAAGATATTCAAAGTTCTCAGCCACCTCTAAACACATTTTCAAGGAGGAAACACTTTGCTTCACTAACTGAACCACTTGGCTTTTATTTTAGACTTCCAGCATCCCCAGTTGTTTAGAGGTTGGGGAAGCCAGCCTGGATCCCTGCAGGCAACATCAAAGGATGAGGAAGAATCCACACCAATTTTGCAGAAAGCTTTGTGCAGAGTTAAGAAGCCCAATAAGCACAATGCCATGCTGCTGACTCTGCTGGCAACGTTTTAGCTCCCAGAGAAGGAGAAGCAGAAGCTGCCTCGTCTAGCTGCATCTCATGGTTCATGAACAAACTCAGTCTGGTGTCATTATGTCACTAATATACAAAGAGGTGTGGTGAATTAGTGGTCTAGCATCTTGTGCTCCAACATTATTTGGATTGCTAAATATTGGGCCAATTACAGGAGGGTCCAGGAATGAGAGGATTAATGTATGAAGAGCGCTTGATGGCTTTGGGCCTGTACTTGCAGGAGTTTAGAAGAATGAGGTGGGATCTCATTGAAACCTATCGAATATTCAAAGACCTAGATAGAGTCAACTTAGAGGGGATATCTCATAGTGGGGGAGTCAAGAACTAGAGGATACAGCCTCAGAATATAGGACATTCCTTTGGAACAGAATAAGCAGGGATTTCTTTAGCCAGAGGGCAGTTAATCTGTGGAACTCATTGCCGCAGATGGCTGTGCAGACCAAGTCATTGGGTATACAGTATTTAAAGTGGCAAAAAATATGTGAACATCTGCACCATAGAAAGCTGGAGATCAAATCACTATTGAAAAAGGATCTAGTGCTTTCCCGGTGTATAAGATGAATAAACTCTTTTCGGGCTTCCAGCCGCGTACAAGTATCAATTATGACCAAAGTTTTGATGACAAACTCTGCCAACTTCTTCAGGGATGATGCCTGGGTAAGTCTAGTATAGTAGTATTTATACCCCCATAGTCTTTTCCTCCTGATTGGTTAGTCCTCATCCAATCAGGTTTCTGTTCTCCCATCTTGCTTACAATCAAATTCCAGTTCTTACTTAGAGCAAGTACTTTGTCTTTGTTAAAATTCTTTTCCTTGAGTTTTATTTCAATGGCTTCATTGACAAGGTGGTCCCAAAAGCCATTTTGAATGCAATGTTCCACTACCACTGATTTCTCCAGGTAACCTGAGCGGTTATGCCTCCTATGCTCCTTGATGTGGGTTTCCACTGTGTGTCCCGTCTGGCTGATATATGCTGCTCCACACTTACAGGGAATCCTGGAGGGGGGAGAAGATGGCGGTGCGATGCAGCGCGCGTGGCCACTCCAGTGAATGATATTTGTTATGTGTCAAGTAGGGTACCGTGCACAATTCTGATTTGATGGAGACAGACGTGAGAGTACGGAGTAACATCTGGAGAAAGTTCTGAAATGCCCGCTTCACTGCGGCTGCTACTGTGTGATCCAGAATCTCTGGAGCATAGACCCCGAATCCTCGGCTTTGCTTGTTTTGGCGGCCGGGGTGAGGTGGAAGGCGCTCGGCAGAGGATGGCGCTCGGGAGGCTGTAACAGAGGCTCGAAGTTTTCAGACGGACGGACTCAGCGTCAGCTGTGGTCAGGTGCTTCCAACGCATTGGCAGTTGTCGGTGCCTGGAGGTTTATGGCAGGGAGTTTCTGCATTTTGCCGCCTGCTATTGAGAACTCGGGAGTCGATCGGGACTTTGAGACTTTTTTTTACCATGCGCATGGTCTGCTCTTTATCAAATTATGGTATTGCTTTGCACTGCTGTAACTATATGTTATAATTATGTGGTTCTGTCAGCGTTAGTCTTTGGTTTGTCTTGTTTTTCTGTGATATCACTCTGGAGGAACATTGTATCATCTCTTAATGCATGTATGCATTTCTAAATGACAATAAATGAGGACTGAGTGTTCTCATAATTTGAAAAAATGCCAGCCGACCTAAGTCCCAGCTTTTCTTTGACGTGCATAAACTGTGGCTTGAGCTTCCTTATGGGGTTGGGCCAGACTGTGGCGAGTGGGGGGGCAGATATAAATACCACCATACTAGACTTAACCAGTCATCAGCCCTGAAGAAGATGGCAGAGTTTGTCATCAAAACAATGGTTATTATCAATACCTGTACCAGGCTGGAAGCCCGAGAAAAGGTTATTTGTCAAATCACTATTGTGGAAAGGAGATAAATTTCTAGATGCAAAAGGATATAGAGGATATAAAGATATAAATTTCTAGATGCAAAGGATATAAAGAAAGGTCTGGAACATCGCATTAAGATAGAAGACCTGCCATGATTGTAGTGAGTTGTGGAGCAGGTTTGAAGGGCTGAATGGCCTTCTCTATAGCATTGGAAATGTTGATGTCAACGCAGAGATGGTTATAACTTGGACATCATTCGCTGCTGCGATAAAGCTGCAATAATACAAAGGTCTGGAAATTGTGCGATACCTGAGAAGGGACAATAAAGCAATGCCACAAGGAGACAGACATGGCAATCGTATGTGTGTTCCCCACTGGCAGTGCTATTTCATCATGCCTGAGAATTGGTAGAATCAGCCTTGCACAATGAACCTCGCAATTAAGGTCTTTTGTCCATAACCTCCTGACATTGAATATAGTGGTTTAGTGAATTGATAGATTGGACAGGGTGGAGTTGGAAGTAGTAATCTCACTGGAGGGAGGGAGGGATGGAGGGAGAGAGAAAGAAAGAGAAATTGTGGGAACGAGTGAATCAAATGAAAGGAGGAGAGAAGGCAGAGGGAGGAATTTGGCAGAGGATCAGTCAGGAGAGGGAGTTGAATAGGGGTCAGAATAGTAAAGCAAGTTGGCTAGAAAGGCAGTCAGGGACTTTGGAGGGGAATCAATGGTGACTGGACAGAGGAGAGGAATGAGGTGGGTCTGACTAAACCCAGCAACAAAATGGGTAGTAAAAGTGATAACTAAGCAAATACTGTCAAAAGAACCTACCAGGAAGATGATGGGCAGCTTAGATGTTCTGGCAATGGAACTAATTAGTAACATCATGGCAAGCCTCAACCCTCCAGCTCCATTCACCATTACACAATTTTGATAACAGTATGCACGAGCAGTAATCTCTGTAGAAAATACCTGGAGAGCCACTACTGAATTGGCTTTTATTAAAATTCTGCCGTATACCGCACAGAAACATTGTGTTACGTGATACAATTTCCAGACTATCTTGCATCCATCAAACAATATCTTGTGCTACATTATACAGTTTCCAATCTATCTCGGATCCATCCTAATTTTATTCATTAATATGAATAGAATAGCGAATCATGTCAGTAAAGGTTATATTGGCACAACAGAAATAAAAAAAAATTGTTGAAATCAAACTGGGTGGTTCTTGTGCACTGTCATTTCACTGAAAGCTTATGTCTTTCATAAGAAATCTCTGTAAAGTATCCATGATCTATACTGCCCTTCACTTCACAGATAACAAGGACAAGGGATTTACCTGACAGGTTGATCTATGGGCAATTTTAAATTTAGATACATAATCTCTGTTTATGAACTAGAAATGATTACAGAGGTATAGTTCATTTCAAATAAGGAATTAATATTGTATGAAGGTCAGTCAATAGGTAAAATCCTATTTTCCAGGGATTATTACAGCCCTATCTTTAACTTAAATTGATTTGATCAACAACTGGAAAGGGCATTTGAATTTATTTTCTGAAACCAGCTACCACTGTACTTTTAGTATTTGTTGTTTACTTTTTTAGTTTGAAATGACATGTCAAAAATATCTCATCTGCTTTGCTTCCTTGATGTTCAAAGTCTGGCAAAACAATGGGGAAATGGAAAATATTTGCTATATTTTGTTAAGAACTAGTCTTTTGAGTGATTTACTTGTTTTAAAACATCAGGTTATGAGTGGTAAAATCATTCTATCATTTACATTGATTTTAACATTAAACATGCAATGGTAAAATTATTCATTTATTTATTTATTTTATTTCTTACATCCAAGGGAGTAAGTGTCACCAGGTTCGGATATGGCCCAAGTGCGAAGTGAGAGACACTGAAGTGGGTCAATAGTTCACAGACTTTAATGCGAACAGTGTTAAAGGGGAAAGAAAACAATAAACGCTAGGCCAAACAGGGCCGCTAACTAAAACTCTCAAATGGAAAAACGAAGCCTACAATGCAGCTGAAAGAACAACTAAAATATAAGACAAATACCACAAGTCTTCAGGGTTAGTTGACTCGACAGTCTAATTTCTCAGGCAAGGCTGAATGCAAACAGACAGCGAAGTGTTGCTGTGCTGTGTCCAAGTCTCTACAAGCATTATGACGACAAGTATGGAGTTAAATACTATCAAAATGAAATAATGATTAGCTGACACGTGCATTTTCACAAGCGCAATTGCCGTATCTACTGTGCTGTCGAATCTGTGGACGTGACAGTAAAAATATTTATGCTGCTTCTCTGTCACAATGTACAAGCAATAAAGAGGGAAAATATGAGAGGATATTGCCCAGACTCTAAAATTGTACACATGTATGTGTAGTCAGATACACAATCAGATCAATGTACAGTCAGATATGCAATCAGATCAATGGGTATTGATAAATCTGATGGCTTGGTGAAAGAAGCTGTCCTGGAGCCTGTTAGTCCTGGCCTTAATGCTATGGTGCTGTTTGCTAGACGGCAGCAGCAGAAACATTTGTGGTTGGGGTGGCTGTCGTCCTCGATGGTCCCCCAGGCCCTTTCTATGTAACTGCTTCTGTAAATGACCTGGATAGCGGGAAGTTCACATCCGCAGAGGCACTGGGTTGTCTGCACCACTCTCTGCAGTGCCCTGCCATTGAGTGTAATACAGGCCCTGTACCAGGCGGTGACACAGCCAGTCAGGATGCTCTCGATGGTGCCCCTGTAGAAAGTCCTGAGGATTTGGGGACTCATGCCAAACTTCTTCAGCCATCTGAGGTGAAAGTGGCGCTGTTGTGCTTTTTTCACCTCACAACCTGTATGTTCTGTCCAGCTGAGATCCTTGCTGATGTGTATGCTGAGCAACGAAACTACTCACCCTCTCAACTACGCCAATCTGCAAATTTGGTATTATCCTTAGAATGGAAAGAAAGTCATCATTCGTATTTCTACATTTACCCTTTCTCCTTACCGTATGATATTTTCCCCTTATTCTTTCCTATTCTTTTGATGTTACTCTTAAAAATTTTATTTTTTTTAAACATGACCTATGTTTTCTTCTCGACTGCTGATGTAAAGAAGATGTTAACTTGTATGAATGATTTCTTGAAAACTGAATGTTACAGGGTAACCTCTGCAGTTAAATAGCACCCAGAAGCTATCTTGAATTACAGAGCCAAATCAAACTGGCTGTGACTTGTGGTTCCAAAGACTGAAGACTGACATCGCCAGATGCGCTCAAGTGAGTAAGTGCTGGACGTCTGAGAATGCACTGTCTGGGATGAGCTGATTGAGAAGTGCCAGCACAACCATCACTCCCTCTGATGTTCTTGTATCGGACCTGGTGGTAGATTAGTGACTCATTCATCTCAGTGGCAATTTCCTGACTGGAAATTTGATGGAAAATATCAGTTATTTACTTTTTACTTATTCTGATAATATTATTTCATTTTAACAGTTATAGTGTTGTACAACATAGAAATAACCCCTTCTACCCACCTTGTCCAAGTTGATTTTTTTTAGACGTAGAATCAGGTTTATTATTGCTGACATATATACCATGAAATTTGTTGCTTTGCAACAGCAGAGCAGCGTAAGGACATAAAATTACTGTAAATTACTGAAAAAAAGTAAATTGTGCAAAAATTTAATGAAGTAGTGTTCATGGATTCATCAACCATTCAGGAATCTGATGGTGAAGGGAAAGAATCTGTCCCTAATTTTTTGAGTGTGGGTCTTCAGGCTTCTGTATCTCCATCCTATTAGTAATATTGAGAAGCGGAATGTTCTGGGTGGTGAGGGTCTTTGATGGTAGGTGCTGCCTTCTTGAAGCACCATTGGCTGAAGATGTGTTCGATGGCGGGAATGGTTGTGTCCATGATGGAGCTGGCTGAGACAACAAGTTCCTGCAGCCTTTTGTGATCCTGTGCATTGCAGCCTCCATATCAGGTTGGTATATTTGCCCACTTACATTAAGCCCACTTCTCCACAATAGGACCACATCCTTTTATGTCTCGTCTATTTAAATGTACGTCTAACTGTCTCTTAGACATAGCATTTGCATTGCATCCCAACGCTTCCTCTGGCAGCATATTCCAGATATCAACCACCTTCTGTTTAAAAAAATACCTTTATGATCCCTTTTAAATCTTCTACCCCTCACCTTAATCGATTCCCTTAGCATCTGGAAGTCGAACCTGACCAGAGGGCTTAAAAAGAGGATCTTCATAGCAGTCATAGAGTCCATTCTCACGTACGGATGCGAGACGTGGACACTCACCAAGACGATGCGAAAGTCTCTAGATGGTTGCTATACACGAATGCTCCGGATGGCTCTTGACGTGAGTTGGCAACAGCACATGATGAACGTCGAGCTCTATTACGACCTACCGATGCTCACCACTAAAATTGAGGTGAGAGGACTGCAACTAGCGGGGCACTGTCTACGCCACCCCGAGCTACCTGCCAGCCTAGTCATCATATGGGAGCCCAAGCACGAGGGGATGAACCCTGGGCGCCCTCGCAAGACTATGGTCAACACGCTCCTAGAAGACAGCGGTGCAGCTAATGTAGATGAACTGAACACACTGATGAAGGAGAGGGAGAAGTGGAGAGTCCGTCATCGTGCCCGACGCCAGCCCCCTAGGCCTGAGTCGACGTAGTAGTAGTAGTTAACATAGGATAAAGATCATGACTATCCTATCTCTGCTTCTCATAATATATAATTCCATTAAGGAAGCTCCAGGGATTACGAGGTCGGCCTATCCAATCTCTCTCCAAGACTTAGGTCCTCCAATTCATACAGATCCTGGAGAGTCTCCTCTGCAGCCCCTCCAGCGCAATCACATCCTCTTTACTGTGTGGCACCCAGAATGGCGCATTATACTTCAAGTGCAGCCTAACCTGTATTTTGAAAAGTTATAACATAATGCCCCAACATTATGCTCGAAAAGTTTTCTGTGTCTCTTAATTTTTGCTTTGTAACTAATTAGTACAATTTTAATGTGTTTTAAATGCTTCTAAAACTTGAAAACTGTGAGATAACCAAATAGGTTATGATGAGATGTGAAGCTTTGGACAGCCACTCCTGTCAGAAGTTTTTAGGGTCTCTCAGACAATGGTTTCAGTTGGATGCCTGTGTCCAACTTCCTGCCAAAAACATTACAATGTCTCTGTAAACATCTTCAGGATTTTAAAGTCCAGCCTGAACAGCCGTGTATAAGTAGCCCAGCACAGTGTGGTTGGATGGATGGCGACATGGGGTGCTGCTGAGCAGGGGTCAAATCCAACGAGAGTCATTTATTAACCGAGCTACAGCAATGGCACAATGATAGCATATAGTCAAATGATATTAAGTAACCTCATATGAGGTTTGCTGGAAGAGGGCAGTTGACAGAATGGTTAATTTGACTAGATTCTAGACCTAAATTTGTAAAGGAATGACATAAGGTGAGACTTGAAGCCATCTCTACAGGAGTTAAAGTGTACTGCTAGAATAATCCCTTAAGACATGGGGGTGGAATAAGGCCATTCAGCCCATCAAGTGCCCCGCCATTCTATCGTGGTTAATTTATTTTCCCTCTCAATTCCATTCTCCTGCCTTCTCACTCAAAATCTTTGACATCCTTACTGATCAGGAACTTATCAACCTCCACAGCAGACTGTGTCAATGAATTCCATATATTCACCACCCTCTGGCTAAAGAAATTCCTTCTTGGCTCTGTTCTAAAGGGATGCCCTTCTATTCTGAGGCTATATCCCCAGTCTTTGATTCTCCTACTATTGGAAACAACCATCCAGGTCCACTCTTTCTAGGCCTTTCAATATTTGGTAGGTATAAATGAGATTCCCCCTCACTCTTATGAATTCCAGTGAGTACAATCATCAAACACTCCACATGGGCGTTGACCCTTTCATTCTTGGGATAATTCTTGTAAATCTCCTCTGGGTCATCTTCAATGCCAGCACATCCTCTTTAGATAAGGGGCACAAAATTGCTCATAGTACTCCGATGAGGTCCGACCAATTCTTCATTAGGCCTCTGCATTCCATCCTTGCTTTATATTCATGTCCCCTCGAAATGAATGCTAACATTGAATTTGCCCTCCTTAATACTGACTCACCTGAAAGTTAACCTGTAAGTTCATCCTACAGTGAATGCCCAAGTCCCTTTGAGTCTCTGAATCCTAAATTTGCTCCTCATTTAGAAAACAGTCTATGTCTTTACTCCTTCCACTGAAGTGCATGACCATACATTTCCCTACATTATATTCCACTTCTTTACCCATTGACCTTAATTCTCCAAGTCCTTCATGCTTCCTCAACTCTACCTGCTCCTTAACCCATCTTTGTATTAATAGTTTCAATAGTTACATTTAATATCACAGAAATGCATGCAATATACATCCTGAAATTCTTATTCTTTGCAGACATCCACGAAAACAGAAGAGTACCCCAAAGAATGAGTGACAGTAAAAATGTTAGAACCCCAAACCACAGCAAAATTCCCTCTCTCACGCACAAGCAGCAGCAAAGCAACAACCCTCCCCCTCCCTCACCCAGTTCGGCAAAAAAGCATCAGCACTTGCCAAGCAAGCAATAGCAAAGCCCCCAAGAAAGACAATGATCTATAGTACAACAAAAACTAATCATTCACCAGACAAGTCAACATGTCACAGGCTCTCTCTCTCACTAATAAAGGAAAAAAAAGAGATGTCACCTTTCATAGCAAGTAGGGAGACATATCAAAACAACTCGCTAATTTATGACGAGAAAGTTTGTTGCAATGCTTTTTTCTCCCCCGAGTTCTCCGACCAGAGAATCAACAACAAACAGAGAGAGGAAGAGGGGGGGAGAGGGTGGGGGAGAGGGGGAGAAGGGGGGAGGGGGGAGAGGGCGGGAGAGGGCAGGAGAGGGAGAGAGGGGGTGGAGGGAGAGGGAGGGAGAGGGAGGGAGAGGGGAAGAGAGAGAGAGGGAGGGGGAAGAGAGAGAGAGGGAGGGAGGAGATATATATTTGCCAAGTACAGAGCCTCCGACAGCTGATCTGTTGCTACTGATGTTCTGCCTTCTGCGGCGACACTTTGGTCGACAGCAACGGCATATAATCAGCTTGACCACAGGGCCATGAAGCCTCAGAGCCCTGAAGGTGTGCTCGTCTTCCAGGCTGCATCATTGGGATTACAAAAAGCAGCTAGACATGGGCCCCCGGGAGCGGATCCCACCACCACAAAGAGCTGAAGTCTGAGTGTAACTCGAGGTTAAGATCTTCAACAGAACCAAGAGAAGGGAAAAGAGAGACATCAAAGGTAGAAACTAAGCTGTTTTAGCAGATGATCTCGAAGGAGTCGCCATTGAGCACCATCGTAACTTTGCCTCCACATATGTATCATCCACAAACCTGGCCACAGAGCCATCAATTCTGTCATCCAGATCATTAATATATAGTGTGAAAAGTAGTGTTCCCAACACTGATCCTTGTGGAATACCACTAGTTACTGGCAGCTTACCAGAAAAAGCCCCTTTATTCCTACTCTTTGACTTCTGTCAATTGGCCAAAATTCTACCCATGCTAGTATCTTTCCTGTAATACCATGCGATCTTATCTTATTTAGCAGTTTCATGCACAGCACCTTGTCAAAGGCCTCTTGAAAATCCAAGTAAACAACATCCACTGACTCTCCTATGTCTATCCCGCCTGTTATTTCCTCAAAGAATACCAGAAGGATTTCCCCTTAAGAAATCATGCCGGCTTCAGCCTAGTTTATCATGTGCCTCCAAGTACCTTGAAACCTCATCCTTAAAAATGAACGCTAACAACTTACCAACCACTGAGATGAGGCTAAGAGACCTGTAATTTTCTATCTTTTGCCTCCCTCTCTCCTTCAAGAGTTGAGTGACATTTGCAATTTTCCAGTCCTTCTTGAAAGATCACTACTAATGCATCCACAATCTATTCAACAACCTCTTTCAGAACCCTGGCGTGTAGTCCATCTGGTCCAGGTGACTTATCTAAGTTTAGACCTTTCAGCTTCCAATTCACCTTCTCAGTGATGGTGACTACACTCAATTCTGGCCCCTGCCTCTCTTGAATTTCTGTCATGTTGCTTGTGTCTTCCACGGTGAAGAGTGTTGCAAAATACTTATTCGGTCCATCCAGCATCCACATTACTGCCTTTCCAGCATAATCCCAAATGGCACAATTAAAGAAAATGTCAGAGTTTGTGTTATAAGAATCATTATATCCATCCATCAAAGAACAAGGTCACTCTTGTATCCTGTATTGATAAAAACCATTACAAATCCCTGAGTAAAATAAGTATTGATTTATTCTATTTGAAAATCAGAGCAAGAATGCAATCTCATTTTTTAAAATTATGTGATATTGTAACTGATTCAAAAAGGGGTCTAAAACTATGATGTAACTCACATTTCACTTATTTTGGAAGCAGGCACACCACATGACTCTGTGGCATAATTGGATCAAAATATAAACAAATACAGATATAGAAAAAAAACAGCATGTTCAATGCCTGAAGATACATTACAATTGGGAATTGGCAGCAAAGAAGATGAGGTACAGATCAGCTAATATTTTATTAAAAGGTAGAATTTGGTCTAACGATCAAGTCATTTGACTTTTCTTCCTTATGTGTAACGAGAGAGCGATGGATGGTGGTGAACCCAAGTGTAGAGTGAGGTCTAGAGTTAATTTAGACTCAGACTTGAAATAAACAAGATGACACAAACTCAGACCAAACCACTTAAACTGCCTACTGCCATCAGTCTGCACCAGGACCATGACCCTCCATGCCACTACCATCCACGTACCTATCCAAACTTCTCTTAAATAATAAAGTCGAGCTTGCATGCACCACTTGTGCTGGCAGCTCATTCCACACTATCAGAACCCTCTGAGTGAAGAAGTTTCCCCTTATGTTGCCCTTAAGCTAGTCACCTTTCACGCTTAACCCATGACGTCTGGTTGTAGTCCCACCCAACCTCAGTGGAAAAAGCTTTCTTGCATTTACTCTATCTGTACCCCTCATAATTTTTTATATCTCTATCAAATCTCCTCTCAGTCTTCTACCTTCCAATGCATGAAGTCCTAACCTATTTAATTTTTCCATATAACTCAGGTCTGTGTTATTATTCCCTCACAAATTGCCATTACCAAGGAGAAACTAAATATAACCATGTAATGGTATCTTTTCTGAACATGTATTTTGAATATCTGTGATATTAACTGAAGCTGAATGATAAGAATCTTCATGATAAAAATCATTATTAACTGCAGGAATAAAGGGCACAAATAAATTAGTTAATCTGTGGATTGTTTATATGTTACATAATTTGGTCCTTGCGTTGTTCTGGACAATTATTCCAATGCTGGACAACCTTGACATATCCAGCTCTCTGGACAACTTGGTCTACCTTCAGAAGGAATACTGCTCAGGGAATTACATAACTTGAGCAAATATGATCTGGAAATTGCATTAGACAGGGAAATGTAACTCATGCCAGGGAATGATGAGACTAATTTCCTAAGTGAACGTTTGCACTCTTCCCTCTGTGGTGTGTCAGTTTTTCGGGTGGGTAGCACAGGATTAAACAACACTGCTTGATCTTCACATGAATATTTACGTCTAGGTCACAGAATAAGAGTTAAGGGGTGTGTGGATAATGTGGGACAAATGGATGTTTGGTGAATAGGTGGTATGGAAATTGGTTGTCAGAGGTAAAGGAAGGAGGGATTATGCTAACTTGGCAGATCAGATGGGGAGGGTGGATTTTTGTGGATCTTGAGGTAAGCATGTGAAACCTATGAAGAATGCTTGCTGGCACGTAGTAGCAAGTTTGAGGATTGGGGAGGTATAATGGAGAAGATGCATTAGGGATCCTCATGGAGGAATGACCCGTCCCTGGAATGGCAGAGCAGTCGACTTTATCTCCATTCCCATAGTAGCAGTAGCAGCAGCCTTGCCTCATATCTCACACTTATTTCTCTGGAAGACCACAGAAAATTCCAAGGTGACAGTTACTCCATCCTGCCAGAAGTGATCAGTAACGCAGAGCCAGCTAAGAAAGAAACAATTTTCAAAGCAATAGTACAACATACAATGTTTACTTACTCCAAATGATAGAGGAAAAGCAGGGTTAGTTGAAGAAGACTGGGAGGAGGTTCTCTGGGTGCATAGGCAATCGCAGCTGTATGATCTGTTACTATGCTGGAATTCACGTGATTTCATATAACTTGAAAATGTTCAACAAATGACTATTCTTAATAAGGCAATCACTGTTTAGATGAGGGATGAAGTCAAAAGTCATCTATCAAAATGCTACCCAGGGTTGATAACAAGAGCTAACAAGCAATCAGACCCTTAAGAGTCCTGCTCGTTGTTATTTCTCCTATGCAGCTCATCTATTTTAGAGACAAAGATGTGTTGCAGCTTAGGACCTCTTTTTGACTACAACAGAAATTCTTCAGCTCTTAATGAAGCTGAAGAAAGTTGACTGTATTTTCCAATAAAGAAAATATGCGTTTACAATGTATGCTGTTGTATCATGTCCATAATCAAGCATCAGAAATTTTCTGATCACAAAAATGAATAAATATGGATAAAATCTGGGCAAAATTATGGGACATTAAATTTAATAAATTTAAAGGTCAAGTAACTTTCTTGGATAAGAAATGTTCTGATCACAAAAATGAAGTAGGATAAAATTTGGGGCAAAATTACAGGGCATTAAATTTAATATATTTAAAGGTCAAGTAACTTTTTTTAAAATGCTTGTTCGGGTTGTATTCTAGAAGCAGAAAATATAACCAAAGCCAAAGGTAACATTGGGATAAAATGACTCATCAAGATTACAAAGTAACAAAGTAGCTCTCGGCACTGTACCGATCTCAGTTTCAGACATCCAAGAGACTGAAAATCAGTGACTGAAAACTGAAAGCTTATATTACACAAAAATAATCCACAGATCAACTGGACTAGCTAAAATGTTAAAAAGTTATGTAAATTTAGCTCATTTTCGTATGTAATATGCATAAGGTGAAGATGAAAGAGTGGAATACGGATTCAGGCAGGTCTTCATGTATTAAAAGGTTAATTAGCTTGCACAGAATGAAGCATCTCCAATGAAGGAATAAGAGGTTGAACAGCCGGGCAACAATTAAATGTGATCCCACCACCAGCCGTATCTTCTTTCCCGCACCTTTCTGCCTTCTGCTGGAATCGTCCTCTCAGTGCATCCCTGATCTGCTCCTCCCTCCCAACACGACCTTCCCCCTAAATCTCACCTCTTCACCACCATCCAGAGCTGTAGACAAGCTCTCCCACGCGGGTCAGGCAATCAAAGTCAAAGGTCAAAGTTTATTGTCATATGTATGTGTGTACACAGGTACAATGAAAATCCTCTGCAGCTGTATCACAGGAATATTAGATTAGATTAGATTACATTAGATTCATCTTTATTGTCATTGTGCCGCGTACAGATACAAAGCCAATGAAATGCAGTTATCATCTGACCAGAAATGCAAAGAATAGTGTTATTTTCAAAATAACTGAATAAAAAGTAAGTGCTACAGCACACAAATATAAAAGTACTGAGACAGTACAATATAGATGCAATACTGCTTAGCACTGTGATGAGAGGTTCAGCAGTGTCACAGCCTCAGGGAAGAAGCACTTCCTGTGCCTGCTTGTGCAGGAGCGGAGGCTCCTGTAGCGCCTACCCGATGGGAGGAGAGTAAAAAGTCCATGGTTAAGGTGAGATACATCCTTGATGATGCTTTTTGCCCTGCCCAGGCAGCGTTTATGGTAGGTGTTCTCAATGGTGGGCAATTGGGTGCCGACAATCCACTGGGCAGTTTCTGAACATATCATCAGATTAACAACATCCACAAGAAAAAAGTAAACAAAGCTAAGTCCATTGTCGCGCCAAGTGATCATACTGTAGCGAATGTAGTGAATAGGGTAGTGCTGATTGTTTCAAGATGCGAAAGATGGAAGATAAGTACCCACTGCAACTTCTTATATCCCAGTATATTCAGATTTCTTTCCTACACCATGAGGCTACCCGCCAAGATACTTTCAATGGTGCATCTATAGATGTTGGTGTGTTTGGTGACATGCTGCGTCTCCTTAACCTTCTAAGAAAATAAAGATACTGATGTACCTTCCCTGTGATTGCATATCCGGCATGTGCTAGTCCCAGGACAGGGAATCCAATACTTTGCACTCAGGAATTTAAAGCTGTTGACCATCTCCTTCAACGATACACCAATACTGACTGGCGATTGTTCACACTCCTTCCCCTTTCCTTCCGCACCCCCTCCTCTTTCACATGCAAATCTTCCTGCCTTATTTATTGCATCAATGCTCCTGATGTGGCCTCCTTGACATCAGTGAGACCAGACACAAACTGGGCAACCTCTTCACTGTGCACCTGCACTCTGTCCTCCATGGGAATTGGGAGTTTCTGTTTGAGAGTCATTTTAATTCCCTTTCCCATTCCCACATCAATATCTCTGTCTTCAGCCTCCTCCATTGCCTGTGTGAGACTAGGCACAAACTAAAGGTAGAGTAGCTCATGTTCCCCTGCGTATTCTACAACGTGACGAGAAGAATTTGAATTCCCCAGTTTCAAGTAAACTACTCCCCCTCTATCCCTTTACTTTCTCCTCTTCATCTACCCAGCTTTCCCTACAATCACCTCAGCCCCATCTCCATGCTTCTTTCCCCTCCATCTGCTCATCACTCACTCAGTCCTTTCACTGGTTTCCCTCTCCCTCTGTTCGAACTTGCCCTCACCGCCTCCCTCTCCCAACAGATTCCGTCACTTTCAGCCCTTTGTTGCCTCCATCTGTCACCTCGGAGCTTCTGTCCCATTTCCACTCTCCCCTCCACTATCTGCCTACCACCTCTCCTCACCTGGATCCACCCACCCCTTGCTCCACCCCTTTTTATGCTGGCTACCACACCTCTATCATTCAATCCAGATAAAGGGTCTTGACCCAATTGTTAATTGTCCATTTGCCCCTATTAATGCTGCCTGGCCCACTATGTTCCTCCCAGCATCTTGTGTGTTACTCCAGATTTCAGCATCTTGTGTGTTGTGCATTTGCAGTCTCATGTCAATGATTGAATTAGGTGGTTTAACAGACAAGAAGTGACATAGCTCGTGGCTTCATAAGCCCAGAAATATGATTATGTTACAATACATCTAACACAGTGTAGTGACTCAGGCCCTTATCCACACTGACCACCAGGTCCAAATTTGGACGTGGAAGGCCTCAATCCTCAAGCCTCGAGGACTGAGCAATGGTCGGGCCTTGCATGGTGTACTGTACTAAAGAAGCTCTGCCCCCGAAATATTTCTGAAAGTTCTGAAAGCTGGCAGAATCCCACCATCACCAGTTGTCAGGCATGAAAAACCACATAATTTAAATCATTAGGGCTCAGCGAAGTAGAGGGTGTATTAAAAGAGTGCAGGTTAATAAATCTATTCTGTTTTCTACTTTATCTTCCCTCCCCTTCCTTCTCTTCACTCTTTCCCTACTTTTTTCCTCTCTCCTGTTCTCTAGCCCTCTTTCTACTGTCCCTCTAAATCCCTCACCCTTGCCCCAGGGCACCCCACCAGAGACCAGCCACTACTTCTCTCACTGCTGGCACACAACAGGACAACTCTGTAACATGTTCCCCCAACCCCACCTCTCCTCTCTGACCCCTGCAAAACCCAGCAGCCCATGTTCAGCCATTGCCTCCAAAGCCTTGAGAAGGCTGCAGCTGCCTGATGTCGGTAGGCCGAGGTTGCCCACTGTGCTTATGAGTGACGGACCCTGCTGCAGTTTTTGCCAGAAGATGAAAGCATATTCAACATGTCAATGCAAGAGCTGGAGTATGGCCAAGCTCAGCTCCATGGCCAATGCCAGCTTGTCAAAATAGATCATCTACTCTGAAGTGTTTCTCAGGAGAACCAAATGCTCAGAAGATACCCTCAAAGCCTTTGTTGATAAAATGAGAATTTCTGGCACAAGATTTCTCAACAGTTGGAAGGATACCTACAGAAGTACCAAGGTTTGCCAGTCTCTCCAGGAGCAGATGGCCAAGAACAGGAGACAAATAAAATGCACCGCAATCCAAACATCCCGCTCACCAGCTCCAGATATGGCCAAATCTACCTGAGTCTCAGCCATCTCTCACATAACACATAACTGGATTGGAAGCAGGTTACCTTGGATCTCTAGGGGTTATCAAACAAGATGAGCTGATGCCATCTATCTCTTCTAAGCAGATTGTGGGAGGAGGAACCAGTGGGAAGTGGAAACAGTTGTGTATAAGCCAACTTCTGTCCTTTGTGAAACCTGTGCCAATACTGGCCACAAACTCTGACAGAACAATGGTCAACGTCCTTGACTGCAAATCTAAGGTGCCACCCACAAATCAATGTCCAACACCAGTCTGGTTTGTTGAAGTCATTTGTGTGAAACCTCCCAGTGGAGAGGGAGCAGGCGGCTGGTAAGCATGCTGCAATGTGCCTGCTTTGATTGTGCAGGAGTTGTACAGCTGTGATCCAGTATAGTGATACATGTGTGAGGATCTAGTCAATCATCTGAGATTCCCTTTTATTTTTTCTGGGATATTTGAATGTTACCTGGCTGTCATGATTGATAGAGTTAGTTGTTAGTTGAGTGATAGGGTATACCATGGAGCAGTGTAGACATCAAGTAGTGCAATTGCTGGCAATTGGTATTTAATCCCAGACAATGCACGCAAAGTCATTTAACCTTTGTTTCAATTATAGGCTTCATTATCACTTCTAGTCCTCCTTCACTGTGAATCTAGAGGACGTCCGAGCTCCTTGTGTTGGAAATCTTCTCTGCTCCCTGGGTCTCTTTAGCTAAGACATTGATAGCAACATCAAAGTCACTCAGATTTTCAAAGGCTATGCACTGACTTCTGGATATAGTTAGAGACCAGGAGGATGTCCTCTTTAAAACTTCAATCAGCACTGGTTAATGGCCGGCAACTTCTGAAATTATGCTCCATGAACGTTCACTAATCCTATAAACATGGTGATTGGCATGGCTACAATGATGCTAATGAGCCAACACACAAAATTCAGGTGTGGCATAACAGACCAGTCTGGTGTATGTTTGAACAAATCAGATTTCTCAGGCACGGCCTTCCCTTGAGGGTTAATTGTCTTCAATCCCTTGAATATTTCTTTATACTGTATTCTTATTGTTTGTATTGCAATTCTTTCACCATATATTGCAGATTTAAGTGTTTGTAAGTCTAGGTGTTGCCTTGTTTCCTATTTCAAAAGGTAGTCCAACTCTTTTACCTCTTATCTACTGCAGTATAAATGTGAATAATTTGAACCCAAAAATTAATGTTACGAAAATCATCGCATCTGTCAATTTTTGGCCTACTCTTTGCTTTTTAAATAACTCCAAATCAACACTATTCTGTCTCCAGGATCTAAAATAACCATAATTCTACATCAAATTAAAAATGTCATATTGGATTACAGCCTAGAAATTGCTGTCTTTCTGGGCAATAGAGAGATTAATTGAGGTTCACTTCTCTGTTTTATGGGACACGCAAAGTATTAATTAACACTTGACTTTACCATGTCCAGTGTGTAGGCAAAACTGTTAAATATTCTTGTCAGCCAATAAATAGGAAAACACACTGATCCACATAGATTTTAATTAGGAAGTACTTAAACAGCTGATCTGGAAACAAAAGCACATAAACAGTGCAAAATGAGAATGGAGTTTTGAAATTTGAATCATGAAATGATGGAGCACAGAATCATGTCACTAGGAAGAGCTACCTCATTAGTCTTGCTCCCTCTGCCCTCTTTTCTGTAGTCCTGCATAACTTACATTTATCCAACACGATACTGGAAGAATTTTAAATGGATATGAAAGGAGTAACACGTTTTCTTGAAACAATACCTTCTCAAGAATATCATCTTGGGGATTGGCCACTTCAATCTAGGCTAAAGTAGCTTGTGGTAGCAAATGTTCCTTCTCAGTATAAGGCTCCCTTCATGTCTTGTCTCTGGAAAACTGCTCACTATGCTAATTAGATGAACATTGAGATATCTTCACATTAGGACCGTGCAGCAGAGTGACATCTGCCTGAGCATATTGCTATTACCTTTTTCATTTTCATTACCAGTTCCCTATAATTGTGAGCAACGCACGTACAAGATCATGATTCAGGTTTATGCTAGTGTGCTTCCAGTACCAAGACAAATGCACTCCTTTCTCATAAAGAGTATCTAACTGCACCTGCATTAATGAGATGGGCCAATTCTGGTGTTTGTGGTCCACGTTTTCAGAAAATTTAATTTCTCAGCGTGACATAAGGGAACCAAAGATTATATAAAAGTCAGGCTTTGAGAAGAGAGAGAGAGATAGAGAGAGAAAGTGATGCAGGCAGGTTTTGACAATATACAGGTCTTTAATATGCACATAACAGTACAGTACAGTGAAAAATAAAATCCGAATTTTGTATTTAGATTCTCTGGAATAATGATTCACAGTTGTTACATGCCTAGCTGCATTTAGCTCACTTCAACAAAAAGATGCAAGTGAGGAAATTTTGAAGTTTGTATGTATCTGAAATGTGACCTTGTTGCAAATATCTAATTTCCTTGAAACCGTTCTCCCACCTAAAATTTTAATGATGTGAGACTCCATTGTATGTTAAATTCTTTATAACTGTTACTTTTAAGGGTGACAACTGCAGAAGATGGTTATTGGAAATAACATCAGAGAATTCCGGAAATACTTGACAGGTCAGACAACACTTGTTGAGAGAGAAATATTTTCAGGTTGAGGACCCTTCATCAGACTTTTCGTCAACCTCAAACTTTAATGCTGTTTTTCTCTCCTAGGATGCTGCCAGACTTGCTGAATATTTCGAGCATTTTCTGTTTTTTTCTTAATATTCAGTGTATTAACAATTAACAATGTTTTGATCTGACTTTCAAAACCTTGACTACACCATCCATGTCCTTTTCCAACCTTCAGTGTCCTGAGCCAATCATTAACATTCCATCTCTCTGCAATGGCTCAGCCTGGCTCAGAATCAGAATCAGGTTTATTATCACCGCATGTGACCTGAAAATTGTTAACTCAGCAGCAGCAGTTCAATGCAATACATAATCTAGCAGAGAGAGAGAGAGAAAAATAAAACAAAACATAATAATAAACAAGTAAATCAATTATGTATATTGAATAGATTATTTTAAAAATTTGCAAAAACAGAAATACTGTATATTAAAAAAAGTGAGGTAGTGTCCAAAGCTTCAAAATACATTTAGGAATCAGATGGTAGAGGGGAAGAAGCTGTTCCTGAATCGCTGAGTGTGTGCCTTCAGGTTTCTGTATCTCCTATCTGATGGTAACAGTGAGAAAAGTGCATGTCCCGGGTGCTGGAGGTCTTCAATAATGGACGCTGCCTTTCTGAGACACCGCTTCCTAAAGATGTCCTGGATACTTTGTAGGCTAGTGCCCAAGATGAAGCTGACTAGATTTACAACCTTCTGCAGCTTCTTTTGGTGCTGTGCAGTAGCCCCTCCATACCAGACCGTGATGCAGCCTGTCAAAATGCTCTACACAGTACAACTGTAGACTCCAGACCTTCCCCCCACTTTTCTTTATCTTTTCCTTTTCCTCTACTAACTCTGCCCTGTTGGAACTGGAGAGTGATAAGCTTCAGAAAACACCTACATCTCCAGGTACAGACCTGTCTTGTTTCTCACAACTCCTTGGACCTTACATCAGAGGACCTCACAATAAACTGATGCAAGCTCCTTGCACATTGCAGCCTTGCCTTTTGAGGCGTAAAAGAATTTTTAAAGATGGAAGTGCTATCCAGATAAATAAGAAAGTGTTTGAAGACAAATCAGGGATAGTTATCATGCAGGTATGGCATCTATTTAGGAAGGTGAATAGTATTTTGGCCTTTATTTCAAGGTGTTTGAATTATCAGAGCAAGCAAATCCAGCTGCAAATATGCACTCCACATCCAGAATACTTGTGTGCAGTTTCATTCTCCTTACCCCAGAAGGAATATTCATGTCTGAAATGAGCCTCGGTCTCTGCTCAAACAATTGACTCCTGGAATGAGGCACCCATTTTCCTTGGAGAGATTGAATAGGATAGATCTTAATAGATTTCACAGATTGGTTGTCTTCAGTGCATTTCTACTTGGCTGCAGAGCCTGAAACTCAGGATCATGGTCCAAGAATGAGGGATAAAACAGTTAGATATGAGATTTTTTTAAAAAATACTCCACTCAGGAGATTATCATAACTTGGAATTCTTTACCCTCAAGGGCTGTTGAAACCTTGCCGATTTGTTCAGTTATTATTCAGACTGAATCTTATTGAATAACATGCAGGAATGAGGAGCCATATGGCTACTTCTGTTCACACTATTTTGCATTTATGGTTTTAATATTTTCGGAAAGAGAAAATGTATTCATCCATACTGACAATAATTCTTTCTCTTTCCAAAAACACCATTTTATGCAAATACAGAAAATATAAAATCTGTTCATTTATTTCCCTGTTCTTGGTTCAGTATCCAAACTGATTAGATGAAACAATAATTTCTCACAAATTAGTATTGTGTTTTTTTTCTCATGATAATAGATGACAAATGCAGAGCAGGTAAAAATTCCTTATGGTACACAACCATGGTCCAGAAGCACGTTGGGAGAGTATAAGTTTGAGAGATTTCCAGAGGAGGTGAGACCAGGCAAAGTGTTTTGATACTTAGTGGTGAGAATGTTCTGCAGTATCATGCTGAAGGAATGTTAGAGGGCTGGGATTTGATTTTTGCAAGACAGAGTTTCATTTGTTAAAGAATAAAAATCCCACTCTCTTCAAATATAATGACAATGCTAGGTTTGCTCCTTAGAGAACAAAGTGCAGCAAGTGTGGAGGGAAATTGATGAACATAAGCAAGTGAAGTGGAAAAAATGAGATAGCTGATTTTGTATAGGTAATCCTAATGAAAAATTTAAAGGAGCAATGAGACCAGCGACTGGGGTCCAGGAGAAAAGGGAGGAAAAGTGTTTTTCATGCATGGGGTAGCATCTAGATAAAGCAGGCGGTGTAAAGAAGCTGAAGGCAAGTGTATTGGATCAAATATATTCATTGACATGGGAGAATAAAAAAATTGAAATGAGGCTTATTTTAAGCAACAATTGTTTGGTATCATAGAAGGATAGGAAAAGTGTGAAATTGGTTGGGTGTAAAGAGGTGAGGTCAGAGGAAAGGAAAGATAAGAAGGACATTAGACTCCAAGAATAGTTGTAGCTTGTTTTCTTTGATACCTGTAAGTAAATGGAGATTAAACAGCAATTTATAAATTCTTAACTGGGAGATTATACAGTGAATAATCTATACAAATCACATTATCTGAAATTAGCATCAGATGTAATTGAAAGAATTTTGCAGTGTATGTCTATTTACTTTCTAGTATTGGCAATAATCAAACCTCTCTTCAGGCCTCAGAGGAACACCTGATAGAGAGAACATATTGTATTTCATGTTGCCCAGTTTCCACAAAAACAACCACCTTGATAATTTGACAAGGTTACACAAAGGAATAACAACATTTTCAGCATTGCTTAAAGTCAAATAATTGAATGTATTGAGATTCAGCTGAGTCGTTAGGGTTTTTTGGTCCAATTTGCCTGTGATGAAGCACCTAATTTCAGATCCCAGATTACACCTGGCATGTTCTTTTATTTCAGACTGGGCACTAGACATTTGCCATTATAATGTTGATTTGTTTTATATTACTCTTCCATTATGATTCAAGGTTTATTTCACACTGTGGGAAAAGAGCTGTACCTTTTACAGAATTAGCAGATGCAGTGCCTCAGGTTTTAGAACATGAAGTCAGAATACCTAATTTCATTTCTCTTTTTTGACATATTTTCAAGCCCTCTTATAGCCAAAAGAGACATCATTTTCATTCCGTCCATTCTGTTGTGATCTGACAAAGTATAATGTTTACAACTAATATCCTACAGCTCCATTATATTAACTCTTACATCTTAAATGCTTCAGAATTTTTACTTGCTTTTAACTTGAAGTTTGTTGAGGTTTGCACTTTGGGGGTTTTCTGCCTTTATTCTTTGAAGATCGGTTGACAACACTGGCCTGGATTAAGCTCTAGAAGTAATAGTATAATAATAGTTATTCTAAAATTGTAAGCAGTAGATCAAACAGACTCTTCAAGAATTCAGACATGCACAATTAAACTTCTGGAAACCCAGAAGTTGCTAGTTTTGGTGACCTCCTGCTCACAAGATTTTCCCTAATGGTGCTGCATTTAATGTCGAGAGATATAGAAATGGGAGTACTTACAAAATACAATATATAGCAAGTCAACACAGAAGTCAGTGTAAAAGTTGGTTCATCTTAATGGTGTATTTTGAACCGTAGCTATGGTATATCTTAATTACTGATGGCCTGAAATTTTGCTTTGACAAAATGGAGCAAAATCTGATCACAAACAAAAGAAAATCTGCAGATGCTGGAAATCCAAGCAACACACAAAAAATTCTGGAGGAACTCAGCAGGCTAGGCAGCACCTATGGAAAAGAGTCTTGGGCCAAGACCCTTCAGCAGGACTGGAGAGAAAAAGATGAGGAGTAGAGGGGAGTAAGGATGTGGGGGGAGGGAAGGGAGAAACTGTGAGGGAGAGGGGTGAAGTAAAGAGTTGGGAAGTTGATTGGTGAAAGAGTTACAGGGCTGGAGAAGGGGGAATCTAATATCCCAAATACTCTATATTGCTGTATGCTGTATAATTCTATTTTATACTGTGTATCAATGATTTAGATGATGGAATAGAAGGCTTTGTTGCCAAGTTTGCAGGTGATATGAAGATTGGTGGAGGGGCAGGTAGTGTTGAGGAAACAGGAAGGCTGCAGAAGGACATAGACACATTAGGAGATTGGGCAAGAAAGTGGGAAATGGTGTACAATGTTGGAAAATGCATGGCCGTGCACTTTGGTCGTAGAAATAAATGTGCAAACTGTTTTCTAAATGGGGAGAAAATCCAAAAATCTGAGATGCAAAGTGACGGAAGTCCTTGTGCATGACACCCTAAAGGTTATTTTGCAGGTTGAGTCAGTGGTGAGGAAGACCACTGTTAGTATTCATTTCAAGAGGTCTAGAATACAAGAGCAGGGTTCTGATGCTGAGGCTTTGTAAGTCAGTGGTGAGGCCTCACCTTGAGTATTGTGGACAATTTTGGGCTCCTTATCTAAGAAAAAATGTGTTGGCATTGGACAGGGTCCAGAGGAGGTTCACATGGATGATTCTGGGAATGAAAGGGTTGTCATATGAGAAACGTTTGATGGCTCTGGGTTTGTACTCACTGGAATTTAGAAGGATGGGGGGAAACCTAATTGAAACTTTTCGAATGTTGAAAAGCCTAGACAGTGTAGATGTGGAAAGGACGTTTCCCATGGTGAGGGAGTCTAGGACAAGAGGACACAGCCTCAGGCTAGAGGGGTGTCAATTTAAACCAGAGATTGGGAGAAATTTCTTTAGCCAGAAGGTGGAGAATTTTTGGAATTTGTTACTACAGGTAGCTGTTGGGTGTATTTAAGGCAGACAGCAATAGGTTCTTGATTGGACACGGCATCTAAGGTTACGGGGAAAAGGCTGGAGAGTGGGGCTGAGGAGGGAAAAGAAGGATCAGCCATGATTGAATGGCAGAGCAGACTCAATGGGCCAAATGTCCTAATTTTGCTCCTGTGTCTTATGGTCTTATAGTCTAAATCCTTCAGATTTTAGTTCAATCTACACACATATGAAAAGTAAGAAAAAATAATGCATCGATGATTCCTTATTTTCCTCTTTGCCTTCTGTTTTACCAAGGGTCATCTTCTCCACACGATAGTTATCATCTTACATATTCTACCTTCCTCATTTAGGCCACTGAGAATTCAGGAAGTCCTTTACTTAAAGACTGATGAGAATATGGAACTTGCTTGTGTAGTTGAAGCAAACATAACAGGTAAATTTAAGGGAACACTGGACAAGCATATGAAGGAGAAGAATATAGGACAATGATAGATGTAGATTAAAATGGACGGGAGGAGACTTAAACAGACTACATGTTGGCATGGGTTGTGAGGTTGAGTAACCTGTCCATGTGTGGTATGTCCTATGTAAGCCCAAGAGAAAGCTCTACAGGGTTCATTAAGGAAAACCCCCTGTTGTTGGAATAGATCCCCAGCAGAAGGCACGTAACAGTACTCTTTTTCATTTCTTTTTTTGTAGTTTATTTTTTGATTGAATTTCATCATCAAACATTTCCATAAGATGTATTTCAGATACTGTATGTATATATATATATCTCATCTAATCATATTTGTCACAAATCTCCACATAATATTTATCTGAGGTATACGCTTATGGAAAGGAGAGGAAAGAAAGAACAATCAAAAGAAGAAAACTATGTATATAGTAGGGAGTGATCTTTTTTTTTTACAACATATTCATTAACTTGTGAGAATAAAATCAGGCCTATGAGGTGTTATGTAGTTAAACCATTTTTTCCAGCATGAATAAAATTGTTCCAACTTATGATTAACAGATGCTGTTATCTCCTCCATTTTGTAAATGTCCATTGTCTTTTTCATTTCTAATAACTGTCACTCCCAGTACAGAAGATCACAGAAAATACATGAGCAAACACAAGTCCAATGAGATGAGATAAAATAAGGTGAGCTTTATTTGCCACATGTACATTAAACATCGAACCATACAGTGAAATGTGTCAAATGCATCAAAGTAAATCAGTAAGGATTGTGCCCGTAAGTGTCACCATGGTTCTGGCACCAACACGGCATGCCCACAACTCATGAACCTTAACCGTACGTCTTTTGAATGTGGGAGGAAGTCAGAGCATTGGGAGGAAATGAAGTGGTCATGAGCAGAATGTGGGAGGAAACGATGTGGTCATGAGGAGAATGTGGGAGGAAACGATGTGATCATGAGGAGAATGTGGGAGGAAACGATGTGATCATGAGGAGAATGTGGGAGGAAACGATGTGATCATGAGGAGAATGTGGGAGGAAACGATGTGGTCATGAGGAGAATGTGGGAGGAAACGATGTGGTCATGAGGAGAATGTGGGAGGAAACGAAGTGGTCATGAGGAGAATGTGGGAGGAAACAATGTGGTCATGAGGAGAATGTGGGAGGAAACAAAGTGGTCATGAGGAGAATGTACAAGCACCTGACAGGCAGCAGCAGGAATTGAACGCCGATCAGTGAACGCTGGTGCTGTAAAGGAATGTGCTAACCGCTACTCTCCCTCGCCGCCCTCAATGAATGGCTACTTTAAAATCAATGCCATGAATTACATTACCCACACGTTGATTTCTATATAAATAATGCCTTATGAAATTGGATTTTATAAGGCTGAAGTTTTCTCCATTTGGACTATACAATGGAGAACTCTACCAATGCTGCCATCCTGGACAAATTTTCCTGTATGTGATCCCAAATGACTATTTTCGATCTACCATCATGAAACAGTTACTGTCAATTTAATCCCATGTTAAAGCTGAGCATAATGAACAATATCAGGGGCACACAGGTAATCTTTAAAACCATATTTTTGCTGATGCACGTGTGCTCTGCAAAACCCTGAAATCCAACATGTCTATTACAGTTTTAGCAGGAACAAAGAGCAACAGACAGGAACAGAACAAATGGCCGTTAATGGAGTAGAAGAAGAAGAATAGTCCTTAACTGGGCAGTGAAGTTATTGGGGCACTGTCACGATGGTGTTTCCGTAGCAAGCTATTCTTGTTTTTACGAGGCCGAGTTGCTAGCTCGACGCTCAGCCCGACTTGGATTCGAACTTGGGAACCTTCGCTCTGGAGTCCGGCACTGATATTATTGTGCCATCAAGTGGGACCATTAATAGAGTGAAAACATAAAATTCCCAAGTAATTTTATGTAGCGCCTCAGGAGAGGGAGAGCAAGTTAATACTTTGAGTGAATGACTTGTCATCAGAAATGGGAGTAGTACACTAATGTACACAATTAATGGAAGTCAGCAAGATTCAAGCAGGATTTAGAAAAACAGATGGACAAGACCAGAAGCATTGCTCCTGATGGATCCTCCCACTTGCCTGCTTATAAATGAAAGGGAGACAGATAAAGGGGTAGGTGGGGTAAAGGAAGAGAGTGTGCAGGCATTTTAGAGGCAAAGTAAGTGCAAGGTCAGTTCACTTGTCTGAGTGCTACTGGTACCATGTAACCCAGTACTACCTGTCGCATGGTCGGGTGGTTGGCGACTAATCCGGCTCCCCCACGAGGCTTGCCTGGTGAGGAGGGTGGCGAGACACCCTGCAGGATGAAAAACAAGACCTGTCAAAGGGTGGATGAACCCTCTCGTAGGGTCAACGGCCATCTAGCAAACACGTGCTGTGAAGCTCGGAAAGGGCATCCCTTACATCGATGCTTGGTCTGGACATTCACTGCAACAGAACTTCCCCCAGACATCTTGGACCCCACCATGCTGCTGGATCCGGGAGGGGATGTCGAGAGGGTGGGTCTGGACCTGTGCAACCCCCTACTCACCTAAAATCCACTCACGCTCACACTGTTCCTTTCTGAGGAGTGGGGTACCATCCCAGTAACAGACTGAAAGGAACCATCATCATCCTATGGGATGGATAGCCAGAAGCAGTGCAAGAAACAGACACAACTTTAACATAAGCAGATGAGTGGAAAGGGGATGATGGCATGGGCTGGAAGAAAGGCATTAGTCTCATTTTGCTACGCAGTCACGAGGAAATCTGCAAGATGCTGGAAATTCAAGCAACACACACAAAATGCAGCAGGCCAGACAGCATCCATAGGAAGAAGCACAGTTAACGTTTCGGGCCGAGACCCTTCGTCAGGACTAACTGAAAGAAGAGATAGTAAGAGATTTGAAAGTGGGAGTGGGAGGGGGAGGAGGAGATCCGAAATGATAGGAGAAGACAGGAAGGGGAGGGATGGAGCCAAGAGCTGGTAAGTTGATCGGCAAAAGGGATACAAGGCTGGAGAAGGGAGAGGATCATGGGACGGGAGGACTTGGGAGAAAGAAAGGGGGCGGGCAGTGCCAGAGGAAGATGGAGAGCAGGCAAGGAGTTGTTGTGAGAGGGACAGAGAGAGAAAAAAGAGAGAGAGAGAGAGAACAAGGGAAAATAAATAAATAAACAAACGAACTAACAAACAAATAAATAAATAAGTGATGCAGTAAGAATGGGAGGAGGGGCATTAACGGAAGTTAGAGAAGTCAATGTTCATGCCATCAGGTTGGAGGCTACCCAGGCGGAATATAAGGTGTTGTTCCTCCAACCTGAGTGTGGCTTCATCTTGACAGTAGAGGAGGCCATGGATAGACATATCAGAATGGGAATGGGACGTGGAATTAAAATGTGTGGCCACTGGGAGATCCTGCTTTCTCTGGCAGACAGAGCGTAGGTGTTCAGCGGAACAGTCTCATTTTGTCTCATTTTGGTGTCTAAATGACATGGCTAACTTCATTTGCTAGTGCATCTGTGCATTCTGTACATCTGTGAGATCATGGAGGCTTCTGGATTCCTGGCAAACAGCAACTATGTACATATGCATATTTTTTCCAAACAATTTTTAATTCCTTTTTAGTTGGACATCTCAGAGAATAAATGGTTAACAGTCTTTGCATTTTGCTGTCATTGGTTTTCCCGTGTTTTACAGTGGCTTTGAAGTACTTTGGGAGTTTGTTTTCTGATGTGAAAACTGTTTTTCACATTAATAGTGACAATAATGACATCCGTCATGACTGATTACAGTTTATATTGAGGGGCTGGAGTAATAAACAGAGTAAAACACATTCAAGCATTTTATAGAAAGATAATGGATAATAAACAAATATTAATAGTCTTGTTTGAGGAAAGTTGCTTTGAAGTAAATATGTGCAAATTCACAAGAATAGTTTGTTTTCAAAAATACTCTTCTAAGATTTTGTTGTTGAAGCCTGGTTCTGGTTTCACTCTTGTCTTAACCCCTCCACCACCAAAAAACCCCACCTTCTGCCCATCTCTTCCCCTCTCTTCTCACTTCAAAAATAACGCAGAGGCTTTTGGCCTTTCACCTCCGCAGGCACTGATTTAAGGGAAGAAAGCTGCTCTACAGTCTGGACTACAATTCCTTAGTTCCGGAACATTTGCAGCCACAGTTTGCAACAGCTGGCAGAAGGACTTCATCTGGATTGGGGGAATAGGTAGCAATGAATTCTGACTGTATTCATGTGAACGGTCAGACAGAAGGAGCCCCCAAAACAATGACAATCTGAAACACAGGTGCTGGGTATATATGAATCATAAAGAATGTTCTACACTAATGCAGAAAATACAGGTTAAAAAATGAAGTACTTTTTTAACTGTGCCATTTCGACAGTCTACATTTCTCATTCAGTTTGGAGCACTTGAAGCTCTGAGGAATAATCCAGGCAATCTTCATTACAAGATACTCAAAGGACCTTATGAGCCTTAATTCACAGTGTTCAGATTTTGCTAACAGCAGAGCGAGCAGGTTAATATGTAATAGTTCTCTGTAACCGCTGAGCATTCTTCAACAGCTTTTAGATGTCAAAGGACCACAACTGTTGGGTTGAGAGCAATCTATTGTCTCCTGTGTGCTTAAAGCTTCATCTCCTCCAGCACAACACTTGAAAGTGATGAGGTTGTGCATGAAATGAAGAATACTTTGAATTAATCATTCCAGGACAAAATCTCACAAATAGATTTAGCCTTCGACCTAAAGTTTTAAATTAAGCTACTATTTAACAAAACATGCCCAAAGCAATTGAATTTCACAGGCTCTGCCACCAACATGTAACTGATTTAGTCCTCTGACTGAAGATAAAATTCTAGATGCATTTGCCGATTGATGGCCCCTTTTTTGGTGTGCTTAAATATCTTCATCTTTAGAAATCCAGTCACTCCCAAAAAAATCATGAGATTTGTCACAGGCAAATGTGGAATTTTTAATTAAAACTCAGAAAGAAATGTTAAGATGGGATCTGTGCTATTCCCAATGGGACCAAGCTAACTGTAGCACAGCTACCAAAACTTTGCTGCCCAGCAAACAAAGGGCAGTATAATTAGGTACATGATGGTTAGCTTGATCATGGTGATTAAAGACCATAACTGTGAAACAGGTATGAGTCATTAAATTAACATTTCCTCATGACAACCAGACTACATGAGCATGTACTGTGCCTGATATGGAAGAGAGGAAGGCTGCAGAGGAGAGGAAGAGAACTTGGAGATTGATTGGAAGTGATGTTCTGGTTCTGATGAGGGAAATATGCATGAAAGCTGATCATGTGTACTGAGAGAAGGGCCAGTCAATCCGAAAAACCGATAAGAAGAACGAGGTGGGAGGCGGCATGAGCAGTCTTACTCCGGGGTGAGAATCATACAAGGTCCAAAGCTGCAAAATATGTTTTCGACCATAAAATATTGGAAGAGATTAGGCCATATGGCCCATGGAGTTTGCACCACTATCTCATCATGGCTGATCCATTTTCCCTCTCAGCTCCAATCTCCTGCTCTCTCCCCACATCCCTTCATGCCCTGTCTAATCTAGAATTTATCAATCTCTGCCAATGACTTGGCTGCCTGTGTTCAACAAATTCCACAGTTTCAGTATTCTCTGGCTGAAGAAATTCCTCATTTCTGTTCTGAAAGGACGTCCATCTATTCTAAAGTTGTCCCTGCTGGTCTTAGACTGCCCCACCATAGGAAACATCCTCTCCAAAAAGTTAACAGTTGTTTAAAGGCAAGACCTGGCAATGAGTATTTTTATTTCATAGAGATACAGTGCAGAATTGACCCTTCTGGCCCTTTGAGCCACACCACCCAACAATCCCCTGATTTAATCCTGCTCTAATCATGGGACAATTTACATTGACCAATTAACCTACCACCAGTACATTTTTGGACTGAGAGGAAACTGGAGCACTTGGAGGGAACCCAGGCAGTCACGGGGAGAACGTACAAACTCCTTACAGTCAGTGGCGGGAATTGAACGTGGGCTGCCTGCACTGTAAGGCATTGTGCTGATAATTATGCCACCGTGCTGCCCCTTGCTTCTATAGGAATATTAATAGTCAAGGCACACAACTGTGTCTTTCATGAACATGAGAAATTCTGCAGATGCTGGCAATCAAAAGCTACACGTACCATATGCTGGAGGAACTCAGCAGGTGAGTCAGCATCTATGGAAATAAATAAACAGTCCACATTTCAGGCTGAGTCTCTTCTTCAGGACTGGAAAAGGAGGAGGAAGACACCAGAATAAAAAGGTGGGGGGAGGGGAAGGAGGCTAGCTGGTGAAGCCAGGTGGGTAGGGAAGATAAAGGGCTGGAGAGGAAGGAATGTGATAGGAGAGGACAGTAGAACATTGGAGAAAAGGAAGGAGGAGGGGACCCAGGGAAAGGTGATAGGCAGGTGAGAAGAGGTAAGAGGCCAGAGTGAGGAATAAAAGAAGGGAGGGGGAGGGAAATTTTGTGTGTTATTTTTAATTTTTAAAATTTTCTTTATGAATTGTGTCCCTCGTGCACCAGAGTTCACCACACTAATGATTTGACCCTCTCCAATGGTCACCCAGTGGTCAAGGCTCCAAAGAAGGTCGCTCATTGACTTTCACCTCCATCATGTTGCTCCATCTTGACTTATGAAAGAGTTGTGTTCTTGGGAAAAAAAACTCATTCAGCAAAAATGGCTCGACATAAAAGGCTTTTTCCATTATTTTCCACGTAAAAATTCCGGTTGTGGTCAAGACCTCCAAGAATTTGGTAAAAAAAATCACTTTATAAACAACTAAATCTTAAATTCACACGAGAAATATCAGGATACTCAACAAATGAAGCATAGAAAATGCTGATAGGGTAACATGGTGTGAATGTTTTCTTGCGTGGGAGAATCTGGAATTTACAGGTCACAATCTCAAGATAAGATTTCAGTGATTTATGGTTGAAACAAATCAATTTCTTCTTTCTTAGGGAACCATGAGTCACTGAAGCTACTGTGATGGAGAAAGTGCCAATAATTAGAGAAAGCACAGATAAATTAGTACAGAAAGACCTTGAGTGCAGAGAATGAAGACAACAGGAACCAAATACCTGTGACTTAGGGTCTGCCAACCAGGTCACCTCTGAGTCCAGTAACTGGAATGATAAAAGTGCAGGAAGGCTGAGGCTGGGTTGGAGTTGGGGCCTGCAGATCACCGCACTATTGGCACCCGAAGGAACAGCAGAGACTGATACAGTTCGGGATCAGCAGTGCCGCAGGAGCTTCCAGTCAGCATTCGACTGCCTTAGGGACTCCAGTTCAGGATTCTTCCGTCAGAGTTTACTGCCAAAGCCTTCCCCATGAGCGGGTATAGCTGCAAGGCAGCGGAGGTTTGAAATTAGAGATTTCCGTCTCCCAGCTGAGCTGCCAACAATGGCTGACAAGTCTCATTTGTCCAAAGCAATTGGTTTTAAGGTGACAGTAACCAGCCTTTGCCCCTTCTCCTGACAATATAAATGGCTCTGCCAGGCTCAGTAGCTAAGCCATACACGAAGGCCAGGAGCTAGACTTGGTTGTCAGAGGCTATTTGAGGTGCACGCCATTGAGAGGAATTAAAAGATAGTGGGAGCTTATTTCCACTACCACCCCTGGCTATAATAACCTTAAGGAAACTACGTTTGTCTTATGTCTAATATAAGACATTATCATAAGCATATTGAACTACTGAAGAGGGTAGATTTGATTTGTTTCTTGAAAGTTCTGGGACAAACATGAAATATCTTGAACACAACATTCACTAACAATATACAGTAACATAAAATATTAGACATTAATAATAATGGTAATTTAAAATAATTATTACCAAATGTTCTATTACTGACATGTGCAATAATATTTAAGAAATAATCTTCACCTATGTGTATTCAATAATACTGGACTGTATTGTGCCATTGTGAATTAAGAATGCACAGGAACTTGTAAATCTGAGGCCTCGGCAGTTATTTTACATTCTGGACTAGTGCACATATAATGACAGGTTTAATTAATAGAATATCATTTAATGTTTGTTATTCATGGCACCTTAATCAAATGTTGATACGTTTCCTGAAACAAAGAGCCACTTTCGCTTTTCCATTATTGGTGCATGCAGCAACGTTTATTTTCTATTTCAGTCTGAGAACCGTATTTTACTGAGTTAATGTTACTGTTTATTGAATCGGCAAATCATTCCATAATGTTAACATAATGATAAGAGCAGTAGAACAGGAATATTACTTTGAGACAGCATTGAAAGGCTCTGACATATACAGCCCTTGCATCTGTTTTTGCATTGTAACTGCATGACAGTTCTAAACATTATGAAACATTCCCAATATTGTTGACGTTTTTGTCTTTTTTTATTAACTATTTATCATGGATTTTCTTCTTTTTATTAATACCAAATATATTCCCAATATGAAAAACACAATAATTAGGTGTTCTTTGCTGCTTGTGAGAGTTTTTTTTTAATTTATAGCGATTGCAACCAGTGAACTATATTATTTGTAACATAAACCTGGGAATTAATGGCCACTTAATAACTTCCAGTTACTTTGTCTTTGTGATTTTATCTGTTGAAATAAATGTAGTTTCAACATTCCAGCAATAGACCTTCTCCCCTTGGAATTTCAACACCTCTCCAAAGTCCAAGAACAAGCTGAAGACTCTGTTCTTTTCCTCACTAAACTAGAGGCCTGCCATTATTCAGCAGTTCAGGAGAGCCAGAAGAACCTTGGAGCAGCTGGTTTACCAGAAGCCAGGTTCATCCACTGAAACAAAGTCTGAGAAATTCCAATCTCCCAGATTTATGGCAAGGGACAGGCTTAATCACCAAACAGGAATGTTGGAAGTTTGGGACATCTACAAAAACATCCACCTTCTGACCTGAAATTCTATAAGTGCCAATCTGATAGATGATCTGGCCCATTAATGCTCAGAAATAATTACATGGAACATTACATTTTATTCAACATGTTTAAATTATGGTAATAAAATTCTAGATTTTATAGGTTATCCAGGAAATCCCTTTTAATTTCTCTTCATTTACAAATAATTACTCTTAATCCATACCTTGTCTCCACTAGGTAAAAACTAGGTTAGGAAAAAGTATTTAATTATATTTAATATTTTTATTCAACTAACTGAACAACTAAGGTTATTTAGCTCATTTCTATTGCTTTTCAATTTTTATCATAACCAGATAATTTAAAATGTTTTTCAATGCCATCCATTGGGGATATGTTTAAATGATTCCTTGTTCTCTACTAAATGATGACTATTTCCTTTAATTGTCAAAGGATTACCCTTAGAGCCCACAATGCATATTTGTTAAATAAAATCTTAAATAGCTTTGTACTGCATTTGTGGTCAGTATTCAACTGACAGGACAACACAACTAAAGCATGGGAATAATTTGATCATGTGTAGCTTTTGTAAGTGTCATGGGAGCCAAAAGGTATCCCAAAACTGCAGAGCACTAAACCAGTAATAGAGTTTTATAATGTTCTCCTCGCACCATTACAATTTAGCCATCTATTCTCATACATGTGCCAACCATGGATAACAGCTACAGTACATAAGATTTAACTCACTACGTTTGAAAGCAGAGAAAGCACCTAATTATTTGCAAACCATCTGGCCATGTATACAAATTTACTGCAATTACTCTGTAATTTTCTTTTAAATCAAACAATAAACCTATTTTAAAAGTCAGAAGGCTTCCCTAATGTGGGGAAGCTATTCAGATAAATGATGCTGTTGGTAATGCAAGCCAAATGAATCATAATGTTCTTGTGTTTATTTCATATTATTAAAAAAAATGAAAGGCTTTTAATTAATGGAAATAAATGTTTGGGTAGACTTGTCTTTAAGAATGGGTTCAATATATTGATGAGACCAGAAATATTCATTTCCATTAGTGAGCACTACAGGCTCGCTACTGGAAGTTTGGCCAGGTGGATTCAGAATTGGCTTGCCTGCAGAAAGCAGACGGTCGTGGTGGGGGGAGTACATTCAGATTGGAGGGTTGTGACTAGTGGTGTCCCACAATGATCGGTTCTGGGACTTCTACTTTTCGTGATTTTTATTAATGACCTGGATGCGGGGGTAGAAGGGTGGGTTGGCAAGTTTGCAGACAACACAAAGGTTGGAGGTGTTGTGGATAGTGTAGAGGATTGTCGAAGATTGCAGAGAGACATTGATAAAATGCAGAAGTGGGCTGAGAAGTGGCAGATGGAGTTCAACCCGGAGAAGTGAGAGGTGGTACACTTTGGAAGGACAAACTCTAAGGCAGAGTACAAAGTAAATGGCAGGATACTTGGTAGTGTGGAGGAGCAGAGGGACCTGGAGGTACATGTCCACAGATCCCTGAAAGTTGCCTCGCAGGTAGATAGGGTAGTTAAGAAAGCTTATGGAGTATTAGCTTTCATAAGTTGAGGGATAGAGTTTAAGAGTTGTGGGGTAATGATGCAGCTGTATAACACTCTGGTGAGGCCACACTTGGAGTACTGTGTCCAGTTCTGGTCGCCTCACTATAAGAAGGATGTGGAAGCATTGGAAAGGGTACAGAGGAGATTTACCAGGATACAGCATGATTTAGACAGTATGCATTATGATCAGAGATTAAGGGAGCTAGGGCTTTACTCTCTGGAGAGAAGGAGGATGAGAGGAGACATGATAGAGGTATATAAGATATTAAGAGGAATAGATACAGTGGATAGCCAGCGCCTCTTCCCCCAGGGCACCACTGCTCAATACAAGAGGACATGGCTTTAAAGTAAGGGGTGGGAAGTTCAAGGGGGATATTAGAGGAAGGTTTTTCACTCAGAGAGTGCATGGAATGCACTGCCCTAGTCAGTGGCGGAGGCAGATACACTAGTGAAATTTATCAGACTACTAGACAGATATATGCAGGAATTTAAGGTGGAGGATTATATGGGAGGCAGGATTTAAGGGTCAGCACAACATTGTGGGCTGAAGGGCCTGTACGATGCTGTACTGGTCTATGTTCTATGAATAAGATTAGCTAACTGACAGAACAATGTAGTCCCGAGGAAATGTAACAATTTAAGATATTTGGTCCTGACTTCAAAATTAAGTTTTAAATCCAAGTCCCCATCAGACCCTAAGTAGAGACAAACAAACCTTCGGAGTGGTGCTTCATGGAATAAAAATATTAATTAAGGTGATCCTTTAATCAACACGACTGAAACAGGTTATTATCACATTATAGAAGCTCAGCTGCACAAGTTGATCTCAATATATCCTTCAAGCTCTACCTCAAGAAGTATTTCATTAGCTATAAACCACTGAGGAATGTCCTGAGATCAAGAACGGTGCTATATAGCTTCCAGACTTTATTTCTTAGATTCAAAATAATTAAGAGGAAATGTATCCACTAACCTTTGAAATAGAGCAAGATAGAAATACATGCCAGTACAGTTGATTGCTATTGCTATTTTGCACTGTCAAGGATCTATGAATATGCTGTGCGTCACAAGCTGGACTACTAGAGAGGGAGCATTGAACACGTGTAATTTTATTCCTGAAGAAAATATATTCTTACAGGATTTTTATAACATTAACTTTTATTTATATTTTTCCTTGCTGTTATCTCTTCTTAATCCAGTATTTCTTTTACTCTGCTTTTTTTTTTTACCTTTAACCGACTTGCTCCATTTCTTTTGGTTCTATGTCCTTAACTTTCCTCCCATAATTTACATTGACCATTAGAGTGGACGTGCCTAAGATCCCAGTTGCGTAGCATCTGCACTTTATCTTGTATGCCCTGTTGATGATGTCAGTTTGCACTTATTGTCCAGGAATGAAACATCTTGAAGGCTGATGAAAGCAATCCTTTCACTGTGAGATCCAGCCAGCCATCAATTTCTGGACCTTTGGAGCCAGCATTGCAATTTCTGCACTCAGTTTGTCTTTTCCTGAGGACAAAGCAACACGTTGTAATGAGGAGTGTATGCAGTACATGTGTATCTAATTGGGAGTGGAGAAAAACATGCAAGGTCCCCGAATATCAGGGATGAACCAAAGGAATAAAAATGAATGAAGTGGAAATATTTTCCCGATTAATATTAAATCCTTGTTTCATGCGAAGTAGCAATTCTAGACCAAATTTGAATCTCTGAAGGATGTTCGATTGCTGTGCCAGGGCTTGGATATTATCACCTCCTACAACGTGAAACCAAGCAACATAGGTGACGACAAGGTTTCACTCCCAGCTGAGCTCTATGCCTTTCATGCTTGCTTTGACCATCAAAACACGGAGGCACCTTCATGAACCCCCACAACCCCTGATGACCCTGCGATTTCAGTCTCTGAGGCCGGCCTGAGAGCATCCTTCAAGAATGTGAGCCCACAGAAAGCATCCTCCCAGAAAGGGGACCTGGTCAGGTTCTAAAGATCTGTGCTGATCAGTTGGCTGGAGTGTTCACTGATACCTTTGACCTCTTGCTTTGGCAGTCTGAGGTACGTAGCTGTTTCAACCAGGCTTCAATTATACCAGTGCCTAAGAAGAACATGGTAGCCTGCCTCAATCTCTGTCAGCCACTTGCACTTCCATCCACTCTGATGGAGTGCTTTGAGAGTCTGGTGGTGAAAATCATCGTCTCCTGCCTGAGAAATGACTTGGATCTGCTTCACTTTGACAGCTGACAATAGGTCAAGAGCAGATGCCGTTTCTTTGATGCTTCACTTGACACTGGAATATCTGGACAGCGAAGATGCATACATTAGGATCCTCTTCGTTGACTCCAGTTTGGCATTTGGTCCTATCTTCCCCTCGAAGTTAATCAGTAAACTTCAAGACCTAGGCCTCAATAGCTCCTTGTGGAACTGGATCTTTGACTTATTCACTTGCAGACCCCAGTCAGTTCCGGTTAGCAACAACATCTCCCCTACAATCACCATCAGCACAGGCGCATCACAAGGCTGTGTGCTTTGCCTCCTGCTCTACTCACTTTATAATTACGACTTACTGATAACAACATAGGAGTACCATAGTATCCAAAATATTTAATAACAGAAACATTCTTCAGAGAATATTATTAATGTATGTTTTCACTGTTTTCAGACACAATCCTGTTGAAGTATGAATAATGACTAAAATCTGGATAGTTTTCTTTTAAAAATGATCTTCTCTGATCCCATACTTGTGAAATACGTACATATAAACAGAGGGTTAATAATTAGTGACATAATCTGTAATAGTAACTAGAGCAGTCTCAGAAGTTCCGATGCACATTAGATGATTATGTAGACACAGACAGGATACCGGTATTCAACCAATGTTCAAATGTTCATCTGTGCACAAGTTCAGCAAGGACCTGGAGCCATTGCAATTTGTCTATTGTCATAATAGGTCAACGGCAGACGCAGTCTCTGTGGGTCTTCACATGGCTTTAGACCACCTAGACAACACAAACACCTACGTCAGGATGCTGCTCATTGACTATAGCTCAGCATTTAATACCATCATTCCCACAATCCTGATTGAGAAGTTGCAGAACCTGGGCCTCTGTACCTCCCTCTGTAACTGGATCCTCCACTTCCTAACCGGAAGACCACAGTCTGTGCAGATTGGTGATAACATATCCTCTTCGCTGACAATCAACATTGGCGCACCTCAGGGTTGTGTGCTTAGTCCACTGCTCTACTCTCTGTGTACACATGACTGTGTGGCTAGGCATAGCTCAAATACCATCTACAAATTTGCTGACGATACAACCATTGTTGGTAGAATCTCAGATGGTGGCGAGAGGGTGCATGGGAGTGAGACATGCCAACTAATGGAGTGGTGCCGCAGCAACAACCTGGCACTCAGCGTCAGTAAGATGAAAGAGTTGATTGTGGACTTCAGGAAGGGTAAGACGAAGGAACACATACCAATCCTCATAGAGCGATCAGAAGTAGAGAGAGTGAGCAGCTTCAAGTTCCTGGGTGTCAAGGTCTCTGAGGATCTAACCTGGTCCCAGCATATTCATGTAGTCATAAAGAAGGCAAGACAGCAGCTATACTTTATTAGGAGTTTAAAGCGATTTGGCATGTCAACAAATACATTCAAAAACTTCTATAGTTGCACCATGGAGAGCATTCTGACAGGCTGCATCACTGTCTGGTATGGAGGGGCTACTGCACAGGACCAAAAGAAGCCGCGGATGGTTGTAGGTCTAGTCAGCTCCATCTTGGGCACTAGTCTACAAAGTACCCAGGACATGTTCAGGGAGCGCTGTCTCAGAAAGACAGCGTCCATTATTAAAGACCTCCAGCACCCAGCGAATGCCCTTTTCTCACTGTTACCATCAGGTAGGAGGTACAGAAGCCTGAAGGCACACACTCAGCGATTCAGGAACAGCTTCTTCCCCTCTGCCATCCGATTCCTAAACAGAGCTTTGGAATCTATCTCACTTTTTAAAATATACAGTATTTCTGTTTTTGCACATTTTTAAAATAATCTATTCAATACACGTAATTGATTTACTTGTTTATTTATTATGTTTTTTTTCTCTCTCTCTCTGCTAGATTATGTATTGTATTGAACTACTGCTGCTACGTTAACAAATTTCATGTTACATGCTGGTGATAATAAACCTGATTCCGATTCTGAAGTTTCATTAATTGAAACTGATATTTCAACATTAAAGCACAACCAAAACTAGACTCAGGAAAATCAAGCATCAGACATCAAAGTTGTTGGTGAGCGCAACAGGCCAGGCAGCATCTCTAGGAAGAGGTACAGTCGACTGTACCTCTTCCTAGAGATGCTGCCTGGCCTGCTGCGCTCACCAACAACTTTGATGTGTGTTGCTTGAACTTCCAGCATCTGCAGAATTCCTCGTGTTTACCTCAGGAAAATCAAGCAATTTTGTTTTGGCCTTTTTTTTTGGCACATGTTCTGTGCTATGTTATCATCCATTTACTCAATGAAGCCCTCTGTCAATTTTTTCTTGCTTTCTGTGATTATCTTTATTTTATAATCTATTCCTTTAGATTCGTCCCCCTTTTACGTTTTCTTCTTTTGCTTTAGTTTTATTTTCTCTTCAGCAACTTTTAAAAGTTGGATTTGTTTCCTCCAGCACTGATCATCTTCATTACTGTGTCTTATTTTGGTATCTTTCTATCATTTAATCTGAGCTTCTCTGTCTCTCTGGCCTCATGGCCTTTCTCACATTAAAACTACTCCTGTGAAATAGGCCATTATCCCTGCAGATTTGTACCAGATTTCACCCACTATCTAGCAAATAAGACCGAATAATGCCTGACAAGTCATTAAATGAGACCAGATCCCCAACACCTTGCACAGGCAGCAAATGAAATATTAGATGCCATGAGCATATTGATTCCATGCCTCATCCTTCCTCAATATAGATATATCATTCAAGAAAGACTAATGCCTTGTATAAACCTTGTATTTCTCACTGTTGTAACAGAGGGCATCACCTATTTTAATGATGTATTTCTTCAGTGTTTGATATATTTCTGTGACTGAGCTTTGATCAGATCAAACATGCCACCATCAGTGTTCATATCTTTTAAGTGATTGAAAACAGTTCATATAGAGTGTAACTCCTTAAATGAAGGCACTTATTACGTGGATAAAATTTAGATCATGTTTTAACTCCTTGTAGGACTTAGAATTGTATCCTTTTCTACATCTACATGAAATGCTGTCGCAGGAAAGCAGCATCCATCATTAGGGACTCCTACTACCAATTATGTGCTCTCTTCTCACTGCGGGCATCAGGAAGAAGGTACACAAGCTTTGGGACTCACACCACCAGGTTTAGGAACAGGTACTATCCCTCAACCATCTGGCTCTTGAACAAAGAGGTTAACTTCACGTGTCCCATCGCCCAAATGTTCCCACAACAAATGGACTCACTTTCAAGGACTCTTCGCCTCATGGTCTCGATATTTATTGCTTATTTATTTATATTATTGTTTCTTCTTTTTGCATTAGCTCAGTTTGTTGTCTTCTGCACTCTGGCTGAATGTTGGGTGGTTGTTCATTGATTCTGTTGTAGTTACTATTCTATAGATATGTTGAGTATGCCTACAAGAAAACGAATCTCAGGGTTGTATATGGTGATATATATGACCTTTGATAATCAAATTTACTTTGAACTTTGATCCCTTAAATTCATTATTGAATTTATACTGCATATTTAGTACATATTAACAGAATGGACCTTCAAATCCTTGAGCCAGCTAATAAGTTCATGGCTTATCTGATGAAAACCTCAATGTTGCATTCCCAGCAGTCTGTGGCAAACTTTCATCCCTTGCTTATCGAGTACCTATCATAAAAATATTCAAAGATTAACTGCTAGACTACACAGGAAACCAAGATAGTAATTGTCATCAGTGCCTGGTTTGGGACATCCACATTCTTGCATGAAACCTGCACTTGCTAACACTTACGGGATAAATAACAAAGATTCTATGCTGAATTTACAAAACCCAGAAGACTCTGCATCATTTTAATGTGAACAAATGATCTGAATTGCAGAGGTTAATTCTGATTGATTGTCCTTGACATGCATTTACTATATAGGACACAAACAAATTCCCATAAATTTGAGATAGAGCCAGGTTAGTCCGGACAGAAGTATAGCAATGCCCTTTAGTGTTCTGCCAATACTCTCTGAGGAAGCAGTAGATTTTGTGAGAAAATGCAATCACTCTCACTTGAGCACTGCAGATCAGTCACAATCTAACTGCCATGACAACTGAGATTTGAGACTTTCCATGCTTTAGTTCCCATATGGTGATTGCTCTGGTGAGGTTCCTGGTTCAACCTCCGGCATCTCCAAGGTTGTATTTTCCTTCACAACATACCTTGTTATGAACTTGCTCTTTATCCTTTAACTGTACAGCCCTTCTTTTGATAGCATTTCCATCTATTCTACATTGTTATTGTTTTACCTTATTCGAGCTCAATTCACTGTGTAATGGTTTGATCTGTTTCCAGTTTAAGGTGGTGCTACTGAAGGCCAGCAGTAGTTCAAAAGGCAAGAAATTCGACTAAAACCATTATTAATAACACATTTTCTGAAGTAATTTGTGATAATCTATCACCGCAAACAATGAAGAGGCAAGGGAATTTGAGGGAACAGTCGTGCTGGTGTGTTGCAAAACCTATGCAAATGGAGTTGGAGTGAACGATGCGGAGAAGAGGAGTCGAGACAGAGAAGTGTCAATGCCCGTCCAACTAACCTGGGTGCGAGGCTGAATCTTTCTAAGCCTCGAGACTGCCTTCTTGCTTGGCGGCAGAATCTAGGTCCAGAGCAAACTGCTGGGTGGTGCGGTCTAGGGCCGAAGCGTTTTGCCGTGGTGGCACCTGGGTCCAGATGTGAGGCATGATCCACTGTTTGGACAATTTAAAATGCTGGCTGAGATAAACTGGAAAGGCAAGGTGTCAGGACCGGAGGTAAAAGTCGGGCCAGTTTTGCTTGCTCTCTCACAATGTTCACTCCTCTCTCCATGACACTGAGGCTGTGAGACTACGGCTGCTGCACTGGTGTCTGAGAGTTTTGCAGTGATTTGCCCCACTAATATTCGATAATGAACTCAGAACTGAGGCCTGGGCCTACTCTGGGCTGCTCTGGGCTCCAGGTCTATGGACTCAATATAGTTCGGAATGCTGTTTCTCATTTCTATTGTCTGCATGATTTGTGTTTTCTTTTCTCATTGGGTACGTTGGGTGCTGGTCTTATTTCTTAATTGGGTTCTTTCTGGTTTCTTGCTTTGTGGCTGCCTGTAAGCCTCTATCGAGTCCAAAACATTTTATTTGCCTTGAGGTTTACATCGAATTCTGCCTTCAGTCTGATAGACATCTCAGAGGAGCTTCCAATAATTTAGATTATATTCATAATTTCCATTTTGTGTGTCTTTCAAGCATTGTTCTTAATCTATTTTAACCAAGTTTCTAAGATGCTCCATTGCAATTTCTTTGTACTATTCATATACCAAGTAATCTAACAAGGGACTTCATATTTAAACAAATTGTATCTGATCTACACCACAACCTCGATCATTTTAATTAGCCTCACCAACAGAATTAATCAAAGCCTTAAACACAGGGCTCACTGGATTTAAAAGTCTTATCTATTCAGAAATACAATTATGCTAACAAACTCAATTACATGCCTCAGTTGTTTTTCAAATTACTGCTTCAAATTAAAGCCTGACCAGATTTGGCTTTTTGTAAAGTGAAATCATGACAGGTTTTTTTGAATGCTTCAGATGCTGTTTAGTGCTACATTTAATATTTTCATAGAAAATGTGTGTACATACCCCTTATACTACAAAAACTTCTACAACAGGAAAGAAAATGAGTGTTTATTTAAGTAAAGGAGTTCTCCTCACAACTTCATAATAGTTTCATATTTTTGTTAAACACCTTGGAAAGAAAACGTAATTGGGAAAGTTCTGCAATACCAGAAGCAAAGTTGCACTAATACATTAAAACAAAACATGAACTTTCCATCATTTTTACTCCCCAGAAACACCGTTAAAAATATATTTTACACATTCTAACAAAGGCCCAATCAGAATTTTATTCAGGATCGATCAAGATCTTCCTTCTATCTTTAGTTGTCCTTGAAAGAGTAGTGAAGATACATTTTCTTGCGTCTCTGCAGTCAAGATACACCCACGCAATAGTGAGGAATAAGTTTGAGAATTTAGACCCAACAACACTCAAGGAACAGAATATATTTCCAAATCACACTGAATTGTCCAACTTCCAGGGCATCCCACAGATAATGAGGTGCTCAGCCCTTTATCTTTCTGTAGTCGTCATGAGTTTGAAACCAGTGCTCTCCAATGCTTTCTGCCACTCTTTGTAGCATTGAAGGGATAAAATCAGTATTATTAAGCCAAAATTCACAGGTACTGATAACTGTATGACAGAAAGGGGCATTCTACAAATGTGATCGTAGACACTGAGTCCCAATAGTTTACTCAATAATTAATTGATCATCTTTCTCAACTCAAGCATGGATCAAAACTGTTTGGCTCCATAACTCCTTGATAGTGCATAAAACCACTATTTTGTCAGGGATAGTCACTTGTGAATTAGTAAGGTTCTTTTCAACCGTGCCGTAGGGTAAGAAAGGATGTAAAGAACAACTGATAATAGATTCCGTAATTCTAAATCAAGCCTGGCAGAAAATCAGTGATTTTTCATGTTGCTATATTGACTAGGCATTTGACTCTGTCCCACACTCATGGTTAACAGAGGTTCTAAAATATTTAAACTACATCCAATTTTGTGAAATTCCTGCAACATCTGATGAAACATTCGTATATGAAATCACTCTATCTATTAACAAACAAAAAAAAAACAACTACCGTTATCGAAATAAACCGAGGTATTTTCAAAGGCAACAATTTATAAGTCCTCTGTGATTCTCTCTGATTTACTGAATCGAATGAAAATTGAGTATCAAATCAGAAACAATGAACTATATTTTAAAACACTTTCTATACATGGATGGTTTGAAACTATATGTTCCTTCATCAGTTAGGCTTGAGCAATTAATGCAAATAGTAGAACTATTTTTGAAAGATATAAACATGAACTTTGGACTGGACAAATACAGAATATTAAACATAAAGAAAGATGCAGAGCTAACAGGATACAAAACAGAGTAGCAGGGTACAATACAACTGATGGATGAATATGAAACATTTATGTATCTGGGATATCAACAAGGAAAGAAAATAGATTATAGGAAAAAAGATCATAAAGGAAAAACTTTTGACAGAATTTACTTCAGGGCTAAAGAAAATCTGCCAAACAGAGCACAACAGTACAATTATAACAAAGGCAATAAACAATTTTCCTATACCTATGAGTATAGGAAAAATGTTTGTATATATATATATTTTATTCATTTACGGGACATTGGTGTCACCAGCTAAGCCAGCATTTATTGCCCATCCCTAGTTGCCCTTGAGGTGGTGCTGATGAGCTGCCTTTTTGAGAGCTGCTGCAGCTCCTGAGGTGTAGGTACACCCATAGTGCTGTTAGGGAGGGAATTCCATGATTTTGACTCAGTGACAACGAAGGAATGGTGATATGTCTCCAAGTCTGGATGGTGAGTGACTTGGAGGGGGATTTCCAAGTGGTGGTGTTCCCAAGTATCTGCTGTTCTCATCCTTCTAGATGGTAGCAGTTGTGGGTTTGGAAGATGCTGCCTTAGGAACCTTGGTGTGTTGTTGCAGTGCATCTTGTAGACAGTGCACACTGCTGCAACTGTTCATTGATGGTGGAGGGACTGTATGCTTGTGAACGGGGTACCAACCAAGTGAGGCCTTGTACTGGAAGGTGTCAAGTTTCTTGAGTACTGATAGAGCTGCAATCATCCAGGCGAGTGACAAGTATTCCATCACACTCCTGACCTGGGCCTTGTAGATGTTGAACAGGCTTTGGGGAGTCAGGAGGTGAGTTATACGCTGCAGGATTCCTAGAATTTGACCTGCTCTGGTAGCCACGGTGTTTACATGGCTAGACCAGTTCAGTTTCCTGTCAATAGTAACCCCAGGATGGAGATTCAGTGATGGTGATGCCACTGAATGTCAAGGGACGATGTTGGAGCCTCTCTCGTTGGAGATGGTCATTGCCTGGTACTTGTGTGTCTCGAGTGTTACTTGCCACTTGTCAGCTCAAGCATGGATATTGTCCAGGTCCTGCTGTATTTGATATGAACTGCTTCAGTATCTGAGGAGTCATGAATGGTGCAGAACATTGTGCAGTCAACTGCGAACATCCCCACTTCTGACCTTATGACTGAAGGAAGGTCATTGATGATGCAGCTGAAGATGGTTGGTCCTAGGACACTTCCCAGAGGAACTCCTGCAGGATGAGATGATTGACCTCCAACCACCACAACCATCTTCCTTTGTGTCAGGTTTGATTCCAACCAGCAGAGGATTTTCCCCTGAATTCCTATTGACTCCATTTTAGCTAGGGCACCTTGATGCCATACTCTGTCAAATGCTGCCTTAATGTCGAGGGCTATCACTTTCACCTCGCCCCTGGTACTTAGCTCTTTGGTCCATGTTTGGACCAAGGAGGTCATGAGGTCAGGAGCCTTGATGGAACCCAAACTGAGCATCTGTCAGCAGGTTATTGCCGAGTAGGTGCTGCGTGATAGCACTGTTGATGACCCCTTCCACTATGTTGCTGATGATTGAAAGTAGGCTGATAGGGTGTTGATTGGCTGGGTTGGACTTGTCCTGTTTCTTGTGTACAGGACATAACTGGACAATTTTCCACATTGCCGGGTAGATGCCGGTGTTGTAGCTGTACGGCAGCAAGTTCTGGAGCACAAGTCTTCAGGACTATTACCAGGATTTAGACTGGGCCCACAGCCTTCACAGTATCCTTTGTTTTCAGCTGTTTCTTGATATCACATGGAGTGAATCGGATTGGAAACATACTGATATCTGGGATACTGAGGACTTCTGGAGGAGGCTGAGCTGGATCATCTACTCGGCACTTCTGACTGAAGATTGTTGCAGATGATTCAGCCTTATATTTTGCACAGTTGTGCTGGGCTACTCTATCATTGAGGATGGGAATATTTGTGGAGCCTCCTCCTCCAGTCAGTTTGATTGTCCACCACCATTCATGGCTGGATGTGGCAGCACTTAGATCTGATCCGTTGGTTGTGGGACCACTTAGCTCTGTCTATAACTTGCTGCTTATGGTGTTTGGCATGCAAGTAGTCCTGTTTTGTGGCTTCACCAGGGTGACGCCCTATTTTGAGGTGTGCCTGGCGTTGTTAGCATATTCTTTTGGTCTAATATCTTGGAACAAAACCGGTTTGGAAAATTTACAATGAAAAGTAAGAATGGAAACGACAAATTTCAGAAAACCTTATGTGCATTTGAATGCACTTCGATTAATACCACCTATTAGAGGGAAAAGGAATAACAGACATTAAAAATATACACAATTGTCAGATAAAGTTTCTAAGGCTATACTTTCATCAACAAGAACACGAATCTGCACTCCACGCAAGCGTATGCAATTCTGATAAGTATACACCACAAAACTTCAATGAGGGTGCAACCCAGAAAAATGAAGACATTATCACTCTTAAAGAAAAAGTTAACCAATGGAAAAGCATGGCCCTCCATGGAAGACATGCCCTTGATCTGAGCAAACTAGATGTCGATAAAGAAGCATCAAACTCTGGGCTCAAGAGTTGGACACTCTTCCCAAAAATAGTGGGGTTCCTTGTGGCAATACAGGACCAGTTGGTTAACATAAAAAATGATCGAAAATACATAATAAATGACTAACAAATTCAAGTTGATAAATATAGGAAATACTGAGAAAAACCAGAAACAATCCATACATTCCAGGATCCTGTAGCAGTTTAACACAATCTGATTACTTACACAGGCAGAATCAAGTGACAAACATCATTCATCAAAATCATGCATTAAAATACAAACTCATAAATGAAATCACACCTTACTATAAATATAAGCCTGATTCAGTTTTAAAGTCATAATATCACAAATGACCGATCAGTTATTACAGATAGGGCAGTCCATAATAACTGTTCAGATATAATAACACAGGATAAACAAGCAAGAACAACTTATATAGTAGATATAGCCATTCCTAACACACATAACTTAGAGAAATCAGAAGTGAAAAACACCAGAAATATGCTGAATTAAAAGAGGAGATTGAAAATTTTGGAATTGGCCCAGTAGTAATATCTACAACTGGTATCATCCCAAAGACACTACACAATATCTTCAGAAAGCCACAATACTAAACATCACTAAAATAGTCCAAATGTTCCTAGCAATTGACAAATGAGCGTGCTTGGCTATGCCCATACTTCAGGTTTAACCAGCTTGAGCTGAGAAAAAAAAGTACTACTACTACTACCACTACTAGTAATAATAATAATAAATAAACAATAAATATTGAGAACATGAAATGAAGAGTCCTTGAATGTGAGTCCATAGGTTGTGGGAACAGTTCAGTGATGGGGCCAGTGAAGTTGCCCCCTGGTTCAAGACCCTGATGGTTGAAGGGTAATAGTTGTTCCTGAACCTGGTGGTATCATTCCTGAGGCTCCTGTATCTTCTTCCTGATGGCAGCAGTAAAAACAGAGCATGACCTGGATGGTGGAAGTCCTTGATAAGTCTGTTATTTGTCAAGTAGGGTGCTGTGCACAACCCTGATTTGATGGAGACAGACGTGAGAGCATGGAGGAACGTCTGGTGAAACTTCTGAAATGTCTGCTTTGTTGCTGCTGCTACCGTGTGGTCCAGAATCTCCGGAGAAGAAGGCCCCGAGTCCTCGGCTTTGCTTGTTGCTCGGCGGCCGGGGCGGGGTCGAAGCACTCGGCAGAGGATAATGCTCGGAGAGGCTGTGTCGGAGGGGCTGGTTGGAGGCTCGAAGTTTTCGGACGGACTCAGAGTCTGCTGCAGTCAAGTGCTTCCAATGGTGCTGCATCGGCGAGTTGGCGGCGCTTGGAGGTTCACGGTGGGGAGAGTTCCTCCCTTCTGACGCCAGCGTGAGATGATGAGTCGATCGGGACTTTGAGACTTTTTTTTAACATGCCCATGGTCTGCTTTTTATCAAATTATGGTATTGCTTTGCACTGTTGTAACTATGTGTTATAATTATGTGGTTTTGTCAGTTTTAGTCTTGGTTTGTCCTATGTTTCTTGTGATATCATTCTGGAGGCACGTTGTATCATTTTTTAATGCATGCATTTCTAAATGACAATAATCGAAGACTGAGTGTCCTCATAATCTAATGGATGCTGCCTTCCTGCAACAGTACTCCATGTAGATGTGCTCAATGATGGGGAGGGCTTTTCTTGTAATGGACTGGGTACATCTACTACTTTCTGTAGTCTTTTGTAGTTCAAGGGCATTGGTGTTTCCATATGAGGACATGACTCAACCAGTCAGTATATTCTCCACTACACATCTATGGAAGTTTGTCAAAGTTTTAGATGACATACTAAATCTTTGCAAGCTTCTAAAAATGTAGAGGTACTGCCATGCTTTCATCATAATAGCATCTGTATGCTAGACTCAGGAAACATCTCTGAAGTGATAACACTGAGGAAGCTTGTTATTTTACTTCATTTAAAATCTATCTTGAATAATTATAGAGGTTCCTTAGACTTAGTATTGACATTTGGAGTCTGCAGATATGAGGACGAATTATTCTTAAACCCAAAAATTTACAGAACATCTCACCTAGACAGTTTGAAAGCTAAACATACATTTGTTCCACAACTTTAGTTTAATTTTGGGTACACGCTTAAAACTGAAGTTACCTCTCTACATCCATTGAAAGATACTTTCAAGGTAAACTTTGATGTCATGCACAATGTATAGTTTTAAACTTCTGTATACGATACATCTTTTTTCAATTGTTTGCTGTGTACTGTGGCTGAGGAAATAACCCAAGTCTTTCCACAACACAGAAGAAAGCTTGATGATCCTTTTACATTAGATAAACTTATTTTAATCAATACTTATGGATTTGAGCTCACAGGAAATTTGAAATAAGGTTCAGATGTGGCGTTTAAGTACCATGAATTGGCAGTCCAGAAGGAAATGCATGAATGCTGGAGATCTCAAAGGGAAATAGCAAATTCTGCAAATGCACAGCAGGTCGAGCAGTATCTGTGGAGAGGGAAACGGGGATGCACTTTTGCAACACTGTCTCATTATCCTCTTGATGTTTGTCAAATGTTAACTGGCCTCTTCTTGTTCCATTGTCATTGCAAATGAATTCCAGGTTTGTAATGTGGTTTAGTAAAGATTTTCAGAACTTGCTATAGGAGTTCTCTGCATCCATTTTCAGCTATGTTTATACTTATGTGCCTTTTGCTTCAAATCACCCAAAATACATTAGTTATAAGCACTTTTCATTGCTCAGAAAGTGTCAGTTCACTACAATGAACAAGCAATGAGAAAGGGTGTTCATTCCATGTTTTCCAACCCAGCTGGTTTCAATGATATCTTGCAATATTACAGCCAGTTGCTGTAACCGCTGACCTGCATGGGTCCTGCATAAAACGTCACTTAGCATTACAGTTCCAGTTCACTAGCTGTAATATCTGAGAAGGCAGTTTACCCATTAATGCCAGTATTACCAGTTGTGAATAACTCCCTGCCCAACAACATGTTGTAAGATTTTGAAAAATGATAGAAGTTGAACATATTCTAATCATTCAATGCGGACAAAAGCAAATTTTTAATTCCAAATTACAGTTCAAAGATCGAAGTTCGAATTACATTTATCAAAGTATGTATATTATATACAACCTTGAGATTCGTCTCCTTACAAGCAGCCAAAAAACAAAGAAACCCAGTAGAGCCCATTAAAAAAGAAGACTGTCAAATACTCAATGTGCAGAAACAAAAACAAATTGTGCAAACAATAAAAGGAAGCAAATAACATTCAGAACTGAAGTTCATGGAAGTGAGTCCACAGCCACAAGGCCGGTCACAGCTGATCCAGGTGTCCGTTAGTTGCAGGACACAGCCTCAGTTCAGCACAGAGACAAGAAAACCTCACCAAGCAGCAAGGCGGACACTGGCCCATATCTCTCCTCCAGACCTGACATCCGTGACCACTTCAATTTAGTCCGCTGCTGAAATCAGCCAAACAGTGGGTCATTCATCAGTCTTGGGTCCGGGCTCTGCCGTTTCGGTATGCTGTCGGGCCTGGCACCTGCCACCTCGTTTTGGCCCATGCCTGACCTTTCCAATCCGGCCAGTGCTTAAATCAGTCTAAAATCGGCTTGTTGCTCACTCTCAGGACCAGGTCCCGCCACCTTAACTCTGCCTTGCCTCGGTTCTGCTGCTTCAGGTCTACTCTGAGTCTGCTCCAACAACAATGGCTCATTCCCCATTCTCGGGCCTGGGCCCTGCCACCTCGATTTGGCCCAAACACACCACACTGCAACTGTCCTGCACCTCCCCACCTTCGAGACTTCAGTCCATACTGCAACAATCCCAGGTCGTACAGGTGATTCAAAAGCTCAACTCCAAAAGGGAAGTTACAGGCTATGGATTACAGCGACTGTTTACTAGAAAAAGTGTGATTAATAGAGTAGCTAGTAGCTTTGTTTGCTGCCAGCAAGTCATCACCATCTTTCACCAGCGCCATTTTAAACTGGATATGTTATAGCTAATATTGGCTATCAACAAATCAAAACGTAAATGTATTTTCCCAGAATTTTGAGTTTCCCTTTCTTTGGACACGTAACATGCTGTCTTTCAAGGAATAATATGACTAGAATATTGTCAGTTGCTGTTTGGAGATTTGAATACAAAACTAGGAATGTTTCAGTTACAGGTAGTATTGCGAGATAATATATGGAGTAGTACTATATGGACAGCAATTGTCTACCTAATTAGAGAAGGACATTTATGCATTGAAAGTAATTCAGAGAAAGTTTACTCATTTTAATATCTAGAATGTATAGTTTGCCTTATGAGGAAAGGTTAGATAGGCTGATAAGGTATCTGCTCAATTTTTAAGAGAGTGAGAGAAGACTTTATTAAAACAATAAATCCTGAGAATTCATAACAGTAGGTTCTAGCATGAGAAGCCATTATTTAAAACATAAGGTGCTCCTATTTAAAACAGAGATGATATGAAAAAGGTCAGTAGAAGCAGAGTTTTGGAACATTTCTAAGAGAGAGTTGGATAATGTTCTTGATAAAAGAGGAGGTGAGAATGCATTGTGACACCACAGTCAATGAAGCTTGAAATGATGGAAACTGCAATAAAATGCTGAACATTCTCAACAAGAGCGCAAGCATATGCAAATAGAAATAAAGACTATGGGGCAAGTGTGGAGTGGGTTGGGTCAAGCACATCCGCCCATTTAAATAATTTTAGACAGGCATCTTAATTGCTGCCAGTGTGAAGTAATCAGAATGTTCTAACTGGAGTGACAGAAATCACTGTATCTGTAACTCATTCCGTTGTTCGGATGTGCTTCCTAATTGTACTTTCCTGATTCCTTAACTTGTACTCTGTAAGTGAAATGGCAGCACTCAACACAGCTCCTCTCATCCCACAAAACCCTCCGCAACTCTCTAATTTAAATCCAGATTTCTGACCAAAACACACACCCTAGCAGAATCCCCAAACAACATATGAATGCGACTTCCAATTTAACCTGTAACCAAATCTCCAGTTTGACCCCTGTCTGAATGTTCAAACCAAACCTTGACCAGCAACACTCTCTGCTGTCTGATCTTATTCGTATTCTCTGCAATGGCACTTCAATTGAAGTAATACCTGAAGCCACTGATGGTTCATCAGTGAATTTTGCAACGACAGTGTCATGATCAGAACTGACTTAAAACTGAGCATTACTTTTTAAAATACGAGACTTTATTGTCGCTAGACAATTGGTACTGGAGCATAAAATCATCACAGCGATATTTGATTCTGCGCTTCGTGCTCCCTGGGGTACAAACCGATAGTACTTAGTAAAAATTTAAATTATAAATCATAAATAGAAAATAGAAAAGGGAAAGTAAGGTAGTGCAAAAAAACTGAGAGGCAGGTCCGGATATTTGGAGGGTACAGCCCAGATCCGGGTCAGGATCCGTTCAGCAGTCTTATCACAGTTGGAAAGAAGCTGTTCCCAAATCTGGCCGTATGGGTCGTCAAGCTCCTGAGCCTTCTCCCGGAGGGAAGAGGGACGAAAAGCGTATTGGCTGGGTGGGTCGTGTCCTTGATTATCCTGACAGCACTGCTTCGACAGCGTGCGGTGTAAAGTGAGTCCAAGGACGGAAGATTGGTTTTTGTGATGTGCTGGGCTGTGTTCACGATCTTCTGCAGCTTCTTCTGGTCTTGGACAGGACAACTTCCATACCAGGTTGTCATGCACCCTAGAAGAATGCTTTCTACGGTGCATCTATAAAAATTAGTGAGGGTTTTAGGGGACAGGCCAAGTTTCTTTAGCTTTCTCTGGAAGTAAAGGTGCTGGTGGGCCTTCTTGGCAGTGGACTCTGTTTGGTTGGACCAAGTCAGGTCATTTGTGATGTTGACCCTGAGGAACTGAAAGCTTTTGACCGGTTCCACTTGCGCACCACCGATGTAAATTGGGTTGTGCGGACCGCTACTCCTTCCAAAGTCAACAACCAATTCCTTCAACAGCCATAAATGCCAGTAAATGGCAGGATTTGCATGTCATCAAAAGGAATCATGGAAGCAGAGCCAAGTAGAAAGACAAATTCAATTAAAAAAAACAGCATCCACTGAAAATCTGAAATAAAACATAAAATGCTGAAAAAATATCAGGTTAGGCAGCTTCAATGAAAAGAGAAACAATTAATCTTTCAAGCCTAAGAGCATAGGACATAGGAGTAGAACTAGGCCATTTAGCTCATCTAGTCTGCTCTACATCAGAACTAAGAGAGAATCGAGACCTGCCAAGGAGGCCAGAATATACAAATGTAAGGAAACTAAAGAAAGATGTGTCAAGCAAGGATGGTCAGTTTATAAAACTAGCTAAAAGAAAGAGTGAGTTATTTAAATTAGGAAGATTAAAGATGACAATTGCAGAACCATGGCTAAAGGAAAAGTGAGATGTTTTTCCTTGAGATTGCATTGGACCTCGTTGAGGCAGTACAGGAGACACAGACAGAGAAATCAGGCTGGTAAACTAAAATAATAGACAAACAGAAGCTCAGGAATACTCCACAGGACTGAGCATTGAAGAAAGCCAGATTATGAACATTGAATGCAGTAGACTAGTAAATCACTGCCTCACCGGAAAAGACTATTTAATTTGTAGGAGCGCCTGAAGGAAAGGGTGGAAAACTGCACTGCAATCCAGTGGTTGCTTGGGAAAATACCATACGATGGGGGAAAAACAGGAGAAGATGGAAGAGCACACAAGGAATTTGCGGAGGGAATGATCCACTCAAAGTGCTGGAAGGGAAGGGGAGGGGAATATGTGTCTGTTAGTGGAACCCTGTAAAGGCAAATGTCTATTAACCTTTTCGCACAGTATGGTGATAAAGTTTTGCATCTATTATATTGGGCTTTGATGCCATCTCTGTTACATCAAATACTGTTTTGATGTTCTTCACTAAGAAAGGTAGAGGGTGAGCAAAAATGCTCACTAGATTAAATAACACACTGAAAAGAGTGTTCTGGTATCATTATAGCAACACACATCAAAGTTGCTAGTGAACGCAGCAGGCCAGGCAGCATCCCTAGGAAGAGGTGCAGTCGACGTTTCAGGCCGAGACCCTTCGTCAGGACTAACTGGTTATTCCTGACAAAGGGTCTCGGCCTGAAACGTCGACTGCACCTCTTCCTAGAGATGCTGCCTGGCCTGCTGTGTTCACCAGCAACTTTGATGTGTGTTGCTTGAATTTCCAGCATCTGCAGAATTCCTGTTGTCTGGTATCATTATAATGGATTTATATTCAATGGTATTTTGAAGGCTGTGTTGACATCTCACTGAAACACATGCAGATCAGAGGGTTGAAAGGAAAGATGCTGAGAGTCTGTAGCTTCCAACCAGAGAGTCTTGTACTGTGGTCATAGTACCTGGATTTAATACTGGAATAATGGAATTTCATTCATTCAGTATGTCCTGATTCTTCAAAATTTTGTGCCTCAGAGGGCATTGAGTGCCAATCTACTGAGTGAATTTAAGACAGCGATTGATTGATTTTGAGCTTTAAGGGAATCAAGGGATCTGAGATAAGGAAAGAAAATAGAGTTGATGTAAAATTGAGCTATTTAATATTGACTTGTAGAGCTGGCTCAAGAGGTGTAGGGCCTAATACCATTTTTTTTTAATATTCTTAACAGAAGGAAAATAGGCAGAAAAAATTCTGGTTCACTCTTCTATAACTCCAGAGCACCGTCCCCTTTCCCATGACCTCTGCCCATGGAAGCTTACCGCTGGCCAGGAGCAGGAAGCACGGAGATGTTGGATGATGAAGACAGAAAAAACATACCGCAGCTGTTGGAATTTAGAATATCAGATTGACCCCTAGACTACTCAGTGTCATCAAGCTGTATCTGCTGAGGCAAACGGTGTAAGTTGATGATTTGGCTTGAGACCCTACATCGGGGCGAGAAGGAACAGAAAAGAATGCTTATACTTAGCAGTTCAAAGTTGAGAGGGGATGTAGAACAGAGGTTGGTGGCTGATGGATCAAACCAGATGGGGAGGGATTGATGGGCAGATGATGCCTGTTGGGAAAAGGCAGGTGAGACACTGGTTGGTTGGTAATAGGTGGAGCCAGATTGGAGGGGTGGGAATGATAGAAAGATGGAGCTGGGTTGGGGGAGGGAGGGGATGAGAGGGTTGAACAAAGGATGAAGTTGGCCATCCTTCTCCTGCTCCTAATTCCCAAGTTCTCACTTTATGAACCTTCTCTGAACAGCATTGTTGCACGAGACGTTATGTTAGAAGGAATTACTGAGATAGAGAGATATCTGAACATTGTAGTGAAATGTGTTCTATCTACCTGGGAGTTTTTGTTAAATATTAATTTAAAATATCAAAGATAGAAATGCTATCAGAGAGGCACCCCTCACTTCAGAATAGCTGTGTTAATTTGTGTTTGTTGGAGCCTTTGACCATGTGCCACATATGAGGTTGCTAAATAAGATAAGAGCCTATGGTATTACAGAAAGCAAAGAGTAACATAGAGGGGGCCTTTTCTGGCTGGCTGCTGATGACTAGTGGTGCTCTGCAGGGATTGGTGTTGGGTCCACTACTTTTCACATTATATTTTAATGATGTGGGTGATGGAATTGATGGATTTGTGGCCAAGTATAGATGATACAAAGATAGGTGGATGGGCAGGTAGTGTTGAGGAAACAGGGAATCTGCAGAAAGAATGGACAGATTAGAAGAATAGGCAATGAAATGTGAGATGGAATACAATGAGGGAAGTGTATGGTCTTGTACTTAGGTAGTAGGAATAAAGGCATAGACCATTTTCTAAATGGGGAGTGAATTCAGAAATCAGAGGTGCAAGGGGACTTGGAAGTTCTCATGCAGGATTCCCTAAAGGTTAACTTGCAGATTGAGTTAGTAGTAAGGAAACCAAATGCAATGTTAGTGTTCATTTCCAGAAGATAAGAATATAAAAACAAGGATGTAATGCTGAGGCTTTATAAGGTATTGGTCAGACCAAATTTGGAGCATTGTTTTGGGCCTCATATCTAAGAACAAATGTGCTGACATTGGAAAGGGTCCAGAGGAGGTTTACGAGAATGATCCCAGGGATGAAAGGGTTAATGTCTGAGGATTGTTTGATGACTGCGCCTGTATTTTTTGGAGCTTAGAAGCATGAGGGGAGATCTCTTTGAAACCTACAGAATATTGAAAGGTCTAGACAGAGTGGAATAGATGTTTCCAACCAGAGGGCACAGCTTCAGAGCAGAGGGACATCCACTTAGAAGAGAGGTGAGGAGGAATATCTTTAGGCAGTAGGTGGTGTATCTGTGGAATTCATCTGTGGAGTCCAAGTCATTGGGTATATTTAAAACAGAGGTTAATAGATTCTTGATTAGTTAGGACACAAAGGCTACTGGGAGAATGCAAGAGAATGGGGTTGAGAAGGAAAATAATCCTGTCATGATAGAATGGCAGAGCAGACTTGATGGCCGAATGGCTTAATCTGGCTCTTATGTTTTATGGTCTTCTAAGATCACGTGCTCAGGCTACTAGAGTGAGACCTATATCCACAACCTCCTTACTGAGAGTTAAAACAGCAACCTTTGACTCTCAGAAAGTGTGAGAGATAGGTAAAGCAGCTGCACAGTCTGGTTCTCATTTGAAGTCTGCCTACAACTCAAACTAAGTCTAGATTGTTTAGATGTGGTCAGGATGTTGTATTGTTATGCCATCTCTCACACACTACCTCTGCTGGCTCTAATATCACAGGATGAGATATTGGACTTTATGGTTACGTGTCTGAACAAGGACTGCATTAAAAGAATTATGAGTACTGGAGAAAAAAGTAAATTACTTCAAGGAACCTATGATTTGCATCGTATAATTTTAAATAAAATAAAACTTCTTTCTGATGTAAAATTCTATATCAACTTAATAATTTCCTTCCAAAAGTGTAGCAGCACCACCCACGCTGGCTTTGTGCTCTCATTTATTCTGTACATGTTCCATCAGTCAGTAATGATGCATTAGGTGACATTCTGTAAGGGTAGCACAACCAAGACAATATTAGATAAAAATTACGGCTGAGAAGCTAGTTTGATGCTATTTATTTTCATCAGCTAAAGATCACTTTCCAAAATGTCATTCTGTATTGGTCGATATTGTGTTTTCATGCTCTTGAAGATTCTTTTAATTCTTTGCCGCTGGTGCATACAAATCAATATGTGTGTATGGAATCTGTTCGCTGTTTCTAACACTTTTAGTTCTTTTCTTTTTGTGAAGCAAAAAATTAAGCTATGATAATGATATAAACAAAATTCCTCAAAAGAACACACACAAAATGCTGGAGGAGGTTGGCAAGTCAGACAACATCAATGAAGGGGAAAAACCCCTTCATCAGCTCAGTACAGGCCCTTTGACCCATGAGGTTGTGTCAACCCTTCAATCCACTCTAAGCCTGGCTGAGTTCCTACAAGAAATTTGTGTGTATCATTCAAGACTTGCAGCATTTACAGAATCTGATGTTTAAAATCCCTCAGATGTATATTTATAAAAATATAATTTGATTCTCCTTGGTTTCTTTTTCAATAAACCATATTGTTTCCCATGATCTTAGTAAGAAGGTTGTGGATATTTGCATTGGGAGAGAGCGAATGAGTGAGAGGAAAAACAGAAAATTATAGGCTAGTTAGTCTGACACTGAGTTGAAAAAAACATTGGATTCCATTATTAAAGAGAAGGTAGCAGGGCACTTTGAAGATAATGATAGAAATCAGTTTCCATTGAAAATGTTGGAGCATTTTAAAAGCAAACTACTTGGCCTTTCCTAACCACAATCTTTTTTCTGACTTGGTCAACCAAGCAGTAAACTGTTTGTGGGTGGATAAACAGGCTGAGTTAATTTTGCTGACAAGTCTATTGATGTCATAGGCACTAAGCATGTAGTGGTGAAAAAGGAATCTGCTTGATATTGTCAAGTGCGTGTCCTACTTGCTCAGCTGAGAAATTTAAAAATTAACTTCCTAAAGAATTTGTTCCCTCCATTTGTTAACAAGGTGAAAATTAACAAGATTTTCAACTTTATTTCCTTTTCAGGTCCAATTGTATTTAAATTTACAACTACCTTCAGTTGTTCTTTAAACAATGGAATAATATATAGTTTGCAGCCAGATAGGTATTGCTATTGCAACTTGGTTTATTAATTTTCAATAGTGTGCCCTGCCATTTTGAGTTGGTAATATCAGATCCACATGTTACAGCTCCATCTTTTTATGGTCTGTAAATCTGCGCATTGACATGTGCATCTCAGATGAGGCTTTTACAGCAATCTGCCTACCATACTGAAGCTATATGCAACAGGGACCATTATTTCTTATTAGCTTTGTACTCGTGCAGCTTGCAACCTGATCATGAATAACAAATGGACTGTGAACATAGATGGAAACACTGCATAGTTCAGAGACTGTGCTCAATTAACATAGAAATGTCTTTTTACCAGTAAGAGTGAATAATGTGCTCATTTGATATACAGTAATTAAAATTGTATTCAATCAGTGTGCAGAATGAAAATTGATTATAATTACAAGGTTGATTGCAAAATGCAACTATGACAACATAGTCTGTGTGTTAGGCAACAGCTTTCATTAAAATGAAGTGTGGTTGTCGAGATAAACAAATACAGTTTACAAATACAAATGCCTTATTCCAGGCTCTTTTGTGCTATGCAAATGAAGTGTCGTGACTATCTATTAGCAGTAAGAAACAGAAACATATTCCTGGGAAAATGATTTACTAGTCTTTCAGTGACTGTTCATCCATTTCACAAACAATAGTGACTCTGTTTTTTGTGAATAATGTTTTAATACATTCAGGTTTTGGAACATCAAAAGCTAATTTTCAGTAAGATTACACACTCCAGACCACTACTGCTGTTATGCGTTTTAAATTTATCATTGTTTTGAAGTATTTCAATTTTTAGTTGAAACATATTCAAGTTTTGCTGAAAATTTGGGCTCTTTACTCCAAGTTGGAGTGGGAGGTGCCTAAGATGGCACCAGAAATTTTTGCAGACCCAGGCGACTTCCTCCAGTCTGGGGGAACAGTTTCTTCTTTTTCATGTCTTTCTTTTCTTTTCAAGGTGGCTGGGGTCCTGTCAGAGTCCGTGATCTACAGCTGGAGCTCAAACTATGGCTCCCCATGGGCGGTGGGTTCTTGTTCTCTGACTCAGTGTGTGGCCTGGCATTTTGATATCTCCAAATGTGGCCTAGAAGATGTGCACCTTTGGGAATGACTTGGTTCTTCGCCAATTTCGCCATCTGAAGCATCGTGAGAGATTGAAACATTGAGACAGCAGGCGGTGTGTGCTGCTATTGGAAAGCCCCTGCACTTGAGGGATCTCTCTCCCTCTCTCTCTCTTGATAGTGAGTGACAGTCTGCTGGTCCTCAATCAGGGGGCTCAGAGAAGCGATGCGAAAGATTGTAACTTCGAAACAGCAAACTGTTGGTCTCCCTTTTCATTGCTGCAGGAATGAGAGAGAGAGCTCGTCTGGGATGTCAAAGTGATTTTTAATGGACTCTAGATCATGGTCTCTTTCGGGGCTTTGCTATTGCTTGCATGGTAGGTAGTGGGTGGGCGTCTTGCTTTTGCTGGAGCAAGTAAGGGGAGGGTTAATACTTCTGCTGTTGTTTGTGCGTGGGAGTGAGGAAGGGGGCTCTGGGGTTCTAATGTTTTCTGTCATTCATTCTTCGGGTTTTTTTTCTGTTTCATGGATGTCTGCGAAGAGTAAGAATTTCAGGTTGTATACTGCTTACATTCTCCAATATGAAATTGAACCATTTGAACTTCATGTTGCCTTGTCAATTCAGAAGAGATAGCTATAGTTTGGAAGAAATGGATGATTACATGTTATTGATTGATACCAAAATTTGCAAGCCAGAAGTATCTACAGTGCACCTGGTGCTCTACCAGGTCAATTGCATTTCCATGATACTGATTTATGAACCTCCATGGGTTATGCTTTCATGAAAGATTATATGCCTCCAATATTTGCATTGGTTTCAGATTGTGGCTTCCAATCTCAGTTCATTCTTTAGCGTTAGTCCACTCATAATAATGTCTTGATCATTTTTTACTTTAGAACTGGCAACAGTTTCAGTTTCCTTTCTATGGTGTTATTCATTGTATATTTGAGGACCACAGCAGTATTGCCTGTCCTCTACATTTAATACTAACAGTTGTCTATTCCTTGTCCTAAGGTGGTGGAAAGTAATATTCATATTTTCTTTTCTTCTTCTTTCTTTTAAAGTTTTGTTTGTTGACAGTTAAACATCAACTTGTTGCTTTTCTGTAGATAAGACTATATACATACAGTGCAAAAGTCTTAGGCACATCTATATCACTATGGTGACTGAAATTTATTGCACAGTACTGTATTTGTTAACATGGAGTGGAGATCGAGTTTGGATATCCGGTGGGAGCAAAGGATGTTGGGAATGGTGAGGGTGGGGCGCCGCGGGAGGGGGGTGGGACAGGTGACAAGGGAGTGCCAGGGGCAGGGGGTGGAGCGGGTGCAGGTACACCCAGCCCTGAAACACCAGGCAAGGCCATTTGATTCCAAACAATTGGTTTTCTGATCATTACAGAATGTCTCTCTGGTGTTTTCTCCTCTCTCCCCCCTTTCTTCCCCTTTTCCTCAATTAATGACTCCCCTCTCCCTGCCCCCTTCCCACTCTTGGTCCAGAATAGACACCCGTATCCATATCAGGTTTATCATCACTCACATGTGTCATGATACTTGTTTTTTTGTGTAACATAGTACAGTGCAATGTACAAAATTACGAGAGTACTGTGGTGCAACAGTCTAAGGTCCCCTAGCTATATAAATGTGCCTAAGACTCTTGCACAGTATTATGTTATATCTTATAATTCAGAACATGGAAATGATGATGGTGTTTTAAACTGAATGTGTTTCTACAGGTTAGTTTATTGTGGAACATCACCTTTACTAAAACCATCGGACGTTAATTGTCTATATTGTTTAGATCAGTATTTTTATAAGTTATTTGATCAAAAATCAACATTCTTTGCCCTTCCTCTCATCTCACTTGAATGGTGTGGACTACTTGGAATTTGCAGAGAATAACTGGGAGTCAACCACATAATTGTGGAATTAGAGCTAGATAAAGGAATGACCATATAAAGCTCCAGGTTTCCAATCCTAAAGAACATTTTCAGCCTTTTCTTTACAAAAAGAAAACACTTTTTTAAAATGTAATCAAAAATATATGGTGACAACCCTCAAACAGAACATACTAAATGGAAGATCCACACAGAGAGCACATAAATCACCCAGGTATCCAAAAGGTACCAATTAATTATGTTTACAGTGGTAAAACGGATTGGGAGCTTATCAAATGTGAGACAACACACACAAAATGCTGGAGGAACTCAGCAGGCCAGGCAGCATCTTGGCCCATAACATCGACTGTACTCTTTTCCGTACATGCTGCCTGGCCTGCTGAGTTCCTCCAGCATTGTGTGCGTTGGTTGGATTTCCAGCATCTGCAGATTTGCTCTTGTTTGCAAATGTGAGACATTCTGATTTAGAAAATGATAATTCGTGAGCAACCTGATGTAAAATACATGTTGCCATCCTTGCGGCGAATCAGCTAAAAATAACAGAGATGATGGAAGCTAATGTAAGAAAAGTGCCTTCCTGGTCTGCCTGTTACCCTGCTTTTGAATTCTTACTACAGTATAGTCTTCGTAATCCATAACCTTAGATGGCAGGTTAGTTTAGCTACTTCAGTAAATGTAATTAAGAGCCATGCCACTGTGTATGGTATACTTTAGAGAAAATTATTGATTTATTGACTAATGCGAAGGAACTCATGCAGACTGACTGTGGAAAACAGTGTGAGATGGAGGGATTGGGGAGAAAAGCATTAGCATTATGAGACAGAGCTGTTGAACACTTGCCAAATTACCTTTGCGACATGCAGGCATTTCTTCTCAGAAGTGTAGCATGCAGACCAGGAAGCCTGTCTTCTGATCAGCCTTGCATTTATCAGCAGGATTTCATGATGCTGTCATCATAGAACTAACCTCTCCAATCAGCTGAGAATCAGAATCAGGTTTATTATCATCGGCATGTGTCGTGAAATCTGTTAACTTAGTAGCAGTAGTTCAAAGCAATACATGATCATATAGAAAGAAAATAAAAATAACCAAGTAAATCAATTACAGCAAGTATATATGTATATTGAACAGACTAAAATAGTGCAAAAACAGAAATATTATGTACTTAAAAAAAGAAAATAAGGAGGTAGTGTTCATGGGTTCAATGTCTATTTAGGAATTGGATGGCAAAGGGGAAGAAGCTGTTCCTGAATTGCTGAGTGTGTGCCTTCAGGCTTCTGTATCTCCTACCAGATAGTAACAATGAGAAGAGGGCACGACCTGGGTGATGGAGGTCTGTAATAATGGAAATTGACTTTCTGATGCACCACTCTTTGAAAGTACTGGCCCTCCTGTGAGAGATTGTTCTCGGACTCATGTTGGAAAAAAATGGTGGCCTCCTGATAAAGGGTTCTGATGAAGTGTCTCGGACTGAAATACTGACTACTTAATCCCCTCCATAGAGGTTGGCTGACCTGCTGTATTCCTACGGCATTTTATGTGTGTCCTGGTGGTGTGCATGCAGCCAGTCTCAGGAAAATCATTCCCTATATGGTCAACTGTGGAGTACGATGTGTCCTTTGTTTGCCTTATTACAGTGCAATGGCAGGATGAAATTGTACAAGACAAGCTTGTCAAAGGGAAAGAGTTATGAAAAATGAACTACAGAAATGCAATTTGCAGCTCGTAATTGCATTTTATTAAACTAAGAAACAGAAGCATTCCTTAATCTAATGCATACATTTCTTAGTAACACACACCAAACGCCGGAGGAACACAGAATCTGTAGTGAGGAATAAACAGTTGACATTTCAGGCCAAGACCCTTCATCAGGACTGGAAAGGAAGAGGGTAGAAATTGGGGGTTTGGAAGGAGTTCAAGCTGGCAAGTGATAGGTCAGGTGAGAGGGAAGGTGTATGAATCGGCAGGGCGGGGGTGGTGGGAGGATGAAGTGAGAAGATGGGAAGTGACTGCTGAAAAAGATGAAGGAATCTGAGAGGACAGGAAAGTGGACCATGGGAGAAAAGGAAGGTGGAGGAGCACCGAAGGGAGGTGATAGGCAGGTGAGAAGAGAAGGAGTAAAAGGGGAACCAAAATGGGGAATGGAAAAGGAGAGAAGGGAGGAGGAAGGGAGAGAAATTACCAGAAGTTAGAGAAATTGCTGTTCATGCCATCAGGTTGGAACCCAGCCCCAGAATTTCAAATCTTCAGCAATTCCATACGTACTAATAAAGAAATAAAAGTTAACCCAGAATAGCACCAGGAAAGATCTCAGGTCTTCCTTCTCTTGAAACCTCCAATCAATATTCATTCAAATGTAGGATAATAGTGAATTCAGAAGTCCTTGCTATCATTGTTTGATTTCTGGCAAGAAAAAAGGACGAGTAGCTGAAAATCATCTTTCAAGTGTATATCTGCTCAACATGTAATCCAGTTTAACCAATAATGAATGTTTCAATTTACATTCAAAATGGAAAGGAGAAGCTTGTACTATGAATGACAGTAAATGTTCCAGTGGTGGTCATATTGTCAGGTCATGAATTAATTCTTTACATTTCATCGTAACCCATTGAAAGGCAGTCCAGAGTGTTCTGTATATATGCAATGGTTGTTAAATGTAAAAGGACTTTCTAACACCTGGTGTTTGTTTTCATTCCGTCCATCCTTTGGAACTAGCTGTTGAAAGCACCCAGGTAATTTCCCTGTTTTAGGATACTAAGAACTGGTGATTTTAATTTGCTCTGTCATACATTTGGTAAGGATATGCATGAAGCCCCTCAGGTCCCATGTTCTTGATAAAGAAATTTGCCCTGACCAGATCCTTCTACCCTGCAATCCACAGCTCTTTTGTAATTCTGTTTGCTTCCATCCTTGGAAAAACTCTCACTCAATTTTAAACTTCCAATTGCTTTCTTTAGTTTGCCATTTGTCAAAATGACCCTGATTTTAACAGATGGAAACATGGCAGGAAGTATTTATGGAGTCAAAGAACCATAGAGAAGTACAGCACATAAACAGGCCCTTCAGCCCATCTAGTCCACGCCAGAACCATTTAAACTGTAAAGTAATGCAGATCACTGATACTTTGGACCTCCTGCACCTGTATCCTGTCTTGATCTGTTCTTTATTCAGTCAGGCAGAAGACATGGATTTGTTTTTACTTGCATAACATGAAATGTTACCAGGTATGGTGATTATCTGATTCCTCCTTTGAAGGAGCAAGTTGCTGTATGTCTAACATTACCAACGTGAACAAGACTGCAGCATGAGCTTGGCATGGGAGGAGTGGCTTTTATCCCACCTCTGTTGAATAAAACCTGTCTGGGAGAGTAAAGTGGCCAGAAAAGGTCTGCAAGTTAAGTTATCAATTCTAGATCTCCTCTCCAGTCAGGGTCTTGGCCTAATTACCTAGCCTTCCATGCCCTCAGCCCACTATTGATCTCTGGCAGATACTTTCACTCTCCGATGGTTCTTCCAGCCCAAAGAGGGTGGTCAGTAGCTTCCCCTCCAATCTCTTCTTGGCAATGTTCTTCTCTCTGTTACCAGTCCGAGAAGACAACCTTCCTCCTATCCAGATAGAGAGTCTGCTTACAAGGTTTCCCGGCTGCAACCTGCTATTGTGAGACTCACACTCCCACCACTGGATAGGCTGGGTCTTTTTTTAGTCATTGACACTTGTTAAACTTCCCTGCACCCACTTCTTCAGCTCTCCCATCACCATTTAAAACTGCGCCTAATGGTTCCGCTGATGATTCGATCACCACCTCCATAATCTCCACAGATGATATCCTTGGCTTTAAACATTATTCTCTCCTGTTTTGCTGCTCCTTGAGTTTGAACTTAACATGTTTCATATAAGTGAAACACTTTCATATGTTTAAAGGGGACAGGTTAGGGCCTTCTTGATATATAGCTAGTTTCTGAACAGATGCAACTGGAAAACATCAAGTTCTGTACATCGTTGGATTTTTCCTCAAAAACAGCCAACTATCCAAGAGTTATTCCGGACAACACAGCAAATCCATATTGGGAAAGATGTTACTAAATTGCACATCCACTAGCTGTATGAGAATGTGGCTTTGATTGTGACTTGATACATAATCCTTAACTGCCATCTAGTGGCCTCACATTATTTGTGACAAACGGCAAATCTGTTGCTTTCTCGGCACCAATATTTTAAGCAATAATTAGGGTGAATTTAACACCGCTGCCCCATGGATGTTGAATGGATCAGCAGATAACATCACCAATGGGAACAGCAGGCAAAGTTGTGCTCTCTTTCTATAGGCTTCATGGATTTTTAAACAAAAAGAAAGGTAGCCTTATCCTTTGATCAGTCTAATTTTTTTCTTCAATCTTTGCAATATTCTCTTTCTGCCCTGACTTGATTTTGAATTTTCCCATTATAATGTACACTTTTCCCCCCAGTACATCTGTGTTTTTTCTTCATTTTAGAGGATGAGGGTATTACTGGCAATTGTTACCCCTTTCTCTTTGCCCGTGATCTCAGTGGCATTTCACATGAGAGGCAAGATTGAACCATACTGCAGTGGCTCTGAGGTTATGTGCAGAATCAGCCAAAAGGTGACAGATTTCCCTCGCTGATGTACAGAAGTGAACCTCAGACCCTGCAAGACTTGCAGAGACCAGTCCTGCCAGAGGGCAGGTCTGGCAGCTCAATATTCGTGGGTTCCATTGTTTTAGACGTGACAGAATGGGAGGGATTAAAGGAGGAAGGGTGACATTACTACTCAGGGAAAATGTCACAGGACAGGGCAGTCATCAGGACAGACTGGAGAACTCAACCAGTGAGGTGTTATGGGTGGAACTGAGATATGAGAAAGATATGACCACATTAATAGGGAAAAATTACAAAGCACCCAACAGCCCTAGGGATTTAGAGGAACAAATCTGTAAAGAGATTGCAGAATGTTGCAAGAAACAGATTTTAACTTTCCACGTATTGACTGGGAATCCCACACTGGAAAAGGACTAGATGCGATAGAGTTTGTCAAATGTGTTCAGGAAAGTTTCCTTCATCAGTACGTAGAAGTCTCAACAAAAGAGTGTGCAATACTGGATCTACTATTAGAGAATGAGACAGGGCAGGTGACAGAAGTTTGTGTCGGTCGAGAAAGTTCAATCACTCGGAATTCAGGACGAGGCAGTAAATTGGAGTAGAAATTGGCTTCCTAGAAGAAGCCAGGGAGTGGTAGTGAAGGGCCGCCTCTCTGACTGGAGGCCTATAACTAGTGGAGTGCTGCAGGGACTGGTGCTGTGTCCTTTGTTGTTTGTCACCTAATTCGATGATCTGGATGATAATGCGGTTTACTCAATCAACAAATTTGCGGATGACAGCAAGATTGGGGGCGTCACAAACAAGAGAAAATCAGCGGCTGCTGGAAATCAAAGTAATACACAGAAAATGCTGGAGGAGCTCAGCAGTACAGGCAGCATCTATGGAAAAGAGTAGCCAGATGACATTTCCAACTGAGACTCTTCATTCGGACTCCTGATTGGAGTTGTAGTGGACAAAGAGAGGAAGGCTATCATGGCTTGTGGAGAGATCTACATCAGCTGGAAAAATGGCAGATGGAATTTAATGCATACAACTGTGGGATTGTGCACTTCGGTAGCACCAACCAGCGTGTATTTTACACAGTGAACCACAGGGCACTGAGGAAAGGGGATGTGGAAATACATGTCCATAGTTCGTTGAAAGTGATGTCACAGGTAGACAGGGTCATAAAGAAAGCTTTTGGCAAATTGGCCTTCATAAATCAATGTATTGAGTCCAGGAGATGGGTTGTTATGTTGAAGTTGAAGTTCTATCAGACATTAGTGAGGCCTAATTTGGAGATTTGTCTGCAGTTTTGGTTACCTACCTACAGGAAAGATGTAAATAAGGTTGAAAGAGTACAGCCAAAATTTATAAGGATGTTACCAGGTTTGGAGGGTCTGAATTATAAGGAAAGATTGAATAGGTTAGGATTGTATTATTTAGAACATAGAAGATTGAGAGGAGATTTGATAGAGCTATACGAATTTATGAGGGGTATAGATATAGTAAATGCAAGCAGGCTTTTTCAACTGAGGTTGGGCAGGACTACAACCATAGGTCATGGGGTAAGGGTGAAAGGTGAGAAATCTAAGGGGAACATGAGGGGAAACTTCTTCACTTGGAGGGTCATGAGAGTGTGGAATGAACTGCCAACACAAGTGGTGCATGAAAGCTTGATTTAAACGTTTAAGAGAAGTTTGGATAGGTACATTGATACTAGGGGTATAGAGTGCTATGGTCCTGGTGCAGGTCGATGGGAGTCATCAGTCTAAATAGTTTTGGCATGGACTAGATGGACTGAAGGGCCTGAGCTGTACTGTACTTCTCAATGACTCTATGACCACTTCCATTTCCAACCCATATTTCTGACAATGTGCAGAGCAATGAGTGTGAAAATTAAACAAAATAAGCATTTCTAACTATTCAATGACTGAGGATAAGCCTCTGTCAGATCTGTGGAAGTTCTTGTTTTTATGGTACAGTACATAAAAAAGAAAGGAAGAGTTGAAGGGCCTATTTTCACTCCTGCCTTGCTCCTTCGTTATTGACACTTGTTTAGTAAAACGTTTTTGATGTCGTTTGCTTTGAATACAAATACAAAACACTTGCTCCCTTATTTCCCCTTAATTGTCCTGTTATATTTCTTGCTGATTGTCTCATTATCTGTTTTCTTTCTCTACTTTCAAATCCCAATCTTCTGTGTACCGATAATTTTTGCTAAATTGTGTGCCAAGTCCATAGTTAGCTATAATCTTCCTGTCTCATAGAAAGGTCTCAGCCTGAAACTTCAACTTTTTAGATGCTGCCTGGCCTGCTGAGTACCTCCAGCGTTTTGTGTGTATCACTTCCATCTCATAGTCTATTACTCAATCAAATGTATCTTAATTAAGAATTGGGAAATATATGACTACATCTTTGCCACTATTTAATATTTTCTTTCCTGTTAATCTTGCTATTTTGCATTCATCCAAATGTAACATTTCTGAACTTCAATTAGATCCTCAATCCCTTAACCACAAGAAGTGTAAAGTATTTTTATGCAATCTGTCTGATCCTTTCAATGCTAGTGTTATTCTACATCATGCTCTCTCCAAGGTCAATGCATGCTTCAAGAGCTGTGTCTAGCAGTGAACGAGGCTTTCCACAACAGAAGAGGAATATCTTCCTGTTTATGTTCCAATCCCCAAGAGAAAGGTTAACATTTTGACCCTCTTGTAAGAAAGGCTTTATTGTTTTGGATGCTTTTTGCATCAATCTATTGGTTTTTAGTTATATAATTACAAAAGTATGCTTTGCTCCTCCTGTGTATCAAGTTGAAGAACCTGTAATTTGTTTGTTCTGAATCTACTGTGGATAACCCAACAATTCACAAATTCACCTCTAGTTGGCTTAATTTCATCAACCCACAATACACTTTGTTAGATTAAACTTTTGGCTATGGTCTACGCAGTTCATTTTATTTTATTTAGAGATACATCGCAGAACAGGCCCTTTAAGTCCCTTGAGCCACACTGCCCAGCGACTCACCAATTTAAACCTAGCCTAATCATGGGACAATTTAGAATTACCAATGAATCTCCTAACTAGTCTTTGAAAACCAGAGCACCTGAGGAAACCCATGCACACACAGAAAGAACATACAAACTTATAGAGGACATCAGGACTGAACTCTGAGCAGTAATGCCCCGAGCTGTAATAACGTCACGCTAACCACCATGACGCCCTTTACTGTTCCTCACAGCTTTGCCTATCAATGAGGTACAAAGGTTTAAAGGTTTTATCAAAGTATGAAACTCTGAAATTCTTCAATTGTCTGGGTAGCCATGACACCAAGAAAGAAAAGAAAAGCAGCACTATCATCAACCCCAAATCCCTCCTCCTGCACAAAAAAAAGGAACAAAATGAATGAGGCACATTGACCCCTCCAAATCCTCCTCCCCACACAAAAAAATGAGAAGATCAGGCAAAAAAACACAGAATATAAAAACTATAGGACTGAAAAGAAGTGTCTATAGTCCAGGTCCACATCCAAAATGCAGAGAAAAAAACAAGAAACACTCTCCAAGTGCAGTGGAAGGCTCTCCCCTCTCTGGTACAGAGCAACCGATCAAAAGGCAAGGACATCCGGCTTTACTCATTCATCTAAACTATTGATAACTGGGGTGAAAAGACGCAACATGGACTTCTGGAGATCACTCCTTGTTAGATCCACCAATCTGTTTCTTATCTCTCTGCAGCTTATCAATAAAATCGTAAAGCTGATTGAAAAACCATACTCATATTACTGATCTATTGCACAGAAACTTGATAAGGTCTTTGTATGTAAGTCCTCATGAGGTCCATTTTAAGAAAATCCTGAAAAGAATCATCGAGATAAATCAGGTACACCGTATGTATTGGAAGCCCATGTTGATCCTTTTATTGGTTCTGGTTGTATACTTGATGCTGAGTAAGGGAATAAAAAACTGTTCCTTTTGCGGTGGGTGACTAATTGAATTGTGCTGAAATTACCTATTGTGATGTTCATAAGTTGATCATGGCCAGAAATAGGAGTGAATTCTGGTATTTGTTTCAGGCTAGATTTCTAACAAATGACTAGATTATTGCTACTTTTTTCCTCCACACTTACATTAAGTTACTGTAAGCATTCTTCTGATTCAATCATTGTGGGCCTGAAACCATGTGGTAGGCAATGTAACGTTTAGAGGTATCTGGGGACCAAGACTGAAAATCTGAAGAGAGGTCAGTTCTCAACTAAAGTTTGTCAAATATTACTGTTTCCTGAGGTGATGTTTGACCTGCTGTTGCCAGAATAGAGATGTGCCAAGTGAGAAAGGATCTAACAACACATTCCTGAAAAAAAAACAAGATTTTACCCTAGCCATAAAAACTGGCTGAACTGGGTAAAATGACTTCCATTCTTCATTATCCAATTATGCTTTTTATAGGTAGCGCGTTTCATCCTCTGTTATTTATTCACCCTCTTTGCTTTTGAACTGATTGGGTAACAAATGTACAGTATGTTGAAAGGACAGGTGATTATTCTTTTACTAATGCCCATTTATCACCTGAGAATGAATAACGAGACATTTGTCAAGTGATTAATTGTAAGTCTAGTACCAGTTCAATAAAAAGCAAGAACTCAATTTACCAAGAATTAAAACTCAATTTCTCTATACTGTCGATGATACTGGATGTATCATCGCCAAACTTACTAATCTGATGTATCATCAGAACCAACAGAATCAACAAACTCATTCGTAAGGCCAGTGATGTTGTGGGGATGGAACTGGACTCTCTCAGGGTGGTGTCTGAAAAGAGGATGCTGTCCAAGTTGCATGCTATCTTGGTCAATGTCTCCCATCCACTACATAATGTACTGGTTGGGCACAGGAGTACATTCAGCCAGAGACTCATTCCACCGAGATGCAACACAGAGCGTCATAGGAAGTCATTCCTGCCTGTGGCCATCAAACTTTACAACTCCTCCCTTGGAGGGTCAGACACCCTGAGCCAATAGGTTGGTCCGGGACTTATTTCCTGGCATAATTGACATATTACTATTTAACTATTTATGGTTTTATTACTATTTATTATTTATGGTGCAACTGTAACGAAAACCAATTTCCCCCGGGATCAATAAAGTATGACTATGACTATGATACTGAAGAAGTAATGGGATCTGAATGGAAAACAGCAAGGAGGAGACACCAGGAAAGTGGAAATCATCACCAATTGATGAAGGTGATCTTCAGGAAAATCGGGCCACACACTTAGTCTCCTCATGGGTTTCTTCTGGTTGATGTGCTTGCACGTTCATTATCCACTGGACTTGCCACTAATTTCTTGTGAGCTGTGAGCTATTCACACTCACTCATTCCTTCCTTTCCTGCTAAACTCCCACTCATCTGGAGTGGATCTTCTGGCAGAAGCTTCCAGATCAAACAAATTCCAAAGAAGGCAGTGGAGTACTTTCCAGTCAAAAATGGCATTGTGTTGTGGGTGGCAGAATGAGCCTTGCCCATGTAACTGTTTCACTGCTAGTTAAGCCACAGGTTAAAGCTGTCGTCAAAACTGAAAAAATGTTTTGAAGGCCTGTGAATATCTCTGGAGAACTGAATTTCAGAGATAGGCTAAAGTGCCTATCTCTGATATGCTCTGATAGGCTAAAGTGCCTATCTCTGATATGCTCTGATATGACCATATGGCACCACTGATGTTAATTAATTCCTACTGTTGCAAATTCTTCACATTTTCTATTCAATGGCCTCAGAAGCTTTTAGCCTAATAGAGAGTGGAGAAAGGATGTGGGTCATCAGCTGTATGGCTTCTTCCAATCAACATGATTTCCTTCACATCATTGTATTAGTAAGTTTGACATTAGTAAAAACACAAGAAAACTTATACTGGTGAGCCTCAGGGAGCTGATGAGCAATTAACTTATGCACACAGTAACTGCCATTGATTAGTAAGTGCCTCAGTGGGGGGGGTGGGGGGGGGGGTGGGTGTCCTCACGTGAGGGTGGCCAGCAGCACTGAAAGGCAATCGGGGCTGTTTAAGTGGAGACACAGGATGGACAAATACTGAAATTTGGAGCAACATACAAAAAGCTGGAGGAATTCAACAGATCACATAGTATCTATGAAGGGAAGCGGACAGTCAATGTTTTGGGTCAATACCCTTCAGCTGAACTGACCATTTTCCCTCTATCTTGTCCAGATGAAAAGTCTTGTCCCAAACAGTTGACTGTTCATTTCCCTCAAGTGTATTCACTTTTGTTCATTTTTTATACTATTTCACATGTACTCCTTTAAAAACTCTTACATCATTGCTACTTTTATCATTAGTATTAAATATACAAAATAACAATTTTGGACATAAAAAAAACACAATTTTAATTTTAAAGAGACAATTACTTTAATAAATCAACTGTATTGGAGTAACAGATTGTAAGCATATTAACTTAAAACAAAGAAAGTGCCATCTGACGATGGTAACTGAGATTTGATGGTGGTGGCAGTGGCCTTGTTACAACAGACAATTCCAACCTTTTCAGCACTCAAGTCAATGCTTCCTTGCTTAACAACTTTATTTAACAACTTGGTACAACAAATAACAATTTGTCACGTACATTTTATCCTTCTTGTAAATATTAACAACAACAGTAAACAGCAAAATAAAAACTACAGTACAACTGCAATGTTTAAGCATAAACATCAGAAAACACATCACGAACTGAAAAAAGATTCCATCCATTTCTGGGCTTGAAAATCTTCGAAAAAATTCAGTCATCTTGATCAGGAAGTAGACGATTAATATGCTCCTCCTCTATGAAGTCCATGACTTCAGCAGACAACGTGGCAAATCTCCCTTGTCCTGCTTGCACGACCCGGTGATGAAGGCTCCATCAGTTTGACCAGAATATCTTCAACTGGTACGAAGCACGTAACCTTTCCACCTGGTTTTGGACGGAAGCGCGTGTTGGGCCCATGAGGGTGGAAAATCTCCACTTGAACATCTTGATGATGAGCATCCACAGTGACAGCCTTTGCTAACCACCAGTTTTGGTCATAAATGACGGCAAGCCAATCTCCACAATTAATGACACCAGCAGATATATCTGTCGTAGTCCCGTCAGGACCACTCCGGGGTTCCTGCTCCATTTCCTCCATCAGCATTGCCAAAGGCTCTCTGTTCTTTCCCATTGTGGTAGGGCCATCATTCTCCTCAGCCTGTACCCTGGCATGTGTATTTTCAGTCAACTGAAATGTTATTGGGCTGAAACACAGGCACATCTGTGGCTCACTAAAGAAACATGACAATGATCTGCATGGATCTTGTTTCCGTAAGGTATGACCTGATGGATTTTCCTTGTTGCTAGTACAGGTTTTAGTGGTTGAGAAAGGACTGCATAATATGTCTGCATGGGACCTTCAGCAATATGATAGAGCTGAGTACCTCAAAGGCTTCTCCCAACCATCTCATGGAAGATCTTGCCATCCACAATGTCATTCCCCCGTAGTACAAGGCTGTCTGCAGTCCTTTACACAGTTCCCCCAGTGCTATCTGGAGCTGCCTTCCCATGTGAAGTGGCGAAGAAATTCCAGATTGTTCCCTGGAAACCCAGTGTTGAAGGGACATTGCAGAGGAGAGAGAAGTTCTTCTTGTTTTTGTACTGCTTGCTGGGGACATCTGACCAAAATTGAATGGTATCAACTTTTGGAAATTTTAAACGAATATCTCTGAGGATTGGTTCCATGTGAGTCCAAATGGCAGAAGCATCCTGTCACTTGGATTCTGATATTGAACAAAATCCTGCTTTCTCTTCTTTTGTGTAGTACATGTCTGTGTGCAGATTGAGCTGTGAGAGGTTCTGACCAAAATGGCATGACTGTACCTCAGAACTATATTTGCATTTCCATGCCTCAGAAAAGTCCACATGCACAATTACAGTGCTTTCATTGCAGTTGTGTATCATGCTCCTGTATTCCCTGGACTGGTTCTGAACCAATCACACGTGTTGTTGTTTCACTCTTTAGTTTGTCTTCATACAGTTTGACGAGCTCTGCTAGTGTGCCATTGTGCTGCACAAGTCTTGTATTGTAGTGAATTCCATCTGCTGTTTGGTCCTGAACTTGTTCCCATTGCTGCCACTCAACATCGGACAACTCTTGCTGTGGGGTGGGAAGTGTGTGCTTGTGGAGACACCTGGTGCAGGAGTGCAGAAGAAATGCCTCGCTTGTCTGAGAACAACACACAAGTTCAAAACTATCCTCCAATTTGTAAGACTTGACAACACCATATGCTCATAGGACCTCAAATATCAGCTTTGCATTTTCATGGTATTGGCATTGGGATGTCTTTCAATCTGATGGCTTTGGTGCTGTGACAAAGAATGGACGTAAAGCACAGAAGGATGAATAACTGAGTTTTACAGTTGGTTCCTTTTTGATGAACTCCCTGTGGAAGTTGAATATTGTGTCAGTCAGAATCATTCTCTGATGCTTTATTTTCTTCCGTGTTATAGTGTCCTGTTTGTCAGTCGTCACTTGTGCAGCATTATGGTAGAAATCCTGAACCATCTGGGTTATTGTTTGAATGTAAGTGGGCTTTTTTGTCAGTAATCCTTTTCTTTCGCAGTGTGTTGTATGTCAGCCCGAACTGCTTTGCCTGGGGTATTAGGTGATATTTCTTTAAAACCCTGCCTGACAGAGTTAATTTCTTTAATTTTTCAGCAGACTTGTGGGGGCGACTGTAAATTATTTTTGTTTTGATTAAATTCTTGAATGAGACAGTTGTGGAAGAGCAGGGTTTTCTTGATGGAGGGGCTTTTGAGTTTGCTTCCGGGTAACATCTGCTCTGTTTTTTTTCTTGGTGATTCTTGTGTTTTTTTATTTCTAGTTTGCTCTCGTCGCCAACACTTTTTCAGCTTGTTCCTATCTTTTATTATCTCCTGAAGTTTATTTTTCAAAGCTTTCATCTCTCTCAAGTATCTTGCTCTTGATTTCTTTCTTTCCCTTTCCCTTACTGCGAGCTGGCTCCTGTATAGTCTGATCCAATGGACTACCTGGGTGAGTTTCTGGGTGTTCTGGGCCCTCTCCCTTACACTCTCTTGACTCTTGCTGTCTACATTTCCACACCTTTCTCTTACTCCTCTTTCCACTTTCATTCAAATCACTGATAGTTTTTATCTTCCCATCCTCTACTCTCTTCTTCCATCTTTGCTTTTCCTTTCTCCTTTAACTCTGGCTCACTATATAATTTCTCTATCTGCTTTTTTTGGTATTCCCTGTTTCTTCTCGTTCGCTCCTCCACTGATAGCTGCTGCCTAGCCATAACTTCCTAAAATACATAAAGGAAGGTCAGAATTTAATGTAATTACTATGAAATTGTGCAAAATTACAGCGAATTTAATTATGTTTAATTTGGTGAAATTTTTATAAAATTATGAAATGCTGCAACTAAATTCATTTATGGTTTTAGTCATTGGGGATACATATAGTAAGGAAATATTGTAGGCTTGTGTGTGGAAGAAATAAAGGGGAAATTATGTATATTATAAATAAAGTTAATGAAAAAATACAAGTCATATTACTATTTATTTTGATCATAAATTATATTGAAGCCTCCACTGAGGATGATCTGGATGTTTTTGTCAACACCGTCAAACTATGTGTCACCACCGTCACGTCATGGTTGATATCTGACGGTGGTGACAATAAAACACACTTTTTACATGACATGCGTGAGTTGTATACAGGAGCCATCTTGTTTTCCCTCTGTTGCTAGCTAGCTCTGTTGCTGTTCCCTCTACTTAAAATGCATAGATTTATGTCATAATTTAAAATAATTCTTTCTATACAAAAGAGATAGTGTTGACACATCATGGTTGTGACAGTAGCAACATGAATGAATGTGTAAAAATTATTGAAAAAATAGCAAACTTACAGGGAGCTTGTTTGACCTTGTTGCATTTAGCAGATGTGGAGGGTGGAAAGGGGGTCCTCAGGGATATAGTTGACCACGTGGTTGCCTGATTTTATTGCCTTTTTTTTTATATTAAAATCTGACGGTGTTGACAAAAACTTGGGACACATTTTGAGCAACCACAAAATAGGAGTAAATATTGTTGAAAATTCACTGCTTTTAGTTTTAAAGAGGTTTTTCACTCTACTCTTTCATCTGGCATATATATTATACATTTTAAATGATTTTTTTCACACTTTTTTATCAAATTGAAATGATAATCTCTTGTCTGAGGACAACTGATTTTGTGGGTACTGAGCTATCATATAATTTATTTATAAAATTAAAAACAAACATATGAAAAAATGCTGCATTTGTGCAAAAGACTCTCAGATGATCAACCCTGATTATTTTAAATAAGAAAATGTTATTCATTTTCAACGGAATTAGCACTTTTCCTAGTGGGACATGTTTTCGCCGAAGTCTCAAGAATTAATGACAGAAAGATACAAAACAGTGTCAACACGATACGAGATACAACAGGGAAATGGGCCCTTTGTCCACTCACCACCACAAACACAAAACATATATTAACGCAAACGTGAGGAATTCTGCAGATGCTGGAAATTCAAGCAACACACATCAAAGTTTCTGGTGAACACAGCAGGCCAGGCAGCATCTCTAGGAAGAGGTACAGTCCACGTTTCAGGCCGAGACCCTTCGTCAGGACTAATTGAAGAAAGAGCTAGTAAGAGATTTAAAAGTGGGGGGGGGAGGGGGAGATCCAAAATGATAGGAGAAGACAGGAGGGGGAGGGAAGGAGCCAAGAGCTGGACAGGTGATTGGCAAAAGGGATATGAGAGGATCATGGGATAGGAGGCCCAGGGAGAAGGAAAAGGGGGAGGGGGGGGAATCCCTGAGGATAGGCAAGGGGTATAGTCAGAGGAACAGAGGGAGAAAAAGGAGAGGGAGGGAGGGAGAAAAAGGAGAGGGAGGGAGGGAGAAAAAGGAGAGGGAGGGAGGGAGAAAAAGGAGAGAGAGGGAGAGGGAGAGGGAGAGGGAGAGGGAGAGGGAGAGGGAGAGGGAGAGGGGGAGGGAGAGGGGGAGGGAGAGGGGGAGGGAGAGGGAGAGGGAGAGGGAGAGGGAGAGGGAGAGGGAGAGGGAGAGGGAGAGGGAGAAAGAAAGAATAAGAATGTGTGTATATAAATAACAGATGGGGTACGAGGGGGAGGTGGGGTATTAGCAGAAGTTAGAGAAGTCAATGTTCATGCCATCAGGCTGGAGGCTACCCAGATGGAATATAAGGTGTTGTTCCTCTAACCTGAGTATGGCTTCATCTTTACAGTAGAGAAGGCCGTGGATAGACATGTCAGAATGGGAATGGGATCTGGAATTAAAATGTGTGGCCACTGGGAGATCCTGCTTTCTCTGGCGGACAGAGCGTAGGTGTTCAGCAAAACGGTCTCCCAGTCTGTGTCGGGTCTCGCCGATATATAGAAGGCCACATCGGGAGCACCGGACACAGCATATCACCCCAGCTGACTCACAGGTGAAGTGTCGCCTCACCTGGAAGGACTGTCTGGGGCCCTGAATGGTGGTAAGGGAGGAAGTGTAAGGGCATGTGTAGCACTTCTTCCACTTACAAGGATAAGTGCCAGGAGGGAGATCAGTGGGGAGGGATGGGGGGGAAGAATGGACAAGGGAGTCGCGTAGGGAGCGATCTTTGCGGAAAGCAGAGGGGAGGGGGAAAGATGTGCTTAGTGGTTGGAGGTGGCGGAAGTTATGGAGAATAATGTGTTGGACCCGGAGGCTGGTGGGGTGATAGGTGAGGACCAGGGGAACACTATTCCTAGTGGGGTGACGGGAGGATAGAGTGAGAGCAGATGTGTGTGAAATGGGGGAGATGTGTTTGAGAGCAGAGTTGATGGTGGAGGAAGGGAAGCCCCTTTCTTTAAAAAAGGAGGACATCTCCCTCATCCTGGAATGAAAAGCCTCATCCTGAGAGCAGATGTGGCGGAGACGGAGGAATTGCGAGAAGGGGATGGCATTTTTGCAAGAGACAGGGTGAGAAGAGGAATAGTCCAGATAGCTGTGAGAGTCAGTAGGCTTATAGTAGACATCAGTAGATAAGCTGTCTCTAGAGATAGAGGCAGAAAGATCTAGAAAGGGGAGGGAGGTGTCAGAAATGGACCAGGTAAACTTGAGGGCAGGGTGAAAGTTGGAGGCAAAGTTAATAAAGTTAACGAGCTCAGCATGCGTGCAGGGGGCAGCGCCAATGCAGTCATTGATGTAGCGAAGAAAAAGTGGGGGACAGATACCAGAACAGGTTATATATTAATCCTGTTTTACTTTACTCACATTCTCATCAACTGCCTCCCAGGTTCGGCATCTCACTGAATATTATGGACAATTTGCAGAGGCCAATTAATCTTCTAACCTGCATTCCTTTAAATGTGGGAGGAAGCCAAAGGACCTGGAAGAAACCTACACATTCACAGAGAAAACACACTGGTTCCATGTATAGAGCACCTGAACTTGGGTTTCTGGCACTGAGGCAACAGCTCTACAAGACTTGTCATTGTGTATACTCACTGATTTTTGAGCAGACTTCCCATTCACTGACACACCTCTGTCTCTCTTACAGAATAAGGTGGAAGAAAACCAGTCATTGCAGGAACTCACCGGCAGGGTAAGAATTAGCTATATCACCTCACTTCCATGAAGGAAATGCCTTTAGTGGAACACTGGTCACTAAGTCTGTGGCCAGAGAAGGGCTGAAATGAGGGAGGAGGATGTATATTCTGGTTGTTCCCCTAACAGTCCATTTCCCATCAACCCACAATCTCTTCTGATGTAAAAGTCATAGATGGTCCCTGTTTTGCCAACCTCATCCCCCTCTTCGTTTCACTCGTATGGTATAAGAGTAATGATGAATGCACAAATAAAGCAACACATACAAAATTCTGGAAGGACACTGCAGGCCAGGTAGCATCAATGAAGGGAAATAAACCGTCGAACTTTCAAGTTTACTTCATTAGGAGTTTGAGGAGAATTGCTTTGTCACCAAAGACAACGGCAAGTTTCTGCGGATGTACCATGGAGACTCTTCTGACAGGGATCATCACTGCCTGGAATGGAAGCTCCAATGCTCAGAATTGAAAGAGATTGCAGAGAATTGCAGGCTCAACCAGCTGCATCACGGGCACAAGCCTCCCCTCCATTGAGGAGATCTTCAAAAGGCCGTGCCTCAAGAAGATAGCAGCCACCATTAAGGGCACTCCTCATACAAGACATGCCCTCTTCTCATTACTACCATGAGGGAGGAGGTGTGGGAACCCATGAGCCTGTAGACTCATACCCAACGCTTTAAAAGCTCTTCTTCCCTCTGCTGTCAGATTTCTGAATGGTTCATAAGCACTACCACTCTAATCTTCTTTTGCATTATTTATTTATTATTGTAACTTGCAGTAATTTATTTTTATATCTTGCACTATACTGCTGCCACAAAACAACAAATTTCACAACATACAGTGTGTGAATGATAATAAATCTGATTCCAATTCTTATTCCTTCATCAGGACTTAAGTGCCATTGGTGCTACCTGACCTGCTGAGTTCCTCCAACATTTTTGTGTATGTTGTTCTAGATGTCCAGCATCTGCAAAATCTCTTGTGTTGCAGAAATTGAGCTGTGCTTTTAGCTGTTGCAGATGGATAAGTTGTTAGCAGTGATCCTGGCTTGAAAAAAGTAGTCAATGTTGTTCCTCCCCCCTTACTCCCTTTCATGCTCATTATCTTCCTTCTCACCCATCAGATGCTCTGCAGATATTCACCATATACTTAGTGGCAAGGAACTGACCTCTCAGGCAAGGTGAGCTTCATCAGAAAATAAGAATATCCTTTCCATACTAAAATCCCACTCAATCATGTTCTGTATGACAGTGTGGCATTCACTGAATGCATGCTGCCCCTGTGTGCATTACGTACTAGAGTTAAGACACATGCAATCATAGGCATGCATCTACCCTTTGGTCTATTGTGGTAGCCTGACAAACTATTGCAATACCAGGGCAGGTACAAGTCAAGTCAAGTCAGGTCAGGGCAATTCAAGTCACGTTTATTGACGTTTAACTATATACATGTACACTGCCATGCGAGACAACGTTTCTCTGGAGCAGGGTGTAAAGCACAGTAGTACACATAAAATACATATAATACACAATAATTTATTAAAGTAAGAATTAAATCTACCAATCAACTATGCATCAATAAACAAAGTAGAGTGCATAAATTAAATGTTGTAGGGTACTGTACAAATTATCCGGTGACACTTCAACTGTGATACGGCAGGGCGTTCAGAAGCCAAGTGGCCTGAGGGAAGAAGTTGCTTCCCGTCCTGATCATTCTTGTCTTTCTGCCTGATGGTAGAAAGTCAAAGAGAGGATGCTGGATGCATGGGTGGGATCCTTGATAATACAAAGCGTATGCAGCACCCCTGATAAATGTCCCTGATGGATGGTAAGGAGACCCCTATGATCTTCTCGGCCATTCTCACAGTCCTTTGTACGGATTTCCAGTTGGATGCTCTGCTGCTCCCATATCAAATAAAGATGCATCTTGTTAGGATACTCCCAATGGCGCTCTGGTAAAATTCAGCTAAGATGGGGGTGGGGGAGGGAGGAGCCTTGTTTGCCCCAGTTTCTTCAGGAAGAGGAGGCGCTGCTGTGCCTTCTTATTCAGGGAAGTGTAACTGAGGTACCAGATGAGGTCATCTGTGAAATAAACTCCCAGCAATTTGGTGCGCTTAACTCTCTCTATGGAGGAGCCATGCATGCACAGAAGTGTAAAATCCACAATCATTTCCTTGGTCTTATTCACACTCAGTTTTAGGTTGCTGTTCTCAGACCAGTTGACAAGCCGCTGCACTTCCCCTCTGTACTCTGACATCATTGTTGTCGATGAGGCCAACCAGTGTTGTGTCATCTGCAAATCTGATGACACGGTTTGAGCTGGATCCTGCGACACAGCCATGCATCAGTGGTGTGAACAGCAGTGGACTGAGCGCACAGACTTGGGAGCACCAGTGCTTAGCGTAATGAGACTAGAGATGTTGCTACCCACATGGACAGACAGTGGCATTAGTGTGAAGATGTCCAGGATCCAGTTATAGAGGGTGCCATTGAGACCCATCAAGGATTTCATTTAAAAATTTTTAAAATAATGGTTTCTGAGCTCTAAATGCCAAATTGAAGTCTATAAATGGTAGTCTGGTATATGAGACCCCATTTTCCAGGTGGGACAGGACAGAGAGGATGACAGAGGCTATTGCATCATCAGTGGATCAATTTGATCAATAAGCAAACTATAAAGACACTAATGTAGCTGGGAGAAAGGCTTTAATGTGCTCCATGACCAACTGCTCATAACATTTCACAATGATTGATGTTAATACCACCGGATGATAGTCATGTAGGCAGGTTGCTGTCACCTTCCTTGGCACTGGAATGATGGTTGCCACCTTGAAAACTGAGAGTCAATGGACTGTTTCAGAGAGATGTGGAATATATCTTGCCATGATACCAGCCACTGACCTGCAAGATGTATTGTGTTTGATTGCACGTCAACTGGACACTGAGAAAATGAAATTTCTGGCCAACCTAGAAACAAAACCATTGTGCATTTAATATTTCAGCAGTATTTGAGTAATATTGTAATTTTTTATTTGACTAAGCAATCTTGTTTGTTTAAATAATTCACTGCAGGGTTATAGGTTAAAATAACTGAATTGCATACATCATCAAGCTACCAAGTGATATGTGCATACCTCACTTAAAGTAAACAGGAAGTTCGACTTGCATTTTGAATTCTTTTATTTTCCTTTCAATTAATTTTACGTTTTTGAATTACGAAACATAACAGTGGTGATGAGGTATTTTAAAGATTAACCCGAGATAACTGCCTACCTGCGGAAGAGCAGCAAGACATTTGAGTTAAGAAGAAAGCAGCACAGCACATGGTTTCTTCCAAAGGGAATACATGATCGAGCTCTTAAAAAAGGTAGAAATGGAAGGATTTACAAGTTCATGAACTGTGAGCACCATGTGATAAAAATAACCAAAAAAGGAGCAGAAATGACTGGCTACAACAGAAAGGTTGCCGTGGTCCATTACACAACAGATAACTCGATATTGTATACAGGGACAACTGAAAGATAGTATAAAGGAAATGGAATAGCCAATGAGAAAGTACCAGTTTTGCTGAGTGCATTGGATTTAAAGGCATTTGACTACTCCAACCAAACCAACAAAAAGTAGCTTTGCTGATATCATGAAAGGAATTCAGGAATATTTAGAACTGAAACCCATTGTTGATGGCAGATCACCTTGGGTTTCGTAAGTGGAATCAAAAGGAAGGGGAATCCATTTCAGTGCAGGTGGCTGAATTGAACAGGTTGTCTGAGCATTGTCTGTTTGTTAATAGGTTTAACTGAGAGGTTGTTTAGATTGTAGAATCTTACAAGGAAGATTTCAAAAGTGGCTCCTAATTGAAGCAAAACTTATATTTGGAACAATGAGTTGAAATAGCTGTATCAACGGAAACATCAGACAGAGATGCAACTGAGGTTCAGTCAGGAATGAAAGCGAACGTGAACGCAATTACAATGTTTAATCAGAACAACACACATAAAATACTGGAGGAACTCAGCAAGGCAAGCCAGAGTTCCTCTAGCATTTTATGTGTGTTGCTCAGATTTCCAACATCTGGCAGATTTTCTCCTGTTTGTGATTTAATGCCTAAACAGAAGCATGTCTGGCTATACAAATTGTGTTACCGTTGTGGCAGGGGTTCACATACACCAGACCAGTGCTGATTTAAAGGTGAAACTTGCAGAAAATGCAGCAAAGTAGGATACATACAAGAACATGTTAGGCAGACACAAATAAATGGACTGCTCAGGGAGGAGAAAAAGCTAAAAATGTCAAGTTGCAGTTTGAAAAAGAACACTAATCTGCATTTTGTCGATGAAAGACCCGATAATGATGAGACTGACACAGGACTGTGTAGCCTTGACATTTACCTTGTGAAAACTAACAATAGACAAGCAAGATAGCTTTTACAAGAGGTGAGTAGCAAGTGAATTAAAATGGAATTGGTCAGCAGCTCAGCTCATTCAGTAATTCCCAAAAATGAGCTTGAATGGCATTTTAAAGATACTAAACCGAAAGCAGCAGGTATCCAGCTGAGAACTTATACTGGAGAAAAGGCAACTCCCGCGGGAATGACAATTGTTAACGGTGAAACACAACAGCCATGAAGCCACTTTGGGCTTGTATGTGGTAAAAACAGGAGGGCTAGTATTGTGGGGACATGATTGGCTGAGACAACTACAACTTGATTGGAGATCCATCCACCATTTTCATGCCACATCCCTCCAACAGAATCAACTGAAAGCAAATTAAGAATGGAAATGGATGGTGCCACAACTGCCTCCATGCCAAACACTGTGAACTGTTGCCTAACAAAGGAAAAACAGGTGTTGGTGCCAAACTCAGTGCCTCTGGTTGGAAAGCATACTGGATGAAGGCAAGGCCTTACTGCTCAGAGGGATTGTGAAAGTGACTAAAGCAGTGGTCTGACTACAGCAGTTTTCATAGGTAACATATCTGAGAAAGCTAATGATATGTTAACCAGCTAGTTGTGAAATGTGGCTTGGTTTTGAGCTGGAAGAGAATTCAAGGAGCTTCAGGAAAGCTGCAAGCATTCGGCTCTTGTGAGAATAAAGACCCAGAATCTACACTGCATGCATTAACAACTGACTAAAACAATGGCCCTGCTCCAAAGAGCGCTATATGAGGTCTTTCTTACCCTCGGCTATTAGGCTCAATAATGAGTCAACCTATAGCTGGAAAAGTGATGACCACATCCTCTTACACTGTTCATGGTAATTTACTTTTTATTCTTTTTACTTCTCTTCTAATATTTATATCTGTGTACTTGTAATGCTACTGCGGCACTGTAATTTCCTTTGGGATCAATAAAGTATCTGTCTATCTTAAGGTTATTGCATGAACTTCTTGGGAGACAAAAAGCTGTTTATAAAAGTAGATGCAAAGACCAAAGCCAGCTGGATGGAAGGCCAAAAAGAAAAGAGTCAATGAAGATATGAAAACAGTAGATTATTCAGATGCAAACAACAGGAATTCTGCCGATGCTGGAAATTCAAGCAACACGCATAAAAGTTGCTGGTCAGGACGAAGGGTCTCGGCCTGAAACATCGACTGCACCTCTTCCTAGAGATGCTGCCTGGCCTGCTGCGTTCACCAGCAACTTTTATAGATTATTCAGATGTTGTGGATGAGGAGAGATCAGATTTTAAAGGGAGCAATAGAAGGATTAATAAGAGAATACTCCAGTGAACAAAATGCACTTTCCCAAGATCAAGACGCACATCCTAGAAAGAACAAAAAGGAACAGAAAGAGGAAGAGGACATGTGCTATGGAAATGGAAGAGGATAAATGAGACCTAATTTTTCAAGAAATTCAGAGATACTCACAAGCAACGAGAAGAAAAAAAGGAAGGCAAGAAAGAGAAAGATAAAAAGTTGAAAAGGAGAAAGGCAAGGATTGAAGTAAATCCAGAGAGATTAGCTGAGAAAAAGAGAAGAAAGGTGTCCAGAGCTGTCAGAACTACTTCCTGCAGTCTCAGAGTCAATTACTACAAGCACCATGGAGAAGGCAACAGAACCTGAGATCATTTTCACAGCCACAAGTCTCACCTGTCAAGCAGAGTGACCTCCTTTGTCAGGAAAGACATTACTCACAAGAGTAAGAAAGCCTTCACAGCAATTAAATCTTTAGACCTGAATGGGACAATTCAACATTTACTATGCTGTGGATCTCTATATAGTAGTTGTATTATATAGTATACTGCGTACATAGTTGAGATGCATTCTATACCTCTTCTTCTATTCCCCACTCTGGCCTCCTGCCACTTCTTCTCGCCTGCTTATCACCCTCCCCCAGTACTTCTCCTCCTATCCTTTCTCCCGTGATTTACTCTCCTCTCCTATCAGATTCCTTTTCTCCAGCCCTTTGCTATTTCCACCTATTACCTCACAGCTTCTTACTTCAAACTCCTCCCCCTCCCACCTGGCTGCACCTATCATCTTCTAGCTTGCCCTCCTTCCCTTCCCTCCACCTTTTTATTCTGGCACTTTCCCTCTTCCTTTCCAAACCGGATGAAGAGCCTTGTCCCAAAACCTTGACTGTTTATTCATTTTCATAGATGCTGCCTGATCTTCCGAGTTCCTTCAGCATTTTTGCGTGTGTTGTTCTGGATTTCTGACATCTGAAGAATCTTCAGTGTTTTTGAAATAAATAATATTTTTGAGCTACATCTGTACATTTTCTTCTGAGCAATTTAAAACTCTAGTTAAATTCCTCATGCATGTTGTGGTCCCAGTTTAAATTACATAAGCAGAAAGGTCAGCTACTCTTTATTATGTAGAACTTTGGACAAATTAGCCAATAAACCATGAGTGTATTTTATATGTTTAACACAGCAGAAAACCCTACACAGTAATATAGAAACTGCACAGTAGATGGCAGCAATAATTCAGTTACTGGGATCAAAGCAGATTTCTCTATAATTAAAAACGCAAACACGAGGAATTCTGCAGATGCTGGAAATTCAAGCAACACATATCAAAGTTGCTGGTGAATGCAGCAGACCAGGCAGCATCTCTAGGAAGAGGTACAGTCGACATTTCGGGCTGAGACCCTTCGTCAGTACTAACTGAAGGAAGAGCTAGTAAGAGATTTGAAAGTGGGAGGGGGAGGGGGAGGGGGAGATCCAAAATGATAGGAGAAGACAGGAGGGGGAAGGATGGCTGTGATAGCGAGTCTGAGTCAAAATGTGGTCGAAAAATTGAAAAGCCGAAGAAATTGCAGATGGGGAGCAGTGAGAGATGGGCCTCGGCCCGAAACGTCGACTGTACCTCTTCCTAGAGATGCTGCCTGGCCTGCTGCGTTCACCAGCAACTTTGATGTGTGTTTCTCTGTAATTAAGATTGCACCTTTGACAATTCAAAGTTAACATCATATAATAAGACCATGACAATAAGACATAGGTGCAGAATTAGGCCATTCAACCCTGGCCTATCAAGCCTGCTCCACCGTTCCATCGTGGCTGATTCATTATTCCTCTCAACCCCATTTTTCTGCCTTCTCCCCCTTAACTTTTGACACCCTGTCAAATCAAGAATATATGCAGCTCTGCTTTAAATATACTCAATGACTTGGCTTCCACAGCTGTCCTCGGTAATGAATTCCACAGATTCACCAGTCTCTTGCTAAAGAACTTTCCCCTCACTTCTGTTCTAAAAGGACGTCCCTCTACTCTGAGGCTGTGGCCTCTGATGCCACTAAGCTATCCTTCCATCATCTAAATTATTGACATATAATGTGAAAAGAAGCAGCCCCAATACTAGCCACTGCAGAACACCACTAGACACAGGCAGCCAACCAGAATAGACCCTTTTTATTCCTTCTCTTTGTCTCTTGCCAATCAGCGAATCTTCTGTCCATGCAAGCATCTTTCCTGTAATAGCATGGGCTCTTAAACCTTGTTAAGTAGCCTTATGTGTGGCACCTTTCAAAGGCCTTCTGAAAATCCAAGTAAGCAACATCCACTGACTCTGCTTTGTCTGTCCTGCTTGTTATTTCCTCAGAGAATTCCAATAGATTTGTCAGACAAGATTTCCCTTCACAAAACCATGCTGACTTTGACCTACTTTATTGTGTGCCTCCAAGTACCCTGAAATACTCAACCTTAATAATAGACACCAACATCTTCGCAACTATTGAAGTCAAGGTATTTGTCCTATAATTTCTTTTCTTCACCCTCCCTCCCTTCTTGAAGAGTGGAGTGACATTTGCTTTCTTCCAGTCCTATGGAACTATTCCAGAATCTAGTGATTCTTGAAAGATCATTACTAATGCATCCATAATCTCTAAAGCTACTGTACCTCTTTCTGTACCCTGGGGTGCAGACCATCTGGCCAGGTGACTTATCTAACTCCAGCCCTTTCAGTTCTCCTTAGTAATACCCAATACACTCTTGCCCCCTGGCACTCCTGAAGTTTTGGCATACCCAAGGTGAAGACTGATGCAAAAACTTATTAAGTTTGTCTGCCATTTCTTTGTCCCTGATTACTACCTCGCTAGCATCATTTTCCAGTGGTCTGATATCCACTTTTAAATTTGGTTCATTACACAGCACCCAATACAGAATTGCCTTTCCTCTGGTGGTGTCAACCATAAGCTGCTCTAAAAAGCCATTTCGTAGACATCCTACAAATTCTCCCTCTTGGGATCCAGCACCACCCTGATTTTTCCAAACTACCTGCATATTGAAATTCCCTATTACTATCGTAAAATTGCCCTTATTACATGCCTTTACTATCTTCATCTGTAATTTATATCCCACATCCTGGCTGCTGTTCAGAGGACTGTACATAACTCCCATTGGGGTCTTTTTATTCTTTTTACCCTTACAGTTTATTAATTCTACCCACAATGATTCTATATCTTCTGAATCTATGTCACCTCTTCCTGAGAAAAAATATATCTGAAAAAAAAATTGGTCTCCTCTTTAATATTTGGCTAGCTTACATTCACATTTCATCTTTTCTCTCCTCATGTTTTTTTTATTTGCCTTCTGTATTCGGTGTTGAGTAATGAACCTCTTCCTTAGGATTTGATTTCATTTTTTTAATAACACAGTCACTCCTCCATCTCCTTTTATCTCTCTGCCTGTTCTTTCAACACAATGTGTATCCTTGGATGTTAAGCTCCCAGCTATGATCTTTCAGCCATGACTCGGTGATGCCACAATGTCATACCTGCCAATCTCCAACTGCGCTATGAGATCATCTACCTTATTTTGCACATACAAATATAATACCTTCAGCCCTGTATTCATCACCCCTTTTTTATTTTTTGCCCCCCCCCCCAGCAAGGATCGGAAGATCGCCTATTCCCGGCCTACGGATCCCACTGTCTCCAGCACCAGCAGTGCCCTGGCTCCCCACCCCCCACCTCCCAGGCCGCAATCCTTGCTGCCTCCCGCTTTGATCTCAATACGATTGGATACCCCCAGTTTACGAATCTCTCGGAATCCATCCTTGGCCCTGACAGTTCTGGACACCTCCGTAGTAGTGGCACTACCATCGCTAACACCGGTTCCAACGATCCCAAGTGGATTCAAGACCCAGATGCCACCACCATCAGTGCTGGTTCCTACAACCCAGACACCTTCAAACTACTAATTGCATGATCCCTAGCTCTGACTCCAGCCTGGACCTTGACCGCCAGCAACTCCTGGCTGAGACTTGATGTACAGTTGCTGGACTCCCTTCCCTCACTGCCACTCTGCAATCCCATGTCTCTCATGCACCACCATCAACTCTTGGGTCCTCAGAGCCACCACCTTCCCTGAACACCCCAACTGTCCTCTCTCCTCAGACACCACCAACTTTCTTCCCCTCCTCTGATCCCAGCTCTCATCCATGCCGCATCTTCACAATGCCCTCAAACTGTCCCCTCTCTGAGACAGAACATTCTGCTCTGAGTAAGGGCCTCAACTTTATCCCCCTGCATCCATACCTCTGTGAGAGTTGTGTCCACCATGGTGTCGAGTTCTTCTTCAATCACCTCCATCTCCATGCTTATTTCTTTGGCAAGGACCCTCCAGCCTGCACCGATGATGCCTTCTCCCATCTTCAACCCTCCTCCTCTTCTTGGACACTCTACTCTGGTCTTAGACCATAAGACATAGGAGCAGAAGTAGGCCATCTGGTCCATTGAGTCTGCTCCACCATTCAATCATGGCTGATCCTCTTCTTTCTCCTCCTCAACACCAGTTCCCAGCATTCCTCCACAACCTCTGATGCCATGTGCAATCAAGAACCTATCAATCTCTGTCTTAAATACACCCAGTGACCTGGCCTCCACAATTGTATGTGCAACAAATTCCACAAGTTCACCACCCTTTGGCTAAAGAAATTTCTCCTCATCTCTGTTTTGAAAGGGCACCCCTCTATCCTGAGGCTGTGCCTCTGGTCCTAGACTCTCCCACCATGGGAAACAACCTTTCCACATCTACTCTGTCTAGGCCTTTCAACATTCGAAATGTTTCAATGAGATGCCCCCTCACCTTTCTGGATTCCAGCAAGTACAGACCCAGAGCCGTCAAACGTTCCTCGTATGATAACCTTTTCATTCCTGAAATCATCCTTGTGAACCTCCTCTGGACCCTCTCCAATGCCAGCACATCTTTTCTAAGATGAGGGGCCCAAAACTGTTCACAATTCTCAAGGTGAGGCTTCACCAGTGCCTTATAAAGCCTCAGCATCATATCCTTGCTCTTGTATTCTAGACCTCTTGAAATGAATGCTAACATGGCATTTGCCTTCCTCACCACCGACCCGACCTGCAAGTTAATCTTTAGTGTGTTCTGTACAAGGACTCTGAAGTCCCTTTGCATCTCAGATTTTTGGATTTTCTCCCTGTTTAGAAAATAGTCTGCACACTTATTTCTACTACCAAAGTGCATGACCATGCATTTAACAACAAGATCATCCACTTTATTTCTTATACTACACGCATTTAGATACAACACCTTGAGTACCGTATTTGCTATCCTTTCTGATTCTGCACCCCTAATGTTTAGATGTTTCAGCCTGCTCTGGATCTTTTTATCTCTAACTGACAATGAGGCATCAATCGTCTTGACTTTAACACTCCTCTTTTCAATTCAAACCTCACTCCCTCTGAATCTGCTGCTCTCCACTCTCTTCTCATTAGGCCCAATCTCACTACCAAACCAGCAGATAAGGGGGGTGCTGCCGTAGTCTGGTGGGCTGACCTCTACCTTGTTGAGGCTAGATGGCAACTTTCAGACACTTCCTCTTGCATAGCCCTTGAACAGGACCTCACTAATGAGCATCAGGCCATTGTCTCCTGCATCATAATCGACTTCATTGACTCTGGGATCTCCCATCTACTGCCATCAACCTCATAGTTCCCTTACCCCACACCTCCCATTTCTACCTCCTAGCCAAGATCCACAAACCTGACTGTCCAGGTAGACCCATTGTTTCTGCTGCTCCTGCCCCACTGAACTCATGTCTGCATGCTTCAACTCTATTTTATCCTCCTTGGTTCAGTCCCTTCCTACTTACATCCATGACACTTCACACACTCTCAATCTCTTCAATGACCTAAGTTCCCTGGCTCCAAACAGCTCATTTTCACTATGGATGTCCAGTCCCTATACACTTCTATCCCCATCAGGAGTCCCTTAAAGCTCTGGACACAGACCCAACCAGTTCCCCTCTACCACTACTTTCTTCCATCTGCCGGAACTGGTACCTCACCCTCAATAGTCATAGTCATAGTCATACTTTACTGATCCTGGGGGAAATTGGTTTTTGTTACAGCTGCACCATAAATAATAAGTAGTAATAGAACCATAAATAATTAAATAGTAATATATAAATTATGCCAGTAAATTATGAAATAAGTCCAGGACCAGCCTATTGGCTCAGGGTGTCTGACCCTCCAAGGGAGGAGTTGTAAAGTTTGATGGCCACAGGCAGGAATGACTTCCTATGACACTCTGTGTTGCATCTCGGTGGAATGAGTCTCTGGCTGAATGTATTCCTGTGCCCAACCAATACTTTATGTAGTGGATGGGAGACATTGACCAAGATGGCATGCAACTTGGACAGCATCCTCTTTTCAGATACCACCGTGAGAGAGTCCAATTCCATCCCCACAACATCACTGGCCTTACGAATGAGTTTGTTGATTCTGTTGGTGTCTGCTTTCCTCAGCCTGCTGCCCCAGCACACAACAGCAAACATGATTGCACTGGCCACCACAGACTCGTAGAACATCCTCAGCATCCTCCGGCAGATGTTAAAGGACCTCAGTCTTCTCAGGAAATAGAGACAGCTCTGTCCCTTCTTGTAGACAGCCTCAGTGTTCTTTAACCAGTCCAGTTTATTGTCAATTCGTATCGCCAGGTATTTGTAATCCTCCACCATGTCCACACTGACCCCCTGGATGGAAACAGGGGTCACCGGTACCTTAGCTCTCCTCAGGTCTACCACCAGCTCCTTAGTCTTTTTCACATTAAGCTGCAGATAATTCTGCTCACACCATGTGACAAGGTTTCCTACCGTAGCCCTGTACTCAGCCTCATCTCCCTTGCTGATGCATCCAACTATGGCAGAGTCATCAGAAAACTTCTGAAGATGACAAGACTCTGTGCAGTAGTCAACAATTTCTCCTTCGGTTCCTCCGACTTCCTTCAAACCCAAGATGTGGCCATGGGCACTCACATGAGTCCCAGCAAGGCCTGCCTTTTCATCAGCTACGTGGAACAGTCCACGTTCCAAGCCTACACCAGCATTGCTCTCCAACTCTTTCGATGCCACTTTGACAACTGCATTGGAGCTGCTTCCTGCATCCATGATGAACTCATCAATTTCATCAATATTGCCTCTAACTTCCACCCTACCCTCATACTTACTTGGTGCATTTCTGACACTTCTCCCCCCTTTCTTAATCTCTCTGTCTCTGGAGACAGTCTATCTATGGATATCTTTTATAAATCCACTGACTCTCACAGCTAGCTGGTCTATGCCTCTTCCCATGCTGTCAAATGAAAAAAATGGCATTCCCTTTTCTCAATTCCTCCATCTCTGCCACATCTGCTCTCAGGATGAGGCTTTTCCTTCCAGAACAACTGAGATGTCCTCCTTCTTCAAAGAAAGGGTCTTCCCCTCCTCCACCATCAACGCTGCCCTCAACCACACCTTTTGCATTTCGCGCATTTCTGCTCTCACCCGATCCTCCTGCTACCACACCAGAGATAGGGTTTCTTTTGTCCTCACCAAACACACCACGAGCCTCCGTATTCAGCACATTTAATTATCTGTAACTTCTGCCATCTCCAGAGAGCTCCCCCACCAAGCACACCTTTCCCTCCCTCCACCTCCCACTTTCTGCAGGGATCGCTCCCTACACGACTCCCTTGCCCAATCGTCCCTCCCCTCTGATCTCCCTCCTGGCACTTATCCTTGCAAGCAGAACAAATGCCATACTTGCCCCTACTCCTCCTCCCTCACTACCATTCAGGGCCCCAAACAGTCCATCCGGGTGAGGTGACACTTCACCTGTGAATCTGTTGGGGGTCATCTTTTGTAACTGGTGCTCTCGGTGTAGCCTTGTGGTGAGACGCGATATAATTTGGGAAGCTGCTTCATCAAGCACCTTCGCTCCATCCACCACAAAAAGCAGGATTTCCCGTTGGTCACCCATTTCAATTCTACTTCCTATTCCCATTCTAACATGTCAGTTCATGGCCTCTTCTGCTGTCACAATGTGATCACACACAGGCTGGGGAAGCCACACCTTATATTCCATCTGGGTAGCCTCCAGCCTGATGGCATGAACATCGATTTCTCATTTCGCTTTCACACCTTTTCTTCTTACCTGGCCATCACATCCCTTTGGTGCTGCTTCCCCTACTCTTTCTTCCATAGTCTCTGTCCTTTCCTATCAGATCCTCCTTTCTCCAGCCCTTTATCTCTTTCACCAATCAATTTCCTAGCTCTTTACTTCACTCCTTCCCTCTTTCCCAGTTTCACCTATCACCTGCCACCTTGTACTTCTTCCTCCCCTCCCCTACCTTCTTATTCTGACTTCTTTCTCCTTTTCTTTCCAGTCCTGGTGAAGGATCTAGGCTCAAAATGTTGACTGTTTACTATTTTCCATTGATTCTGTCTGGCCTGTTGAGTTGTGTGTGTTGCCCCTGCACCACTTCCTGAGCCACCCATTCATCTTTACTGTTATCCTATTCCTTACCTGCCCAGCAGGCAGTACTGGGAGTAATCCAAAGATTACTACCTTCGAGATCCTGCTCTTCAGCCTTTCTCTATGTCCTCACTGTGCATGACCGTCTTCCCCTTCCTACTTATGTCATTGGTGCCAATGTGCACTATGACCTCTGGCTGGCCACTCTCCCTCCTGAGAATCTTCTGCAGCTGCTCTGGGAAATTCTGGATCCAAGCAGCTGGGAGGTAACATACCATCCTGGCTTCTTTTTGATGGCCACAGTATCTCCTGTCCATTCCTCTAACTATTGAGTCTCCTATCACTATCACTTTGCCAGGCTTTACCATTCTCCACTGAGCCTCAGAACCGGCCATAGTGCCAATGGCTTGGCTGCTTCTGCAGTGCCCTGATAGTTCTTTCTCTCCCAGCAGTATCTAAAAGGGTTTACTTGTTGCTGAGGGGAATGGCTACAGGGGAATCCTGTGCTAGCTGTTTCTTCCCTTTACTTCTCCTGGTGGTCACCCAACTACTTTCTGAAGACTGCACTCTGGGTATGACCATCTCGGTAGAAGTCTCATCTATGAGGTTTTCAGCCTCCTGGATGGTCCTGAATGCATCCAGTTTCATGACCTTGTTAGTCAGGAAATGCATTTGGATGCATTTCCTGCAGATGTAGTCATCAGGGAAACCGTCATGTATCCTGAACTCACAAATTTCACAGGGGAAGGGGTGGGAAATTCCATTACCAACCTGCCTACACCTGTTATACCTCTAACATCTCAAGCTTAATTTCTAGCCTCTGCCTGTTCTACCCAAGTCTTTTGTGCCAAAGCCTGACCACTCTAACACTGTCCACTCCAACAACGGCTATTCTGTTTACATCCTGCTTCTTTTGATTGGCCCCTGCCAAGTGCCAAAGAGATTGTTATGATAGAAGCCCAACAATTGTTCTGAAAGGCCCCAATCTATTATTAAATCTGACATATAAAATCCACAAGGAAATCTCTCCAACTCTCTTCTTACTTCGTAATCTGTAATAGTGATCATTCCTGTCTGTGATTAATGTTTGATTCAGACTAAGCATGAAGAAATGACTAAAATAAATTAAGCTGAATGTGATATATTTCAGATTATGTCCAGAGGACCAACTTTCAAATTAATAAGATGATTTTTCTAACCAAAGGTCTTGTCGTTATCAGTTGCCTGAAGCTCTTATCAAGTTTTGATTTGCTGCATTATTTATTAATTTCTCTTCCAACTGTTATTTTGTATTTTAACATTTTGATCAATTTTAGTTAAAGTTTAAAAAATCCAGTAGTATGACCACATGAAAATTTGGTGATACCTGTTAATTGCTCTTCTTTACCTATATATGGTGAGGAGGGAGCCTCTGTCTGTCAGAGTTGACTATGGATATTGCACCCTAGCTGTCTAGACATGCAAGCCTGGGCAGTACCATATAGCGAGCAAGCTGTTGCCTATGTACCAGGCTCCCCCTCTGCACGCATCTGATGAACCCAAAGGAACGACAGAGACCGATACAGTTTGGGACCTGAACTTCTGGTTCCTGACTGCTTAGAGGAGGAGCATTTGGAATGGTATGGAAAACCTCAAGGCCAACAAGTGGGAGCAAATAGAGGCCCCGTATAATCAGCCAAAGCTTTAGCCTGTCTTGCAAGCTTAGCCCCCACAACTCAGCCACCCAAATTCTTACCACACTATGAGCCAAGAATAAAGATGAAATTACCATGGATGGAGACTTCTTTGAAGAAATGCAAGACTGGAAAGAACTCTTTAAGGAAGACTTCAGTTGGGTTCTTATTCCAAAAGACTGACTCTGTTCCAGATTAGAGAAGCAGATGCAATTCCTGTTGAGATCACAGAGCTATCGACACATAGGACATAGGGATGAAAGTAGGCCCTTTGGCCCTATTGGTCCATGCTGACTGTGTTGCTCAGTAAGCTAGTTCCACCTGCCCACCTTTGCCCACAGCCCTCCAAACCTGTCCTATGTAGATAACTCCTAAATGTTGCTAATGCGCTCACCTCTTGTTCTTAGCACCTTGGGAAGAAGACTCTGTGATCTTATATACCCCTATCAGCTCACTGTTCAATCTCATTTGCAGGAATGAAATCCTAGTCTACACAATCCCTCCCTGTGTCTCAGGCCCCCAAGTCCAGGCAACATCCTGGTTGTTTTTTTCTGCATTTTTTAAAATCTTAATAACGTCTTTCCTATGACCAATTTCTTTAGCCATGTGGTGAGTCTGTGGAATTCATGGCCACTGATGTCTTTGGAGGCCAAGTCATTGTGTATATTTAAAGTGGAGTTTGATAGATCCTTGGTTAGTAACAGCACCAAAGGCCATGGCGAGAAGGCAGAAGAATGGGGTTGAAAAGGGTGGATAATAAATCAGCCATGATGGACTGGTGGAGCAGACTTAATGGGCTGAATGGCCTAATTCTGCTCCTGAGTCTTATGGTCACCAACATCTGATATAACTTCAACATAACTTCTCAAGCCCTATACTCAGTACCCTGACTGACAAAGGCCAGCATGCTGAATGCATTTTTCAATGCCTCATCTACATATGACACTGATTTCTGTAATCTAAGTACTTGATCAGCTAGATCCATGTTTGGTAAAACTCCCCAGAGTTATCCCATTCACTAGGGTCCTACCCTAGTGTGACTTCCCAAAATGCAATACCTCACATTTATCTTGAATAAAAGCCATTTTCCAATCCTCAGCCCACATACCTAACTGATCAAAATGCCCATATAACTATTCGTAACCTTTTACACTATCTACAACACGAACTATTTTATGATTATCCACAATTTCTAAAAGTTGGTGGAAGTTGAGCTCAGTCACAAGTTCACAACCTCATCACTATGTCTGGGAAGACAGGGATATTCCAGGGATCTTCAGAGACACTGTAGTCATGTCCAACTTCAAGAAACAAGTCAAGTCCAGTTCCAATAACTGTAGAGGGTGATCCTGTTGCCTGCTCCATGAAAGGCTTCACCAGAGTCCCGTCAGATGCTTCCTCCCAGTGGCTATTGAGATGCTCCCTGACTCACAGTGTGGATTCCATCCATTCAGAAATAGAATAGAATAAAATAGAATATTTTTATTGTCATTGTTGTGGAGCAATGATACACAGTTTAGCAGCTCAATGTTTTGCAGCATGACAAAGAATATATACATAAAATAAACTCTAAAACCTCAGGAATGCAGTCCAAAATTAATAATATATGGATGGGGGGGTAGGACTATTGCACACCTGCCACTCCTGGAAGTGTGATGCATTTAGCTGCCGCCATCTTAGGAGGGCAGGAGAAGGGAAGGGGGTGTTATACATTTCACTGCTTGTGGGTAGAAGTTGTTAGGGAGTCTCTTTGTTTTCGTCCTTAATGCTCTGTATCTCTTCCCAGAAGGTAGAGGGGAAAACAGGTGATGTCCAGGATGAGTAGGATCCTTTGAAATACAAGTAGCCTTCTTTTGAAGTCTGCCAGTATAAATGTCTCTGAGGGAGGGTAATGTTGTGCCAATAACTCGCTCTGCTACCCTCACCACCTGCTGCAAGTCCTTCCTGTTCTGTTCTGTGCCGCTGGCAAACCACACTGCACAGCAATACATCAGGAGACTCGCTATAGTTGTCCGATAGAAGTTGATCAGCAGGTGATGAGGGAGGAGAGCGTGCTTTAGCTTCCTCAGGAAGTAGAGCCTCTGTTGGGCCTTCCTCACCTGATAAGAGATATGGACAGTCCAGGTGAGGTCAGCCGAGATGTGGACGCCGAGGAACTTGAAACTCTCTGCTCTCTCCACCTCTTTCCCGTATATGTGCAGAGTGGAATGCTCGACGCGCTTTGATTTCCTGAAGTCTATTATCAGCTCCTTGGTTTTTGTGATATAGCACCAACCACTAAGCTTGCAACTTTTATTAACTTTTCAAGAGCTTTTGACTCTTTTGATTAAAAGGTTCTGTGAAGCATCCTTCTCAATTTCATAAATGCAAGTGCATATGTACATTTAAGAACTGGCTTGTGTCAAATGGTTTTCTTTTTATGTACTCAGACGTAATTAAGCTCTATTATTTAAGCACTACAGCTTTTAGAGTGCCTGTTTCAGGAATATGGTGTCTGGCACACAAATAATGTATCCTGCTCAATGTAATTGGCTGAACGTAAGTAGTGCTATGGGGAATGGCCCATGAGATAACAATATTACTGGGTTACATAACTTCAAAGGTCAAAATTCAAAATGCACTTACTATCAAAGTATGTTTGCACATGCAACCTTGAGATTTGTCTTCATGCAAGCAGCCACAAAACAAAGAAATGCAATAGAACCCACTAAAACAAAACCCACACAGCAAAAGATTGTCAGACAACCAATGTGTGAGTAAAAGAATAAAAAGGTAAACAAATAACTCACCGAACATGAACTGCAGAGTCCCTGAAAGTAAACCCATGCCCATGAAGCCAATTCAGCACAGGAGGCCGATGGCTACAGGCCACAGCCACGGAGCCAATTCAGCACTGCAGCTGGTCCAGCAGTCTGATGACTGCAGGCCACAGCCCCAGAATCAGTTCAGCACTGAGGCAAGAGCCAATGGCCCTCTTGGAGTCATGAGTCCTTGGCCTCAGTGCCTTGACCTTTTTAATTTGGTCCGTGCTTAAATCAGCTAAATGTCGAGTTATTTCTGTTCTTGTGCCCAGGCCCCGCTGCTTTGATCTGCCCTGAGGTTTCAGTTGAGCCTCAAGTGTGCTTCAGCAATGGCTACCGCGGCCATAATGCATCCTTGAGAGTCCAGTTCAACAAATCCTTCAGGATTCCGCAAAAACACCAGATCGTACAGACGGTTCAAAAGAAAAAAAACTCCAAAAGAAAAATTACAGGCTGTGGATTGTAGTGATCATAGTCCAGAAAAGGTATTATTAATAGAATAGTTAGTAGTTCTTTTTGCTGCCTGCGAAATGTCTCCATGTTCCACAAATGCCATCTTATCAAATGTGTGAATTTGGAAGATTCTGCAAAGATTTTGTGATTGCTATTTTTTCCAGTGCATTGAGATGCATTTTGGAAGTAGTCTGGGTTTCAGTAGCATAATTACTGGAGAAGTCATGGGTTTTGTGTCAGTTCTGAGGTCTTGATCTTCAAATACCCCATTTCTCAATGAAACAAATGCTGTGCTGGGACACTGGTGATTTTCAAGTTTAACATCTGCGTTCACTGAAAGATGGCTCCTGAAATATGGAAAATGATCTACATTTTCCAAAGTCTCCTCATGAACTTCCATTGATGGTGTGTTTCAGTGGGTTCAGATAGGTTCATGACTTTGGTTTAATGGATGTTGAATGTAAGACCCATTCCCTTCCATGTTTTGGTGAACAACAATTCCTTGGAGCTTGACCTCCGAGCCTGTGAAGCTCCAGTACAAAGATCTGGTGAACTTTGTTGGGCAGTGTAGTCACTGTAGGTTGAAAGTTCCTCACTAATTCTGAAGATTTCTTTTCACACCCATGGAAAGTTTCTTGGTGAGAAAGACTAAGATCATTGTCATGGGAGCAGCTAACTAGATGGATGAAAAATAGTTCAAGAATGTGTTCAAAACTTTCTTGAAACAGTGCAACATCCTTGGAACGTCTGGCACATGAACTCTCAAATTGTGGAAGAACATTTTGGATACTCTTGAGAATCTCAAGTTCATGCATGAAAAGCACATGGAAGCCCACTGTAAGCAGCAGAAAGGGTACACTTCGTTACAAACAAACCATCCACCATCACAATACCAATCCAAGGAAAAGCCAACAGTTCTTACATTGGCTTCAAAATCTTGAGGGACTGCCTAAAAAGAAGAACTTCCAGTGATCTCTGGCCAGCCTGACTATCTGGTAGCTGAGCAACAATCCCTCGTATATATTTATGCATATGAAGCCTGTTTTCCACACAATGGCATTGATTAGAAAAGTAATTGGAAAGAAAATAAAGTACAAAGTTCAAATCAATGGAGGAACAACTGGATTATAAAACCACATACAACAATGAAATAGTCTTCTCTTGTATCTCTTCCCAACCCACAGCCCCAATCCTCTCCACTGTTCACACCACCTGCAGAGGTGTTTTAATGTGATGTTTGAAGTCATTTACAGACCAGTGTATATTCAATTACAACTTTTAACTAACAGTCCAATTAGTGTGATTTTATTGAACAAATCATTAATTTCTCCAGTTAACAAATGTAATTCAGTAATCCATTATCTCCTCAAAGAAAAACAGACGACCGTAGGGGAAATCAGGTTACCAAGAGAGCATCCATTGGAAACTAAAAAGCTATGTTGGTGCCAAAAGTGTGGCAACACTTGCAGGCTGCCCTTATCATAATTCTCCGGCTGTGTCGCATGTTGACACAAAATACCACATTTCACTGTTTTCTTCAATGTTTTGATGTAAGTGACAAATAAAGCTAATCTTTCTTTATCTTTTTAAAAAGTCTGCAAAGGTTGGGTCAGATTTTGCAGTAAAATTAATGGCTAAACATTCAAGATTCAAGTTTAAGATTGTTTAATGTCATTTCCGGTACACAATTGTAAGGGAGAACAAAATTGCTGTTACTCTGGATCCAATGCAGTACAAAAAACACAGTAAGATAAAGAACATAATAATAAAAAACACAATAAATATAGATACATAAGCTAGCTTATATACATAGATGGACTGTATTTCCACAAAGTGACACTAGCACAGCCGTGTCTGTTCATTAGATGACTGACGGAAATGATAAAGTTGTGGCGGAAGGGGGTATAGAAGGGTTGGTTAGTGGGTGGAGGAGTTGATCAGCCTTACCGTTTGGGGAAAATAACTGTTTCTGAGTCTGGTGGTCCTGGCGTGGATGCTACATAGCCTCCTTCCTGATAAGTCATTGAGCAGGCTGGGTGGGATCCTTCAAGATGTTACTGGCCCTTTTCCAGCGCCTTCCTGTATATATGCCTTTGATGGCGAGTAGGGTGCCAATGATGTGATGGGTAGTTTTGACTACCTGGAGTACAGCCGTTTCTGTCCGCTGTAGTGCAGTTTCCGTATCATGAAATGATACGCCATTTCACTTACTTATGAATAATTAGCAGTTACAACATTAAACTCAAATGTTGAGGTAAGCCATTCTACCATTAGCTTGTAAACAATTGATCTGGTTCACTATTCCAATGCATTGAATAGAACGGAGTTGCTGTATCTGCATAGGAGCTGCAAGATAAACTTGGCACAGAATGTTGTCCTATCTACATCAACCCAAGTATCTTCAAGGCATGCATGAAAATGCCAATCAGTCTCTGAGTGCAATAGTTAATAATTGTGTGTATGAAATCCAACTCCTTCAATTTTAATCAGTGTAATACATTTTATTTATTTATTTATTTGCCAGTTTTCATCTCTTGCTCATTTCTAGCTGTCTCTTTTCTCTGCTTCTGTCTGTACCTGTTTCAGGAGTGAATGGACCTGCTTTAATTTGCATTTCCTCTTCAGTCCAGAGACTAGAAATTTCATCGGCCTTTCTGATTAGTTAAGGAGATGCACAGATGGTTGTCTTGTTTCCTGTAGATCCTTTCCCTCACTGCACTTTTATCACTTCACATTTTCAATGACTAATCTCAAAAATCTTATTATATAAGGACCAAGAATAATCAAGGGCAGATGCTGTCTGGTGCATGTTGACGTTATAATATTTGATTCATTGTTGTCATATTTCACATTAATTTGCACCTTTCTCACAAATATATTTTACTCATTGCCCTAAAAATAATAGTTTGAATAAAAATGAAGTCTGGTCTGATTTAATCAATGTTTTATTCCTTGTTGCTAATGGTAACAGTAACATTCTGATAACAGTCACTATAATCATTCAACTTTCCCATCTCTACTGTAGGATGACAATGACTCTTTAGTACACTAATGATCTCTCATTAAGCTATAATTTAAAAGCAATTAATGTACTTTCAGTGGAAATTAAAAATGATTGATGATAATTACTTATTAACATGTATAATTAGACTAAATGGCAAACTGCTTGGTTATTTTGGAAATATTTCTCAATCAAACTGAAAGGTGTGATTTCAAATGCTCAACCAGCTCAGGAAAGAGGTAGATGTCCAGTAAATGTCTATAAGAGAAAAATTCTGCTTACATTTGTACTTCAACTTTTATCACCACATATGGAACAGCAATGATGGTGAAAATCATCTGTTCTCAACCGCTTAGTATTTCAAGCTGGTCATTGAAAGGATAAACTTTATCAAATTACGTTGACTGTTAATATTCAGCTTATAAAATATCAGAGATTTTAAAAACTATGATTATTCATTTTTTAAAAAATACATATACTTTTTCTTTCCATGAACAGATTTCTCAACAGCATGAGAAAGTTAGAAATAAAATTAGACAATGCAGTTATTAAACCAAAGAAACTTTAGTACAGAGTCAAAATACTTATTTTAATTATTCAGGGAAAAATATTTCAATTATTAATTTAAAAGTAGCATTGGGTGTGTATGTTTAAGATATAAAACAATGTACTACTGTTTGCTTTGCCATCTTAATTTTGTGCATAATTTCTTAGTTAACTGAACCAAAGAATGATGCAGTAAGGAAGTCCATTTGTTCAATGTACTGATGTCTCCTCTTGTAAACAGCTATCCAGTTAGTTCCATAACCCTGCCCTTCCGACAAAGACCCAGTTTGTTGTTATATAACTTCTGTTTTTTTGGGAAATCAGCTTATAACATTGATTTTTGCTTAGTGACCCTTGTACTACTGGTGCAGATCCTAACTATTTCCATTATTGAACACAATTCATGATTTAGATCCACCGCTATCAAATCTCCTCTTAGTTCTACAATCCCAAGAGAAAATTCCATGTCTTGTCTGCACAAAGAAGTCCTCTATCTCAGATATCATTCTAAAAAATCTCTTCTTCATCCTCTTTAATATCTTTCCTCAACTATACAACCCAGAACAGGACACTACCTGACCAGGGTTTTATAACAGTTTTTCACAATTTCCTTGATTTATGCTACATGGATATATTGGCAGAGCTATGTTCCAATATGCATATTTAGCAACCTACTCTGCCCTGTGACCCAACAAATTATTTATACATATTCCCAGTTACTCTCTTCTTACACACTCCCCAATTAAAGTTGTCAATTTATATTGATTCTCTTTATTTCTTCAACCTCAGTTCTATCATTTTACATTATTACTGAGTGCAAAAATATATATCACAATCACCTAATTTATTACAATCTTCATAACTTTTTAAATTCCATATAACTGGTATAAATACAGACCAAAATAAGATGACTGCTTCAGTGTAAAATAATTTGCATCTCTGCTTCTTTAATCTTGGTACTGGCAGCCTAGTTTTATTAATACAAGATCATCTTTAACAATTCTAATGTTCTTCTGGACATGACCAGCTGGACTGAAAAGGGGCAACCAACAGATGTAGTATATCCGGACTTCCAAAATACCTTTGAGAATGTCAGACACCTTCTTCTTCATTGCCCCATCTTCAATCTGCTTGTCTCGCATTCATGTGCAGTATTTTATGTTTGCCAGTGACATTGCCAAGTGAATGGAAATTAGGAAACATAGGTGTTTTTAAAATAAGAGTAAATAGGAGACAGTCTGAAATGTCGCGGGCTTGGGGCAGAAAGAAGGCAGGTATTGCCACTTCTGACTTATAAAAATTAAAAAAGGTTTAATTGATTTTTGACAAGCAGTAAGTTATTCACACTTGGTTTGGTGAAAGTTATGCAAGTACATTTGATAAGTCATAAAATAACAACTTTGAATTTCTATATTAATGCACTGAAAAATTCAAAGGAAAATTTATTACACTGTTGTGAAGCTGCTGCCAACTAGTGTTGGGAGTGAAAAGGTTTTTCACTTAGTTTAGGCATTGCTTTCTCAGCAGAGAAATTAATTTTATTTTCCTGAGAGCACAATCATTGGAAACTTTAAGTAGCTTTCAGCATGATTACAGAAAACAGGTATAGCCAATAATCTCACACCTGCTTCACTATTGTCTTTCTGCTGCTGTCAATCATTGGAAAATTGCTATCTCCTATTTTTCAAGCATTGATAAACAATTTCAAAAGTAAATCCCAATAAAGGTAAATCAGACAGAACTGAAGTCGTTCTTAATGAGCCCTTAGGCAACTAGTCTTTGTACCAAGTCTAGAAATTGTACAGTTCTTCTTGTTAACTATCCTAGTGTTTTGTCATGTATTCAATTAAGTAAAAAGGTGCAATTGAGAAAATTATTGAGTTTTTAACGGAGTACTTCTGAAGTTCTCCTCTTCTTTCCGATTATATGGAAGGCAGAAATGTGAAAAGGAGCTGACATAACTGAAATTTTCCTCTGTGTAAAATGTTTTCCAAAGCACATTTTTTTTTTATAAATGGGCAACAAAACAAAACAAGCTGAAAATCATGGTGGAAAAAAAGGGTTTGAGGAGACACTGAACTGACAGTGAAGCAGATAAGTCACAAGCAATCACAATGACTGGTGTTCTGATATCCCGTGAAACTTGCTGATGTTTATTTAGCTCTCCCACATTGCCTGACTCAACAATACTTTCAAACTAAAGGCACCATTCAGATAAAAACATCTCATCTTCTCAATTAGAAGAAAACATGAGTTTTTTTAATCTAATAAAGAAGGCTTTTCTCTAAATTAAGCAAACTTGTTTACACTCATCAGTTCTACAATTTTGTACCTACTGGCTAGTGTTTACACTTGTAATATTCTCCCCTCTTCTCACAGTGCCTAAACGATTGTCTTTATGTGTATCAGGATGTTGCAAGAATATGTAACTACTCACACCGCGAAGAGGCTGACATTTCAAGCCTAACGCTGTTACGCATTCTTACACATCTGCCTGATATCACTGGATAGCTGTCACAAACAGATATCCTGATCGATTCCTTTTTTCTGTTTGTTAATATTGTTTCACTGGTGTCTCTGACATAGAGTAACCAATTCAGTATTAACTAGGCACTGATATTTGGACCAGAAAATGCTGGCAATGTTCAGCGGTTTGAAGCAGTGTCTAAGAATGTAAGAAAAAAAGAAGTTAATGCTTCAGATCAAAGAACCTTAATCAGCTCTGCTATTTCATGTGGGAATTAAGGATAGCTGGATCTTTTGGCAGGCACAGTATGGCTCAGTAACTTCCTATCTTTAACAAGCCAAGCTATTGGTAGTGCTGTAAAGTTATACTGGAGTTATTGATTAATTAATACCAATCATCTTTATCTCATTTAAATTGCTTGAACAACATCAATAATTATATTTTTCAAAAAATGTTCAAAGCAGACCAAAAGCGCTATCAGGCAAAATATAGCCATATGCTATGAAGTCAATATCAATGTGCATCTCCGTATGCTGATAGAGAAAAGTAAAGAGATTAAGAAAGAAAATTTGAGAACATAAAACGCAGATGACTGAAAGCATAGCTAACAATGGAGGGATGATTTTCACTTGTGGAAATTCAAAGAATCGGATTTTAAGAAGGATCTGGAAGTCCCGGCAGGGGTGCAGAAAGATTGGAATGAACGTAGAACACAAACAGTACAACACAGGAACAGGCCCTTCAGCCCAAAATGATGCGCTGAATCAATTAATTTAGTAATCAAATGGCCAATTAAGTTAATCTGATCTGTCCACGCAATATCCATATCCTTCCATTTTTCTCATTCATATGCCTCTTAACGTCTCTTAAATATCCCAGTTGTATCTGCCTCTACCAATACCCCAGGTAGTGCATTCCTGGCACCCATTGCTCTCTGTACAAAAAACCTGCCCCCATATCTCCTTTGAAATTACCCCTTCTCACCTTAAATGCATGTCCCCTGGTATTAGACATTTCAACCCTAGGAAAAAGATATTGCGTGTCTACTCTATGCTTCTGATAATCTTATGAACCTCTGTCAGATCTCACCTCAGCCTCTACTACCCCAGCAAAAACAGCCCAAGTTTCCCCAGTCTCTCATTACAGCACATGTCCTCTAATCCAGGCAGCATCCTGGTAAACCTCTTCTGCATCCTTTCCAAAGCCTTGACATCTTTCCTATAATGGCATGACCGGAACTGTTCGCAATACTCCAGAAGCAGCCTAATTAGCGTTTTATAAAGCTGCAACATAACTTCCTGACTTTTGAACTCAGTCCCTCGACTTCTCAGTGCCATATGCTTTCTTAACCACCCAATCAACTTGTGCAGCCACTTTCAGGGAGATATGAACCTGGTTTGTACAACACTATTACAGCTCAGGGTGTCAGAGTTCAGAGTTCAATTGTGGTGCTGTCCATAAGGAGTTTGTATGTTCTCCCTGTGACTGTGTGGGCTTCCTCCGGGTGCTCAACTTTCCTCCTATAGTCCAAATGCATATCATTTTAGCAGGTTAATTGGTCATTGTAAATTATCCTGTGATTAAGCTAAGGTTGCTTGGCAGAGTGACTCTTTGGAACAGATGGGTCAGTTTGGCTATGAAATGCTAAATAAATAAATAAATAAATAAATAAATAGACCCCTCTGCTCATCAACACTGTTAAGGGTCTTGCCCTTAACAATGTACTATCTCTTTACATTTGATCTACCAAGCTGCAACACTTCACATTTGGCTGGGTTAAGCTCCATTTGCCATTTCTCCACCCTTATCAGCAATTAATCTATATCCCATTGTATTCTTTGCCAGTCTTCTACACGATCCACAGCACCACCAATCTTCATATCATCTGCAAACTTACCACACAATCCATCTACATTTGCAGCCAGGTCATTTATATACATTACAGACAGCAGATGTCCCAGTATAGTACAGTTTGCTGATGAATACCATTAATTACAGACCATCAGCTAGAATAAATCCCTTTGACCACCACCCTCTGTCCTCTGTGGGCAGGCCAGTTCTGAATCAAAAATGGCCAAATCACCATGGATGTCATTTGTCTTAATCCTCTGGATGAGCCTCCCATGAGGGACCTTCCTAAACACCTTACTAAAGTCCATGTAGATGACATCCACATTTCTACCTTCATCAATCATCCTCGTCACCTCATCAAAACACTCAAGAGTGAGCAGTTTCAAGTTCCTGGGAGTCAAGATCTCTGAGGATCTAACCTGGTCCCAACAAATCGATGCAGTTATAAAGAAGGCAAGACAGCGACTATACTTCATCAGGAGTTTGAGGAGATTTGGTATGTCAACAAATACACGCAAAAATGTTTATACATGTACTGTGGAGAGCATTCTGACAGGCTGCATCACAGTCTGGTATGGAGGGGCTACTGCACAGGACCGAAAGAAGCTGCAGCGGGTTGTAAATTTAGTCAACTCCATCTTGGGTACGAGCCTACAAAGTACCCAGCACATCATCAAAGAGCGGTGTCTCAGAAAGGCAGCGTCAATTATTAAGGACCTCCAGCACCCAGGGCATGCCCCTTTCTCACTGTTACCATCAGGTAGGAGGTACAGAAGCCCGAAGGCACACACTCAGTGATTCAGGAACAGCTTCTTCCCCTCTGCCATCCGATTCCAAAACGGACATTGAACCAGTGAACACTACCTCACTTTTTTAATATATACTCTGTTTTTCACAATTTTTAATCTATTCAATATGTATACTGTAATTGATTAACTTATTTAATTATTATTTTTTCCCTTCTTCTTCTATATTATGTATTGCATCGAACTGCTGCTAAGTTAACAAATTTCATGACAGATGCCGGTGATAATAAACCTGATTCTGAATCACATTATTAAGGTACAGCATGACTCACACAATGCCATGCTGGCTCTCCCTAATTAACCATTGCTTTCCAAAATGCTCTCCCTAAGAGTTCTCTCCAGTAATTTCACTACCACTGACGTGAGACTCACCAGCCTATAGTTTTCAGGTTTATTCCTGACTACCTTCTTGAATAATGGAACAACATTAGTTCTGACAACAATGATTGTGAGGATGATTGAGTTCAGCTCTAAGACTAGACTGGGCAGGCCCGGGTTGTTTTCCCTGCAAAGTCTGACAGAAGATTTGATGGAGGTGTACAAGACAGGTTCAGCGAGGGGAGGAAGAGGAAAAGTACTCTCATTAGTGGATGATCCAAGAATTGGAGGCACTGGTTTAAAGCAAGTTTAAAAAATTTGAAGCAGATAGGAAAAACTTACATACAGAGAGTAAAAGTGACTGTGAGGATGGAGGTAACAGTCAGTGTTTTAGAAGGAAATTGCATCAGGATTGCACAGAGAATCATAATTTGGAGAACTGTGGGAAAAGTAGGCAGAGAAGATTAACAGAATCTCCATTAGAAGCTGGCAGAGACATAGTGGGCCAAGTAGTCTTATTTTGTATTGAAAATTGGATATGAAAATTGGGATGGTACACAGAAACCCACAACATTACAAAGATAAGGAGGGAAACGATGAAGGTATTTGAAAACAAATTTAACAGAGAAGTGTCATTGGACCAAGAGCCTATGTAGGTCAGTGAGCTGAAGGCTGATGGCAAAGTGGAACATTGCGCATCTTAAGATAGGGATACTGGGTGAGCATTTTTAATGGAAATTGTTACAAAGAGTATTGGAATTGTTGAGACTTGTTTAACAAAGGCAGGCACAAGTGAGGATTTCTGCAGCGGATAAGATGAAACAGGTAATGCTGGGCAATGTTATACGGATGGAGTCGGGTGGCCTCAGGGTAGAGTCCAGCCAGGGATTAAGATTGTGAGCAGTCTGGGGAGGGCCATACATTGGTCAAAGAAAGTGTTGGAGATGCTGACTAGAGAATGGAGAACAGCCAAGCAGTTTGATAAAGCGAAAGCATTGGGCATGTTGAGAAATACGAGACAGAGCAGGGTGTATCTCCTCATAATGTGGCTTTGATTGACAAGATAATCTAGAATTTTGCAATCTAATGTACATGCCAATTGGAAAGTATCAAAAGTATCCATTTTCCAAGACTCATTCTATCAATTATAAATGCTCAACAAATGTTCGTCCAAGTATTTTTGATATGTGCTGTAGACCTCTGCTTCTACCACCTTTCCTGGCAGGGAAGTCACTGCGTTCTCCAATTTATCAGCGAAAATGATTGTTTTTGATTTCCTTCTAATTCTCTACCAAATACCTTGATTCTATACTTCCTAGTTACCTAATAAGAAATAAATTCTAACCAATCCAGGTTGTCTCTTATTGAGCATGCATATGCAAAATGATGGGGCAAAAAATAAATGCAACGATATCCTTCCTTACTTTTGATGCAGCTATGAATTTTCAACATTACTGTTTTTTTTCAATCCTATGTCATTATATTAAAGTTATAATTAAACAATCTAATTAAACAGTTCTTGATATTATAAATTTTTCTGTAAGTTTGTGGTGGGGTTCACTGTAATATCTTGAAATTTTCATTCGTTTTACCTGTAGTGCTTCTGACAGACATGATCACTGGTTGCTTAATACATGGATTTAAAAACTTATCTTATTTATAAAATCTTTTCAAACTGATTTATGCACCACAAACCATAGTTCCAAATTACAGCTGACAAACTATTACCAGTGGATTATTTAGTGTATTGGAGTGTTCTTTGCTTTTGTGTAGTTCAAATCACCAGTTTTATATTGGATCCAGAGTACAATGCTGCACTAATGCCTGTAGAGGGAGTCCTTATACTAAAAATGCAGCTAAATCTTTCTCAAGTTAGTTGGCCTTCATTAAGTCAGAAACCTGCAGTTGAGACGTGCAGCAACAATTGTATCCTAAATCAAACGATTTTTTTTCGTAAGTTCACTCATCATAATCATTTCAAAGTGATATTTAAGGTATCTTCTAATCCTTGCATTATTTTGGCTTTTGTTTCATAGATACACAACAAGGGTTTATTTTTATTTGTTCTTAAGGTGGAACAACAGTGGCATTTGTTGTCCATCTCTAATTGCTTCTGAACTGAGGAAGCAGTTGAGAGTCAACTGGAGTTACAGATAGAGCAGTATGGTATGAAGGATAGATTGCCTTTCGTATGGTAGGTGTCATATTGATAGAAACTTTCAGATAGTATTTTCATGATGACGTAAATATGTGCTAATCAGCTGACTTTTTAAATCATCCGTTACATTTTAGGCTGAGCCGAAAAAATGCTACTTGATTCTTATTTTATCCTATGACGTTCCTGGAGTACACAGCACAATCCATTTTCATGTCTTTAAACAATGTTTCACCCCTACATTTTAGCATTCTTTATTAGATTGTTTATTTTTATTTCTCTCATGTATCAAGTTATTTGTTTATTTCTTTTATTACTCTTAAGGAGAGATATTTTTTCCTCTGTCTTTTCAATTGTTTCTTTCAATTTTTTTTTGTTTGCTCTTTGGTACAAAGTTATAGTCATACTTTACTAATCCCAGGGGAAATTGGTTTTTGTTACAGTTGCTCCATAAATAATAAATAGTAATAGAACCATAAATAGTTAAATAGTAATATGTAAATTATGCCAATAAATTATGAAATAAGTCCAGGAACAGCCTATTGGCTCAGGGTGTCTGACCCTCCAAGGGAGGAGTTGTAAAGTTTGATGGCCACAGGCAGGAATGACTTCCTATGACGCTCTGTGCTGCATCTCGGAGGAATGAGTCTCTGGCTGAATGTACTCCTGTGCCCACCCAGTACATTATGTAGTGGATGGGAGACATTGACCAAGATGGCTTGCAACTTAGACAGCATCCTCTTTTCAGACACCACCGTGAGAGAGTGAGAGAGAAAGCAAAGAACTACACATGCTTGTAATGGTTATTGGCCTCTGATATAATCCCTGGGATGGAGATAGAGAAGTCAAAAAGGGAAAGGGAAGAGTCAGATATAGATGATGCGAGAATGAGTGCAGTGTCATCAAAGGGTTTGAAAATTCTGTGTTGTAAGACCATTAGACCATAATACCGTAAGATATAGGAGCAGAATTAGGTCATTTGACCCATCGAGTCTGCTCTGTAATTTCATCATGGCTGATCCAATTTTCCTCTCAGCCCATCTCCTGCCTTTTCCCCATTTCCTTTTATGCCCTGACCAATCAAGGAACCTATCAAACTCTGACTTAAATATGCATAAAGACTTGGCCTCTACAGCTGCCTGTGGCAAAGTATTTCACAAATTCACCAAGTTTTTGCTAAAGAAATTCAGCCTCACCTCCGTTCTAAAAGGACAACCCTCTATTCTGAGCTAGTGTTCTCTGGTCTTAGACTCTCCCACCATAGGGAACATCCTGTCCACATCCACTCCATCAACGCCTTTCACCATTCCATGGGTTTCAATGAGGTCACCTCTCATTCTTCTGAATTCCAGTGAATACATGCCCAAAGGCAACAAACGCTCTTCATATGACAAATCATTCAATCCTAGAATCATGTTTGTGAAGCTCTTTGAACCTTCTCCATTTTCAGCACATCCCTTCTAAGATGAGGGACCCAAAACTGCTCACAATACTCCAAGTGAGGCCTCAACAGTGCTTCATGAAGTCTCAACATTACATCCTTGCTTTTATATTCTAGCCCTCTTGAAATGAATGCTAACATTGCATATGCCTTCCTCATTGCAGACTCAACCTGCAAATTAACCTTTAAGGAATCCTGCACAAAGACTCCCAAGTTCCCTTGCACCTCAGATTTTTGTATTTTCTCTCCATTTCGAAAATAGTCAGCCCTTTCATTTCTTCTACCAAAGTGCATGACCACACATTTCCTGACATTGTATTCCATCTGCCATTTCCTTGCCCATTCTCCTAATCTGTCTAAATCCTTCTGTAGCATCTTTACTTCCTCAAAACTACCCGCACCTCCACCTATCATTGAATTGTCTGCAAATTTTGCAACAAGGTCATCACTTCTGTCATCCAAATCATTGAGATAAAATGTAAAAAAAGAACCGGTCCCAACACAGAGCCATTTGGAACACTAGTTTCTGGCAGCCAGCCAAAAAAGGCTCCCTTTAGACCAATTCTTTACCTCCTGCCAATCAGCCACCGCTATATCCATGCTAGAATCTTTCCTGTAATATCATGGACTCATAGCTCATTAAGCAGTCTATTGTGTGGCATGTTATCAAAGGCCTTCTGAAAATCCAAGTTCACAACATCAAACGATTCTCCTTTGTCTATTCTGCTTGTTATTTCTTCAAAGAATTCCAACAGATTTGTCAGGCAAGACTTTCCCTTGAGAAAACCATGCTGACTATGGCCTACTTTATCATATGCCTCTAAATACCCTGAAACCTCATCCTTAATAATCGACTCCATCATCTTCCCAACCACTGAGGTAAGACTAACTGACCTATAGTTTCTTTCCTTCTGCCTCTCTCCCTTCTTGAAGAGTGGAATGACATTTACAATTTTACAGTCTTCTGGAGCTATTCCAGAATCTAGTGATTCTTGAAAGATGATTATTGATGCCTCCACAATCTCTTCAGCCACCTCTTTCAGAAATCTGTGGTGTACACCATATGGTCCTGGTGACTTATCTACCTTCAGACGTTTCAGTTTCCTAAGAACTTTCTCTCTGCTTGTGGTAACTTCACCCACTTCATGCCCCTGACACCTAGAACTCCCACCATACTGTTAGTGTCTTCCATAGTGAAGATTGATATAAAATACTGACTCATTTTGTCCACTATTTTGTTGGTTATTACCTCTCCAGCATCATTTTCCAGCAGTCCAATATCCACCCTTACCTCTCTTTTACACTTTATGCATCTGAAGAAACTTTTGGTATCCTCTTTAATATCATTGGCTAGCTTACTTTTTAGTTGTCTTCTTTTGGCTTTTGAAGGCTTCTCAATCCTCTAACTTCCCACTGATCTTTGCTCTACTATAGGCTCTCTCTTTGGCATTTATGTTGGCTTTGACTTCTCTTGTTAGCCACAGTTGTGTTACCTTTCCTTTAGAAAACTTATTCCACTTTGGAGTGTATATATCCTGTGCCATCCAAATTACTTCCAGAAATTCCAGCCATTGCTGCTCTTCTGTCATCCCTGCCAGTGTTCTTTGCCAATCAATTCTTGCCATCTCCCCTCTCATGCCTCTGCAGTTCCCTTTACACCATGGTAATACTGATACATCTGATTTTAGTTTCTCCTTCTCAAATTTCAGGATGAATTCGGTCATATTATGATCACTTTCCCCTAAGGTTCTTTTATCTTACGCTCTCTAATCAATTCTGGTTCATTGCACAACACCCAGTCCAGAATAGCTGGTCCTCTAGTGGGATGAACCACAAGCTGCTCTAAAAAGCCATCTTGTAGGAACTCTAGAAATTCCCCCTCCTGTAATTCAGCACCACTCTGATTTTCCCAATCTACCTGCATATTGAAGCCCTCACGACTATTGTAATATTGTCCTTTTGGCATGTATTTTCTATCTCCTGTTGTAATTTGTAGGCCATATCTTACTACTGTTTGGGGGTCTGTACTGTATACAACTACCATCAGGAACTTTTCACCCTTGCAGTTCTGTAGCTCTATCCACAATGATTCAACACCTTCCAACCCAATATCACCTCTTTCTAATAATGTGATTTCATATTTTACTAACAGAGCAACACCACTCCCTCTACCTTCCTGCTTGTCCTTTTGATACAATGTGTAGCCTTGGACATTAAGCTCCCAGCTATAATCTTTCAGCCATGATTCAGTGATGCCTACAGCATCATACCTGCCAATCTGCAACTGTGCTGCAAGTTCACCTACCTTATTCCGTATACTGCACACATTCAGATACAACACCTTCAGTCCTGTAGTCATCATTTTTGATTTTCTCCTTCTTTTACATTGCAGTTCACCCTATTTTCTGCAATTTCACCCTATCAAGAGCCTCTCTTCACTACACATTGCCTCTGTTTGTAAACCACTTACCTCATCTTCAGCACTCTTATCCGCCTTTCCTACAATACTTCTTGCATTGAAATATAGGCACCTGAGGATGCTAGTTGTACTATGCTCAACCTTTTGATTCCTAACTTTCTCTGAGGTGATACCAACTTCTGCCTCTACAAAATCTCCACTAACTGTTCTGGCATTCTGGTTTCCATCCCCCTGTATGTACCAGCTGAGGAAGCAGATCAAATACAGCTATCATTGTACTAGGAAAGGAGGTGAGGGAAAAGGTTCATGAAAGATTTAAATGAAAACTGTTTCCTGTTTCCTCAAGATGGCATGCATAGCTTGAACCTGTGTGTGTTTCTGTAACTACATCATTGTTGTGAAGGTGTTAATAGAGAGTTTGTTCAATATTAGCAGGAGTTCAGCTAGGTGAAGGAAGTTGATGAGGAAAGAGATGAATAGATCTGGTCAATGTTCAGGGAAGAAGTACAGGGCATCCTGGTGTGGGAAGGAAGTGTAGTGGGGATGGCCATCATAGTGAAACTTAGCACTTATGGACTATGAAACCTGAATCTGCCAAAGTCATAGAAGATCTGAGATAAAGTTCCACTGATGTACAGGGGAAAAGTGTAATAGTGGAGAAATGTGAGTTGGTGCTTCCTGAAGTTCAAAGTAAATTTGTTATCAAAGTACATACCTATAAGCAATAAATATCAGGAACATGAGATGAAGAGTCCTTGAAAGTGAGTCCGTAGGTTGTGGGAACAGCTCAGTGATGGGGCAAACAAAGATTAGTAAAGTTTTTCCCCTTTGGTTCAAGAGACTGATGGTTGAGGGTAATAATTGTTGATGAAACTGGTGGTAGTCCTGAGGCTCCTGTTCATTCTTCTGGATAGCAGCAGCAAAAAGAGAACATGACCTGGGTGGTGGAGGTCTCTGATGATGGATGCTGCCTTCCTGCAACCGTGCTTTGTGTAGATGTGCTTAATGGTGGGGTGGGCTTTACCCATGATGGACTGGGCTGTATCCAGTACTTTTTGTAGGCTTTTCCATTCAAAGACACTGGTGTCTCCATACCAAGCTGTGATGCAACCAGTCAGTATACTCTACATCTCACATACATAGAGGTTTCTCAAAATTTTAGATGTCATGCCTAATGTTTGCTTATTTCAAAGGAAACAGAAGCATTGTCGTGCTTTCTCCACAATGGCACTTAAGTGCTGGGCCCAGGACATATCCTTTGAAAAGATAACACCAAGGAATTTAAAGTTGCTGACCCTCTCCACCTCTGATCTCCAATGAGGACTGGCTCATGGACCTCTGGTTTCCTCCTCCTGAAGTCAATAATCAGCTCCTTGGTCTTGCTGATATTGAGTAACAGGTTGTTGCCGTGGCACCACTCAGACAGATTTTCAGTCTCCCTCCTATATCCCAATTCAGCACAACTCTTGATTCAGCCTGTGACAGCGATGCCATCAGCAAACGTGAATATGGCATTGCAGCTGTGCCTCGCCTCACAATCGTACGTGTAAAGGAAGTAGGGCAGGGGACTAAGCACATAGCCTTGTCGTGCATCTGTGCTGATGGAGACCATGGAGGAGATGTTTCAAAGGTACATTTGATGGCAGAGAAATGTATACAATATACATCCTGAAATGCTCTTTCTTCACAACCATCCACGAAAACCATGTTAGAACCCCACAGCACCCCCCAGCTCCCCCCTCCCATGTGTAAGCAGCAACAAAGCAACAATCCCCCCTTTCCCCTCAACAAAAAAAGCATCGGCACCCACCACTGAGCACTCAAGCATGCAGCAAAGCAACAGCAAGGACACAGACATGCAGTTACCCCAAAGACTACTCGTTCACCCAGTATTTGACATACCACAGGCGCTCGCTCTCTCTCTCTCTCTCTCTCTAATAAGGGAGAAAGAGATGTCTCCATTCCACAGCAAGAGGGGAGGCATAACAAGCAACTCGCTGATTTACGATGTTAAAAGTCCATTGTGTCACTTTTTCCGAGCTCTGTGCCTAACGATCTCGGGTCTCTGGACACACAGCCAGAGATCATCTGCGACACACCAATTTCCTGCCAAGACACTGACCTTCAATCCGCCCATCGCCAGAGCCACGAGATCCTGGAACTCCGAAGGCGAGCTAATCTCTTAGACTGCATATTTGGCATATCAAATAATGGCCTGAAACCCTGAAAGCTGGTCCTACTCCCTCAAAGAATCGAAGTCAGCGTGTAACTCTAGGTCAGGGCCTCAAAAGAACCCTGAAAGGGAAAAAATGGAGATATTAAAGATCAAAATAGAGCTGTTTCCGAAGAAGCAAGCAAAGGAGTTGCCGTTACGTGCCATTGTCTCCTCCTAAGCTCTAAGATGTTGTTGCCAATCCAAACCGACTGGGGTCTGCGAGTGAGGAAATTGAAGATCCAATGGCACAAAGAGATATTGAGGCTAAGGTCCTAAAGCTTAATGATTAGTTTTGAGGCAATGATGATAGTGAATGCCAGGCTGTAGTTGATAAAGAGCATCCTGATGTATGTACCTTTGCTTTCTAGGTGTTCCAGGGTTGAGTGAAGAGTCAATAGGTGGCATCTGCTGTGGACTTGTTGCTCTGGTAGGCAAATTGGAGCAGATCCAACTCACTTCTCAGGTAGGAGTTGATATGCTTCATCAACAACTCCTCAAAACACTTCATCACTGTGGATGTAAGTGATACTAGGTTGTAGTCATTGAAGCAGCTTACTATGTTCTTCTTAGGCACCGGTATAAGTAAAGTCTGCTTGAAGCAGGTGGTACCTCAGACTGCCAAAGCAAGAGGTCAAAGATATCAGTGAGCTCTCCAGCCAATTGACCAGCACAGATCCTTAGTACCCTGCCTGGGCTGGATGCTCTTTGTGGGTTCACTCTCCTGAAGCCTGCTCACACTCTGCTTCAGAGACTGAAGTCATTGGGTCACCAGGGGCTGCAGGAGTTTCTGACAGTTCCTTTTGCAGAGAGGTGTCAGCTTGTGCAATATTTGACAGAAACATGGATCTCAGGATAATACAGGAACAGTGTACAAAGAAAAGCTCACCAACTGGAAACTCTTTTAATCGCAATTAGATTTGAAATACAACAACTTGTATTATCTCACTAGTTTTGGCCTTTTGCCCTCTGTTCATTTCCTCTATTACTGTGTGTGGTTTTTTAGTGAGTTCCCCTTATTTAAACAGTTGCTGGAACCACTTTATTTGTGGTCACTTTATAATTACATATTACCATCACCTGTTAGGAAGGTAACTCTTATGACTTCACACTTTGTTCTTTATTCAGGTATTTGCATAAAATAATAATTAACTTAAGGCTGAAACCTCATTAAGCAAAGGGTGACTTGGTTAACCACTGTGAGCTGTAATGATTGTCTGCAGTAGGTACTCATCTGTTATGGAAAGGCCTCCAGGAGAAACCAGGGCTAGACCTCCTAAGCCTGTTCCACTCCACATTCACTGAAAACCTTGGACATTGACCTGTGTCGGGAAATGTAGCAGAGGCTTGACCCAAATTCAGAGCAGCAGAGACAATTTCATGGTGACTGATCACTTTAATAATAAACTGCAAAATAACAAGCCACAAGGGGTCATGTTACAAGAAAGAACAGATACTTAGCACAACAAGGTAACTGAAGGCTAGGAACAACTGTTGAGGCTAGCAGGTTGAATGAGTAAACAAGGATTAAGGACTGTGAATGAGAACTGGATTTAAATTGGTTGCAGGTGATGAGATGGAAATGAACATAGAATAGTACAGCACAGTACAGGCCCTTTGGCCCACAATGTTGTGCCAACCTTCAAACCCTACCTCCCATATAAGCCCCCACCTTAAGTTCCTCCATATACCTGTCTAGTAGTCTCTTAAACTTCACTAGTGTATCTGCCTCCACCACTGACTCAGGTAGTGCATTCCACACACCATCCATTCTCTGAGAAAAAACCTTCCTCTAATATCCCCCTTGAACTTCCCACCCCTTACCTTAAAGCCATGTCCACTTGTATTGAACAGTGGTGCCCTGGGGAATAGGTGCTGGCTATCCACTCTATTTATTCCTCTTATTATCTTGTACAATGAGGGACAGGTGATTCCTTTTAGCTGGATGGAGACTGGGAGGTGCCTGCCTATGCAGGCCTGTCATACTGTTCCAATCAGGATCCTCAACTCCAAACAAGTTCCAAATTTTTAAAATTTTGTTGTACACTATTTTAACTTGCCATTGACTAGTTATTATCAGTATGTGCTATTATATTTCTAGTATGTGCTTAACCCAAGTAAGCCTCTTCATTTGTGGCTGGGAACATTGGCAATAGCCTTGAGGCAGAACTTGTAGAAGATAGGTGTGATCCTGAGGGACAGTGGCAGCTGGAGATGGTAAGTGAGTGGATTGATGTGATAGATAATCCTAAAGGGTCCAATGAACCAGGAGAATGCTTGCGGGAGTTGGTGCACAGGGGAAGATTTTGGGAGCACAGCCAGACATGGTCCTCAGGCCCGAGCAGTCCAGCTGGATGCTGTCAGTGTTTGGGCTGGCAGTAGTAGGCACAGTTTGCAGCAAGTATGGTCTTTTAAGCATTCCAGCAGCAGTGAACCAGGACCCTAATGGATGGGACCTCCATTGTTGGCTCCTCTCTGGGAAACAATGGGAGTTGGCAGCCATGAAGCACTTCAAAAGGTGAGATGCCCATGGCAGAGGAGGTGGGTAGCTTGTGGGACAGCTCATCCGTAGCAGATAATTCTTCCATGTGTAAGAGTTAGAGAGGATGAAAACTTCTCAACTTGTTGATTGGCTCTTTTTGACTTGCATTTGGTCTGTAGATGATAGGCATAGGCAAAGGACAAACTCACTGAGGTGCAGAGGAGGGAGCAGAAGGCTTGCCAGAAGCAGGACATATTGTGGACCCTGGTCCAACACAATGTCCCAAGGGAAGAGGTGGAGGCAAACTAAATGTTGGAAAACCAGGTCTGCCATCCCAGCAGCTGATGGAAGTGTATGGGGGTCAATGAAGTGGGCTGCTGTGGATAGATGGTCCACCACTGTCATGATCAGCATGGCTCTATCGGACAGTGGCTAACCAATGATAAAATTCATGGCTATGGGCTCGAGGGCCAATGATTGGAGAAATTGGTCAGGGCACATTGAGGGCAGACAGCAACAAACTGATTATCATGGTTGGCTGCCAGAGCCAACGTCACAAGAAATCCAGAGTATTCTTGCAGCCAAGTCGGTAGGAAATGGTGAAGTTGAGATGCTCGAAGACGATGCCCCAGTGAGCCTGACGTGAATTGAGTTAGTAGGTCTGCTGAATAGATATAAGGTTCTCATAGTCAGTCCAGATCAGAAAGGACTGGGTGTTTCCCATCAGCCAATGTTTCCATTCCTGCAAGGCCCATTCCATAGCACGTAGCTCCCTGTCTCCGACTCCAAAACTGTGTAGAGTTGAACTTGTGCAAGAAGAAAGCACAAGCGTGTGACTTCCCATCTAGTCTTCACTGGCACCGGCACCCTCGTTAGATATGTCTCCCCTAACATAAAAGGTCCAAAGGGATTCGGATAGCAGAGAGTGGGAGTGGTGGTGAAGCATCTCTAGAGCTCCACAAAAGCATGGTCCATGGCAGCAGACCAGGTTATTCGTGAGGTTGGTGATTTGGTGAAGGAAGTGAAAGAAGTGACCATTTGGCCGCAGTCCCTGATGGTGTTTGCTTGGTGCTGCCCTCCAGTGTTTACTCAGTGGAAGAACAAGCTGTACCAAGACTACATCATTACTATTTTTTCTTTGTGACTGTATATTTTTCTGAAATTGTCACCATATCTGTTCTTTGTGTTGTGTGCTATGTGCTGTTGGTAATGTGTGTGGCTCCTTGGCCCTGGAGGAGCACTGTTTTATTTGACTCTATTCATGTATGTTTGAACTTGAAATGGCAGTAGAAGTTAGAGAAACACAAGAAGTGCTATTTGAGGGAGTATGGTTGAGGCCATTGAATGTTGACATATATTTTCTCTGAGCTCATGGTTATGCCATTGGGTGACAGTACATCACCCAGGAAGGAAATGGCATTTCTCTAACATGTAACACATTTGGTTTTCAAGGAGATGTTGCAGGACTGCACAAATGTGACATGATTCTACATAGTTGTGGACACAGCTCAGCACATCACAGAAACCAACCTCCCTTCCATGGACTCTCTACACTTCTCACTCTGTCAGTTAAACAATCTGCATAAGATGGACTCTGTTACATTTTGTAACTTCAAAACATTAAGCTAATAGCAAGAAAAAGGCATGTTTTATTGGAAAGATGATGGTAAAGTGATGACATATGCAATTCACATATTTGTACATGTAACCCATAATGACTTATTTAAGTGAACAAGAATGCTTAATCAATATATTACACACAAGATTATTCAAATATTACTGAAATGTTAAATACACCACACTCTTGACCTCACAAACTGCCTCGTTGTGATCTTGCACTTGTTGTCTACCAGCACTGGACTTCGTCTGTAGCTGTTGTACTTTATTCTGAATTCTGCTATTGTTCTACCTTGGTGCACTGTGCAATGAATTGATCTGTATGAGAAGTATGCAAGACAAGCATTCACTGTATCTCAGTACAGGTGACAATAATATTCCAATTCCAGTTCCAATAACCTTCTTAGGTAACTCACTTCCCTCTGGTTAAAGAATTCTTCTTTTCATCTGTTCTGAATGACCTCTCCTTTAATTTGAGACTTTGAACCTTAGTTTGAGATTCTCTATCTGCAAGAAACATTACTTTTAAGGATATCTTGTCAAACACAGTAAGAACTGTGTATTTTTCAATATGATCACCTATTGTTTGAACACAAAACGGTATATGATGGGACAGGCCACGTGGTCCATAATATTGTGCTAAACTTGGTGAATCAGGTTTAATATCGCTGTCATATATCATGAAGTTTGTTGTTTTGTGGCTGCAGTATATTGCAATACATAATAAAAAGGAAAAACTATAAATTGCAATAACAAGCATATATTAAAAAAGAAAATTGAATTAAGTACGTAGTGCAAAAAAGATAGGGAAAAAATACTGAGGTAGTGTTCATGGGTTCATTGTCCATTCAGAAATCGATGATGGAGAGGAAGAAACTGTTCCTGAAATGTTGAGTGTGTGTTCTCAGGCTCCTGTGCCTCCTTCTTGATGGTAGCAATGAGAAGAGGGCACGTCCTGGGTAATGGGGTCCTTAACGATGGATGCTGCCTTTTTGAGGCATCACCTTTTTGAAGGTGTCTTCAGTGCCCCTGATGGAGCTGGCTGAGTTTGCAACTTCCTGCAGTTTTTTCCAATCCTGTGCAGTGGTCCCTCCTTACCAGATGGTGTTGCAACCAGTAGAATACTCCCCATGGTTTGTCAGTAGAAATTTGCAAGAGTCTTCATGACATACAAATTCTCTTCAATTTATACTAAATATTCTCCTCCTCTGTATTATCCATATCTCTCCATTCCCTTCATATTCATGAGTCTATCTAAAGCCACTTAAAGTCCACCAAACTTGCCCCTCTCTCCACCTTTAAACTTCCTCCCTTTAACTTTAAAAGCATCCTCTGGAATCTGTCATTTCTACACTGCTGAGGGACCAAGTACACAGCCCAACTTAGGTACCCTGTCAGAGGATACCACTATTTTACATACAGGTCTCCAAATTTTAGCAGTAGGCCAGACTGATGCAAAATGCAGTAAATAGCACAAAGCAGCTTGCAAGCAGACAAGAAGAAACGTTTGTAAATTGGAAAGTAATCCCTCTTGATTTTTAAGAACATTAGGAGTAGGGCCAAGTCGAGACCATATGACCCCTTAAGTCTGTTCTGCCCTTCAGTGAACCATAGCTAATCTGATATTGGTATCAATTCCATTCTCCTTCATATTCCTCATAACCCTGGACTTCTCTATATATCAAAAGTATATCTCAGCCTCGAATATATTCAATGAAGCAGTTTTCCAGCTCTCTGGGACAGAGAACTACAAAGATCCACACCTACTGAGAGAAGAAATTCCTGCTTGTCTGCTTAAATAGTTGTTCTAAAATAAAGCCCCTTCATTCTGGATTCCTCCAAGAAAGGAAACATCCTTTCAGCATCTCCCTGTCGAGCATCCTCAAAATCTCAACTATTCCTTGTAAGGAAACAACTTTCTTCCACAGATCAACTTATTGAACACCCGAAGCAGCCCCTAATGCAAGTTTATTGCTCTTTAAACAAAGAGATCAGAAGTCCACAATGGGTAGGGTCCCTCCACGGGCCCTCTATACCATATTAGCAAAGACTTCCCCAGCTTTATATTTTATCAGCCTTGCTACTATACTTCTGATACTTGCTGATATACTATTATCCTTTCTACTTAATGGGTACATTGTGCATTGACAGCTAGAGCAGAACAGCTATATGGAACTGTTCTGAGCATACTTGAATCTGAGATAGTTAAAGAGAAATGGTGGAAAGGATAGGATTGCACCTGTATTCTGAATTTGACTTTCATCTGTTAATTTAATGCCTGGGCATAGACTGAGAGACTTTGACTGCAGTTTCCACATGGAACCACATGCATGTACCCATTAATGTGGAAGTTCCATATTTATACATAATGTTCTGCCAGCAGCTTCCTGACTGTGGTTTATCTCTGGATTCTGCATGGATTTCACTGGTGACACAGCAGCTGCATAGAATTCCCCGTAGTTACACTGGGGAATCTGAAAGGTCTAGACTTGGCTGAAGATCCATGAGCACAGTTATTTGAATGGAGGGTTTACAGCCGCAGTGATGAAAGATAAGGAGGTCAGTTCGATGCTTAAATGTTATTGTGTTTGCAATGATACTTAAATTATTAATAACAAATAAATCAACTTATCATTTGATGCAAGATATTTTGCAATGCTGGAGGTCTTGAGAGAGAGAGAGACACACACACACACACACACACACTCTTAGAGTTCCTCCGGCATTTTGTGCGTGTGTACTTACTTTCTTACTGCCCATTATGCCCCTTGTGTTTAGGGCAGCAATGAAGACACTCCATGCCTTCACACATAGATATAGAAAGATTCTTCATTGCTGTTTCCGCAACAAATTTTTTTGACCAGTCAGGCTTGTTAGCCCTGAGTTGAACCTCCAAAATTGAGGATGGGTGGTCCACTTTTAGTCTGGCCCCTCTTTGACCTGTTTGGCATGAGTAACCCTGCCAAGAGCCAAAGCCCAAGGCGCCGACTCCAGCCAACATAGCTTTCCGGGTTATTGAGGCACGCAAACCTCCAAACCCTACAACAAGGTTGTGGTTCTCTTGGAGGGTTCTTTTTTGTGTGTGCAGCTTATCATTATTCCAATAGCTTTAATATTTAAAAAATACTTATTTCATTTTTATATTTTATATTTATGGTGAAAGAGTTTAACCATTGTGAGTTAAACACACGTTTACCATAAGACAAAGCCTTTTCACAGGAGTTTCTGGCCTTTCCATATGACTTTTGAGGTGGTCTTTTTGCTGCTTGGCTTGTTGCTTAGCATAGAGGTTAAGGTATTCACCTGGAGGCCATGACTATTGACCTGGAGGAGTAAGCTAGGATCACACTGCAACTACTGGGGAATTTCAATAATTCCTCAGCTCTAAAACAAAGAATGATCTGAGCATTAGCAACTATGAAGCTACCATTTCATTAAAAATTCGTCCGGATCCTGAAGTCACTCTGCAAAAGGAATCCACCATTCTTGTCCATCCAGCCAGGAGTCAGGCATACCAGTGTGGTTATTTCTTATTTTTATGTACAAATTCAAAAGTGATAGACTGAGGGAAGTAAGGCTTATGGGGTTAATGCCGGACAGTGGCACTGAGCTAAAAGATCAGCCATAATGTGAGTGAGTGAGTGAGTGAGAGAGAGAGAGAGAGAGAGAGACACTGACTGACTGACTGACTCACTCACTCACTCACTCACTCACTCTCCATTGGTCGGGGTCAACCATGGATGTTTCACCCCAGCTGTCTGTGTGATATGCAAGCCAGGGCAACACGATATGGAGAGCAAGCTGTTGCACACGTAACAGGCTCCTCTTCTCCACACAGCTGATGAATCCAAAGGAATGGCAGAGACTGATACAGTTTATCTCTAGTGGTGTCACAGGAGTTGCCAGTCAGCATTGAACTCAACGTAGGACTGCCTTAAGGACTCCAGCTCTGGATTTTTCCTCGGGGTTTACTCCTGAAGCCTTTCCCATGAGTAGGTGTAGTCACAAAGCAAGAAAGGTTTGAGATCAGAGTTTTCCTACTTCTCGGTGAGCTGCTAACCCATCTGTCTGAAGTGACCGGTTTTAGGGACTAGTCACCTGAACTTGTCCCTTCTCCTATCAGTAAAAGCAGTTCTACTGGGCTTAGTAGCTCAGTCACATGTACAGGCCAGGAACTGGACGCCATTGGGAGCAGTTAATAGACAATAGAACCACATCTCCACTACCAACCCTGGCCATAATCACCTTGAGAAGCCATAATCCTAATGGAATGTGAAAATGGCACAGAGGGCAGAGGGGACAAATATCAGAACATTGGTAAAGCACAGTGGGTCAAATTCTGGGGCTAAGATGTTATTCGATGTTATCGAATGAAACTCTACATTAGGACTGAAAGGGGAGAAGAACGATTGCCAGTATATAGCAGTCTGAGTAGGATGGGGTGGGGGGGTTGGTGGAGAATAGAGACTTGTAGGTGGAACCAGATGGGGAGGAGATGATTGATATTCAGAACCAGAAGAAAGCACATCAGTGCTTTTGCTTCCTTCAGAGTCTGTGGGGATTCAGCATGACAACTAAAACTTTGACAAAATTCTATGGGTGTGTAGTGGTGAGTGTATTGACTGGCTGCATCACAGCCTGATATGGAACCACCAATGACTTTGAACAGAAAACCCTACAAAAGGTAGTGGATTTAGTACATCACTCATATATCCCTCCCAACTACTGACAGCATCTACATGAAACACTGCCGTAGCAAAACAGCATCCATCACCAGAGATCCTCACCACCCAAGGCATGCTCTTTTCTTGCTGCTGCCCTCAGTAGAAGATACAAGAGCCTCAAGACTCACGCCACCAGGTTCAAGAGCAGTGACTACCCCTCAATCATCATTCTCCTGAACAATAGGGGAGAACTACATTCACTTGCCTATCCATTGAGATGTTCCCACAACCAATGATCTCATTTTAAGGACTCTTTATCCTGTTATTTCATGTTCTCATTATTTATTACTATTTATTTATATATGCATTTGCACAGTTTGTTATCTTCTGTACTCTGGTTGATTATTCATTGATCCTATTATAGTTATTATTCTATAGTTGTAATGAGAAAGCCTGCAGAAAAATGAATCTCAGAGTTGTATGTGGTGACATATACTGTATGTACTTTGATAACAAAATTTACTTCGAACTTTTGAGATGTGGGAGGGAGTGGGAGAAATGCAAACAAAAAGAAAAGAGAAAAGAAAGCAAGTAGATAGATCAGCATTTGTCAGAAGAGAACACATGGATGTAGCTCACCTGAACTTGGAAAATTCAGTGTTCATGTCACTGGGTTCTAAGCCACACAGGTAGAGTATGAGGTATTTTTCTTCCAATTTGCATCTCTGTGGAAATGATGGCGTAGAACAGATAGGTAGAAGCGTGATGGGATGGAGAGTTAAAATGATATACTGTACATCCAATGTCAGATCTGCACAGTCAGGCACCTCCTAGTCTCCATCTAGCTAACAAGAATCACCTGCCACTCATTTCCAATTGATCACCTGCAGCGTATTTAAACCCATAGTCCTTGTTCACCCATTCAAACCAGCAAAGCCTTGATATTTCTTGACATCTGGAAGCTCAAGAGGGCCTTTGTTCAGGTGCTTCTCAAAACAGGTGCCTGGTCCAGTGAAAGGCACATGCTGAACACTGAATGTGGTAGATCAGGTTGAAAGAGGTACAGATGAACCTCCATCTCATCTGAGTGGCTGACAAGTCCCTGGATAATGATGAAGAAGGATGTGAGTGTTGGAGCACCTGCAGCTGCACAGAAAAGTGCCATGGATAAAAATGAATGAGTGGACCCATTCATGAAGAGAATGGTCCCCGTGGAAAGCAGAAAAGGTGAGAGAGGAGAAGATGTGACTGGTGAAGGATGATGTATTAGATGCAGAGACTGGTGGGGAAAGAAGTAAGAACCTGAGGAACTCTGTTGTTCTTTCTGGGTAGAGTAGCCTATTCCTGCTTCTGTTTCTTATGTCTTTATATTCACCTGATTGCCTTCTGAAATGGCCTCAGCAGCCATTTATTTCAAGGAGAAATTAAAGATGGATAACAGAAACTAGCATAAAGTGAACAAAAAAAATCAGTTCCATCACTGTTATTTCTGCTATTTATGTTGGAAAAGAGGAACATCTCGTCAAATGTCTCTGTGATATGCCAAATTTATGTAAGAAATTCTTACTCCACATGGTTACCTGAAATACTGTGTATGTCAAGGTTGTATTGGAATATCACTTAGGTAAAACTGTTGCTGCTGGAAGAATCAATGAGACTGACTAATTTCGATGCAGCAATTAATAAATTACTTTGGTAATTTGCTAGTTGGTTTATGATTGTCACATGTAACAAGATACAGTGAAAAACTTTAGTTTGCTGTCACCCAGATAGATTATGCCATATGACAGATTATGATGGATCAAGGTAGTAGAAAAGGCGGGGGGGGGGGGAACAGAACACAGGATATAGTGTTACATTTATAGAGAGAATGCAGTGTAGGTAGGCAAATAAATTGCAAGGGCCACAATGAGGTGGATTGAAAGATTAGATTATGAGGACACGCAGTCCTCCTTTATTGTCATTTAGTAATGCATGAATTAAGAAATGATACAATATTCCTCCGGTGTGGTATCACAGAAACACAGGACAGACCAAGACTGAAAAACTAACAAAACCACATAATTATAACATATAGTTACAACAGACGGAAAGATAGACACATAGAAACATAGAAAATAGGTGCAGGAGTAGGCCATTTGGCCCTTTGAGCCTGCACCGCCATTCAGGATGATCATGGCTGATCATCCAACTCAGAATCCTGTACCTGCCTTCTCTCCATACCCCCTGAACCCCTTAGCCACAAGGGCCATATCTAACTCCCCCTTAAATATAGCCAATGAACTGGCCTCAACTGTTTCCTGTGGCAGAAAATTCCACAGATTAACCACTCTGTGTGAAGAAGGTTTCCCCTTTATCCTTAAACTGTGACCCCTCGTTCTGGACTTCCCCAACATTGGGAACAATCTTCCTGCATCTAGCCTGTCCAATCCCTTTAGAATTTTATACGTTTCAGTAAGATCCCCCCTCAATCTTCTAAATTCCAACGAGTATAAGCCTAGTCGATCCAGTCTTTCATCATATGAAAGTCCTGCCATCCCAGGAATCAATCTGGTGAACCTTCTTTGTACTCCCTCTATGGCAAGAATGTCTTTTCTCAGATTAGGGGACCAAAACTTCACATAATACCCCAGGTGTGGTCTCACCAAGGCCTTGTACAAATGCAGTAGAACCTCCCTGTTCCTGTTCTCGAATCCTCTTGCTATGAATGCCAGCATACCATTCGCCTTTTTCACCACCTGCTCTACCTGCATGCCCACTTTCAATGACTGGTGTATAATGACACCCAGATCTCATTGCACCTCCCCTTTTCCTAATCGGCCACCATTCAGATAATAATCTGTTTTCCAGTTCTTGCCACCAAACTGGATAACCTCACATCTATCCACATTAAATTGCATCTGCCATGAATTTGCCCACTCACCCAACCTATCCAAGTCACCCTACATGCTCTTAGCATCCTCCTCACAGCTAACACTGCCACCCAGTTTCGTGTCATCCGCAAACTTGGAGATGCTGCATTTAATTCCCTCTCTAAGTCATTAATATATATTGTAAACAACTGGGGTCCCAGCACTGAGCCTTGTGGTACCCCACTATTCACTGCCTGCCATTCTGAAAAAGTCCCGTTTATTCCCACTCTTTGCTTCCTGTCTGCCAACCAATTCTCTATCCACATCAATACCATACCCTAATAACGTGTGCTTTAAGTTAGCACACTAATCTCCTGTGTGGGACCTTGTCAAAAGCCTTTTGAAAATCCAAATATACCACATCCACTGGTTCTCCCCTATCCACTCTACTAGTTACATCCTCAAAAAATTCTATAAGATTCATCAGATATGATTTTCCTTTCACAAATCCATGCTGACTTTGTCCGATGATTTCACTGCTTTCCAAATGTGCTGTTATCACATTTTTGATAACTGACTCTAGCATTTTCCCCACCACTGGTATTAGGCTAACCGGTCTATAATTCCCCGGTTTCTCTCTCCCTCCTTTTTTAAAAAGCAGGGTTACATTGGCCACCCTCCAATCCTTAGGAACTAATCCAGAATCTAAAGAGTTTTGAAAAATTATCCCTTATGCATCCACTATTTCTTGGGCTACTTCCTTAAGCACTCTGGGATGCAGGCCACCTGGCCCTGGGGATTTATCTGCCTTTAATCCCTTCAATCTACCTAACACCACTTCCCTACTAACATGTATTTTGCACAGTTCCTCCATCTCACTAGAGCATCAGTCCCCTACTATTTCCGGAAGTTTATTTATGTCCTCCTTAGTGAAGGCAGAACCAAAGTAGTTATTCAATTGGTCTGCCATGTCCTTGTTCCCCATGATCAATTCACCTGTTTCTGACTGTAAGGGACCTACATTTGTCTTAACCAATCTTTTTCTTTTCACATATCTATAAAAGTTTTTACAGTCAGTTTTTATGTTCCCTGCCAGCTTTCTCTCATAATATTTTTTCCCTTTCCTAATTAAGCCCTTTGTCCTCCTCTGCTGGACTCTGAATTTCTCCCAGTTCTCAGGTGTGCCGCTTTTTCTGGCTAATTTGTATGTTTCTAGGAATTGATACTATCCCTAATTTCCCTTGTCAGCCATGGGTGCACCACCTTCCCTGGTTTATTCTTTTGCCAAACTGGGATGAACAATTGTTGTAGTTCATCTATGCGATCTTTAAATGCTTGCCATTGCATATCCACCGTCAACCCTTCAAGTATCATTTGCCAGTCTATCTTAGCTAATTCACGTCTCATACCTTCAAAGTTACCCTTTAAGTTCAGAACCTTTGTTTCTGAATTAACTATGTCACTCTCCATCTTAATGAAGAATTCCACCATATTATGGTCACTCTTACCCAAGGGGCCTCGCACGACAAGATTGCTAATTAACCCTTCCTCATTGCTCAATACCCAGAAGAGAATGGCCTGCTCTCTAGCTGGTTCCTTGACATGTTGGTTCAGAAAAATATCCTGCATACATTCCAAGAAATCCTCTTCCTCAGCACCCTTACCAATTTGGTTCACCCAATCTATATGTAGATTGAAGTCGCCCATTATAACTGCTGTTCCTTTATTGCACGCATTTCTAATTTCCTATTTAATGCCATCCCCAACCTCTCTACTACTGTTAGGTGGCCTGTACACAACTCCCACCAGCGTTCTCTGCCCTTTAGTGTTATGCAGCTCTACCCATACTGATTCCACATCCTCCCGGCTAATGTCCTTCCTTTCTATTGCGTTAATCTCTTCTCTAACCAGCAACGCTACCCCACCTCCTTTTCTTTCATGTCTATCCCTCCTGAATATTGAATATCCCTGAATGTTGAGCTCCCATCGTTGGTCACCCTGGAGCCCTGTCTCTGTGATCCCAACTATATCATATTCTTTAATAACCATCTGCACTTTTATTTCATCCACCTTGTTACGAATGCTCCTTGCATTGACACACAAAGCCTTCAGGCTTGTTTTCACAACACTCTTAGTCTTTATACAATTATGTTGAAAAGTGGTCCTTTTTGATTATTGCCCTGGATTTGCCTGCCTGCCACTTTTACTTTTCACCTTACTACTCTTTGCTTCTACCCTCATTTTACACCCTTCTGTCTCTCTGCACTTGTTCCCATCTCTCTGCCACATTAGTTTAAATCCTCCTGAACAACAGTAGCAAGCGCTCCCCCTAGGACATTGGTTCCAGTCCAGCCCAGGTGCAGACCGTCCTGTTTGTACCACTCCCACCTCCTCCAGAACTGGTTCCAATGCCCCAGAAATTTGAATCCCTCCCCCTTGCACCATTTTTCAAGCCACATATTCATCTGATATATCCTCCTATTTCTACTCTGACTAGCACGTGGCACTGGTAGTAATCCAGAGATTATTACCTTTGTGGTCCTGCTTTTTAGTTTATCTCCTAACTCCCTAAATTCACCTTGTAGGACCTCATCCTGTTTTTTACCTATATCGTTGGTACCTATGTGCACCACGACCACTGGCTGTTCACCCTCCCACTCCTGAATGCCCTGAATCTCCAGATGAAGAATTTATAAAAATAGGTAGCTTAAGAAAAGTGATGTTAGGCAAGAAATTGCAAAAAAAAATGCACATTGTAATGGGGAGGGAAGAGAGGATTCCCATTGTGAGTGCAGCTGCATGGCTGTGATATGCATCTTCCCATGCGCCGCAAGATAAGAACTCGCAAGTGTGAACCAAGACCTGCTTTTAGATTCTTGTGTCATTGTGATCGTGGGGGGTGAAGTGTGATAGGCAGTGGATTGGGGTAAGAGGGGCAAGTGATGTGGTGACTGTTGGAGACTTGCCTCTCACAGTCCAAAGGATTCTGCAGGTCGTGTAAAGAGAGAGAGAGAGAATTTAAAAGAAGCGAACGGGAACAGGAAGCACATTTTGGGCGCTGCAGTCCTGAGGGGTCACCAGATTGTGTAGAGGGAGAGAGGGTTTAAAAGAAGCGAACGGGAACAGGAAGCACATTTTGGGCGCTGCAGTCCTGAGGGGTCACCAGATTGTGTAGAGGGAGAGAGAGTTTACAAGAAGTAAGTGGGTGTTGTTGGCACACTTCGCACGCCGCAGTCCCGAGGAGTGTGTAGGTGGCGAGTGAGTTTAAAAAAAGTGAATGGGAGCAGTCAACACATCTTGTGCATCACAGTTCCCGAGGACACATTGAATTTCACATAATTAAGTACTTGGCAAGGACCGATAGAAAGAAGTTGGGTTTAAGCAAAGCTGCCATCGTGTGAGTGGGCCAGTGCTGGAGCGGGGAGCTGAGGTTTTGGCTCATCAAGACTTGGGAGAGCTGTGCACTGTAGATAGATTTTTTTTTTTTTAGTTATTTATTCTTTCTTTCTTATTGCACATTTAAAGGGGATGCCAGACAAGACAATGGAATGTTCACCTTGCGAAATGCAGCGAGCCAGAGAGACCTCCAGTGTCTCTGATTACCACACCTGCAGCAAGAGCATCCAGCTGCAGCTTCTAACAAACCATGTTAAGGAGTTTAAAACCACAAACATGAGGAAATCTGCAGATGCTGGAATTTCAAGCAACACACACAAAAAATGCTGGTGAACACAGCAGGCCAGGCAGCATCTATAGGAAGAGGTACAGTTGACGTTTCGGGCCGAGAACATTCGTCGGGACTAACTGAGAGAAGAGATAGTAAGAGATTTAAAAGGGGGAGGGGGAGATCTGAAATGATAGAAGAAGACAGGAGGGGGAGGGATGGAGCCAAGAGCTGGACAGTTGATTGGCAAAAGAGATATGAGGCTGGAGAAGGGAGAGGATCATGGGACAGGAGGCCTAGGGAGAAAGAAAGGGGGAGGGGGGAAGCCCAGAGGTTGGGCAAGGGGTATAGTGAGAGGGACAGAGGGAGAAAAAGGTGAGAGAGAGAGAGAGAAAAAAAATTAATAATAAATAAATAACAGATGGGGTATGAAGGGGAGGTGGGGCATTAACGGAAGTTAGAGAAGTCAATGTTCATGCCATCAGGATGGAGGCCACCCAGTCAGAATATAAGCCCCACCAGCCTCCGGGTCCAACATATAATTCTCCGTAACTTTCACCACCTCCAACAGGATCCCACCAGTAAGTACATCTTTCCCTCTTCCCCCCCCCCCCCCAATGCTTTCCGCAGGGATTGCTCTCTACGCAACTCCCTTGTCCATTCGTCCCCCCCCATCCCTTCCTACCGATCTCCCTCCCGGCACTTATCCTTGTAAGCGGAACAAGTGCTACACATGCCCTTATACTTCCTCCCTCACCACCATTCAGGGCCCCAGACAGTCCTTCCAGGTGAGGCAACACTTCACCTGTGAGTCGGCTGGGGTGATATACTGCGTCTGGTGCCCCCGATGTGGCCTTCTATATATTGGCGAGACCCGACGCAGATTGGGAGATCATTTTGCTGAACACCTACGCTCTGTCCGCCAGAGAAAGCAGGATCTCCCAGTGGCCACACATTTTAATTCCACATCCCATTCCCATTCTGATATGTCTATCCATGGCCTCCTCTACTGTCAAGATGAAGCCACACTCAGGTTGAAGGAACAACACCTTATATTCCATCTGGGTAGCCTCCAACCTGATGGCATGAACATTGACTTCTCTAACTTCCGTTAATGCCCCACCTCCCCTTCGCACCCCATCTGTTATTTATTTATTATTAATTCTTTCTCTCTCTCCTTTTTCTCCCTCTGTCCCTCTCACTATACCCCTTGCCCATCTTCTAGACTTCCCCCTCCCCCTTTCTTTCTCCCTAAGCCTCCCATTCCATGATCCTCTCCCTTCTCCAGCCTCATATCCCCTTTGCCAATCAACTTTCCAGCTCTTAGCTCCATCCCTCCCCCTCCTGTCTTCTCCTATCATTTCGGATCTCCCCCTCCCCCTCCTACTTTCAAATCTCTTACTATCTCTTCTTTCAGTTAGTCCTGACGAAGGGTCTCGGCCCGAAATGTCAACTGTACCTCTTCCTGTAGATACTGCCTGGCCTGCTGCGTTCACCAGCATTTTTTGTGTGTGATGTTAAGGAGTTGGAGCTGGAACTGGATGAACTCCAGGTCATTCAGGACACAGTGACTGGGTGACTGTCAGTAGGGGACAATGGCAATAGGCAGCCAGTGTAAAGTATCCCTGTGGCAGTTCTCCTCAACAACAGGTAATACTGCTTTTGATACTCTTGGGGGGATGGAATAAACTGGCAGAGGAAAGCCACAGTGGTCAGGTCTCAGAAGTGAAGGGAAGAAAAGAGACAAGGTATTCACAGGTAGATAGAATTCTAAAGAAAGCTTTTGGCACATTGGCCTTCATAAATCAATGTAATAAGTACAGGAATTGGGATGTTATGTTGAAATTGTATAAGACATTGAGGAGGCTTAATTTGGAGTATTGTGTGCAGTTTTGGACACCTACACTCTTTAGAGCCACAAAAAGTCATCTTCCCGACACGAGAGAAACTGTTTGATGAAGAGAACTGGAAACAAAAAAAGGAAGAGGAGAATCTGACTTCTTCCAGAAGAATGCCATTTGCAAGACAATTTTGTAAAGTTAGTGAAGTAAGAAACTCAATAGAAATGTTAGATTCAGAGTGGTCAGCTTGTTTGCAGGGGAGATGGAAAATGATTCAAGTACTGTGGGCTGGCAGATTTGGTAGTGAGATCACTTCAGATAGTTTCTTACAATTAAACAGAATTTCAGGAGTGATTAAATGTCAGCACCTTTAACATTAAGAATAAAGCTCTATAGTTTTATATTTAATGATATCACAGGAACTATTCTCAGAAATCTTTTCTGGGTACTCATGAATACCTCCACATTTTACCTGAAGTTTGGTATTCTATGCTTCTGCTGATGAATCCTTGGAGTGATAGATTTTTGCCAAGTAGGGGAATTAAGGATTATGGGGAAAAAGCAAGTAGGTGAAGATGAGCAATGGTCAGATCAGCCATGATCTTAGTGAATGGTAGATAAGTCTTCACAGGCCAGATGGCCTACACCTGCTCCTATTTCAATAGGTGCATTTAATGTCAGAGAAGTGTATATAATATACATCCTGAAATTCTTCTTCTTCGCAAACATCCACAAAAATAGAGGAGTGCCCCAAAAAATGAATGACAGTTAAATGTTAGAACCCCAAAGCCCCCCCAGCTCCCCCCACCCACGCATAAGCAGCAGCAAAGCAATGACCCCCTCCCCCAACAGGGAAAAAACATCGGCCTTCCCCACTGAGTACTTAAGCATGCAGCAAAGCATCAATAAAGACACAGACTTGCAGTACCTCAAAGGCTACTCGTTCACCTGGTATTCAACATACCACAGGCTCTCACTCTCACTCTCTCCCTAATAAGGGAAAAAGAGGTGTCCCCGTTTCACAGTGAGAGGGGAGACATAACAATACAACTCACTGTTTTATGGTGTTAAAAGTCTGTTGTGTCACTTCTTCCGATCTCTGTGCCCAAAGAACTCGGGTCTCTGCCTATGACCTTGCGTTGCTCACAACACATCAGGTGGCGGCGGCACCGGCCTTGAATCTGCCCACCTCCAGAGCCATGGAAATCTGGCACCCTGAAGGTGAGCTAGCCTTCCAGGATGCATCCTTGGCATATCAAAAAGCAGCTGGTCGTGAGGCCCCGAGAGCGGGTCCTATTTCTGCAAAGAACTCAAGTCAGCGTGTAACTGCAGCTCAGGGTCGTCAAAAGAACCTTGAAAGGGAAAAAAAGGAGATATCAAAGATAGAAATAGAGCTGCTTCTGAAGATGCAAAGGAGTCCTAAGCTCTGCCCATAATGTTCTTATATGACTTATTGATTGAAACACTATCATAAGAAAGCATCATCCATCGTCGGAGATCTCCACCACCCAGGTCATATTCCCTTCTCGCTGCTGCCATCAGACAGAACTCGCACCACCAGTGTAAAGAAGTTATTGTCCCTCAGTCATCTGGCTCCTGAATATAAGGGGATAACCACACTCAACTTCACTTGCCCATCATTGATATGTTCCCACAACCAATGATCTCACTTTCAAGGACTCTTTATTGCATTATCTTATGTTCTCATTATTTATTGCTATTTTGCATTTGCACAGTTTGTTGTCTTCTGCACTCTGGTTGATCTTTCATTGATCCTACTATAGTTACTATTCTACAGATTTGCTGAGTATGCCCATAAGAAAATGAATCTCGGTTTGCATACAATGACATCTACAGTATATATACTTCGATAATCAAATTTACTTTGAACTTTAATAGTTTTCACATACTCACTGGTGCCTAATACCAAATATATTGGCTCTTACGCATAGTATCTTGCTTCCATAAATCAATTTCACTCAAATAAAGGGAGCAAAATTGGCAAAGTGGAGGACAGATATATTGTATGTTTAACACAAGTGAATAAGGATTAATACTGAGGCTTTTCAATATATTGCCTCTCGATATGTGCTTTGTTCAATTGGAACATCGATCAAGATACGATCATACTCCAGACAATTAATTTTAAGCACAAACTCAGACTCTTATATCTCGTTCAATAAATTTGTCTAATCAACATGAACTGAATTTAATGGAAGTCTAAAGTCAGATGCTCCATTTTAATTGAGATCAGTAGGGAACTTGGAATCAGTCTGGTAGAATTCCAATTGTGTAAACAAATCTAATGGAAGGCACAATACCAAGTACAAAGTCATTAGGGAGTCTTATCCAAATCACAAAGCATGTCAGATAATTTGAAGTGAGAATGAAAAAGGCCAAGTAATGCCTACAGGGTCCTGTCTTTCTTTCCCTTGAGGAAGGCAATATCGGGCATAGTAAGGCCGGGAAGAACAAATTATACATGGAAAATGGGGAAGAATGTAATTCAAAGGAACTGACTTTTGTCTGCTTCCTGCTACTTGGCACTAACCTGACATTTGAAATATAAAAGAAACTCATTCCTGATTCTGTTCATTGAATAAGCAATTCTATGACAGTAATTGAAAATTGGGGTTCCTGGGCCAATATTTTCATGCTTGTTACTACAGAAACACGCTTTCCACACATTTCCAGTTAATGAAACTTCCAGTTCCTGTTAATAAATGTAGGCATGTTTTGGGAAGTTATCAGTCCCAGCAAGTTCTGTGCCCTTTCAAAGAGTAAGCTGTCTATAAACTATCGTTTTGTTTCTGCTGTTCATTTTTTGTGAACAAAATGAAAAGTGATGAGGCTGGAGAAACTGGCTGAATATTCTGTATACACAGGCACATTCATTGCAGATCCTCTTGGTTTCTGACATTTTGATGATTAATGATGCTAACGTTGATTCATTTATCCTTCCAGTGAAGGATTTTATGGAGACCAGGTTTATATTATCTCTCAGATGCCTTGAAGTGCTTGCAGCAGGTAGACCAAGCACATAGAAGGGCAGAAATCACTGTTCCATGATAGACTATCAGTTTTGCACCAGATTTAGAATTGAGTATTCAAATGCTCTTTCTTCAATTAGTAAATTGGATTAATATTGTCACGTGTACCTTCAGAACAAAGATGAGGAGGAACTTCTTTAGAAAGCTGGTGGTGAATCTGTGGATTCATTGGCACAAATGGATGTGGAGGTCGAGTCATTGGGTATATTGATGTGAAGGTTGATAGGTTCTTGATTAGCAAGGGTGTCCAGCGTTAAGGGAAGAAGGCAGAAGAATGGGAGTGAGATAGATAATAAATCAGTCATGATAGAATAACAGAGCAGATTCAATGGACCAAATGGCCTAATACTGCCCTTGTGTCTTATGATTTTATGTACTATGGTTCATTGAGAAACCGTTTTGCCAGCAATATATGCAGCTCATTTAATCACATTAGTACATCAACGTGGTGCAATAGAAAAGCAATAACAAAATGCAGAATATACGGTAAGGTAGTGGTGAATTTCAATATCAGTGTCAGCCTTCAATGAGGTCAGGTTCCCAAGAGATGAAAAGTGGTCCACATCTTCCAAAGTCTTACTGTAAACGTCTATTCTCAGAGGGCAGTGCTGCTCAGTCGGACAAGTCATTAGCGGATCTTTGTATTGTTGGTGTTGAGTCTAAGTCCCATCCTTTTAGATAATTGTCGGAACTTGGCCTCTGAGCACTGCAACTGATGACTGATGTTTGGGTAACCTTGCTTCTGGAGTCTAGTTCCCAACACATGGGAAGTTCATTGGAGACGGATGCAACATTGCAGAAATAAAGACTGAAAAGCCTGTCAGGGTAATGATGCACCCTTGTCTGACAACAGCCTTCATTACAATTGGCTCCATTGTAGATCAGTTCATTAAGATCATGGTTTGCATATTGTCATGAGACAAACTTAAGATAGGGACAAAGTTGCAGATGGATTTGAGAAGAATACTCCATAGTCCTTTCTGGTTGATGGAGTCAAAAGCTCTAGTTGGGCTAAGAAGGGTCATGCAAACTGATTGCTGCTGCACCCTGCATTTGTTGCATGGTGAAAGTTTTGTTCCCTGTTCCTCCACATTGCTGAATCCATACTGCAAACGAGGAGCAGCTCTCTTGTCATTGGGAGAAGGCAGGTGAGGAGGACCCTGGTTATGCCTTTACTTGTGGCAGACAGCAAGGGCTCCTCTGTAGCTGCTACCGTCTCACCTGATTCTTTACTTGACAATGGTCACCAATTATGTCAAGGTATACTATCTCTTCCCAGATGCAAACAAAGAGATAGAGAACACTTGACGTTCTTCTGCAGTGAAATTTAAAACTTCAGCAGGATATCATTTGCTCCTGAGCTCTTGTTATTTTGTTAGTTGGGCTAAGGCCTTTTCAACATCTTGTTGGTTACAGTTGGTGGTTAAGCTGGCCCAAATGTAGGCCCCTAATGTGTGATGAAATCAAGGGCACTCACATCAAAGATGAAACAATGGTTGATGAAATCTTTGAAACATTTCTTCTAGTAACTGCAACTCTCTGTTTGCCATTTTAATTAGCTATAGAATGGATGATTGGCTTTCAGTCTAAGCAACAGTTCACACTGATGAATTGCCGTGGAACTCTTACATTTGGAAACAGCTGTACAGGTACCTGACAGCAGAAATCCAGGAAAAAAATCTGACCTAAAAGCTTATGCTCTTACCTCTCATTTGGTGATGCTTTACGTGCTTGGCCTACAGGATAGTCTTGAAACACTGAAAAACTTGCAAGTATCGTGACTGACTATGAATTACCGACCTCCTTGTGCTCCCTCAACCACCATCTGTTTTATAGGTCAGAGTTATTTTGCTGGACCACTGCTGTCAGGTGACTGTTGTGTTGTTTCCAAATCGACTGCTGTGAACTGTTCTTGTACAAGGAAAGCTATTCACCCATTGCAAATCAAATTAAATTGGTGAAATATTTTAACTACCAGGAAAGGGGAAGTAACCCTCAGAATTCAAAGCAGAGGTCAAGTCAGCTAAGCAAAACATCTTCAGTAACGTGATATCCAAAATGCATAGTAGCAACGTGTCATGCCTTTTTTATTAGCATATCCAAAATCTGTGTGGGCACGTGGCCAAGTGTTTAAGGCATTGGACTAGGTATCTGAAGGTCGTGAGTTCGAGCCCCAGCCGAGGGAACGTGTTGTGTCCTTGAGCAAGGCACTTAGTTACACATTGCTCTGCGATGACACCGGTGCCAAGCTGTATGGGTCCTAATGTCTTTCCCTTGGACAACATTGGTGTCGTGGAGAGGGGAGACTTGCAGCATGGGCAACTGCTGATCTTCCATACAACCTCGCCCAGGCCTGCGCCCTGGAGAGTGAAGACTTTCTAGGTGCAGATCCATGGTCTCGTAAGACTAACGGATGCCTTACTTTATCTAAAATCTGCAATATCTACAACCAAAATGATTAGGGAGTCAGGAATATGAAAAGTACGCTACTTGCAGGTATCTTGTCAATTGATACTTGATCATGACTTAGAAATGTATAGTCTTTCCTTTAAAACTGCTGAGTCAAAGTACTGCAAATCAGCATACATAATCCAGTGGTTCAGAAAGTCAGTTCACTACCACTGTCTTAAGGGCAAATGAGAAGGGTGATTAATGCATCACATATATCCCATTAGTGTACAATTAAAGTTAAAAAAAAAAAAGCGTTTAGCAGTATTGCAAGGCTGCAGATGTCAGGCCCATACACGCAGGCAGGCACTCAGCTTCACCCAGCTAACAAGAGTCATCTGCCACCAGTTTCCAACTCATCACCTGCAACCTTTTTAAATCCAGCTCTTATCTACAGTCTTTCTTCACTCATATGAACCGGCCAGCCTCAACCAGTTGCCGCTAGCCTTCAGTTACCTTGTTGTCTTGTTGAGTTAGGTATCTGTTCTCTCTTGTTTGGTGGTCCCTTGTGGCTTGTTACTTTACAGTTTATTATTAAAGCCATTGCTCGCCACTAAATCATCTCTGCTGCTCTGCATTTGGGTCAAGCCCCTCTACATTTCCTAAGAGGATGAGTAAACCAGCAATTGACCCAGCAGTTTGTTTGCCTAAAGAACGTTTGTTTGTCGACAGGAGCATATGATTCAGAAGCCAGAAGAAACCATTGACCACCTGCTTGCCATCCTCAACCAACATTCTGTCTCGATACAGCAACCCCGCGTCAGTCAACCTTCACCCTCAGAGTTCTGGATTCCAATGTCCAAGCGTTTCGATGGATCTCCGGCCCAATGCCACAACTTCCTGTCCCAGCGCCAATTATATTTCGAGCTCCAGCCATCTCTGTATGTTACAGACTAAGCCAGGTTTGACTTTGTCATTTCTCTTTTGACTAGGTGAACTCTGACCTGTGCTGCCACTAATTGGGACAATAAAACTCCCACTTTCAACCAATATGATGATTTTACTGAAGAGATACGTTGGGTTTTCGATCACCTGATTGGGGGGGGGGGTTCCTGATTGGATACTTTGCCTGCGTTAAGGTTCACGCTTGAAGCTGGATTACATTGTGGAACTCCGGACCTCACGGCAGAGTGCAGCTGGAATGCAGAAGCGCTGCTGATTAATTACCATCGTGATGTCTTGGAGCTGTCTACCCAGGAGATACCCACCATCTTTGAAAACCTCTTCACTTTAGCTCTCCGAATTTCCAAGTATCTTATGGAACGACCCTTCAGATCACCTCCAGAACCCCAGTTCCATTCCCCGAACCATTTCAGGCTGCAAGACACTACAAAATCAGTATTAATTATGGCTACTCTCTCCCCTTTACAGATAGCACATTCAAAAGACTCCACAGGACTCTGATCTTCACCAAACTGGATCCACAGAGTGCAAACAAACTGATCCACATCTCCCAGGGGGATGAGTGGAAGATGGTGTTGATAACACTTACTGACCACTAAGAGTACTTGGTACTCTGAGAGTACTCAGCTATTTCCCAAGCCGTCATTAACAAGATCCTCCGAGACGTACGACACAGGTATATGTTCGTCTATCTCGACAGCTTCCTCATCTTCTCCAAGGACCCCAAGACTTCGTTTGCCTTGTCGAATCATTCCTTCAGCATCTCCTCAAACACAACTGTACTGCAAGTTAGAAAAATGCCGGATCCACACTCAGTTATTTCTTTCCTGGGCTACGTCCTTTCATCCTAACGCATAACCGTGGACCAAGAGTAGGTGCATGCAGTTGTTGAATGGCCCCAACCGCGCTCCCTCAAACAGCTACAGTGCTTGTTAGCTGCTCCAACTTCTACCGCCAGTTCACCGGAAACTACAGCCAAATCTTTGCTCCCCTCACCTCAATCAGCAAGTCACCCAACCCATGGATAATTGAATTGAATTGACTTTATTATGCACATCCTTCATATACATGAGGAGTAAAAATCTTCATGTTACATTTCTGTCTAAATGTGCAATTTATAGTAATTTATGATAAATATTATGTACAACAGGATAGTCAATATAACATAGAAATGCAGTTTCGTCAGCATGAATTAAGCAGTCTGATGGCCTGGTGGAAGAAGCTGTCCTGGAGCCTGTTGGTCCTGGCTTTTATGCTGCGGTACCATTTGTCGGGTGGTAGCAGCTGGAACAGCTTGTGGTTCGGGTGATTCAGGTTCCAAATGATCCTTTAGGCCCTTTTTACACACCTGTCTGCTGGCCTTCTGCCATGGACTACACTTTTGAGGAGCTCAAGTGATGCTTCACCGCTCCCATTCTCTGCCATCCGAAGCCCTCTGGACCTTTAGTGGTAGAAGTGGACACATTTGACAGGGGCACTGGGGCCATCCTTCCCAGTGAGGGCCAGAGGGGAAGACACACCCTTGTGTTTTCTTCTCACACAAGTTCATTTCTGCATAACCTCTTTCAGGAATAGGAGACAGGGAGCTACTTGCCACCAAATGGGCCTTGGAGAAATGGCGACATTGACTGATGGGAAATAGCAAGTTCTTCTGATCAGGACTGATCACAAGAACCTCCTATCCACACAGCATAACCACCAACTCAACCCATGTCTGGCTCGCTGGGCCCTCTTCAAGCAACTGAACTTCGCCATCTACCCAGATCCAAGAACACTAATGTAGGTGCCCTGTCACAACAGTTTGACCCAGGTGAAATGGAGATCAACTCTCAGCCCATCATTCCATCCTCCCAGATCCTAGTCCTTATCATCTGGGTCCTTGATAACCAGATCAGCCAAGCCCTACAGCATGAGCCTGCTCTGGCCAGCACACCTGACAACCACAAGAACATGCCAGCGGCTGTGCTTTCTGAGGCATTCCAGTGAGCCCACTCCTCAACCTCTCTGGCCATCCAGGTGCATGTCTGACTCTGGATTTTCGGCGACACCGGTTCTGGTGGCCCACCATAAGCGCAGGTGCAGAGCAGTTCGCTGCCTGCCTTCAGTATGTCCAGTCCAATTCCTTCAAACAGTGGCCCTCTGTACTCTTACGCCCCCTGCTGGTCGCACACAGGCCATGCTCCCACATCACCATGGATTTCAACACTGCTTTGTCACCTTCTGAAACATGGTGATCATGACAGTGGTGAGCCGGTTCTCCAAGGCAGCCCACTTCATTGCTCTCCCCATATATTTAATATTTAGTTCACCTCCACGGCTTCACCCAGGCCATTGTGTTGGATTGGGGCCACAATTCATCTCCGTCTTCTGACAAGCCTTCTGCTTTCTCCTCCACACCTCAGTGCATTTGTCTTCTGGCTAAAATCCTCAGATCAATGGACAGTCAAAAAGAGCCAATCAGCAAGTAGAGCTTTTCCTGATGCTTTGTTGCCTCTAACCCTTCCACATGGAAGAAGTATCTGCTGTGGGCTGAGCTGTACCACGATCTACACACTACCTCTGCCACAGGTATGTCACACTTCAAAGTGCTTCATGGCTACCAACACCCGTTGTTCCCCATGGAGGAGCCAATGGTGGAGATCCCATCTGCTAGACCCTTGGTTCCCCGCTGTTGGAATGCGTGCAAGAGGGCACGAAGGCCATCCTTGATGCCAACCACACCTATTTCCACCAGCCTAACCGCCGGGAGCACTCAGCCAGACTTCTGCAGCTTGGGGACCATGTCTGGCTGTCCATCCAGGATCTGAGCCTGTGCATTGAATCCCAGAAGCTCTCGCCCCGGTTCATTGTTCCCTTTAAAATTACCCATTGCTTCAATCCAATCACTTACTGCCATCGTCCCTCAGGGTCGCACTTATCTTCCACATGTCTGCCTCAAGCTCGTTGTCCATGGACCACTCAGCTCACCTGAGCTTGAACTTCCAGGACCTAGGATGGTGGAAGGTGGTCCAGTGTACATAGTTCACTGCTTGATGGATTCACATCATCGTGGATGGGGTGTGCAGTACCTGGTTGACTGGGCAGGGTATGCCCTGGAGGAGAGGTCTTGGGTGCCATCCAGTTTCATCCTGGATCCATCGCTCATCGAGGAGTTCCATGGCACCCACCTGGATCATTCTGAGCCTTTGGTGCCCAGCACAGGAGTCAGTGGAGGCCCTGTGAGGCCTGCACAGGCAGACACCTCCCTGCCTCCATCCACCAAACAGGAGTCACCTGTCACTCATTTCCAATCCATCACCTGCAGCCTATTTAAACCCAGCTCTCATGCACAGTCCTACTTCACTCATATGTATCAGTCAGCCTCAACCAGTTGCTGCCAGCCCTCAGTTACCTTGTTGCCTTGAGTTAAGTATCCGTTCTCTATTGTTTTGTGGCCGCTCATGTCATGACTTGTTATTTTGCAGTTTATTATTGAAGTTATTGCTCGCTGTTAAATGGTCTCCACTGCTCTGTCCTTGGGTCAAACCTCCTCTGTGCTTCCTGACAGCAGAGGGTTTTAGATTCTGCTGGCTTCATCACAGGCTCAACCCTCCCCACCATCGTGGACACCTTCAAAAGACGGTACCTCAAGAAGGCGGCATCCATCATGAAGGACTCTCATCCTCCCTCTTCACATTTCTACCATCAGTAAGGAGAAGCCTGAAGACCCACACTCAACATTTTAGGAACAGCTTACGCTCTGCCATCAGATTACTGAATGGTCTATGAACACAATCCTGCTATTCTTCTTTTGCATTTTATTTATTATTATTATTATTATTATTGTAACTTGCAGTATCTTTTTTATGCCTTGCCCTGTTCAATTGCAACAAAAGCAACAAATTTCAAACTTAGATCTGTGATAATATACCTGATTCTGATCGTGATTTTGATAAGTCAGGCACAAAACAATAGTAAAGCTTTGACCAAGATTAGTTTTAAGTAATTCATCACTCACCTCTGAACAGCCCAAGTTCCACTGCAATTAGGATTTTGCTTTTGTCTTTCTGTTGATATCAATTAGTTATTGATTGAAACAGCAAATAGCAATAGACTTGATCAGAGTACTCCACATATTGATGGATACATATTATTCATTTTCATGTATTGTTGATTTGTTGAAATCAATAATGAGTATGAAGTGATGGTAACAGTAAAGTGCTGGGCATTTTTAATTCTTATGCTGGTGTCTGGATCTGAGATTTGATTGTTTGCACTAAGTTATGTTGTTTTCTTCACCTTTCCTAGTATGACTGTTGTACTCTTTTTTTTTAAACTGCCGGTGTGTGACCCTAAATCACACTTCAGTCGTTGGTAGAGAGGACAAACTAGCAAGCTGTTCTTTGGTCTCATAGGTATGTTGGCTGCACAAGCAGGTCAGAGATGAAGTATACTGAGGTGAGCAAATCATCTCAGTGCCTTAGTACAATTCACAAGGTATTGGTCAGGAGTGTCGAAGTTATACAGCTTTACGGGGGGGGGGGGGGTGATTGATAAGTTCGTGGCCTAAGGTAGAAAGCGTCAGTTTTAGAAAACTTACCACATTTATTTTTCAACATAGTCCCCTCCTACATGTACACACTTAGTCCAGTGGTTGTGGACCATACGGATTTCTTCTTTGTAGAAGTGGTCCACAGCAGGGGTGATTGATAAGTTCGTGGCCTAAAGTAGAGGGAGATGAGTTATACAGCTCTTGTTACATGAATGTGCAGTTCAACTCTTTGAGTGAAAATGCAGAAAGTTTGAAGTTTCTCCTCATCTCCTTCTACCTTAGGCCATGAATTTATAAATAAATCCTGCTGTGGACCAAGACGCCGACTTCTACAAAGAAGGGATTCGTATGCTCCACAGCCGCTGGACTAAGTGTGTACATGTTGGAAAAATAAATGTGCTAGGTTTTCTAAAAATGACTCCTTCTACCTTAGGTCACAAACTTATCAATCAAATGATTCTATAAAAATACTTGAAGCTCAACTTCCTGTGACACAGCAGCCCACTTGAATGATATTTGTCCCAACATCCAAATCCTTTGTTCTTTCTTTATGAACAAGCACCATGTCTGCAGTTTCTGTACACTGCAGTAACTTCTAACCAGTGGATGGTTTGAGTTCTCATGAAGAAAAGGCTGAGCACCGTACAGCAAACCACTGTGACCCTTGAAACCCTTTCACAAATGCTACAGAGCTTTTGCAGGATACTTGATTCAGAGCAATCATTGTTGGAAAGAGCCAAAAGTCGTCTTAGTCATTTTCCATGTCACAGCAAGGCAATTTTATAGGATGTGTACCGGACTGCTCTTTACGGTTTGTATGTGTCATTGTTCTGATGCAAAACATACAGAATCTACTGCTTATAACTTTTTTGACCTTTGGCAGCTTTCACAACTGAAAAGAGCTGCAGCAAACTCGGATTCCCTTCTGGTAAACAGACACCAACTCTCCCTGCCCACCACCAACCTTCCTCTATTTCCCACACTGACATTTTACCTCTTCTCACCTGCCTATTACTTCCCCCAGAACTACTCCTCCTTCCCTTTCCCCTATGGTCCACTCTTCTCTCATTTCAGATTCCTTCTTTTCCAGCCCTTGACCTTTCCTACTCAGCTGGCTTCACCTATCACCATCCAACTAGTCACTTACCCCCCACCCGACCTTTTTATTCTGGCGTCTTCCCCCTTCCTTCTCAGTCCTGAAGAAGGGTCCCGACCTGAAATGTCGACAATCTATTAATTTCCATAAATGCAGAGCTCCTCCAGCATTTTGTGTGTGTTGCTTTGGACTTCTAGAACTTGCAGACTTTGTTTGTTTATTATACTCAGATTTCTAAACTGTTACTTCTCATGTGAGTAACTATCACAATGTAGGCTGCATTTCAAAAATGTCCTCTTCATTTAAGGAAAAACAACATATTGGGAGTTTTTCCCATTTTTTTGCTTTTAATTCCTACATGAATTGAAATATTATACGAGTTATCCCTGTTTTCTCCTGTTTAATATCTGAGACTGCTCCAGCATTATGCTTCCTATGACTTTATGCAGTGAGTGTGGCAGTCAATGTCAATATTGTCATGTAACGCAATGCGCCTTTTATTTTTTCTCTTGATAGAGCTAATTTGATTTGTGGAAAAGGTCAAACGTGGGCTTCAATTGATATACAATACAAAGTAACTATTATTGTTGATATTGAAAAATAGCAATAGCAAAGGCATCTTAGAGAACTCATTTGCTGAAGGGCAACTGGTAGAACAAGCTGTAGTGTTTGCCTCAAGAATTAGGAATTTGAGAGTTACAGTACAATGTCATGTACCAATTAGAAGGCTTTGTCAGTTCTTCTCAGCCAAGCCACTTGATTGAATTCTGTAAGTAAACACAGAACAAAAGACCCAATTTAATTGAACGCTATCTCTGCCAATTGTTGAGTTGTCCGGGTTACTGTAATGGAGAACTGAAGAGTCCATACTTCCCACCCAGTTTAGTAGAAACTTTAAATACTCAGTGCTGCAAAAGCAGTATACTGTATAATGAAGCAAGGATGCTATTAATAATTTTTATGCTGCACTTATTCTCATTCAAAGTGCACAGAATACTTCATAATTCTGAAAATAACCAAAGTGTATTTGTGGTCTCCATTTGATCGAAGTTTGCAATTTATTTTAACTCTTTACAATTTTTTAAATTATGTGACAAAGCTTGTTATAAATCATGAACTTTTAATTTGAAGTAGAAGACTTCAGAATTCTGCCATTATGGATACATGAGGAAGTATGGGGACCATGTCAGTAATGAACCTGCTAATTTAAAAAACACATATTTTAACACATTTTTGTTTTAAAAACCGAGAAGTCTTTATTCTGTTCTTAAAATGGAAGCTGAACGAATACTGCAAGTTCTATGAGGTGGAATACAGCCTTGTATGCCTATATATTGCAGAACACTAATCAAGCTGATTTGATGACTTATTTCCTGTTGTCCTTATCGTCAACCAAAAACGATTACCTAGCATCTTCCATATAAATATAAGAGTTAAAAGCAATATTAATGTGGAACAGATCAGGTTTTTATTTACTGTAAGCTTTGATATTCTTTGAATTCAAATTATATTAATAAGAGTGACTTTAAATTCAGATTCCAATGACCTTGTGCATCCTTGGACTTTGTGGGAGGCTATAAAAGAAATTGCGGAAGCCATCGTTAGCCACTGGTCAAGTTCCCAAGGAATGGAAAGTGGTTAATGCTTTCTGTTGTTTAAAGAGAGCAGCAAGGACAAGCCGGCGAGCTACAGGCCTTTCAGTATGAAATCAATAGAGGGGAATATACTGGAAAGAATTCTGAGGGACAAGATCTATTAGCATTTAAATAGACTGAATCTGATTAGAAGGAGTCAGTGTGGATTTGTGCGTAGGAAGTTATTCTTAACAAACCTCTCAGAGCTGTTTTGAAGAAGTAATCAAAAAGGTAGATGAAGGTAGGGAGTGGATGTTCTCTATCTGGACTTCAGCAAGACATGGTTTGGAAGGGTAGGTCCCATTAAATCCAGAAAGAGCTTGTTAGGAAGTAGGAAGCAGAGGGAGGGCGCTTGAAGGTTGTTCCTCCGGACAGAGGCCACTGACTAATGGTCTGTCACAGAGCTCAATTATGGGACTCTTGTTATTTAGTATTTATGTAGATGTTTTGGATGCAAATCACAAAGCTTGATCAGTAAATTTGCATATGACACAGAATTAGGAAGTGGTGTTGATAGTGAATAAAGTTATGATAGATTATAGGCGAAGTAGGCTAAGGAGTTGGTGTAGGAGGGATGGCATAAGATTTTTGGATCACTGGACTTTCTTCCATGGAAGTTGGGACCTGTACAGAAGGGATGGTTTGCACCTGAACTGAAGGGGGACTAATATCATAGCGGGAAGGTTTGTTAATGCTGCACAGTGGGGTTTAAACGAGAGAAACAGGGATATGGGAGCCAGAGTTCTAGAACAGTTAATGGAGAGGTTGTGGGGGCATATGTTGTAAGACCGCAGACAAAGTTAGGAATCAAAGGTTGAGCATGGTGTGACAAAATCAAAAAGGGTGAGTACAGGACTGAAGGTGTTCTGTCTGAATGCGGGCAGTATTCGGAATAAGGTAGATGAACTTGCAACACAGTTTTATAGGCCTTACTGAATCATGGCTGTAAGATTATAGCTGGAAGCTTAATGTCCAAAGATACACATTGTATCAAAAGGACAGGCGGGAAGGTAGAGGGAATAGCATTGTTCTGTTGGTAAAAAAAAAAATAAAATTACATCATTAAAGCGGTGACATCAGGTCGGAAGGTGTTGGATCATTGTGAATAGAGTTAAGGAACTTCAAGGGTGAAAAGACCCTGATGGGATTGTATACAAACCCCCCAAACAGTAATAAGGATGTGGCTTACAAATTACAACAGGAGATAGAAAATGCATGCCAAAAGGGCAATGTTACAATAGCCATGGGGGACTTCAACATGCAGGTAGATTGGTAAAATCAGGGTGATGTTGAACTACAGGAGGGGTAATATCTAGAGTGCCTACGAGATGGCTCTTTAGAGCATCTCATGGTTAAGCCCACTAGGGGATCCATTATTCTGGATTGAGTGTTGTGCAATGAACTGGAATTGATCACAGAACTGAATGTAAAAGAACCCTTAGGGGGAAGTGATGAAAATATGATTGAATTCACCCGGAAATCTGAGAAGAAGCAGCTGAAGTCAGATGTGTCAGTATTACAGTAGAGTAAAGGAAACTACAGAGGCATGAGAGAGGAGATGGCCAGGAATTATTGGAAAAGAATACTGACAGGGATGATGGCAGAGCAGCAATGGCTGGAATTTTGGGAAGTAATTCAGGTGACACAGGTTATGTACATCCCAAAGAGGTAGAAATATTCTAAAGGAAAGATGACACAATTGTGGGTAACAAGAGAAGTCAATGCCAACATAAGTGCCAAAGAGAGGGCATATAAGAAAGCAAAATTTAGTGGGAAGTTAGAGAGTTGTGAGGCTTTTAAGAACCAACAGAAGGCAACTAAAAAAAGTAATTAAGAAGTAAAGATGAATATGAAAATAAGCTAGGCAGTAATATTAAAGAGCATACCAAAAGTTTCTTCAGATACATAAGGTGTAAAAGAGAGGCGAGAGTGGATATCGGACAGCTGTTAAATGATGCTGGAGAGGTAGTAATAGGGGACAAGGTAATGACGGATGAACTGATTAAGTATTTTGCATCAGTCTTCACTGTGGAAGACACTAGCAGTATGTGGAAGTTCCTGGTGTCAGGGGTCATGAAGTGTGTGAAGAGAAAAGGTTCTTGGGAAACTGAAAGGTCTGAAAGTGGACAAGTTGCCTGGACCAGATGGTGTACACCCCAGAGTTCTGAAAGAGGTGGCTGAAGAGATTGTGGAAGCATTAAAAATGATCCTTTTAGAAGCACTAGATTCTGAAATGGTTCAGGAAAACTAGAAAATTGTGACTGTCACTCCACTCTTCATAAAGGGAGAGAGGCAGAAGAAAGGAAACTATAGACCAAACAAGAGGAATTCTGCAGATGCTGGAAATTCAAGCAACACATATCAAAGTTGCTGGTGAACACAGCAGGCCAGGCAGCATCTCCAGGCAGAGGTACAGTCGACAATTCAGGCCAAGACCCTTCGTCAGGACTAACTGAAGGAAGATTTAGTAAGAGATTTGAGACGGGGAGGGGGAGATCCAAAATGATAGAAGAAAGGAGGGGGAGGGATGGAGCCAAGAGCTGGACAGGTGATTGGCAAAGGGGATATGAGAGGATCATGGGACAGGAGGCCCAGGGAGAAGGAAAAGGGGGAGGGGGGAAAATCCCAGAGGATGGGCAAGGGGTATAGTCAGAGGGACAGAGGGAGAAAAAGGAGAGTGACAGAAAGAATGTGTGTATAAAAATAAATAACGGATGGGATACGAGGGGGAGATGGGGCATTAGCGGAAGTTAGAGAAGTCAATGTTCATGCCATCAGGTTGGAGGCTACCCAGACGGAATATAAGGTGTTGTTCCCCCAACGTGAGTGTGGCTTCATCTTTACAGTACAGGAGGCCGTAGATAGACATGTCAGAATGGGAATGGGATGTGGAATTAAAATGTGTATAGACCAGTTCGTCTGACCTCAGTGGTTGAGAAGATATTGGAGTCGATTATAAAGGATGAGCTCTCAGGGTACTTGGAGGCACATGATAAAATAGGCCGTTATCAGCATAGTTTCCTTAAAGGAAAATCTTGCCTGACAAACTTGTTCAAATTTTTTGAAGAAATAACAAGCAGGTTGATGCTGTGTATTTGGATTTTCAGAAGGCCTTTGACAAGGTGCCACACATGAGGCTGCTAAACAAGCTATGAGCCCATTGTATTACAGGAAAGATTCTAGCATGGATAAAGCAGTAGCTGATTGGCAGGAGGTGAATAGTGGGAATAAAAAGAGCCTTTTCTGGTTGGCTGCCGGTGACTAGTGGTGTTCCATATAGGTCTGTGTTGGGACAAATTCTGTTTACATTATATGTTAATGATTTGGATGATGGAATTGATGGCTTTGTTGTATTGTTTGCAGATGATATGAAGATAAGTGGAGGGGCAGGTCGTTGTGAGGAAATAGAGAGGCTACAGAGGGACTTGGATAGATTAGGAGAATAGGCAAAGAAATGGCAGATGGAATATAGTGTTGGGAAGTTTATGGTTATGCACTTTGGCAGAAGAAATGAAACGATTGACTATATTCTAAATGAAGAGAAAATTCAAAAAACTGAGGTGCAACAGGACTTGGGAGTCCTTGTGCACGATTCCTTACAGGTTAATTTGTGGGTTGAGTCTGTGGTGAGGAAGGCAAATGCAATGTTAGCATTCATTTCAAGAGGACTAGAGTATAAAAGCAAGGATGTAATGCTGAAGATGTATAAAGCACTGGAGAGGCCTTTCTTGGGCCCCTTATCTTAGAAAGGATATGTTGACACTGGAGAGCATTCAAAGGAGGTTCAAGAAAATGATTCCAGGGTTGAATGGCTTGTCATATGAAGAGAGTTTGATGGCTCTGTCACTAAATATATTTAAGGCAGAGATTGATGGATTCTTGATTGGTTACGACATGAAAGGATATGGGGAGAAAGCAGGAGACTGGGGCAGAGAGGAAAATTGGATCAGCCATGATGCAATGCTGGAGCAGATGCAATGGGCTAAGTGGTCTATTTCTGCTCTATACTTACAGTTTTATGGTCTTATTATAAGGGGATTTTGATCAGTCAAGGAAGTGATCTGGGGGACAGTACACAGATTTCAAAACTGAAGTTGAAGCATCTTGAAAAGTCAAAATAGTGTGGGGTTTATACTATGAATGGTAAGGCACCAGGGAGCATATGCATCAGAGGGACATGGGGGTACAAATGCATAGTTTATTGAAAGTGGTATCACAGGTAGAGAGTGTGGTGAAAAAGCACAGTGGCCCTCATCAGTAAGGGCATTGAGTATAGGAATTGGGACTTCATTTTGCATTTGCAGTTGGTGAGGCTGCACTTGGAGTACTGTGTACCGTTTTGGTCACCCTGTTATAGGAAAGACATGTTGAAACTAGGAAGTTTACAAGAATGGAGGAGGTCTGGAGGACCTGAATTATATGGAGAGGTGTTCCAGTCTAGTTCTTCATTCACTGAAAGATCAGAGATTGAGGGGCTACCTTGTAGAAACGTTTAAAATTATGGGAGATATAAATAACGTGGATGGTAACAGTCTTTTCCTCGGGGTGTCCAAAACTAGTAGGCATAGCTTTAGGATGAGAGGGGAAAGGTTCGAAAGGAATTTGATTGACAACTTTTTCACTCAAGATGGTGAATATATGGAACAAGTTGTCAGAAGTAGTAGCTGAGGCAAGTACAATAGTATTATTTTAGAGGGATTTAGATAGGTAAATTGAGGGACAGGTCTAGAAAGTTATGGGCGGATCTCAGGAAATTGGGTCTAGCTGAGTGGGCAAAATGGTCAGCAGGGACTCATTGTGTGAAAGGGCCTGTATCTCTGTTGTATTGCTCTAGCATATGAATGATGTGAAAATCAAAAAGGAAAACAGACCTCCTTTATTTTGTAGGAACTCAAATGGATGTAAAAGACTTGTTCAGGTTACTAATCACATCATCATTTGTGTTCAGAACAAAGCACCAGACCTTTTAAACTTGTTTGGAACTTTGATACATTTTTTTCTTTTGATGCAGCATCCACTCCCTAAATACTAATGGGGCCGGACCTTGTCTTTCACATCCTGCACAATACAGCCTGTTGTTGTTTGGCAAATATCTTCCTGGAAAATTATTTAAGAATGTATTTGTTACATGTGCCTTTCAGTATATTTATTGTGTGAAGTTACTTCATGAAATCATATGCACAAAGACTGTAAAATTAAATGTTCCTTCAACTGACGCTCACTGGAGCCTGTTCAAGATGGGTGTCTTGTTATTGTTCTCCAGCCTATGCCACCACTACAAGCATCAGATACGAATTATGTTTTCCTTAAAGACAGCTCACATATGTCTTCATTCACCAAGCGCTGCAAAAATGCTTTGCTTATTACGTGGTCTTTTAACTTCATTAGGTTATGTCCAGCTGTGCGGACGTTGGATTAAAATATTTATAGGGTATTGTCACCTGTAGGTTAGAAAACCCCAGTGACGTTAACATGCAACAATATATCCTCTAATATATATTTTTGCTGGACAAACTAGTTAAAGCATCATTCTCCTTAGAATATTTTCAGATCTGTATTTCCTTTTGAAACAGAAAATTGTCTGGCCCTAAAATCTCAGATGTTTCATGAAAAATCCTTTTATGTCACAGCACACACAATCTTGATGAAGTGTCTGTTGACTGTTCATTTCCCTCCATAGATGCTGTCTGACCTGTTGGGTTCCACCAGCATTTGGTGTGCATTGTTCCAGATTGCCAGCATCTGCAGTCTCGCTTTTATCTCTGTTATGTCACAACATTAGTCTTGTTAACTGTACAGTCCTTGCAAAATCTGATTACATCCATATTAATTGACTATTGGAATGCTTTTCTATTCAGGCACTTATGGAAGTAAGCAATATTATACACTAATTTCATGCCATCTTTGTGACCAATGTAACTGGTTTCTGTCAAATTTAAATGATGTAATTCAGTTGCTATGTAACAGATTGGCTTTCTAATCTCTCGGACAATGAAGAACAATATAAATGGGATTCATGTCCATGACTTTATTAGTACAATCTAAATAATACTCAAAATACAAATTACTTGTCCTACTCAGGGAAGTGACATTGGCCAATAATAGAATACCTCATATTCATGTTCTCAACAGCTGGTAATTTGCACAAATTTATTTGTAGATGAGGAGACCAAGAGCAGCTCATTTCATAATTTGAAGAATGAAGGGTGTAAAATCCAATTTTAGAATTAAAATGACAAAGTTCAAAGTTACTGGTTAAGTGTTTGCTATCAAACCTTTGCAATCCTTTATGTGATGTCATGGGCAAGACAGTGATAAAGTACTTGCAAAGTTCAAAGTAAGATTATTATCAAAGGACATATATGTCACCAAATAAAGCCCTGAGATTCATTTTCTTCTGAGCATACTCTCAAAATCCAATTACTATAATAGAATCAATGAAAAACTGCACCAATAGGGCGGACAACCAGCATGCAAAAGACACAAAATGTGCAAATACATAACAAAGAGAAGAATGAGCAATAAATATTAACATAAGATAGAGTCCTTGACAATGAGTCCATAGGTTGTCAGAACAGTTCAGAGATGGGGCAAGTGAAATTGGATGAATTCAGCCCCTCTGATTCAAGAGCCTGTTGGTTGAGAGGTATACCTGTTCCTGAATCTGTGGTGTGAGTTCTGAGGCTCAAATTCCTTTTTCCTGGTGGCAGCAGTGAGAAGAAAGCATGACCTGGGTGGTGGAGGTCTCTGATGATGAATGCTGCTTTCCTGCAACAATACTTAGTGTAGTTGTGCTCAATGGTAGAAGGGCTTTACCCATGATGGCTGGGACATATCCACTACTTTTTATAGGACTTTCCATTCAAGTACATTGGTGTTTCCTTACCAGGCTGTGATGCAGCCAGTCAATATACCTGCCATTATATACCTATAGAAGTTAGTCAAAGTTATAGATGTCATGTAGAATGCTCGCAAATTCCTAAGGAAATAGAGGCAGTACCATGCTTTCTTCTTAATTGATCTTACATGCCGTGCTTTCTTCGTAATCTCCCTCCAGTGTGCTGATTCATCACCACCTTTGATTTGGCCTATGACTGTAGTGTCATCAGCAAACTTAAATATGCCATTGGAGCTGTGCTTAGCCACAAAGTTATAAGTATAAATCAAGTAGAGTAGGGGGGAAAGCATACAGCTCTGTGGTGCACCTGTACTGATGGAGATTGTGGAGACGTTGCTGATCTGAACTGACTGGGGTCTGCAAGTGAGGAAATTGAGGATCCAATTGCACAAGGAGGTATTGAGGCCAAGGCCTTGAAGCTTATTGATTTGACTTGAGGGGATGATAGCATTGAATGCCAAGCTGTAGTCAATAAAGAGCATCATATTGTATGCATCTTTGCTGTCTAGATGCTCCAGTGTTGAGTGAAGAGCCAATAAAATGGCACCAGCTGTGGACCTGTTGTGCCGATAGAAAAATTGGAGTGGATCCAAGTTATTTCTCGGGAAGGAGTTGATATGTTTCATCATCAACCGCTCAAAGCACTTCATCACTGTGGCTATAAATGCAACTGGATGATAATCATTGATGCAGGTTACCAGGTTCTTCTTCGGCAGCAGACTGCCAAAGCAAGAGGTCAAAGGTCTCAGTGAAGACTCCGGCCGGTTAATCAGCGCAGGTCTTTAGTACTCAGCCAGGTACCCAATCTGGACTGGATACTTTCCGTAGGTTCACCTTCCTGAATGATGCTTTCACATCTGCCTCAGAGACTGAAATCACAGGATCATTGGGGGCTGTTCAAGTTCATGGTGATTCCTCCATGTTTTGGTGGCATAATATGGCCATTCACAGGCACATTTTTAGCAACATTTGATGAAGAGAAAGTTGGAATTGGGCCCACCAAACAAAGGAGAAGAGTTACTATTTCTAAGGCAACCCACAAAAAATGATGGAGGAACTCAGCAGGCCGGGCAGCATTTAAGGAAAAGAGTAAACAGTCTACCTCTTGGGCCAAGACCCTTCATCAGGACTGGAAAGAAAGAGAAGTCAGATTAAGAATGTTGGTGGAGGGCAGGAAGAGATACAATGCTGTAGGAGATAGGTGAAACATGGAGCAGAGGGGGTTGAAGTAAGGAGCTTGTAAGTTGATTGGCTGGAGAGGAGGGAATCTGATAGGAGAGGATAGAAGACCATGGAAAAAAACAAAATGGCAGGAGCAGCAGAGGGACATGATGGGCAAGCTGCTCTGCTTGCAGGAATAAGTACCAAGAGGGAGATCAGTGGGGAGGGATGAATGAAAAAGGGGGTCACGTAGGGAGCGATCCCTATGGAAAGCAGAAAGTAGGGGTGAGGGAAAGGTGTGCTTGATGGCAGGATCCTGTTGGAGATGGCAGAAATTAATATTTTTAAGCTATTGCTGCATCCATGAATAATGCAGGAAGCAAAGATCATATATCTTAAATCATATATATGAGGTATGCTTCAGTTTGCTTACAAACAGGATGTTAAAAGGAGGAGGAGAAAATGGCGGCGCGACGCAGCACGCGCGGCCTCTCCGGTGAATGATATCTGTAATCTGTCAAGTAGGGGACCGTGCATGATTCTGATTTGATGGAGACAGACGTCAGAGTACGGAGGAACATCTGGAGAAACTTCTGAAATGCCCGCTTCGCTGCCGCTGCTACTGTGTGGTAACCGGAATCTCTGGAGCAGAAGGCCTCCAAATCCTCGGCTTTGCTTGTTTCGGTGGCTGGGGCTAGGTCGAAGGCGCTTGGCAGAGGATGGCACTTGGGAGGCTGTATCGGAGTGGCTGGTCAGAGGCTCAAAGTTTTTGGATGAACGGACTCGGTGTCGGCTGTGGTCGGCTGCTTCCAAGGCATCGGCAAGTTGTTGGTGCCCGGAGGTTTAAGGCAGGGAGTTTCTCCCTTTTGTCACCGCTATCGGGGACTCGGGAGTCGATCAACTCGGGGACTTTGAGACTTTTTTTTACCGTGCCCATGGTTTGTTCTTCATCAAATTATGGTATTGTTTTGCACTGCTGTAACTATATGTTATAATTATGCTGTTCTATCATGTTAGTCTTTGGTTTTTCCTGTTTTCTGTGATATCACTCTGGAGGAACATTGTATTATTTCTCAATGCATGTATGCATTTCTAAATGGCAATAAAAGAGGACTGAGTGTTCTCATAATCTAATCTAATACTTTCTGACCAAAAAAAAAACAGAAAAATAATGATTTCCTGGCAGTAGTGCCATACTTCTGTTTGAATTAGAGGATTCATGCGAAGAGACAAACAGAGAAGACAAAATGAAAGTCAAACTGTATCCTGGAAAATGAATTAAAAATCTTCAGAAAGTTTATTTTTTAAAAAAGGCATACTTGTCTTCAGAGCCTTTATATGTGCTTTGAAATCTTTCAACATCTGCAATCTTTTTGCCAATGTAGCTGGCAAACAATATATAAATCAATTCCAACCTGTCTGCAGTCATTCATACCATTCCATGCAGTTGTAATGCATCAGCGCTTGCTGAATATAAATAATGAGAAGCTGCAGAAATGCTTTTTAGGCTTGATCAGATTCAAGAAAAACTTTTTTAAAAAATGAGGCTTTCTTATTATTCTCAGAAGAATGGAAATGGATAGACACATGCTGCTCTTGATATTACATTTCTGAAGATTATTATTCAGTGAAGCTTTAGAGCAAAATTACACAATTAAATATTAAAAAGACTGAGGGTCACAAACTGAAACCAATTCATTATATGCCGCAGACTTCCCCTTGTTGGTGCAGTTCAGACTTTCAATGACAGACAGCACATACTCTCCAACAAATATTAACACTTCAATGCAAACAATTCAAATTTTCTTAGAAGCTAGGTAGCTCTTATTTAAAAATAAAATAATAGGCTTAGCACTAATAGATTTTATGGCAGATACATCATAAATAAATGTGAACTTATTTGAATAGATCTCTGTGCTAATAATGCATCTCTTTGCATTTTGTATGGACTAATATTTCATTTACAAACTGAATAATCAATCTATTCATCTTTCAAGGAAGTTTTGGTATTCAAACAACAGTAGTCAGAAGAGTAAGTCTGACTGCTTCATTCTCTAACTCATTGTACTGCAGCAAATCACACTCTTTCAGTCATGGGGAGCCATGTTCTTGGGAACAATTTTGCAACAATATTAATGTTGTTCTGTCAGTATCAGAAATGCCAGTGGAGAACTGTGAAAATCTACCAAACAGAATAGCTTACAGAACAGAGTAGCAACAGGAAACTAGCAAGGATGGGAACCCGATGGGGAGAACAGCAAGAGACATGAAGAGATTCAAGGTTTGTGAGCACGTGCAGGAAATTGGTACAGTGGAAGAAGATTACAATGGTCTGAGTGAATGACTGAGCAGATCCAAAGGGGTAAATTATAAGAACCATTTATCGTTAAGTGTGACGATGCTTCAGGGAGTACATTCATTCAGAGGGATGAACGGTGTACATTTGTAGTGTATTTATTTCCAGAATGATTGATTGATGATAAATTGATTAAGATACAGTGTGGAGTAGGCTCTTCCAGCCACGCTACCTAGCATAACCCCAATTTAACCCAAGCCTAAACATGGGACAATTAACAATATCTTTGGACTGGAGGAAACACATGCAGACACGAGGAGAAAGTACAAACTCCTTCCAGACACCAGCAGGAATTGAACCACGGTCACTGATACTCTAAAGTGTTGTGCTAACTACGATGTTACAGTGCCACAGAGAAAGATATTTGTGCAATCATCTTACAGATTGTATTTCTTTTCTAGTGCCAGGGCAAATAAAATCTGTGAGATGGTACAAAAGGCAAAGGAAACAGCCAGAGCCCATGATCTGTAGAGGAAAAATTGAAAAAGATGGGAAACAGCTGTAAGCGAGGGAACACAGAGCATCTGGAGTTGGGGGAGATAATGTGGAGTGAAAAGATAGGCTCTCAAAGCATGTGAATTTTGGATTCTCCCAACACAAAATAGAAGTGAAAATATATAGAGAAGGATCAGACAGGACACATAGTCAGGGAAGAGTTCAGCTTCCTGGGATAATGGCTCAAGTTCTGATCAGGATTAGGAGATTTCACAGTTTATGGATGAACAGCAATGGAGATGAATCGAACAACAAAGCCTCAGAGTGCCTGTGTCAGTCACATGACCCACAGGGCTGGTGGTGGTGTATGGTGATCCTTTGCAGACAACAGGATCCCATCTTTAGGATTCAAATCATGGTCATTGGCATTTAATGTGGAATATGGCAGACAAGAAATTGAATTTCTCCCCTTACATTTAGGAAGTAGCAATTCTCACGTGGTCTGCACATGCCGGTACTGTGGAGAAAAAGGCTCAACAGTGCCTCTTTCACCTCAGACAGTTGAAGAAGTTTGGTATGGATCCCCAAATCCTAAGAACTTTCTACAGGAGCTCAACTGAGAGCATCCTGACTGGCTGCATCACTGCCTGGTATGGGAACTGTACTTCCCTCAATCACAGGACTCTGCAGAGAGTGGTACAGACAGCCCAGCACATCTGTAGATGTGCACTTCCCACTATTCAAGACATCTACAAAGACAGGTGTGTAAAAAGGGCCCGAAGGATCACTGGGGACCCAAGTCACCCCAAGCACAAACTGTTCCAGCTGCTACAATCTGGGTAACAGTACTGCAGCATAAAAGCCAGAACCAACAGGCTCTGGGGCAGCTTTTTCCACCAGGCCATCAGACTGTTTAATTCATGCTGATACAATTGTATTTCTATGTTATATTGACTGTCCTGTTGTACATACTATTTATTATATGTTCAGGATTTTATGTATTTATTTCTGTTCAGGATTTTATGTAGTTTCACCCCCACCTGTAGCATAAACAAAGCAAAGACATTAAATCAAAATCCTGGCCAGAAATTAGTGCATTTAGTTACAATAAAAATGTCTTGTTTAATATTCCCACTTAAAATTCCCCCACAGACTGAATAGTTATCAAAGAAAATTGCTTTAATGCAGTCATTTTTCAAAACAATAGGAAAAAGCAACCCATTGCAGTTTGCACTGATATTAATAAACACCCATATAATTAAAACAGACAGAACTAATTTACAGTCAATTTATATTGGCAAAACAATGTGAACTAATGGGAATTGAATTGGAAAAAATGTACCAAATGTTTCCATGACTTAAAGTGATTTAAGAACCAGTAAAATGGTAAAGAGGGAGATTGCTTCTAGATAGCACAAGCAAAATGGCTTGCAGTCAAGTGCTGGTGTACGTTAGGATGGCCTTCTCTTGATGAGAGGATTGAATTAGATGCAGACACAGTGAAATATGAAACAGCCTATCTATACAATAGAAATATTACTGACTCATTTGTCAGAATACAGTCCTAAATTTAACTCCTTCAGTTCTAGAGCACCATTTAAAGATACTCGAGTCCTGGAATATTTTCATTGGATTGAGAGATATAGTTAAAAATTACTTGTATTTCATATTTAGTTTTGTAAAGTACAGTATGGTTTTAGGTGTGTATCATTTAACAGGATGTGTTTGTAATATTGTTCCACAATAATGTTTCTTATCTATTGTTTCATTGTGTTTCTGAAATAGTTTTTTTTGGGAACTTTTACTAGACAGCTACTTTATGAAATAACTTCTGTGGAACTCATGTGGTAGTGACTGATAAATTATCTAACATTAACATTTTCCTGTGCACAATGCATCTGACAGCAAATGCTGAAAACTCATTTCAGTCAGTGTAAGAATGAACATAGCTATCAATTAATTTAACCTGAGCATTATCTCCAGCAAAAATAGGTCCTGGCAAAACAGAAAACCATTTAAAAAAAATCCCACATTATAAACAAGAGACCCATGGATTTCACGTAGGGGAATAATGCCTGTGTGTCAATACAGTGTTATAGATTACAAGCAGAGACGTTTTGTTGTTTCTCAATAATATCTTGTTACTGCAAAACTATTTTCAAGGTAGTGTATATTTTTATAATTCACTAAATGCTGTTGATGACAGATGTCATTGGTAACATTTTCCAGCTACCACCAAATAATTGTGCATTTCTTGAGTGACAAGCCTGTTCTATGATTACGCAAGAACATTACACAGGACTGTGGCATTTGTAAATATCCTTTACCCCTCTCTTGGTTTTAAAGACATTCAAGATGTCTAGCCAGACTCAACATATTATCAAATGACAAAAAGGCATAGAAGGACAAAGGACCAAAACTGAAATTTAATGTGGAATTCAATAATTGGTTGAAATAATTTCTTGACCAGATGCTATGTTTGGTCAATATCTTTACATTTTCATTTGATCTTCTCAAGTAGTTCCCTGCAGCTTCAGCAAAGCAGGTGAAAATTTGCAGTTGCTGCAATGGCCGAGCCTGTGAAGCCTAGAAGGACTGATGCACCCTTGCTGTTGCAGGGCCAGTCTAACCTCCTTGGCTTTCCAGTTCCACTGTAATTCAAGGCAAACAATGATAAGGGATCAGTCATGCTGACATCCTGATTGGACGGCAAAAGGCACCTCAAATCACCAACTACTGCATCATAGGCTCTAGCACAGGGACAGGCTCTTTGTCCCACTGTGGCCGTGTCCTTCATGATGCCAATCTAAACAGATCACATCTGTCTGCACATAGTCCACATTTGTCTGATCTGTTGATGTCTGTCTAAATTCCTCTAAAACAAAGCTATTGCATCTGCTTCCATCGCCTTTTGTGGCAGCACATTTCACGTGTCTACTGCCCTGTATAAGGAAACTTGTCTCACACATCCCCTCTAAATTTCCCCTCTCTCAGCTTAAATCTATGCCCACTTGTATATGACATTTCTTCTCCAGGAACAAGACTCCAGCTATCCACCCTATCTTTGCCTCTCATCATTTTATATACTTACATCTGGTTGCTCCTCAGCCTCTGATACATCAGCAAAAACAATCTAGGTCAGAGCTTCCCAACCTTTTCTTCATGGCATGGGCCCCTACCATTAACTGAGGGGTCCATGGACCGCAGGTTGGGAAGCTCTTATCCAGTTTATCAAACCACTCCTTATAGCTAATATTCTCCAATCCAGAGAACATGCTGGCTTAGTTTCCCTAAAGTCCATCACTAGCTCCTTTGTCTTACCAATGAAGAGCTGCAGATGATTGAGCTTGCACTATTTGACAAAGTTCTCCACCAGGGCCCTGTATTCATCCTCCTGTCCTCCCTTTATATACTGCTGAATAATCAGAGGATTTCTGCAGATGACATGACTCAGTGGTATATCTAAAGTCCAAAGCATCCGATGTATGCAGGGTAAATAAGAAGGGAGCCAATACGTTCCCCTCTGGGGCCCCAGTGCTGCTTATAACCATATCTGACACACATCTCTGAAGCTGCTCAAACTGTGGTCTGCCAGTCAGGCAATCTATTATTGCCACGTGGTAAAGTTACTCGTGCGCTGTAAGTAAGATCTGATTGTGTTTGGAAAAAGAATAAAAGACATGTGTGACCATGTTATTGGTGATGAAAGATCTGATGTAACAGGGAGAATTGTTCAGAGTTCTGGGCCTGATTGTTTCCAGTTACTTTAAGAGAAGCAGAAGAACAGAGGCTTGAACTAGTTTAATATTTTGAATGCCTGGGCACTGAATCCATTGGGTGGGGGGTAGGGATCAATGATCCGTAAGCATCTGGATGCTCTATGCCACTCTTTCTCCGACTAACAAATGTAAGTCTTTGCAGCCTTCCATCCTCAGAATGTCCTTCCATCCTCTCAGCCAATGAGGGATTGTAATTGAAATCAACTCTGGTATCTGCAGTCATTGAACTAGGCTTTGTGTTACTTAGCCACACAGAGCTTTATAAATGACATATACAGTATAAATCCAAGTAAATGGAATGGATAGATTGTGTGTTATTTTGTCATTGATTTATGATTACTCCTTTTAGCTTCTTCATGCCCACTAGCTCACAAGTTCTTGAGTGCACCAGGCCTGCAGCATTTGGCAGAATAACTAAGTGGCCAGTTCAGGCCTTCCCTTAGCTGACAACCATCAGAGAGACTGAAGATGCCTTGCAGCTATTACTGAAAATGTCCATGGCCATCAATATTGCACAGCAATCTAGCAGTTGTAAAATTCATTCTTTTGTTTTCGTTCAGCACCTTGAGATTTTCTACAATTCCACCTGGAGAACTACACAAGCAGCCTGTGATCAAATCCTTAAAAAAATTCTAAGTATGAAATAGACCCAGGTGGCAAATAGATGGCACAGGTTAATCTGGTTGCCATCCAACCCTCTCAAAACTAAAAGCCATTCATCCATTTTTGGTGTGCCTGTGTTGCTGCTGCAAGTAAGCTTACATTGTACCGGTGCATTGGACAATAAGTCTGACTATTATTTTGGCATTGATAGCTGTACATCTCCTCTAATTAGCTTTACACAAACTCTTTATATACCTGTATATACACAGTATTTTTCTGGTTTTCTTACTTTAAATATGTGTGTTCACCTTTCAACTTCAAAGCTTGCTGCTGGGCATAGTAATGGCAACCATGCTTCCTGGTAGAATGATTTTTGGGGTGAGCAGGAGCAGCAAATAACTTCAACTGACTTCAGCCTCTAGCCTTCAGATTGAATATGTATTGAAGATTAAATTTAAAATGCTGTTCAGAACAGTAAAATGCAGACCAGACAGACAAGGAAACAGGCATTTAACTAATTGTTTACATGTGCATGAACCCAATCAACATCCCATTGCATGGATACAATGGTAATTAGTACTTATTTTGGGTGTGATGGTGGAATGATCAAGACATTTGAAACTATTATATGTAGTTCAAAGGAAGCATTGAAAGTATGGTTTTCTTTGAATTGTCCTCCCTCCCTCTCTGTCTTCTCCCCCTCGTCCTCTCTCTTTCTCCCCTTCGTCCTCCCTCTTTCTCCCCATTCCCTCTCCCCCTCTCCCTCTCCCCCTCTCCCTCTCCCTCTCTCTCCCCCCTCTCTCTCTCCCCCTCTCTCTCTCCCCCTCTCTCTCTCCCCCTCTCTCTCTCCCCCCTCTCTCTCTCCCCCCTCTCTCTCTCCCCCCTCTCTCTCTCCCCCCTCTCTCTCTCCCCCCTCCCCCTCTCTCCCCCTCCCCCTCTCTCCCCTCCCCTCCCCCTCTCTCCCCCTCCCCCTCTCTCCCCTCCCCTCCCCCTCTCTCCCCCTCCCCCTCTCTCCCCCTCCCTCCCCCTCTCTCCCCCCCCTCTCTCCCCCCCCCTCTCTCCCCCCCCTCTCTCCCCCCCCTCTCTCTCCCCCCCCTCTCTCTCCCCCCCCTCTCTCTCCCCCCCTCTCTCTCTCCCCCCCTCTCTCTCTCCCCCCCTCTCTCTCTCTTCCCCCCCCTCTCTCTCTCCCCCCCCATAACCCCAAAGGCTGTCAGCTTAATTGTGATACTTTGTTGAATAAAAAGACTGCTTCATGTCCACCAGTACTTCTGTCCGGTGACTTTGTTCACACAACAATACTTCCCTCATTTACCTTTAACTTTGCAATACCACATGATGCCAAAAACATAGTTCATGAAATGAACAATGGAACTTGAATCATATCTACAATTCTGTGGCACAATTTGCTGTAAAATACACAAAACAGTTCTGTCACATTACATTGAGTCCTTCCACTTTTAATTTGTTTGCTCTGTAAAATAATTTATAGGATACGGATAGCAGAAGTAGAGCAGCTCAGTCACTAAAAACAAGTAAGCTAAAGGACAGTTATTGTTTATTAAAAATATTCCACTGTCTGTAAAGCATAATTTCTGCAAATGCCAGGCCAACTTTGAAAATCCCTTTACCTGGAATCAAAATATACTGTGGGCAGTGATACATTTGTAATGTTATGCCAGTTAGCACATAATCCTGGGACATTTTGCAGCAAAGAAATTTTAGGTGTTCTTGGAGACCAGGCAAAGCATCATTAGAGGCTTGGCAATGATGTAATCAATCTCCCATTGGTTTGGGGCTATTTTACGCTCATATTGAGCTCATTCATTGAAAATAAGCATAAGGTGAGGCATTTGTTCTGATCTGATGCAGTTCAGTTGTTACTTTGTGATACTAGACTATAACCTTCTGCTTTCATTTGTCATGACATTTGTTTTATTGTGTTTTTGCTACTGTGGAGTGTAAGACATTTATTTCACTGCTTTCGGTTGCCAATACCTTTGCAATTTTCTACATTTCAACATCCACTATAGTTCTCTGGCTTAAAGAGCTTTGAGGCATTTCAATGTTTCTTAATGTTCTTGAGGCCATGCACCAGGGGTTCACAGACCATAACTCCATTAGATATAGGAGCAGAATTAGACTACTTGGCCCACTAAGTCTGCTCTACCAATTCATCATGGCTGATCCAATTTTCCTCTCAGTTCCAATCCTTTGCCTTCTTCCCGTATCCCTTCATGTCTTGACCAATCAAGAATCTATCAACTTCTGCCTTAAATATTAATAAAGACATGACCTCCACAGATGCCTGTGGCAAAGAATCCCACAGATTTACCACTCTCTGGCTCAAGAAATTCCTCCTCATCTCTGTTCTAAAAGGTCACCCTCCCTACCCCCGGTTCTGAGTCTATGTCCTTTGGTCTTGGATTCTCCCACCATAGGAAACATCTTCTCCACACCCATTCTATCAAGGCCTTTCACCATTCGATATGTTTCAATGAGGTCACCACTCATTCTTGTGAATTCCAGTGAATATAGACCCAGAGCCATCAACTGCCCTTTGTATAACAAACCATTCAATTCTGGAATCATTTTCATGAACTTCCTTTGAACCCTCTCCAGTTTCAGCACATCCTTTCTAAGATAATGGGCCCAAACCTGATCGCAATACTCCAAGTGAGGTCTCACCAGTATTTTATCAAGTTTCAACATTACATCCTTGCTTTTATATTCTAGTCCTCTTGAAATAACACTAACATTGCATTTACCTTCCTCAAAGCAGACTCAATCTGCAAATTAACCTTTAGGGAATTCTGCACAAGGACTCCCAAGTTCCTTTGCGCCTCAGTTTTTAGAATGTTCTCTTGGTTTAGAAAATACTCAATGCTTTCTTTTCTTCTACCAAAGTGCATGACCATACACTTCCCAACATTGTATTCCAACTGCCATTTCTTTGCCCATTCTCCTAATCTATCTGTCCTTCTGTAGCCTCAAAACATACTCCCTCAAAACTACATGCCCCACCACCTATCTTCATATTGTCTGTAAACTTTGCAACAAAGCCATCACTCTGTCATCCAAATGATTGACATGTGACATAAGAAGAATCGGTCCCAACACAGACTCTTGTGGAACATCACTAGTCACTGGCAGCCAGCTAGAAAAGGCTCACTTATTTCCCACCCTTTGCTTCTGCCAATCAGCCACTGCTTTATCCATGTTTGAATCTTTCCTGTAATACCATGGGCTCATAGCTTGTTAAGCACCATGTCAAAGGCCTTCTGAAAATCCAAGTACACAACATTAACTGACCTCCTTTGTCTGTCCTGCTTGTTACTTCTTCAAAGAATTCCAACAGATTTGTCTGGCAAGATTTTCCTTTGAGGAAACCATGCTGACTACAGCCTTCTTTATCATGTGCCTCCAAATACTCTGAGAGCTCATAGAAACTAGAACCATAGAAACTACAGCACAGAAACAGGCCCTTTGGCCCTTCTTGGCTGTGCCAAACCATTTTCTGCCTAGTCCTACTGACCTGCACACGGACCATATCCCTCCATACACCTCCCATCCATGTATCTGTCCAATTTATTCTTAAATGTTAAAAAAGAACCCGCATTTACCACCTCGTCTGGCAGCTCATTCCATACTCCCACCATTCTCTGTGTGAAGAAGACCCCCTAATGTTCCCTTTAAACTTTTCCCCCCTCACCCTTAACCCATGTCCTCTGGTTTTTTTCTCCCCTTGCCTCAGTGGAAAAAGCCTGCTTGCATTCACTCTATCTTAACCCATCATAATTTTATATACCTCTATCAAATCTCCCCTCCCCTCTTCTACGCTCCAGGGAATAAAGTCCTAACCTATTCAACCTTTCTCTGTAACTGAGTTTCTCAAGTCCCAGCAACATCCTTGTAAACCTTCTCTGCGCTCTTTCAACCTTATTTATATCCTTCCTGTAATTTGGTGACCAAAACTGAACACAATACTCCAGATTCGGCCTCACCAATGCCTTATACAACCTCATTATAACATTCCAGCTCTTCTACTCAATACTACGATTAATAAAGGCCAATGTACCAAAAGCTCTCTTTACGACCCTATCTACCTGTGACGACACTTTTAGGGAACTTTGTATCTGTATTCCCAGATCCCTCTGTTCCACTGCACTCCTCAGTGCCTTACCATTAACCCTGTACGTTCTACCTTGGTTTGTCCTTCCAACGTGCAATACCTCACTCTTGTCAGTATTAAACTCCATCTGCCATTTGTCAGCCCATTTTTCCAGCTGGTCCAAGTCCCTCTGCAGGCTCTGAAAACCTTCCTCATTGTCTACTACACCTCCAATCTTTGTATCATCAGCAAACTTGCTGATCCAATTTACCACATTATCATCCAGATCATTGATATAGATGACAAATAACAATGGACCCAGCACTGATCCCTGTGGCACACCACTAGTCACAGGCCTCCACTCAGAGAAGCAATTTTCTACCACCACTCTCTGGCTTCTTCCATCGAGCCAATATCTAATCCAATTTACCACCTCTCCATGTATACCTAGCGACTGAATTTTCCTAACTAACCTCCCATGTGGGACCTTGTCAAAGGCCTTACTGAAGTCCATGTAGACAATATCCACTGCCTTCCCTTCATCCACTTTCCTGGTAACCTCCTCCAAAAACTCCAACAGATTGGTCAAACATGACCTACCACGCAAAAAGCCATGTTGACTCTCCCTAATAAGCCCCTGTCTATCCAAATGCTTGTAGATTCTGTCTCTTAGTACTCCCTCCAATAACTTACCTACCACTGATGTTAAACTCACCGGCCTATAATTTCCCGGATTACTTTTCGATCCTTTTTTAAACAATGGAACAACATGAGCCACTCTCCAATCCTCCGGCACTTCACCCGTAGACGGCGACATTTTAAATATTTCTGTCAGGGCCCCCGCAATTTCAACACTAGTCTCCTTCAAGATCCGAGGGAACACCCTGTCAGGTCCCGTGGATTTATCCACTTCAATTTTCCTCAAGACAGCAAGCACCTCCTCCTTTTCAATCTGTACAGTTGCCATGGTCTCACTACTTGATTCCCTCAATTCCATAGATTTCATGCCAGCTTCCTTAGTAAATACAGATGCAAAAAACCTATTTAAGATCTCCCCCATTTCCTTTGGTTCCGCACAAAGCCGACCACTCTGATCTTCAAGAGGACCAATTTTATCCCTTACAATCCTTTTGCTCTTAATATACTTGTAAAAGCTCTTTGGATTATCCTTCACTTTGACTGCCAAGGCAACCTCATGTCTTCTTTTTGCCCTCCTGATTTCTTTCTTAAGTATATTCTTGCACTTCTTATACTCCTCAAGCACCTGATTTACCCCCTGTTTCCTATACATTTCATACAACTCCCTCTTCTTCTTTATCAGAGTTGCAATATCCCTTGAGAACCAAGGTTCCTTATTCCTATTCAATTTGCCTTTAATCCTGACAGGAACATACAAACTCTGCACTCTCAAAATTTCCCCTTTGAAGGCTTCCCACCTACCAATCACATCTTTGCCAGAGAACAACCTGTCCCAATCCACGCTTTTTAGATCCTTTCTCATTTCTTCAAATTTGGCCTTCTTCCAGTTCAGAACCTCAACCCTAGGACCAGATCTATTCTTGCCCATGATCAAATTGAAACTAATGGCGTTATGATCACTGGAACCAAAGTGCTCCCCTACACAGACTTCCGTCACTTGCCCTAATTCGTTTCCTAACAGGAGATCCAATATTGCATCCCCTCCAGTTGGTCCCTCTATATATTGATTTAGAAAACTTTCCTGAACACACTTTACAAACTCTAAACCATCAAGAACCCTAACAGTATGGGAGTCCCAATCGATGTATGGAAAATTAAAATCCCCTACCACCACAACTTTATGTTTCCTGCAGTTGTCTGCTATCTCTCTGCAGATTTGCTCTTCCAAGTCTCGTTGACTATTGAGTGGTCTGTAATACAATCCCACTAATGTGGCCATACCTTTCCTGTTTCTCAGGTCCACCCATAAGGACTCAGTAGACAAGCCCTCTAATCTGTCCTGCCTGAGCACTGCTGTAATATTTTCCCTAACAAGCAATGCTACTCCCCCATCTTTCGTTCCTCTGCCTCGATCACATCTGAAACATCGGAACCCCAGAATATTAAGCTGCCAGTCCTGCCCCTCCTGTAGCCAAGTTTCACTAATTGCTACAACATCATAATTCCACGTGTCAATCCACGCCCTCAACTCATCCGCCTTCCCCGCAATACTCCTAGCATTGAAATATATACACCTCAGAAGATTTTTACCACCACTCACAACCTTTCTATCAGCGGATTTGCTTAAAGTTTCAACATCATTTATTTTCACCCCAGCCACACTGTCAGCTCTGGCACTCTGGTTCCCATCCCCCTGCAACTAGATGTTTAAACTAGATGTTTAAAGCCTCCCCAATAGCACTAACAAACCTCCCTGAAAGGATATTGGCCCCCCTGTGGTTCAAGTGTAACCCGTCTCTCTTGTACAGGTTCCACCTGCCCCAGAAGAGGTCCCGATGATCCTGAAATCTGAAACCCTGCCCCCTACACCAGTTCCTCAGCCACTTGTTTCTCCTCCAGAGCATCCTATTCCTACCCTCACTGGCACCTAGCACAGGTAGCAATCCTGAGATTACCACCCTGGAGGTCCTGCTTTTCAACTTCCTACCAAGCTCTCTATACCCACTGTCCAGGACCTCTTCACTCTTCCTTGCTATGTCATTGGTGCCTATGTGCACCACGACATCTGGCTGGTCACCCTCCCACTTCAGAATGTCATGCAATCGATCAGAGACATCCTTGATCCTGGCACCTGGGAGGCAACAAGCCATCCTGGATTCTTTGTCACGACCACAGAACCTCCTATCTGCACCTCTAACTATCGAGTCCCCTATCACTACCGCTCTCCTCTTTTTCCCCCCTCCCTTCTGCACTGCAGAGCTAGACTCAGTGCCAGAGATCCGGCTACTGCAGCTTGTCCCAGGTAAGTCATCCCCCCCAACAGTATCCAATGCGGTATACTTGTTGCTGAGGGGAATGGCCACAGGGGAACCCTGCTCTGCCTGCCCTTTCCTCTTCCCTCGCCTGACAGTGACCCAATTTCCTGTCCTCTGCTCCTTTGGCGTAACTACCTCCCTGTAGCTACGATCTATAATCTCCTCATTCTCCCGAATGATCCGCAGGTCATCCAGCTCCTGCTCCAGTTCCCTAACGCGGTTTGTCAGGAGCTGCAGCTGGATGCACTTCTTGCAGGTGTCGTTGAAGGGACACCGGAGGGCTCCCTGACTTCCCACATCCTACAAGAGGAGCGTTCCAACATCCTGCCTGGCATTCTCTCTACGCTAGACAATCTGAACAAAATACTTACTGGAACCTACCCTCATCCTTAATAAATCAACTCCAACATCTTCCCAACCACTGAGGTAAGACTAATTGGCCTATATATTCCTTTCTTCTGCCTCTGCCTTCGTGAAGAGTGGAGCGACATTTGCTATTTTCCAATCTTCTGGAGCTATTCCAGAATCTAGTGATTCTTGAAAGATCATCACTAATGCCTCCATGATCTTTTCAGCCACCTCTTTCAGAACTCTGGAGTGTACACCATCTGGTCCAGGTGAGCTATCTACCTTCAGACCTTTCAGTTTCCCAAGAGCCTTCTCTCTAGTTAATGTACATTCACACACTTCATGCCCCCTAACTCCTGCAACTTCCAACATACTGCTAGTGTCTTCCACAGTGAAGACTGATGAAAAATACTTATTTAGGTCATTTGCTATTTCATTTTCCCCCATTAGACCATAAGACAAAGGAGCAGAAGTCAGCCATTCGGTCCATCGAGTCTGCTCCGCCATTTTACCATGAGCTGATCCATTCTTCCATTTAGTCCCACTCCCCCACCTTCTCACCATAACCTTTGATGCCCTGGCTACTCAGATACCTATCAATCTCTGCCTTAAATACACCCAATGACTTGGCCTCCACTGCTGCCCGTGGCAACAAATTCCACAGATTCACCACCCTCTGGCTAAAAAAATTTCTTCTCGTCTCTGTTCTGAATGGGCGCCCTACAATCCTTAAGTCATGTCCTCTCGTACTAGACTCCCCCATCATGGGAAACAGCTTTGCCACATCCACTCTGTCCATGCCTTTCAACATTCGAAATGTTTCTATGAGGTCTCCCCTCATTCTTCTAAGCTCCAAGGAGTACAGTCCAAGAGCAGACAAACGTTCCTCATATGTTAACCCTCTCATTCCCTGAATCATTCTAGTGAATATTCTCTGAATCCTCTCTAACGTCAGCACATCCGTTCTTAAATAAGGAGACCAAAACTGCATGCAGTGCTCCAAATGAGGTCTTACCAGTGCCTTATAGAGCCTCAACATCACATCCCTGCTCCTATACTCTTTTCCTCTAGAAATGAATGTCAACATTGCATTCGCCTTCACCACCAACTCATCCTGGAGGTTAACCTTAAGGGTATCCTGCACGAGGACTCCCAAGTCCTATTGCATCTCAGAACTTTGAATTCTCTCCCCATTTAAATAATAATCTGCCCATTTATTTCTTCTACCAAAGTGCATAACCATACACTTTCCAACATTGTATTTCATTTGCCACTTCTTTGCCCATTCTTCCAATCTGTCCAAGTCTTTCTGCAGACTCTCTGTTTCCTCAACACTACCGGCCCCTCTACCTATCTTTGTATCGTCAGCAAACTTAGCCACAAAGCCATCTATTCCATAATCCAAATCGTTAATGTACAATGTAAAAAGAAGCGGCCCCAACATGGACCCCTGTGGAACACCACTGGTAACCGGCAGCCAACTAGAATAGGATCCCTTTATTCCCACTGTCTGTTTCCTGCCAATCAGCCAATGCTCTATCCACATATGTAACTTTCCCGTAATTCCATGGGCTCTTATCTTGTTTAGCAACCTCATGTGCGGCACCTTGTCAAAAGCCTTCTGAAAATACAAATACACAACATCCACTGCATCTCCCTTGTTTAGCCTACTTGTAATTTCCTCAAAAAATTGCAATAGGCTTGTCAGGCAGGATTTTCCTTCAAGGAAAACATGCTGAGTTCTGCCTATCTTGTCATATACCTCCAGGTACTCCATAACCTCATCCTTGACAATCGACTCCAACAACTTCCCAACCACTGATGTCAAGCTAACAGGTCTATAATTCCCTTTTTGCTTCCTTGCCCCCTTCTTAAATAGTGGAGTGACATTTGCAATCTTCCAGTCCTCCAGAACCATGCTAGAATCTATTGACTTTTGAAAGATCATTGCTAATGCCTCCGCAATATCCACAGCTACTTCCTTCAGAACACGAGGGTGCATTCCATCTAGTCCAGAAGATTTAGCTACCCTCAGACTATTCAGCTTCCTGAGTACTTTCTCTGTTGTAATTGTGACTGCGCACACTTCTCTTCCCTGACACCCTTGAGTGTCCGATATACTGCTGATGTCTTCCTCAGTGAAGACTGATGCAAAATACTCATTCAGTTCCTCTGCCGTCTCCTTATCTCCCATTACAATTTCTCCAGCATCATTTTCTATTGGTCCTATATCTATTCTCACCTGTCTTTTACTCATTATATACTTGAAAAAGCTTTTAGTATCCTCTTTGATATTACAAACGCATCTGCTAGCTTCCTTTCATAGTTTATCTTTTCCCTCTTAATGACCTTCTTAGTTTCCTTTTGTAGGCTTTTAAAAACTTCCCAATCCTCTGTTTTCCCACTAATTTTTGCTTCCTTGTATGCCCTCTCCTTTGCTTTAACTTTGGCTTTGACTTCTCTTGTCAGCCTCGGTTGCATCCTTTTTCCACTCGAAGTTTTCTTCTTTTTTGGAATATATCTGTCTTGCACCTTCCTCACTTCTCGCATAAACTCCAGCCACTGCTGCTCTGCCGTCCTTCCCGCTAGTGTCCCTTTCCAGTCAACTTTGGCCAGTTCCTCTCTTATGCCACTGTAATTTCCTTTAGTTCACTGAAATACTGACATATCGGATTTCGGCTTCTCATTCTCAAATTTCACAGTGAACTCAATCATGTTATGATCACTGTCTCCTAAGGGTTCCTTCACCTCAATCTCTCTAATCACCTCTGGTTCATTACGCAATACCCAATCCAGTACAGCCAATCTCCTAGTGGGCTCAACAACAAGCTGTTCCAAAAAGTCATCTCGTAGACATTCTACAAATTCTCTCTCTTGAGATCCAGCGCCGACCTGATTTTCCCAATCCACTCACATGTTAAAATCCCCCACAATTATCACAACACTGCCCTTCTGACAAGACTTTTCTATTTCCTGTTGTAATTTGTAGTCCATATCACGGCAGCTGTTAGGAGGCCTGTATGTAACTGCCATCAGGATCCTTTTACCCCTGCTATTTCTTAGCTCAACCCATAAAGATTCTACACGTCTCCTGCATCATTTCCAGTGGTCTGATATCCACTCTTACCACTCTTTTACACTTTATGTATCTGAAGAAACTTTAGGTGTCCTCTTTAATACTATTGGCTAGCTTACTTTCTTATTCCATCCTTACCTTTTTAATGACTTTTTTAGTTGCCTTCTGTTGGTTTTTTAAAAGCTTTCCAATCCTCTAACTTCCCACTGCTCTTTGCTCTTTTATGTGCCCTCTCTTTGGCTTTTATGTTGGCTTTGGCCTCTCTTGTTAGCCATAGTTGTGTCATCTTTCCTTTAGAATACTTCTTCCTCTTTCGAATGTATATACCCTGTGACTTCTGATTTGCTTCCAGAAATTTCAGCTATTGCTGCTCTGCTGTCATCCCTGCCAGCATCCTTTTCCAATCAATTCCGACCAAATCCTCTTTCATATCTCTGTAATTTCCTTTACTCCACTGTAATACTGATACATCTGATTTTAGCTTCTCCTTCTCAAACTTCAGGGTGAATTCAATCATATTTTGATCACTTACCCCTAAGGGTTCTTTTACCTTAAGCTCTTGAATCAAATCTGGTTCGTTTCACAACACCCAATCCAGAATTGCTGAACCTTCAGTGGGCTGAACCACAAGCTGTGCAAGCAGTGGAAGGAGTGGGCAGACTCACAAGCTGCCCGCTCATTTCTCGTGTCAGTCACTACTGTCTCTGGAAAAGTCCTTAGTCACTTCAGAAACCTGAAATGGAGTAAAAGTAAATCAGCCTGAATCCTAAGAGAAAGAAGATATACCAGGGGTAATTGATAAGTTCGTGGCCCACGGTAGAAGGAGTCAATTTTAGAAAACCTAGCACATTTATTTTTCAACATAGTCCCCTCCTACATCTACACACTTAGTCTAGCGGTCGTGGGGCATACGGATCCCTTCTTTGTAGAAGTTGGCGTCTTGGACCTCCAGAAAAGTGGTCTACAGCATGAACTTATCAATCACCCCTCATAAAACACTAAACTTTTTTTCTTTGTTGTTATTATTAAATCACAGAGAAGGAGAGCTATGAATTCCTTTGGTAGATTTAATGAAATCTCAAATTATCACTCTTCCTTGGGTATATCAGGCAAGATCAGTCTCAAATATGAGGAAGTCTGCAGATGCTGGAAGTCCAAAGGAACACACACACAAAATGCTGGAGGAACTCAGCTGGTCGGCAGTGTCTATGGAAGTGAATAAACCATCAACATTTCAGGCTGTGACCCTTCAAGTCTAAGAAGGAAGGGGGAAGATGCCAGGATAAAAATGTAGGGGTAGGGGTAGGGGAAAGAGACTAGCTAGTATGTGATTGGTGAATCCGGATGGGTGGGGAAGGTCAAAGACTTGAGAAGAAGGAATTGGATAGGAGAGGAGAGTGGACAATAGGAGAAAGGGAAGGAGGATGGGACGTAGGGGGAAGTAATAGGCAGGTGAGAAGTAAAAGGTCAGAGTGGGGAATAGAGAAAGAGAGGTGGGAAACTTGTTTACCAGAAGGATAAATGAATGTTCATGCCATCAGGTTGGAGGATACCCAGATGGAATATAAGGTGTTACTCCTGCACCCTTAGGGTGGCCTTATCTTGGCATGAGAGGAGACCATGTGAATGGGAATGGGACAAATCTTCATTTGTTTTTACTTCAGATAAATTATGGGAAGGTTATGCTAAGTGTGGTGCTCCTAGGAAACTCTAATCTCTGATGCACAAACGTATTTTCTATGTACAGATAGGAGGGAAAAGATTAAATTGATCTTAGAGTAAGTTAAAATATTAGCATAACAATGCAAGTCAAAGGGTTTATACTGTGCTTTAATGTTCTATGTTCTATACTATCTGAACATTCACCAGAAGAAATCCCTGAATTGAATGCAGTAGCAGATGATCATGGAAAACTATCTATAACATCAGCTGGTGGATTTTACATCTGCGTGCTGACCTGTAACGTAACTGAATCAGGAATTTTATCTTTTAAAAGAGAAGCCTCTAACCAGGAACCACGTTGTCTACAGCAAATAGGCTGACGGATCAAAGAAACGGAAGACCATGCTGAAGAATAATGGTATCATGCTCATCATCACTCTTCTTGAAAATGGAATCTCACCATCATAGACTTATTTTGATGTGTAAAAGGATTTCCATTTCATGCAATGAGATCTTTGATGAAATGTAGCTTTTCGTGTTATTCTGCATCTTCACTTTGAACATAGGACAGTAAAGCAAAGCACATGCCCTTCACACGATCACAAGACAAAGGAGCAGAAGTAGGCTATTCAGCCCATAGAGTCTGCTCTGCTGCTCCCCCATGAGCTAAACTCTTCTCCCATCCAGTTTCAATTTCCAGCTTTTTCCCCATATCCCTTGATACCCTGACTAACTAGATACCTATCAATCTCCTCCTTAAACGCCCTCAATGATTGGGTCTCCACAGCTGTATGTGGCAACGAATTCCACAAATCCACGACCCTCTGGCTAAAAAAATTTCTCCTCCTCTCTGTTTTAAATGAGTACCCTCTAATTCTAAGACTGTGGCCTCTCGTCCTGGACTCACCCACCAGGGGAAACAGCCTTTCCACGTCTACTCTGTCCAACCCTTTCAACATTCCAAATGTTTCGATGAGATCCCCTCTCATTCTTCTAATGAATACAGTCCAAGAGCTGACAAATGCTCCTCATATGTTAGCCCCTGCATTCCAGGAATCATCCTCGTAAATCTTCTCTGAACTCTCTCCAACATCAGTACATCCCTTCTAAGATAGGGGGCCTTCAGCTCATAGTGTTGTGCAACCTTTTAACCTACTACAAGATGAATCTAAGCCTTTCTTCCCACACAGGCCTTCACTTTTCTTTCATCTATTTACCTATCTAAATGTATCTGCTTCCACCACTACCCCTTGCAGTACACTCCAGACACTTCAACAAGATTGGTTTCAAACTTTTCCTTCCACCCCAAAATGGAAAATATGGATTGACTGAAATTATAACTTTTGATACTCTGAAAATCACAGTTATGAATATGGCTTATTGGCAAAGCTTTCTGGATACACTTTCTACAGAGACAAATGACTGGAATTATCATTTACAGGTAATGAGTCAGATGAGAATTCATCAGATTATCTTTCATGCAATTTATCAGGGGAATAACTGCAAAGTTATTGTGAAAACTTCCAAAGCATCACCATAGATAAAAACAATAAAATATGCCTTGTTTTGTACTATGATAAATTGCAATTGCTTAGTATAATTTGGAGCTTCTTGCAGCAATTTTCCAGTTTACTGCCTTCCTCAAATGAAAGCATTGCTGTTGTAATTCTGCCATACTTTAAAAATCTTATTAAAGTGACACAGTTTACGAGTTCAACCCATTTCTGTGTGAAGCCTGCCACTAATATCTTCTTAAACACAAAATCCAAAATAACACGCAAGGCAAATTAGGCATTGCACACACAAAGGCCTTTCCTCTATATCTCCTGTCACTGTTGAGAATTAAGAGTGGAGTCTGGAGAGGTGGAGATTGAAAGTGGGTGTAAATTATCCTGGTGTTCTGTCTCCTTTATCAGCCACTGTCCCCACCCAACCTCATGTCATGTCACTCAGTATTTCATTCCATTACTTCTTCTTCAACATACTTGTAAAACTTCCTGCTCTATGCTCCTGTGTTTTTTGCTTCAGCTGCTTTATTTAGTGGTTCAATGATTTAATTTAATATCAGGAAATGTTTACAGTATGCAACATGAAATTCTTACTCTTCGGAGTCATCCATGAAACAGTAAACAAATCCACATTCTCATTGCTCTCTGCATAAACAGTTTTCCCCTATAGTCAATATAATTGAATTGATTGGAGATTTTTCAGTATGAATCCTGGTTCTAGTCTCCTCACACGTGTGGATCTCTCTGGGGCTTCTTGCCTGAGAGTTATAAGAGTCTGTGCTGGCATTCAACTCACAACATCTTGTAAAGACTTCTTTCCAGTGCCACTTCACTAATTCTATTAAAGTTTGGGGCTGCACTTCAGCTTTGATTGTTTTTCTACCAATCCGTAACATTTCAGTGAAGCAGCTGGCTGTGCTGGGATGTGGGTTGAAGGTGCATTTCTCACCAACATGCACACATACTTCACAATCTTGTTGTGGAAAATTCAGCAATAGTAAGACAAAACAGAGGCCTATGAGCAGTATGACTGAGACTGGACCCAGTACATATTATATATCGTCATAAATGAAACCATCAAGGTGACAAAGCAATGTAAAATGGGCAACAACCACTAGATGGCATCTGTGCTTTTGCTTTGCATTTAATAAATTTAAAACTCTTCAGAACCGGTATCATGGTAACACATTATACTGCAGTTTCATTCCTTACGGTGAAACTTCACTTATTTAGTTGATCTCAATGATGTATAAACTAAAGCTTAGCAACTTATCCAAAAGCAAAAGTTAAAGTGTTGAACACCTCCTACATTACTTACGTAGACAACCTACTCTTGCGAATAACTTTAATCTTGCTCCTTCTGATGAGAAGGACATCATTTTAACATCTTACCTTTGCAATAGAGGATGAATTAAAGATGAATTTCATTCATTTATTTTCCGTAATCTGATTGAGTGATACTGTTTTATTAGTGAGATAATGAAAATCAAGTATCATCACAAATATTGGGTATAGACACTAGAATTTACTGTCACAGCTTATTATTGATTCAATATCCTTGCAACCCACAGAAACTGAACTCCTTTTAGACTCAGGCTGCACTATAGGGGACGGGGAGGAGGTCTGGCCCCTGCACATGTAGCATGCAGGCCCATTTGTGTGTGGATACACCCTGGTGCTTGTGAACCAGATCCACAGCTGTGGGTAAATAGTCCCACTGCCTTGTGGACAGCCTTGGGAAAGACGAAAACTATGAGAGTAAACCCAGACAGCAAATCCGGAGTGGAGCTCGTAAGGTGGCTGGATGTCATTGAACGTCCCTCCAGCAGCTCTTGCAGCCAAGCTGCTTCATAAGCTTTCCTTTGGACTACATTGATGAGACCAAGAGGGGGATCTTGATGACTGGGCATCTCAGTATCTCCATACCTTCCACCCAGACATGTGATGATGATCATCATCACCCATTGTCCTTCAAGTCAGACAGATCCCAACCACCACTGCCGTTCACTTCAAGGACCAGGGGTCATCTTCTTTCTGCCAGGCTTAACCTTCTAACCACAACAGCTGCCACTTGTAAAGATTAAACAGTTATAAGTTAAACCTCCAAAATATATTCTTTGTTTATCTTCTGGTCATAAACAGGAGCCTGCCTTCAGTTCTTAAAATGTAAATGGAAAGTAGTAATCAGCTTGAGGTTAAAAGATACAGCATCACAATCAAGCAATGTTTAAAGAAGACTTGCTTGCTCACAGCAGCTGTATTATTTCCGAAAGGGTGCAGTATTAATGGGTTATTTAATTTGGCTTGCTTCAAAACAGACAACACTGGCTGAAGCTGCTTAGTTCAAGGAAGCATGCAGACCAGGTAGAGACAATCACTTAGAATAGCAATAACTAATCTATTAATAACTTGGAAGATTTGAGTACTCATAAAGTTAACTTCACAGCATTAATTGAGGGGTACCTGGGATCTGTGTCTCTAAGAAGCTTTTAGACCATTTGTGCTAAAAGGTATCTGAAATAATACTTTTTTAACATCAACATTAAAAGTATCTGAAAGAAAGAACTGCAGAGTTTCTCCAGCATTTTGTATGTGTTGCTCTGGATTTGCAGCATCTGCAGAATTTCTCATGTTTCCGAAACATTGACTGTTTACTTATTTCATTAGATGCTGCCTGACCTGCTTAGTTCATCCAACATTTTGTGTGTGTTGAAAGAATATCACATGTGGGTAAAGTCTCCCAGGTGGGAAAGAAACTAAATTTAAACAGCAGTTCAGGCTTATTAGAAATTGGGTAAGGAGCTTCAAGAAGCACGAAAGAAACAAAGAGTCAACTATAGTCCATTCCTCTGCGCTGAGTTACTGCAATGGACAACCAGTCCATCTGCATCACTGGATCACTGGTATCTTTTTAGCTTATAGGAATTGCACCTGTGGAAGAGCTCTGTGAGTTTTAAGACCATAAGATATAGGAGCAGAATTAGGCCATCTGGCCCATCGAGTCTGCTCTGCCATTCAATCATGGCTGATCCTTTTTTTCTCTCCTCCTCGACCCCAGTTCCTGATCTTCTGCCTGTAATCTTTGATGCCACGTCCAATCAAGAACCTATCAATCTCTGCCTTAAATACACGCTAAACCTGGCCTCCACAGCTGTACGGGGCAACAAATTCCATAAATTCACCATCCTTTGGCTAAAGAAATTTCTCTGCATCTCTGTTTCGAAAGGGCGCCCCTCTATCCTGAGGCTGGTCACACTTGTCCTAGATCCTCCCACCATGGGAAATATCCTTTCCACATCTACTCTGTCTAGGCTTTTCAATTTTGTTACGTACCCCGTAACTGGGTTGCCAAACCAGCAGAAATGGATCACTCAGTTGGAGTCTGGATTACTAGAACTAAGAAAGATTTATTAAAGAAACAAGCAACACAGTACTCTAATCAAAAGGATAATGAATGCAACAGTTCAGCAATGATAAAGATATGTGTACACAGAATTCAGATAACAGGATCAATCAAGCTCTATCGTTGTCTAAGGGTAAATGACCAGTTTCAAAGTGACGCAAAGTTCAGTTCAATTTATTTCAGTTCAGTTCGCAGTAATCGCTGCCGTGGGAGATGGACAATGTGGGGGAAGGAGAGAGAGAGCAAAACAAATGAATATTCAAGGCTTCCACACAGACCTTCGCAGTCAGCTTTCCGGCGAGTCCTTTGTGATGTCATCTGAGGTCACCGACCGTGACCCCTCCGTTTCCAGATACGATCATTTCTCTGTGGTGAACCCAGCACCCAGGCAAGGGTGGACACACACCAGGTTCCCGCCGATCGTGCCTTTCCACCCTGTGCGTCTATGGCCTGGTCCCGCAACCGGCCTTCCAAAACTTCCCACCGACTTGTGAGAGACGCACCGCTTCCAGGGTCCCGTTACCTCGGGGGTCGTGTGTGTCTTGTCTTAGCGAACCTATCCCTTTTTATCCCCCTGCTGGGGTATCGCCTGTCCATCACTTCAAACAGTTCGGGGTTCAAAGGGGGAGCCGATCTTGACAGCTCTCCTTCCGTTACTCTCCCCTGTCCCTTCATTAACATCTCCAATGCTGCTCCATTGTTTTCCTTATCTCCCTCTCTCTTGAAGACAGGTGGCAGACCAACTGCTGATCCCACTGGTGCCAGCACAGGACAGCTAACATCTTAATCTATGTGTATTCTCGTCACAATATTCAAAAGGTTTCAATGCGATCCCCCCTCGTCCTTCTGCATTCCAGTGAGTACAGACCCAGAGCCATCAAATGTTCCTCGTATGATAACCCTTTCATTCCTGGAATCATCTTTATGAACCTCTTCTGGAACCTTTCCATTGCCAGCACATCTTTTCTAAGATGAGGGGCCCAAAACTGTTCACAATACTCAAGGTGAAGCCTCACGAGTGCCTTATAAAACCTCAGCATCACATCCTCCTATTCTAGACCTCTCGAAATGAATGCATTTCCCTTCCTCACCACCAACTCAACCAGCAAGTTAACCTTTAGGGTGTTCTGCAGAAGGATTCCCAAGTCTATTTACATCTCAGATTTTTGGAATTTAGCCCCATTTAGAAAATAGTCCACACCTTTATTTCTACTACCAAAGTGCATGACCATGCATTTTCCAATATTGTATTTCATTTGCCATTTTCTTGCCTATTCTCCTAATCTGTCTAAGTCCTCCTGCATCCTAGCTGTTTCCTCAACACTACCTGCCCCTCCACCAATCTTCGTATCATCTGCAAACTTGGCAACAAATCCATCTATTCCATCATCTAAATCATTTATATATGGCAATACCGACCACCCCCCCCCACCTTTGGAACACCATTAGTCGCTGGCAGCCAACCAAAAAAGGATCCTTTTATTCCCACTCACTGCCTCCTACCAATCAGCCAATGCTCTACCCATGTTAGTAACTTTCCTGTAATACCATTGGCTCTTAACTTGGTAAGCAGCCTTATGTGTGGCACCTTGTCAGAGGCCTTCTGGAAGTCCAAATATACAACATCCACTACATCCCCTTTATGTATCCTACTTGTAATCTCCTCAAAAAATTCAAACAGGTTTGTCAGGCAGGATTTTCCCTAAAGGAAACCATGCTGGCTTTGTACTATCTTGTCCTGTGTCACCAAGTACTCCATCACCTCAACCTTAACAATTGATTCTAACATCTTCCCAACCACTGAGGTCAAGCTAAATGGTCTATAATTTCCTTTCTGCTGCCTTGCTCCTTTCTTAAAGAGTGGAGTGACATTTGCAATTTTCCAGACCTCTAGCAGCATGCCAGAGTCCAATGATTTTTGAAATATCATTTCTAATGGCACCACAATCTGTAATGCTACCTCTTTCAGAATCCTAGGGTGCAGTTCCTCTGGTCCGGGTGATTTATGTACCTTTAGGTCTTTGACATTTTGAGCACCTTCTCTCTAGTAACAGTAACTGCACCCACTTCTCTTCCTTCACACACTACAACATCAGGCATACTATTAGTGTCTTCCACAATGAAGACTGATGCAAAATACTCATTTAGTTCATCAGCCATCTCCTTGTCCCCCATTATTATTTCTCCTGCCTCATTTTCTAGCAGTCCCATATCCATATTTAAATATGTTTTAAGAATGTTGTTTAGATTTAAACGTGTATCACTGAAAATGAATGAACTGTGTTATAAACTACTTTGTTAACTAGAAGTATCTTTTCCTTCGTAGGGAGGGGGGAACCACCATTCATCTAATGGGTATAGGCAGCTGAAGTTGCTGTGGAGAATAGACAGGGAAGTGAACTACTCCTTGAAGATTGGACATTACTGTGTAATCTCCCTTTAGTGAGAGTACTCATGGCTATTTATATCTAATAGTGCTTAAGGTCTTCATCTGAGTTTAGAACTTCACAGTCAACGAATCCAATACAATCACAATATAAAGAAAATAAATTTTAAAAATTAGTAGTTAGGTATTGTATAATTCACATATAATATCTTTGTTAGTTGTAACTCCTAGAATATCCTAAAATTATTATAAAAAATACTTGCAGTTGCAAGCTGCAGTAAAAACAGAAAACGATGGGAGCGTACCTCAGGCCAGAAGCCTTTCCAGACTGAGCAGATGGGTATCAGTTATGAATATTCAGAAACATCTGAACAGTGGAGATTTACAAGAAACTGGATGATAGCTGACTGCAGAAGTCCTTTTGTTCTGCAGCAACCATCCCAGTCTCACTTTGCGTTCAAACACGATGAGCACGCTATGACCCTAATCATTGCCAGACACACCACTGTAAAATTAACGTGTCTCATTTCAAGATATCCAGGAAAACTCCATTAACCCAGGAATTCATAACCGTATTGCCCAGAGACGGGTTCTATGTTGAATATATTGTCATGACACCCAGTCCTTCATATTTGTTTTTGAACAAAATCCGTGATTTTACTTTTATGAATGTGCTGCATCTACATCATACATTTCTGCAAAAGTGCATAATACAGTGTAATATAAAATAGTGTAATTGCCTAAGTATAATATTTCTTCACCCATTGGGAGCTGGCTCTTTGGAATCCACTAACCAAGAGGGCACAGTACAGGCTCAGTTACTGAGTGCACTGGAGATGCAGAACAACAGTTTTTTTGGCATTAAGGGAACCAAGCAACATAGAGTCAGTGTGTGAAAGTGGCTTTGAAGTGAAAGAACAGCCATGATCTCATTAAACAGTGGAGCAGACACAAGGGGCTGAATAGTCTACTTCTTCAATGTTTTATGTTCTTGTCTTGTTTAATGACATCTACACAGGTCCCAGGCATCATATGTTTAATATCAGGATTGTTAGAACAATACACAAAAGTCAGTGGAAACAAAGGGATGGTCCTGATGCAGGGGAAATGCTTGATTCACTCAGTTGTTTGTTTTTGTTCCAGATTCCTAACAGCAGCTGTCCCTTATGCCCCTGTTAACAACTGCCAGTCTTCCTCTGCAAAAGGCACCTTCAAGCAGGAACAATTAACTGTTCTTGCTGCAGCAATTCCCAAACATGCAAGCAACATTTTATTGAATGTGTCAGTTGAAAATGTTGATGCTTCAGCATCCTTGCTGAAAGAAATAAAGTTAAAATTTTTATTAATGCTTGCAATCAATCTGGCCTCCATTCCCATTTCCTGTTTTGTCTTATAAAATTGTCAATTGTAGAAACTGGTTAGTGTAAATGAGAAAATGCATTTATCCAGTGATGTAATTGAGCTGCCGTCATCCTTGACTGTGTTAATGGGCATATTGTATTGTCAACTTGTGTTGTCTGCTATGTTTATTTACATGTACAACATAACATGAATGTTATGTTCCACACAGTGAACTGATTCAATTACTGTTGAGTAATATCTCTTATCTCAAGATTTCAAACATATTTATCTTTTTTTCTGACTGCACTGAACTTTGTCCTTTAAGATATGTATGCAGAATTAAATTATGGTGTTGGCAGTAATATTTTGTATATTTTTAACTTTGCAAAAGACCAGGATGTCAGGAAACATGACAAAATCAATGTAGTTATTTAATGTAAATTGATCTCTTGGAACCCAAATTAAACAAAAAACAGCAGAACAGTTTATCTAACAGAGTAGTAGGACCATGATGCTTTGCAAATACTACAGCCTTCTTGTTGCTATTCCGTTTTGACCTGGGGTTGTACTATATCTGACAATTCCATTGCTGGGTCCACGAATGTATCAATAGAGATGTCTACTACATCTATGCTGAAAAGAATAGGCTTTCAACTCTGCACAAAGCCCTGTGCAATATTGTTGCCACCTTCCTCCAATGCTCCATGATATTGCATTCAGGTTTCTGGCTATTCTTGCTAAGACATTCTATTTGACTGTACATAACCATCGGAGATTTCCTCCCGCCTGCTCCGAGTCCTCATGGGTGGCAGCTGGAGGAACTGCAGCTTCTAAACTCTGGTGCCCTGTGTTCAATCCAGGCCTCCACTGGATTTTGCGTATTCTTCCTGTGACTGGGTGGGTTTCCTTCAGATGTTTCAATTTTTTCCTACATTCCAACAAAACGCAGGTCATTGGCCACACAAAATTGTAAGTGGTAGAATAGAGGGCAGTTGATGGCAATATGGGAAGAATAAAATGGAGTGAAAACAAATGGATGTTTGACTTTGTGCCTGATGAGTGAATATGCTCAACTCTGACCCTGAGTAAAGCCCTGTCAATCTGCACTAATGGCTGGGAGTGTTAAATCAAGTGACTGTGCCCATACCCTGTAGTTAGCTGTTGCCAGCAGTTATGATTTACCTGTTCCCATAATCCATAAGGAACAGCTGTTGTTCCTTTTCGCGCACTGGGGGGCATTTTTGCCGTTTCCGTAGCACTTGACTGTTTAATGAGGCTCAACACGCAACTCAGCACGGATGGAAAGCGTGCAAGGAGCATTCACCTTGAAGTCCGGCGCTGATGCCACGCTGCTGGCTGCTGAGTGCTAGTGAGTGATGTCTGTTGTGATAAAGTATCAGCTGTGGTGTAATGAATACTGAGCATAAGACATCAAAGTTGCTGGTGAATGCAGCAGGCCAGGTAGCATCTCTAGGAAGAGGTACAGTCGACGTTTCAGGCCGAGGTGTTGGAGCCGGCGAGATCAATGGCAGAGGCCGCAATCTCAAGTTCATGCCTGCTAGCGTCCAGGCCAGCCACTTTCAAATCTCTTACTAGCTCTTCCTTCAGTTAGCCCTGACGAAGGGTCTCGGCCCGAAACGTCGACAGTACCTCTTCCTAGAGATGCTGCCTGGCCTGCTGCGTTCACCAGCAACTTTGATGTGTGTTGCTTGAATTTCCAGCATCTGCAGAATTCCTGTTGTTTGACTGAGCATAAGAGTTAGTTCTGAATCTTGATTGATTTAGATTGCTGATACGTGAGCAGTGGGGCACAGTGGATTGATCAGTATTTATTGCTAGTTTGATTTACTTGTTTACCCATAACACAGTGGCCTATCTAATAGAGCCGCTACCGCACAGTTCCAGTGACCAGGGTTCAGTTCAAATCTCTGGAGCTGTCCACGTGGGGTTTTCATGTTCTCCCTGTGCATATTTCCTCTGGATGCTCTGCTATCCTCCTACATCCAGGCAGCACCACAAACAGGTGAGGTGGTATATCCAATTGGCATTCAATCCAGATGGCAGTGCTTACAGGTGACACAGTAGGTTTACACAAATGAGACTGCAGAGGCATTCTTAAGTTTAAGGGAAACCATAAAAAACTCCATTATAGTCAACCCAACACAGAACATAAAGCACTGTAAAAAAAACTTTCATATCATTACCTCACCACATCAGACCAGCCTCTTAAATTGAACCCCAATTCAATGTCAGTGGTTGTGAATTATGCCTATGTTTCCACCCGTTATAGTACTTCATAGCACTCTGTCCGTGTGGCATTGCAGCAAGGTGGCCCTGCCTCTTGGTCACACGACCTCCAGGTGTCATTAAGTCCAGTGTATCCAGGTGGTGCCACATTGAGGTAAAATTGCTTCCAGGTACAACTGCATCCTGGTCCCGCTGCATCCAGGGAAAAGGTCTTGCATCCAAGTGGTGCAGATTGCAGGCAATGTTGAAAAACAGGTAGTACTGTGTCAAGCTGGCTCTGCATCCGGGCAGCAAATAATCCAAATAGCATTGCAGCAAGATAGCATGAGATTGTTGCCCTGCTGAGGCAAAGATAAATCAGTGCAAAGATCAATGACTGCACAGGGCAATCATAGAAATGAACAGACAGTGCAAATTATTTTACCATTGGGTTATCTGTGCAGCATAAATTTTGCCTACTTTCAGAGGCTTTTCAGTGTAATTCCCACTCTCTTCCATTTTCTAAATTACAGTTAGTTTTACTCAAAATAACATATTCCTTTTAAGAACTGCAACATGCTCATTAAGCACAAATTAATTAACACTTATCATAAACTTATTAATTGCATGCAAGTATCTGGGTACAGTATTTTATTTCTAACATCAACCGTTCATTCTCAATATTTTAATACAGTCACAGTTAATCTTCACTTAGTTATGGATTATTAAAGAACAATGTGAATCAAATTCTTTAAAAAGGACAGCACCAGTCATGTCTCTATTCCATTCTTAAACACGTGACTTTTTAAATACAGTAACTGTTCAGGAAAATTTCAGTAGATGGACAGAAATATGTACCCAAAGCCACCTGGGACAAATAACAGTTGCAAAGTATACCAATTTATCAGGACATCATGTTTATGTATCTATCTCGAGAACAATGCATCTCAAGAACAGGCCCACCATGCACTGACCATGATGCCAGTCTAATTAATCCCATCTGCTTCATCTGCTTGCACAAGATCTGTATTCCTCTATTCCTAGTCTGTCTAAGTGCCTCTGAAACATTGATATCATTTCTGGTTCTACCATCTCTCTGGTAGATGTTACAGGTATTTACCGCTCTGGGTATTCAAATAAATAAATAAATAAATTTCCTTCAAACTTTCCCCTCTCACCTTAAATTTTTGCCCTCTAATATTTGACATTCCCACCTTGCAAGAAAAACTCTGACTTTCTACCCTATCTATTCCCTTCATAACATTATATCCTTCTATTAGATCACCCCTCAGTTTCCGATGGTCCAGAGAGGATGCTCACTGATACACTTGTGGAGCATATTTTCTTTAGACACTCTGAAAGTTGCCGTAACTTAGCATGTAGCTCCATGAATATAGTTACTGAAGGATTAAGTTCGAGGTCAAGTTCAAATTTATGTTTATTGTCATTCAGCCATACTCACCTATAACGGCAAACAAAACAACATTCTCCTGGACCAAGGTGCACAACACAACACATATAACTCACACACATAACACATAAAGTAATATTACCATAAATAAATTAGCAAATAACACTGGAAAGCAATTTTTTTCAAAAGTGTTGCTTCCTCAGAAATTTATTTTGGTTATGATGGACCACTTGAAGCTGAACACAAATATAATTTCAGTCTACTTGTATCACTTAGGAATTTGGAAAAACAAGAAATCAACTTTTATTGATTATAATACATTAATTACATTATGGTGCTGATGCTTTGCAATTGTTCAACTAAGCTAAAAATATTTTTCAGATGATTTTCATTTGCACTCAAATGTCTGAGGCTTCTCGCTTAAGTGTCCAAAATAATTAGCCAGCATTGATGGACTCCAGTTTACCAATGACACTGTTTCTCCATGACCGCAATGTGCTGGTGAAACCTTTCACCATGCTCGTCACTTACAGCACCAAGATTGGCAGGGAAGAAGTCTAAATGGGAATGCATTAAATGAATCTTTAGTGACACATTGCCCTTCATGGTTTTGTATGCTTGAAATACGGAAACATAGCATAGAAAACCTACAGCACAATACGGGCCCTTCGGCCCACAAAGTTGCACCGAACATGTCCCTACATTAGAAATTACTAGGGTTACCCATAACCCTCTATTTTTCTAAACTCCATGTACATATCCAAAAGTCCCTTAAAAGATCCTGTCGTATCCACCTCCACCAACGTTGCCGGCAGCCCATTCCACGCACTCACCATTCTCTGAGTAAAAAACTTACCCCTGACATCTCCCCTGTACCTATTCCCAAGCACCTTAAAACTGTGCCCTCTAGTGGCAACTATCTCAGCCCTGGGAAAAAGCCTCTGACTATCCACATGATCAATGCCTCTCATCATCTTATACACCTCTATCAGGTCACCTCTCATCCTCTGTCGCTCCAAGGAGAAAAGGCCAAGTTCACTCAACCTGTTTTCATAAGGCATGCTCCCCAATCCGGGCAACATCCTTGTAAATCTCCTCTGCACCCTTTCTATGGTATCCACATCTTTCCTGTAGTGAGGCGACCAGAACTAAGCACGGTACTCCAAGTGGGTTCTGACCAGGGTCCTCTACAGCTGCAACATTACCTCTCGGCTCCTAAATTTAATTCCACGATTGATGAAGGCCAATACACCATATGCCTTCTTAACCACAGAGTCAACCTGCGTTGCTGCTTTGAGTGTCCTATGGACTCGGATCCCAAGATCCCTCTGATCCTCCACACTGCCAAGAGTCTTACAATTAATACTATACTCTGTCATCATATTTGACCTACCAAAATGAACCACTTTACACTTATCTGGGTTGAACTCCATCTGCCACTTCTCAGCCCAGTTTTGCATCCTATCAATGTCCCGTTGTAACCTCTGACAGCTCTCCACACTATCCACAACACACTCAATCTTTGTGTCATCAGCAAACTTCCTAACACATTCCTCCACTTCCTCATCTAGGTCATTTATAAAAATCATGAAGAGTAAGGGTCCCAGAACAGACCCCTGATGCACACCATTGGTCACCAACCTCCATGCAGAATATGATTCGTCTACAACCACTCTTTGCCTTCTGTGGGCAAGCCAAATGATCCACAAAGCCATGTCCCCTTGGATACCATGCCTCCTTACTTTCTCAATAAGCTTTGCATGGGGTACCTTATCAAATGCCTTGCTGAAATCCATATACACTACATCTACTGCTCTTCCTTCATCAATGTGTTTAGTCACAGCCTCAAAAAATTCAGTCAGTCTCGTAAGGCACAACCTGTCCTTGACAAAGCCATGCTGACTATTCCTAATCATATTATACCTCTCCGAATGTTCATAGATCCTCCCACTCAGGATCTTCTCCATCAAATTACCAACCACTGAAGAAAGACTCACTGGTCTATAATTTCCTGGCCTATCTCTACTCCCTTTCTTGAATAAAGGAACAACATCCACAACCTCCAATCCTCCGGAACCTCTCCCATCCCCATTGATGATGCAAAGATCATCACCAGAGGCTCAGCAATCTCCTCCCTTGCCTCTCACAGTAGCCTGGGGTACAGCTCATCCGGTCCCAGTGACTTATCCAACTTGATGCTTTCCAAAAGCTCCAGCACATCCTCTTTCTTATTATCTACATGCTCAAACTTTTCAGTCCGCTGTAAGTCATCCCTACAGTCACCAAGATCCTTTTCCATAGTGAATACTGAACTATTCGTTAAGTACTTCTGCTATTTCCTCCGATTCCATACACACTTTCTCACTATCACACTTGATAAGTCCTATTCTTTCTTTCACGTCTTATCCTCTTGCTCTTCACATACTTGTAGAATGCCTTGGGATTTTCTTTAATCCTGCCCGCCAATGCCTTCTCATGGCCCCTTCTGGCTCTCCTAATTTCCTTCTTAAGCTCCTTCCTGTTAGCCTTATAACCTTCTAGATCCCTAACATTAGGTCATACTCTGAACCTTTTGTAAGCTTTTCTTTTCTTCTTGACTAGATTTATTACAGCCTTTGTACACCACGGTTCCTGTCCCCTACCATAACTTCCCCGTCTCATTGGAACATACCTATGCAGAACTCCACACAAATATCCCCTGAACTTTTGCCGCATTTCTTCCCTACCTTCCCCTGGGAATGTCTGTCCAATTTAAGCTTCCAAGTTCCTGCCTGATAGCCTCATAATTCCCCTTACTCCAATTAAATGCTCTTCTAACCTGCCTCTCTCCAATTCTATTGTAAAGGAGATAGAATTAGGATCACTACCTCCAGAATGCTCTCCCACTGAGAGATCTGACACCTGACCAGGTTCATTTCCCAATACCAGATCAAGTACAGTCTCTCCTCTTGTGGGCTTATCTACATATTGTGTCAAGAAATCTTCCTGAACACACCTAACAAACTCCACCCCATCCAAACCCCTTGCTCTAGGGAGATGCTAATCGATATTTTGGAAATTAAAATCTACTATCACAACAACTCTGTTATTATTACAGTATCTGTTTCCCTATCTGCTCCTTGGTATCCCTGTTACAATTGGGCGGCCGATAAAAAACACCCAGTAAAGTTATCAACCCCTTCCTGTTCCTAACCTCCACCAGTAGAGACTCCGTGGACAATCTCTCCATCTTTTCTGCAGCCGTGACACTATCTCTGATCAACAGTGCCACGCCCCCATCTCTTTTGCCTCCCTCCCTGTCCTTTCTGAAACATCAACCCGGCACTTGAAGTAACTATTCCTGTCTTGAAGCCATCTAAGTCTCTGTAATGGCCACCACATCATAGCTCCAAGTACTGATCCATGCTCTAAGCTCATCAGCTTTGTTCACAATACTCTTTGCGTTAAAATAGACACATCTCAAACCATCGGTCTGAGGGTGCCCCTTCTCTATCACCTGACTATCCTCCCTCACACACTGTCTCCAAGCTTTCTCTACTTGTGAGCCAACCGCCTCTTCCCCAGTCTCTTCAGTTCAATCCCACCCCCCAACATTTCTAGTTTAAACTCTCCCCAGTAGCGTTAACAAACCTCCCTGCCAAAATATTGGTCCCCTTGGGATTCAAGTGCAACCCATGCTTTTTGTACAGGTCACAGCTGCCCCAAAAGAGGTCCCATTTATCCAAAAATCTGAATCCCTGCCCCCTGCTCCAATCCCTTAACCACGCATTTATCCTCCACCTTATTCTATTCCTACACTCACTGTCACGTGGCACAGGCAGTAATCCCGAGATGACTACCTTTGCGGTCCTGCTTCCCAACTTCCTTTCTAACTCCCTGTAGTCTGTTTTCAGGACCTCTTCCCTTTTCCTACCTACGTCATTGGTACCAATATGTACCATGACCTCTGGCTGTTCTCCCTTCCACTGCAGGATATCGTGGGCGTGATCAGAAACATCTCGGACCCTGGCAACTGGGAGGCAAACTACCATCTGAGTTTCTTTCCTGCGTCCACAGAAAAGCCTGTATGACCCCCTAACCATAGAGTCCCCTATCACTACTGCATTCCTCTTCCTTTCCCTATACTTCTGAGCCACAGGGCCGGACTCAATGCCAGAGGCACGGCCACTGTTGCTTCCCCATGTAGGCCATCCCCCTCAACAGTACTCAAACAGGAGTACTTATTGTTCAGGGGTACAGCCACAGAGGTACTCTCTAGCACCTGACTCTTCCCCTTCCCTCTCCTGACTGTTACCCACTTGTCTGTCTCCCTTGGGCTCGGTGTGACCACCTGCCTGTAACTCCTTTCTATCACCTCCTCACTCTCCCTGACCAGACAAAGGTTATCGAGCTGCATCTCCAGTTCCCTAACGTGGTCCCTTAGGAGCTGCAGCTCGACACACCAGGTGCAGATATGGTTGTCTGGGAGGGTGGGAGACTCCAGGAACTCCCACATCTGACACCGAGGGCAGAAAACCGGCCTCACACACATACTTCCTCTCAGCAATTAACACAGGTAAACTTACCTCGCTTCGTCCCATCACCCCCTAAGCCCTCTTACTCCACTGCCCGCTGGATATGGCAGTCTTCTTTTTAAACTTTTCTCGCTCTACTGGCTGACGTCATGCGCCTGCACAGTCTTGCCTTTTTTTTTTTACCCCGAGTAGTAAAATGCCTTCCTCCGGAAATCCTTAGCTGTTCCACTCGTAGCCTTCTTGCTTTGAATCATGAAGCATGTTATCAACCAGACGCAGGTAATTTGGTGCTCTGTGCTTGCCAGGAAAATATCCAACAACATCCTTGAATGGCTTCCATGTGTTTTTCTCTGGACCCACTAGAAGAATTGCCTGTCATTACGATTCAAGTTAAAAAGTAAACGGTGTAATGCTACTGGTACTTCATATGTGATGAGACCTGGACGGTGGCAGGGAGTTCGGTAGTCTTATGGCCTGGGGGAAGAAGCTATTTTCCATCTTAACAGTTCTTGTCCTAATGCTACCATACCTCCTGCCTGATGGTAGAGGTCAAAGAGATTGTTGGATGGATGGGAGGGATCATTGACCATGCCTATGCAGTGCTTCTAAAAAATATCTCTAATGGGTGAAAGGGAGACTCCTCCCCCATGATCCTCTCAGCAGTCTTGCAATCCTTTGTAGGGCCTTGCAATTCCCATACCAGATGGTGATGCAGCTGGGCAGAACACTCCTGATGGTGCTCCTGTAGAAGTTGTTTAAAACGAGGGGGTGGTGGGGGTGAAGTCTCTCAGTCTGTCTTGCCTCAATCTCCTCAGGAAGTGGAGACGCTGCTTTGCTTTCATGACTAAGGAGGAGGTGTTGAGGGACCAGATGAGATCATTCACTACGTGAACTCCCAGAAACTTGGTGCTCTCAGCTCTCAGTACAGAGGAGGACCCGTGTATGCGTAGTGGAGTGGTCAGCCTGCACATTGCTCAAGTCCACAATCCTCTCTTTGGTCTTGCCCACATTGAGACTCAAGTCGTTGTCCTCGCCCCATCCTACCAGCTGCTCTGCCTCCTCTCTGCATACCTTAACATTGTCGTCGTTGAACTTCGTCCAGTTTGAACTGGATCTAGCAATACTGTCACACATCGGCAGCATGAGCTGAGCATGCTGCCCTGGGGAGTGCCGGTGCTCAGCGTGATGGAGCTGGGGTTGGTTCTGCCAACACCGACTGGCTGTGTCCTTTCTGTCAAGCAGTCCAAGATCCAGTTACAGAGGGAGGCATTGAGACCCAATGAGGACAGTTTACCCAACAGCTTATGAGGCATGATGATATTGAATGCGAAGCTGAAGTCAATTAACAGCATCCTGGCACATAAGGCACCATTTTCCTGGTGCGACAGCAGAAAGCAGTTTGAATAGCTGAGGTAATGTTTTCTTTTTTCATTTCTTTTATGTTTTGCTACCTGTGATTTATCAATGTTCTGAAAATGTTGGCAAGTTTTCAGTCCAATAGTGAACATCTATCATAACAGCCAACTTTCTTTTTCATTGACTTCATTCTGCTGGTTATAATGCTGAAGATAAAACTGGCCTAGAGTTATAGGTACAATAATGAAATCCAAGAAACAGAAACAGATTGTAATCAGTCATGTGAAAATGCAACTTCAACTACAGTGGTGCACAAAAAGGATTAGCATCTCAGCCGCCCATGGCCAAGTGTGCATTATCCTAATAGCGGAATAATGATTCATCAGCAGCGCAGTGCAGTGTGGCGTCACTAGGATGTAAATTCACCCTTTTATAACATTAGGTTTCTTTTGGCCTGAGCTTGGAAGTCCATGTTTCATCAGTTTAATTTTTGCTAATTTTTTGTGTGTTATTTACATATCCTTTTGGCCTCAAATTTCCTTTATTATGCCTTGACTTCTTATCTTTTCAGTCAGTTAACTACATGCTATTTGACATTTGCAGTTCACTTTTGCTCTGTATATTTCACTTTTCTCACCACCGCCATCCCCACTATCTTCTGATTTAATATAATTGTAATATGTTCAGATTCTGTTCAATGACCAACCATAAGGGAAACAGTGTGTTAGATACATGGCTTATGACCAAAGGAAAAATGACTGAAGTTGCTTACACTTTAGTGCAAAGGTGTTTTTTAGCAGACAGTACTGCAGCTCAACTTATCTCATGCCCCATGTTGCACAGAATATCACATATCATTTGTGAAAGAAGGCTCCAAGTCAAGGGTGTACAGCGCAGGCTCACGATCAAGCATACTTTCCTCAGCCAATGATTGGTGGGTCAAGGCCGACCTGGACAGGAAAAACAGTTTCCCGGAGCAAATAGCTTTCACCACATTGCATCCAGATATATTCGTATAGTCTGACACCAGTAGAGAAGCGGTTATTGGTGAACTCACAGTCCCCTGGGAAGACAACATCGATGAAGCCCATGAGTGCAAGTTAACCAAGTATGCAGAATTAAGATCAGAGCACAGAGACAGAGGGTGGAAGGTCTCATGCTATCCATTCAAAGTAGTGTTCACTTTCCAGAAGTGGCTGCGTGACCTTGGCCTCAATAGAAGAGAGATCAAGTCAACCAGCAGGGCTGTAGCTGAGGCAGCAGAGAAAGGATCAGCATGGGTGTGGACCAAGTATGTCCAGAGGGGCAGATAGTCAGACACTGTATACATATCTTGCAAACCCTTCAGTAGTTGCATAGACACCTGAAGAGTAGACTATCTGTTGGATGGAAGTGACCAACAACTCTGATAGAGGCAGAAGCCAAGTTTTTAAGCTCACCAGTGGGAGGTGGTGCTTTAGCACTGCTGGCCCACCACCTTGAGGGAGTCTTGATCATAAGCGGGCCGAAACTCTTGAAGACAGGTGGCAGATCAACAGGTGATCCCACTGGTGATAGTACAGGACAGTTAACATCTTAGTCCACATGCATTTTTTAACTCATAGATGCACCAAAAATCAAATGAACAAAAATTAGCAAAAAGAAAACTGCCAATATTTGTAAAAAGATGTCTACCAGGAAACGCAATATCTCTACTTATTATAGTCCAGTGTGAACTCCTGGCAGCCCTTATCTCTCTCCCCCACTGAGGGCAATGAACTCCTTTTCTTAGGCATTAGGACATACCATCTTTAATTACCAACAAAGCTAACTTAACACTACACATCTATTAGAATATGATGCACTCCTCGTTGTAGTAACAATTATATTACAAAATAAACAGAAGTATCTACCTTAAATACAGTGTACAAACAGCATGTACACACTTACACATCCCCATTATTAAAGAAAGGAATATTCTGCTCTGGATGGCGGGAAAGGCACCATAAATCCAGCTGGAGCAGATCAGCTCGGTTTCGGAGCCATTATTAGAAAATAGCAGGGAAGATATTGAAATGTGTGTACTTAGCACAATGACAGCAAAATGACGAGGCAACATTTGTGTGTGTGTGTGTGAATACGTATGTGTAAGGAGTGCATTTACCAAATGCTCCCTATCACTCGTGAAATCGTTCTTACTTTACGGACCCCTTTATTTCTGCAATCTTCATCATTGTTTCCAGTTTATGAGTACATTTTTCAAAAGAAGTCAATACTTCCATCATCTTTCAAAAATCTCTAAACACATTCCTCAGTGTGAAGGGTAATACTTCCATTGCTCCATGAGTTCTGAGGTGATTGGTGTGGCCAGTGTGGAAAACGCACTTATCCCCATATGAGGCAGAAGGTGTCTGAGGGAATGGATTGCTGTGCAGTTTGTGAAGTGCACCACTCTTTCCCCCGATTGCACAGGGCTCCCATTACAAGGTAAATACAGTATCATGGTTCATGCAGTTACTTTGCCACTGATGGAGGAGAAGTGTCTTGAATATTTGCTTTTGATTTCCTGTTTTGGACCAATTTTCAGTCTTCACCTTTTAGGTTTCTTGGGACAGACACAGTTCCTTGCAGATAATTTTACTCAATGTCAGTGAGGAACCTATTCTCGTATTGTGAACAGATGCATACACTCTTACAATATGACATACACTCTACCTTTATCTAGAGATATCTTATTCACTCTATACATGATTATAATTCCACACACTCTGAAATTATTGAAACTTTGATCTTCGTTCTTCAGGCATAAGTCATTTTTTTTTCCCTGATGGACTATAGGAAGATCAGGTCCTTCTAGATTACTTTTTTGAAATCTCAGTTTTTTCCCTCTTTGTATGTTATATCTAAATGAGTTTAAACTCTTTGCAAACCTTTACGTTGCTCTCAGGAGTAATGACAAGTCTTGCAATACAATTAATGGAGTTTAATGGAGGCTCTGTCCTTTAATCCTCAACCTGGTGGGGATCTGATTTCAATGACTATGAGTTTCCATATTGAACCTTCTAATATCGCAAAATTCTGTCCTCTGTAAACAACCTTCCCCAGCAAAATTCACTGAATAGTATTCAAAAGCAAGAAGGTCAGCTGATGGTCCTGCATCAGAGCTCAAAGTTGCTGAAACCATTTGATTCGCACATCCTGCCAACCATCCCTTCTTCCATCAGATAAATTAGTACATTAATGTCCATGGAACAGTTATATTTTATATTAAAAAATGTCTCGAAATTTTCAAGGCATCACATATGCATTTCAGATTGAAATGTATACATGATTCCTTGAATATTTCCAGGATGATGGGTCATCAGCCAGAAGTGTTAATGCTGTTTCTTTTCTCCATAGATACTGAATATTTCCAGAATACCCTGTTTATATTTCAGAATTTCAGCATCTTTGGCATGTCACTTTTGTACCATTCTCTTTCGTTCTTAACAAATTATCTATTACTGTTTCTGATTGCGTTTCCTTCCCTGGAGTCTCACCCAAGCTAAGTGTGCAACAGTGATCGACCAGATCTTGTTAATTATTTATATACTGAGATACAGCATGGAATGGGCCCTTCTGGCTGTCCAGCAAGCCCTGAATTTAACTCTAGCCAAATTATTAGATTGGACTATGAGGACATGCAGTCCTCTTTTATTGTCATTTAGTAATGCATGCATTAAGAAATGATACAATGTTTTTCCAGCATGATATCACAGAAACACATGACAAACCGACTTAAAAACTAACAAAAACCACATAATTATAACATATAGTTACAACAGTGCAAAGCAATACCATAATTTGATAAGAACAGACCATGGGCACGGTAAAAGTCTCAAAGTCTCTCGAAAGTCCCATCATCTCACACAGACGGTAAACCTCCAGCGCCGCCAACTTGCCGATGCAGCATCCCGGAAGCATCCGACCACAGTCCGACTCCGAGTCCGTCCAAAAACTCCGAGCCTCCGACCAGCTCTCCAACAGCGAGCACCGAGCACCATCTCTGCCGAGTGCTTGACCCCGGCCTCGGCAACAGGCAATAGGCAAAGCCGAGGATTTGGGGACTTCCCTCTGGAGATTCTCGATCGCACAATAGCAGTGGCAGCGAAGCAGGCATTTCAGAAGTTACTCCAGGTGTTCCCCTATGCTTCTCAGGGCTGTCTCCATCAAATCCAGATTGTGCACAGCCCCCTAGTTACACATACGATATTCATTCAGAACGGCCGCGCATGCTGCATCGCAGCGCCATCTTCTCCTCCCTCACGGAACAATTTACAATAAGCAATTAACCTACCAACTGGTACGTCTTTAGATTTGTGGGAGGAAACTGGAGCACCTGGAGGAAACCCATGCGGTCAGGCAGTGACAGGATTTGAACCCCGGTCTCTGGTACTGTAAAGAGTGGTGCTAACTACTAGGCTACTATGCTGCCACAAGTATTGCTGATGCAAATAACGATTTGCCCTCAGCTTACATGCACATGCTTTCAAGGGTGTAAGGTTGGGATTTGAAACATGCAGTGGCAGACAAAGTGGTAGGGTTTATTTTCAATGGTTTTGCTTGCATTTGATCTTCTAATAATTCATGTGTCATATTTGCTTTTATAAAGAGTATGCTTTTTCAATAAAGTTGTGTGGGAGAGAAAATTTAGATTGGGAAGGTTACATCATAAGTGGAAGAGCCAATACTATGCTGTACTCTTGTTAACTTTAACGTTTTTACTGCACTTGTAACAAATTTTAATTTTGCCGAATGTCAGACATCTACAAGTTATAAATCATTGATAGGTTTCACAGCTGCACAAGCCCTAGTCGTAGTTTTGCCAGTTATTGAAGGTTGTTGGAGCATTTTGGCTTGAGGCTTCAGTTCTGCACCCACCTGCACCAACCCAACCCAACCAGTGAATGAAATGCAGGAATATGCTGACTATAGGCAGCCATCGTGTGAATAACCACTAAAATCTGAAGCATAATAGTATTCTGCAATAAGGTTGACTAATGTGTTGTTTGACATATCATTAGGGAAGGATATTGCTTACAATCTTTGTAAAGAATAGCTTCTGATAATAAATACAGTTCTATGTCAGAGCATTGAATACCATATAGTAGACAGGTAATCTATCAGTTCAAGTTTAAAATGTGAAAAGAAGCCATAGTTCCAGCGGAAATCCACATATTCGCAGAAGCAATGTGCAGGTTGACAGCACCTGAGAAAATATCAAGCCTGGTTCCCTGGAGCTGTGCGGCAGCATTAACCGACGTGCTACCGACTGACTCCACACTCCACATGGAAGCACCTCTGTGACTTCTACACTAAGCATAAGAATACCAGTATCATGAGTTCATTATGACCTCCTTTGGGACACAGGCTATGCTAGGCTTTCACTCATCAAGCCAAGACAGCATCATTGTGGGAATACTGTTGCCAAAAGGCCTGCTTATGGAATTAGCAGATTCTTAATCGTTACTTTCTCAGACTCCCCACTTTCATTACCACACAAAGAATTCAAAGAACACGAAGCACAAATAATCGAGTTTCCACTTGGAACCAAGAAGCTCTGTTGCTGCTTATGCATGGGTGGGAGGGGGGAGCTGGGGGGTGCTTTGGGGTTCTAACATTTAACTGTCATTCATTCTTTGGGGCACTCTTCTGTTTTCGTGGATATTTGTGAAGAAAGAGAATTTCAGGATGTATATTATATACCTTTCTCTGACATTAAATGTATCTTCGAAACCATTGAAAACAATATAGAATTGAAAAGTTACAACAGAATAGATACCACTTCCTCTTAATAATTCATAATATCAGTTGTGGATGTAATATGTGCATCATTATGGATAACTCCTTTATTGATAGGAACTCTGGTATTTTGCTTCAACATTTATCTGTGCAGAAAAACAGGACTTTGGTATGAGAACTTTCCTCTAATCAATTAAGAGCATTTTTTTCAAAAGGACAAATTAGATATACAGACAAGAGAACATCTGCAGATGCTGGAAATCAAAGCAACATTCACAAAATGCTAGAGGAACTCAGCAGAACAGGCAGCATCTATGGAAAAGAGTATAGTTGAAATTTCGGGCCAAGACCCTTCATCTCTCAGCCTGAACCATCGACTATATTCTTTTCCATAGATGTTGCCTGACCTGCAGAGTTCCTCCAGCATTTTGTGTGTGTTGATTAGGTATACAGTACTAATAGCCATGCAAATATAGTTTCATTGGTTTCAATCTTAAATTTCCAAAAAATTGTGTTCTTATCACTCTGTTTGAATGACAGATGACAGGACAGAACAGTAAGTGTTTTGCAACACCACATCAAATTACTGGGTTAATAGAGAAATCATAGGATTCATTTGCTACATCGTGACAATGACATCAGCATCGGACTCCGGAGTGAAGGCTCCCGAGTTCGAACCCAAGTCGGGCCACCCCCCGAGCACGCTTTCCATCCATGCTGGGTTGAGCGTCAAGCTAGCCACTCGGCCTCGTAAAAAACAAAGGTCGAGTCAGGAACGTTCATATCGTGACCCAGTTAATCCGAAAGGAGACCAATCTTGACACTACGTGCCAGACAAGAATGGCTGACTGTCTGGTGTGACACGCTAGGAAGGAAGGACAATGGCAAGTTTCTTTAATAAGCCATCTATCAGCTCAACTTTTTTCAAATGGCACAGCGCTTTTTGATGGATTGTAGGATTGCAATTTGACTCATTGGGAAACTATGCAACAAGCCACAATTCTTCCATGTTGAAGTTGAATTGTCATTCAACCATAGATGAATATCCCTGCTGAGCAGACTCAATGGGCCAAATGGCCTTATTCTGCACCTGTATCTTACAATCGTATTGAATACAGCCAAACGAAACAGCTTTACTCTGGGGCCAAAGTGCAAAACACAGTATCAACAGTCACACACAGCCAAGGCACATATAAGATAGCGAGCATATGTAAGATATTAGTAAGATACAGTCACACCCAAAACAAATATAGTCCAAGACCCTGATTCTATGAGTGTTGCAGAAATCTGCAGTTTGTCTTCTACCGAGCGAGCACTGGGGAAGAAGCACCGATTCCAGCTTGTGCACCACGCCACACCATCTCAGGTGGAGAGCATCAACTCTAACGCCTCTCTCCTGGGCGGCTGTAAACGGGCAACATGCCAGCTTCAGGCCCAGTCCACGTTACAAATGAGGCCATGCAGCTCCCCTGAATCGGACTCGCAGCATTCCACATTCACAATGTCCAACAGGATCTTGCAATCAAAAGAAAAGTGACTAGGACAATCACGCTTTGTCCGACCGCATGCCACCTTCGTGCTCTGGCTCATCCAGCACAGCTCTGTCACAGGCTGCAGCACTGTTTGCACCAAGCCCAGCTCCTTCAGTTTCTCTGGCAATGAACAACTCGCCGATGGGGTAGAACTGCTGAACTTAAAGTTCTTAATGTCCAGCAGGATTTTGCAAGTGTAAAAAATATGTTTAAAAAAAGACAATATCTCCTTTGGTTTACCCCATAAAAGCCAAAACAATCAAACACGCTGATGTCTTACCAGAATTCTTTGTCAGTTTATTCCACTTCTTTAGCTAGCATATTTTAAAAAATAAGTAATGCTGTTAATTATGTTCAAATGGTTCCGTTTATTATCAGAGAATGTATACAGTATACAACCTGAAATACCAGTCTTTGAAAATATCCACAAAAAACAGAAGAGCCCCAAAAGGATGAACGACAGAAAAACACTGAAACTCCAAAGCCCCCTCACAGCCTTCCCCCTGCAAGAGCAGTAAGTGTCAAGGCATCAACCTCCCCCCACTCCCTGCCTGTTTCAGCAAAGTGTGTCAACAGCAAAACTCTCAAAGAAAGACCATGATCTGCAGTCAACAAAAACTATTTTTTAGCCATCAATTCGACATGCCACAGGCTCTCTCTCCCTCACTAACAGTGGAAGGAGAGATATCACCCATTTTCACAGAGAAAGGGGAGACTGACAGCCGCTGTTATGAGATTACAGTCCGCCATGCGGCTTTTTATTCTGAGATTCTCCAACTCGAGAATCAGCAGCAAACTCTCCCCCTCGAGAGAAGGAGAGTGTGACTGCTTGACTACAAAGACATCCGCCACTGTGAAATTCTGATGTTCCTTCTCCTGCGACGCCTCAGTGGGCAACACCGACCTGGAATCAGTTGTCCGCAGCGCCACGCAGGGCTGCAGCCCAGAGGTGCCATCTTCCAAGCTGCGCCTGGAGAAAGTCGTAAAATGGTCAGCCGGTGAGCTCCAGGAGCGGAGCTTGTCCACTGTAAAAAAAACACACGCAGTTTTAGTGTTGTGGCAGATCAGGACCTCGATTGAAAACTAACCACCTTGAAAAGGAAACAGGAGACGTTAAAGAGAGGAATTTAAGCTGTTCTCACAGATGAGCTCAAAGAGGCGACCACTTGATACCATCTTAACTCCACCCACAGCTTTGTGTTGCTATTATGATAGTCAATTTATACTTGCAGTTGATTTAAAATTTTAGGCCTAAGTTTATTTTTAAAAGTTATAAATGCTATTGAGAACGTGCCTTTGTGTTAGCTGCAACCATTTGTTGATTGGCATGTAAGTATTTTAATTAGTCGTGTTGGTCACGCAAGTCTCTCCACTACCAGATAAGTTTCTGAATAAATGGTTATGAAAGCCACTGGGGTCATTGCAATATCTGAAGTGTGGAGACATCTGCAAAAGAATTACAGTCATGTTTACTGATTGTTTATTGAGTACCCATGAATTTTTAGTACTGAAGGCATTCAGTAATGGTGCTTCAAAAAGTTGCTGTAAATAATAAAACATTGCATTCCCAAACAGACTTGCAGGATTGCCACTGACATTAAAATGTTCTAGTTGTCCTTCAGTCTATCATATTTCTTTTAGAATTGTAAGATCATCTCATTGAAATATTTTGTTAAATTGCACTATATGAAATTTATTTTTAAACAACACCATTTCCTTTACTTTAGTCTCAGTGGTTTTACATAAAGTAAAACTGAGATCTGCTGACCAAGATTGTCTTCCATGCAATGAATCTGCTGCCTGTTTAATACTGATTGATGCCATATAACAAAATACTAATGCAGTATCTGCCAAACATAATATTTTTAAAATCACTTTATCTGATCAATTCAAACAAAAATAATTTGATTATGCAAGATGGACGTTGGTCCATTTTTGATTATGTTAATCACAGAACATTTAAGCTAGGTTTCAGTTAGCTTCTATTTCTCCCAACCTCTCACAATAATACATTAATAACATTGTAAGTCAATTCACTCATTCAAGTAGTTTCAGGCTCTGGGATTTATCCACCATACAGTTAACCACCTCCTACCTTAAATGAATTGTGCTGGCCATCGTAGACAAAACCAAAGCTGTGTCAGAAGGCATCATGAGAGGAGGCACTGGGTGAGGCCTCCTGGTACCTTCTTCATTTAGTCTCTTTGGAATTCCAACTCATTCCACACGAGCTACTTTAGCCGCCACTTCCATTGCTCTGTCTCCCTTACACGAGGTGCTGAAAATGTGACTGCCCAGTGCCAGTAAAGGAAGAAGTGGCATTCTTACACTCAAGTGAGGTGCTGGCAGCAGATATGCTTATAATGCGGCCCTCAGACAGGTACATGAACAAGAAGCAAGTGGAATGATATAGACCACGAGCAGGCTGATGGTATTAGTTAATGTTGATGTGATGGGCAGAGACTTTGTGGGCTGAAGGGCATTTCCTGTGCTGTAAGTGTTCTATGTTCAGACCATCACAAGCATCACAGAGGGGCTGGTAACGTGTCCATGTTAGAGGCTAGCAGATGGGGTTGATCCATAGAACCATAGAACATTACAGCACAGAAACGAGCCTTTTGGCCCTTCTTGGCTGTGCGGAACCATTTTTCTGCCTAGTCCCACTGACCTGCACCTGGCCCTTATCCTTCCATACACCTCTCATCAATGTACCTGTCCAAGTTTTTCTTAAGTGTTAAAAGTGAGCCCGCATTTACCACTTCATCTGGCAGCTCATTCCACACTCCCACCACTCTCTGTGTGAAGAAGCCCCCCCCTCCCCCAAGTTCCTTTTAATCTTTTCTCCCTTCACCCTTAACTCAGGTCCTCTGGGTTTTTTTCTCCCCTAGCCTCAGTGGAAAAAGCCTGCTTGCACTCACTCCATCTATACCCAACATAACTTTATACCTTTTAATGCCACAGTATAGTTGGTCACCCGCCCCTGTCTCTTCCACCATGGGCCCTCCAAACCCCTCAGTAAGAACATGCAAGACATTCACAAACTTTCAGTAACACTCGAGACACCCTAATAAACAGAACTACAGTACTGTCACTGTGGCTCCCTCTCACTCACTCACTCTTCTTTCTGATTATTCCCATTTCTCCTTTCATGATTACCAGAAGTTTTTCCATGGATTCCAGCCTATCTGTGTACAATGAGAGGAAGGGCTGAAAACCCATAGAATTTTTAAATTATTTTTAGTTTATTTAGAGACACAGCTCAGTAACAGATTCTTCCAGCCCAACGAGCTCATGATACCCATTTACACCCATGTGACCAATTAATCTGCTGACCCATGCATCTTTGGAATGAGGGATGAAAGCAGAGCACCCAACTGAAACCCATGCAGTCACGTGGAGAAAGTACCAAGTCCTTACAGGCAGTGGCAGGAATCTTGCTTAAGTTGAAACAGGCTTGGGTGCATCCCTCAGCAAGTTGCCTTTGGGATGTGGCAGACTGCAACTTTTAGTCATGGACTGCGCCCCCTCACTGAAAATGCACCCAGACAATTTGAAGGACATCTTCTGCTAAGCTGGTCATCTTCCAATAGTTAATGGTGTTTGTTTCAGTGTGTGGCCCTGGGATCAGCCTGTAAAGCAGTCTTGTGTTATGAAACTGTTGAGGATCCACCCCAAATAAACACCTGGATCACTTTCCAGATCTTCCTATCAATTGCACATTGTAGATGGAGTTGGTTTTTAATGTAACAAGTACTTTGACCTCAGAGAATAGAGCTGAGACCACATACCTGTTCCTATTAATCTAAAAATCACTTAACCCACGTAGGCTTTTTTATGGTAATCTTTAAATGATGAGGTAATCATTTGCCTCATTCCTTCTCTGTGTTCCCTGATGTAATGTGATTACTTTTTAAAAGCAGATGGAACGTTATTTTTCCAACTTCTTAGAAATAAGAACAATTTGATATAATGAAGGATATTAAATGTGTTTATCATGTTATAGTATCTTGAGGAGAGATTGCACTTAACATGAATAATCACTGTTAAGTGGAAAACAAAATGGATTTTCAGATGACAGTTAATCTTTTTTTCTTTCAAGACTAGTTACTTGGAAATGAAATGCCTATTTGACTTTCACTTGCAGCTTAACCAGAAATTTACCAGATGTGCTCACCTACCTCCTCTCTAGGGACCTCATTAACTTACTCTTCGTAGTTTTTGATAAGAAGGTTGTGTATTTCAATAAAGAAAAAAAAATGATTAAAAGAGCCCTTTGGTTGTTTCTACTGATCCAAGTAAATAGCAAAGGAAAATCAATGTTTAATAGATCATACGCAGGTTAGCTTCGAGGCTAGAAATGCATAATACTTATTTCAAAGCTGAGACGTGCAATAGTACATTTAACGAAGAAGAACAGTGAAAAGAATCTCAAATAGTTTTGATTCTACTGAGAGAGATCTTGGGGGAAATGATACATAAATCTTTCAAAGTAGTTTTTATCTTGTAAAATCATCATGCAGTTCTATAACATGAGATTGCCAAGAGACTATCTGGGCTATTGGCTCACTTCAAAGTAAACTTGGAACTGGAGGTTCTTGGCTGCAACATTTTGTTAACAATATTCATAGTGGACATTAGATCCATTCTTAATAGTTTAACTTAATTCCTTGTCAGGGCGGTTCATTAAGGTTTCCAAATAATGCATTTACCTAGCACTTTTACCTCAGTAAAACATACCGAAGTGCTTTACAGCAGCATTATCTAAGAAAATATGACATCATCATTTAAGACAAATTGATTCATGAGGTGGTGTTAAAGGGCATCTTAAAAGAAGAAAGAGCATGTGAAAGGCTGATGAATTTTGAAAGGGAATTCCAGAGTTTAGGGCTTAGACAGCTGAAGGAAAATACTTCATCAATGGAGCAATTAAAATCAATCAAGTCGAAGAATTGGAGAAACACTTAGATTTTGGAAGGATGGAAGAATGATGTGCAAAGATAAGAGGGGAGAAATTATATGAACGCTGTATTGAGATTTTAATGTTGAAAGGTGCGAGATCAAGAACCAATGTAGGAAAGTGAGCACTGGAGAAATTTGACTGTGTGATTTATGATATAAACTGTAGTTTTGGAGGAGTGCACATTTATAGAGGGTGGATTAGGGAAGTTCAACCTTGAGCATGCTGGGGTACAGTAAGAAGTAGCAAATGACAGCAAGAGATTCTCATAAAGATAAGGAGACGTGAAGGTAGACAGCTGTCTGAATGATGGGGGATATCAGAGGCAAGTTCTTCACACAGAGATAAACACAGGAACCCAAAATGCTTGTGTACTTAATTTCTCTTTGGTGAAGCATTCACATATGATCGGGTGGCGTAATAACGTATGCCATTCATGTACTTTTACATATAACCCATAATGAATTAAAATTAACAAAAAAAGCTTAATCAAGCAATATATTTACAGTATTACTCAAATATTATTGGAATATTAAATACACTACACTCCTGCCTGTTTAGCTATAAACTCCAACTCAATATAGGCATCTCAGCTTGTCAGGAAAGACATTATCCCACAAGAATAAGAAATCCTCCTCTGCTATTAAATCTTCAGGCCTGAATATGGGACAATTTAAAATTTACTACACTGTAGATGTCTATATAGTAGTTGTATTATATAGTATACTGTGTGTGTGTGTGTGTGTGTATATATATAAAATGACTAGAGAGCAATATGTTACATATGTGAGTTGAAATGCATTCTATATTGAGGTGGAGTTTACAGCTAAACAGGCAGGAGAGGCTTGTGACTGTAGAGCCTCCTCGTGGTGGTTGTAGTAGTTGACCCTGGGATTGCAGGAAATGGCTCTAACAGGTCTGGACACCTTTCTTCTGGATATGTTGACAGCCCAAACAATGCATGGCAAGCTTCACTGAATGATGTGGATCATAAGGAGTACAGGGTCTGACATCGCCGTTTCCTTTACGTTTTGGAAAGGCACCTCACACTCCTTTGGCCTCCATTGCTATTTCTTCCCAATCTGTAGTAATGAGTTCAAGGGGTGGAGCACAGTAGCCAAGTTTGGCAGGAACTTGTTATTGTTATTGAGAAATCCTAAAAAGGACCGAAACTGTGACACATCCTTTGGCCTTGGGGCATTCTCCATCATATGAATTTTTCAACACACTTGTGTAATCCTCGTGCTTCACTGGTGTGACCACCATGTGACGCTTGTTTTAAATAATTCACACTTGTTGCATCATGCTTTCAGGTGATAATCTTCCAATAATTTTTACTCTGTTTTGAGATTATGGTATCCTCACCAGTAACAATGATGTTATTCAGGTAACACAGAGTGCTTGGGAAGCCATGCAGTACCCGGTCCAGAACTTTCTGCCAGAGTGCAGGTGCAGATGCTACACCAAAAGTAAGCCAATGATAGTGATAAAGCCCTGCGTCCCTTTGTGAGTGTTTAGGGTGAGAAACATTTTAGACTCTTCTTCCACCTCCATCTGTAGGTAGGCCTCAGCTAAGTCCACTTTGCTGAAGTGTTTCCCTCCAGAAAAGTTTACAAAGGTATTCTCTATCCTGGACAGAGGGCATCGATCTACTTTCAGTACTAAAATCACCACAGATCCTGACAGACCCAATATTCTCAGCTACTGGGGCAATTGGCATTGCTCATGGACTCCACTCAACCTTGAAAGAATTCCTTTAGCCTCCATGTGATCTAGCTCACTGGCTACTTATCATGGATGGCATAAGGAACTGGATAGGCTTTGTAAAATCTGGTACAGCATGTTCATTCAACACCTTGATTTGGTTGAGTTTTCCAATGCCATCCTTGAATACTGCTGTGGCATCATCCAGTACCTTTTTTAGTTCACTTTTAGTTAGCTCTGTTGCAGGGGATGTGGCATGCAAGTGGTGGATGGATCTCCAATCAAGTTGTATTGTCTCAGCCAGTCACGTCCCTGCAATGCTGACCTTCCTGTTTTTACCACATGCAGGTCACATGTGGCTTGTTGGGGCTGCTGTATTTCACTGCTATGAATGTCATTCCCATAGAAGTTATCTTTTCTGCAGTATAAGTTCTCAGTTGGATATATGCATGCTTCAGTTCAGTATCTTCAAAATGCCATTCAAACTCATTTTGTGGAATGACTGAAACAACTGAACCAGTGTCCAATTCCATTTTAAATAATTTGCTGTTAACTTCTGGTGTAAGCCATATTGTTTGTTTCTTGTTAGTTTTCACATTGTAAATCTCAAGGCTACTCAGACCTGCATCATTGTCGGCATTTTCATCACAGTTTACAGATTAGGTTTCTTTTTGAAACTTGACTTTTTAGATTTTCTCTCATTCCTGTGTAAGCTATTTCTGTAGGCCCAACATGCTCTTTGTGTGTGTCTTACTTTGTTGAATTTTCTGCAAGTTTTGCCTTTAAATCTGCACTGGTCTGGTGTATGTGAGCCCCTGCCATAATGATAACACAATGTGTTTGGCCAGGCAGGATTCTGTTCAGACATTGCAATTTTCTTTAATTCCTGACTGCAACTCAATCGCGTCCCTGGCTGCTGCTTCCATTGACACGGTGATTTCAACTGCTCTGTTAAATGTGAGTTGTGCTTCAATCAGGGGCTGTTTTTGAATGGTTTCTTGTAAGCGTCTACAAACTAAATAATCTCTCGGTTCATCATTAATCCCATCACTGGACTGACAATGCTCAGATAGTCTCTTCAGTTCAGCCACATAAACACCCCTTCCGTTTGATTCCACTTATGAAACTTAAAGTGTTCTGCAACAATGGTTTCGTTTCTAAATGTTCCTGCATTATATTCTGTTATGCAACTGAATGCGTCTATCTTTCCAATGTAGCCAGTCACTTCTGCTTATTTATGTACTTATTCATTTGTTTGTTTGTTTATTTGTTATTATCACCCAGTATTCACTGTTTATGAACATGTTCATTTTTGGCCTTATTTTTTAACTCAGACATCACTTTCTCCTTCCAAAGAAAATATGCTGCACTTCCGCAGGTAGATAGTCATAGAAACATAGAAACACAGAAAACCTACAGCACAATATAAGCCCTTCGGCCCACAAAGTTCTGCCGAATATGTCCCTACCTTAGAAATTACTAGGGTTACCCATAGCCCTCTATTTTTCTAAGTTCCATGTACCTATCCAAAAGTCTCTTAGAAGACCCTATTGTATCCACCTCCACCACCGCTGCCGGCAGCCCATTCCACGCACTCACCACTCTCTGCGTAAAAAAACTTACCCCTGATATCTCCTCTGTACCTACTCCCAAGCACCTTAAACCTGTGCCCTCTCGTGCGAGCCATTTCAGCCCTGGGAAAAAGCTTCTGACTATCCACACAATCAATGCCTCTCCTCATCTTATACACCTCTAGGTTCATTTTAAAACTTACTTATTACCGCTGCTCTGTTTTGTAACTCCAGAAACTAATCAAAAGAAAAACATGGGAGCCCAGAATTCTTGTGCACTTAGTTTTCCTTGAGTCAGGTACTTACATATGACGTGGAGGTGTAATGACATATGCCATTCACGTTTTTTTTACATATAACCCATAATTAATTATATTAACAAATAAAGAATGCTTAATCAAACAATATATTTGCAATGTTACTCAAATATTACTGAAATATTAAATGCACTTCAGTTCTGTGCTGTTCTACATTCAATGTTCTAGTATGGTCCATTGGCCCACAGTGTTTTACCAATCTTTTAACCTACTCCATAATCAATCTAACCCTCCCTCATACATAGCCCACAGCCCTACATTTTTCTTTCATCCATGTGCCTATCTAAGAGTCTCTTAGATGCCCCTGATGTATCAACCTCTACTGCCACTTTTGGCAGTGCATTCTAGGCGGTTACCAGTCTCTGTGTAAAAAAAAACTATTTATGACATCCCCCTATATTTTCCTCCAATCACCTTCAAAGTAAATAAGTCCATTCATATTACTGGTGCTGCCTGGGAAAAGGAGCTGGCTATCAGCTCTACCTATGCCTTTTATCATTTTATACACCTTTATCAACTCACCTCCCATTATCCTTTGCTCCAAAGAGAAAGATCCTCACTGGCTCAACATTTCCTCCATCCTCTGACCTATAATGTCTGTTCCCATTCCCCTGCCAGCCTAGTCTAAACCATCTCTGTTGAAGAATAAGGGATAGACCATTTAGAACGGAGTTGAGGAAAAACTTTTTCACATGGAGGGTTGTGGTTCTGTGGAATGCTCTGCCTCAGAAGGCAGTGGAGGCCAATTCTCTGGATTCTTTCAAGAAAGAGTTAGATAGAGCTCTTAAAGATAGCGGAGTCAAGGGATATGGGGAGAAGGCAGGAACAGGGTACTGATTTTGGATGATCAGCCATGATCACAGTGAATGACAGTGCTGGCTCAAAGGGCCGAATGGCCTACTCCTGCACCTATTGTCTATTGTCTATCTCAAACAGTTGTAGCAAACATGCTCACAAGGACATTGGGCTCTCTCAAGTTCAGATGTAACTCATTCCTTTTGTACAGGCCATAGCTTCCCCAGAAGAGATCCCAATGATCCACAAATGTGAAATCCTGTCCATTTCTTCAGCCACACATTCATCTGCCATATCATCCGATTCTAACCCTCAATGGCACATGGCACAGACAGAAATCCAGGGAGTACTGTCCTTGAAGTCCTACTTTTTAGTTTCCTTCGTAGGTGTGGTAACTTAGTGAAGCAACATGGTAATGTAAAGGTTATTTTAGGGCCAGGTTTAAGAATGGAGTTCAGTACCCACTATCAGTAAGGAGTTTATACTTTCTCCCCATGGCTGAATGGGTTTCCTCCCATATTCTGAAGGTGTACTGGTTAGGGTTAGTAAATTGTGGGCATGTTAAGTTGGTGCTGGAATCATGACACCACTTGCGGTCTGCTCCCAGCACATGCTCAAAACAAACAATGCATTTCAGCCTATGTTTCAATAGTTCAATGTACATGTGACAAATAAAGATAATCTTAACCTCTGCATTCATTCTTCAGGAGCTCATCCATTTTCCATGATGTTACGCAACTTCTTGCTGCTCACACTCTTCCTTAAGTATACCATGGACTTGTTCTGAGATGGCCCTCTCCCACATATTTTTGGAGGAGACATACCATCTTGGAGATTCTTTCATGTCCACAGAATCTCCTGTCTGTTCTCCTAACTAATGAATCCCCAATCACCAACGCTCTCCTCTTCTCCCCATTTCCTATTTAAGCCGCAGAGCCATACTCAGTGCCAAATACCTCATTGCTGCAGATTCCTCTGGTAGCTCATTCCCCTCAACAGTATCCAAAGCAGTATCCCAAAGTAGTTTGGGGAAGCACTCTGTCAAGCACGTTTGCTCCATGACAAGCAGGATCACCCTGTGGCCAACTATTTGAAGTCAAATTCCCATCCCCATTCTGACACGATGTCCTCTACTACAAAGACGAGGCCGCATTCAGGTTGGAGGAGCAGCTACTCTTATTCCTTTGGATAGCCTCCAACGTAATGGCATGAACAACAACTTTTCTAACTTCAAGTAATCTCTAACTCCTTTTCTCTCTTCTTCCAATCCCCATTTTGTCTCCCCTCTTCCTTCCTCTCTTCTCTTAACCTGCCTACACCTCACTCTGGTGTCCTTCTTCTTTCTCCTTCTCCATGGTCCACTCAGATTTGTTCTTCTGCAGCCCTTTACCTTTTCCACCTATCACCTTCCAGCTCTCATTACAAGCTTGTTTGTACTCCTTCCCCTCCCAACCCCACCATGTGATTCTGGCTTCTTTCCCCTTTCTTTCCAACTCTGATAATGGTCGTGACCTGAAATGTCACCTCCTTATTCTTTTCCATACATGCTATCTGACCTGCTGAGTCGCTCCAGAGTTTTGTGTGTTTAGTCTGGATTCCGTACATCTGAAGAATCTCTTGCGTTTATCCAAAGCAGTATACTTGTTATTGAGGGGAAAAACCACATGAGAAGTCTGTACTGTCAGCCTGTTCCCTTTCCCTCTCCTGATTGTCTCCCAGCTACCTGCTTCATGCAACTTAGGTGTTTCTGCCTCCCTGAAACTCCTTTCTATAAATCCTTTAGATAGATAGATATATAGATATACTTTATTGATCCCGAGGGAAATTGGGTTTATTCTCCAGAATGGTGTAGAAACATATAAACATAGAAAACCTACAGCACAATACAGGCCATTTGGCCCACAATGCTATGCTGGACAAGTACTTACCCAAAGCCCTCTATTCTTCTAAGCTTCATGTACCTATCTTAAAAGACCCTATCGTATCCGCCTCCACCACCATCACCAGCAGCCCATTCCACACGCTCACCACTCTCTGCATAACAAACTTATCACTGATATCCCCTCTGTACCTTCTTCCATGCACCTTAAATCTGTGCCTTCTCATGTTGGCCATTTCAGCCCAAGGAAAAAGCCTCTGACTATCCACATGATCAATGCCTCTCATCAACTTATACACCTCTATCAGGTCACCTCTCATCCTTCGTCGCTCCAAAGAGAAAAGGCCAAGTTCACTCAATCAATTCTTGTAAGGCATGCTCCCCAATCCAGGCAACATCCTTGTAAATCTCCTCTGCAGCCTTTCTATAGTTTCCACATCATTCCTGTAGTGAGGTGACCAGAACTGAGCACAGTACTCCAAGTGGAGCCTGACCAGGGTCCTACACAGCTCTTGAACTCAATCCCATGGTTGATGAAGACTAATACACATATGCCTTCTTAACCACACAGTCAACCTGCTCAGTAGCTTTGAGTGTCCTGTGGACATGGACCCCAAGATCCCTCTGATCCTCCACACTGCCAAGAGTCTTACCATTAATACTATATCCTGCCATCATATTTGACCTACCAAAATAAACCACCTCACGCATATCTGGGTTGAACTCCATCTGCCACTTCTCAGCCCAGTTTTACATCCTATCAATGTCCCGCTGTAACCTCTGACAGCCCTCCACACTATCCACAACACCCCCAACCTTTGTGCCACCAGCAAATTTACTAACCCCTCCCTCCACTTCCTCATCCAGGTCATTTATGAAAATCATGAAGAGAAGGGGTCCCAGAATAGTTCCCTGAGGCACACCACTGGTTACCAACCTCCATGCAGAATGTGACCCATCTACACACTCCTTGCCTTCTGTGGGCAAGCCAATCCTGGATCCACAAAGCCATGTCCCCTTGCATCGTATGCCTTCTTACTTCCTCAATAAGCCTTGCATGTGGTACCTTATCAAAGGCCTTGCTGAGATCCATATACACTATGTCTACTGCTTTACCTTCATCAATGTGTTTAGTCACATCCTCAAAAAATTCAATCAGGCTCATAAGGTATGACCTGTCTTTGACAAAGCCATGCTGACTATTCCTAATCATATTATGCCTCTCCAAATGTTAATAAATCCTGCCTCTCAAGATCTTCTCCATCAACTTACCAACCACTGAAGTAGGACTCATTAGTCTATAATTTCCTGGGCTATCTCTATTCCCTTTCTTGAATAAGGGAACAACATCTGCAACCCTCCAATCCTCCGGAACCTCTCCCATTGATAATGCAAAGATCATCACCAGAGGCTCAGCAAAGGGCATAGTACTCCAGGTGAGGCCTCACGAGTGCCTTATAAAGGCTCAGCATTGCATCCTTGTTTTTATCGTCTAGTCCTCTCAAAATGACTGCTGACATTGCATTTGCCATTCTTACCACCAACTCAATCCACAAGTTAACCTGTAGGGAATCCAACACCAGGACTCATAAGTCACTTTGCACCTCAGACTTCTGAATTTTCAATCCATTTAGAAAATAGTCTATGCTTTTGATCCTTCTACCAAAGTGTATGACTATTCACTTCCAATCACTATATTCCATCTGCCACTTCTTAACCCATTCTCCTAATCAGTCTAAGTCCTTCTACAGCTTCCCTGCCTCCTTTACCCTACACCTGTCTTCATATCATGTGCAAACCTGGCCACAAAGCCATCAATTTTGTCATCCAAATCATTGACATATAATGTAAAAAGAAGCGATCCTTTTAGTCCCACACTTTGCCTCCTGCCAATCAACCAATACTCTATCAATGCTTGTACCTTTCCTTTAATACCATCTTGTTAAGCAGCATCGTGTGTGGCACCTCTTTCAAGGTCTTCTAAAAATCCAAACATCCACTGATTCTCCTTTGTCTATGCTGCTTATTATTTCCTCGAAGAATCCCAACAGATTTGTCAGGGAATATTTTCTCTTCAGGAAACCATGCTGACTTTGGCCTATTTTATCATGTCCCTCCAAGTACCCTGAGACCTCATCTTTAACAATCAACCACTGGGGTCAGGCTAACTGGCCTGACATTTCCTTCCTTCTGCCTCCCTTACTTCTTGTAGAGTGGAGAGACATTTGCAATATTCCAGTCCTCTGGAACAATTCCAGAATCTAATGATCCTTGAAAGATCACTAGTGATGCCTCCACAATTTCTTCAGCCATCTCTTTCTAAACCCTGGGGTGTAGACCATCTATGTCTTCAAACCTTTTAGCTTCACAAGCACCTTCTTCCTTGTAATAGCAATTGCACTCACTTCTGCCCTTTGACAATCTCAACTTCCAGCATACTGTTAGTGTCTTCCATAGTGAAGACAAGTGCAAAATACTTATTTAGTTTGTTTGCCATTTCCTTTTCTTTCATTACTACATATCTATTATCATTTTCCAGCAGCCCCATATCTACTCTCATCTCTCTTTTGTTCTTCATATATATCTGAAAAAAACTTTTGGTATCCTCTATGATATTATTGGCCAGCTTAACTTTGTATTTCATCTTTTCCTTCCTTATGGCTTTTTTAGTTGCCTTCTGTTTTTTTTTTGAAGCTTCCCAATCCTTTAACTTCCAACTAGATTTTGCTGTATTATATTGCTTTTATGTTGTCTCTGACTTCCCTTGTCAGTCATGGTTGCATTATCCATTAGAATATTTCTTCTTCTTTGAGATGTATCTATCCTGTGCCTTACAATTTGCTTCCAGAAACTCCAGCCTTTGTTGTTCTGCCATCACCCCTGCTAGTGTCCCCTTCCAATCAACTTTGGCCAGCTCCTCTCTCATACATCTGTAATTCCCTTTACTCCACTATAATACTGATATATCTGGCTTTAGCTTTTCCCCCTCAAATTCTATCATACTATCATTACTGTCTCCTAAGGGTTCCTTTATCTTAAGCTCCCTAATCAAATCCAGTTCATTACATAGCACACAATCCAGAATAGCTGATCCCTGAGTGGACTCAGTCACAAGCTGCTCTAAAAAGTCATCTTGAAAGCAAATTCTTTCTCTTGGGATCCACCAGCAATTGATTTTTCCAGTCTATCCCCATGATTATCATAACATTGCACTTTTAACATAACTTTTCTATCTCATGATGTAATTTTCAAACATGAGAAAACCTGCAGATGCTGAAAATCCAAAGCAACACACACAAAATGCTGGAGGAACTAAGCAGGTCAGGCAGCATCTATGGAAAAGAGTAAACAGTAAATGTTTTGGGCTGAGATCCTTCTTCAGGGTCTCAGCCTTAAACGTCCTAAAGTAGGATCTCGTCCAGAAACATCGAATAGTTCACCCTTTTCCAAAGATGCTGCCTGACGTGCTGGATTTCCTCCAGCATTTTGTGTGTGTTGCTTCATGTTGTAATTTGTAGCCCACATTTTGACTACTGTGTGAAGCCTGGTATATAACTCCCATCGGGGTCTTTATAACCGTACAGTTTCTTAATTCTAACAAGGATTCAACATCTTCCGATCATGTGTCATCTATTTCTAAGGATTTGATTTCATTTTTTAGTAACAAAGCTACCTCACCCCCTCTGTCTATCTGTCTGTCCTTTTGATAGAATTTACATCCTTGGATTTTAAGCTCCTAACTATGATCTTCTTTCAGCTATGACATCCTATCAATCTCTAATTGCCCTACAAGATCATTTATATTATTATGTATACTGTGTGCATTCAAATATACGTAACACTTTCAGTCCTGTACTTGTCACCCTTTTTGATTATGTTCCAATGTTATACTGCAACTCATCCCACTGACAGTAATTTTGCCCTGTCATGTGCTTGTCCTTCCAGACAGTCTCACTGCATTCTGCATCTAGTTAGATACCAATTACCCCATCCTCAGCTCTATCACTCTTGGTTCCCAAATCTCTCTCCAACAGCTTTTACAAACATACCCACAAGGATACTGGCCTCCCTTGGGTTTAGGTGTAGCCCATCCCTTTTGTGCAGGACATACCTTCCCTTAGAAGAGATCCCAAAGATCCAGAAATCTGAAACCCTGTCCCCTGCACCACTTTCTCAGCCACTCACTCAGCTGTACCATTATCCTATTCCTGCCCTGATTAACACGTGGTACTTGGAGTGATCCAGAGATTATTACCATAGAGGTCCTACTCTTCCGCCTTTTCTCTAAGTCCCTATACTCACTGTGCAGGACCTCTTGCCCCTTTCTACCTATGTCATTGGTGCCAATATGCACCATGACTTCTGGCTGCTCACACTGCCTCTTGAGAATCTTCTGCGACATCTTCTGAAACATCCTGGACCCTAGCATTGATAACAATTTCCCTTCAACAATCTAAATTTATCTCTCTTACAAATGAAAGAAGTGTAACCGGGTGACCGTTGAATCTTATGCATTATCGTTAAAAGTGTACTAAGGCATCCATCCGGGTAATGCTAGAATAGTTGTCTGTGCCTTTAAGTGGAGACGGTGATGTCATTACACACGCACGGGATAGTGGGGAGACTATTTTTGTTTTCTGCAGAAGAAGCTGGTAGGGCTTTGGGATTAAGTTCGTCCCAGAGATACTGGGCATGGTGAGGAAAGATGAGTGTTAATTGACAATATTGTTTATTCATTTATCGTGAATTTGTTTATGCTTGTTGGTGAATTGAGAATATCGGTAATTTGACATGTTTTACATGTGGATGCTTTAGATTTTCACGAGTGAAGGCATCGGCGCTGGACAGCGTGGCTTGTGCAAAGTTCCTTACTGGCCAAGTAGGTCAGTCTCCCTGTAATTTAACTACCAGGCAATACCTTGTAAAAGTTGTGCCGAAGTGAACCTTTTGTCTAACTTTATTGTATCATGACTGATTGTGAATGTAACAGCGTAACGTGAATGTTTAGTCTCTGTTTGGAAGTTCAGCACGTGTGTAGTAAAAAGTAGTAGACGTCTTAGATGAGATGGATTCATTTACATTTTCGCTGCTATGTATAAGGTACAGGGTTGCTGGGATTCTAATGTTGTTTATATTGTGTTCCTTCAGAATTGCCACTACTGTATTAGTTCTGTGTTAGTTTTGTATTAGTTCTCTATTAGTTTTGTGCGGTTTGCTTTATGTATTTTTATACTGCATATGCAATTTGTCGATACACAAGGGTGTGGATCGAAAGTTAAACTGAGATTGTAACGGCAGGGACTGGTTGTAAATTTGTTCACTTTGTTCTGAGACCCTCTTCCAGCACGAAAACATCTAAAACAGTTAAAGGAATTAAAACCCAAAAAAGTATTTGTTGTCCTGAGTGTGTACTTTTCCCCAGGCTACAAAAGAAACAAGGAAAATAAAATTAAGTTCAAAGTAAATTTATTATTTAACTACATATATCACCATTATACAACCCTGAGATTCATTTCCTTGCAAGCCTATTCAATAAATCCATAGGATAATAACCATAACAAAATCACTGAAAGGCTGCATCAACTTGGCATCAACCAGTGTGCAAAAGACACAAACTGTGCATACAAAAAGAAAGAAATAATGTTGAAAAATATAAGCAAAAATTATTGAGAATATAAGATGAAGAATCCTTGAAGGTGAGTCCATTAGCTGTGGGAAGATTTCAATGATGGAGCAATTGAAATTCAGTGAGGTTTCCCTTTGGTTCTAGAGCCTGATGGTTGAGGCGTAGTAGAACTGTTCCTGAACCAATTGCTGTGAGTCCCAAGGCTCCTATACCGTCTTCCTGATTGCAGCAAGAAGAGAGCACGTCTTGGGAGGTGGGGTCCCTGATAATGGATTCTACTTTCCTCCACAATGGGCCACTACTTTTTGAAGGATTTTCTGTTCAAAGGCATTGGTATTTCCATACCAGGCTGTGATGTAGCCAGTCAATGTACTCTCCACCACACATCTATAGAAAGATGTCTCTCCAAACTCCTAAGGAAGTAGTGGTGCTGCTGTGCTGTTTTTGTAATTGTACTTGCGTACTGTGCCTGGGATAGGTCCTCCAAAACAATAACACCAAAGAATTTTAAGTTGCTGATCCTTTGGCAAGAACTGGTCCATGAACCTCTGGTTTCCTTTTCCTGAAGTCAATAATCATCTCCTTGGTCTTGCTGACGTTAAATGAGAGGTTGTTGTTACGGCGCCGCTCAGCCTGATCCTGTATGCTGATTCATCACCACCTTTAATTCGACCTACAACAGTGGTGTCATCAGCAAACTTGAGTATGGCAGTGGAGCTGAGCTTAGCCACACAGTCGTAAGTGTAAAGCGAGTAGAGCAGGTGCAAGCAGACAGTCTTATGGTGCACCTTTGCTTACGGATATCATGGAGGAGATGTTGTCAATCCAAACTGACTAGGGTCTGCAAATAAGGAAATCGAGGATCCAATTGCACAAGTTTGCCTCACAGTCTGACTGCACACTGCATCTAGCTATATACCAACTGCCCCATCCTAGCTCTATCACTCTGATTCCCACCCCCTGCCAATTTAGCTTAAACACTTCCCAACAGATCTAGCAAACCTTCCCGCAAGGATATTGGTCCCCCTTGGGTTTAGGTGTAACCCACCCTTTCAGTGCCAGTCCAGAAAGATTCAGTGGGTTTAGAGCAATGCGAGCGCCCTCATGGAAACATACACAATCGTGGAGGGGTGAAAAGGATTGATACAGGAGGAAGCTTCTTCTCCTGGCTGTGGAGTTTGGAACTGGTGATCATGTTGCCAACTAAAGGACAGCCCATTTTGGACTAAAATGAGGAGTCATTTCCTTACATACACATTTGTAGAAGGTGGTGTGTTTTGGAGTGGGATTTGGAGGTTCATTTATTGATACATTTCTACAAACTTTTGTAGATATTTGAGGAATTACCAGATATTGCAAATGGAGAAGAAAGTGGTGTCCAGGTAAGGATCATTATGGAGCAGACTTGAAGGGCCAAATGGCCTGCTCCTGCCCCAACTTCCTATCTTCTTGTCCTCAGAAAAAAGATGACATAGTCCAGCCATAATATTTTATGTAACTCAAAGCATGTCACATATAACACAACCTTCTACATAATGAGAAGTCTAATCATTCTTGTTTTTTTAAAACTGGGATAATGTAGCCTTCTCCTCAAAACAGAATCCAAGCTGGTATCAATTTAGAAAACCTTCCAACATAAACAATAATTAGCCTTAAATTGATTTCAGGATCCATTTAGCCCACTTCCCCACAGGTAGAGAGTATAAACTGAGTAATATAACAAACTGGGTGCCCATTCCTTGCTCCTAAGACTAATCATGGACGAGAGTGGAGGAGATCAACCGTTATGAAATGCGATAGTTTCCGTGGTTATTTAGGCAAAGAAAGGACTTTTGTGGAATGAAACTGTGCAGGGTTCAATAATGGAGATATTGTCTGCAAGCAGGATCAGCTCCAGCTAATGTTTAGCCATGTGATGTTTAGTACTGCTAAAGGCAACTGTTCATATTTAATATTGTCGTTACTGCGCCTTTGCTAGCTGAGGGAGGGCAATGGATGGGCTTGTGGGGGTTGGTAAATCATTTGAGGTATTCTGTAGTCAAGAAAATTTACAGCATCTGATTTGTATTATGGATCTGCCATCAAACAAACTGCTGCTACCAGCAACAAGTTAATATAAATGCTACTGCCTGTCTGCTTCACTTTACAGTTTACACCAAAGACCGTTGATATTCATCATCTTAATCATGGCATGCATTAATGTGATTCCACTCCAGATATAATTTGATTTTGCGAAAAACAATTATGTATGCCTTTAAAAACACAAAGGATGACTGCCTGCAGTAATTTAGGCAAGATTGCTCACTCTCATCTGTCTCGTTCATGAGTAGCATGGATCCTTTTGTCAAAACCATCAGAAAGAACACAGGAAAGGAGGGAGCAACAGCAATGATGTCTAAATCTTCCTGTATATGGACAGTATCACCATATTCTGCTCAGACAAACGACCCCTCATTTTTTTTTACAGCTGAATAGACTATCCATTGCTCTGATCAGGAAACTTCTACACGGCCTGATAACTGTGCAACACTTTAGTAAAACATTATGAAGTATAAACAAATAGTTCAGCTGTCCAGCAACAAAGGCTATGTGTGCAGGAACACTTCAGTTTCTGCACGACCGTGCACCCACCCAGCTTAGAGGGAACAGTGACTCAGACTGACTCTTGCTGCAGGCTGCCTCGCAACTTTGACCAGTTTGAATTGGTTGCGGGGTTCACAGTCAACTGCACCAAAAGAGAAGCCCTGCTTTCTGGCAAAATGGTCCATCTGATCCTTTGTTTCCATCACTGTCATGTCTGGCTACCTACAGTTGCGGAGAACTGGCCAGGGCACACCGTAAAAGTTGTCTCGAACTGATCGCCAAGGTGAAGCAGAAGTAAGGCATCTGATGGCAGCACTCTCTCTCGATGGTGAGCAGGAAGCTCGGGGGTGGGTATCTCTTGGTGTTGCTGTGTGCAGAGCAGCTGCAGCCCATTCCCCACTTCTAAGTCATTGCAGTTTTCCAAAGTATCTTCTGTTTCAGATGGAGATTCAAGATGCACTCTGAGAGGGATTTTTGTTTGTGGTAGCATCAAGCTGTGTGCAGAGACTGAATATGTATTCACTACGTTCTGCAATTCCACCTGACCCTAGCATTGCAAAGGATAAAGCTGGCCACATTGCTGTGTTATCGTGGGAAAAGTGAATGATAGTGCTGAGGATGAGGTAGCTGGTTCACGAACAGAGGCAATGTGTAGTGAAGAGAGACTGCTGACAGGGCAAAATTGCAGTCAACAGGATGATTTGCAATATAAAAGGCAGACAAAATCAAAAAGAGTGAATACTGAAGATGTTGTATTTGAAAGTGCACAGTTTACGGAATAAGGTAGATGAACTTGTAGCACAGTTGCAGATTGTCAGGTATGATGTCATGGGCATCATTGAATCATGGCTGAAAGAAGATTTAGAAGCTTAATGTCCAAGGACACACGTTGCATCGAAAGGACAGGCAGGGATGTAGAGAGGGCAGCGTTGCTCTGTTGGTAAAAAATGAAGTCAAATCATTAGAAAGAGGTGACATAGCTTCAGAAGGTGTTGAATCTTTCCAGATAGAGCTAATATACTGCAAGGATAAAAAGGTCCAATGGGAGTTATATACAGACCCCCAAACAATATTGAGGATGTGGTATACAAATTACAATGGGAGATAGAAAAAGCATGCCAAAAGGGTAAAATTACAATAGTCATGAGGGATTTCAATATACAGGTAGATTGGGAAAATCAGGTTGGTTCTGGATTCCCAGAAGGGGAATTTGTAGAGTGCCTATGAGATGACTTGTTAGAGCCACCACTGGTTGAACCCACAAGGAGATCAGCTTTGCTAGACTGGGTGTGGTGCAATGAACCAGAATTGATTAGAGAGCTTTAAATTAAAAGAACCCTAAGGGACAAATGATCATAATATGATCAAATTCACCCTGAAATTTGAGAAGGAAAAGCTAAAGACAGATGTAAGAGTATTACAGTGGAGTAAAGGAAATTACACAGGCATGAGTTACAAGCTGGTCAGAATTAATTGGGAAAAGGACACTGGCAGGGATGATGGCAGAGCAGCAATGGTGGGAATTTCTGGAAGCAACTTGGAAGGTGTAGGATATATACATCCCAAAGAGAAAGAAGTATCCTAAAGGAAAGATGACACAACCATGGCTAACAAGTGTAGTCAAAACCAGCATAAAAGCCAAAGGGAGGACATATAATGGAACAAAAATTAGCAATAAGTTAAAGGATTGTTAAGCTTTTAAAAACTAACAGAATTCAAATAAAATAAGTCAGTAAGAAGGTAAAGAAGGAATATGAAAGTAAGTTAGCTAATAATATTAAAGATGATACCAAAAGATTCTTCAGATACATAATGTGTAAAAGAGAGGCAAGAGTGAATATTGGACCACTGGAAACAATGCTGGAGAGGCAGTAATGGGGGACAAGGAAATAGCAAATGAACAGAATAAGTATTTTGCATCGGTTTTCACTGTGGAAGACGCTAACAGTATGGTCTAAGTTCTAGGTGTCTGGGATCATGAAGAGTGTGAAGTTACCATAACTAGAGAGAAGGTTCTTGGGAAACTGAAAGTCTGAAGGTAGGTAAGTCACCTGCACCAAATGATGTACATCCCAGTGTTCTGAAAGAGGTGGCTGAAGAGATTGTGGAGACATTAGTAATGATCTTTCAAGAATCACTAGTTTCTGGAATGGTTGCGGAAGAGTGGAAAATTGCAAATGTCACTCCACTCTCACAAAGGGAGAGGGGCAGTAGAAAGGAAGCTATGGGCCATTTAGTCTGACGTCAGTGGTTGGGAAGATGTTAGAGTCGATTGTCAAGGTTGAGGTCTCAGGGTACTTAGAGTCACATGATATAAGAGGCCGTAGTCAGCATGGTTGCATCAAAGAAAAATCTTGCCTGCCAAATCTGTTGGAATTCTTTGAAGAAACAACAAGCAGGATAGACAAAGGAGAATCAGTTGATGTTGTGCTTGGATTTTCAGAAGGCCTTTGCCAAGGTGCCACATATGAGGCTGCTTAACAAGCTACAAGCCCATGGTATTACAGGAAAAATTCTAGCCTGGATAAAACAGTGGTTGATTGGCAGGTGCAAAGGGTGGGAATAAAGAGAGCCTTTCTGGTTGGCTGCCGGTGTCTAAAGGTGTTCCACAGAGGTCTGTGTTGGAACTGATTCTTTTTACATTAATGTCAATGATTTGAATGATGGAATTGATGGCTTTGTTGCGAAGCTTGCAGACAATATAAAGATAGGTGGAGGGGCAGGTAGTTTTGAGGAAGTAGAGAGGCTACAGAAGGACTTAGACAAATTAGGAGAATAGGCAAAGAAATGACAGATGGAATACAGTGTCAGGAAGTGTATGGTAGAAGAAATAAAAAGGTTGACTATTTTCAAAATGGAGGCACAATGGGTCCTGGGAGTCCTGGTGCAGGATACCCTAAAGGTTAATTTGCAGGTTGAGACTGTGGTGAGGAAGGCAAATGCAATGTTATCATTCATTTCAAGTGGATGAGAATGTAAAAGCAAGGATGTACTGTTGAAATTTATAAAAATACTGGTGAGACCTCACTTGGAGTACCGTGAGAAATTTTGGGCCTCGTTTCTGAGAAAGGATGTGCTGAAACTGGAGAGTGTTCAAAGGAGATTCACAAAAATGATTCCAGGATTGAACGACTTGTCATATGAAAAGCACTTGATGGCTCTAGTCCTGTTTTCATTAGAATTCAGAAGAATGAGAGGTGACCTCATTGAAACATATTGAATGGTGAATGGCCTTGATAGAGTGGATGTGGAGAGGATGCTTCCCATGGTAGGAGAGTCTAAGACCAGAAGACACATCTCAGAAGAGAGGGGCATCCCTTTAGAACAGAGTTGAGGAGGAATTCCTTTGAGCAGACAGTGGTGATTCTATAGAATTCTTCGCTACAAGCAGCTGTGGGGCCAAGTCTTTATGTATATTTAAAGCGGAGGCTAATAGATTCTTAATTGGCCGGGGCATGAAGAGATAGGGGAAGAAGGCAGGAGATTAGGGCTGAGAGGAAAATTGGACCAACCATGATGAATTGGGGGAGCAGACTTGATGGGCCAAATGAGCTAATTCTGCTCCAATATCTTATGGTCTTTTGGTCCTATGTTCCAATTAGTTTACCTTTTACCACATGTCCATCAGATTCCTAAGGCATGACTGGAATCTCAACCTCATCATGTGCTGCTCTTGACGTGGCTGTGGTATGAATGAGAAGGTCAGAAAAAGGATTCACTGATCTTTGCTGGTGTTCATGACTGGGGGCTTATAACACAGGACTCAGTGCTTAATGGGCTGGCACATACCAAGCTTCAGGAGTACTTGCTGAGGGATGCTGTAAAACACAATTCAGGCACTACAGAGTCTCTGTGGGGAATGACCAAAGTATAGCACCCTGTCTCCAGTGGACCTAGAGGTACTAGCCCTGTGTAATAACATCTCCAAGTTTCACTGAGGAATGTTTGTGGATGATGCATTGCCTATCATTATTGAATATAAGGATTTTCTTAATACGAATGAAAGTAATAACATTAATTTGTGTAACTACATATTTTGAATAAATTAAATTTTGGGGGATAAATAAATTATAAACTAGTATTGGCTTTAAAGATAGCTTTCTACAGATAGGTTCTTATTGAAATGGCAGTTTTTCATTTGCTTCATAGACATTGATCAACTCCTTATGTCCATCATCAGATGACCCTGAACTGAACAGTTTGCAGGGTCGTTTTGAAAAACAATAAAAATCAGCACATTGATATGCTTGGTGTTTCATTATGGCTAGAGCAAGTAAGGTTGGTAGATTGCCTTCTCTAACAGATATCAATGAACCTTATGGGATTCTACAATAACTTACTAGATTCATAGTTACCTGTAATGATACCAACTTTTTTTCTGAACTATTTAATCAAATGAACTTACCTTGGTAGGATTTGATCATAGTTTTCCTCGTCAATAGTCTAACCCACTCAATGCTAATCGAGTAATTAAATGACTTTGCCACCACACTCAAGGAGAGTCCTGGTTTCCATAAGAAAACAATTTTCCTTCTGCATCCTATTTTTATTACAAAGTATTTAAAGTTAACTGAATTTCATAATGGGTCGCATTCCCTCAGATAAATTTTGGTATCTTCTCATAAATATATCCCCTTTACAACAGAGAATAACTAAAAATGGACACTCATTAATTGGAATGAAATATTATTGCCAGTTATCTATCGCACATTCCAGTCCATCTGTTGCTCACTAATTGTGGAGTACTTCTTCCCTAGAGCCTCCATGCATGGGGAAAAACACAGAAGAAATTCAAACATCTAAAGCAATAATTCCATTGGGGATCGCAGAAAATGGATTCAACTGTGTATTGATAGAAGTTTTCACCAACTTTGACTGCAAAATGAATGCAGCACCTTTTACCTGTAAGCAGTAAAATATCTTGCAGTGTGGTAACTAATCATTTTCTTTGCAGCATGAAGACCCAGGTTTTGATTGATGCTATTTAGTTCTAAATATTTTCACTATCTGTTATCACACTTATGTCATTTTTATTTGGCTTGTAATGAAGGAGGGAAGAAAAGTTTGAATGAGGCTGTTGAGTGATGAAGGTTATGAAGCAAAAATGATCTTGGCTACAGTTATTGAATTTGACATGTCTGGAGTTAATTTAGAATACCTCTGCACTAATGCAAAAACGATCCTGCTTAAATTGGCTCCCTGTCTCTTATTTATCAACCATGACATTGTACACGGAGATAAAGATGAACTCCAAACATGAAAATACTTAATGTTTCATAAGTGCATTGCTCTAAATTCAAAATAACACTTGTGGTATAACATTGAAACATCTTATTTCCCACCCCTGACCTCATCAATGTTAAACATTATTCAGTTATAGAATGACAGAGATGAGAGAATTATTGCCTGACATGTATTTTAGATGTTATTGATTTTCCTTTGACTGCGTCTATGCCTGCAATGGTTCAGCAAATTTATATAGTGGATAGCTCAGCCATTTATTCCAGCTAAATATCAAATTCAATCTCTGCTTTTTACTGCATTAGCAGAACTGTTGCAAATAACCTCAGTGTCTCTGGCCTATGGGGGGATGGGGAGAAACATTTTCATCCAGGATTTCAATTTCTGGTCACTGTCACACGTTCAGAAATTTCATGTGTACAGATTGTATGGTCTTCAGGCAGGAATTATAATTAAAACTAATGGTGCATTGGCTAATTGGGCTATCCACAGGTAATACATAAATAAATTACATTTACAGACCAACAGCATAAAGATAGTTGTGACCTGCTGTGAATTTCCAGTAACTGCAAATATAATGTTAGGTTTATTTTGCAATATGTGTCAGTTACTCTATTGCTAAAATAATCTGCTGACAGACATACTGGCAGGATTAGGTGCTCAGTGTTGTTTTAGAAATTTAGACAAATCTTGATGAAGGGTCTCATCCTGAAACATTGACTGTTAATTCCTTTCCATAGATGTTGCCTGTTGTTCTGGATTTCCAGCATCTGCAAAATCTCTTGTGTTCACAAGTTACATGATTCTGCTTTAATCTCATTACCACAGCAGAGTCTTAAATTCATTCAAAAGCATTTAAAATGGTCTTTTGCTTGTTTGTTAAGTTATTAATGACAAATCAAGCTCAGAGTTATTTTATTTGTCTCCACAACTTCACTGTTCCAGCTGCTACAACAGTAGATTAGGAGAGACAGATAGAACGAGTAGTTTCACCCTGTGCAATTGCAATTATATCTACAGCATTTATCAAATGGATTGATTTTATAGCATTTTTTATTTCCAATGGGAAACTGATATGTTCCACATCAATCACTGTATGTAACAAGTAGCCCATCAGATATGCCAGGAAAGACTGTTCACCAGCATTATTGCTCAGGTCTAAAATACAGGTACTGCCTTTTAAAAATAGATGCTCACACCTTAGGGAGAAATTATGTGACTGTGTGGGTGGGGTGGGGGGGGGTTGTAGCACTGGGGAAGAGTCAACGTTAAGATGGAGCTAGATATGTAATCGCTTCATCTCCAAATATTCAGAAGAAATATAAAAATGATTGTGAGTGAAATGAATCATATAAATGGCAAAATGCCACAGATGTTTTAAATTTGAAATATTTGAAGCACTCGATAGGTCAGGCAGTATCTGTGGAGAGAAAAATTGAGTTACTATTTCAGGAACTTGACAAGGAATATTCAAAGAGAATAGGAGTGACGGTTTAAAGAACCCCAGGGGAGATGAGACGATGGGAGAGGGAAGGAAGCATCAATGACTGGGAGGAAGGCTGGACTAAAATAATTGATAAAGAGAAAATTGACGGAAGCTAAAAGAAAGCTAGGTAGGAGACAAGAAACAATGCCAAAAACGATTCTTTGAAGGTGAAATTATTCTTGCTTCACTGGGTATTTGCAGTACTTTCTCGCTGCTCACCATATTATCTCAATATCCACACTTACCTCTTTGCAAGAGGCAGTGGGCCCATTACAGCATTGACCTCGATGTCTGTGAACAACAAAAGGTTACACTGGGCCATGCACTTCCAACATCAGTGTCATTTCACAGCAACAAGCCGGCAGCAATGCTTCTGTAGCATCTAAGCACAATGCAGAAGTGCCAGTCTCTCTAACTTCTCGATAATGGTACAGTTAACATGTCGCAGCAAAAGGCTGCACTCAGTGATCTTAATACAAGAAGGCATGCAAGTTTATTTGGATTCGGTGTTACAGAAATCTCTTCATCAATATTTAAGAAGGATTTTCTGCAGAAGCAGCAGTATTATTCAGCTTCACTGAATCATTCTGAAGCAGCTCTACAACACCCATGCACTATTTATCAAATAACAAACCAGTATGAAAACAATGTGCATAAAATACTTAAGCATGGAAGTGTATGCATGTCACTTCGTCCTATCTGGTGTGCTGAAGCATTTCGGGTCTTCTTATGGGCAGCTATAATTTGTCTCCCAACCCCCACTCCCCCCATTCCTTTCCTTGGTTTAATCTAAAACTCTAAGGCATCTGAATTTTGTTCCCGTAAATGAATGGATAGATGAGAAAGGTTTGGTTTGAATGTCTGCAAGCACTGTGTCTTAAGGCTGCAATGTCAGATCTGAATTGGAACCACATGCTACTGGAGCATAGTTAAACCTGCTTTAAATGCTTCTCCATGCACTCATGCCCAAGTTCTAAGATCTTGGAATTTATTTTTTATTATTATTATTGAGAAGCTGAACTGAAGATTCAAGACTGTAATACTATAGCACAGAGCACCATTAAGGTTGGAAGCAATAGAGAAGATAAATCATGTCTTGATTTTAAAAGCTAAAAATGAGGAAGAAAGGAAGTCCCATAGCTGAAAGGTTTCAATTGGATTTTTATCCTTTGGGATTGACACCATTTCCCAGATGTTTGATGAATTCATTTTTGTTGCTGTGCCTCATAAATGGAACCTCTTGTCTATAGACAGATGCTTAATCTCATCATTGTGCTCAAAGTCATCCATAAATTTATTCCTTAAGATCCTATTACACGTGAAGTAACCAAATATATGTTTAAAACAAAATGCACATATTTTACACATCAAAAATATATATCCATATTTCAATTTAAGGATGTTTATACACAGTTATATGTACCCTATCATGCAAAAGGTAATCTAAATTATCCTAAGGCAATAAACACAAAGGCTCTAATAGAGATTTCTTCACTTTAATAAGAACTTTCATTTAAATGATGCAAAAACATCCCAAATGCTTCACAAGAGCATTGTCAAGTAATTCCGATTCATAACAGGGAGAATATGTTAGTGATAACAAACCTGATTCTGATTCAAAGTAGTTCATCAGTTTTAAATTAGACCTGATGCAAATTTTGGTATTCATGGTCTTTAAAGATGTCGACAGCAAAACCCATCAGAGTTTTCAAGAATGACTTGGATACGTGCTTGGGGCAAAGTATTTGCAGAACAAGGGAAAGTAAAGGAGAATGAGACTGACCAGATTATGCTGCTAGGATAAAGCCTTGATTCAATGGGCCAAATGGCCTCTTCTGCACCATAACCATTCTTGAAAAGACCAATCTCAGGTAAGATTAACTGATGTTCTTTAGAGAAAGGAATCTGCCACCTTTACCCTAGTCTGGCCTAGAAATTCAGCTGATTTTTAACTTTCGCATCAGTTCATTCATAATTAGGAATGGACAGTTAGAGCCAAACTTGCCTGTGAAGTTCAGAGGACATAAACAAGTGAAAATTAAATCAAAAATTGATATTGAGCCACATAATGAAATATTAAATGAGAAAAGCAAAAGAACGGCACTTTTGTAAAAAGAATAAAGGCAGGGGCAATTTTCTAATAGGGGGAAAATCAAAAATCAGAGGTGCAAAGGGACTTGGGAGTCCTTGTGTAGGATTCCATAAAGGTTAACTTGCAGGTTGAGTTCGTGGTAAGGAAAGCAAATGCAATGTCAGGATTCATTTCAAGAGGACTAGATGATAAAAGCACAGATAGAATCCTGAGGCTTTATAAGGCATTGATCAGACTGCACTTGGAAAGTTGTCAGCAGCTTTGGGCCCCTTATCTAAGAAAAGATGTGCTGGCATTGGAGCGAGTCCAGAGGAGGTTCACGAGAATGATTCAGAGAATGAAAGAGTTAACATATTGAGGAGTGTTTGGTGGCTCTGGGCTTGTACTCATTGGAGTTTAGAAGAATGAGGGGGAATCTCCTTGAAACCTGTCAAATATTGAAAGGCAGGCCGAGACAGAGTGGATGTAGAGAGGATGTTTCCTTTAGTGGGTGAGTGTAGGATCAGAGGCCACAGCTTCAGAATAGAGGGATGTCCATTTAGAACAGAGGAGGAGGAATTTTTTTAGCCAGTGGGTGATGCACCTGTGGAATTTATTGCCACAGATGGCTGTGGAGATTAAGTCATAGAGTATATTTAAAGCAGAAGTTGACAGGTTCTTAGTTAGGATGTTAAAGATTACAGCGGGGAGGCAGGAGATTGGGTGTGAGAGGGAATGACGGAATGGCAGCGCAGACTGGATGGGCCGAGTGGCCTAATTCTTCACCTGTTTGCTCTGGTCTTAATGGTCTGAAAGGAAAGGATTTGTTTGAAGAAGTATCTTAAAGGAAGAGAGAGAAGCAGAAGAGGGAAGGCTTAGGGAGGGAATTCCAGAGCTGATGCCCTTCACAATTGGACAGACTGCTACAAAGTGTGGGGTAGTTGAATTATAAATCAGAATTGGAAGAACACTGGTATTTTGGAAGCTTATACAGTTGGAGGTGATGGGCGAGATGGAGGGATTGGAAAATGAGAATTTTTAAACTGGGACTTTGCTTCACCTGGTCACTGGAATGATTTGTGAATATCTCTTAATCTTCTATTTTCAGACTATGCTAAATTTTTGGAAAATTGAGGAGCTGTGAGAAATAAGCAGATTTGCCTTACAGAGATTGTAAAATGATGAAATATGGAAGGAGGGAATTTAATTTTGTTTCATTCAGACTAAAACAAAACTGAACACTAAAATTATAAACTGTTCTCCTTCCATCAGGATCACATTAATTCATTTGAGATTAGATATCGTTCTCAGGACAAATCCCTCATACATAAATTTTTGCTGATTCACTGCATCCGTCAGATGAAGTAACTGTAAATATATGCCTTGCCTTTCTGTGCAGCAAAAGATGGAAGATTACAGCAGTTATTTATACCTGCTGGCTCTAATCCTATGACAGCATAGAAGACATGTACATCTGAACCAAAGACAGTAACATAAATACAGCATTTACTCTAGAAATAATATGCAAAATCTCAATTGCCAACTTGCAAGATTCTCAAATAATATCCGAGTGAGGCTCCATTTAACCTATCTAAATGGATAGTCAATTAGTTATTTAAGAAAGCATTCTAATGAGGTATTTTGAAAGAGATAAGTTGATATGTTTTATAGTAAACAAACCTTCCAAAAATACACGTAATTTCCTTTAGAGATATATTGTGTCACCTTCTGTTATTTCAAAACATAATTTAAATTGAATGCAACATGCACAAAGCACAGCAGGAGCTCAGCAGCTCGGGCAGCATTTATGGAAATGAATAAACAGTCGACATTTTGTGCTGAGACCATTGTGCTGCACTGGAAGGTAAGAAGGAGACGCTAGAATAAAAAGAGAGGGTGAGGGGAAGGTGAGTAGGAAAGGTAAAGGGCTGGAAAGGCAGGAATCCGATAGGAGATGAGAGTGGACCATAGGGAAAAAGGAAGAAGGACGGGCAACAAGGGGAGGTGATAGACAGGTGGGAAGAGGTGAGAGGCTAAAGTGGGGATTAGAAGAAGAGGGGAGAGGAAGGGGATTTTTTTTACCGGAAGGAGAAATCAGTGTCCATGTATCAGACTGGAAGCTATGCAGACGCAATATGAGGTGTTGCTCCTCCATCCTGAGAGTGCCCTCATCGTGGCACAAGATTCAATAATAAGCTTACAATGCTCTGACAATCATTCAGGACTGACTGAAGTGCAAATGGTTTCCAGTCAATGCTTTCTACGGTGTGAAATAGCTACCAGTGTTTGTTCTATTTTGAGTCAGACTTCAAAAAGCCTTCAAGATAACTCCAAGAAACCAGGTGGCCATGCTGAAAATTTCCAAAAAAATCAAATAGTTCTAATTATTGTATTATGCCAGTATTAAATATAATGACGCAAACACCTGACAAAGGGTCTCGGCCTGAAACGTCGACTGTACCTCTTCCTAGAGATGCTGCCTGGCCTGCTGCGTTCACCAGCAACTTTGATGTGTGTTGCTTAAATATAATGAACATCTTTAAAAGTATGTGAGCAGTGAACATCTTGCGGTTTTCTGGGACTGTCAGGAATAATAGCAGGAATCTTAGAGTCTGATACAAGTTAAAGCAGGACGAATATTTCAGCCTAAGGGTATCTAAGGGTGTTGCAGACATCTTAGTAACCTTTTTAAATATAGTGAGCAACACGCACAAATTGCTGGAGTAACTCAGCAAGTCATGCAGCATCTATGGACAGGGAACAAACAGTAGATAGACATTTTAGGCTATGATCCTTCATCAGGATTGGAAGGGAAAGGGGACGAGCCAGAAGCTAGCAAGTAGCAACGTCAACTGTTCATTCCCCTCCATAGTTGCTTCCTGACTTGCTGAGTTCCTCCAGCACTTTGTGTGTGTTTCTCGAAATTCCGGCATCTGCAGAATAACTTTTGTTTTTAAATATAGTCACTGTTTAATGTCGGGAAAGAGTTGGCAATATTGAAGCCCTACAAATATCAAGGTGACAAATGACCAATTATACTCATTTAAATCAAGGGTTTCCAACCCGGGGTTCACGGACCCCTTGCTTAATGGTATTCGTCCATGGCATCAAAAAAAGGTTGGGAAACCCCTGCTTTAAATGGATCTTTCCAACCAACCAGCAAAACAAACAGGATGGCTAATTTTACCCTCATTTGAGAAGTGTCATTACTGACAATATAGCCTCTCCTTGGTACTATTGTGGAACACCAGCTGATAATAATCTCCATTTCTGAGTTCAACCTTGGGCTTCTTTGGGTCAAGGGTGTGATTGCCAGCTGACTAATCTTACGGAAATAGTGGAATGGTTTCTATATCCAAATTTCTACCATTTCCATCCACAAATCCTATTTGTGAATGTGAGAATTTTATTGCAGGGGCGGACCTCCTTCAGCTCATATTTAAATTTGGGTCCTCCGTACATTTTGGCTCCTTCTCTGTAGATTCTTCTGTGTGCAAAATAAATAGTGACTCATTGAACAAAATGGGTGTCAGAGCACTCTCCGTGCTTCAGTAAGATAATACCTCCTTATCGGAGCATACACACACACAAAATGCTGGAGGAACTCAGCAGGTCAGGCAGCATCTATGGAAGTGAATAAACAGTCACCACTTTGGGCCGAGACCGTTCTTCATGACTTGAAAGGAGGAGGGGAGACACCAGAATAAAAAAGTAGGGGGAGGGGAAGGAGAAAACTAGAAGGTGCTAGGAGAATCCAGGTAAGTGGGAAAGGTAAAGGGCTGGGGAGGAAGGAAACATAGGAGAGGAGAGTGGACTATATGAGAAAGGGAAGAAAAAGAGGCACCAGGGGAAGGTGACAGGCAGGTACGAAGAGGTAAGAGGCCAGAATGGGGAATAGAAAAAGAGGATAGGGGAAGGAAGTATTTTTTCCCCGTAGTATCTGCCTTTGCAAACTTTGATTCACAGAAGGATTCTTGAATGACTCATTCCAGCGTACACGCAGAGACATACCCCAGAACAAATACTAAGCCTCACAGGCTTCTCTTAAGCAATGTAATTCTGTTTCTTCACTGATTTATTTCAGGCTACAATAGCCATATCTCTAACATCATTCAGCATCTTATTCAATTCTGCTTTCGCCAGTTTATGATTATGAGAACACTCAGTCCTCTTTTATTGTCATTTAGTAATGCATGCATTAAGAAATGATACAATGTTCCTCCGGTGTTGTATCACAGAAACACAAGACAGACCAAGACTGAAAAACTGACAAAAAACACATAATTATAACATATAGTTACAACAGTGCAAGCAATACCGTAACTTGATGAAGAACAGGCCATGGGCACGGTAAAAAAAATGTTCAAAGTCTCTCGAAAGTCCCATCATCTCACGCAGACGGGAGAAGGAAGAAATGAGGTGATTGAGCACGGATATCAGCTGAGGTATAAAATTAAAACCCAACCCAAATCCAATCCACCCAATAACTAATCTACGTTTGTAAATGCAACCCAAGCTTGCAGATTTGTTTTTTATATAACTGACGTGACCCAAACCTGACATGTATCATTAGATCCTCAGGGCTCAGGTCATTTAGATAATGTCCAATTTGGCTCTTTTCTGCTTCTTCAAAAAGTTATGGTCTGAACAATGGCACTGTGCAAGCTGACTTAATTACTTTATAATGTGAATCCATGTCAAATTATTTATAATCAATAGTAATTCAATTGTCATGACATAAAGCAATTCAGTCTCTCAGATCTATTTAGTAATATATCATGATGGCTACTGAGCAACATCCTTGCGTGCATGCCTCATCAACCAGATCTGAAGAGCCATTTCCACGGGCTGATGTTCATGCAGCAAGACACCCTCTTTAACTCAAAGATAAGCAAGACGATATTAAGAATCTGAGAGGAAGCATTTATTATCTAGATTGGATGCATTGATCGATGCTGTACATTCTGCAACAGGTCTCTCACATTCTGGTACTCGCCATACCCTGCAGGAAGTTTGCTCAGCTGGCTGTTTCCAGCATCCACCCACATTTAAGGATATGCAGCAGTAGTGGGGGCCTCACAGTGCAGCTTTCTCTATATTTCAACTGAGTGATGAGGAGAACAAAAAGAATACTGGAGGAAGTGCAGCACTGAGCGAGGATGAGAAAGACAGGGCAATGGATTCCAATTGGAAGGAATGTCTTTAATGTGGAAGTTACCAGCTTTATATTATAAGGCTATTTACCAAAAGAGGGTTGATATCCCATTGAACAGGGAAATCTGAAACCAATTATAAACAGTTCATTCTTTTCCGAATAACCAAATTCCTGACTGAACTGCCACATTACACTCTTTCTTCCTCATACTCTTATCATTCTGTGGCTTGTTCACCTTGTTGCCTTCCTAGTCAAATAAGCTAATGCATCCCAGGAGATTCTCTATGACCTGAGGAACTCTGAGAACAGTGAAGCCGATTCAAATAGCTGCCTCGGATTTGCTGTGCACATCATTCCCTGCAACACCATACAGACTGCTAAGTGATCATTTCCAATGCTCTGCATATCAGTGGGGCAGGTATCTGCAAGGTACAAGCAGCCCCTTCAATTATTTAAGCAATACTTCCCCTCAGGACTTAACATTAGCACTCTGAGCCACCAGCTTACTGGAGGCCTAAGATGATGAGAGGCTTTGATCGTGTGGATAGCCAGAGGCTTCTTCCTGGGGCTGAAAGGGATAACACAAGGGGGATAGTTTTAAGGTGCTTGGAAATAGGTACCGAGAGGATTCAGGGGTAAGTTTTTCCACACAGAGTGGTAGGTGCGTGGAATGCACTGCCGGCGGCAGTGGTGGAAGCAGATACAATAGGGTCTTTTAAGAGCCACTTAGATAGGTACATGGAGCTTAGAAAAATAGAGAGCTGCGCACTAGGGAAATCCTAGGCAGTTTCTAGAGTAGGTTACATGGTCGGCACAACATTGTGGGCTGAAGGGTCTGTAATGTGCTGTAAATTTCTATGTTCTGGACCTGCTCCGATGAATATCCCGAGATGCTGCAATTTCAGGGCTTCCCACTATAATGCTGAGCCTTTGGCAAATATTGGCCATTTTAAGCAAAACCACAGGTGTTTACCTATTTCAATACCAATGAGTTAAAGATTCCCATGCTTCTGCTGTCTAACACAGAACTCTGACTTGTCCTTTCCATTCATTCATTGCTGCAACTCTAAGTTCCTCTACTATTCTAATGTAATGCTGGGGATTAGCTCCTTACATCGGGGACTTGAGTGACATCGATGAGGATTGTAAGATTATGGATCTGTGGCAAAGAGGAAGTTAAGTTAATAAATAGAAGTATTTTGTTTTAATTTAATATTCTTAATTCTTTACATGCACTATATTTTTTATTTAACAAATTCATTTTTAATCATGTTTCATTTTTAATTAATTACTTTAATCTTTTAACTTTCTTTGATTGGCAGAAACATTAAACGGATTGTAAAAAACATTATAAAACATTTGAAAAATGATTTACACCTTTTCCAACCAGCAACATTAGGGGAGTTTTGGTGGCAGATCCATCTAATTCCACTGCGAGGCTAACTGTTCATAATGTCATTCTGCTAGATTCTGAGATGCTTTGGGCCAGTGAAGTTGACAGTCCAGATTCCTGTCAGGTAACTTTAGGAGAAAGGAAACACAGATGGCTATTCCAATGGGGAAGGGGGTCGTCCAGGTCAGTAAGGTCCAGGCCACTGAGATACTGGAGAGGTACAGTCGATAGTGGTCTCTGAAAGAATATCTACATTCAGGTCCATGTAGGAACATCTTTCTGATAAACTAAGAACCTTCGTTGAAAGTTATTTTTTCTAGATTTAAAGGAATCACTTCAAACTACAGCTGAAGGATTTGGCCCTCTTCTTATCTGTCATGACATTGTGTCGTCGTGGCTATCCCTCGAGGTCGAGGATGATGGTCTTCGTTCTGTTGATCTACTTATAGGCTCTCAAGTGGCTTATGAGTCCAATCTTGGCTTTGGAGGTTCTTCCGCATTCAGGACAGGTAGTTCCAGATGGCAGATCGGGATTTGGTTGTTGCTGCTTCTCTTTCCATTTTCTTCTCTTTTCTTCTAATTCTGCACATCTGTTGGCTTCGAAAATTGCTGTTCCTTCTCAGATGATGGCTTGCCAGAGTTTCCTGTCCTTTGCATTGGTTCCCCAATTGTTGATGTCGATGTTACATTTCTTCATGTTGGCTTTTAAGACGTCTTTGAATCTCTTCTGTTGTCTGCCTCTTTTATGTTTGCCTTCTTTAAGCTGGGAGTAGAAGTAATGATAAATCCATTGGCCCACCTACTACTTCAACACATAATTCCTGGATCCCAGAAGCAAGTACAATTGTTTTTTGGATGCAAGAAGCACACGTTGTTTTTATCAATAAGACTGAGGATAGCTACCTTCCTTTCCCTTATCTTCAGCTCCTTGCTTATCCCATCCATTCAATCCCGGGCTTTCATTTGCTGCCGACATAACTTAAGGCACCACAATATAGTTTCTACATTTATAATAATGCTGAACAAAGTCCTAAGTAATATTTTAGATTTTATGTCCATTTGATTAGCATTTTCTTTCAAAATCAAATTACGTACGTTATATTCGATTGGCACTATTTGTGCTTTGCCATTACTCAATTAAACACCTCAGGCACCATCTCAGACACTGAGGAATGAAATAACAGTTGTTTTGTATACAACAGAAAGTTTAACTTCCTTCCTGAATCCCTGTGCTACTTTGCTAAAACTTTCACTTCTACTGCATTGATTGGAACTATTTATACCTTTACCACTTCAAGGCTCTGTTTCTTTCAACATGTCCTTAGTCGTCATTAACTCTTGACAAATTAGAGCTACTTTCATACGTTCCCCCAAAAGCTGCACTCCACAAAATTCCACATCTCAGTGAGTTGCTTTCCAAATTCTCACCTTCCCTTTCAGAGCGTTTTGTGATCTTTTTCCAATTAACTCTAGTGATCGCCTGCTGTTACTTCTCCCACAAATCAACAACTAAAAGAAAGAAATAATGTCCAGTCGTTATTACGTTATTACCTGTGAGAGTTTGCTCTGTTAAAAATTGCCCCTTTTCCTATTTAATTGTGTTTGGATAATCATAGCTGTAGGGTAAAAATATTTAACTGGCTGTAAAGCATTCTATGACATCCCAACATGTGAAAGAAGTTTTACTCAACAATTATCATTTAGCATCATTTTAAAATAGTCTTATTTGGTTACAGAAAAAGGTAATGTAATGCCCTGGTTCACATTATTAATGTTATGCTGTAGGTATTTCATTTAGCAATTATGTAAGAGCTGCCTCTTCTGCTTTCAGCTTGTCTGGGTTATTGTTGAAAATAAGGGATGATGAGGATGTGTGCCATCCGACTAAGATGGTGGAACCGGGCGGATTTTTTTCTGGTGAGGGACACTAAGGTTGGGCTTGGGGCCTTTGATCAGCAGGAGATGAAGAGAGAAGGCGCTGGAGAGAAGAGGTCAAAGGATTCGACCCGGAGCGGGACCGTGATTTGATGAAGCCAGGGGCCAAGATCGATTGAGGATCGATGAATATGGTGAAGCGTTGAGCTTCAACTTGTGCACATTTGACTGTTTAATTAAAATGGGCCCTTTTCTTTTTGTTTTGCTTTAGAAACATAGAAACATAGAAAACCTACAGCACAATACAGACCCTTCGGCCCACAAAGCTGTGCCGAACATGTCCTTACCTTAGAACTATCTAGGCTTACCCATAGCCCTCTATCTTTCTAAGCTCCATGTATCCATACAGGAGTCTCTTAAAAGACCCTATCATTTCGGCCTTCACCACCGCCGCAGGCAGCCCATTCCACGCACTCACCACTCTCTGCGTAAAAAACTTACCCCTGACATCTCCTCTGTACCTACTTCCAAGCACCTTAAAACTATGCCCTCTCGTCCTAGCCATTTCATCCCTGGGAAAAAGCCTCTGACTATCCACACAATCAATGCCCCTCAGTATCTTGTACACCCCTATCAAGTCACCTCTCATCCTCCGTCGCTCCAAGGAGAAAAGGCCGAGTTCACTCAACTATTCTCATAAGGCATGCTCCCCAATCCAGGCAACATCCTTGTAAATCTCCTCTGCACCCTTTCTATGGTTTCCACGTCCCTCCTGTAGTGAGGCGACCAGAACTGAGAACAGTGATCAAATTACTAACCCTTTAGTTAAGTTAAGACTCATAAATATAATTCCTTTAATCGTCTGCAGTGTACTGTCAGTTAATTCATGGCACTAATTTGTAACAGAGTAACAACTTACACAGCATCCGCACAAACCGTGCTTTGGGGTGGGAGGGCCATCTCAATCTCATGAGTTTGGTGGGACCGGAGGATGTCTTCGCTAGACTTACACATCCAAGGAAACCAGTGGATTTCAGTAATGAAAGGCAAGGATTTAGACTGGAACTAGCAAATTTCTCATATTTCCTTGCAATATAGAAGTGGGCCATTTGGCCGTCGAGGCCATGCCTGCCCTCAGCCCAAACACATTTAGCCCATTCTTCCACTTAATTTTCTCTAACCGCTTCATTCTCACATACCCATCAAATTAGAGCACAGAACAGTACAGTGCAGGGACAGGACATTCGGCCCTCAATGTTGTACTGAACCAACAATTAGTAATCAAATGGCCAACTAAGCTGATCTCTTCGGCCTACACAATGTCAACATCCTTCTATATTCCTCACATTCATGTGCCTATCTAAACACCTATTATAATTCCCTAATGTATCCACTTCTACCATCACCTCAGGCAGTGCATTCCAGGCACCCATCACTATGTGTATAAAACTTACCCCTCACATCTCCTTTGAAATTACCTCCCTTACCTTAAACTCATGCCTCAGGCATAATAAAGTCTGTCTACTCTGTCTGTGCCTCTCATAATCTTATAAACCTCTATCAAGTCTCCCCTCAGCCTCCATCACTCCAGAGAGAGAGAGAGAGAGAGAGAGAGAGAAAGAAAACAAATTTGTCCAACATCTTGATATAGCACATGCCCCTTAATTTTCCTGCCACACTCCAAAACCTTCAATAACAAATTAGCTGACCAGCATATCTTTGGGATATGGGAAGAAGCTGGATCACAGAGAGAATGCGTTAACTCCATACAGACAACACCTGAGGTTAGGAACAAACCCAGAGCACTGGAGTTTGCAGCAGCTGCAGGAACTGCTCTGAAACAGTGCTGCCTGCACCCAGTGGAAGATGCAGAAGTGAACAATACATTTCTAAATGTAACTTTATGGAGTATTTATCCAGTAACAAAGTCTGTAAGGTATGCTTTTTGCGAAGAGCGTAAGCTATTAAAAGTCACTTCATTGAAGGTTTTTATTCAGAATCTATACTGGGAGATATATTTGGATACTTTACGCCTCTTTCACAAGCAAGTTTTCCCCAATAGAGAAAAGTCAAAAGAGCTGAAGGTTATTACGTGTCATTAAAGCCTGGCATGACATCCAGGTGGTCCGACATGAGAAACAGCATTCACCTGCTTATTCTGGACAGCTTCACTTTTTCAGCACAATTCATATTCTGCCACAGAGCAACTGAGCTGTTTATGTCTTCTTGCAGAACCTCAGCCCTGACATTTGTTTACTAATTGGCAGTCTTCCAAATTTGAATGTAAACGCAGGAGCAGCAGTCCCTACCCATCACGTAAGTCCTCAGTCACAGGCATTTAATGGCCCTGAAACTTCATCACTGTATTGAAATGAGGTTGGTCTCAGCACAGCATCTATGAGCTGGGTGTGAATTTCATACTGGCCCTCTTCCAGCTGGGTCTTTGCCTGATTGGAAATTCTACCATTCTGCATTTACGCAGAAATTTAAAAATAGCCTGATTACTGAGGTTATACTGTTCTTTGATTGAGCAGTCATACTTAAAGTTTATTAGTCAAAAGAAGCCAATTGTAAATGCCGACAGTAGTTAACAAGTATGTCGAATACCATAAACTGAATAAACAAATAAAGCTTTTGAGTATATTATGTACTATCAACAGTACCACTATTCAATATCTGAATAAGCTTTATGCTTAATTAAAGAAAACATTTTTGATTGGAAAGAATGAATTATATATCATTAGAACATTGCCAAATTCTTTAATATATCCTTTTTTTTCTTTTCTTATTTTTATCCTGGTCCATGGCCTGTGAAATGTATAAGGAAAACATTGTGGAAATAAAGATAATGACAAGAACCACTATAATTCATAAACCGTCTTTTAATACTCTAAGAAAATACTTTACTTGCAATTATTGCATGTTGACTGGTGCACATGTTAGTTTTAAAACTGAAATCTAAAATCTGTAGTTTGCATATCAGAGTCGATTCTATCAGCAGAAGTGGAAAGGAACCAGTAACCAGTTATATCAGAATCAGTGTCCGGTTAATTATCACTGCATATGTAGTGATATGTTCTATTTTGTGGTAGCAGTACAGTACAAGACATAAACAATTACTGTAAGTTATAATAGAGATAAATAAATAATGCAAAAAGAGGGAAAGTGAGGTAGTGTTCATGGGCTCATGGATCATTCAGAAATCTGATGGAAGATTTAACTAATTTGTTACCTTCAATTACTGACCTCTCCTTGTGTTATATTAACATTCAGTTCCCGCAATCTCATCTCAAATATTACATCCTCGCTTCCCAAATCACAAAGAATGGAGGAAAGCAAAGGGTGACAGAAAATATGGCAAAAGGAGCTTTGAGAAAAACCAAACTGAAGACAGAGAGAGATTTTTGAAAAGAAAATCAGCTAGTTACTGAAAAGCAGTAACAAGAAGATAGCAGAAGTATTTAACTTGTTCTCAAACGAAATCATTTATACTAAGGAGAAGAGTAAAAGTGGCAGGCCGACAAATCCAGGGCAAGCATTAAAAAGGGCCACTTTTCAACATAATTGTATAAGGGCTAAGAGAGTTGTAAAAGAGCGCCTGAAGGCTTTGTGTGTCAATGCAAGGAGCATTCGTAATAAGGTGGATGAATTGAAAGTGCAGATTGTTATTAATGATTATGATATAGTTGGGATCACAGAGACATGGCTCCAGGGTGACCAAGGATGGGAGCTCAACGTTCAGGGATATTCAATATTCAGGAGGGATAGACATGAAGGGAGGGGAGGTGGGGTGGCGTTGCTGGTTAAGGAAGAGACTAACGCAATAGAAAGCAAGGACATAAGCTGGGAAGATGTGGAATCGATATGGGTAGAGCTGCGTAACACTAAGGGGCAGAAGACGCTGGTGGGAGTTGTGTACAGGCCACCTAACAGTAGTAGTGAGGTCGGAGATGGTATTAAACAGGAAATTAGAAATGCATGCAATAAAGGAACAGCAGTTATAATGGGTGACTTCAATCTACATGTAGATTGGGTGAACCAAATTGGTAAAGGTGCTGAGGAAGAGGATTTCTTGGAATGTATGCGGGATGGTTTTTTGAACCAACATGTCAAGGAACCAACTAGAGAGCAGGCTATTCTGGACTGGGTTTTGAGCAATGAGGAAGGGTTAATTAGCAATCTTGTCATGAGAGGTCCTTTGGGTAAGAGTGACCATAATATGGTGGAACTCTTCATTAAGATGGAGAGTGACATAGTTAATTCAGAAACAAAGGTTCTGAACTTAAAGAGGGGTAACTTTGAAGGTATGAGATGTGAATTAGCTAAGATAAACTGGCAAATGACACTTAAAGGATTGATGGTGGATATGCAATGGCAAGCATTTAAAGGTTGCATGGATGAACTACAACAATTGTTCATCCCAGTTTGGCAAAAGAATAAATCAAGGAAGGTAGTGCACCCGTAGCTGACAAGAGAAATTAGGGATAGTATCAATTCCAAAGAAGCAGCATACAAATTAGCCAGAGAAAGTGGCTCACCTGAGGACTGGGAGAAATTCAGAGTTCAGCAGAGGAGGACAAAGGGCTTAATTAGGAAGGGGAAAAAGATTATGAGAGAAAACTGGCAGGGAACATAAAAACTGACTGTAAAAGCTTTTATAGGTATGTAAAAAGGAAAAGACTGGTAAAGACAAATGTAGGTCCCCTGCAGACAGAAACAGGTGAATTGATTATGGGGAGCAAGGACATGGCAGACCAATTGAATAATTACTTTGGTTCTGTCTTCACTAAGGAGGACATAAATAATCTTCCAGAAATAGTAGGGGACAGAGGGTCCAGTGAGATGGAGGAACTGAGCGAAATACTTGTTAGTAGGGAAGTGGTGTTAGGTAAATTGAAGGGATTGAAGGCAGATAAATCCCCAGGGCCGGATGGTCTGCATCCTAGAGTGCTTAAGGAAGTAGCCCAAGAAATAGTGGATGCATTAGTGATAATTTTTCAAAACTCGTTAGATTCTGGACTAGTTCCTGAGGATTGGAGGGTGGCTAATGTAACCCCACTTTTTAAAAAAGGAGGGAGAGAGAAACCGGGGAATTATAGACCCGTTAGCCTAACATCGGTGGTGAGGAAAATGCTAGAGTCGGTTATCAAAGATGTGATAACACCACATTTGGAAAGCAGTGAAATCATCGGACAAAGTCAGCATGGATTTGCGAAAGGAAGATCATGTCTGACGAATCTCATAGAATTTTTTGAGGATGTAACTAGTAGAGTGGATAGGGGAGAACCAGTGGATGTGGTATATTTGGATTTTCAAAAGGCTTTTGACAAGGTCCCACACAGGAGATTAGTGTGCAAACTTGAAGCACATGGTATTGGGGGTAAGGTATTGATGTGGATGGAGAATTGGTTAGCAGACAGGAAGCAAAGAGTGGGAATAAACGGGACCTTTTCAGAATGGCAGGCGGTGACTAGTGGGGTACCGCAAGGCTCAGTGCTGGGACCCCAGTTGTTTACAATATATATTAATGACTTGGATGAGGGAATTAAATGCAGCATCTCCAAGTTTGCGGATGACACGAAGCTGGGTGGCAGTGTTAGCTGTGAGGAGGATGCTAAGAGGATGCAGAGTGACTTGGATAGGTTGGGTGAGTGGGCAAATTCATGGCAGATGCAATTTAATGTGGATAAATGTGAAGTTATCCACTTTGGTAGCAAAAATAGGAAAACAGATTATTATCTGAATGGTGGCCGATTAGGAAAAGGGGAGGTGCAACGAGACCTGGGTGTCATTATACACCAGTCATTGAAAGTGGGCATGCAGGTACAGCAGGCGGTGAAAAAGGCGAATGGTATGCTGGCATTTATAGCGAGAGGATTTGAGTACAGGAGCAGGGAGGTACTACTGCAGTTGTACAAGGCCTTGGTGAGACCACACCTGGAGTATTGTGTGCAGTTTTGGTCCCCTAATCTGAGGAAAGACATCCTTGCCATAGAGGGAGTACAAAGAAGGTTCACCAGATTGATTCCTGGGATGGCAGGACTTTCATATGAAGAAAGACTGGATGAACTGGGCTTGTACTCGTTGGAATTTAGAAGATTGAGGGGGGATCTGATTGAAACGTATAAAATCCTAAAGGGATTGGACAGGCTAGATGCAGGAAGATTGTTCCCGATGTTGGGGAAGTCCAGAACAAGGGGTCACAGTTTGAGGATAAAAGGGAAGCCTTTTAGGACCGAGATTAGGAAAAACTTCTTCACTCAGAGAGTGGTGAATCTGTGGAATTCTCTGCCACAGGAAGCAGTTGAGGCCAGTACATTGTCTATATTTAAGAGGGAGTTAGATATGGCCCTTGTGGCTACGGGGATCAGGGGGTATGGAGGGAAGGCTGGGGCGAGGTTCTGAGTTGGATGATCAGCCATGATCATAATAAATGGTGGTGCAGGCTCGAAGGGCCGAATGGCCTGCTCCTGCACCTATTTTCTATGTTTCTATGTTTCTATAAATCAGTAAAAGGTGAATCATTTATAGTAAATTGTGATAGTAGTCTAAACCATTTTATCAAATTTAAAGTATGCTCAATTGAGCAATAATTGCTCTGAGTATGGATTTATGAAATTCCCTCAACATAATAAAAGACACTATATCATTTACGTATTTCATTTATTCATTTAGAGATACAGCGCGGTACACCCCCTTCTGACCCAGTCAGCCTGTGCCGTCCAATTACACACATGACCAATTAGCCTAGTAACCTGTATGTCTTTGGAATGTGGGAGGAAATCACAGCCCCCAGAAAAAACCTATGTAGTCATAGGGAGAACATACAAACTCCTTACACATAGCAGCAGAAATGAAGCTGGGTAGCTGGCACTTTAATCATTTTTCACTGAATGCTATGCTATTTGTAGGTGAAACACCCTGGTTCCCTCGGCTGCTTTAGTCCAGGGAGGACAAACTCCAGCCCCACCAAACGTCGAGATTGAGGTGCAAGCCCACCCCCTACCCCCTGATTGTGTGGATGATATGTAATTCGTTAGCCTGTTACAAATGAGTCCCATGAAATAACGGACAGTACACTACATACAATTAAAATTCTTCATTTGTCTAAAGGGTTAGTAAAGTAAAGAACAAAAAAAAGAAAAAGGTCCATTTTAATGTCCACAAGTTGGAGCTCACAGTTCCCCAGGTCACCGATCCTCAATCGATCTCACCCTGGGCTTTGTCGAATCATGGTCCCACTCCGGGTCGAATCCAACGACCTCTTCTCTCTTCATCCCTCCTGAACCAAAAAAGACCCCAAGCCCATTCTTAGTGTCCCTCACCAGAGAAACCTCCTCTTCAATTCAACCATCCTAATTGGATGGCAGACATTTCTCCTCGTCTCTTATCTTCAACAATAACCCAAACATAAGCAGAAAACAAGCAACTCACACAGTACAGCACAAAATGAAATACCTACAGCATAACAGTAAAAATATGAACCAAGGCATTACATAGGCAAAACTAGACAAGCACATGAGAGATAAAGGAATATAAGTAAAACCACTTTGACCAATAAAGGTAAAGTAAGGCAGATAGAAGATGATGAGCATATTGTCACAAGTGAATCCGGTTGATAGTTAAAAAATTGTGCATATACTGTACAATCATATACCCATTATATTTTTCTGGAGCAATGATCCTGCCTTTATAGTGAAAAGTTGCTGTAGCTAATACTTCCTCAATACTTTTAACTTGTTTTGAGTCAATTTCCTTAACTTGTCATTTGATAACCTTTGCTATGAGTTGTACCATCCACCCCATCTCCAATTCTTTGTAAGATACGGTAATACCAAAAAAGCACTTCGTATATGGAATTTTGAAAGGGATGGGTAATGGAGAGGTCAGAACCTGGTGGAGAGCATAAGTACATGTTGAAAGTCCTTGACTGTGGATGCTCTGGTGTGATAATATTGAGTGTCCTTTCTATTACTCTAGATTTAAGCCAAGACCTTACATTTAATAGTTGTTGGTGTCTGTAAGTATCCTCACTTTAGGAAGCTTACACAATATCAATCTATAATTCAAACATTTATTTACTTAACTACTTAAGACCCTTTTCTGAAGAAGTTTAGCTATCAATAATTACAATTTCAGGAGTTGAGTACCCTCCCTCAACCAAGTTCCAGCTAAAGTAGCAAATTAAGCACAGATTTTTTTTTAATGGAACACATTAAATGGGGTAGTGGAGGTATAATTTGTCCATCAGTGCTGGTCACCCCATCCTTGACTAAGCTGTTCCACCGTGAACATGATCTATTATGAGTCAATATGATGCTTCAGATCAGGTCATGCATTGCACATACCTCTGCCGCACTGCTCAGGTGTGTTTCTGGGGTACTGGGGCTAGCAACCATTGTGCCTGTTCTCTGAGCAGCAGTGAGCCATCTGATTGGCCTATCAGAGTTCTCTTTGGGAACCAGTTAACTTGATCAGCATTTCTGATCTGGCTATTGTTCATGATTGCACTTAATAAACAAAGACATTTATTCAGGAATAATTCTAACAGAGATTGGAATTCAACAAAGGATTTCCAACAACAAGTAAAATTCTTACAAACAAGAAAGCCTTTCTAGTGAATATGCCATCTGTATCAAAAAGGTAGCTCAGGAAAGAGACCCTTTTCAAATCCAGGGTGAGGAGTGGATGCTGTCTTCATCGCAGTAACTCCTCCTCACCCTTTCAACCGTCTGATGTTTATATCCCTTTTTCTGCCAGCCATTTCATGATGGCCTCAACTGCACAAAATATTTACACAACTGCATCGATCAGGTCAGATAACAGGTGCATTAAGGTTAACAAAGAAAATATTGCTTGTTGCATTCACAATTCAAAGATTCAAAGCAGACTTGTTATCAAGATATGTATATACTTTACATTACTCTACATTATTGTTGCCAAACAATTGATACTAAAGCGTACAATCATCACAACGATATTTGATTCTGTGCGTTGCGCTCCCTGGATTACAAATCGATAGTAAATAGTAAAAATTTAAATTATAAATCATAAGTAGAAAATAGAAAAGGGAAAGTAAGGTAGTGCAAAAAAAACTGAGAGGCAGGTTCGGATATTTGGAGAGTACGGCCCAGATCTGGGTCCGAATCCGTTCAGCAGTCTTATCACAGTTGGAAAGAAGCTGTTCCCAAATCTGGCCGTACGAGTCTCCAAGCTCCTGAAAAGTGTGTTGGCTGGGTGGGTCGTGTCCTTGATTATCCTGGCAGCACTGCTCTGACAGCATGCGGTGTAAAGTGAGTCCAAGGACGGAAAATTGGTTTGTGTGATGTGCTGCGCCGTGTTCATGATCTTCTGCAGCTTCTTCCAGTCTTGGACAGGACAACTTCCATACTAGGTTGTAATACACCCTAGAAGAATGCTTTCTACGGTGCATCTATAAAAATTAGTGAGGGTTTTGGGGGACAGGCCAAATTTCTTTAGCTTTCTCAGGAGTAAAGGTGCTGGTTGGCCTTCTTGGCAATGGACTTTGCTTTGTTGGACCAAGTGAGGTCATTTGTGATATTGACCCTGAGGAACTTAAAGCTTTTGACCTGTTCCACTTGCGCACCACCAATGTAAATTGAGTCGTGCGGTCCACTACTCCTTCTGAAGTCAACAACCAATTTCCTCGTCTTGCTGATGTTGAGGGATAGGTTATTGTCTTCACACCATGCCACCAGCTTCTTAATTTCCTCTCTGTACTCAAACTCATCATTACCCGAGATACGGCCTACAATTGTTGTGTCATCAGCAAACTTACATATTGAGTTTGATGGAAACTTGGCTACACAATCATGGGTGTACAGTGAGTACAGCAGGGGGCTGAGTACACAGCCTTGTGGGGCACTGGTGCTCAGAGTGATTGTAGAGGAGAGCTTATCCCTATTTTTACAGCCTGGGTCCTGTCTGTGAGGAAGTTGAAGATCCAGCTGCAGATCTGAGTGCTAAGGCCTAGGTTCCGGAGCTTAGGGATCAGTTTATTTGGAATGATGGTATTAAAGGCAGAGCTGTAGACAATGAAAAGGAGCCGTACATATGCGTCCTTATTCTCCAGATGTTCTAAGGAGGAATGTAGGGCCAGAGAGATGGCATCTGCCATTGATCTGTTGCTCCGGTAGGCGAATTGTAAAGCGTCGAGTTTGACCGGTAGGCTGTGGTTGATGTGTGCCATAACCAATCGCTTGAAGCACTTCATAGCAATTGATATCAGAGCTACAGGTCGATAGTCATTCAGGCAGGCCACCTTGCTCTTCTTCGGCACCGGGATTATCGTTGCCTTCTTAAAACACGAGGGGATCTTAGACTGAAGCAAGGAGCGGTTGAAGATGTCAGCAAACACTCCAGCTAGCTCGCTTGCACAGGTCCGGAGAACCTGTCCTGGGATGCCATCTGGGCCCGTTGCCTTCCTTGGATTTATCTTCAGGAAGGCCCTTCTAACATCCTCCTTGGTGACGATGAATTTCGATGCCATCAGGTCTGGTTCATCCAGAGGGAGCGGGACGCTCCTCTTCTGTTCAAATCTTGCATAGAATATGTTAAGTTCGTCAGGAAGAGAAGCTCCACAGTTATTGATATCCCCAGCCTTTTCTTTGTGCCCAGTCTCCTCATTTAGACCCTGCCATAGTCTACTGGCATCCCTCTGGTTAGCCTGGGCTTCCAACTTGGCTCAATATTGCCTCTTGGCACCCCTAATGGCTTTCTGGAGTTCACGCCTGGATTCCTTGTAGCGACTGGTATCCCCAGGCCTAGAAGCCGCAGCTCTAGCCTTTAAAAGGGACTCGACCTCATAATTCATCTAAGGTTTCTGGTTAGGGAATAGCCGGATCATCTTACGAGATACACAGTCCTCCGTGCATTTCCAAATAAAGTCTGTGACAGCTGAGGCATACTCATCGAGGTTAGCTGCCAAGTCCTTGAATACTAACCAGTCCACCGATTCAAAGCAGTCACGGAGGACCTCATCCGTTTCCTCCGTCCAACATGACACTACTTTTGACACTGTGACCTCCCACTTCAGTTTCTGTTTGTAAGCTGGGAGAAGGAGTACGGCCTGATGGTCCGATTTTCTGAAGTGAGGTCATGGGATGGAACGGTAGGCATCCTTGACTGCTGAGTAGCAGTGGTCAAGTATATTCGGGCCTCTAGTGGGGCAGGAGACACGTTGGTATAACTTTGGTAGCGCCTTTCTGAGGTTGGCCTGGTTAAAGTCCCCGGCTGTAATGAGCAAAGCCTCCGGATACCTGGTCTCAAGTTCACTGATGTTGGCATACAGTATGTTCAGAGCACACTCCACGTCCACCTGAGGCGGAATGTAGACTGCTGTCAGTATGACCGAAGTGAATTCCCGTGGCAGATAGTAGGGACGACACTTCACGGACAGGTGTTCCAGGTCCAGGCTGCAGGAGCTTGTCAGTGCCACTGTGTCCGAGCACCATGCAGTGTTGATCAGTAGGCAGACACCACCTCCCCTCGTCTTGCCCAAAGATGCTGTGCGGTCCATCCGATGGATCGAAAATCTCTCAGGTCAGATGGCACAGTTGGGGGTGGCACGGGAGAGCCAGGTTTCGGTGAAACAGAATACATAGCAGTTCTGCATCTCCCTGCAGTAGGTGAGTCTCCCTTTAAGATCATCCACCTTGTCCTCTATGGCTTGCACATTAGCTAGTAGGATGGTGGGCACAGGGACCCTGAAGCCCCTCAGCTTCAATCTGACCAGCAGCTCAGCTCTTTTCCCACGCTTGCTTGGTAAATAGTGCATCTTTCCGGGTTTGCATTGATGCAGTGTGTTGATGGCAGCTCTTTGAGGTTGGTGGTCATGTTGTCGGGCACTCCGGGTCCGGCCGAGTGACCAGGGAGGCTCCGCTGCCACTTCCAGCTGCCGGGGGCCCGGGCTGTCGATTGGGTCGGGCCCCGAAGCTGACATTTAATCCCGGAGGGCCTGGCTGAAACAAGACTGTGAGCTGAGTCACGGTTGCGGAGGCCTTCGCTCCAGCCGAGCCTTGGGCTCGATTTCCGAGATTGGCGGCGGAGGCCTCACTTCCGGCAGCTGTGGATGTCCACCAACGGGGCTTTACGGTGGTCGCTCCAGGGAAGCGTCTGGGGCACCTTAAGGTCTCCAACGTCACTTCTGTGTAGTCGTCTGCTCCGGAAAGGTGCTGGTCGGAATGGGCTGCGTCTCCAAGCACTCCTGCACGGTAGCAGGCCGCAGGTCTCCAGGAACGTGGTGGACCTCGGACCAGGCCGTGCTGGTCGGGTCCAGGTGCGGCCCGGAGTTGAAGAAGCAATTCTGGAGCGGTGATCTCCAGCTGGGTCAGTAGCTTCGCCAGGGTGATATTGATCTTGCTAGATGTAGCAGATTGGAGGTTTAGAAGGGTTTCTCGGGTACAGGATAGTGTAGAGGGCAGTTTGCTCGGGCGAGCACGCGCTGAGTCGCCAGATACCGGCCCATCTTGAAAACAATATATACGATACAGCTCTGAGGTTTGTTCTCCCACAGGCAGCCATGAATCAAGGAAACACCATGAACACATTCAAAGGAAATATCAAACACCCAAGGCGTGAAAAAAGGAACAGAGTGCATAAGTAGCAAAAAGTAAGCAAACAACAGATAGAATATCGACATCAAACCTGGAGTCCAGGAGTATTCAGTCAACAATGGGCTTCCTAAGCCTGAGCAGTGTTGTTTCTCTGGAGGATAGCTGAATAATGTTAGTTAAAAATGAACAATAAGCATTCAGCTGTGCTAAAATCCTGAGCTTAGCAAAATGCTCCTGAACCTGAATTATGAATATCTATCAGGATCAGATTTAATATCAGCGGTATATGTCGTGAAATGTGTTAACATTGCAGCAGCAGTATAATGCAATACATAATAATAGAGGAAAAAACAAAATTACAGTAAGTATATCTATATTAAATAGTTAAATAAGTAGTGCAAAATTAGAAATAAAAAAGCAGCGACATAGTATTCATGGGTTCAATGTCCATTCAGAAATCAAATGGCAGAGGGGAAGAAGCTGTTTCTGATTCATTGAATGTGTGCCTTCTGGCTTCTGTACCTCCTTCCTGATGGTAGCCATGAGGAGAGGGGAGGTCCTGGGTGATGGGGGTCCGCCACTTTATTGAGGCACTGCTCCTTGAAGATGTTCGAGATACCATGGAGGCTAGTGACCATGATGCGGCTGACAAATTTTACTTTGATCCTGTGCAGTAACCCCCACACCCCCAAACCAGATGTTAATGCAGTCAGTTAGAATGCTTTCCATTGTATATCTGTAGAAATTTGCGAGTGTTTTTGGTGACGTACCAGATCTCCTCAAACCCCAAATGGAATATAGCCCCTGCCTTGCCTTCTTTATGGCTGCATCGATATATTGGATCCAGGTTAGATCGTCAGAGATATTGACACCCAGAAGCTTGAAATTGTTCAGTCTTTCCACTTCTGTTCCCTCTGTGAGGATTGGTTCATATTCCAACGCCCTATCCTTCCTGAAGTCCACAATAAGTTCTTTGGTCTTACTGACATTGAGCGCAAAGTTGTTGCTATGACACCACTAAACTAGCTGGTATATCTCACTCCTATATGCCCTCTTATCACCATCTGAGATTCTGTCAACGATGGTTGTATCATCAGCAAATTTATAGATGCCATTTGAGCTATACCTAGCTACTCAGTCATGGGTGTAGAGAGAGTAGAGCAGTGGGCTAAGCACCATTCCTAAGGTGCGCCAGTGTTGATTGTGAGGTGGAGATGTTATTTCCAATCTGCACAGATTGTGGTCTTCTGATCAGGAAGTTGAGGATCCAGTTGCAGAGGGAGGTATAAAGGCCCAGGTTCTGTAGCTTTTTGGTCAGAACTGCAGGAATGATTGTGTTAAACATTGAGCTGTAGTCGATAACCAACATCCTGACATAGGTATTTGTATTGTTCAGGTGATTCAAGGCCACGTGGGGAGCCAATGAGATCGTGTCTGCCATAGACCTATTGTAGTGACAGGCAAGTTGCAATAGGTCCAGGTCTTTGCTGAGGCAAGCGTTGATTTTAGCCATAACCAACCTCTTAAAGCACTTCATCACTGCCGATGTAAGTGCTACTGGACGATTTCTGCTCCTTCACAAAAACGTTGGCTTAAAGCTTGCAGAAATCTCAGAAATATAAACGATGGAAGTAGCTTTGGTGCTATTTTACTCTGCTTTCAAAGTTACAGTGAATTAGGAGAATTCTGTAGAAATTTACCTTCCTCCATTAACATGTCTGGCAATAATTTTATCACCACAGTGGGAGGATATTTTTGTGGTATATGTTCTGCTTTTGATAGTTATGAGATTTTCTTTAAATTTAAACAGTCCTATGTGAGGTTTGTGTCCGATGATAGTTATACATTGAGAATCCATTTCTAAAATCTGACATTGTATACCCTCACCTCCATTTCGTATTTTAGAATTGGTTCTGCTAGCCAAGATATCTTTGAGAAATTAATGCCTGTTGGATAGCAGATCAGAATTTCACATTGGACTGAATTCTATATCGGTGTGAAAAAGTGAGCATTTCAACAAAATTGCACTTGAACAAGGAGCTGAGAAATGTTTCAGGCTTATAGTAGTAAAGGTGCCAGGAAAAATACTTCTGTAAAATGAGTACCTGGAGATATTATGATGTTCTCTGCCAATGATGGAAGTTGGTATTTGAGCAGTGGAGTTCTGTATAACAGAGCTGGCTTTACACAACAACTGACGGTGCCAACAGTACCTTTAAAGGGAAGCAGACTCTGAAAATATTCTGCAGCTTAATTAAACATCCCTGCAGTATTGCTTAATTGAATTAATCTAATATAATTTTGACCACAATCAGGATTTACAGAATGTTTAACCAAAACTGAGGAGAGAATAATGATCTTCAAGGTTAGTAGAATTGTGTGAAAATTAATTACTTCAGTTTTCTCACTGGAATTCCCTTTATTTCAAGCACATGATGGCATAGTAACATGTTATTTCAGTGCTCTGCTCTGCCCCACTCAATTACAATAAGACACTGGTGCTAACATTCATCAGCCTCCTCTGATTCAGAGTTTGACATTTCAGATCATTCCCATTTTTGAGAGTTCAGCTGAAACATTCTCGATAAACAATACTTTAAAATATACTTTATTGTTGCCAAACAATTGATACTAGAATGTACAATCATCACAGCGATATTTGATTCTGCGCTTCCCGCTCCCTGGATTACAAATCGATAGCAAACATTAAAAATTTAAATTATAAATCATAAATAGAAAAATGTAAAGTAAGGTAGTGTAAAAAAACCAAGAGGCAGGTCCGGATATTTGGAGCGTACGGCCCAGATCTGGGTCAGGATCCGTTCAGCAGTCTTATCACAGTTGGAAAGAAGTTGTTCCCAAATCTGGCCGTACGAGTCTTCAAGCTCCTGAAAAGTGTGTTGGCTGGGTGGGTCGTGTCCTTGATTATCCTGGCAGCACTGCTCCAACAGCATGCGGTGTAAAGTGAGTTCACGGACGGAAGATTGGTTTGTATGATGTGCTGCGCCGTGTTCACGATCTTCTGCAGCTTCTTCCAGTCTTGGATAGGACAATTTCCATACCAGGTTGTGATGCACCCTAGAAGAATGCTTTCTACGGTGCATCTGTAAAAATTAGTGAGGGTTTTAGGGGACAGGCCAAATTTCTTTAGTTTTCTCAGGAAGTAAAGGCGCTGGTGGGCCTTCTTGGCAGTGGACTCTGCTTGGTTGGACCAAGTGAAGTCATTTGTGATATTGACCCTGAGGAACTTAAAGCTTTTGACCTGTTCCACTTGCGCACCACCAATGTAAATGGGATCATGCGGTCTGCTACTCCTTCTGAAGTCAACCCTAACCCTAATAGTGCTCATCATTTTTTTTTCAACATCTGGTTGTTATCACATGATTTCTAACCTTCTTTGACCTAAAGTACTACACCATTGTCATATGATTTGGACCAACTAAACAAATAAAGAGATTTATTAATACATACAAATGCTGGAGGAAAATGCAGCAGGTCAGATAGCATCTATGAAAAGGAATGAACAGTTGATGTTTTGGAGTGAGACTCTTCTCTGGGGCTGGAAAGGAAGGGGGGAAGAAGCCAGCATAAGGTGGTGTGGGGAGTGGCAGGAGCAGGAGCTCAAAGGTGATTGGAGGAGCCAAGTAAGGAGAAGGTGGGTAGTTGGAGGAGGGAGAATGAGGTAAGTAGCTGGGAGGTGATTGGTCAAAAAGGTAAATGGCTGAAGAAGAAATCTGATAGGAGAGGAGAGTGTGCTCTGAGAGAAAGGGAAGGAGGAGAGGCAGCGGGGAGATGATAGGCAGGTGAGGAGAAGGGAAGAGGTAAGAGGGGAGCAAGAGTGGGGAATGGAAAAAGAGGGAAGGGGGAGGGGAAAATTACCGGAAGCTCGAGAAATTGATGTTCATGCTAACAGTTAATGGATGTGACATACATAAAACTGTACTGTAGAATTGACATGGTTTTACATTTTTTAAAAAACAATAGTAATTAACAACAGCTGCATCTTCTGCTTGAACATAGGGATACAAAAATAAGAAGTAAAAAGAAAAAGCCAAAAATACTGGAAACACAAAACAGGTCAGCTACATCTATGGAAAGAATTCGTGCTCTGAGTCTGATACCCTTAGTCAGAAGTGGGAGAGAGAAAACAAGTTTGTTTCAAATGCAGAGAGTGTGGAAGTGATAGGAAGAATGCAGGTCACTGATAGGATACTACTGCAACCAAATGGATTAATGTGGCAATTTGAGGTAGATAATGCCTTTTTTTGTCTGTGTTATGTGCTGCTAATAACAGAGTTGTAAGGTGTGTCCAGCAGGTCAAGTTGTACAAATGGAGAGGGAAAACCTGAGCCAAAATCACCGGTGGATAACAGGCATAAATGTCCTATTCTGATGCAGACAGAATGAAAGAGCAAGCTACTCAAGTTTGTGGAATATGATATTAAGTCCAGAAGGCTGCAAAGTACCCTGACTGAAGCTGACATGTTGTTCCTCAAACTTGAATTGGGTGTTGTTAGAACAGAGACCATAGAAATCTGCAGCACATTACAGGCCCTTCGGCCCACAATGTTGTGCCGACCATGTAACCTACCCTAGAAACTGCCTAGAGTTACTTTACCGTATAGCCCTCTATTTTTTCCTAAGCTCCGTGTACCCTGTTGTATCCACCTCCATCACTGTTGCCAGCAGTGCATTCCACGCACTCACCACTCTGTTGTTACAGTATCGAAGCTGGCAGACAAGGAAGTTAAGTGCCGGGCAAATGAAAGTTCAGAGTCAGTCCTAGACACTGAATCCAGTTATACTGTAAAGCGATCCCCCAATGAGTGTTTCAATTCTCCAGAAAAAGGAGGAGACACTCAAAAAAAACAATCATGGCTGATCTCTGACCTCAGTTACATTTTCCTGCTCCTTCTCCATATCAGTCGAATCTTGCATAGAAACATAGAAAAACTACAGAGCAGTACAGACCCTTTGGCCCACAATGCTGTGTCGAAAATGTACTTACTTTAGAAATTACCTAGGGTAACCCATAGCCCTCTATTTTTCTAAGCTCCATGTACCTATCCAGGAGTCTCTTAAAAGACCCTATCGTATCTGCCTCCACCGTCACCGGCAGCCCATTCAGCGCACTCACCACTCCCTACGTAAAAAACTTACCCCTATCATCTCCTCTGTACCTGCTTCCAAGCACCTTAAAACTGTGTCCTCTTGTCCTAGCCATTTCAGCCCTGGGAAAAAGCCTCTGACTATCCACACAATCAATGCCTCTCATCATCTTATACACCTCTATCAGGTCACCTCTCATCCTCTGTTGCTCCAAGGAGAAAAGGCCAAGTTCAGTCAAGCTATTCTCATAAGGCATGCTCCCCAGTCCAGGCAACATCCTTGTAAATCTCCTCTGCACCCTTTCTATGGTTTCCACATCCTTCCTGTAGTGAGGTGACCAGAATTGAGCACAGTACTCCAAGTGGGGTCTGACCAGGGTCCTATATAGCTGCAACATTACCACTGGGCTCTTAAACTCAATCCCACGGTGTTACAAGGGGGTGTTGGGAAGTGGACCCAAATGCAGGACACAGACACTGAAGTAGTATAAACAGGATAGTGTTTATTAAGGATACTAGGGAAGCCAAGGAGCGAGGACAAGATGATGACATCGACATAGATGTAGAATACAACCTGGGCTAGGACTTGAGACTTGGACTTGACTGGGAACTCGGTCATGACTTGGAATTCAGGTCTTGGCAGGGACTCTACCTGAGTTTTGCCTTGGCTCTTGACTAGAGCTTGGACTTGGCTTGACCTGGGACTCGGACTTGGCTTGGCTAGACTGTCCCGTCAGAAACTCTCTCCAAGAAGCTCAGCATCAGAAACTCACACCAAGAAGCTCAGCAACAGAAATTGTGTCCAGGAAAGAGTCCCGGCTCCGTGTCCAAGAAGAGTCACGGCTCTGTGTCCAAGGTTGAGTCCCGGCTCTGTATCCGTGTCCGAGTTTCAAGTCAAGTTAAGTCAAGTCCAAGTCTGAGTTCTAAGTCAAGTCCAAGTTCCAAACCAAGTCAAGTCAAGTCAGAGTTCCAGGTCAAGCCAAGTCCTAGTTCCACGTTAAGCTTAGTCTGAGTTCTAAGTCAAAAGCTAAGTCGAGACTCAGGTACCGAGTCCCCGCCAAAGCCCGAGTTCCGAGTCATGACCCGAGTTCCCAGTCAAGTCCAAGTCCCAAGTCCGAGCCCAGGTTGTATCATACGTCTACGTCCATGTTGTCATCTTGTCCTCACTCCTTGGCTTCCCTGGTACCCTTAATAAACATAGTCCTATTTATACTACTTCAGTGTTTGTGTCCTGCATTTGGGTCCACTCCCCAACACCCCTTTGTAACATACGGTTTATGAAGGCCAATGCATCGTAGGCCTTCTTAACCACAGAGTCAACCTACACAGCACCTTTAAGTGTCCTATGGACTCGGACCCAAAATCCCTCTGATCCTCTACACTGCCAAGAGACTTGCCATTAATACTATATTCTACCATCATATTTGACCTACCAAAATGAACAACCTCACACTTACCTGGGTTGAACTCTATCTGCCACTTCTCAGCTCAGTTTTGCATCCTATCAATGTCCCGCTGTAACCTCTGACAGCCCTCCACACTACCCACAACACCCCCAAACTTTGTGTCATCAGCAAATTTACTAACCCATCCCTCCACTTCCCCTCCAGGTCATTTATAAAAATCACGAAGAAAGGGGGTCCCAGAACAGATCCCTGAGGCACACCACTGGTCAGCGGCTCTCCATGCAGAATATGACCCATCTACAACCACTCTTTGCCTTCTGTGGGCAAGCCAATTCTGGATCCACAAAGCAAGGTTCCCTTGGATTCAATGCCTCCTTACTTTCTCAATAAACCTTGCATGGAGTACCTTATCAAATGCCTCGCCAAAATCCATATTAACTACATCTACTGCTCTACCTTCATCAACGTATTTAGTCACATCCTCAAAAAATTTAATCAGGCTCGTCCAAATGTTCATAAATCCTGCCTCTCAGAATCTTTTCCATCAACTTACCAACCACTGAAGTAAGAATCACTGATCTATAATCTCCTGGGCTATCTCTACTTCCTTTCTTGAATAAGGGAACAACTGCAACCCTCCAATCCTCCGGAACCTCCCCCATCCCCATTGATGATGCAAAGATCATTACCAGAGGCTTAGCAATCTTCTCCCTCACCTCCCACAGTAGCCTGGGGTACATCTCGTTCAGTCCCGGAGACTTATCCATCTTGATGCTTTCCAAAAGCTCCAGCACGTCCTCCTTCTTAATCTCTATATGCTCAAGTTTTTCTATCTGCTGTAAGTCATCCCTGCAATTGCCAAGATCCTATTCTGTAGTGAATACTGAAACAAAGTATTCATTAAGTACTTCAGCTATCTCCTCCTGTTCCATACACACTTTTGCACTTTCACACTTGATTGGTCCTATTCTCTTACGTCTTATCCTCTTGCTCTTCATATACTTATAGAATGCCTTGGGGTTTTTTTTTAATCCTGCTCACCAAGGTCTTCTCATGGCCCCTTCTGGCTCTCGTAATTTCATTCTTAAGCTCCTTCCTGCTAGCCTTATAATCTTCTAGATCTCTATCATTACCTAGTTTTTTGAACCTTTTGTAAGCTTTTATTTTCTTCTTGACTAGATTTACAACAGCCTTTGTACCCACGGTTCCTGTACCCTACCATCCTTTCCCTGTATCACTGGAATGTACCTATGCAGAACACCACGCAAATATCCCCTGAACATTTGCCACATTTCTGCTGCACATTTCTCTGAGAACACCTGTTCCCAATTTATGCTTCTGAGCTCCTGCCTGATAGCTTCATATTTCCCCTTACTCCAATTAAACATTTTCTTAACTTGTCTGTTCCTGTCCCTCTCCTATGCATTGGTAAAGGAGATAGAATTGTGATCATTATCTCTAAAATGCTCTCCCACTGAGAGACCTGAAACCTGACCAGGTTCATTTCCCTATACTAGATCAAATACAGCCTCTCCACTTGCAGGCTTATCTACATATTGTGTCACGAAACCTTCCTGAGCACACCTAACAAACTCCACCCCATCTAAACCCCTTGCTCTAGGGAGATGCCAATCAATTTTGGGAAATTAAAATCTCCCAGCACGACAACTCTGTTATTATTACATCTTTCCAGAATCTGTCTCCCTATTTGCTCCTTGATGTCCCTGTTACTATTGGGTAGTTTATAAAAAACACCCAGTAGAGTTATTGACCCCTTCCTGTTTCTACCTTCCACCCACAGAGACTCAGTAGACTATCCCTCCATGACTTCTGCAGCCGTGACACTATCATTGATCAGCAGTGCCATGCCCCCACCTCTTTTGCCTCCCTCCATGTCCTTTCTGAAACATCTAAAACCTGGCACTCCAAGTAACCATTCCTGCCCCTGACCCAACATCATAGCTCCAAGTACTGATGCACGCTCTAAGCTCATCCGCTTTGTTCACGATGCTTCTTGCATTAAATAGACACATCTCAAACCAACGTTCTGAGCGTATCCCTTCTTTATCACCTGCAGATCCTCCCTCTCGCACTGTGTCCAAACTTTCTCTATACTGTATGTGAGCCAACTGCCCCTTCCTTCGTCTCTTCAGTTCGGTTCTCACTTCCCAGCAATTCCAGTTTAAATTCTCCCCAATAGCCTTAGCAAACCTCCCTGCCAAGATATTGGTCCCTGTCAGATTCAAGTGCAACCCATCCTTCTTGTACAGGTCACGCCTGCTGCAAAAGAGGTCCCAATGATCCAGACATATGAATCCCTGCCCCCTGCTCCAATCCATTAGCCGTGCATTTATCCTCCACCTCATTCTATCCCTGTACTCACTGTCACGTGGCGCAGGCAGTAATCCTGAGATTACTACCTTTGAGGTCCTGCTTCTCAACTTCCTTCCTAACTCTGTTTCCTGGACTCCTTCCTTTTCCTACCAATATGTACCATGACATCTGGCTGTTCACCTTCCCACTTCAGGATATTGTGGACGCGATCAGAAACACCACGGACCCTGGCAATCTTCTAATACCCTAAAATGTATTCATCTGCATCTTGAACATAATTAATGACTGAAGCTTCTTTTGGGTAGAGAATTGCAAAGACTACCCAACCTCATTACCTCCTCATTTCAGTCCTAAATGGTCTACTCCCATTTTGAAAATGTGATCCCCTAGTTCAGAACTCCTTAGCTCAGAGAACGTTTTAACCCTGTGTTTATTTTGTCAAGCCCTCCAAGAATTGTATGCATTTCAATATCCTTATTCTTCCAAACTTTAAAGAAATGAGTTCCAGACAATTCAGTTTCTCCTCACGTGGCAAACCCACCATGTCAGGAACCAATCTGGTGAATCTTTGTTGCACTAGCTCCTTGGCAAGCATATCTCTTTTTTCTTTTTGCATAAAAAGTCTACATTGTCACAGCAGTGGTCTCAGTTAAGCTCGATGATACAGTATGAAGTAAAACATATCTGCACTTGTAGTCAAATATTGCAATAAGGGCCTCGTTAAAAAAATAAACTGCTGGAAGAACTGCTGGTCATGCAGCATCTGTGGAGGTAAACGGTTGGCTGTAGTCTAAGGTTGAGACCCTGCATCAGAACTGAGAGTCCAGAGGGAAAATAGCCTGTAAATGTAAGTGAGAGAAAGGGGTGAGACAGATGTTGGGAGGTGATGGACAAACTCAGATAAAGGAGGAATGATGGGCAGATGGAATCCAGTTGGGGAGGGGGAGGGGGAGGTGAACCAAAGGAAAAGAAACCCAGGTAGACAGGTATGTGGGTGACAGGTGGATAGAACCAGATGGTAGTGAGTGTAGGTAATGGCGGAGAGGACAATGGAAACAAAGGGAGCAAAGTGAACAGAGAGAGAGAGAAACCCCATCGAGGACTGGTGGGAATGGAAAAGAAATACAAGGGATGTGGGTTACCAGAAATTAGAATGTTCATTGTTCATACTATTGTGCTATGGGCTACCCAGGCCGAACATAAGGTGCTGTTCTTCTAGTTTGGATTTAACCTCACCCTAGAGTGGAGAAGGGTCAGGATAGACAAATTACTATGGGAACAAGAAGAGGAATTGAAAAGACACGCTGACCCAAAACGTTGACCATCCTTTGACCTTGACAGAGGCTACATGACCCACTAAGCCCCTCAAGCAGTTTAATGTTTGCTCCAGCTTCCAGCACCTCCATTTATTTGTGCTTCCAATGGCCAAGGTAACTTGAATATTAATTTTTAATTTGCCTTATAACTGAATATAGTGTCATAGGATCACAGAGCATGGAAACAGAGCATTTAGCTCATTTGTCGATAGCTGCTATTGATTTCCTCCCTCTACTACTCCATTTGGCCCACAATGTTTTCAGAATTACAATCAGGCTTAATATCACGGGCATATGTCGTGAAATTTGTTTTTTGTTTTAAGTCTTATATTTCAAATGCTCATCTAAATACTTTATAAATGTTGTGGAAGTACCTTTTTCTAACTCACCCTCAAGGAGTGCATACCATGTTTCAACCACTGGGTATAGATATGGTTCCACAAGTCACTTGTAAATTTCCAATCCCTTTCTTTAAACCTCTACCCTCTAATTATAGCAGCCTGGCAAGTGGAAAAGTTTTTCACTAACTACCCTGTCTATGCTCAGAATTTTGCATCCCTTAATCATGTTGCCTCTCAACATTCTCCACCCAAGGATAAAGAAACCAGGCCTATCAAGTCTTTCTCCTGATATATGTCCTCTGCACCTTCTGCAGAGGAATCACATCCATATGGAGTCAGCCCATTTATTTGACATTGTGTCTGGCTTTCTATTCATCTCCTTTTCTCCAATGACGTCTTGATGTCTAGGCTTCCATAACCCCTTTGGTAGAGAATTCCAAAGATTCGCCATTCCCTGAGAGAAATAATTTCCTCATTTCTGTCCTAAATGACCTATGTAAGTGAAGCAGGAAAGATTAAGAAATATTTTTTTTAAAACATGGCCCGGAGATGGAAGATAAAATAGATTTAATCTGTGCTGCCTTCAACTCCATTACAGACAGTTTGTCATTCTCTCCAACAACCCCTTATCTCCCTCAGTCTCACCACCACTAAAGTGCCTTTCTCTGCATGTTAAAAGCATTCCATCCATAACTTTTCTTAGATCTGATAAAAACTCATCATTCCAAGACATTAACTCTGTTTATCTCCTTACTCTATATCAGCCTGATCTGCTGAATGCTTTTTCGGTTTCTATAGTATTAAATGCTAGTATTTAGTTTGAATACTGTGCCTACTTCTAAAAATAGGTACAGGGATTCAGAGTTGCCATTAACTCATGATGTTAATTGCAATACAGACGATGTTAGTTTCATGCTGCCTTGCTCATTTGAATAAGGCCAGTCATTTTGAATCACATTCTCCACTGGGAAGGTACATCAGTCATCATATATGAAGAATGACAAGCTCCAGTTAAAGCAGGCATGGAGTAATATTGGAGAAGTGAATTTGACCTACGAAAGATTGGAGAGTAATCTGGAAGGTAGACAATCCTAAGGTTTTTAGACACTGGGGTTGATGTGCAGGTAGAGGAGGGAGAAGATGGATAGATACTCTATATCCACAGGAGCCTGGAAGCCCACTAAGCACTTCTTATCAAGTCAGACAGGTGGAGATTTGTATTGGAATCCAAACTTGAGGAAGTGGATGGAATTCCTGTACAAACATCGCATACCAAATGAGAAAGGTCAGTTTTCTGTCATTCTCCTGCCACCTGTACTACCAGGTTTATTTGTTATTCAAGGCTATTTACCCCATCACTTCTCTGTTGGCAATCTATTAATCAGTATTCACGTCAAACATTCACATTCTCTGCTATATCCTGACACATTTAACATTGCTTCACACTCCTCAGTTTGGACACTTTCCCTGGTATTAAAACATGTCAGCCACATCACCCAAACAGGATGGCCAATCGTACTGAGACAATTCCTTTCCTCTTGCAAAATAAAGCAGCACACAACCAGTGCAGCAAGGTACATCAATGTGGACAGATGCTCCAGGATGTCCTGGCCCCCAAGAAAAAGGTGTTGTTGGTTATAAATAGGGTTCACCACTCTCTGGAAAATATGTACTCATAATTCAGCCAGATCCTGATGCTAATGGACTATATGTGAACTGAAGAATTGCATATAATTTAATAGCATTTCTCAACTGGATTCAGATAAAAGAAAACCTATTTGAATTATTTACCCCTGCAGTAGATTTTTTAATTGAAGAGAAATCGGTCTTCCCAACATTAGGCAACACACACAAAATGCTGGTGGAATGCAGCAGACCAGGCAGCATCCATAGGAAGAAGCACAGTTGACGTCTCAGGACTAACTGAAAGAAGAGATAGTAAGAGATTTGAAAGTGGGAGGGGGAGGGGGAGATCTGAAATGATAGGAGAAGACAGGAGAGGGAGGGATGGAGATAGGAGCTGGAAAGTTGATCGGCAAAACGGATACAAGGCTGGAGAAGGGAGAGGATCATGGGACGGGAAGCCTATGCAGGAAGAAAGGGGGAGGGGAGCGCCAGAGGAAGATAAAGAGCAGGCAAGGAGTAATTGTAAGAGGGACAGAGAGGGAAAGGAAAAAAAGGGGAAACAAATAAAGAAATAGATAGATAGATAGATAAATAAGGGATGGGGGTGAGAACATAGGAGGGGCATTAAAGTAAGTTAGAGAAGCCAATGTTCATGCCATCAGGTTGGAGGCTACCCAGATGGAATATAAGGTGTTGTTCCTCCAACCTGAGTGTGGCTTCATCTTGACAGCAGAAAAGTCTATGGATAGATAGAATGGGAATGGAACGTGGAATTAAAAAGTGTGGCTACAAAGAGATCCTGTTTTCTGTGGCGGACAGAGCATAGGTGTTCAGCGAAACGGTCTCCCGGCCTGCGTCGGGTCTCACCAATATATAGCAGGCCGCACTGGGAGCATCGGACGCAGTATATCACCCCAGCTGACTCACAGGTGAAGTGTTGTCTCACCTGGAAGGACTGTCTGGGGCCCTGAATGGTGGTAAGGGAGGAAGTGTAAGGGCATATGTAGCATTTGTTCCGCTTACAAGGATAAGTGCTGGGAGGGAGAACATTAGGCTTTCTTTACTGTGAGAAGCTTTTCCTTTCAACCTCTGCTTTAGTTTATTCATTTGCTGTCTGGTTGAGAGGCTTGTGAAATTTGAACCTGCTTCTTAGTGTCTTTGACCTGCCATAAACGTCAGCAATGAGCTGTGCTACAATATCCATTTCAGTTTTAGAATGTCATTTTTATATTGATTCTAAGTGATTTTCTTTCATCTAATAAAGATAAAAAATTGTTTCACAGTTGACTAGAAATTTCATGTCCTCGTAATATTTCTTTCCTCTTTTGTAACTTGCTCAAGTCAAACTTCTTCGTCTTCAAGGAAGTGTAATGTACCGACGACCAACCACATTTCGTTCAGACTTGCTCATTTTTCTGAACCACTTAAGGGCATAAATGTAAAAGGCTCACTTTAGATAAAGAGTAATTTGAACTGCTGGTGATGTGTATTGAATGGCTCTGGATTATTTACTTTCTCTCTTTAGAATCAACCTCTGTCAACTTAATGTTTTAACACTTAGCCACAAGACCAATTCTACAATGAGTTCAAAGATAATACAATTCCAGAAAGTTCCACAGAATCAAATGGGATGGAAGAATTTTAAATCTGCCTGCAGTCTATCTTCTTTTGGTGTTACATTATCCAAAGGTTTTTTATTTATAAACTATATCACTTTGACAAGGTGTTATGCGCCATTAGGAGCTCTGTTGTATAAAGGCATTTGATGGCATCTTAAGGAACTGGTTTAAAAGCTCCACTCCAAAGAGGCAAAGTTATTTGCTCCCAATCTTAGAAGCTCAGAAGCTCACTAACTCAGGGCACAAGCTCTGAGATGCAGATTGTTGATGTCAACATTACAACATTGTAATAATATACTTCCGACTGCAAGGCTAAGCACACCTCCAATGCCATATTTAAATATGCTGATGATACCACTATCAATGGCCAACTCAAAGCTGGTGACGAATCAGCATATAGGAGGGAGATTGAAAATCGGGCTGAGTGGTGCCAGAACAACCTCTCACTCAATATCATCAAGACCAAGGAGCTGATTACTGATTTCAGGAGGACCATGAACCAGTTCTCATCGGGGATCAGAGATGGAGAGGGTCAGCATCTTTAAATTCCTCTGTGTTATCATTTCAGAGTATCTGTCCTGGGTCAGATCCTTTGAAACTTTGACAAACTTTTATAGATGTGTGGTGGAGAGTATATTGACTGGCTGCATCACGGCCTGATATGGAAACACTAATGCCCTTGAATGGAAATGCCTGCAAAAAGTAGTGGATACAGCCAAGTCCATCATGGCTAAAAACTTCCCCAACATTGAGCTCCTCCACACAGAGCACTGTAGTAAGAAATCAGCATTCATCAACAAGGACCCACACCATCCAGGTCATGCTTTCTTCTCATTGTTTCCATCAGGAAGGAGGTACAGGAGCCTCAAGACCCACATCACCAGGCCCCGGAACAGTTATTACCCCTCAACCATCTGGTTCTTGAACCAGTGAGAATAACTTAATTCACCTTCACTCTGTCTATCACTGAACTGTTCCCACAGCCTATAGACTCACTTTCAAAGAATCCAACTCATATTCTGAATATTTATTGATTATCTGTTTATTATTATTATTATTATTTGTTTTTCTTCTGAATTTGCACATTGTTGTCTTTTGCACATTAATTGACCATCGTTTTGGGGGCGATCTTTCATTGATTCCATTGTGATTCTTGTATTTACTGTGAAGGCCTGTAAGAAAACGATTTTCTGGGTTGTATATGGTGAGAGCTATAAGTTTTGATAATAAATTTACTTTGAACTTTGAACTTTACACATTGGAAGTCCTTTAAAATTAGTCTACAGAAAACATTAATGGAAACAATTTTACCTACAGTTCAGTAACAATGAACTTTCAAAGAAGGACCACGTAGCATCTTGATGCCACAACAATGTCTTGAGTATCATTGACTCATTTTCTCAAAAGAGTTCTGCAGTAGTGAGATATCTGTTCTCCTGCTGATTTGGGTGGTAGACCTTGGGCTCTTTTACATCCTTGGTGCACAGTAACATAAGGAGGGCAGCATGGCAGCTTAGTGAGAGTGGCAGAGCTGTTAGTGTAATGCTTTACAGTGCTAGTTGTAAGATCAGAGTTCAATTCCCGCTGCTGGCTGTAAGGTGCTTGTACGTTCTCACCATGACCTCGTGGGCATACTCTGGATGCTCCTGTTTCCTCAACACATTCCAAAGACACGGAGTTAGAATTAGTAAGTCAAGGGCGTACTATGTTGGTGTCAGAAGCATGGAGACACATGCGGGCTGCCCCCGGTACATCTTGGACTGTGCTGGTTGCTGACATAAGTGATGCATTTCACTGTATATTTTGACGTATATATGACAAATAAAGCCGTGCTCCGTGCCCTCTAATAGGGCGATAAGTGAGGGTTTGGGCCTACTCCAGGCTGCTCTGGGGTTCGAATCTGAGAACTCAATCTTGGTTTGGAATGTTGCTATTCACTTCAATTGTTAGCATGATTTGTGCTTTTTTCTCTTGCGCATCAGCTGTTGGTCTTATTTTTTTTTCCTTAATTGTGTTCTTTTGGGTTTCTTGCTTTGTGGCTATCTGTGAGCAAACAAATCTCAAGGTTGTTTAATTTATCCATTATTTTATAATAAGTATACTGTGAATCTTTGAACCTTTGAATCTTTATTTTTTTCTTTGCAGCCATATATGTGGAAACTGATATCAGATAAACACCAATTTCATCTTGACAGACATTGGGACAATCCATTAATAAAGGAATCCTGTCATTTTCAAGGGAATCTAAGTCTTTGTTCTAATCTTAGTTTCGACTGGACCATCACAGTAAAATCACACTGCAGTCAGATTGTTTTCATTTCTATTATCCATGTGCACAGACTTCTGGAACAGGAATAGCAATATATATACTCTCCATTTCAGATCGACGGTAGATTGTTGTATCTGAATCACAAACTGACTATAGAGGGAGCACATCAAAATGAAGACCTGAGTCCTGATGAAGGATCTCGGCCTGGAACATTGACTGTTTATTCCTTTCCATAGATGGTGCCCGACCTGCCGAGTTCCTCCAGCATTGTGTTGCTCAAGATCAAGACTGTTTTATATCTGCAGCTCAGCATCCCAACGTATGATGCATTCAACCATCTGAGTTACTCTACTGTTATGGATGAAAGAAACATTCAGTAATAAAGTTCAGATTAAGAGATGGTTTTAGCGAGATTGAAAGAGACATTACAAAAATTTAGATCGAATAATATCAGTAAAAGCTATCGCTAATCTGAAGGATATTTCATAAGCAGTTTGAAGAAATTGACTACAAATTGTAAAATCTGTAGATGATCACATATCAAACTTTTGGAAGCTGAAACATCCTGGTTGGTTCTAAAATACTGTTGATCATAATTTGCTTCAGAGCGTGGTTATTGAAGTACAGCTGCAACTTCTGGTTTGCCTGTACTCTATAATTCACATGCTGGTCCTTCAAATTATCTAAGGCTATTTTGTTATATGCATCAGTCAGAAGATAATACTTTTAAGTAAGAATATTATGAACTGGAAATTATAAAGTGCCAAAGGCACCCTAAAGCTATAAAACCAGTTTTGGCTGTAATCTCAGAAAGAGTGACATTCTTTCGCACATGAAGTGAAGGCAGCAGGTTCTGACAAAGAAAATCATTCAACAGCCTTTTCTTCACAACTTGCTGCAGTTATAAGTGATGAAGTTGGATGAAAAAGTGAGTTTGGTTACATCTTTGAAGAGAGAATGGGAAGATCTGGGGAAGAGTCATGAGGGTAAATGTCACAAAAAAGAGCAAGGATTATAGCGGACACACATGGGGAAGGGATCATAAAGAATGGCAGGAAGAAGATCCTGCAGTAGAGATGAAAATCTTTCCTGAAAGAAAGTGAATGCCTCAAACACCTCAGCAGTAGTCCAGACATGGATAGACCCTTGAAATTATGCTGGACGAAGCCTCAGTTCTCAGATCTGCTTCAGTGTTCATGGCCAATGTTGTTCACAGCAACGTTCCTCCAATTATTTTTTTTTACATGGCCTGAAAATCGTGCAGCACTTTAATGAAGCATTATATAAAAGAAAATGCCAGCCACGTGGCAACAAAGGCTATGTGCACGGGAGCATTTCAGTTACTATGTGAACGCGCACCCATGCAGCTTATAGGGAACAATGCTCGAAGCCCTCATTTGCTCAGTACATTTTTACACAAGTGATGTCCAAGCAAAGCAAACCATTTAATGTCACTCTGAATGCCAGTGTAATGGGATGCCCGTTGTATTCAAATAGGCTTGATAGACTTCTCTACTTGTTCATTCAACTATATGTCAGAAATAGTTATGGCTGGGCAGCAGCAGTTTCATTTTGGCAGATATTGGAGCCACCCTACTACAATCTACATCATTTCCAAGAGAATCTACACCTCCATGTCAATGCTATGTGTATAGATGGGCATCACTTTAAAATCCAGTTGTTGACACATCTGTTTTCCAAGTGCACACAATGTGCAGCTGGTATCGGGGCAGGAACAAAAGTTCACATTTCATTCTGCAGATTATTCATGGAACTCACATATCTAATTTACAGAACCTAGCTTGAAGCATACACAGAAGCCAACCACAATTAGTGATAGAGTTTTTAAACTAAAATTCACGATTAGCCAAAAGCTTTCTTAAATAACCAATAGGCATATTTGCTGTAGCCTATAAAACCAAAGGAAGGATGGTGCAGAATGCATCAGAGGTTCCGTTGTAATATTAAATCAAATTTAATATTCATCCTTTTCAATATGAATTTCAAAGACATTCAGCAATGCAGTTCAAACTGCAATCACCATCATATTTTCTGTCTGTGGAGGGAAAAAGCCAAAAGGTTCGGATGAAAGTTTAAGAGCCTCTCTCCATCTCTCCTGCTTACCCATCACCCACACAACACTCTCTGCTGAGACCAGTTTCCATGCAAATGTAACTCACTTTTCAAAATTGCCTTTTTCCATCGGATCAGTGTTCCACCACGTATAGTTTGGATTTCACAAGTCTAGGTACGGTACAACAATTATGTACTCGAATTTCTAAATGATTCAATGCTTGTCACTACTGGTTTGTGATGTACTTTTAAGTGGCACTCCAATTAAAAAAATCTATTTTCATAATTACATTGATATCCTTTCAGAATTTCAAAATTTAAAGGGAAGTAATTCTTGATTTTTTTTTGTTAATCAGCCTGTACAGTCACTTTTACTGAATCATATACTTGCCAAGAAAAAAATGGCAGAACATTGACATTTCACACACTTCTGTCTGGAATCCATGAAGACCAAACAAAAAGTCATTAGTAACTTGCCTAGGAAAGGAAAAGGTGAAGAAAAAATGAGCATTTTTACACTCAATTGCTTTTTTTTTTCAAAATATAGCACTGATCTACATTACATCATATTAATATGGAGGAAAAATAGGCAGATTCTTCAGTTTGCTTCAACCATACTGCATTAAGGAAGAAGATGCGTGGTTGGCCATGGTCAAATCTATCTATTCACAGCCTTACAAGACAAACTGAGCAGGAGGCCTCATTGCCTGGGCTGCCCACAAAGCAGAACCATTGTTCGGTCAGCACAAACAAGAGAAAATCTGCAGATGCTGGAAATCTGAGCAACACACAAAATTCTGGAGGAACTCAGCAGGCCAGGCAGCATCTGTGGAAAAAAGTACAGGGTTTCGGCCCAAAGCGTCGACTGTACTTTTCTCCATAGATGTTGCCTGGCCTGCCGAGTTCCTCCAGCATTTTGTTTGTGTTGTTTGGTCAGCACAGTAGGGTAGAGGTTATTGTAACGATATTACAGCACCATCACTTTGTGTTCAATTCCATTCCTGTCTGTGAGGAGTTTGTATATTCTCCCTGTGACCATGTGGGTTTTCTCTGGGTTAGGGTTGCCAACTTTCTCACTCCCAAATAAAGGACAAAAGTAGCAGTCAAATACCAGACACTTGTGTTTACCCTGAAAAAGACTACCATGACCTTGAAGCCTTGCGTGGGCACCTATGTGCACATGTGGGATGTGCACATACATGGCATGCGCATGCGTGTACATGCCGATTTTTTTTCTACAAATCGGTTTTGGCTTAATCTTCCTGATTCTGTTAAGTGAAACTACACTGTACATACATTATTTCTGCTTTATATAGGCTGTGTATTTATCATATCATTCCTGCTTTTACTATATGTCAGTGTTATTTTAGGTTTTATGTGTTATTTGGTATGATTTGGTAGGTTATTTTTTGGGTCTGGAAACGCTCAAAAATTGTTCCCATATAAATTAATGGTAATTGCTTCTTCGGCTTACCAACGGTTTCATAGGAACGCTCTACCTTAGCAGGGGAAATACGGGACAAGGGCGGTCCTGTATGGGACAAACCAATTTAGCCCAATATGCGGGATGTCCCGACTAATACAGGATAGTTGGCAACCCTACTCTGGGTGCTCCTGTTTCTCCCACATTCCAAAGACATACTTTCCATTTTCCCTTAAACTCTCAATATGGGTACTTAGAATATTTATTCTTATTGAGGATATTCAAAGAGTTTTATATTCTTGAAATACAAGGGCACAGTGTTAATGGTTTCATTTAGCAGGTTGTTTCTAACTTCATAAACTCTCAAATTAGAAATAAATGTTGGACACATGGCTTATTAGAATAATTGGGTATGAACAAGCGATTAGAGCAAATTAGTCAGTTCCAACTGTGATACAGCTGTCCGGATTTGGCTTTATTCTTAACCTATACATGCCCATCCAAAGATGATTTTAAGTTTGTTTCCGGAAAAAAAAAATTATGATTGAAAAAAATATGAACCTTGTTTATAAAATACATTTCTGTGGATGTTTGTTGTGGTTCTTTAATAACACTCCCTGCTGTTCCAGAGTGTTTAGCATAAAAATATTGGCTAATCTACCCCAGCTACCACCTGAAAGAGCAAGAATACTATTTCTTGTTTTATTAAACAGTAATAGTGCCAGTAACATTATACTGTCTTACATAAACATGACCCTCACGCTTTTTGTCAATCTGTCAACCTTCAGGCCTTGCCACTCAGGAACTGTACTAATATTAGTTTGTGACATATGTGCTCAATCATAACTCTATGTGCTGTGTGTGACTATATGTACTGTGTTTTGCTACTTGGCCCCAGAGGACTGATCTTCCATTAGCTGTATACATGGGCTGAATAATGATAAACATTAACTTGAACTTGAGCTGCTGCTTTTGGATGAGCTGTAATGCTCCACCTGCCCTTTCAGCTTTGGATTTCCAGCAGTTGCAGAATTTCAAAGGTTAATTTTTTTGTCAAAGTATGCATGCACAATACAGCTCTGATATCCGTCTTCTCTGGATAGCCATGAAATACAGAAAACCATGGGTGTTGTTGAAAGAAAAGACACCAACTCCCTCCCTGGCATGAAGAAGAAAAAGAAACAAAACTCGCAGACCACATAACCTCCCACCTTTCTATTTCTCGAGTTTATCATTTAGAAACAGTTCAAAATAATTTAAATTACTAAAATAAATGTAAAAATCATTTAATATGCATTTGTTTCAATAATATTTAGCATAAAATAATTAAAAGCAAAGTTTATTAAAATGAAGAAAAGAAACAAACTACCTAACATCACATAACTTTTCTGTTTATGTCAGCAAGCACTTTCAAAGGAATTTGACCATGCTCAATACACGAACTGCAGCTAGCGTAAACTTGAGAGAACATTTGTAAAGTGTTTGTGGTTCCTCAACTCAGCACAACTGAGTATTTGGCACTGAGTCCTTTGCTAGAGAGTGAAGTCAGATGTATCATCATTCCTACAGAACTCTCAGGTTAATAGGGCAACGATGCAGGTCAGTTAATTGAATTATATTTGGCTGCTTTCACAATGAGGTTACTTTGTTAATTTTTAGCTAATCAATTATGGAAAATGCTTGAAATCTAAATAGTTTTGATCTTGCTGATTCTAACAACTGAATCTAGATAAAAAAACTTCCTTCAGATGAACTAAAAAAAAACCCCCTGTAGCTGGTAAGTGTGACAAATACACTATTATGATTGCCGGATGATTGTATATGTTAAGGAAGTGCAGAATAGTTATTTGAGGAAGTAATAGTAGAAATACCATGACCAAATAAGGCAAGGAATATACTTTTTAAAGGGCAACATAGTAAACAAAAAGAAGGAAGTTACACTGAGTGCCACTTTATTAGGTACAGGAGTGGAGCCTGGTGTTGTGTTCTGCTGCTGTAGCCCATCCATTTCAACGTTTGATGTGTTGTGCATTCAGAGATGCTCTTCTATACACCACTGTCATAATGGTGCCTTCCAATCAGCTTGAACCAGTCTGGCCATTCTCCTCAGATCTCTCTCATTAACAAGGCATTTTCCCCAATAGAACTGCCTTTCAGTGGATGCTTTATTTTGTTTGCTTTTTTACAGCATTCTCTGTAAACTCTAGAGACTGTTGTGCATGAAAATTCCAAGTTATCAGCAATTTCTGAGATACTCAAACCACCACATCTGGCACCAATGATCATTCTACAGTCAAAATCACTTAGATCACATTCCTTCTCCATTCTGATATTTGATCTGAACAACTGAACCTATTGACCAAGTCTGCATGCTGTTACACATTATGTTGCTGAACATGATTGGGTAATTAGATAATTTGCATTGGTGTGCAGGTGTACCTAATATTGTAGCCACTGAGTCTATATATCAATATATTTTCTACAGCTAAAGGCAATTGAGAGGCAAATCAGAGGATAGAAGCAGAAGAGGAAATGAAAGCTGCCAGGTGAGCAGGCAGCCATAAGTACTAATGTGATAGCACTAGGCACGTACTAGAGCTTTGACTCACCTGACTTCACTTTTCCACACTTAGTCAATGACTACCTTTATATTAGCTGTGGGTAACAATGGCATCATTTTGTTTCCAGTTATTTTTGAATTATACCCTACACAATGAGCAAAAACTGATCTTCAGGAAGAGGGTAGCATTCGTCCCATTGTTACTGATTGGTTCAGTGAACTGAAAGTGTAATATCTGCTCAAACAATGGGGACTTCCGCTGGATAAACAATTACCACATGGAACTTGCTTCTAATTCTTGGCATATTAAATGAGCTCTGCATAAGCTGAAACCCTGTTAGATATCTAACTTTTTACACTTCTGTTATTCTTATTTCACAGGTACTTATTGACCTGCTTAACATTTCTAGCATGTCCTGTACTTGTGCCTGATTTCCAGAAATGAAACAACCTGAATTCACCAAAGATTACCATTTAAATCATTAGAACTGATTACACTCTACAAATGAGACTCTGAAATCTGCACTGTTCTTAAGTTTGAAGAGGTCTTTATAAATAGCATTAGCATTTAATAACTATGCACTAAATGCAATAGAACCCTGATCTGATAGTCTGAAGCATTATCGTTACATAAGTTTCCACTTGAATTTCTTAGGGCAGCAAATCATTTGTTTCGGTTCACCCTGTCTAATTGAATGGAAGTACGGAACCTTTACGAAATGGGTTTAAGTTGAGCAGGACCTGTACTTTTTCCATCAGATGACCTTACCCTAACCTCAGTATAACTTTTCTATGTCAACTATACATACCAAAAATTACATATTAAACGCTGTTGTGCAGAAGCATAAACAACTGATGATATAGAATGAAGGAACAGGTGCAACACATTAGTAGCCTGCTGCTGTATTCTTTATGAAGGTTCTGCTGTTTTTAAGATCTAAATCTTCAAAGGCCGCATGCAGTGCTGCCACACTGAAGGAGAAAATACATTTTATCTTAAACATCATCCCAAAGAAATTTGGGAAGTGGTCCAACATAACACATACAAACTGCTGGAAGAGCTCAGGAGGTCAGGCAGCATCTAGGGAGGAGAATAAATAACAGTTGCTGTTTCTGGCAGAGACTCTTCAACAGGAGGCCTGTAGGGACTTGACTGCGGAGCATGAGAATGCAGAGTGATTTGGAGACAGTTCCTTGTGACTTTACCTGCCAATCTTAAAGGGCAAGTGGGGCCTGTTGGGTCTTGTCTGCTGAGCGGCCAATAAAAGAAAGCAAGGTGTAAGTGGAGCGGCCATTGTGTGAGTGGACCAGGGTTAGAGTGGACAGGCTTTGGCTCAACCAGCTTCCATGAGAACAGACAGAGGTAAGGGTGCTGAGTCTTTCGAAATCACTTAGTTGATTGTAGAACTTAAGCTTAAGAAGCTAGAGCCAAAAGTGCAACAAGTGTAGGCAGTGTAGTAATTAAGGCAATGGAATCCTCTTCTGGTAAGATGTGGGATTGCAGGGTACCTAATGGTCTCCCTGACAACTACATCTGCAGGATGTGCCCACAGCTTCAGCTCCTGACTGACAAGGTCGTGGAACTGCAGCAGGAACTGGATGTAGTCAGGACCATCAGGGGGGCTGAAAATGTCACAGGTGAAACTTTTACTGAGGTGGACACACCCAGAGTGCAGGCTTCAGATCATAGATCAGTCGTCACAAGAAGAAGTAAGGGGAGTAAGAAGTTAGTGCAGGGCTCCCCTTTGGCCATTCCCTTCAGCAGCAAGTATACATGCCCCTTGGAAAGGGTATGACCTATCAGGGCACAGCAGCAACAGCCAGGCGAGTGGCACAGAGGGGAATATCACATCAGGCAGAACGATGGTGATAGGAGACTCAGAAGTTAGGGGGACAGACAGGAGATTCCTTGCCGCAAAAGAGACGTCAGCATGGTGCCTTACATCCCAGGTGCTAAGGCCAAGGATGTCTCAGAGCAGCTGCAGAATATTCTCAATAGGGAGGCTGAGCAGCCAGAGGTCAAGGTGCACACTGGCATTAATGACATAAGTAGAAAGCCGAAAGAGGTGCTGCACAGTGGATATAAGGAATTAGGATAAAGGCTGAAGAGCAGGACCTCCAGGGTGGGAATCTCTGGAGTACTTGCAGTGTCACCTGCTAGTCAGGACAGGAATAGGGTGTTAGTACAGATAAATGAGTGGCTGAGGAACTAGCGCAGGGGGCAAGTCTTTAGGTTCATGGATAATTGGAACCTTTTCTTGAACAGGGGTCACCTGTATAAGAGAGCTGGGTTGCACGGGAACTGGAGGGGAACCAATATCGTGGTTCTGGACATTGTTAGGCAGAAGGGATTAGATTAGTTAGCCATTTGATTACTAGTTTAATTGGTTTACCACAATATTGTGGGCCAAAGGGCCTGCTCCTGAGCTGTACTGCTCTATGCTCTATGTTCTATCAGGACTGATAAGGAAGGGGAAAGAAGCAGGAACAAGAAGGTAAGAGGAGGGGAAGGAGTGCGTGTTGGCAGGTGATAGATGAGGGGGCAGGTGTGTGGGTGGTGGACGTCGGAGGGGGGAATGAAATAAGAATTGGGAGCTGGTAGGTGGAAGAGGTAAAGGGCAGAAAAGGAGGGAGTATGATAGGAAAGGACAGAGAACTATGGAAGAAAGGGAAGTAGGAGGGTACCAGAGAGAGGTGGTGTGCAGGGTAAGAAGAGAGCCAGAATTAAGAATGGGAAAAAAACAGAAGGGGGAGAGCAGAGAAGTTACTGGAAGCTACAGAAATCAATGTTCGTGGCATCAAGTTGGAGGCTACTCAGCGGAAGATTGAACTGTTGCTTCTATTTGAGAGTGGCCTCATCATGGCAGTAGAGGAGGCCATGCACTGGGATGCCAGAATGGGGAATCACCAAGAGATCAGCAGTGGAAAGGGTGAGCAGTTTCAAGTTCCTGGGTGTCAGCATTTCTGAAGATCTAACCTGGGCCCAGAATATTGATGCAGTTATAAAGAAGGCATGGCAGCAGTACACTTCATCAGAAGGTTGCAGAGACTTGGTATGTCATGCATCTCCAGCCCTACCTGTGTCAATGCTGGGCCCCACAATAACATCATCAGCCAAAATGCAGTTGAAGCAAGACCACTGTTACAATATGTAGGTTTATGGCCAAAGAAAAAATGGCTTGAGTGCTCAGCACTATAGTGCAAGGGTGCTAATTAGATGTATCAGAAATCAGACTTTAAAGAAATAGTGAAAATAGCAAAATGAAAACTGTGAATATTTGCAAAAAGATACCTACCAGAAAACACAACAGCAGCTGCATGCTTTATCCAATGTCAACTCCTGGCAGCCTGATCTCTCTCTCCCACTGAGAGCAATGAGCTCTGTTTATTAGGTATCAAGATGTACCATCCTGAATTACCCACCAAGTTAACTTAACACTACACATGAATTAGAATATGATGCTCCACACAATGCAGTTACAATCATATTACAAAATAAATAGAAATATCTAGCTTAAATATAGTATACAAACAACATGTACATATTTACACATCCCCATGATAAGGAATATTCCACCGTGTATGGCAGGAAAGGCAGCATAAGGCCAATCCATTAGAGCCCATCAGTCGAATATAATGGGGGAAGGTTTTAAAGTGTGCACACTCAGCATAACAACAGCAGAATGACAAGGGTGTGTGTGTGTGTGTGTATATGTGTGTGTAATGCATTTACCGAGCACTCTCTGTCGCTTCATCCCAAATCAGAAATGAGAAACAAAAATATCTTTAATGATTGAAGTACAGAGTGATTTTGGATGCCTTTCATAGAATTCATCTATCATTTGTCAGCTCAATAATAATTAACAACGCAAGAAGTTTTTAAAAGGAGCATGATGAGCTTTTCCTTCAACCCCAGATTCGTGGCGGAGTATTTTGAGTCATCATGTATGCTTAATTAGATTTAATAAGTGTACTAGCTTCTGAATTTGTCTGTACTTTCCCCGACCCAAAATAATCTTGCATTAGGAAAACTGTGGTAACAAAGCCTTATTGTTGTGTGAAATCAGAATGGAAGGGGATGGCCTCTGCTCCTTGAAAGCTGTAATTATGATATGTCAATTAAGAATGACTTGTCTCAAGCCAATTTCTCAGGAATATGTGTACAAAAATAGAAGCTGTTGATGATACAGCAATAATTGACAATTACTCACAGACAGGCCATGAGTGTATTTGGTAGAAATGTAAAATTTGGTTTTTTGCTACAAAGACTGCTCAGGTTAGATTTTGATCAAACCAATGCAATGAACAGTAGCAGATGGAACATTACTCGATACCTGACTCCTGCTATTTTGTATCTGGGATCAAATCAAATTCAAGTTTAATTATCATTCAGCCGTACCTGAAATCAGCTGAATGAAACAACATTCCTCTGGGCCCAAGATGCAAAACATTCACAGCATGTTCAAAATAGCGAGTAAAGAAACACAGTCACGCAATAAACATATATTTTAGCCCAAGTCCCTGAGCAGCGTAACCTGAATCTTGATGGTACAGTTCCTGACAGTGTATAAATGCATGCAATCCAGCCTGTCATCCCACCGTAATAGAGGGCAACATTGACAGGAGAGGCCAGTCCCCAACTGAGCATGGATGCCATGTTGCACTGCCTCCGGCGTCTCCTCTCCTGGAGTGCAGCAGCAGGCAAGCCCGCTGCTCGGGGCCCAGCCCTTGCTACAACTGAGGCCATGAAGCTCCCCCACCACCAAACAAGGGAAACAAGCCTATAGCATCTTATATTATCAATATCCAACAGGGTCTTGTGGTCACAAGAGAAAGGTCCAAGACAATTACCCACTTTTACACTGCACACCACCTTCGCACACCAACTCCGATGCCTTCCTGTAGCAAGCAGTAACATGGTCTGTACCCAGTCTAGCACCTCCACCCATGAGCAACTCACTGCTGGGCTAGACCTGCATAACCCAAATTTCTTGGAGTCCAGCATAGTTTTGCTATCGTCAAAAAGACAGTTAACAAAGAAAACAACACCTATGGTTGGCCCCCAAGTGGCCACTGCGCACGAACATGTTGCCATCTTACTGGTAAATTACCAGATATTTGAAGCTGACATGGGTTTGCTAACTCTAGAATCCAAAGTCACATTTTATAAAACACGATAAAACATATACATTTGGTGCTTTCTCACAACTAGCTAACGTTGAGGGAATGGGACAAATGAAATGAAGGTGGGGATTGGCTGCTAAAGGCAGAAAATGAGTCAGTTAGAAGGTTACCTCATTACTTGTCATCAGCCAGCGTGGCAACAAGATATCATAATAGGCCTCAGTTAGACTGGGCAGGGAAGGGAATCTTATGCACGTGGATATTGTGTGAGAGTTCACTGAGCTCAACCTTGATAGGCTTTCTACCAGCACTCATTGCATTCAGCTCATGTCAACTGTCAGCAGCTGATGCTGTTAAAACCATTCTCAGCCTAAGCTGACAACAGTAGGAAAGAAAGATAGTAAATAGTTGAGAAGAAACAGGGCAGCTGGGCCATGGTTTAGACAATAGATCTGGTGTTAAACAGCATTGTGCAATCTGGAGATCAGCAATGAAAATCAAAATAAAAACTGCAGACGCTAAAAACCTGAAACAAAAACAGGAAATGCTTTTTTAAAAAAAACTCACCAGGTAACATTACTACACATCTCAAACACTGACTATTTCTCTTTCCACATATGTTGCCTGACCTGCTGAGATTTTACAGCATTTTCTACTTTTAATTGGAGGTCGGCTTCTATTGGTCACGACGACTACACCTGATTATTCTGGTTATAGATTTAGTTTTCAGTTTTTCTTGAATGCAGCCTCATGTTAATTTGCAGTGTTTTTCATATGATAAATTTGATATGGTTTCTTTTCTGAACCAGACATTAAATATCAAGGATACCTATTGATTTACTCTGATCCAGATACATCCAAAATAAATTACAAAAATTACAAATTGACGAGTTCAATACAAATCAAACTCTGATATCGTCTTCTGTTCTTAATGTTGTCAGAATTGGAATCGGGTTTATTACCACCGGCATGTATCATGAAATTTGTTAATCAGCAGTTCAATGCAATACATAATATAGAAGCATAAATAAATAAATAAATCACAGTATCTGTATATTGAATAGATTAAAAACTGTTCAAAAACGAAATTTAAACAGTGAAGCAGCGTTCATGGGTTCAATGTCCATTTAAGAATCGGATGGCAGAGGGGAAGAAACCGGTCCTGAATCTTTCAGTGTGTGCCTGTGGCTTCTGTACCTCCTACCTGATGGCAACAATGAGGAAAAGGCATGCACTAGGTGCTGGCGGTCCTTAATAATGGACACTGCCTTTCTGAGACACTGTTTCTTGAAGATGTCCTGGGTACTTTGTAGGCTAGTACCCAAGATGGAGCTGACTAAACCCACTCTGGATTTTGGTTTCACCTATTGTTTAGGCAGAATCACAGAGTGGGCAAAGAAACAAGCACAAGAATCTCAAGTTCCAGACATTGCTCTGTTGTAGCTTCTTTCTGGTATTATATTTACTTTAAAATTGTCGTTGAAATGCCTAAAGGATACACGTCAGAGTGAAAAAGATAATTCTGAGGTTGACATTCAGCTAATCTGGTAATAAAGCATCCTGTCTTAAACATCAGAATTTGTAGCTATCAAAACATCACCATGGAAACTGGAGTGTTGGAGTACTGCTATCTGTTGACCAAAACCCATCTGCAACTGCAATTAAAAATGGTTGCAACTAAATACACAAACTTACTATATCATAAATGACAAACATTTTAAATATATTTAAGGTTTATTTATCAGAAGTTTGAATTTGGATCCTATAACATATACACAGTATCTTATTTTAATTCAGCATTGTGCTTGGGAGAATGTTAGATATGGGGGTTAAGACCAAAGGAAAAGTTGCTGGAGTCACTCAGCACTTTAATGTTTGTTAGGTGCGTTAAAAATCAAATTTACAAAAAGAAAAATGCCAATATTTACAAAATTTTATCTCCAAATAAACACAGTAGTAGCTCTGTACTTCTGCTTGCTGGGTGTGAACTCCTGGCAGCCCCTATCTCTCTGAGGGCGATGAGCTCCTTTTCATAGGCACTAGGACATGCCACCTTTAATTACCAGCAAAGTTTACTAAACACTACACGTGAAATAGAATATGATGCAGCCCACTGTGCAGTTACATTCAAATCACAAAATAAACAGAAGATTCTACCTTAAATTCAGTATACAAATAAAATATATACATTTACATATCCTCATTACTAAAGAAATGGAAAATTCTGCTGTGTATGGTGGGAAAGGCGCCATAGAGCCAACTCAAGCACATCAGCTTGACGTAGGACCAAGTAGATGCCACATGATTGCCAGGAAACAACAGGATGTTCAACACAATCACACACTTCCAGACAAGTAGAAATAAAGAATGAAATCAAACCAAACTTTGGTGTCTGACTCTGAATGCATGCACATTTCGGAGGGAAACTAGTGGGTCAGCTCTGAGAACACACTGGGGAAGACATTGAAGTGTGTACACTCACCACGGCAACAGCAGGATGACAAGGCAATGTTTGTGTGTGAATTAATGCATGTGTATAAAGGGGTGCAATTACTGAGTGCTCCTTGTCACAGTGTAGCTATTGAGAACCAAAGGGTTTGTTCCTGTATTGTATTGCTCCATGTTCTATCCCCTCAAGCCCACTTCAAGCAGTCCTCCGTAAGACCAACCTTCTAGGTCATTGACTCCTCTCCCGCTAAAGATCTGACAACTGGATATCCTGTTCTTGCTCTTGCTTTTGCTGACATTCCTAATTGCTGTTGGCCTCCCCTCTGGCTGTGTCAGGAGTGATATCTATCTATCTTCTCTCTCTATCTATCTTCTCTCTCTATCTATCTTCTCTCTCTCTTTCTCTCTCTCTCTCTCTCTCTCTCTCTCTCTCTCTCTCTCCCTCCCTCCCTCCCTCCCTCCCTCCTGGAATATGTGGAGGAGGGGGAGGGGGAGGGTTGCTTGCTGCCACTTGTACATTGGAGGGGGGAGGGGTCTTTATGTTTTCCTGTCATTCATTGCTTGGAGTTTTCTTCTGTTTCGAGGATGTCTGCAAAGAATAAGAATTTCAGGTTGTATACTGCATACATTCTCTGATATTAAATGGAAACATTGAACCATTGAATTTCTTTCTGCAACCTTTCATCTTCCACTAATTCATCACTTCCATTGTCCAACTGGATAAGAGTCTTTTTATTTAGTCCCTTTTTTCTCCTTCCAGTTTGAGTTTAAAAACCAGTTTGTTTTGTTCCCTTTGTCTACACCATTAACTCTGATGTCCCTTGAAGATACCTCATAATCCAGTTCCTAGTTCTCATCTATAACATTCCCATGAACAACATTATCAAAAAGCATAATACCAGCTTTTAATGTGGATATAAATGATACCCTACTTTGCCTCACTATCACATCAAGTGACCCCACCACTGCCTTGAAATTAAACACACAAAATGACGAAAAAACTCTGCACTCACATAGCATTTGTGGAAAGCAAAATGGTTATTAATGAATTGTGAGGAAGTCTTTGAGTGAAATCTTAACTCTGTTTCTTTTTCCATTCATGCTGCCTAACCAGCTGAGTGTATCCAGCATTTAGAATTTAAATTTCCAGAATACACAGTTTTTTGTTTGGTTTCAGCCATCTCTTAATTGTTTGACTTTTGACATCTAGTACTAGATGAGGTGTAATTTTTCCACATAAATATTAGGAAGGCTATAAAATTGTCCGCATAACAAATTTAACTCCCTAACTTCTGATTCCATCTGTCTTCACCGTCATTATGTGCCATGTCGTATGACATGGACGATCTATGGTCTTGGCAATTTTTTCTACAGAAGTGGTTTACCATTTGCTTCTTCTGGGCAGTGTCTTTAAAAGATGCCCATTATCAATGCTCTTCAGAGATTGGCTGCCTGGTGTCAGTGGTTACATACCTGGACTTGTGATATGGTCCAGCTGCTCATACGACCATCCATCACTGCTCCCATGGCTTCACCTGACCATGAATGGTGTGGGAGGTGGGTGTGGGGGGGGGGGTGAGAAGATAAGCAGGTGCTATACCTTGCCCAAGGGTGACCTGTAGGCTAACAGAAGGAAGGAGCACCTTACACCTCCTTTAGTGGAGACATAACTCCAGCCCGCAAATCAAAAACAACTACACCTCAACTGTGTTGAAATTTTCATCCTTGCCTGTGTTACCTGCAGATTTTAGTATTTAGTGTTTTACTAAATAGAGAGGCTCACCACAAATATTCCAGAACATTGCTTGTGGACTCTTCTTGTTCTAAACTCCACAAAATCATCCACAAGGCTCCATTCTGAGTTCTAACTCAGACCATCTTTTCAACCGTCATTCCTGACGCTCATTGGCTTCCAGGTAAGAAATGTGTTGATCTTATAATTGAGATTTCTCTATCTTTTATCCCTAAGTTTGTGATCACCTCCTTTATTTTATTGTATTTTATTTAGTGATAGAATGAAGAGTTGACCGTTCAGTCCTCCTGAGCCACCAGCAAACCCGATTAACCATAGCCTAATCGTGAAATAACTTAGAATGACCAATTAACCTACTCAGTATTTCTTTGAACTCTGGGAGAAAACCGGAGGACCTGGAGAAAACCCAGATATTCCACAGGGAGCACTCCTTACAGAACAGTGCCGGAAATGAACTCTGAATTCTGGAATGCCCCGACCTGTAATAGTGTCACACTAACCATTACACTTCCTGACACCCTCTTCATAATCTTCCAAGCCAACCACACTTCATCACTTCCAGCATCTTGAGCAGATGTGAATATTGATGCTTCACTACTGGTGGTTGTATCTTCAGTTGCCAAGGCCCTGTGGGCTGGAATTCCTCTCCAACCCTCAAAACCTCTCCTCTGGCAAGCATATTGTTACAGATAGTAGATCAGCTGTTTCACAATTCCAGCAACCAGAGTTAAATCCTTACCTCTAATGCTGTCTGCATGGAGTATGAAAGTTCTCTCTTTGTGACCACATGGATTTTCTCAATATGGTCTGATTTCCACCTGGAGATGGATGGGTTGGCCATTGTAACTTGCCTGTACTGTGTAGATAAACCGTAGAATCTAGACGGAGTTGTTGCAAACAAGGAAAAAATAATATGAGATTAGTGTAGGATTAATGTATGTAGCAGTTTGACAGTTGGCATACGTTCAGTGGGCCAAAGGACTTGTTTTCATGCTGAGTGACTCTATAATCTATCATTGATACCTTGAAGACTCTTTTGCAGTTATTCTCTGATATTTCCTTCTGAAGTAAGGCATAACCTTGCTGAAAGTTAATATTCCAGAGGTATAGGTTATTATTGCCGCATTAGAAGCACCACATAAACAGAAATATTTAATAAATAATCCAACATAACAGCAATCAAATAAAACAACTGTAGTACACATGTATGAATTCTTGATTTTTTTAAAGGATATGCCTTCTCCTTCCAAATATTTTCAGTTTTCTGTAAACAAAAGGGTGCTTATTTGGCTTTGGCAACTGTTCTGTTCTTTAGCAACATAATCATTATTATAATTGGTATAACTCTGTTTATTATGTTATGTTATCATGGAAGAAATATATCATATTATGATTTGGTTGAGGCTCACAATTGAAAATTGTCTCCTCGGTAACAAATGCTCTTCCTCTTAACTACTTGTTCTACATCATTTAAATTACTGTCTGCTTCTTCATTTACTTGTTTTCTCTCTCCGTTTTTTCCCCTGACTGTCACATAAGATAGCACGCCATCTCAGTTTTCTCCTTAATTCTTTATCAATGAGGTTTCTTCTACCATTTGGTTTTCTCATTCTGTGTATGGCCTTGCGTTATTTATTCCGGGGATCCATATTGAGTTCTGACCTCGTGTACCATCTGTGTGGAGTTTGCACATTCTCTCTATGACTGCATGGGTTTCCTCAGGTGTTCCTGGTTTCCACCGACATCCTAAAGATTTGCTGGTAAGATTAATTGACTACTGCAAAATGACTCTTAGGTAAATGATTTTTTAAAATGTCAAAAGTGATTGGTAATGGGCTTGTAATAGAACATAAGTTGCAGAGCTACAGGGAATAAGGTGAGGTGAAATTGGACTGATTAGATTAGATTAGATTACAAGGACACTCAGTCCTCGTTCATTGTCATTTAGAAATGCATGCATTAAGAAATGATACAATGTTCTTTCAGAGTGATATCACAAAAAAAACAGGATGAACCAAAGATTAACACTGACAAGACCACATAATTACAACATATAGTTACAACAGTGCAAAGCAATACCATAATTTGATAAAGAGCAGACCATAGGCACAGTTAAAAAAAAGTCTCAAAGTTCCGATCGACTCCCGATAGTCCTGATAGCAGGCGGCAAAAGGGAGAAACTCTTTGCCATAAACCTCCAGGCGCCAACAACTGCTGGTGCATTGGAAGCACCCGACCACCGCCGACTCTGAGTCCGTCCGAAAACTTTGAGCCTCTGACCAGCCCCTCCGATACAACCTCCCAAGTACCATCCTCTGCCGAGCACTTCGACTGCACCCCAGCCGCCGAACAACAAGCAAAGCCGTTGACTTGGGGCCTTCTCCTCCGGAGATTCTGGATCACACAGTAGCAGCGGCAGCAAAGAAGGCATTTCAGAAGTTTCTCCAGATGTTCCTCTGTGCTCTCACGTCTGTCTCCATCAAATCAGGATTGTGCACAGTACCCTACTTGACAAATAACAAATGGGATGGGATAGCTCTACTTATGGCCAGTGTGTAGTCAATGGATTTAATGGCCTCCTGTTTAGTTAAATGTATGTGAGAAAATATATAATGATTATCTAATAGTTCTCTCATATGTTCCTTTATCTCTTCCTGAGATACTAAGGCAATGGAGCAAAATAAATTGGATGAGAGGAAAGCTTTGGGAAATCTAAGGGTTTAATGATGAAATGTAGGCAGTTGAGAGGGAAAATGGGTATGAAAATGTGGCCGGGGAAATTTAATTTAAGAGAAAGAAAAGGATTGGGGTGGTCTAAGTATTTCATGAGACAGATATGCTAAAATTAGGATTAGGCTGAGAAAACAAAGCAGTAATGGCACAGAGTGAACACATGCGAATTATTATGTTCTCTTCATTTTCTCAGAGAGCAAAGGAAAGAGACTATTGGGCCCACCATATCTGTATCAACTATCAAGAGCTCATTTACTCTTATCCTACATTAATTCTACTATATTCTCTCTATGTTCATAGCAGACAACTCCCCCCAACTCCCAATTCTACTTATTGCTTATACCATACAGCAACTTTCAGCAGATAATTAACCTGCCAAACCACATGTCTTTGGAATGTGGGGTAGAGTCATAGGAAGCCTATGTGGTCAGAAGGAAAACATTCAAATTCCACAGAGTATTGGAGGTCAGCACTGAGCCCAAGTTCTTGGAGCACTACTATGCTGTGTGATGTGTGTAGATTACCTCTAAGAACTGGTTTGTGCCATGTGGCATAACCTCTGATATACTGCTCGGTGGGAAAGGACCACAGTGTAAGGTTCTTCCGCTACTGGACAGGGAAGGGACAGGTTAGGTGTGGAAGCATCTTAATTATTGCAGTTGTGTACCTTCCCAGGTTTGGTCGCCAGCCGCTCGACCATGGTTTTCGGTCGGGCGCCAGACACTGGGAGAGATTTGGTGGGGGGGCGGGTGCCCAGCGCTCGGCTGGGGGCCGTGGTTGAGTGGTCGGTGACTTGGGCCGACTGCCCCACCGGACTTAGTCTGGTGAGGAGGGTGTGAGGACACCCAGCAGGACTAAAAAAAACAAGACCTGAGAAAGGGCGGATGAGCTCCTTGTGAGCCAATGGCCATCTTCCCTGGAAGAGATTAAAGCCTCACCACGTATCTACGAATCGTATGCTATGCACCTAGTTAGAAGAGACATGATGAACTTGAGCGCTGCACCGTGTGCCTGGACCTGCCCATGGCCTCTGCCTAAGGAAGGGCCGAGCTCGAAGAAGCGGCTGCGGCTGGAGGCCGACACGGCCTCGGGCTCGAGTTCGGCGGGGCAGTGGCAGGCGGTGCCAAGGTGGCCAGCGAGAACAAACTGGAGGAGAGGCTGTCGCACGATCGAAGAAGATGGAGGTGCATAGCCACCAACCCCAGATTTGGGACAGCACCCACTGACTGACTGACTGACCATCCCAGGGGGCCACATGAGTGACAACAATCTTTTTTAAAGAGTTTAATAATGCACAATGTTACACATTGACTGAGTGTAAGAATGAAAAGGCTTTGGACCGTTTATTCTTGCAAATAATTTTAACTATGAATAAGGTTTATTTTGATATAAAAAAGTGTAATGTGAATCTCCCAGAACAATGAGATTCCAAAGGGCTGTGCAGAGAAAATACAGCCCGAGAGCAATATGTGGCAGATGCAAGGTGCTCTGTCTCTGAAGGCAGCAATGGACATTGAAGCATAGTTAGTGATATGTCTGCACCATCGCAGCTAGGATTTCATTACAGGCTGACGGGGATTGTGAAACTTGCCTGAGAAGAAGACCATCCAAGATCTTCCTGGGAAGAGTCAGGACACTGGTTTGGTAGAAAGAGCATGCATGACACATACAAAGAAAGCCAAAGAACAATCATGTGACGTAGAATCAATAGATGTCATGAAATAGTATGGAACTTCCTCCAGAAGGGAGCATCATGGAAGGAGATACAGATCTTAGTGACATGGGGTCAAGATAACAACCTTTCCCTCAATGTCAACAGAACAAAAGAGCTGGTTATTGACTTCAGAAAAAGGGGTGGTGCACATTCTTCTAACTACATCAACAGTGCTCAGGTTGAGAGTTTCAGGTTTCTAGGTGTGAAATCACTAATACTGGTCTGACCCATCAACTCCTACTAATTTTTATTGATGCACCATACAAAGCATACTGTCAGGATGCAAAATGTATTGGTATGACAACTGCTCTGTACGTGACTGCAAGAAATTGCAGAGTTATGGATGCAGCTCATCTCATCACAGGAATCAGCCTCCACTCTATAGACTTTGTCTATAATTCTCATTGTCTCAGTAAAGCAGCCAGCGTAATCAATCTCTCTTCTTCCATCGGGCAGAAGATATAAAAGCCTAAAAGCCTGTTCAACAGGCTTCAAAGACAGCTTCTATTCCACTTATCAGACACTTGAATAAACCTTTTGTGTAATAAGAGAAGCTCTTAGCCTCACTATCTACCTTGTTATGATTTTGTACTTTATTGTTTACTCTTTCAGTACCTTTTACATTTTATTCTTCACTGATATTGTTTTATGCTAGTCTAGCTCAATGCACTGGCAATGAATTGATCTGAAAAAGAGTATGTAAGATAAAATTTTCACAGTATCATATTGCATCTATTAAACCAATACCAATGTCTACAAGGCTCCTTCTACTTATACAGCTTCTCAATTGATTGAATCAATGGTTCAATATTTCCACTTACTATCAGAGAACGTATACGGTATACAGACTGAAGTTCTTACTCTTTGCTGACATCCATGAAACAGAAGAAAAATCCCAAAGAATGAATGACAGAAAAATGTTAGAACCCCAGATACCCCCCTCCCTCCCATGCACAAGCAACAGCAAAGATCAACTCTCCCTCTCACCCCACCTGCCTCAGCAAAAGCACCAGCACCCCCCCCCATCACCCACCATGAAAGCAATAGCAAAGCCTCCAAAGAGACCATGATCTAGAGTCCATCAAAAGCCACTGTTCATCCCAACACTTTGGCATCCCACAGGCTCTCTCTCTCACTAACAAGGGAGAGGGAGGTATCACTCCTGCCACAGTGAGGGGGGAGACCAACAACTCCCTGCAGCCTGCAACAACAACAGCCCGCAGTGTTGCTTCAGTTTGAGTTCCCCCGATGAGGGGGAGAGAGAGGGCCTCCAACAGCTGCACCCGCTGTCTTGTTGTTCTGATCTTCAGTCGATGACGCCAACGAGGAGTCGGGTCAACCAAACAGGGCCACACTCCGAAGGTGCACGTCCTCCAGGCTGCTCCTGGAGATATCAAGAATGTCAGGCCACTCAGCGAGCTCTGAGAGCAGGAACCCACTGCTGTGAAGAACCGTAGTTTGAGTGCGGCTGTAGATCAGGGACTCTGACAGGACCCCAGCCATCTTGAAAAGGAAAGAAGAGACATCAAGTACAGACTGAGCTGGATGTTTTGCAAGGTGGCTAAATTAAAAAGTGGTGATAGTTCTGAAGGGTCTTTGAAGGATGTTGTGGTGGACACAGATTATCATTATCAGCCCAGTACAGCAAGGTTAAAGTGCAATAGGACATTCGTGTCAGAATTAAAAGCTGGTTACAATTCAACATCTGAAAACCATGGGAAATGAATTCATGATTCCACTGGTGAAAACCAGGAGGGCAGAAAGATCTCGGGTTTAGTGTGCATTCGAGTGAGAGTCAGGAGATGCAACGGTGTAAAATGGAGTGTCTTGTCCTCTGAAATTACTTATCTTAATTAAAAGCTTTAACTTTGCTTAGCATGTTGGCTTCTTGGAAGACCTTTAAGAAACAAGCAAAATAGAGATTGCTTAGCTAAGTTCAGCATCTAAATTCATTACATAAATATAAAAAAACTGGTTATTGATTATAGTTAATGGACTCCTTATACAAATTCCAGCTGCAATTTGCTGCAAGTGTCCTGAATTACTCAGTGTAATCTAGCACAAGCATGAGCCTTGAGGCAGGCAAAGAATCTGATCTGCTACTTCCCTTACACTTACCCAATGTTCATAAACCCAGTGCGTCCCACTAGTGAAATCCTCATTACCACAAAAAGGTAAGAGGGAGAATATTGGGAACTATAGACAGGTGAGTTTTACATCGGTGGTCTGCAAACTATTCGAAAGGATTCTTAAGAATAAGATCTATGAGCACTTACGAGCACAGTCTACTCAAGGATAGTCAACATGGCTTTGTGAAGGGAAGGTCATGCCTCATGAGCCTAATTGAGTTTTTTGAAGAGGTAACAAAAGAAATTGATGAGGGTAGGGTGGTAGATGTGGCCTACATGGATTTTAGCAAGGCATTTGACAAGGACCCCCATGAGAGACTCATTCAGAAAGTCATGAGGCATGGGATCAGTGGAACCTTGGCTGTTTGGATAAAAAAAATTGACATAAAGGAAGAAAGCAGAGGGTAGTAGTGGAAGAAAAGTATTCTGCCTGGAGGTCAGTGACTAGTGGAGTGCCGCAAGGGTCTGTTCTGGGTCCCTTGTTCTTTGTGATTTTTATAAATGGCCTGGATGAAGAGGCAGAAGGATGGGTGAGTAAGTTTGTGGACGACATGAAGATTGGGGGAATTGTGGATGGAGCTGTAGGTTGTCGAAGGTTACAAGACGATATAGACAGGATGCAGAATTGGGCAGAAAAATGGCAGATGGAGTTCAGTCCAGATAAGTGTAAGGTGATGCATTTTGGAAGGACAAACCAGAAGGCTGAGTACAGGGTTAATGGTCGTTTGCTTAAGAGTGTGGATGAACAGAGGGACCTTGGGGTTCAAATCCATGCATCCCTCAAGGTTGCTACACAAGTTGATAACAGCCAAGGGAATTCTCTTTGGAGCGTAGAAGGATGAGAGGGTACTTGATAGAGGTCTACAAGATTATGAGAGGCATAGATAGGGTGGATAGCCAGTACCTGTTTCCCAGGGCACGAATAGCAAACACCAGAGGGCATATATACAAAGTTAAGGGGAGACATCAGGGGTAAGTTTTTTTACACAAAGGGTTGTGGGTGGCTGGAATGACTTGCCAGGGATGGTGGTGGAGGCTAAAACATTAGAGGTATTTAAAAGCCTCTTGGACAGGCACATGGATGAAAGAAAAATAGAGGGTTACTGGGTAGTGTGGGTTTAGTACTTTTTTTAAAGGAATATATGGGTCGGCACAACATCAAGGGCCGAAGGGCCTGTACTGTGCTGTAGTATTCTAGTGTCTAGTGCCTGTTTGTTGCAATGGGTGCTCTATTGTCCCAACTAGCAGCAGCCCAGTCAAGGGAGAGATGTCAAAGGTAAAACCTTGGCTCAGTCCGTAAAATACAGAGACAGTGGGAGCTCAAAATGTATGACACACTGCGAAAGTAAGTTGTGGCTATGGGCTGGGGATAGAGTCATGGAGTCATAGAAAAGTACTGCTCAGAAACAGGCCCTTTGGTCCATCCCATGCTGAAACCAGTTAAACTGCCTACTCCCATTAACCTGAACCAGAACCATAGCCCCCTCCACCCCCCATATACCCTACCATCCATATACCTATCTAAACTTCTCTTATACATTGAAATTGAGCTTGCATGCAACATTTGTGCTGAGAGCTCATACCACACTCATATGATCCTTTGAGTGAAAAAGTTTCCCCTCATGTTCCCCTTAAACTTATCACCTTTCACCCTTAATCCATGACCTCTGATTGTTGTCCCACATAACCACAGTGGAAAAAGCCTGCTTGCATCTACCCTGTCTTCACCCCTCATAATTTTCTAGACCTCTATCAGACCTCCTTTCAATCTTCTAGATTCTAAGGAATAAAGTCCTAACCTATTCAATCTTTTCTTATAACTCAGGTCCTCCAGACCCAGTAACATCCTTGTACCTTTTCTCTGTACTCTTTCAACCTTATTTACATCTTTCATGTAGGTAGGCAACCAAAACTGCACACCACATTCCAAATTTGGCCTCACCAACATCTTGTACAACCTCAACATAATACCCCATCTCCTGCACTCTACATTGATTTATAAAGGTCAATGTGCCAAAAGCTTTCTTTATGACTCTATCCACCTGAGATGCCATTTTTAATTAATTATATACCTGTGTTCCCAGATCCTTTTGATCTACCACACTCCCCAGTAGCCAACTGTTCACAGTCTAAGACCTACCCTGGTTGGTCCTGCCAAGGTGCAACACATCACACTTGTCTGCATTAAATTCCACCTGCCATTTTTCAGCCCTTTTTCCAGCTGATCCAGATCCCTCTGCAAGCCATGATAGTCTTCCTCGCTGTCCACTACACCCCAAATCTTGGTGTCATCTGCAAATTTGCTGATCCAGTTAACCATCTTATCATCCAGATTGTTGATATGGATGACAAACAACAGTGGGCCCAGCACTGACCCTACGGCACTCCACTAATCACAGGCCTCCGGTCAGCGAGGCAACCATCTACTACCATTCGTTTCTTGTCCCTTAAAGTCAATGTCTAATCCAATTTCCCAGCTCATCTTGTGTGCTAAGTGATAAGATTAATAAGACATGACCTACCATGCATGAAGCCATACTAACTATCTTTAATCAGTCCATGTCTATCCAATACTTATATATCCTGTCCTTTAGAATACTTTCCAATAACTTTCCTACTACTGATATCAGACTCACCGGCGATAATTTCGTGGTTTATGTTTAGAGCCTTTATTAAACAGTGGAACAACATTGGCTATCCTCCAATCCTTTGGTACCTCTCCTGTCACTAAGGATGATTTGTACATTGCTGCTAGGGCCCCAGCATTTTCTACACTTGTCCTCGTAGCATCTGAGGGGACGCCTTGTCAGGCCCTGGGGATTTATCTACCCTAATATGCCTCAAGATCGCAAACACATGTGCTTCTGTAATCTGTACAGGATCCATAAAGTCGATGCCACTTTGCCTCACTTCTATAGACTGTATCTATCTGCCGAGTAAATACAGATGCAAAAAGTTCACTTAAGATCTTCCCCATTGATTTTGGCTCTGCACATGATTATCATTCTGATTTTCCCGAGGATCAATTTTCTCCCTTGCAATCCTTTTGCTCATAACATATCTACAGAATCCCTTAGGATTCTCCTTCACCTTGTCTGCTAGGGCAACCTCATACCTTCTTTTAACCCTCCTAATTTCTTTTGTAAGTGTTCTCTTGCAGTCCTTATACTCCATAAGCACCTCATTGGTTTCTTCCTGCCTATGCCTGCAATGTACCTCTTTTTATTTCCTTAACCAGGGCCTCGATACCTATTGAAAACCATGGTTCCCTACACTTGTTTTCTTTACCTTTCTTTCTGACAGGCAGAAACAATCTTGGTACTCACAAAGTTTCACTTTTGAAGGCCTTCCACTTACCAAGTACACCTTTGCCAGAGAACAGCCCGTCTCAATCCACACTTGCCAAATCATTTCTGATATCAAACTTGGCCTTTCTCCAATTTAGAATCTCAACCTGTGGGCCAAATCTATCTTTTTCCTTATTTACTTTGAAACTAATGGCATTGTGATCGCTAGATGCAAAGTGTTCCCTTACACAAACTTCTATCACCTGCCCTGTCTCATTCCCTAATAGCAGATCAAGTATCACACATCCTATTGTTAGGACTTCTGTGTACTGATTAAGGAAATTTTCCTGAACATATTTGACAAACTCATAGTGCTTTTATGTTTGAGAATCCCAGTCAATATATGGAAAGTTAAAATCTCCTACTATAACAACCTTATGCTTCTTGCAACAGTCTGCAATCTCTGTACAAAAATGTTCCTGTAAATCCCTTAGATTGTTGGGTGGTCTGTAAAATAGCCCCATTAACATGGTTTTACCTTCTTTAGTTCTCAGTTCCACCCATAACACCTCACTAGACGAGTTCTCCAGTCTGTCCTGACTGAGCACTACTGTGACAATTTCTCTGATTCGCAGCACTACCCCTCCTCTTTTTACCCCTCCCAATCTGTCATATATAAATTAACAGAGCGCCAGAATATTGACCTGTCAAAGCCTTCAGGCCCCAGAATACCAGGCTCCAAGGAAACAGATTGACTGCCGTGGGGTTGCTGTATCGAGATGGTTGAGAGCTGTGAGCAGGTGGTCAAAGTTTTCCTGCTGCTTCTAGACTGTGGGCGCATGTCAACAGGTAACTTTCTTTAGGCAAGCAAACTCTGCTGGGTCAGTCACTGGTTCACTCATTCTGACAGGAAATGTAGAGGAGCCTTGGCCCAAATGCAGAGCAGCAGAGACGATTTAATGGTGAACAATAGCTTTAACAATAAACTGCAAAATAACAAGCCACAAGGGGCTACAAAATAAGACAGATTAGATACCAAACACAACAAGCTACCTGAAGGAGGGGAGCAATTGGTTGAAGCTGACTGGTTCAATGAGTAAACAAGGACTATGCAAGCGACATATGCTGCAGATGAAGAGTTGGAAATGAGTGGCAGGTGATTCCAGTTAGCTTGGTGGTGACTGGGGGGGAGCCTCCATGTGCAGGCCTGATGCTGTCCTAACAACTTGGAATTGAGCATGGAGAATATATCAGGCAGCTTTCCCCATTGTTCCTGATTTATTGAACTGGCATTACAGGCATTTTCTGCAATTAATATTTGTTTCTTGAAATTATTATTTTAAGTTCTTTTCCTGCATCCATCTATAAACAATATATGGATTCATATAATTGATGTTGTAACAAGGTAACTTAGATAATAGATGGAGCATTTTTTGAAATAGTAGAAGCAAGTGAAAAACAGCTGTTCCTGAGATGGTGGGGTATGGAGAGTTTGACTACTGGTTTCTGCAGCTGACAAACACTTTTATTGCACTGAATTCTTTCTCTCTTATTCTTTGTCTATGTCTCTCTCCTTTGCTTCTGTTGTCTGACCACCAATGTTTATCCAACCTCACTCTTGACCCAGGCTGCAGACTGGTTTTCTCAGAGGCTGTTTTGAAGAAACCCATGTATTACATTCAACTGACCTGTAGTTATAAACTCAAACAAGAGGAAATCTGCAGATGCTGGAAATCCAAGCATCAACACGCGGGATGCTGGAGGAACTCAGCAGGCCAGGTGGCATCTATGACAAAGAGTAAACGGTCGACATTTCAGGCTGAGACCCTTCATCAGCTCAAGAAGGGAAAAAGTGGAGTCAGAATATGAAGTTGGGGGGTGGGGAGGAAGAAACACAAGGTGATAGGTGAAACTTGGATGTGGGGGAGGTGTGAAGTAAAGAGCTGGGAAGTAGATTGGTGAAAGAGATGCAGAGCTGGAGAAGGGGGAATCTGATAGGGGAGGATGGAAGGCCATGGAAGAGTGAAAATGAGGAGGAGCACCAGAGGAGGTGATGAGCAGGTAAGGAAATAAGGTGAGAGAGGGCAATGGGAATGGTGAAGGGGGATGGGGCATTACTGGAAGTTTGAGAAATAAATGTTCATACCATCAGTTTGGAGACTACCCAGATGGAATATAAGGTGTTGCTCTTCCAACTTGACTGTGGCCTCATTGCAACAATAGAGGCGGCCGTGGACTGACATGTCAGAATGGGAAGTGGAATTAAAATAGGTGGCCATTGGGAAATCCTGCTTTTTCTGGCAGACAGAGTGTAGGTGCTCTGGGAGGTGGTCTCCCAACCTACGTTGGGTCTCATTAACATACAGGAGACCACACCGGGAACACCGGATACAGTAGATGACCCTAACAGACTCACACGTGACGTGTTGCCTTACCTGGAAGGACTGTTTGGGGCCGTGGATGGTGGTGAGGGAGGAAGTTTAGGGGCTGGTGTAGGATTTGTTCCACTTGCAAGAATAAGTGCCAGGAGGAAGATCAGTTGGGGGGGTGAGGTGGAAATGAATGGACAAGTGAGTCACTTAGGGAGTGATCCCTGTAGAAAACAGAAAGTGGGGGTGTAGTGGGGGAAGGAAAGATGTGCCTGGTGGTGGGATCCCATTGGATAAGGCAGAAGTTTTGGAGTGATAAACAGTCTTTCAATGCTTCAGGAGGATTTGAAGCTCTTCCACCCAGTGAAGGGGCTTTTGAAGTATTGGCGTTGTTATAATGCAAAAACTATTGGAGTTGAGAGATGCAGCATAAACTGGAACTAAGGAAGTCGAGTGGTATTGAGGTCTAGCATAGCCTTGTGTTCAACAGCCTCCTATTATACTGAAACCTCTCTGTGATTCAGAAGGCAAAAGCAAAAAGACTGTTTCTGCAGGAAACTTGAAATTAAATCAGTAAATACTAGAAATGCTCACCGGATCAGACAACATCTGAGAGAAACATTTAATGTTTCACATCAATATCTTTGTATCAGCATTGAGAAGGATGCAGCCAATCAAATAGTGCTACAGAAAAAGTGTAGTGTAAGTAAACCATAAGATGCAAGATCATAACGAGGTAGATTTTGAGATCAAGTGTCCATTTTATTGTACTAGGGAATCATTGAATAATCTTATGATAGTGGGGAAGAAGCTGTTCTTCAGGCTGGTGGCTCTGCAAAATGTGAGTATCCACATTTGCATCTGTCCCTTATCTGAAACAATATAATTAATGTTTACCATAATACCTTCCGGATGAAGATCAACATCCACAGACCTCTGCCTGCATTATGTTCTCCAAGGCCATGATGATGATAAAAACACTCAACGTCATGACATAGATCCTTCTTTGGTAGCTATAATGGACCATGTAATACTCATCAAACTAACATACCCATACATTTGTCAATGAACTAACCCACTTTACAGAAAATCAGAGGCTTTCATCACATGGGGGATCGCTTGAGAATGCACTTTCAGCTATGTCCAAGATATTCTATCATATACTTTCATTTCAAATCCTAGTCAGGGACTTCAACCAGGCTTGTATGAAGAAGACCCAGTCCAATTACCATCAGCATATCTCCTGCAGCACCAGGGGTCCAAACACACTAGACCACTGTTATACTAAGATAAGGAAAGCTACCATTCCATGCCCAGACCGCATTTTGGTAAGTTGGATAACTTGCATACAGGCAGAGGCTAAAAAGAGAAGCTCCAGAAATTAGGACAACAAAGAGGTGGTCACGGGAGGCAGAGGAGTGGCCATTGGATTACATTGAGTCAGTGGACTGGGCTGTGTTCAGGGACTCATCACTGGATCACCATGGTTATAACAGACTTTATTAAAACAGCTGTAGATTAATGTGCCACCACAAAATCATTCAGAGTCTTTCCCAGCCAAAAGCCCTGGATGAACCATGAGATCCACAATCTGCTGAGAGTCAGATAAGAGACATTCAAGTCTGATGACGAAGAAAATTACAAGAAGTCCAGGTATGATCTCCGGAAAGCCATCTCACAGGTGAAATAGTAATTCTGGACTCAACTTGAATCAATGAATGATGCTTGACAATAGTGGCAGGGGTGGAATACTATCACTTCTTATAATGTTAATTCAAGCGACATAGATGACCGCTAGGCTTCACTTCCAGATGAGCTCAATACCTTCTATGCCCACTTTGACTGCCAAAACATGGAGGATCCACCACAAAATCCCACATTGTCCAATGATCCAATGATTTCATTCTCCGAGGTGATGTGCGAGCAGCCTTCAGGAGGAGTTGGGGTACCTGGCCAAGTACTGAAGACCTGTACTGATCAACTGGCTGGAGTGATCACTAAAATAGTTAACCTCTTGCTTCAGCAGTATGTGGTACCCACCTGCTTCAACCAGACTTCAATTATACCAGTGCACAAGAAGAGTGTAGCAACCTGCCTCAATGACTTGCCCAGCAGCACGTACATCCACTGTGATGTTTTGAGAGGTTGATGATGAAACATATCAACTTCTGTCTGAGAGGCGACTTAGATGTGCTCCAATTTGCCTATTGGAGCAACAGGTCCACAGCAGGTGCCTCCTCATTGCCTCTTCACTCAACAATGGAACATCTGGATAGCAAAGATGCATACATCAGGATACTCTTTATTGACCACAGCTCCACGTTCAATACCATCATCCCCTCAAAGCTAATCAATATGCTCCAAAACCTTGGCCTCAGTGCCTCCTTATGCAACTGGATGCTCAATTTCTTCACTTGCAGGCCGCAGTCAGTTCGGATTGGCAACAACATCCTCTTCACGATCTCCATCAGCACAGTGCACTACAAAGCTGTGTGCCCGGTCATGTGGTCTACTCACCTTACAGCCATGACTTTGTGGCAAGCACAGCTCCAATGCAATAATTCAGGTTTTGTTGAGAACACCGCTGTTGTAGGCCAAATCAAAGGTGGTGATGAATCAGCAAATACGAGGGAAATTGGAAATCTGGCTGAGTGGTGTCATAACAACAACCTCTTACTCAATGTCGTTAAGACCAAGGAGCTGAATATTGGCTTCAGGAGAAAGAAATCAGAGATGGACAGGGTTCACAACTTTAAATTCTTTGGGGTTATTATTTCAGAGAACCTGTCCTGGTTTCAGCACTTAAGTGCAATTGTGAAGAAAGCATGGCATTTCCTCTACTTCCTTGGGAGATTGTGGAGATTTGGCATGACATCTAAAATTTTGACAAACTTCTATAGATATGTAGTGGAAAGTATATTGACTGGCTGCATCACAGCCTGGTATGGAAACACCAATGCCTTGAATGGAAACTCCTACAAAAAATAGTAGATATGGCCCAGACCATCATGGGTAAAGACTTCCCCTCCATTGAGCATATCTACATGAAATGCTGTTACAGGAAAGCAGTATCCATCCTCAAGGACCGCCACCAACCAGCACATGCTCTCTTCTCTCTGCTGCCATCAGGAAGAAGGTACAGGTGCCCTAGCATTCACACCACCAGGATCAGGAACAGTTATTACCCTTCAGCCATCAGGCTCTTGAACCAAAGGGGATAACTTCACTTGAAATATTCCCACAACCTATGGACTCACTTTCAAGGACTCTTCATCTCATATTCTTGACATTTATTGCATATTTATTTATTATTATTTCTTTCTTTTAATATTTGCGCATTTTGTTGTCTTTTGTACTCTCATTGAAAACAACTTGGGCAGACTTTCATTGCTTCTGCATGATTATTATTCTATAGATTTATTGAGTATGTGTGAAGAAAATGAATATTTGTGTTGTACAGTATATGTACTTTGATATTAAAATTACTTTGAACTTTGTCAAGTCTCTCTCACAGCCTTCAGCAGAAAGAAAAATCAACCAACTTTAACCTTCAAATGATGGAATGGACTGGAATTTGTTCTCAAGGTCATATTGGTCAGCCGTATTTACACCTTAGTAATATAACTTTGGGTGGAGGTACAGATGCAAATATCGCCACGCAGATTTTGCAGTACAACCAACCTCAAGAACAGCTTCTTTCCCTCTCTTATAAGGTTATTGAATGGTTTCCTAGTATGAAATCTATCTCTTTATCTCATAATCAGACAATAAGTTTATGATCTTGCACCTCGTTGTTTACCTGCACTGCATTTTCTGTACAGCTGTTACACTTTATCCTGCATCCTGATATTACTTTACCTTGTTTTGTCTCAATGCGCTGTGTAATGATTTGATCTGTATGAGCAGTATGCAAGACAAGCCTTTCACTGTATCTTGGTACATGTCACAATAATAAACCTATTCCAATTCCAATTCCAATTCCAATTCCAAACCCACCGCTCTGCTATTGCTGAAATGAAATGTCATTTTTCTGCTGGGTCAGTTTTGAAAAGTTTTGAACTGCATGCTGTTGCACTGATTTTGTAGCTAAGAACTAAAACCATCAGTAAAATGTTTGTCCTTGCTATTTCATGTTTAGAAAAACTTTAACCAAGTGAAATGTTAATTATTGACAACCAATTTCTCTGGAGTTTGAAAATGAACAATTATGTTAGTGGATTGTTATTCCTTCAGATATAATTGCTGGAGACATTTAAATAAAGGACATTTTCCTTTCTTGTCTTTTTTTTTTCCCAGACCCCCTTTGTCTCTTTTTATTTAGCTTTCTGTCCCTGATAGTCCTTGAAGTCACACACTCCAGTCCACACCTCCTTGTCCAGTCCTTGAGCTGTGAATTCCTCATTCCTTTTAATGATTCTGGTGAAAGGGAAACATGCTTGTTTGCCTTTTTCATTCTGGTCCCAGAAGCCCTGATTTCCTTATTACAATATTATCAGCTCACATTTTTGACAAACTGCCACACAAAAACTGAGTACTTCATTATTGAAGTTCAAATCTAATTAATGGCAGTTATCATTAATTGGACTCCTATAGTAAGATTTGGTCTAATGCCCTTGCAAAATAAACACATAGATTTGAACATTAATTATATTGTGGGCTTTTCTGGTCATTTTCTGATATAGGCAGTGTTTATTTAATGATGTGTTCCTGACTAATACTGACCAAGAAGGCCTTCGTTTTGATGTTAGTCCCTGTTGAGCTGGTTGACCTCAGCTGCTGTGATAGTTACAGTTTTCAACTTTGAATCCTTAGGTTATATGGAATAAGACCTGTCAAAGTTTCTGCTCTTAGACATTTTCCAGTCCCTTGTCTGTAGATGTCGAATAAAGAAAGGATTGGTCCTGGTTCTTGATGTTCCCATGAAAGAATTGCTCATGAACATATTTTGAACAAACTCAAGAATGATTTATAGATATTTTTATGGAGCTTTACAGAATTGCACATTGAAGCATAGAATCATGGAATGGTTGCACTATGGAAAGAAGACATTTGTCCCACTGAGTCGATTCTGGATATAAACATTTTGGAAATAACTCATCATCTTCACAAGAGGATAGGGGTGACAGAACCTGAGATAAAGGGAGAAAGATGGCAAGGAAACTAGTGGATGATGAGAAGAACGATTCCACATCATATCCTAGAGAGATAACTTTCCAGGTCAATACACAAAATACTGGAGGAACTCAGCAGCTCAAGCAGCATTCCCAAGTCATTTGTCATTTAGTTCTACCCTAAGTGAGTATGTAGCTCTGCCCTAGAAGAGCCATTGTCCAAGTGAGTTATTCTGGTATTTTATGAGTTTGATTCATACAATGTTGGCAATGTTGGCAAGACCAGTTTTCATTAGCTATCACCCTTGAGAAGGCAATGGTGAACTTGCTTGGTCATTTCTGGGGGGAATGAACTGTGTACCTTAGTCCCAAATAGATCAGAGCAAGCATAGATCTTTCCTGAAGGACATTTGTGAGAAGAATGGGTATAACAATAATTCAGTTGTTGTGTGAGCAACACACACACACAACTCTGAAGGAACTCGGCATCTATTGAGGGTAATGAACACTGGATATTCGGGCGTGAGACCCTTCATCAGGATGAAGAGCCTTGATCAAGGTCTCAGTCCCAAAATAGATGCTGCTTGAGCTGCTGAGTTCATCCAGCATTTTGTGTGTGTTGCTGAAGATTTTCAGCATTTGCAGAATCTCCTGTGGCCAATTGGTCTCTGTAGTTTAGTGGCCAACTTTATTAATACCTCCTTTGAATTTTCTAATTATTTTAGATTTCCACCGACCATGGTAAAATCTGATTTAATGTTCCTGGAACGTTCACAAATCTGTGGATTATTAACTAAATAAATTCGGATTCCCAGTGCTCCCACATGGTCCTTCATTTGAAGACTTCTGGCTTCAGTGTTAAAAGCTGGTTTCCAAGAACGTCTTAGATGAAATCTGTTTCTAAACAAGAGATAAAAATCTATCTTCAAGTAGTGGGCCGCATGTCAACGACTTTGGCTAGCTTGGCTTTTAAATCCTATTTGTTGTGTTCTAAATTATTTGATTGGGATGAAATTTCACTTCAATCCAATCGTGACACCACAGAGCTAATTGATGCCGCCCAAACGATTACCTGCAGAGACGGGCTTTAGGGCCCAGGGAAAGACAGCGATGAGAGGGTTGGCCGGCGCATGCGCTATTGGTTGCGGCTGTGAGCTGGAACAGAGTTGCAGGAATTCAGCAGGACCTTAAGAAGAAAGTCTGAAACAGTGTGTGTGGCGGATTACAGCAGCCGTAACATCGCCGCACCGGGAAAAAGTGCAGAGTCTCTAATAATTGGAAAATTTGAGTTTCAAACACAGGGAACACCCACTTCCCTTTTACTTGTTTTCCTCCTGTTGGGAGATCCTGGATCGTGGAGGCTACAGTAGGAGCCAGGAACAAATGTTTACAGTGTCTTTGAAAATGTGAAGCTATAGTTTCTCCGGTAGAACTCTGGATCGTACTTTTAAATAGAAGGTGATATACTGGACCACTAGGGACTGACTGGCGGTCAAATCCAAAAGGAACCAGCCCAAGTGTATTGGAGGCGGAGTGAATCTATGAACCGTTTATCACCTGTTGGCGTTCCCTGTATTGAGACTAGTTGTTGGCTGTAAGCACCATGTCTAAAGTGGTGCAGAAGAAAAACCACTGGACAACTAAAGTGCATGAGAGCGCTGTGGGCAAGGGCCAGGTCGAGGAGCTGAATGTTCTGATCTCAGGTGGAGCTGAGAATGGGGAGTTCTCCTATCTGAATGAAGGGAATCATCAGATCGTCTGCGGCAGCGGGGAGCTCAGGGAAGGCGAACTCTTACTGGAAGTTGATGGAGTGCATGTGTCTGGGCTCCCCCTGTATGATGTGCGCAGTGTGATCAAGAACAGTAAGAATCCGATCCGCTTGAAGACCGTCAAACAAGGTATGAAACTGGAGCAGGGAAATTGAGCGGGACCTGGTCTTGTTGGAGGTTACCCGACACAGAAGACACGGTACCCGTCGCTCCAGAGGCTACCATTATCCGTGCACACATTTGAATTGTTATCATTTAAACGCTTAAAAATTATGATAGTATTTTTGATTTTGATTTTTCCCTTGTCTGTGTACTTATTTAAAGTGGAAAACATTCCACCAGTCTGGGTGCTTAGTGATGAGACAAGCTCATCTTCGGATTTCCAATTTTTGGCGAGGCCGCGACAGAACATTAATGCTATTTGTGTAGGGACAGGATCCATTGGTCTCCTGAGAAAATGTACAGCATTTCAAGTTTATACAGCACTTGGAAGATGCCCAGTGAGCTAACTTCGGTAAACAGTGAAGTCGCACTGTCAGGTATTTCCAACCGTTATGCTGACAGCTCTGTGAACAGCCACCTCGCACCTGCTTATTTACGATAGTTGGGCAGAGTTGATGTAAATCCCTCACAGGTTTATAAAGACGAGTACCTTGTCGGCATATTTGTTAATACCACAACATTGAACATGGACTCTTGACTTCATTATCTGGTCATCTTCACATTCCTTTAAGAAAGGTGACTTCAAACGCTTGACAACTTCCACTTTAGTTTTACTTGGTACTTTTGTCCTAGTCATAGCTGGTGATTCCTTTAAGTCATCTTTTCAATGTCCTTAATTCAATGGGGTTTAAATCTTTACTTTTTTCTTTGTTTATTTATTTTGAATAATATTCAAAAAAGTACTAACAAAAGAAACATCTTTTTCAGCCTTTTTTCATTGGTGTTAGAGTGGTCTAATTTTGGAATGTAGCTTCTACAGTTGTCTGAAGGTGGTTAGTCAGATTCTGTTTCTTTTGTGCTTGTGATTGACAACATAATCCTTGTGGAAATAGATTATAAACTAAAGTCTGCAGTTTAATTGTAAATATTGTAATATAGGAACCAATGTGTACACTTACCTGAAAAAGGAATGTTTCTCCTTCTGTAAGTACATAACATGATCTGAATTTAGAGCAAGGAATGGATTGGTTAGAAGACTGGCAAAGGCAGAGATTTGGTAGTCACTGCCTGCCCACCCGCTTGGTTCCAGGAATAACATGACCTTCAGTGCAGGGAACAGGGGACCAGGGAGTGGGTGGGGTAAAAAAGAGGAATATAGAACTCATAATATTCAGAAAATCATTAACAGAACTGTATTTCAAGGCTCTTTCTGGCAACTAAACATAACGTCAAAAAATGTGCTTTCTCTGGGTGCTTCTGCCTGCACTTTTCACTCTGTGTAATGTAAGTAATTTCTATTTGATAGGTTAAATGGTTTAAATAAAATCAGCTACCTTCCCTATTTATGAAATAATGAACTTCCTTCTATGGTGGGCTCTGTGTTTTCTGGTTATGTCTGTTATTCAATATGGTCCTAAATTTTAAGGGATGAGATGATTGTTGTGTTATCAACTCTTATAACTTTCTTGCCCCTAAAACAAATCAAACTAGTGTAGTTATGTTTATATGAGATCCATTTACAGGCATGGTGAATATAATTTATCATACTGACGTGTGTAACTGGAACTGTATTGAAACATGTTGTTTCAGGGAATATTTGAACTATAGGTTACACTGGGACTAGCCAGAGTTTAAGTAGAAGTAATGTAACCATTATGGAGTATTCTCACATTATGTCATCTGAATAAACAAGACTAGGTTGTTAAAGATTCAGAAGAGATTACTCTGAACAGATTTAATATCAACAGTTGAATTCTCTTCGCCAATGGTTCAGAGAATAATTGCACAGTTTGACAAGGTCAGTTCATGCTGGTGATTAGATAACTAAATGCTTTAAATCATGATGAGGTACTGATCATAAACATCATGAACATTTTGATACCTCAGAAAGTGTTCTTGTATCTTTAGTTGTGGCTGTAAGATTGCAGACATGTCATATCTTTTAAAGAGAAAATAATGATTTGTGTGGTCCTCTTATCATAATCAAGTGACAAAGTCCTCCGTTGGCATATTTGTTTTCTACACATTTCATGTTACTCGTTTTATGGCTGTGTTTGTTGAATTACAAGGAAAATCGGAATAGGAGTAGACTACTTGGCTATTCAAATCTGCCCCACCATTTAATATGATTAGCTGATCTATCCCAGGTCTAACTCCTCTGTGTCAGCTCTCTATAGCCTATAACCACCAATCTTTCGACCAAGTATCTACCTTCACTTGAAATACTTATTCTAGTGAGCTAGCCTCCACAACTCTGTAGGGGAGAGAGTTCAAGTCAGCAGAAATTTTTGTGTATTCCTACAAATTCATCAAGGCTTAAAGTGTTTACGTGGGTTGGGCCTCAGATGCCTGCCTGTGAAATGGAGGTTATCCCAATGTGAGGTAATGCCATGTTTGGCAATGGAAATCTACTGTATAAAATGGCAGCGTATATGGTTGTAGATAAAAGTTATTTTACTATAATTTGTCATTAGTTAACTTCTGATCACTAAGGCTGGCTGCCTTCCTGACTTGCAAAAAGCCCGATTCTTGTTTACTTCTTTGAAATTACAACCTCTTTCTTTAGGCTTGAGAAGCCGAAGAGTTTGATTTTGTATGGCTATGATCACACACGTTGCTTGTTTAAATTATTGAATAGTTCAATTGCCTGTATTATTTATATGCTGAGCCTGTGGATTTTCTCAGTTACTTTATCACATCTATGATTCAGGAACAGTTATCTAAACAAGAAAATAAATTTTGTGCTGCTCTGGTCCATTATACATTAAATGTACCTTTAATGTATAATGCAATACATTGCATTATTGAGTAATTCAATGAGGAAAGATCATTTGGCTCCTGAAGTGCTATTTATTTGGTTTATGGCTATTTCTCTAGCACCTTGTCATTTACTATTTAATGTTCCATACTCTTTGATATTTTTGCCCAACGGGTATCTGTCAATGCTTTGCCCCAGCATCCACATTAATAGAAGTGAATTTCTCATTGCTACTTCCTGATGTGTTTTAAAATGTTCTGTCCCATTTCATTCATTCATGGCTGAACCCTGATTTTCAGATTATGCCTTAATGTTCAAGATTCTTTCCACTCCCCCTCCCCAACCCTACCACCCCATAGCCTCCATTAACCCCGGTAAATTCTACAATAAAGCTGAAGTTAATCAGACACTTGAGATGATGAATGTTGCCATGAGAAACAAGGAACAGCCCACCCTGACACATTTCAAATCATAGTCAGATGCTTCAATCAGGCTTGTCTGAATAAATCTCTGCCCAGTTATTACCAGCATATAACCTGCAGCACATACTTGACTACTGCTATACTACAGTTAGGAATGCCTACTGTTCCATGCTACATCACATTTCAGGAAATCTGATCATTTGCCAGTCCTTCTCCTTCCTGCATTCAGGCAGAGGCTAAAGAGCAAGGCTCCAGAGATAAGGAGAACAAAGAGGCAGAGGGTTCACAGGAGGCAGAGGGTTCACAGGAGGCAGAGGGGCAGCTTCGGGATTGCATTGAGACGGTCAACCTGGTCATGTTAAGGAGTCATCAAAGGATTTGAATGAATACACCACGCTTTTCACGGACTTCATAAACCAGTCGTAGAAGAGTGAGTCCCCAGAAAGTCATTCAGAGTCTTTTCTTACCAGAAGCCCTGAATGAACCATGAAATCTTCATTTTGCTAAGGGCCAAATCAGTTGCATTCGGGTCTGGTGACCAAGTAAGATACAAGAGGTCGAGGTATGATATCCAGAAAGCCAACTGGCGTGTGAAGAGTCAAATCTGGACCAAACTTGAATCAGTGAAGGATGCTCGACAGCTGTGTCAGGGCTTGAATGCCATCACCTCTTACAAAGTGAAACCAAGTGACATAGGTGACAACAGGGCTTCACTCCCTGATGAGCTCAATGTCTTCTATGCTCACCTTGATTGCCAAAACAAGGAGGAACCTTCACAGACTCCCATAGCCCTCGATGACCCTGTGATTTCAGTCTTTGAAGCCGACGTGAGAGCATCCTTTGGGAGAGTGAACCCACAGAAACAGGGTACCAGGCCAAGTACTAAAGACCTGTGCTGACCAACTGGCTGGAGTGTTCACTGATATCCTTATCCCCTCGCTTCAGCAGCCTGCGTTACCCACCTGTGACAAGAAAGTGCCTAAGAAGAACATGGCAACCTGCCTCAATGACTGTTGTCTAGCTCTCACTTATATCCAGTGTGATCAAGTGGTTTGAGAGCTGGATGATGAAACATTTCACCTTGTGCATCACAAGGTACTTAATAGTCATTGAAGTAGTGTAGTTGCCTGTCAACCAGCTTTGTACGGCAAGGTCACATACTGATCAGTGGATATTGATTTGTTTTGGTGATGTTAAGCGGAGGATAACTGTTGGTCAGGGTACTGGAAGTAATTTTATTCCTGCCTATTATATGTAATCTTCATATTAGAGAACCTCCTTTTGATGAATATCAAGAAAAATCTGCAGATGCTGGAAACCTGAAATAAAAGCAAAATACTGGAAAAGCCTCTCAGATTAGGCAGCATTTGTGGAAAGAGAAACAGTTAATATTTCTTTCTGAAAACCCTTCATGAAAAATGAAGTGCACTAACCTAACTTTAATGCCTCACCTGAGAAGTGGCATCTACAACTGTATAGTACTTCAGTAATGCAAATACCTTGTCAACTTTGACTTCTCTGCTGATGTCTTTGGAGTTGGATGAGCACGTCAGCTTCTGATTCAACCAGGATGTTGACTCAGAACCATGATTGATTTGGCTCAGGGGAATACAAACCAGTCTTATGGAGCGTATCCTCATGATTTAACCCTTTATATCACAATTTCTGGATGTAACAAGCCCCATATTCATATCTGGCTTGGGTTTAATTGATATCATATGGATTAGTCGTGAGTTCACTCTTGGTGGCTTGAACACTCGAGTTACTGTTTGCTTGTTGGTTACTGGTGACCTCTGTTAGAGAAAGCGTATGTATTGGCTTCAGAAGGATTGCATTCATCTGACGGTTGTATTTCAGCAGTCATTAGCTAAGCTTACAAACCAAATAAAGTTCAATTTGGTTAAATGCCACGAAAGTGCTGCTGTTACTTTTGAAATCAATCTATTAATCAGTGACGAATAATCAGGAGATGAAAAAGGAACTGACAAGTGCTTGTCTACTGCTGGGAATTGTAGGCAGGTTGTGATGTAAGTAGGTAAAGAATATTAGATTTATTTGTTTCAGGAACCAATGACAAACAACAGAAAATGAATAGTAAAAGCGATGACAGTAAGTTTTGCAGATCATATCAAAACAAAGAGGGAGATGCAAGGATAGATAGGTTTCAAGTCTGAATTCCAGGAAGGGGGAGGAGGGGAATGGATCATACAAGAAACCAAAGGTGGATGAATGCAGAGCCCCTAGAGGGTTGTAGCCCCGGAGAAAGTTAAAGAAATCAGGAAGGAGAGAATAATAAGGAAGTTTAAGTAGAAATAGGAGATTTCTAGGTTCTTTTATCGGCATTGTTGTAGGGAACGTTGGAAATTGTTGGAGCTCCAATATGCCATGTTTGTGATGTTTCCCTTTTTATCCTTTCCACAGTGTAGCTGTAGCTACAAGGTTATCCAGAGGTCACTTGAAATAGTGACATAATCATGTTCACTTATCTCATCTGGGATTACTTCACTGGCTGAGGGGGACCCTTTTGATTGCACATTTGTGTCTGATCTCAAAACTGTTTCATGCTAAGTCTTTAAAGCGCTTTGCTCTTGATTTTTTTCCCTTGAATGTCTGGCAGTGTTTTGTTCTTTGAATTCAAATTTCAAATGATTATCTTGTATTTTATTTATCTTGCAGCTAATTGTATCCTTCTCGATTTCCAGAATCATGTTGGCGTTTTCTTTTTGCACTGGAATTGCAAGAACTAACAGGGTGAAAAACTTTGGTCATTTTAAAATGTTCCGTCTAGCAGAACTAGATAAAGTGGGTTGCACTAAACTCATTCTCTAATGCTAATTTTGCTTATAGAGTTGAGCCTTTGATAAAATTTAAGAAAAAATTATTTTCATTATTTTCCGTTCATGGTTTTATAACTGACAACTGTTCCTATTCATTGTTGAATTTAATCCCATTATTTGATTACTTTAGAGGTAAATTATTAGTAAAGGCATAATATGGTAAATTTATATTAATCAGAATTTTAAATGGTCTAATCTGGAGCCATGCTGTTTCAGCTGGTGCCTTTTATTATGACCAGTGTGAAGCTGAGGGAATTTTTTTTGCATATCAATGTTTTTTTTTACTTTTCTGCAGCTTGACTCACCAACAGACTGCAGCTGTGAGGCCTGGTAGGAAGCCATTCTGGTGGGCTACCAAGAATTAGCCTGGCACTTGGACTTTTTGCAGTTGTCCCTGCTTTCTATGGTAAAGTGCATTGTCAGCTCTGCTGTGTACCTCCCTTCACAGTGGGTTGGATGAGAGTGAACTCCCAGTAAGAAAATAAACCTGCTCCCTTCTGTTCAAGAACATCCCTTTGATAGGTTTCTTTTGTTTATTATCATGCCTGATTTAGGAATGTTGAGAATATAGCATACCAATGACATCAAGCTTTTTAAAGAGAAAATTTGATTACCTCAGTTGAAAAGAGAGCGGTTTTAACCAGATCACTGCAGCCTCTTTAGAGCGATACAGATGGGTGTGTACATTACTACTTGCTGCTTTGTTATTCTCTTGAGAGATGATGCTTTGTAAAAGCTAAAAACATTATCTTTATTTCCTGCTGTTTGATGTTCATTTTCCTGACTGCTACACGTCATTAATACACTCAATTCTATGATCCCTTTACTCTCTGAAATTTGTGGCGCTTGGATATAATTTTCCTTTCCACTTTCGTCCATTAAAATCCATTCACCCTGTGTGAGTTGCGATAATTATTAGGAGATGTAACAGTCAACCACAATGTCTTCTCCCCAGTAACAACTTTCACCACTGGCTGTGCAGTTTCTATATCCTGCAACCTATTGGAATGAGCCTCATTTTAGATTATCACCACAACCCAGGCTTTACCTCTCCTATCACCTCACCCTAGTCCTTTCTATACATGGTGGGTATGATATAAGCCAAGTTTAAACCCCCCAGTGATGAATAAGGTTGAAGAACTACAGAGGCAGCCAGACAAGTAGTTTTGCTTATTGCTCACCAAGTAGAGCACATAGGAGGCTAGTCCCACAAAACCCAAGCCGTCAATGACTCATTGTCATAGTGATCGTGGTTGCATTTGTGTTATCTTGTGTGATGCAATGAGAAGAAAAATTCTTGGAAGCAAAATTGCCAGCTAATCCAACATCACTGAATAAAAGACCATAAACTTTTGGATCTTAGTATTTATTGGTTCATAAAATAGTCTTGTTTTCCAAGTTACCAGAGGATTTAGACAATTATAGGAAACAATCCAAAATCAATACTTGTTGCAGATAGCTGGAAAATTATAAATATTAAGATGATTTACACATAAAAATGTAAATAAAAGTTGCTGGTGAACGCAGCAGGCCAGGCAGCATCTCTAGGAAGAGGTACAGTCGACGTTTCAGGCCGAGACCCTTCGTCAGGACTCTTGGTCGAAGGGTCTCAGCCTGAAACGTCGACTGCACCTCTTCCTAGAGATGCTGCCTGGCCTGCTGCGTTCACTAGCAATTTTTATGTGTGTTGCTTGAATTTCCAGCATCTGCAGAATTCCTGTTGTTTACACATAAAAATGATCATGGTTGTAACTCCAAATGGCACAGGAAATAAGACCAAACCTGAACCACTGCACTTTTCCCTGGAGAGCGTATTACTTTGAACTGGTATTCTTCATGTTGGTGAGGCTAAACTTGATGGATTGTCATTGTTCCTGAAACTACATACATGTCTTATGAAATGACACAGTCTGAAAATGGACAGAAGGTGGTGGTGGGGACCAAAGCTTGAAGTCCATAAATGTGGATTAACATATTACCAAAAGGAAGAATTGAGCAACATGCATATTAGTCTTGAGTTGAATAGTACCAACCTGTCTGCGATTGTTGCCTCAGAAGGATTATCTTGTATCACTGCTTTTCCCTTCTCCCATCAGATTTCTGAATGGTCCATGAACGCCACTTCATTATCCTCTTTTGCAATATTGTGTCTATTTATTTTTGTAATATAGAAACTTTTACGTCATGATTCCTACTGCTGTTGCAAAATGACAAATTTCATGATGTATGTCGGTGCTAATAAACCTGGGTTTGATTCTGTATATTGTGCATGCACGTCTGTTTGGGGGAAAGTGCACGAAAGACACCGGGGTAGTGGCAGTATTACTTTATGTGTTGTGTGTGAATTATACATACTGTGTTGTGCACCTTGGTCCGGAGGGACATTGTTTCTTTTGATGGTGCATGCAGTGTGCATATAGTTGAATGATAATATACCTGAACTCGGTAGGCTCTCAGTTTTTGTTCTCCTGAGGTGAAGAGGCTGACTAGTTTAGTCTCAAGTAGACTCCAGCTGTGCGGTGGCATAAGTGGGAGGCACAACCAGCGCAGTGGTCCGTGTAATCGCCTTATATCAGCAGCGATCACTGATCACAGTTCGATTCCTACCCTTGTCTGTAAGAAGTTTGTACGTTCTCCCCATGACTGCGTAGGTTTCCTCTGGGTTCTCTGGTTTCCTCCCACAGTCCAAGGGTGTATGGTTAGGGTTAGTGAGTCGTGAGCAAGTTACGTTGGTGCTGGAAGCAGAGTGACACTTGCGGGTATCCCCAACACATCGCAAGCAATGACAGAAAAGACACATTTCACTGTTTGTTTACATGCACATGTGACAAAGTGAGTTTAATGTGGTACACCAATAGTGTGCTGATGCATTTTCCAGTTGAGTGAAACAATATTGTTTCTTTTCTACAGAATTGCATCCTAAGGCCATAGCACGTTCTGGAGTTTCTGATAACTGATTGGAAGATCAGTTCTCTATGGTATTTATTCAATTATTTAAATATACCTCAGTCTGTGTTATCCTTTGGAATATGTGGAGAAAATTGTAAAGTCCCTGCTCTTTGTTCACTTCTGTTATGGAATGGAAGCCACACTTTCCTGTGGGGGAAAGCCCAGTGAATGAAACCTGCTAGTGAATCATCCAGTGGTACTTTGTCATAACCTCCCTGAGCCTGTTCAAAAGCTGTATTTGAAAGAATCTCTTGTCCTTGACCCATCTATTGATGTTCTGGTCATGTGTGTTGTGTTGCCATGGTGGTCTCAAGATTATGAAAGTTCAATTTAAAAGTCCTCAAAATTTACTGATTGCAAACACCAGTTGTTTTTTTAATATACAGAAATATTCAGCAGGAAATTACAGGAAGCTTCATGGAAGTGAACACCATTGTGAACAAAGAGATCCTGTGTCCTTGTGGTGTTCTTAGTATTTTCCTGCATTATAGGATGTTTTTCCTGTTGTTCTGCTTCAGCTAATGGCTAAAACTGTATGAACTTCATCACTCTTACTGGAGGAATATGGAAATTATTTCTTTCAAAATGTGCTATTTTATTTTTCAAAAACATTGAAGTCAATACCAGGAGTAAGGAAGTTGGAGTAAATGATGTGCCCAGCATTAATTATGGGATTGTTGAAACTATTATGGTTAAATATTCCCAGGGTCATGAGGGCTTTGTAATGAGCAGTTCCCTGTGGCCAGCATTCACAGAACTTGTACATATTTGTATTAGCTAATAATGGTTTAAACACTTTGGGAGTCACAAGCCATATTAGCACTACAAACAAGAAGAGGGGTCTGGACTATATACATATATATTTGTGTGGTTGTGTTTTTACTAATGTTCTATATGTGCTTGTATATGCGAGGACTGGGTCTCAAAACCACAGAGTTGCCTAGCAGGCATTGGGGTCAAGAGGTGATATCGGTGGGCTGGGGGTGGTCTGTACTATATACATATTCTCCATCATTGTATTTTACTGATATTCAATGTGGGTTTGTTGTCTTGTAAGTTAGAGTACAGGGCATCAAGCCTGGTGTCGCTGGAGAGTAGGGGGAGTGGGGGGATGTTGCTCTTGTTATGTGATTGTGATCTTGTGTGTGACTGTTGGTAATGTGTCTTTGCACCTTGGCCCTGGTGTAACGCTAATTCGTTTGGCTGTATTCCTGAGTATTCATGTATGGTTAAATGAAAGTTAAACTTGAATTGGATTGAATTGAGTTGAAGGAAGGTTTGTTCAAGGAACCACTTAGGGTGATGGTAACATTCAATGAATCTGCTCCAGATAGTTGGAACAAACTGTTTAGTGTTTCATAAATATCATGCTTAAATAAGATCCAGGTATCTCCTACAAGGCTGAAGCCAAATAATCCCATAACACCACAGCATCAAAGTTAATTTATAGAAGAAAAATGCACAATTTTCCAATTGAAGCAACATGTCCAGGCTGGAACTTTTTCCAACTCCTGTTCTTTTTTTCTCCGGCATTTTTCAAAACAGTATCTGTATTTATGGTATGCATGCATAAAAGGACACACAGTGTTTATAGATAAGAAATCAAAAGACTGTTCTGCAAATCAATGGTTAACTAAAGAAATGCAGTTACAGTGCCTTGGATAAAGTATTTAGCTCCCATAACTATTTTTATATTCTACTGTCTCATTTTCTAAATTTGAAGTATATCGAAGTAGGATTTTTGAGCTGGTCTCCAAAACATTGTGCATCATGTCAAATCAAAAAAAACCTTCCAAAACCTGTCAACATTTTACAAAAAATTCAAAACCAAAATTGAGGCTGAAAAAGTATTCATCCCCTTCATAATTATGTTAATTTTACTCTGGTGTAATGTACTGTATTACCTTATCAGCTCTCAATTTGTTGATGTTAAAAATTGGAGGATCACCTGTTTTCAATGAATTCATAAGAATAAATATCCCGCTCTCTGTAAGGTCCAATAATATGGTAGATTTTCAATAGACCAAACCAAAATGAAGACAAAAGGGCATTCAGTACAAGTCAGGGGAATAATAATAGAGAAGCACAAATCTGGGAAACGGTACAAGACTATCTCAAAGGTACTGAACAAGTCTTGGAGCTCAGTGCAGTCAATCATGAGAAAGAGGAGAAAGTATGAAACCACAGCCACACTGCCTAGGTCAGGCCGCCTCTATAAACTTAGTCACCTGAGAAGAATGGAACTTGTAAGAGAGGCTACTGGTTCACCAACGGTCACTTTGACTGAGCTACAGAAGTCAGTGGCTGTAACTAAAGACAAAGTTAATGGTTCCACAATCTCTAAGGCCTTGCATGAAATGGGTATTTATGGAAGAATTGCAAGGAAGAAGCGCTGGCTTAAAAAAAAATCCTTCCTGTAAAGACATTGCAAAATGTCACTGAGAAGATGCTGTAAAGAAGTGGAGGAAAGTCTTGTGGTCAGATGAGACTAAAGTGGAACTTTTTGTCCTCAACACCAAGTGACATGTGGTGTGAATCTAATAGTGTGCATCAGCCAGAAAACACCATCCCTGTGGTATGGTGGAGGCAGAATCATGCTATTGAGATCCTTTTCAGCAGAAGGGACAGAAATCTGGTCAGGATTAATGGGAAGATGAGTACTGCTAAATACAGAGAGATCCTGGATAAAAACCTGCTTGTCTCTGCCAAAAAGCTTAAACTGGAACGGAAGTTTGTCTTTCGGTAGGACATGGACCTAGGGTACACTACCAGAACCATGGAGTGGCTTTAAATGAGAAAAACTGATGTTCTTGAGTGGCCCAGTCAGAGTCTTAGCCTTAACCCAATCGAACATCTCTGGCAGGACCTCAAAATTGCTGTCCACTGCTGTTAACCTGGCACAACTGGAGCAATTTTACAAGGAGAAATGGAAAATCTTGCTCCACCACATTGTGCAAAACTACTAAATACTTATCCAAAGAGACTACTGGGTGTAATAGCTGTGAGAAGTGGTTCAACTGCTAACCTTTCAGTTTTTGAATTCTTATCTTTTCAAGCTTTACAATTTTCCATTTTTTGAGCTTTACTGTGAAAAAAGCATGTGATTCACAAATTAAAAATCTCAGTTAAATTGATCAAAATCCCTGGTTGTAATACTCCTTTAAGTGAACAAAGGGTTGGGCTGAATACTTTAGAGAGGCACTGTTTATGCAATGTTACATGACCTTTTTATAAATCCAGGCAAATTGTATGCAGTAGACTTATGTAAACAATAATGATCAACCAGAATCAGGTTTACTATCACTGTCAGCAGTACATTGCAATGCATAATGATAAAAACCCATAAGAAAAATATATTTATTTTTGAATTAAATAACTAGCGCAAAAAGAGGGGGAAATAATTAGTGAGGTAGTGTTTATGGATTCATTGTGTATTCAGAAGGTTGATGGCAGAGGGGAAGAAGCTGTTCCTGAATTGTTGAGTATGTGACTTCAGGCTCCTGTACCACCACCTAGATGGTAGCAATGAGAGAGAGGATATCCTGGGTAATGGGGGTCCTTAATGATGATGCCACCTTTTTGAGGCATTCTTGATATTGGGGAGGCTAATTCCCATGATGGAGCTCAGAGAGTCTGCAACTTCCTGCAGCTTTTTCCAATCCTGTGCAGTGGTCCCTCCAAATCAGATGGTGATACAGCCAGTTAGAATGGCCTCCACGGTACATCTATAGAAATTTGCCAGTGTCTTTGGTGACATACTAAGTTTCCCCAAACTCTTAATGAAATATAGCTGCTGTCATGTCTTCTTTGTAATTGTACCAATATGCCGGGCCCAAGGTAGATTTTCAGAGACGTTCATACCCAGGAACTTCATGCTGCTCATTCTTTCCACTGCTGATCCCTCAACGAGGACTGGTGTGTGTTCCCTCGTCTTCCCTTTCTTGATGTCCGCAATAAATTCCTTGATCTTACTGACATTCAGTACAAGGTCATTGTTGTGACCCCTTTAAACCGGCTAATCTATCTCACTCCTGTACACTTTTTTACCAGCCGAAATTCTGCCAACAAAAATTGTGTCATTGGCAAATTTGTTTAACCACACAGAGAGCAGAGCAGTGTGCTAAGCACGCATCCTTGAGGTGTGCCAATGTTGATTGTCAGTCAGGAGATGTTATTTCTGATCTGCCCTGACTACGGTCTTCTGATGAGGAAATCAAGGATCCAGTTGCAAAGGCCTAGACCTTGGAGCTTGTCGAGTAAAGCTGAGGGTGTGATTGTGTTGAATGCTGATTTCTAGTCAATAAACAGCAGCCTGACACAGGTGCTACTATTATCCAGGTGATCTAAGGCCGAGTAGGGAGCAAGTGAGAATGCATCTGCTGCAGACTGATTGTGGTGATGGGCAAATTGCAGTGAGTCAGCATCTTTGCAGAAGCAGGAGTTGCTTCTAGCCATGATCAACCTCTCAAAGCACTTCATCACAGTAGACGTGAGTGCCACTGGGTGATAGTCATTGAGGCAACTTACCTTGCTGTTCTTGGGCACTGGTATGATTGTCACCCTTCTGAAGCAAGTGGACACCTCTGACTGTAGCAGTGAGAGATTGAAGATGTCCTTGAAAACGTTCCTGCCAATTGGCACAGATTTTCAAAGCCCTATCAGGTACACCATTAAGGTGTGACGCCTTGCAAGGGTTCACCTTCTTGAAAGAAGTTCTCACATCATCCACGGAGACAGAGACCACAGGGTCAGCAGATGCTGTAGGGATCAAGTTGGTTGTTTAACATATAGTTTGAGGGAGGAGATTCATCCAGGTATCAGGAAGATGATTCAGCTGCAGAATTGTGTCAATTATATGAAACAGACTAGTAATAGTGGTATATTTAATTATTCAGTAAAGTATGTTCAACAGATGCAGGTTGTGTTTAATTTGTAGTCTAAAATTTCAATGCTTGGGCCATAGTTTCATTCCTGCATGTTTCCTCAATGCTAAAATGACATTTCTAAGCCTTTAAAGTTACTTATGTTTATTTTCTTAGATACTGTCCTTTGTGAGTTCCCAGAAATGCATTGTCTTTCACTTTAGCTTCCTACAGGTGTTGCATCTCTGACCAGCACCCATAGGAACCACTCTGATGTGTGTAAGTTCCTGTTTCAGATAAGGGAGTGTTTTGTCCAAAATAACTTACTGAGAATGAATTGACGTGCACTTGATTTCAAAACTGAATTGGTGACATAAGCAATGATTATGCAAGTGAGGACTGTGCATGGTGACACAGAAACTTCTTTCGGTCAATCGAAACATTTCTGTTTGACCTAAACTTGGATAACTGCTGTTTTTCATTAAATAAATTTACTTCATCCTTTTTTTGTTGGATTCACAAAATCCTGGTTGTTCATCAGTATTTGAAGATGGAACATATTTTTATTTGACCATTGAGACTGCAACATGATGGACAAGTATTAAAGAAAGGATGTATATTGGTCTAGAATCAGGACATCAAACCACCAGCATAGCCCTGTGACATAACCAGAGCTAAGACAGTCAATGCCCAGAACAGTTTAAAAATTGAAGTGTACTGGAGGGGATCAACACTTCTTACTCATAGAGTTCAGTTTAAAGTCTGTCAGCATTTAGATGCTATAAATGGCTTTGGAATCTTGAGCCCAGATTAAGAAAAGTGTAAATACAGATTTGATTGGAACGAGTTTTCCATGAACCTGCAAAATGCATGTTCGTGTGGATGTTGGGTGAAGAACAGTTTGGTTCCGGATGGGTAATTCACTCCTGACTCGTATATAAGCAATACTTCTGCTCACTTCTTGGCCACCAGTGATGTGAGATGTCAGTTTGACATGAAAAAAAATAAGAAAGACGAGGACAAGTATGTAATTTTTAGCTCAAAATGTATTCGTTAGTAAAACATGATTGAATATAAGGACTGGAAACCATGCCCAGCTGTCCACCTTGTTATGTTTTGTGACTCCAAAAAATATTAATCAAAAAAAAAATGTGCAACTGGGGATGTGCGTACTACTTCGATTTACCTTTAGTGAGGCGGGCACATATGATGCAATTTCCACTGTGTAAGAGAATGCTCCAGTTCTGTTGTTAATCTTTCTAAGTACCCTCTTTCAGTCATCTCAGTAGTCCTTGGCAGGACTACTTGTCCAGGAGTGAAACATTGAACCTCCTTGTTTAAGGAGCCCTCAGTTTGTCCCAGCTGTTTGTCCTGCAGACTCCCTCTGAGACTGGGTTTGAAGAGAGCCAAGGGGCAACCCAGGAATAATGTAGCTAGTGAGTTGTTGATTGTGACGTGAGTTGCATTGTGATATGCAAGGAGGAAATTGGCGAGCTTCTGGTTTAGTGTCAGTGTAGTGTGCTCTGCTGACATTGCTCGCAGTGCATTCTTTAAACTCTGGGTGAACCTTTCCACCAAGCCATTTGTAACTGGGTGTAACCGTGCAAATGTAGTATGTCTTATTCCGTTCATTTTCAGGAATGACTCACTGTTCCGCAGCAAACCGTGGCCCATTGTCACTGACCGAGTGTTTTGGAATACCAGCCCTTGAGCAGAGGCTTCTCAACACATCAACAGTGTTAGGTGTTGAAATTTTGTTCACACTCACTTTCATTCCTGACTGCAACTCAATTGCATCTCTGTCTGCTTTCCCTTTGATAAAGCAATCTCAACTGCTCTTTTAAATATGAATTGTTCCTTCAGTTCAGAGCCTTTTTTTTGAATGCTTTCTTGTAAGATTGCACAAACTAAAGAATCTCTGAGTGCATTATTAAGCCCATGACTGAACTGGCAATGCTCAGACAATTTCTTCAATTCAGTTAAGTAAACTGAAATGGACTCCCCTTCCTTTTGATTCTACTTATGAAACCTGAAGTGTTCTGCAATCAACGATGGTTTTAGTTCTAAATGTTCCAGCATTACTTTCATGATATCAGCATAAACTCATTTCATTTGGCTTGGTTGGAGCTGTCAAACTTCTAAGCAAACTGTACGCTCTTCCATCAATTACAGTCAAGAAAACTAGCACTCATTTCTTATTGACTGTTTTGTTTGTTTAAAAATGCTACACAGTTCGCTCAGTATACATCAGCTAGTTATCCGTTTTGCAATCAATTGTGCCGATCTTTCCGAGGTAACTGTCTATTTCTGCTTTTATAACCCATAATGAATTGTGTAAGCAACAAAGAATGCTTAGAAACATAGAAACATAGAAACCCTACAGCACAATCCAGGCCCTTCGGCCCACAAAGTTGTGCCGAACATGTCCCTACCTTAGAAAGTACTAGGCTTACCTATAGCTCTCTATTTTTCTAATCTCCACATACCTATCCAAAAGTTTCTTAAAAGACTGTGTCGTATCTGCCTCCACCACTGTTGCCGGTAGCTCATTCCATGCACTCACCACTCTCTGAGTAAAAAAACTTACCCCTGACATCTCCTCTGTACCTACTCCCCAGCACCTTAAACCTGTGTCCACATGTGGCAACCATTTCAGCCCTGGGAAAAAGCCTCTTGACTATCCACACGATCAATGCCTCTCATCTCCTTATACACCTCTATCAGGTCACCTCTCATCCTCTGTCACTCCAAGGAGAAAAGGCCGAGTTCACTCAACCTGTTCTCATAAGGCATGCTCTCCAATCCAGGCAACATTCTTGTAAATCTCCTCTGTACCTTTCTATGGCTTCCACATCCTTCCTGTAGTGAGGCGACCAGAACTGAGCACAGTACTCCAAGTGTGGTCTGACCAGGGTCCTATATAGCTGCAACATTACCTCAGCTCCTAAATTCAATTCCACGATTGATGAAAGCCAATACACTGTATGCTGCCTTAACCACAGAGTCAACCTGCGCAGCTGCTTTGAGCGTCCAATGGACTCGGACCCCAAGATCCCTCTGATCCTCCATACTGCCAAGAGTCTTATCATTAATACTATATTCTGCCATCATACTTGACCTACCAAAATGAACCACTTTACACTTACCTGGGTTGAACTCCATCTGCCACTTCTCAGCCCATTTTTGCTTCCTGTCAATGTCCTGCTGTAACCTCTGACAGCCCTCCACATTATCCACAACACCCCCAACCTTTGTGCCATCAGCAAATTTACTAACCCATCCCTCCACTTTCTCATCTATGTTATTTATAAAAATCGTGAAGAGTAAGGGTCCCAGAACAGATCCCTGAGGCACTCCACTGGTAACCGACCTCCATGCAGAATATGACTTGTCTACAACCACTCTTTGCCTTCTGTGGGCAAGCGAGTTCTGGATCCACAAAGCAATGTCTCCTTGGATCCCATGCCTCCTTACTTTCTCAATAAGCCTTGCATGGGGTACCTTATCAAATGCCTTGCTGAAATCCATATACACGGTATTTAGTTACATCCTCAAAATTCAATCAGGCTTGTAAGGCACGACCTGCCCTTGACAAAGCCATGCTGATTATTCCTAATCATATTATACCTCTCTAAATGTTCATAAATCCTGCCTCTCAGGATCTTCTCCATCAACTTACCAACCACTGAGGTAAGACTCACTAGTCTATAATTTCCTGGGCTATCTCTACTCCCTTTCTTGAATAAAGTAACAACATTCGCAACCCTCCAATCCTCCGGAACCTCTCCCGTCCCCATTGATGATGCAGGGATCATCGCCAGAGGCTCAGCAATCTCCTCCCTTGCCTCCCTCAGTATTACTCAAATATTACTGAAATATTAAATACACAACGCACATTTTCCATTTTGTATATCCTGTCATGTTTTACTCATGAAGAAATCTGAATTCTTTTCAGGAATGGAAAAACATGGAAATAACTTTTTGGTTACAACCATCAACTTAATGTTACAGAAATTTAGTTTGAATGTTGTTGAAGAGGGCAGGACCTTGGCAGAGGCTGAACTATTTTATTCAATTACTGTCAAGTTTTTAGTAAGCATTCTAAATCACAAAACTGCCAAGGCCAGGAAGAGCTGATGAAATCACTTTAATCCCAAATCTGCTTATTTTCAATGAGTATGCAGGAAAGATTTTTAACAATTGCCTTAGAGGGTTTTGAACAAACACTTACGCGTTTTTCAAATGAAGAATTTGGTTGTATGGAATGCAGTCGTACCAGATAAGTGCTTCCTTTGTACTGAATGGTGCAATTTTACTCCAGTAACCTCTGCAGTAGTTTAATTAGAGAGTCAGGAGTGGACCCAATGTAGTGCAACATTTATAAAGCAGCAGCATATGTTTGGTTGCCACATTTCTTCCTGATACTCATACTGATTGAGTGCGTTTTACATTTTTTAACAACGTTATGAGCTGAATCATGTTTATAACTAGAATTTGCACTTCAAAATTGTGCAGGTAGTGGAAGCCTGAAAGAAAAAGACAAAATGCCAAAATACTTTGATCAGGAAAAACCTTTGCAGAAGCATTTTAGGTTGACGACTTTTCAGCTGAAACGTGTTACCATTTCAAAATGGCAGAAATTGCCATAATTCAAAGGGAATCTATTTGTGCTATTGGTATGTTCTAATTGCTGGAGTTCTTGCTTTTAATTCTATTTATTTTTATCTCTTTTTTCATTTACCTTCTGTCATCAGTGGTGTTATGGTTCCAGTCTCGACAGCCACATGGATTAAAATGTCCCAATGATTTAACAGTGGTAGTGTTTCAAATAGCTGATAATGGATTGGGGGTGGCGGTGGTTAGAAGAAGATGAGGAAATAAAATTTAGATGGAAAACATATTTTTCACATGTGATTATAAGGCTGTGGAATATTGCTGCAGATCTGGTGCTTAAAGCAGCATTTAAGATTTACTAAGAGCTTAAAAGAAAAGTGTGGTGTGTAATGTTATGTGGGACACAGTGGATCAGGATTATATTATCATCTAGGCAACATGAATGAATCGTGGCCGGCTTCCCGTTACCATTTTGTTAGTCTGCAAAACTAAACTGCATTGTGACCTGAAAGATATGCAGTATTCTGCCCCACAAAGTTCGGAATAAAAAAAAAGTCTATTTCAAATTTGCTTTCAGTCTTTCTTATACTTGGTGTAATTTCAGTAATTTTTTTACGTTGTAGGCTGAAGGGCCTTTGGTGCAATTTATGGTTTCATCTTCTAAAGCTTCCAGTATATCTCTTATATGTCTCTGTTTTATTGAGGGTGAAATTGCAAAACCCATATGGTAAAATCTGTAGAAATGGGAGGTCACATTTGCAAATGCAATATTTGGGTTTGAAACCCTGAAAGTTGCATGAGTATTCTGTTGTGTTTGTTATATTACTGTTTCATTAGCCTTGATCTTTCTTTGTCCTGTCTGTCAGCCTCCCATATTTCTGTTTCCAAGAGTGAGAGAAAGTCATGAATCAATTGTCAGTCAGAACCTTTGCCCTTGAGGAACTGCAATTGATTGTTTGTGTAGGGCAATGAACCTGTCACCAAGTTACCTTGTTTTATTTACTTACCAGTTTCCACATAAAGTACTAAAAGACAAAATGACCATAACATGCAAGAGGATATAATGCAGCTGATGCAATTGTAAATCTCAATCACATGATGCAGTAAAATGTATAGTGAATACAACTGGCTTCATTGAAAGATTAATTGAACATCAATCCATAAATATGTTTTGGTTTTCACCTGATGTATTTTTGAGTCAACAGTATAGTGAATTATATATATAACAATGCATCTACTGGGTATAGTGAATTAAAAGAGTTCATTGTGCAGAATCTTCATACTTGTATTCATTGAAGAAGCAACTTTGCTCAGAACAGTTTAGATTGGTTATTTTATATCAGCTTCTCTGTTGAATTTGAAAAGTTAAATAGTATTTCTAACTGCTGTGTATTTGCTCCATAGTGGCTCCTTTTTGGTCCCGAGTACTTTTCTCCTGGCTGCAGAAATCCACCTGTTCTTCCTGCTCCACCTGTTCCACCTTAGTGACGCAATGCATTCCTGAGCTAACCACCTGTTTATGCTCCAGGCATTTAGTAATTTACTCTGTGAAATCAGCCTGACTTCATGCAGGAAGTATTTGCAGAGCAGCAGGCACTGAAACCCAGTGGTTTCGATAGTGATTGATCTGGGGATAAATTTTACTTTCTTTGCCATGCCCACTTGTAGAATTTGACCCACTTCCAGGCAACGCCTTCCCTCCTGCAGCAAAAGCTGCTGGGTAAATTCAGTAGTGCAAAGTCTACTGAATTAACAACCATGTTGTTAAGACTGTACTGTATATGTTTGCATATAAATAGAAATTCTAATTATTTGGAGATTAGCAGTTTTTTCAAGTTGAGTCCCTCGGCCTTGCTTGCTGAATACAATGGAACTATCCAATTTATGATTGGAAATGGCAACTTCTGTATCGGTTCAATGTTTGACATACTGAATTCATGTAACTCGTAGGAGAATCAAGAGTCCTGCAACATGGAAATTAGCCCATCTGAACTAATCCCACCTTCCAGCACTTGGTCCGTACTCTTCCATGATTGAGCTTTTCAAGTGTTAATCTAGAGCTTCTGAAATGATGCCACTGACTTGCTTCAACCACTCTCTTGGGCAGTGCATTGCAGGAGCCTGCCACTTATTGGGGGAGGAAGATTCTCTTCATATTCCCTGTGAATCTCTTGTCCCTCTGTCCTCTTGCTTTGTCTACCACTAATAAGGGGAAAAAGTTTTAAGTCAATCCTATCCATACCTTTCAATTTTTATAACATGTTCCCTCTTAACTGCCTCTGTTCCAGGGTGAACAGACCCAACCTCTCCTAGTAACTGATGAGAGATTAGCCAAGCTAGCTAACATCAGAGGCAATATCCTGGCGGACCGTCTGTGCACTGTCTGTGGTGCTATCACTTCTTTCCTATAATGTGGCTCCCAGAAATGTAGACAGAGTTCCAGCTGAGGACTAACCTACGTTTTACAAAGTTGGAACATAGCCTCCGTGTTTCAGTATTTATTGTTCTGATTGGTGAAGGGCAGCATCGCGTATGCCTTCCTCACCACATTATTGACTTGTGTTGCTAAATTCTGGAATTTCTGAACTTGTATTCCAAGTCCTTCTATTCATCAGTGCTCTTCAAGACCCTGCCATGTCTTGGTCTCTTTGGTATCCCCAAGATGAATCACTTTACATTTTCTGAAGTGAGATCCACCTGCCATTTTTAGCGCATTTCACCAATGCATTGATATCACTTCATAGCTTGAGGCTATGCTCTACACTATCTATGACTCCAGCAATCTTCGTGTCATCAGCAAACTTTATCATCATTCCTCTTGTATCCATATCCAAATTATTCACATTTATTACAAGCAGTAAAGTCCCCAGCACTGATCCCTGAAGAATATCATTAGTTACAGGCATCCTATAACAGAAGCAGCCTTCTGCCATCACTCTCTGTCTTCTACATTGAGCCACTTTTGGAAACAGTTTGCTAAATTGCCATGAATCCCATGGGCCCTCATGCTTTGTGGGACATTGTCTAAGGCCTTACTGGTGTCAAATAAACAAGCTATCAGAGTAACTCATCAGGTCAGGTAGCATCCATGGAAGCTATGGGACACTTTGTGTTGACGCCCTGCATCAGGACCAAGAGTGTAAGTGGAGATGAGATGAAGAGGAGGGTTTGAGACAACTGATTGGCAAGTGGTATGGTAGTGTGTAAAGCTGTCCTGGAGGGAATTTATGAGTTCTTTACATGGTGCCTCTCATATTCTTAATGGAGTCAGGTTTTCTTTAAAATATAAGCCACTAGCTTCATGGCTGTTTTTACTCTTTTAAAAAAAAAAATCTCCAGACAATCTTTAAATACTGAATTGAATTTCTCACACTGCTGTGGTGTGTTCTGAGCTCCTTTCTCTGGATTATTAACGTGGACCTCCTGGTTGGGCCTTCCAGAGTATGCCCAGGACAGCACAGGCATCCTTGTCAGACAGGGAGGCATGATCATTTGGCTGAATCCGGAGAAGGACCATGGAGGGAGGTAAAAGCAAGGATGAGGGGAAACCTTCTTAGGAAAACAGTGATGTTTTGAAACAATTTTTTAATATAAACCTGGAGTCTCAAGGTACAACCAGATTTGGCAGTCTTATTCAGAAAACATAAATTATCAGCTGCTTGGCTCACTAAGAAATCTAAGGTGAACATATTAATCACTTGGAAATAATGAGAATTATTTATGGAGGTGACATTTTGCATAAGTCATTGCTGACAGTAATTCTGAACTGAAACAGTGGGAACACTGGAAGTTTCTTCCTTAGCACGAGCGTACCATTGCTTCCCAGCATTTTAAATGCCCCTTTACTTAGTTTTTTATTGGAATGACGCTCTGCCCAGAAACAGAGCTTGACATTACCGCAAGTCTGCTATGTCTGCAGCTCTTCTTTCTGCCACCATGACTCTTCACTTTTTTGGTTCCTCAGGGTCTTGGAGACCTTCTGTTGAGCACCCAGTGGAGAGAATTGCAATTCCTGTTTTTCCTATTAGGAGCTAATGGAGAGTGTTGCTACTTGTATATTATGTCATGAGGTAAACATTTTCAAGAAGAATACTCCACTAAGAAACACAGGTAATAGTCTTCTTGACAGTTGAATACCAAAAATGGATTTTATAAATTGGAAATATATTTTTAAAAATAGCATTTATTTTGTACTTCCATGCACCCATTTAAGCCAGAGTGCTCAGTCTTTTCAGCGTGTTCTCATTTTACTAGTATTCCAGAACTGTTCATAGACTCCATTTTTTTTAATGTGGCTATTAAAATTATTTGATCTTGGTCAAAGGGACCCAAGCCATTCATTGTAAAAATATTGCAAACTATATGCCTGGCAAGGTTAAACATGAAAGTTAGTGTTGGGTAGGACCAGAACTATGGAAGCTTTAATCTGTTTCTGGCCTTGTAGAAAAGCAGAATCATGTATCAGCAGAGAAAGATGAGGAATCTTTTATGGGGGTAAATATGACCATTAGGGGGGTTGATACTCTGCCCTAAAATTGCAGTTTCCCTTAATATGATGATTAGTAAATGCTTGACTTGCAAGATTTCTTTTTTTAAAAAAAGCAAGAAGAACGGACCAGTACAGTAATAACAGCATTTAAACTACTTGAGAAAGTGCAAATGTTCCTAGTGAATACTCCAAAGTCTCCAAAGTAATTTTACCATTGGTTGTGAAGTTCACAATAAGAATTTTGATTATTGTAAGATTAAGTTATTTTTAGTGAGATGTTTGATACCTTGCAGTTAATATTGCATCCCACAGATGAGTGGACTGGTAGGTTAATTGGTCACTGTGAATTGTCTCTTTTGTGAAAATGTGTGGTGGAGTCCAGGAGAATATTGTTGAGAACCTGGGAGAATAAAAAAATGATTAATATAGAGAAATGCAAATAGTTGGATAGTGGTCGGCACAGACTTCGTGGCTGAAGAGCCTTTTTCTGCAATGTATTTCTGATTCTGTGATTCTATTTATTTCACCGGCCAACGATCTGCAACTTCTTCATGTGAAAGTTCCATTTATGCCATGCATTATGTAAGCAAAATATCTGATAGTAACTTCACCGCTGGAATTTGAGTACTGAGGAGGTGTATTAATATTCATCCGGAATAACAAATCTGGTCATTTGCATTCAGTAATTTGATAATTTGCATTCAGAAATGGCCTTTAAAGTGTGTTAATGCTTTAAGTCCCAAATGCAAGAACTGTTTGGATTAGCTTTAAAGATTTACACAAGCTATTGGCTCCATAGTGACATGGAAATAAATTTGGGGTTATGACAATTTATCACAATTCACAGAAAAATCAGCATGATTAACCAGGAGGCAACCTGCTTATGATTAGCTTGCTGAAAGTGTGTTCAATGCAGATTTATCAATAACGAAATGAAGAGAGTTGTTGCTGTCAGTGTCCTCTGATGCTTGTCAATCATGTCAATGTATTGCTTCCTTCAGGTGTGTGTGTGTGTGTGTGTGTGTCTGTCTGTCTGTCTGTCTGTTTGCACAAGTTCAGACTCAAGTGTGTATGTCAGGGGTATACATAAGCCCAACATAAGCAATCAAAGGAGCACATATTCTCTCAAAATATCCAACAACACTCAGGCACTTGCTTCATCAGCAGAAGAATCCACGGGTTCTGATGCTGGTCTTAACAAGCACCTCAGAACCATCAGAACTGGTTGAAACGAAGCCATCTTTGATCCCAAGAGAACCACTGAAAAATGGGCAGTGTTGTGCAGGTTACTTGGGCGATAAGTTTATTTACACACAATCAAGTTCAATTTACACATATTGCACCATAAGCAAAAGATCCATTTGTCAGCTTACTTAATTTGGTGAGTGATGGGCAGCAAGGAGGAGTCCTGATTAAATGAAGTGAGCAGCATGCCTTTCTTTGTACCTTTACCTAGCAGGGATGTTCCGCTTTTCTTAAAGGTGGCTGCTTTCGGGACTTTATAGAGCCAGTGATCACAGATTGAAGTTCGATTCTCACTGCTGTTTGCAAGGAGTCTGTACATTCTCCCTGTGACCATGTGGGTTATCCTCAGGAGCTCCAGTTTTTCCCCACATTCCACATGGTTTGGGTTAGGGAGTTGTGGACGTGGCATTTTGGCGCAGGAGGTGTGGCAACACTTGTTGCTTCCCTCACTTGGCGCAGTCCTCGGACTGCGTCAATTGACGCAGAACAGCAGTGTCACTGTATGTTTCGATGTAGATACGACAAATAAACCCAATTTTCCAAAACTAGCTCAAATTTTTTGTCTGTTTTGGCATAAAGAAGTGGACATGAGCCACATCTTTCTTTTGCCCATTTAGATGGATTTTGCTTCCCTTGATAGTCTTGGTGCCTTTTGTAATTCTATCATAGAAACATAGAAAATAGGTGCAGGAGTAGGCCATTCGGCCCTTCGAGCCTGCACCGCCATTCAGTATGATCATGACTGATCGTCCAACTCAGAACCCTGTACCAGCCTTCCCTCCATACCCCCGATCCCTTTAGCCACAAGGGCCATATCTAACTCCCTCTTAAATATAGACAATGAACTGGCCTCAACTGTTTCCTGTGGCAGAGAATTCCACAGATTCACCACTCTCTGTGTGAAGAAGTTTTTCCTAATCTCGGTCCTAAAAGACTTCCCCTTTATCCTCAAACTGTGACTCCTTGTTCTGGACTTCCCCAACATCGGGAACAATCTTCCTGCATCTAGCCTGTCCAATCCCTTTCGGATTTTATACATTTCAGTAAGATCGCCCTTCAATCTTCTAAATTCCAGAGAGTATAAGCCTAGTCGATCCAGTCTTTCATCATATGAAAGTCCTGCCATCCCAGGAATCAGTCTAGTGAACCTTCTTTGTACTCCCTCCATGGCAAGGATGTCTTTCCTCTGATTAGGGGACCAAAACTGCACACAATACTCCAGGTGTGATCTCACCAAGGCCTTGTACAACTGCAGTAGTACCTCCCTGCTCCCGTACTCGAATCCTCTGGCTATGAATGCCAGCATACCATTCACCTTTTTCACCGCCTGCTGTACCTGCATGCCCACTTTCAATGACTGATGTATAATGACACCCAGGTGTTGTTGCAGCTCCCCTTTTCCTAATCGGCCACCATTCAGATAATAACCTGTTTTCCTGTTTTTGCCACCAAAGTGGATAACCTCACATTTATCCATATTAAATTGCATCTGCCATGAATTTGCTCACTCACCTAACCTATCCAAGTCACCCTGCATCCTCTTAGCATCCTCCTCACAGCTAACACTGCCGCCCAGCTTTGTGTCATCCGCAAACTTGGAGATGCTGCATTTAGTTCCCTCATCTAAGTCATTAATATATATTGTAAACAACTGGGGTCCCAACCCTGAGCCTTGCGGCACCCCACTAGTCACTGCCTGCCATTCTGAAAAGGTCCCGTTTACTCCCACTCTTTGCTTCCTGTCTGCCAACCAATTCTCTATCCAAATCAATACCTTACCCCCAATACCGTGTGCTTTAAGTTTGCACACTAATCTCCTGTGTGGGACCTTGTCAAAAGCCTTTTGAAAATCCAAATATACCACATCCACTGGTTCTCCCCTATCCACTCTACTAGTTACATCCTCAAAAAATTCTATGAGATTCGTCAGACATGATCTTCCTTTCGCAAATCCATGCTGACTTTGTCCGATGATTTCACTGCTTTCCAAATGTGGTGTTAGCACATCTTTGATAACCGACTCTAGCATTTTCCCCACCACCGATGTTAGGCTAACCGGTCTATAATTCTCCGGTTTCTCTCTCCCTCCTTTTTTAAAAAGTGGGGTTACATTAGCCACTCTCCAATCCTCAGGAACTAGTCCAGAATCTAAAGAGTTTTGAAAAATTATCACTAATGCATCCACTATTTCTTGGGCTACTTCCTTAAGCACTCTGGGATGCAGACCATTTGGCCCTGGGGATTTATCTGCCTTTAATCCCTTCAATTTACCTAACACCATTTCCCTACTAACAAGTATTTCCCTCAGTTCCTCCATCTCACTGGAATCCTCTGTCCCCTGCTATTTCTGGAAGATTATTTATGTTCTCCTTAGTGAAGACAGAACCAAAGTAGTTATTCAATTGGTCTGCCATGTCCTTGCTCCCCATAATCAATTCACCTGTTTCTGTCTGTAGGGGACCTACATTTGTCTTAACCAATCTTTTTCTTTTCACATATCTATAAAAGCTTTTACAGTCAGTTTTTATGTTCCCTGCCAGTTTTCTCTCATAATCTTTTTTCCCTTTCCTAATTAAGCCCTTTGTCCTCCTCTGCTGGACTCTGAATTTCTCCCAGCCCTCAGGTGAGCCACTTTCTCTGGCTAATTTGTATGCTTCTTCTTTGGAATTGATACTATCCCTAATTTCCCTTGTCAGCCACGGGTACACTGCTTTCTCTGATTTATTCTTTTGCCAAACTGGGATGAACAATTGTTGTAGTTCATCCATGCAACCTTTAAATGCTTGCCATTGCATATCCACTGTCAACCATTTAAGTGTCATTTGCCAGTCTATCTTAGCTAATTCACGTCTCATACCTTCAAAGTTACCCTTCTTTAAGTTCAGAACCTTTGTTTCTGAATTAACTTTGTCACTGTCCATCTTAATGAAGAATTCCACCATATTATGGTCACTCTTACCCAAAGGGCCTCTCACGACAAGATTGCTAATTAATCCTTCCTCATTGCTCAATACCCAGTCTAGAATAGCCTGCTCTCTAGTTGGTTCCTCGACATGTTGGTTCAAAAAACCATCCGGCATACATTCCAAGAAATCCTCTTCCTCAGCACCCTTACCAATTTGGTTCACCCAATCTATATGTAGATTGAAGTCACCCATTATAACTGCTGTTCCTTTATTGCACACATTTCTAATTTCCTGTTTAATACCATTCCCAACCTCACTACTACTGTTAGGTAGCCTGTACACAACTCCCACTAGCGTTTTCTGCCGCTTAGTGTTATGCAGCTCTACCCATACTGATTCCACATCCTCCCGGCTAATGTCCTTCCTTTCTATTGCGTTAATCTCCTCTCTAACCAGCAACACCACCCCACCTCCTTTTCTTTCATGTCTATCCCTCCTGAATATTGAATATCCCTGAATGTTGAGCTCCCATCGTTGGTCACCCTGGAGCCCTGTCTCTGTGATCCCAACTATATCATATTCATTAATAACAATCTGCACTTTTAATTCATCCACCTTATTACGAATGCTCCTTGCATTGACACACAAAGCCTTCAGGCTCACTTTTACAACACTCTTAGCCCTTAAACAATTATGTTGAAAAGTGACCCTTTTTGATTTTTGCCCTGGATTTGCCAGCCTGCCACTTTTACTTTTTACCTACTACTTTTTGCTTCTACCCTCATTTTACACCCCTCTGTCTCTCTGCACTTGTTCCCATCCCCCTGTTCCCATAGCAGGCAAAGGCTTTTGGTCATTGCAAGGTGCCCAGGTGTCTGCATATTCTCAGTCCAGACTTTCTAATTGTTCTGATTTTAGGTAGTACTTCAATCTAAATGACACAATTAATATTCATCTGTAAAACTACAGTGGAAGTTAATGAAATGATTGCTGTGCTGCTTGGCCTAATTGTTGCATAATATCTAGGGATATTGCTGCATGTGCTTCAGGGTGAAATTGTTGCATGATGCAATAGGAGCCAGTGCAACTTGTTCAACTTTCTTATTTGGGAGCAATTATGTTGTGTTTGCTTACAGGAAACCAATCCAATGGGGATGCCTTTGAAATTGTATTGATAAACACGTGTGACTAAAAACATCACGAGTGATGCAAAAACACGGCTTGCAGGAGACGCTCGGTGTTAGCAAGGAGCCCTCCTTCATAAGAATCAGTTTAGAAATGAATGGTACCATACTTCTCCACAACGCGTTGACAAATTCTTTCAAACCAAGGCTTTGCAGGTCATGGTTTCAATGTGGAAAGGAAGCTTGAGTCCCTTTATAATCTGTTAAGCGCTGTGCGTCAAACACTGTCCATCACTGTGTTTAAGATTTTAATTGTAAATTGTGAATTTGAGTGATTACAAAGCTTTTTGCTCAAAGTTGTTTGATAGCTAAGCTGTATATCTGGAGCTGATTACATGTCAGTAATCATTGTTACCCTAGACGAAGTTGTTCAGTTTCAAAACCTCAGTTGAAGCTTTTCTGGTATTATTTTACAGGAAGTTAAGTATTCCATATGCTTTGATTTAGCTTGTTGCCCATTATGCAGGCAAAATGCGGAGAATGAATGAGGATCCTGATTAGTTTCAGCAGAACTTGAAGAAGTGTAAGCCATGCCTCACTTCACTTTTCATTTCATGATGATGTTTAATACCATTGTGGCTACTTTAGATCCAGGGAGCTTGTAAAGTGAATGAGCTAAGATGCAAGAATCTGCACCAGGCTGATAAGTAAATGCAAAATGAAGGGAGGAGTATCTTGAGTTATGGAGACATAGATCACAGAAACAGACTGTTCACACTAAGTCTGCACTGACCATCAAACACATTCTATTCTTCCTCGCAATCCCATCAGCTCTACCCAATTCTACAAGTCAGCTATGCACCAGAGACAATTTACAGTGGCCAGTTATCCAGTCTGGGATGTGAGGTGAAGCTGGAGCATCTAAAGGAAGCCCATGGTGTCACAGGGAGAATAGAAGTAGATTGAATGTGGGTCACTGAATCCAACAGACAGCAGCTCTGCTTGCTTTGCAGCTGTAGTGCCCAAAAAAGCAAGTTTCTGCCCAAGGTTAAATTGAAGCCATTTTACACTACAGACACTGTGAGGTGGCCTAGCAAAGTTGCCGCAATGGAACGAATCATGAGCTACACCTCCTAATGTATAAGAATGCATGTCTAAAGGCAGGTTGTTGTTTACCTCCTCATCGTCATTATGTGTCACATGATGCAGGTGATCATGGTTGTTCTACAGAAGTGTTTTGACTTTTCCACCTTCTGGGCAGTGTCTTTCCAAGATGGGTGACCCTACCAGCCATTATCAATTCTCTTCAGAGGTTGTCTGCCTGACATGTGCACCAGCTGCTCGTGCGACTATCTACCACCTGCTCATATGGCTTCACGTGACCCCGGTCAGGGGCTAAGCACCTTGCCCAAGGTGACCTGCAGGCTTGCCAAGGGATGGAGTCCCTACACCTCCTTTAGTAGACATATCTCCACCCCGCCACCCCATTATTTACCTACTCAAGTTTCTAATCAATGCTTTACAAAGCCCCAGCTTACATGAAAATTCTTGCACTATATTTTCTTTCTGAATATATTATGAAGTTGGGGAAGTCAATCGGTGACTTCTGTTTGCTTGGGTCGTACTTGCACATTTAATGTAGATGTGTGTTGATTATTGTGTGTTGATCACTGCCGAGACCCCCTGAAAGGTACATCAGTTAGTTCCATATAAAGACCCCTGGAAATTCAGTCATATGGTACAATGTTTCCTGTAGGTTGTGCAATTATCTTTAATCTAAAAGCCAGTTACATTTATTAACGTGCTGGTGACGGTAGTTTCTATGTTGCTTCTGGGCCTTTCAGTACACAGAAGCCACTGCCTTGCCTTGTATGGTGTTATGGCTTTGACACTGCTGCTACCAAATTTAGAGGACCCTGAGTCACTAGCGCCACTTGCACAGGAGCACATTTTCACTGGAGTGAGTATTTCTTCTGTTCTCTTCAAAGGGAAAATAGCTTACATGGGGTGACATCTTGTCTCTCCTTAATCCCTTGGAGCAGGTCCAAGATGTTATTTTGGCCTCCTGTCCTCACCCACGCTGGGTGACATTTGCATCCCTTCTTCAGCCCCCCTCCCCATCCATTGCATCTTGTGGCACCCTCAACAGTTTTCAGCTGTGACTTAGCTGCTTAGTAACTGCTGGGCTCTTGCAGTGCCTGATGTCTGACTCCTATACTGGGGAGTAAAATCATTTGACCCTTTGTAACTTGGCCAGTTGCTGTGTTGAGAGAAGCTCTGCTGTTTGAGGCTGATTGCATGACATCACCTCTGAAAATAATTAGAGATGCTGCAGGTTTAAGTTAAGTAGAGTCAGAAGCGGCAGAACTAAGAGGATTGCTTCCTCACAACACTGGAGACTTGGACTCGTTCCTAACCTCCAATGGTGTCTATGTGAAGTTTGCACATTATCCTTGTGATTACATGGAATTCTTTGGAATGCCCTGGTTTCTTCTAACATGGTGTCAAGTACTTGTGGATTAGTAAATTAACTGGCTCTGTATATTGCCCCTAGTTTGCAGGTGAGTGGTAGAATTTCTCGGTAATAAGTGAAGAAAACAAAATGGGATTAACGTCAAATTAAGATGGGTAGTTGTTGGCCAGCTTGGACGTTCTGGAGCAAGGGAACTAACAGTCTTTGGAATTGATTTATTATTATCGCATGCACTGACAAGTTTGTGTTGCATGCTGTTTAAACAGATTAAATCATTATACGGTGAATTGAGGCAGAAGAAAGTGAAACAATAACAATGCAGAATTAAGTTTTTCCTCACCTGATCTCATCTATCACCTGCCAGCTTGTACTCCTCCCCCCCCCCCCACCTCTCTTATGGATAGTTTCTGGCTTCTGACCCTTTCCTTATCAGTTTAGATGAAGGGTCTTGGCCTGAAACTTCGATTGTTTATTCTTCTCCATAGATGCTACCTGACCTGCTGAGTTCCTCCAGCATTTTGTTCATGTTGTTAGAGTGTAGCAGCTGCACGAAAAGTACCGCGGAGGCGAACAATAAGGTGCAATACCTTAAAAAAGGTGACCGTGAAGTCAAAAGTCCAATTTATCATACTAGGGAAATATTTAATAGTGTTATCACAGCAGGGTAAAAACTGTTCTTGAGCCTGGTGGTATGTACTTTCAGGCTTTTTTTAAATCTCTAGTGGAAGAGGGAAGAAGAGAGAATGATGGAGATGTATAGGGTGTTTGATTATGCTGGTTGCGTAACTGTAAACGTGGGCTTTCCCAGCAATGCCACATTAAAAATAAAGGAGGGAAAAAATAATTTTAGTTAGAGATACAGAGTGGAATAAGCTCTTCTGGCCCTTTGAGCTACACTGCCAATGACCAAATAAGCTATAAATCGGTAGGACTTTGGAATGTGGAAGGAAACTGGAGAACCCGGAGAAAATCCATATATTCCATCGGGAGGACAGACAAACTCCTTACGGATGATGTCGGAATTGAACTCCGCTGCGATGCCATGAGCTGTGATAGCATCACGCTAATAGCTATGTTAACGGGGAGCCCACTAATGCAGCGGGCACTCTCGGCGGGGGGGGGTGGGCATTCTCTATGGAGGGAACAGAACTGGGGATAGAGAGGAGCTAAGGAAAGAGAGATCTGATTTAGGGTGGAGGGTAAGAGAGATTTTGTAATAAAATGAATCGTGATGCAAGACAAAAGGGATGATAATGGGTGAATAGAAGGTGACTGAAGGTGTAAATGGCCATTATGGGAGGGGGGCATTATCATTGGCCTAAGATGCATCTCAAACTGAATTTAAATTCCAGACGGCCAATACTGCAATGAAATTAATATTTCATTTTAAGTGCAACTTTGAGGGTCATGTGCAATGTGTGTTTAGTCTTTCACTGCAGTTTCAACTACCCATGGCAACCAATTGCCTGCCCTACTCAGAGATACTATAGCGTATTGTGGAAATGGGATTGTCTTGCACTGCAGTGCTTTGACCTGTTTGGCAAATGTGTTGGTGCAGCATATACTTTAAATTCCTTTTTATTCCTTCGATCCCTTCCATTCCTTTGTCTCTCATGTTTACTTAATTTCCATTTCCATGTCTTTTCTAGTGCTACAGTTATCTCCTGTGGAAAGAGATCCACTTTCTTAGCTATCATTAGATTTTTTCCGTGCCTTCTCTACTGGCTCTGTGAGCTGCATGCATGCTTGGAGTACAATATATGACATAAAAGTAATCTGAATCTAATAATATTTATTCCATTTTTGTGTCCTATATAAGTGGCAATATCTTCATTGTTTACATTGTTACATTCTTCAGCAATTTAAAGTCTTACCCCAGTAATATCTGGGTATATGTTTTTGTTCAATTGTGACCCAACTGGTTCACACTTCACTCATTAAATAAATCCTGAGATGGGAAGTAGTCATCCTTAATCTTGCTGTATCTCTTACAAATCCTCCAAAACTTAAGCTTAGTCTAGAATTTTCCACAGTGAAATCTAACCAAGGATCTATCTAAGTATTTTATCTTGCTGGCACTAGGTTCCTTTTTAATCCTTATTTGACAATGTTCATAAGTTTGGAAGGAATTCTGCAAAATAAACTTGTAATGTGTTATTGATTGAAATGTAAATGATTGCAAGATACTAATGTAGTGTACCTTAGGTAAGAATATTTTTATTCCTGGCTAGCTGCTCCATCATCTTGGTTTGCTCAGGAATGCTCGTGACAATTAAAGGAAAAATCCATTTTACCTTGTGATGACTCTTCCTAAGAAGGTCCGGTGATACTATCAGATGGCAGGTCGCTGGACTCCTCAGCTGATGATAGATATTCCAAACTACTTAATGGACAGTGAAATACTTTTAAACTGTCATGGTTACAATGCAGGGAAATGTGAAAAAACAGATAGAGTGGTGTCAAATTGCACAAACAGCATGGAGATAAATGGGCAGTTTTTAAAAAATGCTTTCTTAGTTGAGAGACAAGTAATAGTCAATACATTGGGGAGAGTCCCTCCGCTCTTTAAATTGTGCAGCTGTATGTTATACATGAACCTGAGAGGACATATGGGACTTCTTTATAATCTGGCGCATCAAGCAGTGCAATAGTCCCATTGTATCAGGAAATTAATATAGAGTAGAAGTTAAAGGATCAATACTTGATTCTGAGATCTGCTGACTGATGTAAGTGTGTTATCAATGCCTTGACTTCCTGTTCGCTTAGGGAATTTCACCAGGTGGTTTGCTCATATATATTATAACCTGTTACTACTAAACTGTGTTGTGGTATCCTTAATTACATTCTCTGTGCTGTACAATGGCCAACATTCTCTCAGTCTGACTTGATAAATCATTGGTAAAGAAACACAAGCAGTGACAAACAAGATCTGCCTTAAAAGCAGAATGGCAAAGGAAATGGTGAATGGATGCCTGGATAAATCTCAGAGTTGGAAACCAAGGAGAGGTGATGAGTTTAAGCTTTTGACATGACTTGAGTTGCGCTTCTTCATTGTGCTCAGGCTTTTTATTGTATCCAAGTGCTTACAGAAAAAGGTATCCATTTCCAGGAAGTGGACTCTGGGGAACATCTTGACTCTTCTTATTGATGTGTGCAGATCAATGAAATGTGTTTTAGTAATTTTGCAACATCAGGTTCAGCAAATACCATCATGAAATCAGTGTTGTCCCAGAAGTCCAAAAGAATGACATATTCCAATTACTCTCCTTCTTAAACTGAAAATTTGCCTTGACTAGTTTTCTTTATGTTTTAATTCCTGTAAATTTTACAGTTTGTAATGCCCTGTCAGCAACCTACACAAAAGATAGCGATAAGCTTGAATGAGTGCGAGAAAATTTACTAGGATGATGCTTGGACTTGAGGACCTGAGTTATAGGAAAAGGTAGAAATACTTAGGACTTTATTCAATGAAGTGCAGAGTGAGGGGATATTTGATAAAGGTACATAAAATGACTAGGGGAATAACTACACACATAAAAGTTGCTGGTGAACGCAGCAGGCCAGGCAGCATCTCTAGGAAGAGGTACAGTCGATGTTTCGGGCCGAGACCCTTCGTCAGGACTAACTGAAAGAAGAGCTAGTAAGAGATTTGAAAGTGGGAGAGGGAGGGGGAGATCCAAAATGATAGGAGAAGACAGGAGGGGGAGGGATGGAGCCAAGAGCTGGACAGTTGATTGGCAAAAAGGATATGAGAGGGTCATGGGACAGGAGGCCTAGGGAGAAAGAAAAGGGGGAGGGGGTGGAAAAAGCCCAGAGGATGGGCAAGGGGTATAGTGAGAGGGACAGAGGGAGAAAAAAGAGAGAGAGAGAACAAGAATGAGTGTATAAAAATAAGTGAATAACAGATGGGGTACGAGGGGGAGGTGGGGCACTAGCGGAAGTTTGAGAAGTCAATGCTCATGCTATCAGGTTGGAGGCTACCCAGACGGAATATAAGTTGTTGTTCCTCCAACCTGAGTGTGGCTTCATCTTTACAGTAGAGGAGGCTGTGGATAGACATATCAGAATGAGAATGGGTACAGTAGAGGAGGCCGTGGATAGACCCCTCACTATACCCCTTGCCCATCCTCTGGGCTTTCCCCTCCCCCTTTTCTTTCTCCCTAGGCCTCCTGTCCCATGATCCTCTCATATCCCTTTTGCCAATCAACTGTCCAGCTCTTGGCTTCATCCCCCCCCCTCCTGTCTTCTCCTATCATTTTGGATCTCCCCCTCCCCCTCCCACTTTCAAATCTCTTACTAGCTCTTCTTTCAGTTAGTCCTGACAAAGGGTCTCGGCCCAAAATGACGACTGTACCTCTTCCTAGAGATGCTGTCTGGCCTGCTGCGTTCACCAGCAACTTTGATGTGTGTTGCTTGAAATTCCAGCATCTGCAGATTTCCTCGTGTAGGGATATAGCTAGTGTGAATGCTTTCAGGTCTTCCCCTCCCTCTCCTCCCCAGGTTGGGTGGAACTAGAACCAGAGATCATAGGTTTAGGGTGAAAGGTGAAGGGGATCTTATTCACTCAGAGAGTGGTACAAAGATGGACTGAGTTGCCAGCAGAAGTGGTCGATGTGAATTAAGTTGTAGCATTTAAAAGAAGCTTGGATAGGTGCAAGGATGAGAGAGGTATGGAGGGCTGTGTTCTGAGTGCAGGTGCTGTAGATGGGACTTGGTGGTCAAAGGAGTTGTTTTTGTGCAAGATGTTTGGGTCTTGTCTTTCCCCTTTTCATCAACTTTGAACAAAAATGCCCAGTAAATATAAGGAATACTTTCAGGAAGAACAACATTCCTCTTCATTAACAAGTAGATGACTGGATATCACCAGCAATAAGAATTAAATGTTGCATTTTTTCTAACTTGTTAAAGGTTTACTCAGATCAAGTTCAACATTAATTGTGAACTCGAGATATATATATATATATATAGCATTTAACAGTCAAGTTGAAGACTAGATGTTTTATTTCAGGACAATTTTAATGTGCACCTTTGTGAAGGATATGAATTGCTTTCAGCCATAAAAAGAGTTGTCACTGTCAAATATGTTGTAATAAAGTTGGAAGAAGAGCACCTAGGTGATGCAGAGCTCAATAGCGTTACCAGAGACTGATCACAGAATAGCAAAGCTTTGGGTTGGAGCGGAACAATCCCTGAGACGGCTGTGAACTTTACCCCACAGATTCTACTCGTGCACCTTTTGAGAACATGAAAGCAGGAGAATGTGAGCCCTCAGTATGGAAACGACCCCTCCCATCCGTTCCACAAGTTCTTTGACGTCATCCCATCAGGAAGAAGGTACTGCAGTATAAAAACAAGGAATGCTAGGCTAGGTAACAGCTTCCTCCCCCAGGCTGTGAGACTTCTAAACATCCTGCTACCATCCAGTACACATTATGACAGCACCAGTAGTGTTATACTGCTGTCTATTTAATTATATGGTGTACAGGCACTTGATGTTAGCTTGTACATCTACAGAATATTTTTGAGGTTATCTGTTAATATTTGCAGTAATTTTTTTAATGTGTTGTTTGTGATTTCTGTCCAATGGTCCCAGAGGAGCCAAATTATATACATGTGTACAGTATGTTTGACAATAAACTTGAACTTAAGACTAATCACATTTTGTGTGGCTTTTGGACGAGTGACATTTATTTTTCTGTTGTGAATGCTATCATTAATGAATTAGATTTGGGTTGAGGGTCAATAGTGATGTGGTTACTTGCTGCAGCATTTCGGCCTTTGTATTGAGAAGACTTTATATGTGTCCATAACCAGAACAATGTGCTATATTGCTTCAGCACAGTCCCTGGGTTTGTCTCATGGCACTGCCAGAAAAGACGCACCAGTGGTATTCCAGCATGAGATGGGGAGTCCTCACTCTGAAGGCAGAGCCCATGATGGCATTGGGTCATACACCATCCTTCATCAGCTCATAAATCACTGTTCTTTCATTTTGAGCAACACTTCGAAGAAGCGATAGAAGTAGCAAGGGCACTGAATATGTTCTGTGTTTTGAGCATGAATATTCATACCCATCTCCACTGACTAAGTGCAGAAAGACACAGTTATGTCTGTGCAGGTACGGAGTAAATTAACTAATTTAAAGGGGTGAACCTACTTGGCCATGTCCTCACCAATCAACTTGTGACAGATGTGTTGTGCGGCTCAATAATCATTCTAAGCAGTAAGAGCTGAAAGCATATCTGGCAGATGAAAGGCGCATTTCTTTGAGGAGTGTGTATATATATTATACTCAATAATCTCATTGTTTGGCACGTCCTTCACTCTGCCATTGTAACCTAGATATCGGATTAGTCTTGTTTTCCTGAGGTCTGCAGCTGAGCATGCCAAGCACAAGACTAGACTTGTCAACAATCAAGGTCAAAGTCGAGTTCATTGTCATATGCACAAGTGCATATATGCACAGGTGTAATGAAATACTGGCTTACAGCAGCATCACAGGCACATAGCGTCATAAAAATAAGCAGCATTGACAAGGAAAAAAACATAAACGATACACAATTTTTACAGATAAAATCACAATTAGAACAGAAATATCCAAGTCCGTTTTTTACGTGCCATGTGTTTTGGACGGTCATGGTGTTGCTAAACTGTTGTGATTCGGGCTTTTCAGGTTAGCTTAAAAACCAAATAGTTGAGGGCAAGTGGCTATTTTTCAGCTTGGTGGTATGAGTCTCCAAGCTTCTGTACCTCCTTTCCAATGGTAGCTGTGGAAAAAAATGGTATGGCCCGGAAGGTGGGAACCATTGCTGGATGTTGCCTTCTTGAAGCTGCCCTTCTTGTAGGTATTATCAATAGTGGGGAGAGGGGGACCTGTGATGTATTGCCAAAGTCCACTATGCTCTGTAATTCCTTGCATTCCTGCACATGCATATTGCTGTACCAGACCATGGTGCAGCCAGTCGGGAAGCTTTCAACAGTACATCTGCAGAAGTTTGTGAGGGTGTTCATTAGTAAGCCTCGCCTTAACCTCCCAAGAAAGTAAAGAATCTGGAATGCTTTCCATATGATTTCATCTCTGTGCTTGACCCAAGACAGAGATCAACTAATATGTTATGCGAAGGAATTTAAAGCTGCTGACTCCCTTCATTGTCAATTCCCCCAAAGTAAAATGGCGCATGTTCCCCCTCTTTCCCCTTCCTGGAGTCAGCAATCAGCTCTTTAGTTTTGCTGACACTGAGCGAGAGATTGTCGTTGCAGTGCTACTCAACCCTATCTCGTTCCAGTGAACAGACTCATCACCACCTACGATTGTCCAACAACAACTGGTGTGATTAGTGAATTCGAAGGTGGCATCGGAGCCATGCTTAGCCACCCAGTTACGTGTATAGAGAGACTCGAGGAGGGGGCTCAGCGCGTAGCCTGTGCTAATGATCAGAGAGGAGGACATCTTGTTACCAGTCCTCACTCCTTGAAGTCTGTTCAGGATCCAGTTTCAGAGGCGGTACAGAGGCCCAGAGTATGAAGCCCGATGTTGAGCTTGGATGGGAGGATTGGGTTGAATGCCAAGCCATAGTCAATGAACTGCAGACTGATGTACGAGCTCCTGTTGTCCAGATGGTCCAGAGCAGTTGCATCTGTTGTTGATCTGTCATGGTGGTAGGCAAATTGGAGAAGATCCAAGTCATCTCTGAGGCAAGATCCAAGTAATCTCTGAGTCATCTCACAATATTACCAGTCTCTCGAAGCACTTCATTATGGCTGATGTAAGCACCACCAGATGATAGTCATTGACTCAGGTCACCACGCCTCCTTGGGCAGCAGTACAATAGATGCCTTTTTGCAACAGTGGAAAACATAGACTAGAGAAGCTAAAGATTGAATATGTCAGTAAATACTCCAGCCAGTTGGTTCACACAGATCTCTAGTTATCTGCCAGGTAACTACACCTGTAATTTGGAGATAGCCTGCTGAAGCTGCATCACACGTGCACTGAACACCAAAAATGGCTAGTCAGAGCTAAGTCATCAGATCGGATCAAAGCTCTGCCATCCTACCACATCTGCTTGTAAATACTAGACAATTACTGGGAGGATGAGGTTCCAGGGTCAGCATGTGGGTGCTAATGATCAGTATGAAGAATTGACAACTGTGTTCAGTTGTGAGTACTGAGTGGATGATCTACCTGGACTTCTTTGTGAGTTCACCAGCATAAGGCAGCATGGCAGTGTGGGGTTAGTATAACACAATTACAGTGCCTGCGACCCAGGTTCCTTACTGCCACTGTCTGTAAGGAGCTTGTACTTTCTTCCTGTGTCTGTGTGGGTTTTCCTTCCACATTCCAAAGATGCAGGTATTGTTAGGTTAATTGGTCATATGGGTACAATTGGATGATGTGGGCTCGTTAGGTCAGAAGGCTCTGTTACCGTGCTCTATCTTCAAATAAAAATAAATAAATACAACCCTTAGTCAATTGGATTTACTCGGTGTTATATCAGTAATATCTGAGTGCACTGGAGATGGCATAGATTATTCGACAAGGCAGCGTCTGACCATATTATTGAGGACCTTCTCCTCAGAACTAGCTGTGCCTTTAGACAAGTCTCAGTGCGGTTATATCACTGTCAGCACCCATAAAGGGACAGAGATGGGCCCCGACCCATCTGAGTCCTCACCAGATATCTGAGGTCTTCTGCTGATTTTTAAGAAGACAATGAATTTAGATTGAAAAATCTAATCATTTGTATAATGTGACATTTGTTGTTGCCACATCTGTATCTGACATAAATTGCACATTGAACTGAACTGAATTAAACTGAATGTTCCCAGACTGTTTCAAAGACACTGCTGTTTGATGTTTAGCATTCTGTGTGTTATTTGCTCGTTTTTTTTGTTCTTTGTGTGATTTATTCTTATTTTTTGCGTGCTGAGTATTGATGTTTTCTCTGAAAGGGTTCCAAAGCATTTCTTTGTTTCATGGCTGCCTGTGGGAGGAGAGATCTCGGGGTTGTGTACTGCATACGTACTTTGAGGATAAATGTACTTCGAATAGCTGTGTGTGCAATTCTACGTCAGATACCTCTGAAAGTGATCTGCTTATGATGGATACGTAGGTGTGGAATAATAAGCAGTTTCAGGATCTTGAAACCATGATTCATATTTTCATTCTTCTTAATATTTTCTCAGGCCATAGAAGGTTATTCAATCTTTTCAGTGTGTGGCTGCTCTCAGAACAATCTCATCAATTCCATTCTCCTACTTATTTTCTGACAGCCGATGTTCTCTTACTTTTTCTGTATATTTTCCCAAGAAGCTTAATGCTAGCAACTGTAGCTTTCATCAGCACTGGCGTTTTGTATTATTTCTTCCCATTCGCAACATGAGAATATGAATCCTGAAGAAGGGTCTCGGCCCGAAACACGGACTGTTTGTTCAATTCCATTGTTGCTGCCTGACCCACTCAGTTTCTCCAGCATTTTCTGTGTGTTGCTTTGAAGCATAGAAACATAGAAAACTTACAGCACAATACAGGCCCTTCGACCCACAATGCTGTACTGAACATATACTTACTTTAGAAATTACCTAGGGTTACCCATAGGCCTCTATTTTTCCTAGCTCCATGTACGTATCCAGGAGTCTCTTAAAAGAACCTATCATATCCACCTCCACCACCATCGCTGGCAGCCTATTCCATGCACTCACCACTCATTGTGTAAAAAAAAACATACCCCTGACATCTCCTCTGTACCTACTTGCAAGCGCCAATTATGCAGATGGATTTCAAGCATCTGCAGAATTTTTTGTGTTTATGAGAATATATTGTCCATCTCTTGCTTCTGAGAAGGTAGCAGGGAGTTTCCTGCAGCATTCCTTAATGGTCACATTATTCTCACAGTGCCCTTGGGTATGATTTAGAGTTAGTATTGATGGAGGGATATTGATTATATTTCCAACTGAAATGAAATGGAGTTGCTCTACTAAGTGGCATGTTTTTATTTGCCTGTTACTTTTCATTTCTTCTACACAAGGAAACACAGGCATGATGTTTTGCACATCCTCCAAATCTCCTCTCACCCTTTTCTGCTGCGTGATATAAGAGATAGTTTTAATTGATGTTCTGGTGCCTCTCCAAAAGAGGGGGAAAGGGAAGTGAATGGGGTATCAATCAAGCAGGAGGCTTTTTCTGAATGACCCAAGGCTCTCCATCACACACCTGACTCCCCTTGTAGATGATGGGAAGGTTTAGAAGTTAAAGGAGATGAGTCATTCACCTCAATGCGGAGCAGCCTGGTAGCACAGTGGTTAGTGAAACACTTTGCAGTACCAGCGACCCAGGTTCAATTCCTGCTGCTGTCTGTAAGGAGTTTGTACGTTCTCCCTGTGACCGTGTGGGTTTCCTCCGGGTGCTTTGGTTTCTTTCCACAGTCCAAAGATGTACTAGTTGGTAGATTAATTAATCATTGTAAATTGTTCTGTGATTAGGAAAGGGTTAAAATGGGGTTGCAGGGAAGGGCCAGAAAGTAGAGCTACTGGGACTTGATGTTTCAATCCCTATGGTAAGTTTGCACTCTCGATGTTGGCAGTGGGTTTGGAGTGGTGACAAGGAGGGAGGGTAGGTACGTCATCGGGGTCATCAGGTGGGCACCCTCCTTCTTTGACGTTTCGTTGATAAGACAATTCCGTGCTGTATCTCAATAAATAAATATAGATAAACAACCCTCAGGAAAAGAAGCGTTAATACAACAGATCCAGTTAGGCTTATGGTTAACAGTCACTCCTGAGTTATGGTTGTTGAGGGAATTTGGTGATAATGACATTGAAAAATTGGAAATGGCTCGATTTTGTCTGTCCATCTCTGTCTACCTCTCTCAATGTTTCATTATCACGCACTTTTGTGGTGGAAGTGAGGCCATGGTTGGTAAGTCAAAACTGAGAAGTTGTGAATAGAACTGAACACCACACTTGTGAACGTACGTGGGTATTTCTGAATAGGAAGGCCACAGTTGGAACAGCTGAAGATGGTCAGCCCTAGGATACTGGAACATCAAATCCAATGCTTCTGGTATAAGTAAATACTCAAATTACTCATTGGTCGTACTTCACCCCTCCATATATGCTGTGCTGTTGAATGTGCGGTCAGTGGTTGCTCAGAGTGCTCTGCACTTGCTTCCTCCGTTGGGAGGATCTGTGCATCTGCTGTGCTGGTTTTCCAGCTGGCACCAGCCATCTTCTCATGACTCCTCAGCACCCTGTTCATTAATCACAACTGTCAAATTCCTCACTGCATTTTTGTTCTTGTGGAATGCTAAAGATAAAATTTGTAGCTTGTTCTAAAGACATTGGCAACTGTCCACTAGAGTGCTTGTTTACCAGACTGTGTCATCAGTGTGTGTGGGCACATTGCCTTGAAACAATCTATAAATCATAAAACGTAAAATGCCAGGACTAGTATAGGTTTCCCAGAGTGGTTAGGAATGTTGCAAATGCAGAGAGGCACTTAAGAATCCAAGTACAGAAATCATTAGACATGGGTAAAGACTAATTGATGTTGTTTTATTTACTTGAGGAATATGAGTGTCACTGGCAACTCAGCATCTATTGTCTGGCTCCAGTTAGTTGTTGTACTGAGTTGTTCAGTGGATTATTTCAGAGAATCCTCATTGAATCTCAAGCCATTGGATTTGGACTCGCAGGATACAAAGCTACTCAGTCACATTCCTTTGCCCTTTCCTTGTAGCATTGCAATTTACCTTCCTCTAAAGTTACAATCCAGTTTCCCTTTGAAAGCCCTGATTAATTTTACTTCCATCAACTTTATAGTTCAGTGAAATCTGGATCATTATGCTTTTCTGTGTTTTCCTTTGAAAGAACTTCCTTGAGTTTCTCCTTGATTTTTTTAAAAAATCCATTACTCTAAATCTCTTTGTCCTGGTCATTGTCCTATTTGTGATGGATATCTGTCTCCATCACATCTTCTCTCAACCTTGGCTCAGTTTCTCCAATCTCAGCTGAAATTGAATAAATTTCTTCAGAGGTCTTCACATTAATTTCTCAAGTGCAGTGACCAGGATATTTGAGGTAATGGTCTATCCAGCATTTTGTAAATTTCAGCATAGCATCACCTATTGGGTAAGTTCAGTGGTTTTCCTCACTGAAGGACATCTGTGAACCACATGAAATTGTACGACCATGTTATAATTTCAGAGTTGCTTTTACTGTTGTATTGTTTTTCCAAATTCATTTAGTCACAGCTGCTATCGGAGGGATTTGAACTTGTGTCCCTGGATTAATAGTCCCATGTTCAGGAAACAACAGTATTTTGCTGAACCTGAAATTGGCTTCTATCTCAAGAGGCTTAAGCTTAAAGATCAGGATATTAAAATGCCACTGGACAGAACCATGTTTGGGCCTTATCTGGAACCCTGATTCAATCCTTTGCACTACACTCAAACCCTATAATTGAATTTTGGATGTGTAATGCTGATTTTAAAAAAAGACAGTACCATGAGTCCAGACTTCTGTGCTATTGCCCAGAAACATCGGCCTCACATTGCAAGTTGGTCCCATTCTATGGCTAGACTATCGTTGTTGAGTTTGTCTCTGTATAATTGCACTGCTTATACCCTTCCCAGATCATGCCTCTTCAGACTAGGACATCATGTGCACAACTCCTTCTTTCGACCATGCGTCAGTTGCTAATTCACAAAGCTGCTTTCTAGATAGAACATAGAACAGTACAGCACATTACAGGCCCTTTGGCCCACGATGTTGTGCTGACCCCCAAACCCTGCCTCCCATATAAGCCCCCACCTTAAATTCCTCCATATACCTGTCTAGTAGTCTCTTAAATTTCACTAGTGTATCTGCCTCCACCACTCACTCAGGCAGTGCATTCCACGCACCAACCACTCTCTGAGTAAAAAACCTTCCTCTAATATCCCCCTTGAAACCCCACCCCATACCTTAAAGTCATGTCTCCCTGTATTGAGCAGTGGTGCCCTAGGGAAGAGGCGCTGGCTATCCACTCTATCTATTCCTCTTAATACCTTGTATACCTCTATCATGTCTCCTCTCATCCTCCTTCTCTCCAAAGAGTAAAGCTCCAGCTCCCTTAATCTCTGATCGCAATCCATTCTCTCTAAACCAGGCAGCATCCTGGTAAATCTCCTCTGTACCCTTTTCAATGCTTCCACATCCTTCCAATAGTGAGGTGACCAGAACTGGACACAGTACTCCAAGTGTGGCCTAACCAGAGTTTTATAGAGCTGCATCATTACCTCACAACTCTTAAACTCTATCCCTCGACTTATGAAAGCTAACACCCCATAAGCTTTCTTAACTAGCGTATCTACCTGTGAGGCAACTTTCAGGGATCTGTGGACATATACCCCCAGATCCCTCTGCTCCTCCACACTACCAAGTATCCTGCCATTTACTTTGTACTCTGCCTTGGAGTTTGTCCTTTCAAAGTATACCACCTCACAGTTCTCCGGGTTGAACTCCACCTGCCACTTCTCAGCCCACTTCTGCATCATATCAATGTCTCTCTGCAATCTTCGACAATCCTCTACACTATCTACAACACCACCAACCTTTGTGTCGTCTGCAAACTTGCCAACCCACCCTTCTACCCCCATATCCAGGTCATCAATAAAGATCATGAGAAGTAGAGGTCCCAGAACTAATCCTTGTCGGACACCACTAGTCACAACCCTCCAATCCGAATGTACGCCCTCCACCATGACCCTCTGCCTTCTGCAGTCAAGCCAATTCTGAATGCACCTGGCCAAACTTCCCTGGATCCCATGCCTTCTGACTTTCTGAATAAGCCTACCGTGTGGAACCTTGTCAAATGCCTTACTAAGATCCATATAGATCACATCCACTGCACTACCCTTATCTATATGCCTGGTCACCTCCTCAAAGAACTCTATCAGGCTTGTTAGACACGTTCTGCCCTTCACAAATCTAAGCTGACTGTCCCTGATCAGACTGCGATTCTCTAAATGCCCATAGATCCTATCTCTAAGAATCTTTTCCAACAGCTTTCTCACCACAGATGTAAGGTTCACTGGTCTATAATTACCCGGACTAACCCTACTACCTTTTTTGAACAAGGGGACTATATTCGCCTCCCTCCAATCCTCCGGTAGACAACGTGGACATAAAGATCCTAGCCAGAGGTTCAGCAATCTCTTCCCTCGCCTTGTGGAGCAGCCTGGGGAATATTCCGTCAGGCCCTGGGGACTTATCTGTCCTAATGTATTTTAACAACTCCAACACCTCCTCTTCCTTAATATCAACATGCTCCAGAGCATCAACTTCAATCATATTGTCCTCACCGTCATCAAGTTCCCTCTCATTGTTGAGTACCGAAGAGAAGTATTCATTGATGACCTTGCTCACTTCCACAGCCTCCAGGCACATCTTCCCACCTTTATCTCTAATCAGTCCTACCTTCACTCCTGTCATGCTCTTGTTCTTCACATACTGAAGAATGCCTTGGGGTTTTCCTTTACCCTACTCGCCAAGGCCTTCTCATGCCCCCTTCTTGCTCTTCTCAGCCTCTTCTTAAGCTCCTTTTTTTGCTACCCTATATTCCTCAATAGACCCATCTGATCCTTGCTTCCCAAACCTCATATATGCTGCCTTCTTCCACCTGACTAGATTTTCCACGTCACTTCTCACCCATGGTTCCTTCACCCTACCATTCTTTATCTTCCTCACTGGGACAAATTTATCCCTAACATCCTGCAAGAGATCTCTAAACATCGACTACGTGTCCATAGTACATTTCCCTGCAGAAACATCATCCCAATTTACACCCGCAACTTCTAGCCTTATAGCCTCATAATTTGCCCTTCCCCAATTAAAAATTTCCCTGTGCTCTCTGATTCTATCCTTCTCCATGATAATGCTAAAGGCCAGGGAGCGGTGGTCACTGTCCCCCAGATGCTCACCCACTGAGAGATCTGTGACCTGACCCAGTTCATTACCTAGTACTAGATCTAGTATGGCATTCCCCCTAGTCGGCCTGTCAACATGCTGTGACAGGAATCTGTCCTGGACACACTGAACAAACTCTGCCCCGTCCAAACTCTGGGAACTAATCAGGTGCCAATCAATATTAGGGAAGTTAAAGTCACCCATGATAACAATCCTGTTATTTTTGCACCTTTCCAAAATCTGCCTCCCAATCTGCTGCTTACAGGGGGCCTATAGAATACCCCCAATAGAGTAACTGCTCCCTTCCTGTTCCTGACTTCCACCCATACTGACTCAAAAGAGGATCCTGCTACATTACCCACCCTTTTTGTAGCTGTAATAGTATCCCTGACCAGTAATGCCACCCCTCCTCCCCCCTTTCTCCCCTCTTTATCCCTTTTAAAGCACTGAAATCCAAGAATATTGAGAATCCATTCCTGCCCTGGTGCCAGCCAAGTCTTTGTAATGGCCACTACATCATAATTCCATGTATGTATCCAAGCTCTCAGTTCATCACCTTTGTTCCTGATGCTTCTTGCATTGAAGTACATGCACTTTAGCCCTTCTACCTTACTATCTTTACACCCTTCATTCTGCTTCTCTTTCTTCAAAGCCTCTCTACATGTTAGATCTGGCTTTACTCCATGCACTTCTTCCACTGCTCTATCCCTCTGGGTCTGAACCCCTTTGCAAATTAGTTTAAACCCTCCCGAACCATGCTAGCAAACCTGTGAATTCTTTCCCTTCCAGGGTCCATTGTACCTGGTTTCTCCAGACTCTCGACCCTCCTCATAAATCTAGTCAGCTCCATCTTGGGTACTACCCTACAAAGTACTCAGGACATCTTCAGGGAGCGGTGTCTCAGAAGGGCAGCGTCCATTATTAAGGACCTCCAGCACCCAGGGCATGTCCTTTTCTCACTGTTACCATCACGTAGGAGGTCCAGAAGCCAGAAGGCACACACTCAGCGATTCAGGAGCAGCTTCTTCCCCTCTGCCATCTGATTCCTAAATGGATATTGAATCTTTGGACACTACCTCACTTTTTTAATATACAGTATTTCTGTTTTTGCACACTTTTAAAAATCTATTCAATATATATAATTGATTTACTTATTTTATTTGGTATTTTTTTCTCTCTGCTAGATTATGTATTGCTTTGAACTGCTGCTGCTAAGATAACAAATTTCACATCACATGAGCGTGATAATAAACCTGATTCTGATTCTGTGAGATACCTTTTTTGGTGGGGGGGGGAGAGAAACCTCTTTCCATCCTTTGTAATTTCTTCTTCTTTGACTTTTCGGTGAATCTCAGTGAAGCGCTGTGAGGAATTTCTCTTCATCAAAACACAGTATGTATTGTTACACACAGTACGTGGGCTGAGGTTCTGCTTTTTGAGTTGTGTCAGAGTTGACAGTGCCCAGAAGGAAGATTGTGTGCAAACTTCAACTTGCTACGAACAATGAATTTCTTTGAGGAGTCCCCACCTTCTGATGCCTCTTGGCTTTAGCCTGTGTTGACCAGACTCGGAAGCAAGCTGTCGACTGAACAATTTCCTGTTGAAGCTGCTGATGCTGAAAGGGATTTCCTCATCTTTGGTCTCTGCTGTTGCCACCCTAATAAGCGGATACCATGTTTGCTGAGTAGAGCAGCAACTTCTTTAATCATCGTTATTCTCAAGGAAATAGCTGAAGGCATTTTTCCCAAAAAATAGGATGTTAGTGTCTCCTGATCAAGAGTGTTGTGTTGGATAGCCCCCTCAGCAGCTCCGTGTACTGGATTTATGAAATAATTATCATCACACTTACTGCTTGTCATGCAACTAATTTTATTTTTGCTGCTGTGGTTTATACACAAGATTAAATCTGTCTAGAACATCATGCTTAAATGGTTTATAGACTGTCCATTTCTGTCCTATGTTCCTGAACTCCATTGTGTTCAGAGAGGCACAATGAGGGGTGTGTGATTGAAAATTCACCGTTCTGTGATTTCTGCTCTGCTGCCGCAATAGACTCTGTTTTTCCATCTTCTGTAAATGCGTGTGTTTCTGATATCTTATTCTGCTTCTCTCACCCAAGAAAATTGATTTTGGAGCTTAAGTACTATGTTTCACAGTAGTAACATGTTTAAAGTATTGACAGATGGAAGTATATCTTCCATTCCATTGTCTTATTAACAATAAATAATTGCTGACGTGGACATTTGTGGCAAAATCATCATGTGATGACGCACAAAGTAGTTCTTGACGAACACTTGGGATAGCAGAATCCACAAAAAGCTATTTCAGGTTCAGGGTTTTGACCTAGTGACAGTGTGAAGAATGTGATGAATGCTGAAGTAGGATGGTGCCAAGAAGCACCATTCTTTTCCTATTTTTTCCCTCTTCAAGGGATTGCAGCTAAAGGTGACTAATATTGTAGAGTGATCTCTTTACCATCACAAAACATTTGTCTGTATTGTTTTTGTTTACATTGATAGAGTTCGAATTTGGGTTTTCTATTTCCCTTTGTATCAGAATGCTAAATGGCACTAATTAATTTTCTGGCAAGCAGAACCCTAGTGTATCAAGTTCATGATCGAGGCTGTGTACTACGTCCTGCCTAGTCCAGCAAACCTTTTTGCTTGGGGCAAAAGTGAGGCACCATTATGTCTGCTCTGCCCTGGCAGATGGATGATGTAACATATCCGTGGTAGATGCCCAAAAGCCTACAGCTACCGCTGGCACCATGAGCAGGGTACTGAAGGCAGTGGCAGAAAATATCTCCTTGGCCACTGACTAACAGTAGGGACCTCTGCCCAGCCAAAAAGCCCAGAGCCTTTGCCAAAGCTGAAGACTAACCAGAGCCTCGGCCCAGGTCACCAGCAGGCTTGCTCGCCACGGTGTCTGACTGGCAACTGAAAGCTGATGTTGGCAAGAAATGAAAGTTCCCTGGCTCAATTGCGTCATCATCAGTGAGGCCTGACCTGGTCATTCTATCAGAAACCTCAAGGCAGGTGGTCATGGATGAACTGACAGTGCGTTGGGAAGACCAGATAGAGGAGGCGTTTGAGCATTAAGAAAGCCAAATACAAGATGCTGGTAGAGCAGTGCCAGAAACTGATTGGAGGACACAATGTGAGCCTATAGAGGTGGGGCGCAGAGGTTGTGCTGGCTGCTCGCTGTGCAGAGCCTACTCTCTCCTTGGTATTATGGGGGCTGTAAAGAAAAGAGCCATCAGGACCATCACAGAAGCTGCTGAGTAAGCCTTCAGATGGCTATGGATCAAGAGGTGTGGCCCGTGGACCAATGCCGCTGGGACACAAAGCAGGCCCTGATCAAGCCTGGCTGGGTCGCATGGGCAAGGGTGTCTGATGTTGAAAGTTCCAAAACACCTGATGACCCCAGGTTACATCACTGGTGATGTGTCCCAGCGCATCCTATGATGTATCTCAGCGTCAAAAAGAGAATCTTAAAGGATAGTAAGATTCCTCCTGGGAAAACAATTAACCTTCAAAACTTGCCCTGTTAATTTGAAGTTATTCTTGGATATACAAGAAAAGGAGTAGTTCTTGACTGGAAGTGTAGTTTGAATCCTCATTGGAGCGTATATAATGCATACAAATCAGAATTGAAGCCCTTTTTAATTATAGCAATGAGGATTTATTAATTCCAGTTAATGTACATAATAAGGCAGTTGCTGTCGGCCACCCTTCCTGTTATGCTTTAGTGCCTTTTAAGTAAAATACATTTTTCAGAGCAGCTCCAGCTATAATGAAGGACCAGTGAATGTAATATTTGTTCTTTTCCTGCATTCGTTCACGTTGACTTTTAGGATAGGGCCAGTCAATGCATCCAGTTCATGACCTGAATCCAAATTAGAATGAGGAGTCTGAGCTACTCTTCCGATTGGCATCTTCACTGAGATGTTTTCAGGAGCTCTGAAGGTGGTCTTCTAACCTGGGTTAGTGCAATTTTGGTGTAAGAAGATGCAAAATAACACACACACACTATTTAAAGTCATTTGAATAGGTTTAATTTTTTTGCAGTAAACTTCTGTATCATATATAAAATTTAAAGGCAGCTTTTTTCTTTTATGAGAGGCCCATTGCTGGGGTCTTTGTCCTGAAGGTAAAATGGTTAGAAGTATTCAAGCAGCAGTTGTCCATGTTGGAAACATTCTGGTCACTGAAACGTCCACTTAGGAAATCACTGACCCTATTAATTATTGAAAGAATATATTGAAGTACTTAGAATCAAGTAGTTTATTTCCAGAAGATAGATTTATTAGTCATACCATTTGCAAAATGGTAATACACAATCGTTGATGCTACTAGAAATGTCCCGCAATATGTTTACAAAATCTACATTGTATCTCCATGCATATGCATGATATCAATATTTATTTGACATAAGTTCCAAGAGGCTTTTGCACAGATTTGCTAAAAATGATCATTGTTCCTTTTCTAAGCTGTTTTTTTTATGTTGATTCAGGTCCTGTTCTATGCAGCCAGATGACCTTAAAGAAACTTTAGTATTTTGCCTGTTCATTGACGTTTTAAAATAACATTGACTATCTCTTGTTGAAGATATTTTTCTCTTAATCTATATCATGATTTTGCATATAAAGTTCTACTTGGGAGCTTGTATTGTTTGTGGATATTGGTGAGAGCCATTTTCTAATGTTTGAATCATAATTTAGTTAACTTTTCGATTCAATGCTACCAGTAAAGTTGAGCTGGCATAAAAGCATTCTGACCTCTTACTGTGATCATCTTTGTTCTGTATTTCTATTCATTACATTGTTCACACATTGCAGATTTCTGCACAATATATTACAAGTGTCAACAGCTAATGGAGTAACTTACAGGGTTGGAAATAATCTAGTCCCTTCCAGCATGAGTAAACCATTTATTAACATGAATATATTTCCAAGAGAAATAATGGAGTTTCTTCCTTCTAATTTTTGAATAAATGAGTATTATGAGAAAAACTGGTTGATATACTTATCCCTGGGACTCCTGCCTTGTCCACTGGACTCATCGTGATCAGTGGAGCACCGCAAAGACCCGCAGAATTCCAAGCCCTTTGACTGAGATAATGTCAATTGAACTTGTGCCAGATTAGATTGTTCCTTTGGCAATCACTGAGAAATTGTTGACAAAACAATAAGTAAATATTTTTATTGTAGCTTCTATGGTTAATTTAAAATTGGTGTTTTAAAATTTTGAATGTTTGAAATTTTTGTTTTTAGTGCTTTTGTTACTAATGAGGGTATTTGAATGTCAGCCGCTTTTAAAGCTGCAGAGTTTGGGATCAGTGCCTTAACATTTAGGAGCCAGAGGAGTGAACTTAGACCACTGAGCTTTATTCCTTCATTGGCAGATAACCTTTCAATGGAAGGCTGAGCTTGGCACCATGCTTGCTGACTTTGTGTGATCTAACAACAGGTGGCCATTGAACTTCCGTAGATTGCTCACATCCAAAAACACCTTAATATCTTCTCTGCCTTTGTGATTGCATGCCTTCAGTTATGCCCTGCCCCATTTGGTATCCCTCAGAGCGGATGATCTATTGCCCAATCTGCCACAAGGCTGATATGAGACTATTTACCCTCCTTCCTGTATAAGGCAGCAGCTGGTGTATCACAGCTAAGATTGTGAACTTGCTGTGCAGTTGCTGCATCTTAATGAATGCAAAGCCAGAGATAAGGGGAAAATAGATGAGGACATTTGTGCCTCACATCAATACTAAATGTTGTATTCCCGAAGATACTTTTCCAATTGCTGGATTGGATTAATTCAGGTTGCAAACACCTGCTCAGCTATTGTGAAGTCATTTCTTAACAAATTGACTAGAAGCTTTGTTTAGACATTGAAAACCACTTTCTTCAGCATCATTTCCTTTTCTTCTCGCTAATCAATATCAGTCAAGCCATCAATAATTTACACTTGAATCTCCTAATTGGCAACATAGCCACTGATGCAGGTTTACCTTCCCTTTTCCTAGCCCTACATATTTTTATTCCAGTCCATAAATCTCAGAAACATATCTTAATCCTTGTTGAAGATGCTTTCTGGTTTGTAATTCTTTCTTGATAAGTGAGCCTAATTAGTTACAGTAATGTGTAAGGTAGTTGAGTAGTTCTGCAATGATGATGCTTTTTCGATCAAACTTGTAAGTGGCCATTTTCTTGAATTTTTTTTGGTTCAGCAGCATGCTTGTTCTTTTTGTTTTTTTTTACTATGAGCTGTCAGTTTTAAGTGGATCAGTGAATCTTCAACCAATTTAGGCACATTTGTGATTAACATAATTGGATGTACAATGTAATATTATCCTGGCAAATGGTTAGATCTGCAGTTTTGGTGTCTGACGACTTTCAAACATCCCTGTCTGTCGAGAGCCCAACAAATTGCAATTAATGTTTTTGTCTTTGCTTTACTACTTTCCCAAAGTTTATAGCTTGTAAGGCAAGGCTTTGTTAATGTTACTCAGTATCCATTATCGGTATAGGAGTGCCTCCATCAAGCTCCATAAAGATACTTGCTTCAATCCTGTGATTCAGTAGCTGTTTCATGTAGGATTTTGGCCTAGTTTCTTCAAGTTGGCAATGGTTTCTAGTAAATGGGATGCCTTGTGTTTAGTCGGGGCATCTGACCTGTGAAATATTTTGTAGTCAGCAGAGTATGACATGGAAGATAAATTAAAGGTTGCCTAGATTTGGAACAATCTTCTCAGTGGAACTTCTGTGAACTGCAGGGAAATTGCTTCATGATGAGGCACAAGTTCCAGTCCCGGCTAATATACAGCGGCAGATCGGTGTCCAGCTGTGACAGCTGGCATGGCCACGGGTGCCACCTGGTCAACTTGAGAAGTTGAATTTTTATCTGCTGCTAGTTGTAGGAAGGAAGAGGAGATATTGATTTGTGGGGGAGGGGGAGGTGTGAGGATTCCTAACTGTTCCAAAGTGGATAGTATCTCCTTTGAATGGGTAATAGGCTGCTCCTTAAAACATCATTCGAGGAGTTGATTGACAAACACAAGATTTTGCATCAGCCTACTGTTGGCCTCTGAATTACTTGAATATTAATTTTAAGCAAAAATTCTCGGTGAATACTGTGCTGATTAGGTTAGAATGAGAGCTGTTCAAAATGAGTACCACTCACGACAGTGTTGAAAATCTTATCGTACCTTGACATGTGTCGATGCCCCTTAAAGGTTATACATTTTGCTTGTAACACCAAATGATGGAGGAAAGTTTAGAAACCTGTTATAAGATGTAAGATTGGAGATGACTGTATTGCATATTTGCAAAATTCATTCTAAATTATTTCAGTCTGAGCTCTGAAGCCGCAGGAGCAGTTAAAAATTGATGAATCACATGAGGTGCATGTATATATGTAGAATGCTGAATCCTTGCAAAGACAATCTCACCCAGCATCTGTTTCACCATCTATTGTTTTCTTAAATATTTACTGGGATTGTTTCCAGTCTGCAGGCTGATCTATCTTGAAATGTCCCATATATTGAGCACTTCCAAAGCACTTACTGATCATTCAAATGGTGCAGACAATATTCAAACATATGTTCCCATTTTACTGGTGTTGGAATTTTTTTGATTATTTCAGCATTTTTTAATTGTACATTTTTTTTTTTGAAATCTGGACATCACTATTTCGGACAGAATTTTTTCTCTGCCCAACCTTAGTTAATCTTGAAAAGGTAATGATGAGCCATTCACTTGAACTGTGACATTCCTCCTGTTTGGAGAGAGGATTCTAGGGTTTAGAACCAGTGACATTGAAGCATTGGTGGATATTTCAAAGTTAGGTTAGTCAATGGCTTGGAGACACACCTGCAGGTGGTGAGCCTGAAGTTTTATATTTTGTTTTAATGATAGAGGCTGTTTGCTTGGAATGTGCAGTTGAAGTAGTCCAGGCAGGTATCTCCAACTTGTTTGTAGAGTGACATACACAACTTTCTGGTGGAGGGTGGTAGAAAGGGAATCAAACAAGTTGCTTTGTTCCAGACCGTGTCAATTCCAAGTGTTGTTAGAACTACGTTTATCCAAGTAAGTGGAGAGCATTCCGTTCCACTGCTAACATATGTACGATGGATAGTAGTATATCTTTGTGGTGTCAGGAGATGAATCACATTTTGCAGGATACCCACGCTCTGATATGCCCTTGTGGCCATGGCAATTGTCTGACTGGTGAGTCCATCCACTGCCTTCTCCAGGATGTTGCTGGTGACCCAAAGATGGTGGTGCCATTAAATGTTAAGGGCCTGTTGTGTGTTGCTTTCTTTGTTGCATGCAGTCCTAAGGATGTAAAACAAAATAGGAGCGAATAGCAACACACATCAAAGTTGCTGGTGAACGCAGCAGGCCAGGCAGCATCTCTAGGAAGAGGTACAGTCGACGTTTTGGGCCGAGACCCTTCAGTCAGTCCTGACGAGGGTCTCGGCCCGAAACGTCAACTGTACCTCTTCCTAGAGATGCTGCCTGGCCTGCTGCGTTCACCAGCAACTTTGATGTGTGTTGCTTGAATTTCCAGCATCTGCAGAATTCCTCATGTTTACGTAGGAGCAAGAATAGGCCATATGGCCCTTCAAAGATTTTGGTGAATCTGATTATGGCTTCAACTCCATTTTCCAGCCTGATCCCCATAACCTTTGTTTCCCCTGTTGTCTAAACCAATGATATAGGGTCATCTGATTGTCTAAACCAATGGTGCAGAGTCAACATTCACAGCCTCTGTAGTTGCAAATTCCAAAGAATCAGTTATTTCCAAGGCATTGAGTGTCCAGTTTTCTTTCATATTTATGTCATTTGATGCTAGACAATCATCCCATTTCTGTGCATTGCTTTGAGATATGATGTCTCAGTCTTGTTTGTTTAACCACTGCTTGACCCAGTTCTCCGAGAGATGTCTTAATATCAATGTAAGATCAATGCAGTTGCAAAATATTCACTGGGCCAGACTGGCTCTCTGTAACTTTTCTTCCTCTCGTATACTGCCAATAATCTTCCTTCAACTCTTCATTTGTGTAATCACAGATCCTTAGTCTTCTAAATCAAAATGTTGCTCTGAAGAAATTAGGATGTGATGAATTTAGGATGTGATGAATTTAGATAAAAGTACAGCAGAGAATTTTGTGAATCTTGCAGCACAGGTTTAAGTGCAGTGTTGTGGCAAAGTATGGAGTTAGTGCCTAGTGTAATTTAATTGTAATAATTTTATTTTTTTCTTTGCAGTTTATTGAGGGGGAGATTGAATTCATCAGTAGTTTAAAAAGTGTACCAAAGAATTCATTTAGCTGTGGGCCAAAAGAAAGTTTAGCCAAAGCATTATGTTTATAAAAAGTTTAATTTGTTTAATGGTTCTGTTTTTTGATTTGTGGACTCGGATTATGGGTTTGATTCATTAGTAGTAGTGATTGCAGATTGACTTCCTAGAACATAATGGCTGCAGTTTGGTATGTTGACTTTTGCCACATCAATTGAAGCTGCACTCTGAACATTGGTAGTTTTAAGGCTAAGTTAAAAGCTATTTGATAAGTTGCTATCCATTGGGCTGCTGGGAATTAATGCAATTTTACTAAAATAAAACCTGATTGATGCCAACAGTTTTGATGATCATGGATAGTATGATGTATATCATTAATAAGACTACAACTTGACCCTTTTGATACATGCATTTGTGCGGATTTCAGTAATACACAGCTGAACAAGTGCTCATTATGAAGTTGTGTTTGACAGTTGTTGCCCTTGGTTTGATTTTTTTTTAAATTAAATTGTGTCTTTGAATAGTACTGCGCCTCCCTAATTACACAAATGAACAAGGTTTGAAATGCTGTGGACAGTCGTTCTTTGTGTTGTTATTTAGAGGGGCTGCCTGCTGGTGACCCAGTGAACAAAGTCATTTATCTCAGTAACTTGACCCTTATTCATTGACGCTGCTTAGTTTTTTCTAGCGCAGTGGCTTCTCCTTGTTTCCCTGATAACCAACTTGGACAGATAGAATGCAGTTTTGTCTTTCCCCTAATTAAAACACCTCTCTTGGATCTATTATATGGAGATCTTTCATAATTTTAAGAAAAATTAAACAAAAGTCAAAGAGACACAGTTTCTGGTATTGATTGTATGGGTCCTTGTTGCCCAGCTACTATTGATTTGCAAGCGGCAATGTAGATATGTGCACCACTCACTTGTTTATAGTTTAGTGTTCTCCCCCAGTTCTATCCCTTTAGATACAAGTCTGGTGCTTGCCTTGTTGTTTCAAATAAACATATGAATTTGTGTTGCTAAGCTTATGCAATATGAGAGTTATTTTTAAAGCTGGCATTTATTACCCTTTGTAATTATCAGATGTTGCGTGAACATTGGGTTATGTAAAGATCAGAGAAGCTGAAGCTGACGTACTTCCCTTTTCAAAGGTTTATATTGACAACTAGGATGTTTTAATGGTTACCATTATTGGGAGCAGATTTCCACTTTCATATTTTCTAATAGCTGCTGCTGAACTGAATGGCTTGCCAGGCCACCTCATTTTCTCCAAGCAATGGGGTTGTGAATTTGGTATCACATAAAGATAAAGACCAAATAAGGATGCAAATTAGTTTACGTGACTGGCTTACTTGCTTCTTTCGTCATTATCACTGACCCGACTCTTTAATTCCAGACTTGTTTGATTAACTGTAATTAAATTCTCCATTTGCCTTGGTAAGGATCAAACGTGTACCTCTTGAACATTAGTCCAAGCTACTGGAAAATTCCTCAAGTGTCATTGACAATTACCTGATGCACTTGCACTTCAGAATTAGAATCAAGTTTACTGGCATATGTTGTTTTGTGACTGCAATATGTTGCAATACGTAATAAAAACACTCTAAGTTACAATAAAAAATATATAAATTTTTAAAAAAGTAGGCCAAAATAGGGGGAAAAAAGTAGTGTGGTAGTGTGCATTGTTTCATTGTCCATTCAGAAAACTGATGGCATTGGGGAAGAAGCTGTCCCTAAAACGTAGAGTGTCTGTTGTCAGGCTCCTGTATCTCCTCCTTGATGGTAGCAATGAGAAGTGGGCATGTCCTGGGTGATGGCTGTCCTTAATAACCAATGCTGCCTTTTGAAGATGCCCTCAATGCTGGAGAGGCTGGTGCCCATCTTAGAGCTGGCTGAGCTTGCAACTTTCTACAGATATTTTTCAATCCTGTGCAGCGGCCCCTCCATACCAGATGGTGATACAACCAGTTAGAATGTTCTCCACGGTATATCTGTAGTAATTTGTGACTGCCTTTGGTGACATACCAGGTCTTGTCAAACTTGTGATAAAATATAGCCTCTGTCGTGCCGTCTTTGGAATTGCATCAATATGTTGGGCCCAGAATAGAACCTCAGATGGTAACCCCAGGAACTTGAAATTACTCACCATTTCCACTGCTGATCCCTCAATGAGAACTAGTGTGAGTTCCCTCTTCCCCTTCCTGAAGTACACAATAAGTTCCATGGTCTTACTGACATTGAGTGCAAGGTTGTTGTCGTGACACCACACAATCAGCTGATCTATCTCAAACCTGTACGCCTCTTCGTCACCATCTGAAATTCTGCCGACAAAAGTTGTGTCATTGGCAAATTTATTGATGGTGGTTGAGCTGTGCCTCGCCACATAGTCATGGGTGCAGAGAGAATAGAGCAGTGGGCTAAACATGCAGCCTTGAGGTGCGTTTGTGTTGATTGTCAGTGAGGAGGAGATGTTCCTTCTGATTTGCACTGACTGATCTCCTGATGAGGACGTCAAGGATCCAGTTGCAGAGGGAGTTACAGAGGCCCTGGTACTGGAGCTTGTTGATTAGTACTGAAGGTATGAATGGTGTTGAATGCTGAGTTTTAATCAGCAAACAGCAGCCTGATGTAAGTATTGCTATTGTCAAGGTGATCCAAGGCCAGTGGAGACCCAATGAGATTGCATCCACTGTAGGCCTATTGTGGCAATAGGCAAATTCTATAGTTGTACCATGGTGAGCATTCTGACAGGCTGCATCACTATCTGGTATGGAGGGGCAACTGCACTGGACCGAAAGAAGGTGCAGAAGGTTGTAAATCTAGTCAGCTCCATCTTGGGCAGTAGCCTACGAAGTACCCAGGATATCTTCAGGGAACGGTGTCTCAGAAGGGCAGCGTCCATTATTAAGAACCTCCAGCACCCAGGGCATGCCCTTTTCTCACTGTTACCATTGAGTAGGAGATACAGAAGCCTGAAGGCACACACTCAACAATTCAGGAATGGCTCCTTTCCCTCTGCCATCCAATTCCTGAATGGACTTTGAAGTTTTGGACACTACCTGACTCTTTTAGTGTACAGTATTTCTGTTTTTGCACATTTTTTAATCTATTCTATATGTGTAATTTACTTGTTTATTGTTATGTTTTATTTTATTTATTATTACTGTTCTATTTTTTCTGTCTCTGCTAGATTATGTATTGCATTGGACTGCTGCTGCTAAGTTGACAAATTTCACATCACATGCCGGTGATAATAAACCTGATTCTGATTCTGATTGCATTGGGTCCAGGTACTTGTTGAGGCAGATGGTGTTTCTGGCCATGACCCACCTCTCAAAGGACTTTGTCACGGTGGATGTGAGGGCAGCTTTGTGATCAATTATTGAAGGAGCTCGTTTTGCTCTTCTTGGCCATTGGTATGACTGTTGTCCTTTTGTAGCAGGTGAGAGCCCCTGACTGCAGCAGTGAGAGATTGAAGATGCTCTTGCACACTCCTGGCAGTCAGATGGCTCAGTTTTTCAGTGATCTGCCAGGTCTCACTTTTCCTTTAAGAAGTGGTTACTTTTCCAGCATCTGCAGGTTTTCTCTTGTTTGGCATTTAAGTTAGAAATTCAGTTTCCAACATCTTTGGCCATCTGAGACAAGGGAGTAGCATTTTTACAGGAGATCGGATAGGAAGAGGTGTAGTTGAGATAACCATGGGAACCAGTAGCTTTATAAAAGTTGTCAGTTGACAGCATCTGCAGACAATCTCATGTTTGTGATTCTCGACATATCCATTCTGTCATTTGTGGCACAGTCTGAGTCATGTGAGTGACATAGTGATATGTAATTCACCTCTAACTCTGTGGAGCAAGATGGCGCCAGCAACTAGCGGCGATGTCCTGCACGAAAATACTACTTCTTTTAAATGTACTTCTACTACTAATCTATGTATGATTGGAGCCTGTAATTTACATCTTGATCATGTGTTTTTGTGCCGACAGAGCAATTTGATGCTTTTTGCTCTCTCCAAGGGAATTTGGAGTGGTTGAAAACGGAGTGTGTGGCTCAATGGGAAAGCTCGATTCCGTGATGGGCTCTATTTCTTGCTGATCTTGCGGATTAAAGCATTGAGAAAGATTGATATCATTGAGGATGGGAGCAGAAGGCGAACGTAGTTCAGTGCTGTCTGCCTGTGTTTGACTGGTCTCCCTCTCGCTCTCTGTTGCCGGAGGAAGGTGCAGGATTCTTGGGACATTGGCAAGGTTTGATCATTGTGGGTTGTGGATTAGACTCATTTTTAGTGGACTCCGCAGTTTGTGTTATATGTGTTTCTGATTACTCATTTTTTTATTGCTGTTTTGCACAATTTTGATTTGGGTAGGCTGGCACTGCTGAATGAATGACTCAGTGCGAAATTGAACTGAACTGAATATTCCAAGACTGTTTCAAGGACTCTGTGGTTTGATGTTTAATATTCTGTGTTATTTGCTCATTTTATTGTTGTTTACTCAATTTGTTCTTTTTGCGCGTTGAGTGTTTGATGTTTTCTTCAAAAGGGTTCCATGGTGTTTCTGTGTTCCGTGGTTGCCTGCGGGAAGACACAATCTCAGGATTATAAACTGCATATATACTTTTGATGATAAATGTACTTTGATTTTTGACTTTGACTTATCATTTATATAGTTTGCTGACAGATCTCCAGTTCCTGTATGGTAAATAAAGAGTATGTCAAAACCTTTCGGATTCAAGACAAAACTAACCAGTTAGTTAGGTGGTAATTAGATGATAAAGTGTTAGCATAAAAAATACTCCTTAGAATTATATATTAATTGTTTTTAAATCTTGTATTATCCCAGATTTGAAGCCATTAACTTGACTATTGGCACAGCAGAGATAAATTTCAAGATGTCACATTTTCTTAATTGATTGCCAATGTTTGTAGAAGTAATCAAAATGTGAGGTGTGCTTTGTAATAAGTTTTCAATTTGGATATGTGTATTCTGAAGCATCCTCTGGTAGAATCATAGAATAGGAAAATACAAAAAGAGATAAATTTGGCCTATTGTGTTCAAATTGGCTCTTTGTCAAAGAAATCCAATGAGTTCAGCTTCCAGTTCTTTTCACAGGTCACTGCAATATTTTCTTTTTTGAGTATTTATATAAATGTCTTTTGAAGGCTGTTAATAAATCCTGTCTTAAAGAAAAAGGATTTCATAATGTTAGCTTTGGTTCTTTTACCAATCATCATAAACATTCACCTTTGGTTAGTAAGCATTCTGCCGATTATTTTTTGTCTTGTTATTTACCCTGTTTCTAAATGCTTGATGATTGTAACCATCTCTATCAAATATCCTGTTCTTCTCTGTTGCAAAGAAGCAGATGATTTTCACTTGTATTTTAAAGGCTTTTCTGCTTAAGTTGTATGTGCTGAGTGTAAAAGTACACACACTTACAGAAAATGTTTGAATATAAACTAATTATCTCAGAGGATTATCTCTTACAGTTGGTTATGAATATAAACTAAATCCTACCAGGTAAAAGGTTGAAGATCTTATGGGAAAAGTAAGCCTTACACAAGTTGATATCTCTCCACTAACTTGGTGCCCTATTGCATCATTTATGCATGACTACTTGCATATTTTTCCAGAGATCCAGTAAATTTGATCCAAAATGTCACCAGATGGGTTAGTTCCATTACTCAGCAGGCCAGACTAGATACATAAAATGTCTTAGACCAATCCTTACAGTGTCAGAAACGTCCCAGCTTGTGGACAGTCTTCACAGAACTGCCTATGTTCAATTGTGGCCCCACATGCCCATTAATTTTGCATACTCTGGGATTTTAACTGCTCCTTAAAGTTTCTTGGACTGGGAAATTTAAAGTGCACAAATGATCAGGAGTTGCTCTAATCAGCAATATTGGGTCTGCTTTTTAAGTAGCCGAGTCTGACCAAACTGACCAGTCAGAGATTATTCATCCATACTGTGAATGGTGGCAGACAGCCAGAGCATCTGCTCAGGCTCCTGCCTTGGGGGTGGACAAAGAATAAATAGCTCTTGTTTTAGCCCATTTGTACAATGTTTAACTGTTACTCTTGATAAACTGTGCACATAATTTGGTTGTCTGCCATGCTGTAAAATGTAACTTGAGCCATTTTGCTCCAAGTGTTGCTTTATATGTGGCCAAGCAGATGTAGTGCTGCTATGACATGGCATGTTTCTGAAATTATAACCAAATCCATCAAGTGTGTTGAGCTCAGAAGCAAAGGATAGCACTCTGAGTGATGAGCGAACCTAATGAACATTCATGCAGCTGCAAATGGTTTCATTTGAGCCTGTATTATTCCAGTTTGCGGCAGAAGAAGGGAAATTAGCCTGACTTCAGTGTTTGGAAAGATGTTGGAGTCCATTATAAGGGATGAGGTTTTCGGGTACTTGGAGGCACATGATAAAGTAGTCCTTAAGGGGAAATCTGGCCTAACAAATTTGTTGGAATTCTTTGAAGAAATAACAAGCAGGATGGACAAAGGAGAGTCAGTGAATGTTGCTTGCGCGGATTTTCAGAAGACCTTTGACAAGGTGTCACACATGAGGCTGCTAAACAAGATAAGAGCCCATGCTATTACAGGAAAGATACTAGCTTGGACAGGTACTAGCATGGACAGAAGATCAGCTAACTGGCAGGAGGCAAAGAGTGGAAAGAAAGGGGGCCATTTTTCTGGTTGGCTGCTGATGACTAGTGGTATTCCGCAGGGATTGGTCTTGGAATCACTTCTTTTCCTGTTATATGTCAGTGATTTGCATGATGGGATTGCTGGCTTTGTGGCCAAGTTTGCAGATGATACAAAGATAGGTGGAAGTGCAGGTAGTGTTGAGGAAGCAGGGGGTCTGCCTAAAGGTTTACATGCAGGTTGAGTTGATGGTGAGGAAGAAACTTACAATGTTAGCACTCATTTCAAGAGAGCTAGAATATAAGAGTGAGGATGTAATGCTGAGGCTTTATAAGGCATTGTTCAGGTCGTATTTGCAGTATTGTGAGCAGTTTTGGTTCTGTTTTCTAAAAGAAGATGCGCTGACATTGGAGAAGGTCCTTAAGAGGTTCGTGAGAATTATTCTGGGAATGAAAGGGTTAATGTATGAGGACCGTTTAATGGTTCTGGACCTGGACTTACTGGAGTTGAGAAGAATGGGGGAGGGGGGGAGTCATTGAAACCTTCGAGTATTGAAAAGCCGAAGCAGAGTGGATGTGGAGCGAGTGTTTCCTATAGTAGGTGAGTCTAGAACCAGAGGGCATAGAATAAAAGGGAACAGAGAGGAGGAGGAATTTCTTTAAATAGATGGCAGTGAATCTGTGGAACTAATTGCCATGGGCAGCTGTGGAGGCCAAGTCATTGAGTGTATTTAAAACAGAGATTAATAGGTTCTTGATTATTCAGGGTGTCAAAGGTTACAGAAGAAGGCATTAAAATGAGTTTGAGAGGGATAATGAATCAGTCGTGATGGAATGGTGGAGTACATTCGATGGACCCAGTGACCTAATTCTGCACCGATGTCTCATGGTCTCATGATTACTGAAGCAACAAGATAGTTTCAGAGATCCAACACTTTTTGTAGATTGTAAGACTACCAGAATGGCCTGAAAAATAAATATTGGAATAAGCTCTACCATTCACTCATGTTTAATGCACTACTGGCTGTCCAATGTTGGTAGAGAGAGACCAAAGAGTTGTTCTCATTAAATTTCAGCAATTTTTTCCCCCTGTGAGGAAAATGGTGCATTTTGAGTTCCAGAAAAATAGAAAATATATTTGTCATTGTTATCTGAATGGGCAGCACCCCCCTTCCTGCTATTTTACAATCAGCGCCTCTGTTCTAATACAGAGAATGGAATGCGACTCCATTGAATTGATTGTGTGACAATGCTGGCACCAGGAATTTTTGTCTTAAAACTGTGGTGTCTGTTCAAGGACAGTGATAAATGTGGAACTCTGTCTGCTTCAATGGATTTGTAATGAGTATATTGCTGAGTCTGTGTTTCCCATCATTGCTGGGAAAAGATAATACGGGTACAGCTGGATTGAATTTTGACTCCCAGGACCTTTTGTTCTCTTGACAAAAAGATGGGAATCGAGCCTCACCAAATGCCCAGTGTTCAGGATGTTGATAGTAGCGTCAAGTCGAAACTCTAATTTTGAAACTTTGGTTTCACTCAAGGTGCAAATTTTATTGCTGAGAGATGTAGCACGTGAGTGACCTTGATGTTCTTTTATCATTGTCTCCAGGACAAGGATCAGCAGCGACAGGCTGTGACTGTAGTGCCGATTGTGCTACACAGTAGTAAGGAACATGCCAAGTCCCCTCCGCCTTGAAAGACTGATGTGCAGCATCACAGTGTGTCATTAATATTAATCTATAGACTGTATGGGCTTATTCAATCAAATGATTAAAAGTACATCTTCATTCAAATAATTAAATGTACATCTTCATTCAAAGGAGCGTTTGGAGAAAGAGATGAATAAAATCAATTTGCTCTTAAGTTGTGATGTTTCCTCAGCCAACGGACATTTTATGAGAACCTCAGTAATAAAACAATTTTAAACCTTAAAGCAAAGAGAACTGCTTTATTTGCAGTTGGTGGGAAGTCAGGTAACTGATAATGTTCATTTTGAAATGTTGCAGCTGGCTCTTACTGCCTCTGTTTGGCTAGATGCAAGAACTGAACTGATTGCAGGCTTTCAAATGGGAAACAGAGGTGACCTTGTTAATATTTGAATGTTATACTAAAGTCTTTATGATACATCGCATAACCATTACTGGAAGATATTAATGGTATAACGGCTGGGTGTACCTTGATACCATGGTGGCTAGTATTGAGTGTTGTTCAGTACACAGTGAACTATATGGGATTAATATAAAATCTTAAAATCTTATGAAAACAGTAACTATAGCTCAACAGAAAGATTGCCAGGCAGTATGTCCAATCTTCCATATTTCAGAAAGTTTGCTCATCAGTTTTTAATAAAAATTGAATTAGGATGCATTTTAAGTGGTATCGGAACAGCGTAATGGATGCGGGTCTTGATCCTGAACAGCTCAGGTGCAAGTATAAGAAAATCTTTGGGTTTAGACTCTGACTGCATCAGTAGCCGATGTTCAATTCTGCTGCTTTCTGTAAAGTGTTCGTACATTCTCCCTGTGACTGCGTGGGTACTTCCGTTTCCTCTCACATTCGGAAGATGCACGGTTTGGGTTAATGAATTGTGAGTGTGCTATGTTGGCGCTTGAGGGCTGGCCAACACAATACTCGCTGCTTTGATTTGTCACAAACTATGCATTTCACCGTGTGTTTCGATGTACGTGTAACAAATAAGATTAATCTTTGATTCTTTAAAGTCTTTTAAGAAGGACTTCAACATTTACTTGTGAGGGAGATAGTTGTTCTTAAAGCTTAGTAGAAATGGCATAGTGCAGAGCAATGGGGTTAATCAGGCAGCCTTTTCACGGAAGCCATGCAGGAAAAATTCAACTCCTTTTACACTGTAAAATTCCATGCTGTAATTTGTTGGTTTTTGTTTTGTTCTGTACAGAAGGGAAACAGGTCAAGTGTAGGCAAATGAAACAAACTCAGGAAAGCACCTTGGTTGGCAGGGACGTGTTAGACTGAAGGGAGTTTCTATACTGTATATCTCTCTGATTCTATCACTCCCAAGTGGACACCCAGTGCTGGACTTGATGGAAAGGCTTTTCTACTGACTCAGTTGCTATACTGCATGTGTATTCCAGTGGTGGACCAGGAGCTTGCTAGAATTCCCCCTAGCATTTATGTTTCTAAGTGTACTTAAGTTTGTGCAAGAATTGCGAAGTTGCTGTCAGTTACACAGTGAAGCCATTGAAGTAGAACGCATGCTAACAATACGCATATCAGGAAGGTGGCCAGTTTTTAGTTAATTGCTATCCACCATGAGTCTTGCCAGTAGTTCCCCTCAGTTCTGGTTCCCTCCCTGCTATCAGCTGTGGTCATCTTTAGCCTTTGGAATCTTTTCATTTATAAACCATGAAGAAAGAGTTGAAAATGAGTGTGAGACAATGTAAATGGAGGAAAAAGAGATGAAAAAGAAAGCAAAGGACATAAAAAAGTGACAATAAAGCTTCTCTGCCTATTTTGTTTAAACATGCTTAACATATTGACATTCAGTCATTTTTCAGAAGGCCAACGTTGATGTTTTAAACATGACAGTGATAATAAAAACGAATGACATAGATTCTGTCATAGATACGAAGATCTCTTTGTTATAATGATTGCAATGTAGCCCATTTAGTTTGTACTTCAACAGCATCAGGATGAGAATGGTAGTAGCAAGACACATCTGTTCTCTTGTACCAGGGCAAAACTTTTAATTCTTTTGGGATTCGGAATATAGGGAATTTGGCATCTTAGATGGACTGGTCTATGTGGTATCTCCAGCTATTAAATAAACAGCTTTTCTATTTCAAATGGAAAATTCAAAAAGATAGCAATGCAAATATTTTATTTTATATCAAATATAGATTTGAAAATATACATAAAAGATGTAAGATTAAAGGAAGGAGTTTTAAAGGGGATTTGAGGGGAAAGTTTCTTTTTATACAGTGTGTGGTTGATACCTGGAACTTGCTGCCAGAAGAGGTGGTGAAGTCAAGTTTGTTGTACAGACAAGTACATGTATGTGCAGGTGAAAAATTTGCTTGCAGCAGCATTTCAGGCATGACAAAACATTTGAAGCACAACATTCAAAAGAAAAATATAAATTATGCATAAGTTATAGAAGAATTGTTACAGGAAACACTCAATTAGAGTAAAAAGAATGCAGTTTGTTGTCATGCAAAGTGATCGTAGTATACTATTCTGAGGTAGTGCAGATTGGTTCAAGAACCAAATGGTTTACAGGAAGTAACTGAACTTTGAACCTGATTGTGGGACTTCAGCTCAATGGCAGATGGCACGGCTTGGATGATGAGGGTCGTTGATGATGGGGGTCATCGATGATAGATGCTGCGTTTGTTTGTAATTTATTTTTTATTGAAATTCAGCATAATACAAACATTTCCATAAGATGTATTTCAGAAACTGTATGTGTATATCATATATTCATGTCTGCCACAAATCTCCAGATAATATTTACCTGAGGTATACACTCATAGAAAAGAAAACAAACAAGAAGAAAACTATGCACAAGTAAGGAGTGATCTTTTTTTAACAACATAGTCATTGATTTGTGAGAATAAAATCAGGCCTATGGGGTGTTATGTAGTTAAACGATTTTTCCCAGTATGAATCAAATTGTTCCAATTTATGATTGACAGATGCTGTTATCTTCTCCATTTTGTAAATGTCCATTGTAGCTTTTTTTGAGGCAGTAGATATGATCATTATGTTTAAGAGACATTTAGACAAGCACTTGAATGGGCAAGATATAGAAGACTTAATTCAGGCAAATGAGGTCATTGTAGATGGGCAAATAGAGATGGACATAGTGGCTGAAGGGCCTTTTTCTGTGCTGTCCTTCTCTATGAAAGCTTAAATCCAGAAATTATTTCTGATTTGTCTGGATGTCTCTCTGGCATCATAGATTTAGTAAAAATTGAGTTTAGCTAGTGTTTATATTAACTGTTGAGGACGGGAGTCTGGTATTATTTCCTTTTAAATAGGAATCTGCACAGACACAACTGAGATCTGAAAGTCCAATTCACTGATGAGCGGCTTGCTCAGAAGGTGAGCTCTGAAGAATGACATCCTCCTTGATCTTGCAGATGATGTTAATACGTTTGCAATCTTAGATGACCTTACAACATTCTTGCAATCTTTGTGGCTTGGCCTTAGTCTTTTGAGTTGGAGGTTATTGTCAGTCCTCAGTTCAAGGGGAATTTTGATCTCATCAAAATAGTTGAAATAACAGAGCAACCAATTAACATGTAGAAAAAAAAACCAGGGCGATTACACAATTTTGATCTGAGCTTGTGTGTTAAATATTTTACAGACCACAAAGCGAAGACTGGACTCTGCCATTATTGTAAAATTGGAATAATGTGAATTCAGCCTTTTATTTAAAAATAGGCTGTTTGTAGCACATATGAAAGAATTGCAATTAAAGTAGATACAAATGTGCTGAACAACAATTAGAGCATAGTTTATCGTGCTAAAAAAACTCACTTATGCAAAGTGTATCTTTCTGTATGTTATTCAATAAGTAGCTGATATTTTTGAGAGTACTGCTTTCTTCTACTTATTGTGAGGACGGCTACAAAATGGCATTGCCTATGAAGTTCTGATCTGTTGACAAATTTGAGGTTTACATTTCAAACAACACAAAACTAATGAAGTTGCCATAGTAGTGAACAACTATGGTAACAATTGCAAAGTCAGTACCATTTCCTGCCGCACACTATCACAGATATGCTGTAGGCAGTTAATGTTTAACACCTGGTCTGCTAACCTAAGAGGAGCAAGAGTGGGAAGTGGATAGGCTTTGCAGTCTGACCTTTGCAGCATTGGCTCTTCTCTGTACATTTTCATCTCCGTGTTTACAGGGGTGAAAGTAGTTTCTTACGTCTGGAGGAACTGAGTGATAACACTGGTAACTTTCTCATGGGTCTGTTCTGCAGTGTTCAGTTCAGAAAAGTAAACAGACGTTCTCAGGTTATGAATTTGCTGCGGTGGCTGTAATGGTTTGAGTGAGGCCCTCCATTGGTCAGATGTTGCGTCCTAGCTCGCTCCACATCGCTGCTGAACCCAAAGGAACAGCAGGGACTGATGCAGCTTGGCACCAGCAGCATCACAGGAGTTGCCAGTCAGTGCTGAACTCGATGTAGCACTGCCTTAGGCACCCCAGCTCCAGGTTTTTCCTCCTGAAATTTCCGTGTGAGTGGATTTTGCTGCAGGGCAGTAGAGGTTTGAGATCAGAGTTTTCTGTCTCCTGAGCGAGCTGCCAACCACGGCTGACAAGCCCCATCTGCCTGAAGTGACTGGTTTTAAGGCAACTCTAACGCACCTTTACCCCTTCTCCTGTCAGTAGAAATGATTCCGCCAGGCTTAATACTCAGCCACATGTGAAGGCCAGGAGCTGGACTTGGTTGTCAGAGGTTATTTGACACACACACCATTGCGAGCATTTAATAGGTAGTGAGAGCTTATCCCCACTACCACCCCTGGCTATCACAACCTGAAGGAACCAAAAAAAAAGAATAATATTGAAAAGTATCCACAGACGAGGTACCTGACAGGCCTCTAATGATTCACATCTATATCTTAATGATATATCACACCCACCCCCTCCTTCCAGACTCTTTTCTTTTGTACATTTATCCTCCCCCACCCCCCCCCCCACAAGGATGACAGACCCACTATGGTTGAAGGGCAACCTATACGATTTGATTAGGTCCTAGATTCTCCAAAAAATTTTCCAATGATCCAGATGTCTAAATCTTTTCCTGCTGCACCATCTCTTTTTCCATGCACTCATCTGAGCAATTCTCCTTTTCCTGTGGTTGCTAATTCATGGCTTCAGACATAATCCAGAGACTTTACGAGCATGCCCAGTGCGAGATGCTTCAGCTACATCCATTCCCTTGCTGAACCCTGTGGGTGGTCATGGCCTGCTACTTGAGGCAAACTGCCAACAATATCTTCCAGATTTCTGGCGTGTGCCCGTGCTCTCGGTTACACAGGGTTTTGTCAGTAAATGTTCAGCACACTGGTTCAACACAAAAGGAGGCCATTCAGCCAATCAGATCCATGCTTGCTCCCAAGGAAGGAATTTCCATCTGTCCCAGTCCCCCTCTGCATATTTCCCTGTAGATCAGCAACTTCACTGTTTCTCACATGGCCGTTGACTTCTCTTAAATCAAGGGGAAATTCAGTGTGGGCAATTAATCTATCACCCTGGATATGGGAAGAAGCCAGAGCACCCAGCGGAAGCTCCTGCAGTTGCCAGGGAATACGCAGATCCCACAGAGAGGGAGAGAGTGCATCTTAAGGTAGGTTCAAAGCGAGTCCCCAGAGCTGTAAGACAGCAGCAACAACTGTTGAGCAACCATGCCATCCAAATCTTTTGTGCTGGTCTGGGACCTACAATATAAAATTGGATACTGTGGGCATTGAATAGGTAGAAGAGATGCAATTATCATCTACAGTTTTGATATAGTGATGAGCACTTGAGTTGCCTAGGCTTCAAAGACTATAGGTCAAGGACTGGAAAATTAGATAATTAAAACATGTTGCTGCCTATTGGTTGGGTGGATGTGATGGGCTGAATGGCCTGTTTTTCTGCCATATGATTCTATGATTGTATGAGTGCCTTTTCAATGATATAATTTATGGACTGATGGCACTGCCACTACAGTATGTGAATTAAACACTGTAAACAATCACAATGGCATAGACTTCAATGCTCATTTCATTCATTCTACGTTGACTGATGGGTATTTCTGCACATCTTTTTTTTCTTGCATTTAATCCCTGCATCACCGCTAATTAGGAAGCATAGCTGAATTGATGAGTATTTATTTTGCTAGCAGTTTGGAATCAGGTGTTTGTTTTTCTTAACAAATTTTTTTTTGTTGGAAATTAATTCTGGGAGTGTTCCAGTATAGAGGTTGAGAGCTGTGGAGCTCCCATGTTGTTGAAGAAAAACAATATTTACATAGGGTTATTTAAATTAAGCTTCTTAGAGCTATATTGAACGTTTATCCACATGCATGGTAACCACATGTGCTGCTGATGTAACACTGTTTACATGATGAAAGAAGAAATCCTGCAAATGATTGTTAACACACCATCACATTGCCTAGATTTATTCTCCTTGCGCACTTTCAGGCTGATTGAAATTCCTTCCTCATTCAGGGTGGTATTTTTTTGGAAATATTTTATATCTCACTGTTTTAGCAGCAATTTTAACTGAATTAAACTTTGAAACATTCATAGGAAAATAATATGAATTTATACATATTTATGCTGTGATTACTCTTTGTCAGTAGCCATGTATTAGACTACTTTCACTCAATTGACCCACACATTTGAAAATGTTGCTGTACATAGATGATACTAATGGTCATTTGAAGGACATCTTTTGTGTTCTGGGTTTTGCCGTCACTGGTAAAGGAATCTTGCTTGCTGTTCATCATGCTTACAACTGCCGACAGGTTATTTATTCAACAAATTTTGTCTATAAAAAAACACCCTTTCGTCACTGAGAACGCCGTGGTGTGCACAAGCAGGAACAGGTAGCAGTGTGTATCTTCAGCCAGTCAGATTAAAGAACCTTCACTGAGACGTTCAGAGTCCAAATCCGAACGTAGAAATAAAAAGTAATCTCATAATATTTTGATAATGGAATATGAAAGGAAGAAGAGACGCATAAGATTATAAAGGATAAGAGAGAAAAACAGTATTTCCTTAGTGTGACCAATCATAAAAATCTGGAAAGACTTGAAGTCTTATAAGTATTAAGAAACATTTTCCATGCCGGAGAGATGGTTGGAAATAGTGAATACATCATGGTGATTAATCATTGAATAGATAAGCACCAGCAGTTTGTTGTATTTAGCCTGGGATAGCATTCCTCTAGCAGGGTGCCAGATTTTGAATCTTGACATTTAGCTGAGAATGTTGGAAGTGAATGTCTGACTTTCTCTGTAATAATTACGAGCACCTTGCTGTTCTGCTTGTCAAAGAATGCCCACAGTAGCATCAGTGTAAAAGTCTAGATCATACATTACAACCACTGTTTTCTGTTTATTAAAAAAATCATAAAAATGACACTAAAACTAACGAGTAACTAATTTGCAGGTGTCAGGGCCGCCTAGTTGCACAGATTTACACTTAGTGGCCACTTTATTAGGTGCACCTGTACCTGCATGTTAATGTGAATATCTAATCTGCCACGGTAGAGCATAACTGTTTGCATGATGAAATTACAGCTTAGGGTGTTGGAGTTTGTAATTCAATCCTGACCTTCTCTGTAATGTGTTTGTACATTTTCCTCATGGAGTGCATAGGTGATCTCCGGGTGCTCTGGGCTCCTCCCACAGTCCAAAGATGTACTCTAATTAGTAGGTTAATTGGTCATTGTAAATTGTCCTATGATTAGGCTAGGGTTAAATTGGGGGTTGCTGAGCAGCACAGCTGCAAGGGCTGAAGCTCCTATTCTGCGCCGTATGTCTCAACAGAAGCAAAATTATTTGCAGTAACTCAACGCATGAAAGCTTGCAATGTTCAAGGTGCTCAGTAGTTGTTGTTCAGACCAAACACCAGAATGGGAATAAATGTGATCTAAGTGACTTTGACCATGGAATGATTGTTGGTGCCAGATGGGGTGGTTTGTCTCTCTCCGAAACTGCTGACCTCCTGGGATTTTCATGCACGATGGTTGCTAGAGTTCACAGGGAATGGTGCAGAACAACAACAACTATTCACTGAGCAGTGTTTCTGTGGGTGAAAATGCCTCGTTAATGAGAAAGGTCAGAGGAGAATAGCCAGACTGGTTCAAGCTGACAGGAAGGCACTAGCAACTGAAATAACCATTGTTTACAACTGTGGTGTGCAGAAGAGCGTCTCCAAACACACCTCGTCGATCCTTGAAGTGGATAGGCTACAGTAGTAGAAGATCATGCACATGCATGAAGAGGCCACTTTATTTGATACATGAGGTAGTTACTGAGTATATAAGGTGAGGCAAGAATTAGAGAGAGAAAGGAACAACTCTGAAAGATATGTGAAATTTCACTAAGCTTTCACTCTGCTTTTCAAAAGTAATTCTGATCTCTTTCCATTTCCATTAGTGTAAATGATAATGCCTTTGCATTTCTTTTTGTGCTTGTTTTCGAATAAGGATACGTGAACTAAAGGTTATGATTGGTTGTTGTTCTTCTTTAAAGGAAGAGTAACTATGATCATTCCATTGGCCATCAGGTCTTCAGGTATCCTGTGATTGATGAATGTGTCATTCATAAATGAACATTCTGTAAAGGCAGAGAGAGTAGAAACTTGCCAAGTTAGCTCAAGAATGATTCATTCAAGAACACCATGTGCATCACCTACATTTGCTATTCTCTCCAACTCAGTTCGTTCCAATATATTGCCCTTAGCTTCATCACCTGTGGTTATTTTTGCCCCACTGGCAAATGCCTGAATTATTATGGCATGTGGTATTGCATTGTAGGTATGTTCATTCATGAAACACTGTTTTGAAAGCAGTAATGCATCGTTTGGCATTGAGTCAAGTTTCAAAAGATTTTGGTTTTGGTTAACTTGTCCATGTCACAACCTGATTATTCTTTCATGATTTAACTAGTTCCCTCTACTGGAGTATTCAATCTTGGCTGTGTCTTTTGATTTTGCCACTTGACCTTAATGTGCACTTCTCCATTAAACAGTGGATGTAGATAGATTTGTAGTCGAGCAAGGTAACACGCAGAAAGGTGTTAGCAGTAATTTGCTGCGTAGTACTCAGAAATCTGTATTTAAATTAGTGCGATTTGATGGCAGTTCCACTAAAGATAATGACTACAATGATACCAGGGGATTAAACTACATAAGCACAAACCTCAAGTACAAAAGATTCTGTAGATACTGGAAATCATGAGCAACACATATTAAATGCAAGTCAGACAGTGTTGATGTTTTGGACTGAGACAACAGCCATTTTTTTGGATATTTAATTAAAGCATGGCACTGTTCAAAACTGGTTTAAGTTTTTTAACATAGTCATTAAATAGTAATCATTAAATAGTAATATTGTCCCTGAATATCAGAAAAGGGCTTTAAATTACTTTCTATATATTTTCAGTCAAGTTCTCCCAAATTGACCTTGGCTGTCATAGATACAATGGAATAGAGATAGACCATTTGGCCTATCTAGTCCATTCTGCCCTGTCTCATTAACCTATACATGGACCATAGCCCTGATTACCTCTCCCATCCATGGACTTATCCAAACTGTTTTTAGGTGGAACATACATCCTCTACGTCTGCTGGCACCCATTTCCACACTCAGACCACCCTACGAATGAAGAAGATCCCCCTCAGGTTCCCCTTAAACATTTCACTTTCACCCTTAACTTATGACCTCGAGTTCTAGTCTCACCCAATCACAGTGGAACACAATTTTGTATACCTCTTTCAAATTCTTCCTTAATTCTCCCGCTCCTCAAGGAATGTAGTCCTAACTTTTTAACCTTTCCCTACACTTAGATCTCCATGTCCTAGAAATATCCTGTAAAGTTTCCCTGTTCTTTTTCAATAATATTAATATTGTTCTGTAAGTAGGTGACCAGAACTGCACACCATTCTCCAAATTTGGTTAGGTTTCACCAAATGTCTTGTACAACCTCAACATAACATTCCAACTACTGTATTCGGTACTCTGATTTAAGAAAGCCGATGTGTCAAAAGCTGTCTTTATAGCCCTATTTAACTGTGGCACCATTTTCAAGGAATTATGGATCTGGACTCCCAGATCCCTCTGTTCTAATGCACTCCTCATTACACTACCGTTTACTATGTAGTTCCTAAGCTGGTTTGTCATCCCAAAGTGCAACAGCTCACACTCGTCTCCAGTAAGTTCATTCTGCCATTTTCAGCCCACTTTTTCCAGCTGGTCTAGATCCTACTGCATGCTTTGATAGCATTCCTGGCTGTCTACTATGCTCCCATTTGTGGTGTCATCTGAAAATTTGCCGATGCAGTTTACCACATTATCATCGGAAAACTCTATATGATTGGTCAGATGTGACCTACCATGCACAGAGTTATGTTGACTATCCCTAATCAGGCCCTGTTTATCCAAATGCTTATATACCTCTAAGAATACCTTCCAATAACTTACTGACTACTGATGTCAGGCTCACCGACCTATAATGTCCCGGCTCATTCTTAGAGCCTTTCTTGAACAATGGAGCAGCATCAGCTATCCTCCAGTCCTCCAGCACCTCAGCTGTGGCTAAGTCATTTTAGTTAACTGCCAGGGCCTCTGCAGTTTCTGCACTAGACATCCGCAAATTTCGAGGAGATATCTTGTGAAGGCTCTTGGGATTTACCCACCCTAATATGCTTCAAGACAGCAAGCATCTCCTCTGCTCTAATCCAGGTATGGTCCATAACCTCACTACTGTTTTGCCTCAATTCTAATCGACTTTGCGTCTGATTCCAAGGAAATACAAATGTAACACATCTATTTAAGATCTTGCCATCTCTTTTCAACTCCATGCTGTCCAGTAAAGTCCAAGGTTTACTTCTCATTCTTTGTCCTATCCACTGCATGGTTAGTGCAGGTGGATTTCTAATCTTTGAAACAGCAGGGTAGAAGATGTAGAAAGCTTCTTTTGCTGATTCTGGTCATCATGTATCAGTGGCAGTATGTATGTAATTGCACATCTGATGAAAATTGTTCAAGAAGCAACTATGAACGGAGGGCTTATGGCTAGTTGAGGCACTGGAGATTTCCCTATTTTCAACACGGTACCATGACAAAACTGGCTGTTCCCAGGGCGAATAGAATCATCACTTATGAACCGTTTGACGGTTTTATTAAGAATGTAGCACACTCAGTCAAATTTGGGTCAGGGCATTATTCATATTGTGAATGTGCTACTGCATTTGTTTTATATTCATGGAATTTGTGTGTCATTGCCAAGGGCAGCATTCGAATGATCTTGAGCATTGGTAATGTCTCCTTTCTTCATCACCTCTAGATTCCGTGTGATGAAGGTACTAAACGGTACTGTTAAGTGGGGGTTAGAATTGGTGGTAATGAAAGAAAAGTAATGCATTTCTAAGACAGCTTTGAGTGTAAGTTGGAGTGAAAGTATTTTCAGTTACTCACCCTTTGGGAATAAATTGCAGGTTTTGGGGGGAAGGAATGTTATCTCTGTATCTTTCAATTCTGATACTTTCAACATACTGTGCAGGCAAAGCACTGAAGGATTGTTAGCATCATATACAAGTGTGGGTTTGTGTCTGCAAGAGAGGAAGAATGTTGATGGGAGAGAGTATAATTCAAAAAGAAGACAATTTAGGTGACGCTGAGGCGGAGCGGATGAAAATTCTGTAGTCCTACACTTAGTATGAACAATAATTGCTGCACAGAAATGTTTGTGACTGAAATATTTCAGAAAACCATTGGGCATGTCGCAGAAGATGGATTTTCGCTCGATAACGCATGATTTAAGTTTGTTTTTAATTTAAGAATAACTACTATTCCTTTGTATGATATGAGATAACTATATGTTAGAGCAATAACGTAATGCTTCATTTTACCTGTATTGATTTTATCTGTTTTGCTAAATAATCATGTTGATTTCCACCTGAACAAAATCTGGTGCCAGAGAGTGAACTTGTATATCAAATTAACTTTTTCTTTGCATTATCATGCTATTGATGAAAATAAATCAACTGATTATTAATATGTTCCAAAACAGATATTAATCATGTTTTTTTTAAAGACTATAGGACCATAAGACATAGGAGCAGAAGTATGCCATTTGGCCCATTTTTTATATGAAATATATTTATCGGAGTTTTTTGACTAGTTCAATGTGTTTCAGTGGCTTCGTTCTGTATTGAATTGTACACAGATAATGAATAACAATGCAAATGTGACTTTGCAGTTCGACATGCTTTACTGCACTTTTAATCAAAATACAATGCAATTGTTCTTGTGAGACTAGTTCCGTGGCTACTCTGGCTATCCTGACTTCATATCCAGTCAACGTGCAATGCTCTTAGAGTTGAATGGTTCGGAAGAACTGAATTCCGAAAACCATGGATAATGAGAATACCAGAACTACTTCATAAGTTAAAATCTTGCAAAGAGAAAAGAGCATAGTGAAGCAAGGTTAGAAATAAAAGGTCCTCTCAAAGACAACATTGACACATCTCTCAAAAGTGCAATGCAAAAGAAACAATGATACTTAACAAACATCTGGAATTTTTTATATATTCAAAATGAACTTTATTCATAATAAAACGAATTTGCAAGAATAAACTGTGTAGTGCCTTTCATTCTTGGGAATGATCTGATGTTTGACTGATTTAAGTGCCGAGCTAGAGTAAAAAGATTAAAGCATTGAGGCCAAGGGCAGAGGATGAACCGGTGTTCAGCACACTACTGTGGGAGATTTTACTCGCCTCAGTACTGAACCTGATGCTGCGTTTGCAGCCTGCAGCCATTGGCCCTCAGCTCAGTGTTGAATCTGGCTCCGTGGCTGTGGCCTGCAGCCATGAACTCCTGCAAAGGTGGCGCTGACGAGACACAGCGACCCTTTGAAGGCAGCAAACAAAACTACTAACAATTCTACTCAGTTTAGTTTATCGGGACTATGATCACTGCAATCCGCAGCCTGTATTTATCCGCTGGGATGTGTGATTTTTGAACTGTCTGTGCAACCTGATGTCTTTGTGGTATCCTGAAATATTCAGTAAACTGGGCTATCAAGAGTAGGGCCATGGCAGCCATTGCTGGAGTGGACTTGGGGCTAGACTGAATACTTGGGCTGGACTAAGCAGTGGGCCCTGGCCCGAGAGCGCATAGTGAATTAATGTTTGGTTGACTTAAGCACCGCCAATCACAGCCATCAGTTCACGTATCCTTCATTTAAGGTTGTATATGGTATACATACTTTGATAAATATTTCAAACTTTGAACTCTACATTCTTAGTCAATGCTTTCAGTACTGTTCTATTACAGTCCCAGACATCAATACCACTGATGTAACTTATGGGGCCCCCGGGGATGATTTATTACTACAATAATTGAGGGGCTTTCTCACCCAACCTGGCTTCTCTTTCTCCAGTTGCAGAAGAACCCAACACTGTGGTCCTTCCCCACCAAGCCCTTGCAGAGGCTGCTCTAAGCTTTAGTGCGCCACTCAGCATGTACTCCTGCATTGTGAACCGTGTCATTTGGCAGCATTCCTCCACGGACATCTCAATGCGCTGGCAGGCCAACAACTTTCGGGCAGACCTTAGGGCGTCTTTCACTAAATCGTCACGCCAGCGGCACTTGATGCTCATCTCCGTGTACGTACCTGGGAACAGCCCGTAGATCAGAGAAACCTCTGTTACACAGCTGCTCAGGATGAAGCAGACAGAAGGTGGGGAGAAAGTGACAAATGTAAAAGTACTTGGAAAAATTGCAGATGGGTTAGCCATTGAGGTTTGAGGACTGCCTGTGTATCCTCAAAGAAAGCAAATAAACTTGGAGAAGTATTAAGCCAAATCTGAAATTGAACAATTACAAACTGGGTTGGTTATGTAAAAAATATATATAAAAAAAACAAATGCGGAAGCCGATGTGTACAAACTACACTCTGTTTTGGATACATCACTGAGTCATTACTTCCTTTGATCTTATGCAAATATCAACAGCACCAAGTCCTGGACAAGTCAAAACTTCCTCACGAAGGCCAGAGCCATTGTTTTTGCTTAGCTTGCTCCGTAAACTCAGCTTGCAGTGGCTCCATCCTTCCCAGATCAAACTATGCAAAAGCTTGGTGTGTTGTTTTACTCTGGGCTAAACGTCAACATCAAATTCTGTCCATCAATCAACACCACTTAATGATGGCTCAACTACACTGCCCACCTTTGTCACCATTTCAACCCCTTGTTGCTGAAATCTTCATCCACATTTGTCATCATGAAATATTCTTCCAAGGCTTCTTGTAATCTTGCAAATATTCCCTGTCTCCCAATTCATGAATTTAATATCCTTATTTTCATTTTAAAATTGCTGTTGAGTTTGCTGCATTCTGTTTTGCAAGCACTGCTGATATTGCATTCCTGTTGTAGCTTCTCATCCTCTGGCATTTTCCACATCTGTATTGGTGTCTGAGACTTCAGCTACTTCAGCCCTATTCTCTTGTGCTTCGTTGCTTAACTTTGCTGCCTCTCCATTTTAATCTTTTATAAACATCTCTAAAACCCTTCCAGCTCCCTTCTGTTTGACAAGTGAATGGTCACTGCATCATGCATTTTATTTTTTTGCATCCTCTTAGCTTTATGTTAGATAAATTAACTGTACAGTGAAATGAAGATCACCTGAACTGCTGTAAAACTCGAGACTTTTGGTAAAAACGTACACACTGACATCAATGTCTTTGCCAGATATCCTGCGGCATCGTAAGGCCACTTTTACAAACCTACTGGTTCCCGTGGTTTTCTTCCCACCCTGTCCCCTGTAAAAATGCTATTCGCTTTTCTCATTTCCTTCATTTCCACCACATCTGTTCCCAGGATGCCCCTTTCCTCTCCAGAACAGTGGAGATGTCCTCATTTTTGAAAGAACCTTCTAACATAATTAATTCTGCCTTCAATTGCAGCTCCTCCATTTCTCGAACATCCGCGCCCACCTGATCTTCCCGCCACCTTAACAGTGATGAGTTCCTCTTACCCTTACCTACCACCCCATGACCCTCCATATCCAACATATCGTTCTCTACAACCTTCCGGCATCTTCAAAGGGATCCTACCATCAAACATATATTTTTACCAACACCCCTCTCTCTGCTTTCTGCAGGGTTCGCTCCCTCTGTGATTCCCTTGTTGATTCGTCCTTCCCCACTAATCTCCTTCCCGGCACTTGTTCCTACCAGCGGCCACAGAGCTACACCTGCCCGTTCACCTCCGTTCTGGGCCCCGAACACTCCTTCCACGGGATGCAACAGTTCACCTGCAAATCTGCTGGGGTTGTCTGTTGTGTCCAGTGCTCTCAATGCAGCAGCCTTTAAAATGGTGAGACCTGTCATAAATTGGGGGACCTCTTCATCAAGCACCTCCGCACCATCCTCCACAAGCAGGACTTCCTGGTGGCCAAACAATTTTAATTGCAATTCCCATTCCTGTTCCGATGTGTTGATCCATGACCTTCTCTTGTGCCACCATGAGGTCACCCTCAGGGTGGAGGAGCAGCATCTTGTATTCCGTTTGGCTAGCCTCCAACCTAATGGCATGATTTTAGATTTCATATCGAAAATTTTCCCCTACCCCTCCCCTCTTCTATTTTCCACTCTGGCCTCTTACCTTTACTCACCTGTCTAACATCCCTCACCCCCCTTCTCCCCGCCCCCTCCTTCTTCCCTTTCTCCTATGGTCCACTTTCCTCTCCTATCAGATTCCTTCCCCTCCAGCCCTTTACCTTTCCCACCCACCCGGCCTCACCTACCACCTTCTAGCTATCATCCTGACCCTCACCCCCAGCTTTCTATTCTTGCATCTTCCTCCTTCCCTATTAGTCCTGAAGAAGGGCTTGGCCTGAAACGTCAACAGTTTATTCATTTTCACAAATGCTGACTGAGCTGCTGAGTTCTTCCAGCATTTTGTGTGTGTCGTTCTGGATTTCCAGCATCTGCAGAATTTCTTGTGTTATTGATCACCACTTTCCATTTTCTCTTAAGCTCTCAATGTGGGTACTTAGAATTTTTATTCTTACCCTGGATATTCAAAGAGTTTTATATTCTTGAAATACAAGGGCACAGTGTTGAATGGCTTCATTTGGCAGGTTGTTTCTAACTTCATAAACTCTCAAATTGTGAATGAATGCAGGACACAGAGCCTATTAGAATAATTTGGTATGAACAAATGATTACAGCAAATTAGTCAGTTCCAACTGTGATACAGCTGTCTAGATTTGCCTTTATTCTACATGCACATCCAAAGATCATTTCAAGTTTGTTTCCTGAAAAAAAAAGTTTATGATTGGAAAAAAAGATATAAACGTGTCTATGAAATTCACTTCTGTGAATGTTTATTGTGATGCATTGACTTGCACTCCCAGATGTCCCATAGTGTTGAGCTGAAAGATATTGGCAGATATACATGAGGTACCACCTGAGAGAGCATGAGTATTACTTGCTTCATTATACAGTAATAGTGCCAGCGTGTCCAAGAGGCCCTCAACTCTATCATAGGGTTTGGAGGGTTTTGAGTCTCAATGACATGGAGGCCAATGTTAGCTAGAGTCAAGGCTTTATGTTTTGCCTCTTGGTAGCATCGCCAAGGGTAGAGGCCAGACTAAGAGTGGTCCACCAGTCCTCCAGCTTTGGGGGTTTAGCTCAGGGGTGGCGACCCTGGCTGGTCCAAAAAAAATGTTACAGAAGCAGCAAAGCAGAGTCCTTCTATATCTGTGTGAGACCAACAACAGACAGAGATGGAGGATCTTCATTGCTGTGCTGAATTCTAGCAGGATAATGGGCAGATGAATTAATAAGTAGTTCCTGTAACATTATATTGTCTTACATAAACATGCACCTCACACTTTATGTCAATCTTCAGGCCTTGTTGCTCAGGGACTTTGCCAATATTATTTTGTGTCCCTTGCACTGGATTGTAACTGTATGTAATGTGTGTGACTAAATGTATTGTGTTTTGCACCTTGGCCTCAGGGGAATGATACTTTGTTTAGTTGTATATGTGGGATGAATAACAATAAACATGAAGTTGAAGAGGTGCCGCTCTTGGATGAGCTGTGATGCTCCACCTGCCCTTTCAGATGGATTTGAAAGACCAAGCATGCATCTGAAGGTGATTTCAATGATACCCCGGCTTTTTATACTGACCGCTCTCTGTGGGACCTTTTCATGTCAAATTAGCCTTACATCTCCAACATTATAACAATAACTAATTTTCAGCAAGTAATAACTTCTTCAGCTGTGAAATACTTTGCGATTATCTGGCGTCATAAAAGTTGCTCTATTGTCTTTGTTTATTGTGAAATAATTAGCTACATTCTAATTAAAATCCCCCTATGCTGATAAAAGTCTTATGACATATTTATTTCATGAAGGAGGTGGTTGGTGGTTGAGTTTTAAATTTAGTTAAACCGGTTAGCTGTAATAATTTCATCCATATCTGATTTTTCACACACCATAGCTCTTCATGTAATTCATTTTAAGTTGAATAGGTTTAAATCATTAAGTTTGTACAGAGCACTGTTTAAAGGCATTAGGAACGTGTAAACACAATTATCTAGATATTAGTGCAAAGTCATTGATACTAAATGGACTATACAGCTGCATCATTGCATTGTACTTTGGTTCTGAAGTTTATTGCAATGTGGAATGAATCTTGGCAGCAGAGTGCAATGTGCTGTCGTGGCAGTGACATGACCAGTCAGGATGAGGAGTACGAGTTTGAGATCCTCCATTGGTTGGGTTCGACCATGGATGTTACGCTCAGCGATCTACATGATTTGCAGCTTCTTGCCCTCTGCCATTTGATTTCTGAATGGACGTTGAACCCATGAACACTACCTCACTACTTTTCTGTCTATTATCGTGTGTTATGTTGCACTGCTGCTACAATGTTAACAAATTTCACGACACGTGCCAGTGATATTAAACCTGATTCTGATACTCAAGCCAGGGCAATGCAATTTGGTGAGCAAGCTGTTGTCCATGTAGCAGGTTCGACCTCTCCATGTAGCTGATGAATCCAAAGGAATGGCAGAATGCAATCAGTTTGGCACTGGTGACGTTGCAGGAGATGCCAGTCAGTGTTGAACTCAACATAGGAGCGCTTAGGTACTCCAGCTCCCGAATTTTTCTTGGGATTTATTCCCGAAGCCTTTCCCATGAGTGGGTATAGCTGCAAGGCAGCAGAGGCTTGAGATCTGAGTTTTCCTTCTCCTAGATGAGCTGCCAACAAAGGCTGATGAGCCCCATCTGCCCAAAGCGACTGGTTTTAAGGCGCTGGTAAACCACCTTTGCTCTTTCTCCTGCAAGTAGAAATGCTTCTGTTGGGTTTAGTAGCTAAGCCACTTGTGAAAGCCAGGAGCTGGATTTAGTTTTCTAGGGGTATTTGAGACACACGCCTTTAGGAGAATTTATAGGTAGCGGGAGCTCATTCCCATCACCATACCTGACTATCACAACTTTAAGGAATAGTCAGGAATACGTTTCTCAAAAATCATTTGAGGGTTTTAGAGCAGATTTCCTTCAACCAATAACACCAATTCCATGCAAACTCATAGTTCCTTACTGCGTGCTTGTGCACGTTTGAATAGTTTGGATAGTTTGCAGCAGCACATACTGCATAGGCTTTCTTCCCATGGCACTGAATACTGTGTTTTTCATCCTGTTACCAACAAATTCACTTTTATATCTGGTGGCCATAAAGGGGAATGTTGGATTCACTCGCTTGGTAGTTGCTGAAAACAGTGGGGGTGGCTTGTATTAACTGACGATGGATCATGATTAGCAGTATTCAGTGGAATCTTACAGTGGCAAGCAAGCTATATTTTAAAGACCGGGTCTCAGGTTCAACAGTGCCGCAGATTAGAACGCTAGAGATTCCGCAGATGCTGGAACTCTTGAACAACGCATACAAAATGCTAGAGGACTGGATGAATGATCTTGGCCTGAAATGTCACTGTTTATTCCCTTCCATGAATGCTGCCTGACTTGCTGAGTTCCTTTGGCATTTTATGTGGGCCACAGATTTGACCTTGTTTCCAAGTCACCAATCAACGTGGTAAGGTATCTACAGTGGCATGCAAAGGTTTGGGCACCCCTGGTCAAAATTTCTGTTACTGTGAATAATAGACGACCTGATTTCCACAAGTCATAAAGTTAAAGGTGAAACATTCTTTTCAACATTTTAAGCAAGTTTAGTGTATTATTTTGTTTTGTACAATTTTGGAGTATAAAAAACGAAAGGAGCACCATGCAAATGTTTGGGCACCCCAAGAGATTTGAGCTCTCAGATAACTTTTACCAAGGTCTCAGACCTTAATTAGCTTGTTAGGGCTATGGCTTGTTCACAGTCATCGTTAGGAAAGGCCAGGTGATGCAAAATTCAAAGCTTTATAAATACCCTGACTCCTCAAACCTTGTCCCAACTATCAGCAGCCATGGGCTCCTCTAAGCAGCTGCCTGGCACTCTAAAAATTAAAATAAATGATGCCCACAAAGCAGGAGAAGGCTATAAGAAGATAGCAACGCGTTTTCAGGTAGCTATTTCCTCAGTTTGTAATGTAATTAAGAAACGGCAGTTAACAGGAACGGTGGAGGTCACGTTGAGGCCTGGAAGAGCAAGAAAACTTTCCGAGAGAACTGCTCATAGAATTGCTAGAAAGGCAAATGAAAACCCCCCGTTTGACTGCAAAAGACCTTCAGGAACATTTAGCAGACTCTGGAGTGGTGGTGCACTGTTCTACTGTGCAGCAACACCTGCACAAATATGACCTTCATGGAAGAGTCATCAGAAGAAAACCTTTCCTGTGTCTTCACCACAAAATTCAGCGTGAGAAGTTTGCAAAGGAACATCTAAAGAAGCCTGGTGCATTTTGGAAACAAGTCCTGTGGGCTGATGAAGTTAAAATAGAACTTTATGGCTATAATGAGCAAAGGTATGTTTGGAGAAAAAAGGGTGCAGACTTTCATGAAAAGAGCCCATCTCCAGCTGTTAAGCACAAGGGTGGATCGATCATGCTTTGGGCTTGTGTTTCAGCCAGTGGCATGGGGAACATTTCACTGGTAGAGGGAAGAATGAATTCAATTAAATACCAGCAAATTTTGGAAGCAAATATCACACTGTCTGTTTAAAAAAAAAGCTGAAGATGAAAAGAGGATGGCTTCTACAGCAGGATAATGATCCTAAACACTCCTCAAAATCCACAATGGACTACCTCAAGAGGCACAAGTTGAAGGTTTTGCCATGACCCTCACGGTCCCCTGACCTAAGCATCATCAAAAATCTGTGGATAGACCTCAAAAGAGCAATGCATGCAAGACAGCCCAAGAATCTCACAGAACTAGAAGCCTTGTACAAGGAAGAATGCGTGAAAATCCCCTAAACAAGAATTGAAGGACTCATAGCTGACTACAGAAAGCGTTTACAAGCTGTGATACTTTCCAAAGGCGGTGTTACTAAGTACTGACCATGCAGGGTGCCCAAACTTTTGCTTCGGGCCCTTTTCCTTTTTCGTTATTTTGAAACTGTAAAAGATGGAAATAAAAAAGTAATCTTGCTTAAAATATTAAAGAAATGTCTTCTTTAACTTTATGCCTTTTAGAAATCAGGTCATCTTTTACTCGCTTACCTATTCACAGAAATTTTGACCAGGGGGTGCCCAAACTTTTGCATGCTACTGTATATATACCCAATTGGTCTAACCCGTTATCAAGTCTGTCACTATCAGTACAGTGATCGCAATGAATGGTTTGTGACTGTTACTGTAGTGCAAAGGGACATGCTTTTATGAATTTGGGTACAAGTTGCATGATTAGACTGGAAGGGGTGAAATCAAAAAGAGCGGTTCCAGATGTTCTATGCCACAGTATAGCAATCTAATGTGTAAATCATAGAATTTTAGTTAGAAATAAATAACCATTCAGCAAGAGAGTGTTCAAGATCTCAGATAAATTGCTGATTCTGGTAAATTAAATGTAACAGTAAAATGCTGGCTTGAGATTGGTATCGTGTGAAAAATATTTTAGCTAATGTAATTTAAATTCCATTTATCTATTGAATGATTTATTACTAAAGGGTTGTATTTTTCTTATGGGACTTTGTTTGGAAAATTGTTTTATTCCCTGGCTAAATAATTCAAGAAATATTCAGTCATCATATGAGCTTTATAAAATGACATTAGAATTTGTATTTATTTTTGCATTGCTGTCTGGTGCATAAAGAAACCTGTATGTTGGTAATTTAATTTTCTAGCAGCAAAAAATGCATTCATGATAAAACACTTAAGGAATAGGTAACCAGCTGACAACCCACATTCACTGCTGGATATGGGAGTTCCTAAACTGAAGTACATTTGTGTTTTTAAAAATAAAAGGTCTAGCTTTCCTGGCATATATGACGAATAAACTCTTCTCAGGCTTCCAGCCGGGTATAGATATCAATGTTAACCAACATTTCGATGACAAGCACTGCCATCTTCATCTGGGATAATCAACGTATACACTTGTTGTCCATCCCTCCTGATTAGAGTTCTTACTTAGAGCGAGACCTTCGTCCTTGTTAATTTTTTTTTTCTGGATTTATTTCAATGGCTTTCGTGATTGCCTGGTAAAGGAAGCCATTGAAATAAATCCAGAGGAAACAAATGAACAAGGACGAAGGTCTCACTCTAAGTAAGAACTCTAATTCAATTGTAAGCAAGGTGCAACAGCGAAAACCTGATTGGATGAGGTCTGCCCATTCAGGAGGGGTAGGTGACGGGAGTATATATACCACCTGACTAGACATGCCTCGGCACCATCCCTGATGAAGATGCCAGTGTTTTTCACTGAATCGTCAGTAAAAATCGATACCTTTACCCAGCTGGAAGCCCGAGAAGAGTTTATTAGTTAAATCTGAGTTCATCTGGATCTTTCTAGTGTGAGTATTTATAAACTTGTGTTGTTGGCAATGACCTGGTTGGATTATTGTAGAAATGCTCATTTAAAAAAAAGTTAAAATATTAATTTACTCTTCTATAATTTTTTAACATTTTGTAACATGCTCCACTTGTGCTTTCATCTGAGGCTCTCTGTTGTTCGGGGCTGGCTGTAGAAGTTGTGTCCCAGGTGCCTACATCACACAGGAGCCAGGGCAAATTTGAGCTACATTATGGAATAACTCAAAATATATTTTGCTTGGCATGAAGCTTAATAAGTGCATGGATAACCTAGAGGAGGAATCTAAGAATCAAAATGAAAAGTTTGATTCTTCCCTGAAGATTCATGGAAGAAAACCCGGTGTTCTTTGAGCTTGCTTGTATTTAAACTTCATTTGAACAAATCTTCCAGATTTTATATTCATGTTTGTTTTATCTCATGGTGCTTTTAAGCAATAAAATTGGCCAGCTGACTGTTAAGTTCAGACTGCTGGTTTCGTTCATTTTTAAATACCACAATAAACATTTGCTGCTCTTCTAATTCTTCTCCCAGATCAACCTAAAGGTAGTTACTCAAGGCCATCAACATCATGGCTCAACTTTTCATGCCTGAGCCACAAAATGTTGTATTATTGCTGAGCCCAAAACTGACTGACCATTATTACCTGCATGAATATACTTTTCTCATACGGGTAGCAATCAGAAATTTGATTTTCATATCCTCTGAGGTATTACTCCAGTGCCAAGTCTTTTGAGGCCTTACCTGTTGATTGAGCCTTGATTTAGCTGTTCTGTCTACGTTGCTAAGCATGAGTCAGTAACATTTAAAGCTGAAACCTCAAGTCGATCAGTGAGAAAGGCGGGATGGAGCTTGATAGAAAATATCAATTCTGCCAGGAAATGTGTCACCACTGAAGAATAACTGTTATGAACTATGAATAGTTTGTGAGATTTGGCATGTATAACATTGTTTTCATCTCTGTTCACTATACTTAAACAGTTGAAAGGAATTTAACCCTCTCGTCTGTTACTCTTTTATGACACTGGTAAGGAGCACTGAGGTTATCATTTCCTGAAGAGAAGTGAGGTCTGGAAGCTGTATGGCAAGGATCTGTCAGGGCATTGGCGCATAACTGGATTTGCCTGGTTTTACATGTAGCATAGTGTGCAAATTTATTCGACAGTTCATGTTGTTTTAGCGAGGTGCCTGCTGAATTCTTTTGTCACTTTTTAACACTTCCTCAGCATCTTATACTTGATAACTGTTCACCAGTTTAAAAGATTTATGCAAGCAATTCAGAGCTTCAGATTATGCCTCTTAAATCAATTGTGCCACAGCTTAAAGACATTTATTACTATGATAACTGAGTCCTCTGGAATTTGAGAGATTCTCTTTGCATTTATTGACTCCATTTAACCAGAGTTTTCTGAGTCTCATTCCTGGTAACATTAAGGATTAAGAACTGGGAATGGCTTTTTCAATGGCTATGCTCGTGGAAAATAGCAGGAAAGATTGGAAGCTCTGATATTGAGGTCTGAGGATTGTAGTTTGGTGTGTTTCCCTGGTCAATTACATTTCCCTTCCTCAGCTGACATTTAAAAAAAAATAAGTTTGTGCAGGTACTATGCTCTACAGAAAGATCAGTGGAGAAATGGCCATCCATTTTAGTGGAAGTTTTCCATAAAGTGCATTCTAGGAAATGCAGGCCCAGAAATGTCTTTTGATCGGTTGGCCAAGCAAAAAAAAAACAGCTAAGTTATTGTTTTCAATGGCCATATACAGATTTAACATTTCAGTCTTTGTTATATTTGGCATGTGTGGATTTTTTTTCGATGCTAGTGAGAGATCACAGCCAGAAATTGCAGAATCCTGGCAATGGACTTAGAATTCCATATGCATATTTTAGTTCATTGTTTGTGGTGCTTACTCTAGAAATACCTACTAAGGATACAGATCATATTCCCAGAGAAGCAGCTATTTCTCCATATATAATCGCCCAAAAAGATTAAATTGTGTATGAGACAAAAGAGTAGAATAGAAAATGCAAGCACATTATGGGGAAATCAAGTTCACGTTTTGACCTTTCCTAGTTAGCTGCCTTTTATTTTGTCCATGAAGCAGTTCATATAATACAGGATATTGGTACACATCAACCCTCTCATTTGATTTGACATTAGTGGTATGCATTGAATTTGGAGAGATGCTTTAAAAGATTTCTGTTATATTTAATCCTGATCTTGCTTCTCCACTTTAGCGACATCTTGAAATATTTTATTCTGACGTATTTCTTAATCTTCCCAGTGTGCATCGAGTGCCTAGTTCCTCCTACATTCTCTTGGATACTGTTGCAGCTACCCTCCCTTTATGTAGCATGCTTTCTGTGGAAGAATTTAATTCCAGTATTAGTACAAAAGGCCTGAAAAAGACTCATATTTATGTTTCTGTTCGTGGGATTTTTTTATGCCTTGGAACAAAACTTGCTCAGTCCTCGTCTCATTTAATGCTTCTCATTCATTGTCATCTGCTTTTTCAGCATTCAAATGATGGGAGTTAACCAATGCTGTCTGCTTGTTTTCAAAACATTTGAACTTCCAGCCAGAAGTACTGCAGATGTTGTGTTGGCCAGTAGATACTTTGGCTGTGTGATTGGCTCTGGGACGCCCCTGTATTTTGAAGACTATCAAAGAATAAGTGCGACTGAACAAAATCTACATGAAACACTTGACAGAAAAGAAAGCCCCAGTGTTGCTTGTGAATGATTGCTGTGAGGCTTTATCGTAAAAAAAAAGAATATGGCATTCTGTCCTGATGCAAATAAAATCTAGTAAGCGTTTCTGCCTTCATCCTCAACTATTCTTTGTGTTATTCAGAACACAGAGAGCAAATGTTTTTCTGCTGGAATGGTTTGACAAGGAGGAAACTTCTCCCTGACTTACACTTAAATAGTTATTTATAGCTAGTAAGTCTGATAATTCTAAGAGAAACATCCACAGTGGACAGACATGGTGGTCACTGGTTCCTGATCATTCTATTTTGGTTTTACTCCCAACAAGCCATGTTTCCTAACTGCATTAAAGAAATTAATAGACAACAATAACTTGTATGGTATAATCAGATTTGTATTAGTAACAGGAGAAAGAGAGATTGAAGGTAATAGGAAATCACCTTGCAGTAACATAAACACATGGCTGAAAGCTCAAGCCCTGCCAGAAATACAAGAAACTGCCAGGCAAGTGTCAGATCTGACCTTTGAAATAAAGGACTAATATCCACACACACTGAGAAGATTTGAATAAGAATCATAAATAGTGGAGAAAATCACAGAGTACAGATTGGTAACAGCACAAATTCAAACAGAGGTTAGCAGTTTCTACAGACCAACCCGTCCCTTATCGCATTCAAATTGAAATGTCAAAGTGTGATGGATATTCATTTCTTGGCCAGTGGGCCTCTTTCTCTTTCTTGGTTGTTTGCTACTCTTGCTTTCTAAGCACAGCATCTGCTATTCATTTGCTCACAAACAAATGTTAGTAAACTTTCAACTAACATTTGTTTGACTTCTGGTCATAAAGGGAAGTTGGTCTTCAGTTCTTGAAATGTACATGGCAAGCAAGGATCACCTTGGAGTTAAAATGGGTATTGTCTAAAGACTAGCTTTGCAAATAAACTTTGTGGATAGTAGACATACTGTCTGGGAGAAGTAAGGTTTCGCTCACGACATCTGCTTTAATACTGCTCAAGATGCAGCATAAGATGATGGGTTGTTTAATTCAGCTTGTTTCAAACAGACAAGCTGACTCTTAAGTTGCTTGGTTCAAAGAAGCATGTAGAACAGATGGATAATGTTATTTAGCATAACAATAACTGTGTGTGTTTACAGTTGGAAGGATTCTGTGCTCAAGGAAGTTAGCTTCATAGCTCTACATCTTTAATGCTAGGTGGGGGGTGGATATCTGTGGAAATGTCATCTGCTTATGAAGTCAGTGAAGTGGTAGAAAAAGAGTATTAATGTGGTGAGCAACTTAGGTTTATTAGGAGTGGTTGAAAAACATCAAGAACAGTGATAAGATTAGAACATAAGTCAGAATGAATAGAATCCATTCCTCCAGCTTCAAGTTTCTGCAACGGATGACTTGCTCGTTTGCATCATGGTATATCTTTTTCATTTACAGGAATTGTATCTGTGGTTTGGAAGTCCTTTGAGTTTAAGAAATGTGTTTTGGAAATGTTTTGTAATTGGGAAAGAAATGTCTAAGATAGCAATCTCCTGTGAAATTTTAAAAATATTTTCAGAATCTGTGGATTCGAAGGTGTATCACTGTACATAAATGAACTGTTTTAAATTAATTTGCTAGCTAGAAGGATCTTTTTGGTAGGGAGGAGGGACTCACCACTCAAATAGTTGGTATTAGCAGCTAAAAGTTGTTGCAGAGAATAAGGAGGGAAGTGAGCAAGTCTTTGAAGGTTGGGTAGTTACAGTATTTTCTCCCTTTAGTAAGAGTATCTGATACAACTTAAGATCTTTGTTTGAATATGCTGTATTAATGCAGGTGAAAATATGCTGTACTAATGACTACACTGCTATTTTTTCTATTCCTAACTCTTCTTGAAAGCAGAGTTTTAATTTGTCCCAACTGCAGAGCTGGTCAGTGAGATGGGGAAGGATAGCTCAATGTTCAAATGAACAACATAAGAAATAGGAGTCCTGACAAAGGGTCTCGGCCTGAAACGTCGACTGCACCTCTTCCTAGAGATGCTGCCTGGCCTGCTGTGTTCACCAGCAACTTTGATGTGTGTTGCTTGAATTTCCAGCATCTGCAGAATTCCTGTTGTTTTTATTGATCAGATATGGTTTAACAAATTCCTTATTCTCAATGGTGTATTTTGCAGTACACAACCTGGATTTGAGTTTGAGTGCTGTAAAGTTTATGATGAAGATGTGAGTCTTTGTAATAAAGACAGAGAATTCTTACGTTTGTCAGGCAGCGCTTAATAGTGAGAGAAACACTGAATTTTTCAGGTTTGTGAAGTGATGAGACGTCATTCACCTGAAATATAGATAGGTAGATACTTTATTGATCCCAAAGAAAATTACAGTGTCATAGTAGCTTTACAAGTGCACAGATATACAAGAAGAGAAGTAATGAGGAATAAGTTATCTTAAACAGTCTAACAGGAGGGGGGTCATCACTTCCCTGGCTATAGGTTGACTCATTTTAGAGCCGAGTGACCGAGGGTAGAGAATGACCTCATATACTGCTCTTTGGAGCAGCACAGTTGTCTTAGTCTATTTATAAAGGTATTCCACTGTTCAGCCACGGTGGCCTGCAGAGGATGAGAAACAATGTCCAGAATTGCTAGAATTTTCCATAGGGTCCTGTGTTCTACCACAGCCTCCAGTTTGACTCCTATAACAGAGCCAGCCTTTCTATTCAGTTTATTGAGACTGTTGGCATCACCTGTGTTGATGCCATTGCCCTAGCACACCACCACAGAGAAGACTGTACTGGTGACAACAACATGTGAAGGAGAGGCCTGCGTACTCCAAACATTAACTCTTGCGCTTCCCTTTGGTATTGCCCAAACTGTTGCACATTTCCAACATTTTGTTTTTATTTTTGATTTGCAGCCTCGGCAAAATTTTCCCTAATTCAGTAAGCATTTCTGCCTTAGTCCTCAACCATCCTTTGTGTTTCTCAAACAAAGACAGTGAATGTTCGACAAGGAGGAAACTTCTTCCTGGCTTGTCCTTAAATAGCTATTTCTATATCGAGTGTGCCAAGTCCAAAATTCATTGAATTCTTTTAATTAAATTTTGAAAGTTCACATGCTGCTTTGGCTTTCAGATTACTGTCCGGGAATACATTTCTCAGTGATTCTTCCTCGGGTGCAGCAATAAAAGCTGCAGACTGTATTCCAGATGTGATCTTCTGGAGCCTCATTAGTTACAGCAAGATGTCAACCCCCATGTAATAATTTCTCTGATTTGGCTGTGTGTGGACTTTGTGGTTTATGTGCAAGATTTCCTGAATGAATGAGTAATGAATCTTAAACACAAGAGATTGTGCAAATGCTGGAACACAGATAAAAATGTTGGAGAAGTTCGGCAGTTTAGGCGGCACCTATGGGGAGGAAAGGAGAGAAGCCAGAATAGATGTTGGGGGGAGGAGATGGACTATAAGCTGGCAGGTGATGGACGAGACTAGGTGAAGGAGAAGGTGGGTGTGGGAGGGAGGGGTGATATAAGAAGCTGGGAATTGATAGGTGGAAGGGGTCAAGGGCTGAAGAAGAAGGAATCGCTTTGGAAGGGACTGGACCATGGAAGAAAGGAAAGGGGGGAGGGAACCAGGGGAGTGGGGGTGATGGGTAGGTGAGGAGAAGAGAAGAGGGGTGAGAAGATAACCAGAATAGGGAATGGAAAAGAGAAAAAGGGATGAGAGTGAGTAATTACCAGAAGTTAGAGAAATTGCTGTTCATGCCACCAGGTTAGAGGTTATCCAGATGGAATACGGGTATGAGGTGTTGCTCCTCCAACATGAGTTTGGCCTTATTGTGGCAACAAAGGCACGACAGATGTGTCAGAGTGCGAATGGGAAAACAAATTGAAGTTGGTAACCCCCGGGTGATCTTGCCTTTTGCTGTGGACAGAATGAAGGCGTTTGATTACCAATCTGCATCATTTCTCACCCATGTAGAGGAGGCTGCAGTGGGAGCGTTGGATACAATAGATAACTCTTCACTGACTAAGAAGTGAAATGTCACAATGACCTTTTTTGGCTTCAAACACAACTGTAAAAGCAACTTGAGAAAGTTTGATCTTTCTTTTTGTCGACATTAAAGAACAGAATATGCCTGCCAGTCTCAATTTGCAACTCAGAAGTCACAATTATTACTATTACAATTAAAACTAAAGACTGACATCCATCTGCCACAGTAGTTAATGCTTTGAGTAACATTCAACATGTGTGAGGTTTGTACCTTGTATCAGAGGCTATGCTGTGTTAGGGCTTATTGGTGAAGTTGCAGGTCAAGCTCTGATAAGAAGGTGTGCAAACATTTGTTGAAAGAATTTGGGAAAAGATCTGAGTGAGGTGCTTGACAGAAGTTAAATACCATTTGATTCCACAAAACTGGGCTACATTCAAGTATTTCTCCTATATGTCAGTACTATGCCCATAGAACAAAGATGAGTACAGCACAGGAACAGGCCATTCAGCCCACAGTGTTGTGCTGAACCAGCTAAAAAGCAAATCAAAAATGCCTAAACAGTAATCCCTTCTACCTTCACCATGTCCATATCCCTCCATCTTCCTTATATCCGTCTGCCTATCTAAACGTCTCTTTAAAGCATCTAATCTATTTGCCAGGCATACATACAACCATTCCAGGCATCCATGACTCTCAAAGTAAAAAACTTACCCACTCATTCCCCTTGAGCGTACCCCCTCTCACCTTCAATACATGCCCCCGTATATTAGACATTTCTACACTGGGAAGCAGATACTCTCTGTCCACTTTATCTATTTCTCTCATAATTGTGTAAATCACCATCAGATCTCCCCTGAGCCTCTGGCATTCCGGAGAAAACAACCCAGGTTTATCCAGCTCCTCGTGATAGTACATGCCCTCTAAACCAAGCAGCATCCTGGTGAACCTCTTCTGCAACCTCTCCAAATCCTCAACATCCTTCCTATAGTGAGGTGATCAGAAATGTATGCAATACTGTACTCCAGATGTGGCCTGTCCAAAGTTTTATAAAGTTGTAACATAACTTCCTGGCTTTTGAACTCAGTGCATCAACTACTCAAAGCAAGCATTCCATGAGCCTTCTTAACCACCTTATCGACCTGCGTAGCAACGTTCAAGGAGCTATGAACTTGGACTCCAAGATCTCTCTGCTCAGCAACACTTAAGGACCTTGCCCTTAACAGTGTACTCTCTCCTTACATTTGCCCTACCAAGGTGCAACACCTCACATCCATTTGGGTTAAACTCTACCTGCCATTTCTCAGCCCATATCTGCAACTGGCCTGTATTGCCCTGTATTCTCTGCCAATCTTCTATCCACAACTCTGCCAATCTTGGTGTCATCCACAAATTTACTCACCCACCCATCTATATTTTCATCCAGGTCATTTATATACGTCACAAGCAGCATAGGTCCCAGTACAGATCCCAGTGGAACACCATCAATTACAGTCCTCCAGTTCAAGTAAGTTCCTTCAAACTTTACCGTCTGCCTTTGATGTCTAAGTCAGTTCTGAATCCAAACAGCCAATCTCCGTGGACCCCATTGCATCTTAATCTTCTGGGTTAGCCTCCCATGAGGGACTTTGTCAGATACTTTACTAAAATCCAAGTAGGTAACATCCACTGCCCTACCCTCATCATTCTCTCTCGTCACCTTGTCAAAAAACTCAATCATGATGGTAAGGTACGAGCTGCCACGCACAAAGCCATACTGGCTCTCCCCAATTAAGGCATGGGTCCAAATGCTCGAATATCCTCTCTCTAAGAATTTTCTCCAGCAATTTCCCTTCAACTGATGTTAGACTCACCAGTCTATAGTTCCCAGGATTTTCCCTTCTTCTCTTCTTAAATAGAGGTACAACGTTAGCCACTCGCCAGTCCACCGGGATCTCGCCTGTGGCTAGAGAGGACACGAAGATACTGGTCAAAGGCCCAGCAATCTTGTCTCTTGCCTCCTTTCATAATCTGGGGTATATCCCATCAGGGCCTGGGGAATTATCCAACTTAATACTCCTTGAGAGGCCCAACAGCTCCTCCTCTTTGAACTCTAAATGCTCTGAAGTACTTATACACTCTCCTGGTCTTCCACATCCTTTTCTTTGGTAAATTCTGAAGCAACGTACTCATTAAGTACCTCACTCACATTCCCCCCTTTATCCTTGAGTGGTCTTGTCCCCTCCCTAGTTATCCTTTTACCCTTGATATGTACATAGAATGACTTGGGATTCACCTTAATCCTACTTGCCAAAGACTTTTCGTGGCCCCTCCTGACTTTTCAAATTCTCTTCTTTAGTTTTTTTTCTGGCTTCCTTATAATCTTCATGTGCTCTGTTTGATCCTGACTTCCAAAGCTTTACATACTTTTCCTTTTTCTTTTAACTAAATTCATCACCCCTGTGGACATCCAAGGTTTTCTTATCTTTCCACTCCTGTCCTTCCTTCTAACAGGAACATACCTTTCCTGTACTCTGTGCAATTTATTTTTAAACACCCTCCACATGTCTTGATGTGGATTTGCCAGAGAAAAGGTGATCCCAATTAACGTTTCTTAGTTCCTGCCTGATGCCCTACTCCAATTTAAAACACTCCCTCGTGGACCATACCTATCCTTATCCATGGCCATCCTGAAAGATAAGGAGCTGTGGTCACTCTTCCCTAAGTGCTCACCACTGAAAGGTCAGTCACCTGGCCAGGCTCATCACCCAACACCAGGTCCAGTGCGACCCCTCCTCTGTTGGACCATCCATGTATTGATTCCTGGGTATACTTAACAAATTCAGCCCCTCTAAACCCCCTACATGAAGAAGGTCCCAGTTTACATTCGGGAAGTTGAAGTTCCCCATAACAACAAGCCTATTATTTTTACACATTTCCTTAATGTGATTACATATCTGAACAATTGACTTGCTGAAAGAAGAAAAAAATTTTAAAAAGTATTTAATGCTGCTGTTTCAGTACTGAATGGTTTTGAATTTTAAACACTTGTTTGAAATTGTGATCCAGAATTCATAGCTAATTTGTCACTGAATATTAAAAGAGGGGCTAAGTGACCTAATTTTGCTTCCTTATCTTGTGGTCTTATGGTTTAAGTATGCGTGAACTGTGACTGGGATATTTGATTTGGCCTCTCCACTGAAGTTTCAATTCCAGGATCTGTAGTTGGATGCAAAGAAAAAGCTTTTGGATGAAGCCTCCATTCCAAGGCATTGTTGAAGAAAGTCATGTTGATAGGTCACAGAAATGGAATCACATCATTAATTCACCAAGACTTTCAGTCACATTGCATTACTAAGTAGGGCTGAGCTGATTTTGTCAAAATTCCATGATCTGCTAGCCTGAAGCTAAGCAAAAAAAAACTAACAACATCTATTAATGCAATTCTGCGTGGTAGTGCTAAAATTGTACATCAGTTAGGATTATTTCTACAAGTGACACAGGTTAAGGCTTTTGAATATTCAGTTTTTCCTTACAGAGGGACTTACCGCAAACTTTGTAATGGCAGCTGACACTGACGTTTCAGCAACGGATGTGGCTACACCGATATATCAGATGAAATAGTGAAATATTCCAGTATGATGGAGCTGTGGCTTCAGTGCAAGCTTCACACTCAGAAATATCCTCAGAATAGTTTCAAACAAAGTGTTCAATGAATTCACCTGCAATTCTCAAGTAAGGTTGACCTAAAAGATGAAGCGGATGTAGCTATAATTGTTATAAATAGTCTTGGGATGCTTAATTATATTAGAGACAGTACATAAATGCAAGTTTTTGTAGAAAATCCTCTTCTCTGAAACACATAAGAAGTCACATATTCAGTTTGTTGGATTATGTGGTGAAACATGAATCATGATCTTGACAATGCCTAGCAATATATTTGCTGATTCAGTGATTCTTATGAGCAGAAAACTAATATGTCATTGAGATCTAAACATTCTGCTAAAGTTGGCCTGCACTTAATTTCCTTTTGAAGATTTCCTTATTGCTTAATTTGCAGAATATTCACCCTTCACCAGAAAGTCATTTAAGTTGACCACTCACTGATATATCTGATTTAAAAAAAAGTCAGCTGAACAAATTGCCTTTTCCCTTGATGGGATTTATTTGTGCAGTGACTCATTTGAATCATTTGATGCACATTTCTTTTGCAAAAGAAATTGGGTTACTGATTTTTCCTGCTTTGATTCTTCTGATGGTGTTGACCCAGTTAGGCAGTTAAAGCAGGAATCGTTCTTGAGTGTGTAAATAAAAACATTTTTAATTAATCATGTTATTATTCCCTCTGAAAATTTCCTTTTCATTTTATCATTGTGTAGTGATTGCAAATGCCTTCAGACTGGAAATTTGTGTTTTGATCCTTGTTTGAGTTGGATTAACCAATATGTCGGAGTGTAATTAGGAGTTCCACCACTTGCCATTGAGTTGGGTAGACTTTGGATAGATCTCGTTTGAAGACTTTCACAGCAATGTAGAAGTGGGCCCTTGATCTGCTCAAATGAGGAAGATAAGGTGCCTGACTTGCTCCCTGTGGTGATCCTCAGGGAAGGTTGAGGATTTAATAACTTGGTGCAGCTGTTATGTTTCCTTTCAAGTTACTATATGGATTCAAAACTACTGCACAGTTTCCAGCAAATAACTAGTGGTGGGTAAACAAATCCTATTGAGACATAGCTTTGCTTTTAATTTGGGAATAGAATTAAACTAGCAAGTGATGAGGCAGGTGGCAAATTGTCAACCTCACAAAATCGTACTTCTTGTGTTGAGCTGTACTTCAGTGCTGCTGGTTAACTGCCTGTCTGAAATGGATGTAATGTGGTTACGGAGAAAATTGCATAAAGGGATCGGCATGTTGTCCTTCCTCAGTGTTACTTCCTCTCAGTGAAATGTGTAAGTCTAAAAAGCCATCTCTAAGCATTCAACAAATTCACTCTCTTGAGATCCATTACCAACCTGATTTTCCCAATCTACCTGCATTTAAAATCTCCAGTGGCTATCATAATATTGCCCTTTTGACTCGCCTTTTCTATTTCCTGTTGTAATCTGTAGTTCACATCCCAGATGCTGTTTGGAAGCTTGTATATAACTGCCATCAGGGTCCTTTTACCCTTGCAGTTTCTTAACTCAACCCACAAGGATTCAATATCTTCCGATTCTATGTCACATCTTTCTTTTTTTTGGCGTGTGCGTGCATGTGCGTCTGCGTCCATGTGTCCGTGCGTGTGCGATGTTGGCGGGACGATGTCTTTTTCATGCCTTTACAAGGTGCGGAGTGTGAGAGAGAGAGAGAGAGAGACTGCGTGGCGCACCACTCCTCACACAGACATTTCGCAGTATTTTTCCCTTTATTTTACAAGGTCAAGTTGCGATCTCAACACTCAACCCGGCACGGATGGAAAGCGTACTCGGGAGTGGACCCGCTGGGTTCGAACCCGGGAACCTCCGTTCCAGTGTCTGGCGCTGATGTCATTGCGCCGCCAGCTGGCCTGTCACATCTTTCTACTGATTTGATGCCATTCTTTACCAGCAGATCCATGCCACCCCCTCTGCCTACCTTCCTATCCCTCCAATACAATGTGTAACTTAAGATATTCAGCTCCCAACTACAACCATCCTTCAGCCACAATTCAGTAATGGCCACAACATCATACCAGACAATCTGTAAAAGTGCAATAAGATCATCTACTTTATTTCTTATAATCCATGCATTGAGATATAACACTGTATTTGCTACCCTTTTTAATTCTGTGTCCCTAATGCACTGATACTCACCCTGCTGGCTGCAATATTGTCCTATCATCTGCCTGCCCTTCCTGACATTCTGACTGCATGTTATCTTGTGTTTTTTTTTTAACTATCCGTTCTATCCTGAATCCCTTCACTCTGGTTCCCATCCCCCTGCCAAATTAGTTTAAATCCTCCCCAGCAGTTCTAACAAATCTGCCTGCGAGAATGTTGGTTTTCCTCGGATTCAGGTGCAATCCATCCCTTTTGTACAGGTCAGACCTCCCCCGGAAGAGATCCCAATGATCCAAGAACCTGAATCTCTGTCCTCTGCATCTGCTTCTCAGCAACAGATTTATCTGCCAGATCATCCGGTTTCTACCGTCACTGGTGCATGGCACAGTTAGCCATCTAGAAATTACTACCCTGGAGGTCCTGCTCCTCAGCTTTCTAACTTTTCTCTTCAGGACCTCATTGCTTTTCCTTCCTATGTAATTGGTACCAATATGTACCAAGACATCTGGCAGTTCTCCCTCCCTCTCCAAAATGCTGTGGATATGATCTGAGACGTCCCTATCTCTGCCCCTGACACCTGGGAGGCAACAAACCATCCATGTGTCCCATTCATGTCCACAGAATATTCTGTCTGTTTCTCTGAGTATTGAGTCCCCTGTCATTACCGCTCCCCTCCTCTCCCTCATTCCCTTCTGCATCACGGATCCAGGCTCAGTGCTAATAACATGGTCTCTGAGACGTTCCCCTGGAAGGTCATCCCCCACAACAGTATCCAGAACAGTATTCTCATTTATTGAGGGGAATAGCCACAGGGGTGCTCACCGCAAACTGCCTATTCACCTTCCCATTTCCTCACCTTAAAGTCCTGCCTGGCTCCTGAATCTTGGGTGTGACTGCTTTCCTTTAACTCTGATCGATGATCTCCTCACTCACCTGAAGGTCATCCATATCCCTAACACGGCCTTCAAGGAGCTGCAGCTAGATGCACTTCATGCAGATGTAGTTCCCTGGGAGACTCTGGGTCTCCCAGAGCTTCAACATCTTGCATGAGGACCACACAACAGCTATTTAAACTACACTATGTGCTCTGACAAAGTAAGAAAAAAAAGAGAAACTTAACAGAAACTTACCCAGAGCCAATGCCTCTTCTGACCTGAAGCAGTCTTTGAGCCAAAGCCTGACGTTCCCACTTTTTCCACTGGCCCACTCCCAATGATAGCCATTCTGCTTGTCCCTTCTGTACTTTTATTTACATCTCTCTGTGCTGCTTCCGCTGACCTGCAAGAAACCTTTTCACTGTGTGTTGATCCAGCCGGAGTGATTTAAACCTACAAACGTATTTAAGTTCGTAGGCAGCTTTAATTTGTCATGTTGGTTCATCCCTAATTTCTTTTTGCTTCTCATGAACTTATTTTTCATCCTTTTTTCTATTTCTCATTCTCTCCTTGACGATAAAACTTATTCCATTGAAAAATCACTTCTGCATTTTACTTTTATCTGAGTTAAGAGGCATTTGCTTCATCTTATGAGACAACCAAAAAGGTTTGAGTTCTAGCTCATTTGCTCTGTGCAATTAAATTGAAAACCAATGGTGTAACTCACTGTGTTTTTTAAAATACTACGTGCAGTTCGTTTCGTGATGAAACTTTCTGTTTCTGGTCAGCAGATTGGCCTGTTTTATATAAGCCTGAAGTTTCTTGTAAATTACTTCTTAAGTTGTGTGCAGTTGTGCCAGATAATGACAATGACGTGACAATAGGTTTAGTGGGTCTGCACACATGCAAGTACAATGAACTAGATGGTGTCTCATGCCATTCCCAGTATTAACCCCCGTTGTTACATCGTTGGTTAGCCGGCCAGTGGTGTTGTGGCATCTGCAGCCGGACTTTGAGGCAAGCGGTTCCGAATACAAATCCGGCAGCTCCTTGCATGCTTTCCATCCGTGCTGGGTTGAGTGTCAAACTAGCAACTTGGCCTCGTTAAAACGGACAAATGCTAAGAAATGGCAAGGTTGCCACCTGATGAGCCACAAGGCGCGGAGAGGAATTAGAGGAAACTTGCATTGTTGGTTGCCGTGATCTGGAACCTGCTCCTTGCTGTGATTGCTGTTGCAAGTGGCCATTAAGCCTCTACCATTGAGAGCCTTTCTATCTAAACCCATCTTGCAAACTTTAAATGTTTTTAATAATTGGGAATATTTAAAATGTAAATTTTACTAATGTTTAACTATATCATTTTAATAATGTAAACTACTGTTAATTGATTTTTACAAATCCATGTCATTTAATAATGCAAATAAACTAAGATATGTTCTCCCATAGTACATTCCTGTGACCTTCAACAGTCGCTCATTAAATTATTTCCAGACTTGCATGTGTAATGTAAAACAGTACCTTCTACTTTGTTTTTAATCATCTGAATTTGATCACATCAGTGTAAGTTGCATTAAAAAGTGATAAGCTTCCTTGATTGAAGTTTTGTAGTACTGTCGCTGTTGTACTTGAATGATGGCTAAATGAGGTGTAATGTTTTGCTTTCTGGTTCAGCACTTTCCACACACCCTGATTGTTTATATGGATTCTGCCAAGTTTAAGTGTGAATTTCCCAGCTGGTATATCCACGTAACTTGGCATCAGAGGAATGATCCGTCCAGTTTGTGACCACAATAAAGTGAATGCAAAAATAAACAGTTTTTATTTGATCAACACACATCCAAGTTGCTGGTGAATGCAGCAGGCCAGGCAGCATCTCTAGGAAGAGGTACAGTCGACGTTTCGGGCCAAGACCCTTCGTCAGGACTAACTGAAGGAAGAGCTAGTAAGAGATTTGAAAGTGGGAGGGGGACAGGGAGATCCAAAATGATAGGAGAAGACAGGAGGGGGAGGGATGGAGCCTCTTTTTTCAGTTAGTCCTGACGAAGGGTCTCGGCCCGAAACGTCGACTGTACCTCTTCCTAGAGAAGCTGCCTGGCCTGCTGCGTTCACCAGCAACTTTGATGTGTGTTGCATGAATTTCCAGCATCTGCAGAATTCCTCGTGTTTAAGTTTTTATTTCATTTTTTTTTCCAGAGATGGCAATGTTGGAACATTGTGGGCACGTTTTATTGGCCTGCAATATGTGGCGACACTTGCAGGCTGCTCCCAGCACACCCTGGCTGGTTATTAATGCAAACCCTGCATTTCACTTTCTTTTTTGTTGTACATATAATAAATAAGTTTGAATCTAGAGTCCATTGCATGTTTTATTTATTTATTTAGATACACAATGCTGAACAGACCCCTCTGGCCCATAAACCACACCGCCCAGAAACCCACCCATTTCACCCTAGCCCAATCACTGGACAGTTTGCAATAACCAATTAACCTACTAACCGGTAGGCCTTTGGACTGTGGGAGGAAACCAGAGCACTTGGAGGAAACCCACTCACAAGGAGGATGTTCAAAGTAAATTTATTGTCAAGATGCATGTATGTCACCAGATATAACCCTGAGATTCATTTTCTTCCAGGCTTACTCAATAAGTCCGTAATAGAATAAAACCGTAATAGACTCAATGAAAGACCGCACCAACTTGGATATTCAACCAGTGTACAAAAGACAACAGACTGTGCAAATACAAAAATAAAGAAATAATAATAGTAAATAAATAAGCAATAAATACTGAGAACATGAAAGGCAGGGTTCTGTCCATGTAAGTTGTGGGAACAGTTCAGTGATGGGGCAAGTGAAGTTAGGTGACATTATCCCCTTTGGTTCAAGAGCCTGATGGCTGAGGGTTAATAACTGTTCCTGAGGCTGATTGGGTGAGTCCTGACGCTCCTGTACCACCTTCCTGATGACAGCAGTGAGAAGAGAGCATGTCCTGGGTGGTGGTGGGTGGTCCCTGATGATGGATGCTGCTTTCCTCTGACCACGCTTTGTGCAGATGTGCTCAATGGTGAGGAGGGCTTTACCTGTGATGGACTGGGCCATATCCACTATTTTTGTAGGATATTCAAACTACTTACAGAGGACAGCACAATTGAACTCTGAACTCCAGCACCCAAGCTATAATGGTGTTGTGCCAGTGCTACAATATCATGGCGCCCAGCATTAATCCTGATATTTATCAAGGGTGCTTTGCTCACAGGGCCCTTAGGTTTGTTGCTGATCCCACCCATCTGTCCAACAATCTCTTTGACTCCCTACCATCAGGCAGTGTTTACTATATGTAGCATTAGGACAAGGTATGTTAGGATGGGAAACAGCTTCCCCCAGGCCATGTGACTACTGAACTCTCTGCCACCACCCAGGTCTGCCACATATGAAGCCCCAGTAGCGTTATACTGTTTACTTTTTAAACTTGTGTTAAACATACTTATTATTTATTACTGCAATTTATTTGTGGTAATATCACTTTATGTGTCATGTGTGACTTATATGTACTGTGTTGGTCTGGAGGAATGTTTCATTTTGTGGTATACTTGTGTATGGTTGAATGACAGTACACTTGAACTTGATGTTCTAAGTAGCATGCATTATTACATAATTATACTTCACTGTGTCAAATCCACTGAGGACGCTATTTAGATAGCACAGGTTTAATTGGAGAGGGATTTATTGAGTAACAGCAGTGAGCATTGATTAGACATTGTCTACATTTCCACATATACATTATTTTGCATTTAATGGATCTGATGAGCTTGTCTACCCTGAATATGTTTGCCTGGTACTTTGCTTCTTCGAAGAATGAGGGAGTGCAGTTTCTGCACTGTGCCAAGTAATCAGAAATTAAGACCTAAATGGTATTAATTTGATTTAATATTTAATCTTGTTTTGAATGTGAACTGACCCTTGAGGGCATAGTATTGGGACAGGATAACAAAACTGTTCCATGAGAGATACTTTGCTCATTATGCTGTCTTTTCTCTGATTTTTGTACCCAGTGAATTCTTTATTGAATATTTTTTCAGATCTCATGGTATCAGCCTACTCTGTCCTCACACTATGTATCTTTTGTATGTCACCACTATTTCTCCTTTTCTCCTTGTTACTTTACCTTTAGGTTTGTTCTTTCCTCTCAGGAAAGCTGTCCCAGTTTCAAAACCAACAAGCCTTCCTCTCCAACTTCTGTTCTATTTTCATTCGGCCTTTGTGCATCATCAACGTCATTGTGTCCAACGTTTACCTGTATTCCGCCCTTATAGCTGTGAGCTACCTTCCACTGGTAAAAGAATAATTGGAAGCAGCGGTTGCTTACATGGAACATAAACACGAGTAATGAGGCTGAATGATCATGTTTTTGGCAGCTTCTACAGAACGTTTCTGCAATTAAATCAGAATCAGGGTTATGTTTATTGTAACTATCTTGTAAGACATGAAATTTATTAAGTAGCAGCAGTACAGTAAATTACTATAAATTGCGAAATTACTAAGTCGTGCCAAAGAAAAGGAAAAATTATGTAGTGTTCATGGACTGTTGAGCAATCTGATCGTGGAGAGGAAGAAGGGGTTTATGAATTGTTGAGTGTGGGTCTTCAGGCTCCTGTACCACTTCCCTGTTGGTAGTAACACGAAGAGGGCATGTCCCGGATGGTGAGGGTTTTTAATCAAGGATGCACGGATGATGCTTTCTTGAGGCATTGCTTCTGTGAAGATGTTCTTGATGGCAGGAAGGGTTGCCCGCATGATGGCAGAATCTACAGCCCTCCGCAGCCCCTGGTAATCCAATACATTGGATCTACCATAGCAGACTGTGATTGCAACCAATCAGAATGTTCTCCACCGTACATCTGTAGAAATTTGCGAGATTCTTTGGTGACATCACTTGGGAATGTCACATTATCAGGCAAGGCTTAATACCTGAAGATGCTGTATTGCATCTGATTCTGAACAATGTATGTGTGAAACAGGACAATTAAGGAAGATGAAAGAAGGGAAAACTTGAAAATTGTTTCACATTAAAAATAGATGAATCAGATTCAAATTTAAATGTGTTGAGTTGCAAATTAGCTCATCTGTTCAGGTGAAAGGTGTCTAATCCAGATGGTTTGATTGAAAAGTTGACATGAATAAAGTGTCTAACAGTGGGGTATATTTTGGCACAAGTTCCATATGATGCAAATTGAGTATGTGTGGGTGTTAACAAAAGAATGTGTTGAGAGCTGTGTAGACTAAGTAGAGTTGGGGCAAAAGAGAGAGAAATGTATGATAGATAGAGAAAAAAGAAGTAGTTCGAAAACACTGAAAAGAGAGTGAAAAGTGCAATATACCAAGAGTGTGTGAAACAAAAATGGATAATATAAGGAAATTTAGCAAGGGTTGTGTAACTCGAGTGAGAAAGAGAGGATGGGTATAGAAATGATGGTCCCAATTTAAGCCAAAGACGGCCATCATTTACTTGTGGCAGATGTGCATCAAATTACTTTCCATTTAATTTTGTGGAGAAACGTGAAAGTTGACAGGTTGGAACACTTAGGAAATACGGAAAAGCTACAATAAATTTTAAGAAGACTGTCATATTCAAGAAGTTTAAGTTAATTAGGGCATGAAAGTTTATGGGGAGAAGGCAGGAGAATGGTGTTGAGAGGGAAAATGGATCAGCCATGACAAAATGGTGGAGCAGACCTGATGGCCTAATTCTGCTCTTATGTCTCACGGTATTAATGAGTCTGCAAGTAGAAGGGTCAGCTTACAATTAGGCACGCATCTCCTTACTTGAAAGCAAACAAAGAATGAAATTGTGGATGTACTGACAGGGCCTGTCAGTGTGTGGTTCTGCTGAAAGATGGGTAGCTGATACCAGTGGTAGAACACAAACATGAGAAAATCTGCAGATGCTGGAAATCCTGATGAAGGGTCCCTGCCCAAAATGTCAACTCTTCATTCATTTCCACAGGTGCTGCTGGGCCTGTTGAATTCCTCCAGCATTTTGTGTGCGTTGCTATGATGATATCAGCGTTTAAAAAAATACAGATAAAGCAATGTAAACCTAAGTCAGATGGTATTGCCTCAAATATGAATAAAGATTTACAGTGCATAGTTGGAATTGAACTTTTTAACTGATCTATGAATAATAATATTGACTTTGGCTTAATTACCTGTCATGAGATTTTTATTTGAAAGTAGCAAACATTATGACCTGTCGTGAAGAGGTAGAATGAGAGTGTGGAGGTATAACCTTGCCATGTTTACTAGTTAGACAGTGCCTTCTGTTTAACTATAAACACTGCAGGGCTGAGAGGGGGGGAGGTGGTTAATGACCTCTCCCATGTTAAAACTAAGCAGCACCCTCTTCCAGCCAAGAGTAATTCAGCATTGCACACTTGCAGTCGAATGACAACTGTACGTGCTGTTTTTGTACAGAAGCCAAGGACCTACGGTGTAGCTCTGCACACAGACTCTGATCCTCGAAACAAGCTAGATTAGTTCAGTATCAGCCATGTATAAACATGATAATTTATGTTTGAAGAATAGGTTGTTTATGGTCACACCCCGTGTTAAGAACACCTACCCGCAACCCAAAGCTGAAAAGACATTCAGCATTTTGTTCTTGTAGGTGGTTTGAGATGCCAGTGGTTTCTTTCCACAAACTGTCTTTAATAACAGTCCGGAGGCATCTAAAACCATGAATCATACAAAATACTATGTGTGCTGTTGTTTAATGGCCCACACTGTGGTTAATCATTCATAAAGCTTAGTGTCTAGTAAAGGTACTTACACTGCCAGTAATGGATTTTAAAGCCTACAGCTTGTGTCATAATGCCACTAGAATTCAGAACATTTCTTCGCACATTTCTATCTTGTAATTTGTAACCAACGACTTACGCTGCTACTCTTCACTGCCGTTTTGCCATAATCTTGTACTCTATGTGATTAGAACAGGTGAATGATAACTAAAAGGATCAATTGTGCTCAATTTTCTTATTGCAGAAGCAAATTCCTCATTGTTTCACATGAACGCAAAGATTGGTAAAATTTCATAACTGCAGACATTGCATAAACTTTCTTTTAATATTGTTATAATTTTTACCTCATTGATTTGGTTAAGCTTGTAATGTTGATCTGGGTGTGAAATCAAACAGTAGGCGATGATTATGCTGTGGAATAATATGAGCTTTGCTAGCTGAGAGAACCACTATTTGAATTTCCTTTCCAGTCATGAATCACCGGAAGAAAGGAAAAAACTTTCACTGCTGTGCTTTGCCATTGACATTTTCTTATATTACTGTGACCTGATATTGGAGTTGGTGATGGTAAGGTGCAGTCATTATTGAAAATGAACTTTAAGATGAAACCTTTTGAAGGTTGAGGAAGTGCATTCCTGGCTTCACTTTTCTGAGCAATGCCAGTTGGAAAAGCATGTAATATTATAGTAATTTCAATAATTTTTCTGCTCCTTTTTGGTTAGTACCTTGTGAGTCTGGATAGAGCCCAATCTGTTATCTTTGAATCTGAAAGTCTGCTCTTTGCTCATTGTAACACTTGTTTGCAATTGCAGTGAATTTCATGTTTAACTCTGTTCACTGGGGCTTGAACCCTTGACATTCTCTCAAAGAGGCTGGGGTAGGACCAGTGAACCACGACAGATGCATTCAGCAGAGAAATGCAGCAGCCATTTTATGCAATTCCAAACCCAGTGAGATGAGAAAAGTTGAGCTACTTTTTGATGTTGTTGCCTCTGAGGTGATGTTGGACATTGGAGCAGGAGAGTTGTTTTCTTCTTGCATTATAGTTTAATATCTCATTTGAAGAGATTCCATGTTGGCCCAGGAGAACAGTTTGAATCCCTATTTTACTGACTATTGGCACAGTGAAATGGACACTTTTCCTGTTGGTTTTATTGCATGTGAACCTAAAACAATGGGGTTGTCATCGTGGAGCATTTACACCTGTCTAAAGGATTATTAATATGAAATAACTAGACATTTTCGTTGAACACTGTGTGCATTTTAAAGTTGTTTGGTTACCAGATTTTGCAGCTTTGTTTCCAATGATGGTATTTGAGCGAATTTTAAAAAGCCAGTTGGTTTGAGGAAGGTGGTCTGTTAAAGTGTTGGCGTGTGGCCAGGTGGTTAAGGAGTTGGTCTAGTGATCTGAAGGTCGCTAGTTTGAGCCTCAGCTAAGGCAGCATGTTGTGTCCTTGAGCAAGGCACTTAACCACACGTTGCTCTGTGATGACACCGGTGCCAAGCTGTATCGGCCCTAGTGCCCCTCTCTTGGACAACATCGGTGGTGTGGAGAGGGGAGACTTGCAGCATGGGCAACTGCCGGTCTTCCATGCAACCTTGCCCAGGCCTGCACTCTGGAAACCTTCCAAGGCGCAGATCCATGGCCTCACGAGACTAACGGATGCCTATTAGTTAGTCCATTCAGATGTTGGAGTTTGAAGTTGAGATAATTGAAATCTGCAGGAGGCAGAGATGGTGTGTGTTAGATGAAATTTCTGGCAAAGCTGCACTTAATCATCAGTGGAGATAATGTGGTCTGGTTCAGGATGTGAGCTCTGAACATACAACCTTACAATAGCATTGAGCCAAACACACTGAATACTATAAACAGATTTTGCTGAGATGGGGGCGAAGGGGGCGAAGGAAAAGGGGCACACGGAGGAAGAAGTGGACAGACAACACTTCAGAGTGGACTGGAGAGGGTTTTGCTGTAACCCAGGCACTTGCCCACATCCATGAGAGATGGAGACACTTATCTGTACAGCGCCCCTACAACACCAGCTGGTTGCGGGATGCGTAACTGTAAATTCAGACTCTCAATATTGGAAAACATTCATCATTAAATGAAGTCCAAAAATATGTGAATAATTCAGCTGAATGTTTTAGGCACCATCTATTTTAGTTTCATTAATTCAGAACTGCAGTATTTAAAGCTCAGATTATCACTATTTGAATTAAATAACCTCTATTTAATAGTTGATTCTCCTTGACAATCTGTGTTGTGGAAGTGGCAAAATTATTTTTTAATTAGATTTCATGCTATCAAAACTCACCAGTTCCTTAAAGGAGAAGTAAAATGACCTGCTGCAGGAGATGCTTTTCTCCAGAGAAATGGGCAAAGTAGAGTTCCTGTTATTTGTATTTTTTTTAGGTTGTCCAAGTGCCCTTGTGTAAACTGTGATTTGCATAATAAGCACAAGCTGATGAATTTTTAGTAAGAATGGTTAAAGCTCTCCTGAGCAGTCGAAGTTGCTTGTTTTTTTTCCAGGTTTTCGTAACTCTATCTCTGACAAGGGAATAAGCTTGGAAGTGAATCCAGCCGGGTTTTAAGTTACCATCTGGAACAAATCAGATGGAAATTTTTCTCTGCATCTTTGACTGTTTTGATAACAGAAAGCAAAATTCTTGATGGCTGACATTTTTAACCCCTCACTCCAAGGGGTTTCTCTGTATCTGCCGACACGAACTTCATAATACAAAGGAGCAAAGTACTGGTATCGATTTTTATATTCTGGATGGAAAGACTGCAGTTCAGATGGAATTCTGTCTGAATGCTGCAGCCTCCAGAGGAGCTTATAAAAGATCTTTTCTCATTCAAAGTATTTGATTGTTTAATTTACCAAGTTCTCCTTAGCAATGTCAAAGACACAGAAATGATGACATATTCTAGAAATAGAGCCCTTGGCCAGTAAGCCATCCTCATCCTGTACTGTTGATTTCACACTTGCTGTACATGAGGAAATGAAATGCAACTGATTAGTAATATCAATCATTAAATGTGGGAAGGTAGTTGCAGAACAAGTATCAGCAACCTGTCTTGTCCCATTCTTCCTTTTCAATGGGATGGAGAATGGTGGCATATGGTGGGAAGGGCTTAACTTAGCTTGGGGTATCTGTTGACCCAGGAAGATTTTTTTTTAGATTAGATTATGAGAACACTCAGTCCTCGTTTATTGTCATTTAGAAATGCATACATGCATTAAGAAATGATACAATGTTCCTCCAGAGTGATAACACAGAAAAACAGGACAAACCAAAGACTAACACTGACAAAACCACATAATTATAACATATAGTTACAGCAGTGCAAAGCAATACCATAATTTGATAAAGAACAGACCATGGGCACGGTAAAAAAAAGTCTCAAAGTCCTGAATCGATCGACTCCCAAGTCCCCGATAGCAGGCGGCAAAGGGAGAAACTCCCTGCCATTAACCTCCAGGCACCGACAACTGCCGATGCATTGGAAGCACCTGACCACAGCCGACACTGAGTCCGTCCATCTGAAAGCTTTGAGCCTCTGACCAGCCCCTCCGATATCGCCTCCTGAGTGCCTTCGACCTCGCCCCGGCCGTCGAAACAAGCAAAGCTGAGGATTCAGGGCCTTCTGCTCCGGAGATTCCGGGCCACACAGTAACAGCGGCAGCGAAGCGGGCATTTCAGAAGTTTCTCCAGATGTTCCTCCGTACTCTCATGTCTGTCTCCATCAAATCAGAATTGTGCACGGTCCCCTACTTGACAAATAACAGACATCACCACAGGAGTGGCTGCACTATTTTCCCCCCTAATAGTTGCATAAGGAAGGTGGAGTGAAATCTATTTTTGCCCAATAAAATCTCCTTATCATTCCAGACATGTTTTGAATAATTTTATGTACTCCTAAAGGTAAATGATGGTAAATAAAATATCATTTGCTCAGTGCATTGGCCTTGCATGAGTAATGTTGCAGAAATTTACAAAGTATTTATAAATTATTCATTGAGATAACGATTGGGAAGGAAAAATTCTCCAGGTGCTGCAGACCTGAAAAACAAATGCTCGGCCTGCTGAGTATTTCCATCAACAACTGTAGAGCAACAGAGTCGATGCTTAGGATTGATGATCTGATGCAAGGACAACAGCATGAAGCATTAAATCTGCTTCTCTCACTGTAGGTAGTGCCTGACCCACCGAGCACCCCCAGCATGTCTGCGTCTTGCTTAAGTTTTAAGTTGATAAAATAATTCTCTTGCAAAAACACACCACCTCATGGCTTTATGGACATATACCATAAAGAGTTCATTATTCTCTGAAACTAGCTCAGTGCACCAGTATTGAATATTCCTGCTGATTCTGATCATCTGGGGAAGATTTGTAATTCCCATCAGGATAATTTTTCTATGATGGTTTAAATCTGCTGCAGATTGAATCATCCCTAACATAACATCACCAGTTGCCATCTCATCAGAAGGTGGTACAGAGACACAGCAGGAGGTGCTGAGCTATCACAGCTCAATCATGGCCTTGGTCAGACCCCACTTGGAGTACTGTGCTCAGTTCTGGTCACCACACTACAGGAAGGATGTGAAAACTATAGAAAGAGCGCAAGAAAGATTTACAAGGATGTTGCCTGGATTGGAGAGCATGCCTTATGAGAATAGGTTGTGTGAACTTGGCCTTTTCTCCTTGGAGTGATGGAGGATGAGAGGTGACCTGATAGAGGTGCATGAGAGGCATTGATCGTGTGGATAGCCAACAGCTTTTCCCAGGGCTGAAATGGCTAACATGAAGGGGCATAGTTTTAAGGTGCTTGAAAGTAGGTACAGAGGGGATGTCAGGGGTAAATTTTTCACACAGAGGGTGATGGGTGCTTGGAATTAAATGCCGGCAACGGTGGTGGGGGTGGATACCATAGGGCCTTTTAAGAGACTCTTAGATAGGTACATGAAGCTCAGCAAAGTAGAGGGCTATGAGGTAGGGAAATTCTAGGCAGTTTCTAGAGTAGGTTACATGGTCGGCAAGACACTGTGGGCCGAAGGGCCTGTAATCTGCAGTAGATTTCTATGTTCTGTGTACCTCTGTGGTGCTGTCGATGTGTGGAGTTTGCATGATCTTCCTGTGACCACATTGGTTTCCTCCAGGTGCTCCGATTTCTTCGCACATCGCAAAGACATGCAACCAGGTGGGTTAATTGACCATTGGATATTACCCCTAATGTGTAAGGGGTAGTGGTGCTGGGGGGAGGAGAGGTCTGAAGGGTTGATGAATGTGATGAGAATAAAATAGAACAAGTCCAGATGGATTGTTGATGTTCGGCATTGACTTGGTGAATGAAAAGGCTTGATTCTTTGCTGTGTCGAACGAAAAGAGTTCCCTCACCAAGGCAATCTCTTTTAAATTAGCATCCTAGGCAATTACTTGAGATCCTTAACTGTCCAAGCTATATTTGACTTTGATCCCAAAGGTGAAAGGACCATATTAAAATGCAGTATGTCAGTAAACTCCCTGAGGAAATTTAACACAAACAAGCCCTGCACTGAGATTGATTTTCCATCAAAAGCCATGTGACGGGTAGCTGCTATGTATTGTTCTTCAGAAGAATGAATGTTCCACCAGCTCTTCATCGTTGTTTACATAAAAACCATTTTGAGCACATCTTTAATGCTGGAACAAGCCCACATTCCTCTGTCAACAGTTTTGGGGATGTGGAGGTTAACAGAGAGTCAATGTCAATGCGAGTAAAACACACAAAATGCTGGAGGAGCTCAGAAGGCCAAAGCAGCATCTATGGAAAAGAGTGTAGTCAACGCTTTGGGCTGGGACCCTTTAGCAGGCCCGAAACGTTAACTGTACTGTTTTCCATAAATGCTGCCTGACTTGCTGAGTTCCTCCAGCATTTTGTGTCTGTTGCTTGGATTTTCAGCAACTGCAGATTTTCTTTTGTTTGTAGATGGGAGTAGCCAGGTAAAATGGCTTGGCATGGATTAAGTGGGCTGAAGGGGCTGTTTCTGTGTTGTACTTTTCTGTGACTCTTCCATAAAAATAGGTTGAAGTGTTTTCATTAATCTGTAGAACTCTGCCCAATTTAAAGGAATCTAATTATATGTACAATTCAATTTGTAAAAGCATTTTGTAGGAGGCAAAGAACTGAGATAATATGCAATGCTAGTTTTAAAATATATTAGCACTCCAGGCATCAAGTAATAAACTCCTCCTATCCCAATCTGTTTCACTTGTTTTAATTTGGAATAAAACAGAAAATGCTTTAACGCTCAGCAGCATTTGAGGAAAGGGAAAGAATTAACATTACAGATCAAAAACCCCCTAATCAGGAGCTTGATTTATAATTTCTGACACAGGTTTCTGTTGTAGATTGATTAACCCTATTGTAAATTGGGATGCCACTGCCCTTACCCAGATATGTACTTTTTAGTTAGTATCCAAGACAACTATTTGCAAAGACAAGAGGTTCTTCGAATTGAAGCATCAGCTTTGTTTCTCTTTCCACAGGTGTGTCTGACTTAGCAAGCTCTTCCTGCATTTTCTCTTTTTTTCATATTTCTTGCAAATGCAGTTTTTTTCCTCAGTTTTCATTTATTTTGTTTGACTTAGATATAGACTTAATTATGATGTTTATAAAAGACTACAAACTCTAGAATGAGCTGATGTGAAAACTCCCTGTGCTGCCAGATCAGACCAGCCCATAGTAAATAATCAGCCTGCGTGAGTCCAGAGTACATGTCCCGACTGGCTTTGCAGTTGCCTGGCAACACAGATGTTGACATAGGAGAAGCTTAAAGATATACATGGCACGTGCAACTCTCAATCAATATGCAGAGATATTCTGTGAATTGTTTCATTAAGAAGGCTTATTTCTTGAGCTGGCATTAACGTTGCCAAGAGTGTTGCCATGGCAATTAATATACATACAATCAAGTTCTTAAACTGTTTCCAAAATAATTTCTCCACCTTCATCTCTGTTTTCATCACCTTCCCACTGACTCTGTGCCTTTTTCTGTTGATTCTGTGACACTTTTCTGTCAATTACCACCTTCCATTCATTTTGCTGAATTGTCTCAGAGCACACCATGCTGGATTCAGTCCTGTCTGGTAAATAACCAGCACTTAATGCTATTGAAGTGATTGAAAATCAGCTTGGGAGGAATTTGTACTTTCAACTTCTGGATGCCATTGCTGATAGAGAGGGGCAAAGGCAGATTTTAATGGGATGTAGCTAGTCTTCTGCAAGGGGAATGAAGGGAGCCTGTCATTCCTTGGAGGAACTGAAGGCAGAAATTTGCACAGATTAATTATAAATCTTATTCCTCCACAGTGAAGGTGCAATTTTTAGTCAGAGGAAAAAAGATGACATTTTGGAATTCAGAGCTTGGGAAGTGATGTTGCCTGAGCAGATCCTACAGGAATAAGTGGTTGTCTTGGTTAAATCCTGTTATATCCAGAGCTTTCTTTCTTAAGGACTCAAAACAGTTGTTTTCTGTGATAAATACAGCATGTGAGGTGATGTGGTACAATAATTATAACTAATGCTCTTGTGCCAAAACCAATATAGATCCCTATTTATTCTTCCAGCTGAGTAACAGTTGTCTCCTGTTATTGGCCAACTTCTGCATGTAGAGAGGATATGGACTAATTTATCTCAAAGAGGGAAAATATCAACCATTACCTCTTCTGAGATGGTGTACAACAATGACAAAAAAGAAGCATTGTCTGTCTGTAGGTAGGAGGAAGAAGGCAATACAAGGTGAATGGTAGCAGCTTTTCGGAGTGTGTGTTAAAGTACACACTTACACCTTTCTCTGCCAATATAAGGGCTTCCAGGAGAAGTAGCAAAAGGGCCAAAGTACCAAGTCTCAACACCAATACAACAAAGCAGCAGCATCAGTGGTATCCTGCCTATGATTCTAAATGGCACTCCCTCCATCAGTACAGGGTGTACTATCTGCAAATGATTCTGCAGTAATTTATCAAGTCTCCTTTGTTTAAACCTCTGTTTAAGTTGCCACTATCTCCACCTGTATGCTTGTGGTTTCCTGTACTCTGGCTGTGTCTGTAGCCTGTGCTAAAGGGAGTTATTCCTTCTGCTGTAGGGTTGGGTGTGCTAAGCCCCATATGATTAACAAGTGTTCAGAGTAAAATTTGTTTCCAGAGTCCATACGTGTCACCATGTACAACCCTGAGATTCTTTTTCTGCAGGCATACTTAGCAAATCTATAGAACAGTAACTGTAAACAGGATCCAAGGACAACAAACTGTGCAAATGCAGATATAAATAAATAGCAATAAATAACAAGCATGAAATAACAAGATAAAGGATCCTTAAAGTGAGACCATTGGTTGGTGGAACAACAGGAGTGGAGTGAATGTAGCAGTCCCCTTTTGTTCAAGAGCCTGATGGTTGAAGGTTAGTAGCTGTTCTTGAACCTGGTGGTGTGAGTCTTGCGGCACCTGTACCTTCTACCTGATGGCAGCAGTGAGAAAAGAGCATAGCCCGGGTGGTGAGGATCTCTGATGATGGATGCTACTTTTCTTCCGCACTGTTTCATGTAGCTGTGCTCAATGGTTGGGAGGGTTTTACTCATGAGGTACAGGGCTAAATACACTACTTTTGTAGGATTTTCCACTCAAAGATATTGGTTTTCCTATACCAAGCTGTAATGTAGTCAGTCAACACACTTCCCACCACACATCTACAGAGGTTTGCCAAAGTTACTGATGGCATGCCAAATCTCTGCAGACTCCTGAGGAAGTAGAGGCACTGTGGTGCTTTGTTTGTAATTGTATTTCTATGATGGGCCACCACCTTTGATACGGCCCCCAATAGTAGGGTCAGCTGCAAATTTGTATATGGTGTTGGAGCTGTACTTAGCCACACAGTCATAGATGTAAAGTGAGTAGAGCAGAGGGCTAAGCACACATCCCCATAGTGCTCCTATGCTGATGGAGATTGTGGAGGAGATGCTTTTGCCAATCTGAACAATCTAGGGTCTACAAAGGAGGGAATCCAGGATCCCATTGAAGAAGGGGTATTGGAGGCCCAGGTCTTGAATTTTACTGATTAGTTTTGAGGGGATGATGGTATTAAACACTGAGCAGTAGTCGATAAAGGGCATCCTGATGTATGCATCTTCACTGTCCAGATATTCCAGGGTTGTGTGAAGAGCGAATGAGATGGCATCTGCTGCGGACCTACTGCTTCGGTAGGCAAATTTGAGCAGATTCAAGTTGCCACTTAGACAGAAGCTGATGCTTTAACACCCAGTGCTTGCTTGTTCCCATCCAAATTTTTTTTCAATACCTGTGAGCTCTCTAGCTAACTGCCTTGTGGAGCATCTTCATGGTGGTGGGTGATCACGACAAACTTAAGGGCAATTAGGGATGGACCTGAGATACTGAGTTTGACTGTGATGTACTGATGGTTAAAGGAAAACTGGGGGGAAAAGGGGGAAAAAGAGGTAAAAGTTGGGCCCTGTGGGATTGGCAGAAATTGAGAATTGTAAAGCCAAATTTTAGTTTGCTCTAACAGCAGGATATTTATCTATCTTTCTTCCTGAGCTAAGTCATGGGGTTAATGTTAATGGTGACCCATTCTTAACCCTTTGCCATTCTTGTTCACTAACTTGTTTTGCCATCTTACAAGTTTTCCCTTCTGAACTTGGTTGACCAATCTCACCATTGCTTGAAAGCAATTGAGACCTTTACATCAATCATATGCAGTTTAGAATAGACTTAAAACAGAGGAAAATCCTTCGCCAATCCACTCAGCAACTCATAGGATGTATCCATCTTCCATCACGCTGACTTCCTGTCGGATTTAGGTGCAAAATCTATCTATTGAAAATTTAACGGTGATATTTGGCAGAGGAGATATTAACAATTTCCTGCTTCTGCGCTATCAGTGAATATAACTCCTCTTGTTTATATGTTATGCTTATATGCTTATCCTCGGGCAGTAAGCTCTATAATGATTCAATTTATAACTGGGGAAGTGATGACACCCTCCTGTTAGACTGTTGTGGTGAGTTATTTTTTATTCTTTCTACTTCATTCTAATATTTATTTCTGTGCATTTATAATATAATTTCCTTTGGGATGAAAAAAGTATCTATCTGTCTACCTGTAAAAGTATGTGTTTTGGATATGGAAGGGAAATATGAAATTCTTTGGAGCAATTACTACAACTGTTGAGAAGTCAATATCTAAAATGTGTAATTTTAAAATTAACAAAACTATTGGCTCTATGAAGATTTGTGGGATTTCAAGTTCTTGGCGTTTCACACAAAAGATGAGAATTTTATATTTTTATGGTGCTAACTATAAACATAGCTGATAGGGTCCATTCTTTTATTAAAAGGTTGACATTTTAAAAATTCTTAATTTGGTTTCAAGAGCATGTTAATTGAGGTGCATTATGTTAATTAAAGCACCTAATTTCATCAACACTGCCTTTAAATTTGTTAAAATCTACATGTATTAGTACATCTGTATAACATTCCTAAAGTTAGCAATATGTTCCATACACTGAAGTAAGAAGCATGTAGTTCATAGACATATTCTTCTTGTGAATTATAAAGCTGGGTTTTGATTGGTATACTGAATTTAATGAGCTGATATTTATTATCAAAAAACTCAGAAATCTGAATATAAAATCTAGACTGATACCTCAACTGAAGTCACCTAAAATGTGGCCTTGTCTGCACATGAAGACCTTGTGGAACAATTTGAGCTCATCGTTCCCCTGTGAATTCATTCAGGGAGATTCTACAAGCATGTTGTCCAAAATTTCCTTAAATCAATTTAAACAGATTACTGCCTATTTTTACTTGTGGATCTTCAGCTTGTTGACATGTTTCTTTCATAACAAAGGCAACTATAATTCAAAATGTCCTTGAATGCAAAGCTGTGAAAAGGGCTTTGTGAATCTAAGTCTGTACACTTTCTTTCTTGGAAGCCAGAAGGTAATGAATATGCATTCACTTAGAACAAGTTTACAATTGGCAGTGTAACTCTGGTTTGCAAACTGAATTTGATGCTTTTATTAAAATTAAAATTAAAATTGAAATTGAAGCTCCATGTAAAATTAAAACATGAGCACTAAGAATGGTGTTAGTGCATTTCTGATCAGGACTTTAGTCTATTTGATTTGTCCATTATTGGCGCTCAGATTATATATGCATCATTGTGATCATTGTCAGTATCTAATTGATGTACTGACCTTCAGGAACTAACTTTTGTTGTCATTTGGTACGTAGATTTGAGCACAAGGTCACTTAAAATGTTCACAAATTTGGCAGAATTTTTTCTTGAGGTAACACAGTTGATGAGGATTATCATTTGATGTGATGATGTGATTTTTATTTTATTTTATTGACATACAGCATGCTGTAGACCCTTCCAACCCTTCTAGCTGCACCACCCAGCAATCACTCAGTTTAATCCTAGACTAATCACGGGACAATTTACAATGACCAATTAACCTACCAAGTGGTATGTCTTTGGAATGTGGGAGGGAACTGGAGCAATCGGAGGAAGCACATGCAGTCACGTTGAGAACGTATAAACTCCTTACAGGCAGCAGCGGGAAATGAACCCGGGTCACTGGTAGTAAAGCCTGTGCTAACCACGACGTTACTGTGCTGTCCCGTTTACTGTGTGTACATGTACAGTACTACCAGAAGACTTTTACTGAAGTGACACATTAATCAGCCAAGTTGAAGCTCATGGCCAAAGAGCAACATTGATAGCATAGAAACAAAAATAGTGTCACTAGGAGACTACAGAAGGTCATAGTGATGGTTGCTTTTAGATTGGAGGAAGGTAAATAGTGATTCCTTGTGGGTGAGTATTAGGGACGTTGCTTATTTGTGATCTATACCAATGACCTGGACTTTGCGAACTGAATTTTCTGAAGTTATGGATGATAAAAAAACTTAGAGGTAATGTGAACAGCGAAGAGAATAATGAGAGATTGCAACAGGATGTAAACAGGTAGATAGAACATTCAGGTGCCTGGCAAATGAAGCTTAATGCAGAGAAATGTGAGCTGATCCACAGTCTTAGGAAGATGAGGAGAGATAATAAAGAATTAGTCTTCTCAAAGGAACAGAGAATAGGCATCCATTAGTCTCGGGAGACCATGGATTTGCGCCTTGGAAGGTTTCTAGGGCGCAGGCCTGGGCAAGGTTGTATGGAAGACTGGCAGTTGCCCATGCTGCAAGTCTCCCCCTCCATGCCACCAATATTGTCCAAGGGAAGGACACTAAGGCCGATACTGGTGTCGTCGCAGAGCAATGTGTGGTTAAGTGCCTTGCTCAAGGACACAACACGCTGCCTCAGCTGAGGCTCGAACTAGCGACCTTCAGATCACTGGACTGACACCTTAACCACTTGGCCATGCGCCAACAACAGAGAAAGCTGATGGTATGTGTATGTATATCTTTGGGAACGGCACGGCAAACTGAAAAGGCTGTTAAAAGGTAGACACAATCCTGGGCTTTATCAATAGAGGCAAAGAGTATGTATAAGAAAACACTGAGGGTCATGCTGAACCTTTCTAAAACACAACTGGACTAATGTGTCACAGGAGTAATGGGTATCACCATTGTAGGAAAAATGTGAAGACATTAAAAGGCTCCAAAGAAGATTTAAGCATGTGATTCCTAAGATAAAAGACTACAATTAGAAGGAGGTTGACACTGCAAAGTGCAGGCTGAGGTGTGATTCAATTTAAGTATTTACTGAAGAAGGGTCTGCGCAGGATGGATTGTGGAGGCTGTTTCCTTGAGAAGTCAAAAACAGCAGGCCACAGGTATGAAATAATGGGGAAGAGAGTTAAGAGTAACAGGGACAAAGGCTCTTTTTATGCAGTGTGTGATTGGAATCTGGAATGCGCTGCCTTCAGATGTGGGAGAGGCTGGTTCCATTGTGGCATTCCAAGAGAATTGGATAAATATTTGATGTAGAAAAATTCACTCAGCTACAGAGAAGTGCTGGGTGTAGAACTCTGGCAAAGAGCCAGGGTAGGCACAAGGGGCAAATGACATGCTTTTGTGCTCTAGCTATTCACTGATTCTCTGATTTGCTCTCTAAAGATAAAGAATAGCTTTATTTCTCATATGTACATCAAAACATTGAAATATACAGTGAAATGCTTCCCTGTTTCTGTCAACTCAAAACCGCGAGGATTGTTTCATAGGATTCCCACAACTCACTAACCCTAACCGTATGACTTTGGAGTGTGGGGGGGGGGGTAACTGGGAAACCCACTCAGTCGTGGGGAGAAAGTATAGATTTCTTACAGGCAGCGGTGAGAATTGACTCCCAATCAGTAATCGCCGGTGCTGTAAAGCGATGCGCTAACGGCTTTGTAGGAAAAATGTGAAGACATTAAAAGGATCCAAAGAAGGTTTAAGCATGTGATTCCTTAGATAAAAGGCTACAATTAGAAGGATATAGTAAGGAGACCGGTACCGAATAGCGCAGGCTGAGGTGAGATTTGATTTACTGTGAAAGACATGATGCTGATTTCAACCTTATTTGCTCATTTGATGAAAGTGTACTAGCAAGGGATGTTGGCTGTTAAAATATTGTGCCTTGAATTTATTTTTAAAAGTCTTAAAGAGAAGCATCATTGGTACTCCTTTAAAACAAAATTTGTAGTTTCTCGCATGGGTCAGCTCCCCATTGATTATACAGGAGTGTTTTCTGTCAAACTATGTCTTTGCTTTCACACTGGTCTCCAAAAATGTTATCCCATTATTTCATATGAAATATATTGGCCGGTTTGCAGGGTGATATTTTAATTATCCGAGCAAAAAGTACAGATGCTAGAAATCCAGAATGGAAACAGAATGCAGGGCAGGCACCACCTGTGGGGAGAGGAGCAGTCGATGATTCAGGGAATCAGGTCAAGGATCCTTCATTGGAATTGGAAAAGTGAAAGAACAAGTTGCAGGGGTTGGGGGGGGGGATGTGCATAAGAGGGGAGTATTGGGAAATGAGGAAATATTTGTCAGAGACTGCAGACCAAAATGGTTTTACAAACCAGTCATTAGAAAGGGAACATGAGATGTTAGAGTCCTTGAAAGTGAGTCTGTCTGGAGTTGTGGAGAGTGAAGTTATCTATGGCAATTCCAGACCCTGATGGTTGAAGCGTGATAAATGTGCCTGAACCTGGTGGTCCGTACTTGCTGGTCTATGGCAGTAGCAAGAAGAGGGCATGACCTGGGTGGTGGGGTCTTTGATGATGGATCTGTTTTCGTGTTTCAGTGCTCCATGTAATGTATTCATTGGTGGGGAGAGCTTCGCCTGTGATGGACTGTATGATCCACCATATTTCTGAGGAACTGTTACTGACCAACACCACATTATAATGTTGCATTTGACCTCATTCACTTGTCAAGACCAGAAGAGAATGACTCACCACAGAATTGACAAGCATTTAAAATATTCATTACTATTTGGTTATGATTTAGAGTGGAGTGTTCACTCCATTTGCACTAATGTGGGAATGGTGCACAATTCAGCAATTTGGCAATTTGTTTGCCGAATCACTCAAAGGATAGTTGATAAGTACAAATGAGAAATGATTGCACTGTTCTCCAGTAATAAACAACAGAAAATCCTGAAAATGCACAGGCCGCTAGGTAGCACCTGTGTGGAGAGAAACAGAGGATCCGATTTCTGACTGCTGATCTTTCATCAGATTCCAGATTTCCAGCTTTTCAGATATTGGACTAGGTTCATTGTTGGCCATTGTTGGCGTTGTGGAATCTTTCCATTGCAATTCTGGCTAGAAATGTTAACTCTTATTTTTCTCTTTCCATTGCTGCTGATTAAAACTGTAAAGTGCTTCCAACATTTTCAGTTCTTATTTCAGAGTTCCAACCAATGCACATTTTTGCTTTTCAATCACCAGTGGAAACTTTGCTGTGCAATTGCATAACCTGAGATACTTAGTACAGTAATTGGAGGAGTTCCATTCTCATTACTAACAAACTTCATAGAGATGACCAGAAAGATTGGCATTTTTTGAACTCTCTATAAATCGACGTTATTATACTGAGTGAAACAGCCATAATTATAGCCCATGGAGCGATCAATTCTGGGTATCTGGAAGCTTGTATGTGACAGGAAATTTCACAGATTAAATTAGATAATGCTGATTGGACTGTTTATCAATTGTCAATGCATTTTTCAAATTTTCTTTCACTTTTGGTGCTGGTACTGCTACTTTTAGCAACACAGTGCAACCTTGTTTCAGCTTTCACAGCTGCACACACCCTTAAAGGAACTGTCTTTGCCAGTAATTTGAGGATTACTATGAAGAGCTTCCTTGATGATATTAAATAAACTGTGGCGTCGCAATGAGCCTCTGACATGTTTGGACACACTTTGAATGTGCCTTTTCGTGCACCACTGCGGACTGGACTGTTCTGTAAATCAGGTGTTGGGATGAATCATTATCTTCCCCAGTCTGGATCTTCAAGGTTAGGAGATGGGTTTATGCCAAAACTTTGGTCAGTACATCACTGTTACTTGGAACAACGGAGGAAATTCCACATAAGTGAGATCTTACCTAATTCTCAATATTTCCAACTGCACACAAACTGGTGCAATTATTTTGATTTTGAACACAACTGTGTGCTGTCTATAGATAACTCATTTTTAGGTCATAGGCTTTTCTCCCCAATCTATAATATATAATTGAAAGTTCAGTTTAAAAAAAAGCTTCAACTTTTAGAATCATGCAGCATGGAAACAGACTGCTCAGCCCACTGACACTGGACCGCTGATCTGGCGCCCATTTTATATTAACCCTGCTCTAATTACCCGGCTGTGGCGTAGTGGCATCAGTGCCGGACTTCGGGACGAAAGGTCCCGAGTTCGAATCCAGCCAGCTCCCCTGCACGCTTTTCATCCATGCTGGGTTACGAGCTGGTGATCTCTTTGGAAACTCATCCAGCAGAAGGCAATGGCAAACCACTGCTGTAACTTGCCTTGTAAGCGGTTCCCTACTACGTCAGAGAGGCATGGAGGGAAATCGTCTGCTAACCGGATAAACTCCGGATGCGACGTACCTTTCCTTTCCTACTCTAATCCCATTCCAACTAACCCCCTCCCCTGCCCAGCTCCAGATTCGAGCATTTAATTACTCACAGGGTAATTTATGGTGGCCAGTCAATCAACAAGCAGCTTGTCATTGGGACGTAGGAGAAAACCGGAGAACCTGGAGGAAGCTCACAAGGTGACACGAAAAAGATGTGTTCCAAACAAACAACATCTGAGGGCAAGAGGGAACCTGGGTTGCTGGAGATGTGAAACAGTGGTTTTGTTAGATGCACAAGTGAGCTGCCCTTTATCTTTATTTCCAAGGAAATAATTAAAATTTGGGGATTAATGGGAGAAAATAAATATGACTAGCACAAAGGATGAAACCTGTACGTATTCATACTTGGTATGTTTTGTTAAAAATGTTGTGCTTGTACTGCTTAATAGTGTATTTCCTAATTCTGCCTGTTGCTTTAGTGTACTCTTTGGGGAAAGATGTATTCAGAATTCTCACTTCAGAGGAAACAAAAACAAATTATTGAAGATGAGCTTTATGGTTTCAGCATACCGTACGCACTGTGCAGAGCTCTGATTATCTATTTCTCCACTCCAGGGGACATTTATGCCACCTAAAGTGTAATCTTCCATTTCAAAACAATGAGGCATCATTCGTATGATTTGAATGACCAGGTATTGATGCTGACCATCTGGAGATAAACAAAAGTGGAAATAACTTTTCATGTATGGTATTGTTATTTATCAACAGTTTAAAATGGCAAATTCAATCACATGATCAGGCTGGTGGACTGGAATGCAGAAAGTTTAGTTGGAGGGGCTGGCTTTAAATACTTAATTTGCAGGTACGCATTTAAATATTGACAACAGTGCAACAGAATTTCCTTGATTTTTTTTTAAATGGTCAACTCTCATATTTTGCCTGTGAAATAAACCTTTATCTTTTCATTGCAGTGGAGGTGAGAGTCAACTGAGTTATGCTGAAATGGTAAGGTTATTTAGTATTATTCTAACTTAATAGTTCAAATGGGGGAGAAAAGATTTGTGTAACATTCATCAAGAGCAGTGTACTTTAAACTCTATGCAGTATAGTAAAGAACTGAGCACCCATTGGAATTCCAGTTTGTATTGACAAGAGTGGAATTCACCAAGTTATCATTATGTCTAATTTATGGAAATGGTTGCAATGTGAACTCTGCTTCTTACTGCATGTAAACACCACATTAACTGTCAGAGTAACTGAGGTCTATGTAATAAAATGGAATGTGGAAAGAGAGTCCGAGAGCATAGTGCTTTTTTAAAGTTGTAATTTACAAACGTGGTGTTCTTTTTTGTGGCAATGATTTTGTATTATTACTTAAATAGTAAACGTGCTTAACAACAATATTAATAACCAGGAATTAGCTTCACCAAAGGGGAATATATTGTTGAGCTTATTATGTACCTCATGGGACTAGTGGCAACCTGTCATTTATGCCAACTTTGCTATTGGAAGTAAAGCTAGGAATGCTGATAATATTCAACTACAGCATCTAAAAAAATTCCGAGATCTGATACATGGCTGTGAGTTAAAATAGTTTATTCTCATGGAGAGAATTATTCTTCATTTGCCAGTTGAGCATTCTGTTTTAATAAATATTCTATTTTAATTTTAATAAATTAGGCCAAATTGATTGGTTGAACCAAGTTTGTTATATAATTTTCTGTTTGATTTTGTTCATTGTTATGAAGAATGGGAAGGGAGATACTTTGTTCCATACTTTTCTGTTGTGATATTTGTGCCATCTGTTTTCAAGTAAGCAATAGGCAAGCCAATAGCTGAAGAACATTCATAATTGTCATTTTCTTGTATTCAATGAGACTTAATACATTCTAAATTCTTTACACAAGGATTTGTCATGTATTGATACTGTAGACTTGAATTTCAATTGACTAAAAGTATTCAGCAACCATTTCCCTCTCTATCTTAATCACAGTTGTTTTACAGTTCGATTTCACCCAAAGATCATATAGCTTTAGCATCACTCAAGTTAGGATTTTCAGCCCCTCAATTCTGACCAGTCCTACTTGTCTCCGTCCATCTGCTGTTGAATTTCTCATCTTATTTTTTTACTTTTAGGCTTATTGTCCTAGCTGGGCTGCCATTTTCTATTCTCTTAACCGCAAAGCTTATCAAATTTGCCATTCTCCTGAAGTCCATTCAGTTATTCGTCCTATGCTCACTGACCTACGCAAGATCTCAATGAAGCAGAGTTTTTGAGCTATCTGCTTTGTTTTCAAGCCCTTCTGTGGATTCACAGCTTCTCACCTCTGTAACATTCGTATTCCTACAGCTGACGTATCAGTATGCATCCACCTCTGATCAATTGCAACCTCCCCTAATTTTACACACTCTGTCAATAAGAGCTTCACCCCTGGCTCTCAAGGCCACAGAGTCTGGAAGTTCTCATGAAACCCTTCTGTCTCTACAATTTTTCTGCTCCAGGAGTTCCTTAAAGCTCTTGGCTTTGATGAGGTATTTGGTAGCCTGATGTTAGATGTCCCACGGAGGGTGCTAAATAAACGTAGCTAGTTATACAAGTGTACATCAGTTTTCTGTATGGTTAAAGTCACAGAGCATGCACTAGTTCTGATTCCAAATGTGAACATATTTCTACTCTTTTGTTAGTCATTCCACCTGGGTTGGATGTGAAAGACGTGATAGATGAGATGAAGTCATAAAGTGGCTGATCACCTGAAGGAAGGACCTGAAAGTGGAAACCTACTTAAGATATTTGGGAACTGTTTTTAATAAACTTTGGAGATGTCATAAGTTTTTATGAAGCCAAGGGCATAAATTTGATTGTATCAGTAAAAAAAATGTATAAACGCGCCTGCTTTCATGTTTTTTTTCCCCCTGGGATGTATCCAATGAAGCCAGAGTTTTCTGAAGAACTTTGACACAGCATTGTCTGTCTTTGAGCACATGTTCTCTTTTCCTTAGAATACTGTGCTTTTGGCTCACATCTTTTAGTTTGACAACAAGATCAGTGACTGTTCATAATGTTGATAGATTAAACAACATAGTAATACATTGAGGTATGGCAGACAGGTGGGACTAACAGGAGTAGTTTGCTCATGTTTTAAAAAGTAAAGGTGACTTTAAGTATCATGTTGTACATTTCATCATTATTAAAATTTGTTGAGTAAAAATCTTTCGCAGTTTCCGTTGAGTATAGAGCTGTTGGTATCGGTGTTTTCAGAAAATATTTCTCAGCATGCTGAATGTGATTATGTGAGTGGATTTTAAGTACATATTCCTGCAGCCAGTTTTATTTCAGTGTCAGAAATACAGGAAATGTGTGTTAGCGCATAATGAAAATATTTCCCATGGTTGGAGAACCAGCTCGATGATGGGCATGATGGATGAACTGTTAGACATGTTCTGGTTAGTGGCAGCTTGTTTCCCCAAGTCTTTAAAATTATATAATAATAAAAATCTTTTCAGCGGTAATTTGAAAATGAGCAGACAGTACAAAGATCAGGTAAAGGACTGAAAAAAGGATTTTTTTTTTCTTTGTTCCTGAATTTTGGTTCCAGACAGAACATGCAGCTGCATCTATTTTCATGTATTTTCCACATTCAATGAAATGTCTACATTCTCCTGATGCTTCAGTTCTCTGTAGCGGTGCAACAGTTGGCCCCTGCACCATGAGGCTATGGAGAGGAATTTCGGCCAAGACCTTTAATTGTTATCTAACACCTGCAAGAAATATCTCTGTGGGAATATGCAGTTTGGCTCAACCAACTGCATTGATGTTTGTGCTCCTGTTAAATAATAACCTCTGTTCCTACAACCCATTATCCCATTATATCCAGCCACCTATCTAACCTAATCTTTAAATAGTGACAATACCTCTTCTTCAATTGCTCACTTTGGTAGAACACAGCAAAATTGTACAGACCTCTCTAAAATAAATTTGCCTGTTGTCTGTCCTTAATCTCTTGCATTTAATCTTTTATCAATGTCTGTTCACTGTAAGCTTTTCAGCCACTTGGCAATTTTATTGAAGGGGTAATTTATTTTCTTAATGTCTTTCTGTATTCATGCTCCATATCATTTCCTATTCCATTAAAGAGTGTTTGCTTACTCAATGGTCTGTGCTAGTGATAACCCATGGAGCCCAACCTTACTTGACGTTTTTTTTTGTTTCATTTTCTATGTCTGCACTTAACCCAGCAGTTCAAGAGAGATTTAATAATTTTCCCCGCCTTCACCCCTTTTGCTTCACTGCATTAAATACAGTTTTTAAGGAAATGCACCAATTTTTCATCAAAATTTCTGTCAGCTTCTGTCACACTCTCCCTGTACTTCACGTGAAAGATTTTGCTGAGAGAAAAGAAACATGCCAGGGACCAGATGTGTTACTACCTTGTGACGCAATACTTGGAATTAAAACATGCAGTAAGTACCTCCCCCTCCCACTTTCAAATTTCTTATTAGCTCTTCCTTCAGTTAGTCCTGACGAAGGGTCTCAGCCCGAAACGTCGACTGTACCTCTTCTTAGAGATGCTGCCTGGCCTGCTGCGTTCACCAGCAACTTTGATGTGTGGTGCAGTGAGTAATAGTAGCTGCTCCAATGCAATGGAATGTATTGTATAAAGGTTTGTATTTCCCAAGAGCTTCAGACTAGAGATGAGACTTTTCAGATTGGAGATAATCTAATACCTTTACAACAAAGCTATCGAGGATTAAGATGGCACTACCATACGTGTGTGACAGCTCTCTGGTAATCAAAAAGCTAAGCAATCTGACTAAAAGTATCACTGAAGTAGCTTTTCTGAAGTAAGCGGTGTTAAATTATTGCTGTAAACAGTGAAGGGTCAAGCGATGGTGGTGTGAGGTCAGGGGTTGAGCTGAGATGGTGTGTTGCAGAATTGTTGCAGGTAGAGTTCTGCTACCCTGGGAGCGAGGTTGGATCGCTCTGGGCACCGAATGGTGGAGTCAAGGCCGGGGCCGGGGCCGAGAAGTTCCGCTGCTTGTTTATGTAGCCCAGGTGTGAGGTTTGATTGCTCTGGGTGCTGAGCTGATCTGAAGAGCTTGAGATGGGCTTCAGGCTGAGCAACGTAATCTGGGCCCGGAGTAAGTCACTGGATGGCATGCTGTAGGCCCAGAGCCTTTCACAGTTGCTGGGTCCTAATGTGAGGTACCTTATGTTGTTTAGATAATTTAAGTGCTGGCCCAGATTGTAGGCGAGAGCCAATTTCACTGGCTCTCGTGATCTTCACTGCCTTTTCTCTGCTCCATTGTTGGGCCAATTTAAACACTGGCCCAGACAGACTGAAAAGACAGGGTGTTGTTTGAGGCAAGAGTCGATTTCGCTCACTCTGTGATGGTCACCTTCATGGTGCTGTGGCTATGAAGACTGCCCCAGCTACTGTGTTCCATGCCAGCTAATATGATGTACTGATAAGCGAGGCTTTGGGCCTACCCCAGGCTGCTCCGATGTTCAGGTCTGAGGACTCGTTTTTGGTTCAGAATGCTGTTGTTCGCTTCAGTTGTTTTATATGATTTTAATTTTTTTCTTTCCTGCACATCAAGTGTTGGTATTTTATTTTTATCATCTTTGTTTTCTTTAGTTGGGTACTTTTGGACTTCTTGTGTGGCTATCCATGAGCAAGCAAATCTCAAAGCTATATATTTTATACATTCTTTGATAATAAATGAATCTTGAATCTTGATTAGAATACGTCTCCAGTACCCTGATCCGATAGTTGAAGACATCCTTGAATGTGATTTAAAACTCTGAAACTGGTTTCTGTGGCAAACCAAATCAACCCAAAGCATCGTGCTGACATTGCTCAGTGGTGATAGCAGTCTAACAGCTTGTTCCCATTAAGCAGTGATGTACATGACTCCTGACATGTAGAAAAGCATTCAATGATATTTTCATGAGGGAGAACTAGAAGAGCAACACAGTATTATGATGCATCAATAACTTGTACCCAAGAATAATATTCTGAATGCTCTTTGTGTTGGCAACAATGCCATCAGCTATCTAAAACTGTATTCCAAACTCCCTGCTGAGACCCTGTGTCTCTTTTCTTTAAGAAGCTCATTGATCAGGTCACCAGTTAGATTTTCTGACCTCTCCGCATATGACTTGATACCTCTATTTTGGCAGTCTGAGGTACCAAAATACTTCAAGCAGGCTTCAATTATACCCAGTGAGGAGTGACTTGAATCTGCTCCAATTTGCCTACCATTTCATAGGCTCTTCACTCCACACTGGAACATCTATACAGTGAAGATGCATATATCATGATGCTCTTGATTGACTACGGTTTGCCAATCAATGCTATCATCCACTCAAAACTAATCAATAAGCTCCAAGTCCTAGGCCTCAATATCTCATTGTGCAACTGAATCCTTGATATACTCACCCTGGAGATACCAGTCAGTTTGGATTGGCAACCACATCTCCACAATTGTCATCAGCACAGGTGCACCACAAGGTGTGTTCTTAGCCCCCTGTTCTTCTCACTTTATACTTATGACTGTGAGGCTAAGCACAGCTCTAATGGCATATTTAAATTTGCTGACGACACCACTGCCGTTGACCAAAAGGTAGTGACGAATCAGCATATAGAAGGGAGATTGAAAATCTACATGAATGATTCTACAACAATCTTTCACTCAGTGACTGCCAGACCAAAGAGCTGATTATTGATTCAGGTGGAGAAAACCGGAAATCCCTAGTTCTTATCAGGGGATCAGAGATGAAAATGATTAGCAACTTTCAATTACTTGGCGTTATCATTTCAAAGGAAGTGTCCTGGGTCTATCATGTAAGTGCCATTACTAAAAAGCACAGCAGCGCCTCTATTTTCTTAAAATTTTGTGAAGATTCGTCATGTCATCTAAAACTTTTGACAAATATCTATGGATCCACAACTTATGGACTCACTTTGAAGGATTCTTCATCTCATGTTCTTCATATTTATTGCTTATTTATTATTCTGCTTGTTTCTTTATATTTTCTGTGAATGCCTGCCAGAAAATGAATCTCAGGTTTGTACTTGGTGCCATTTATGTACTTTGATAATAAATTTGCTCTGAACTTTGAACTGCCCCAAATAAAAGATCAGTGTATAAATCAAGTTTCTCACAGGTGCCATTATGGAATATAGCTTTTTTTGTAAATGGGAATGTTCTGGAACAAGGGAATGGCAATGCATTCTGGTGAGGAAGCTATGGTTATACATGCCCTCTCACAATGGTATATAATTATGCAAACAATGTTAGTTCACAATTCTTAGACGTTTAACTGGTTCTTAAGAAGCCACATCCTAAAACTTTATGCTATTACTTTTCACAAAATTGTACTTTTCTACCCTGCAACTGATTCTTTAATCCCCAAGCTCTTCAGACCCATGGATGACAGCATCAGTGTATTCTGCATTAATCTGCTGTTTGCTTCTACAGGCAATGGATCACTGCTGCTCCTTGTTGACTCCACCCTAACTCTGTTATCTTTATCCTGCCTAGGACCTGTGACTAATGCTGGATTTCCTTCCATTGTCTGCTTTCAATTCCCTTTTATTGCCAGGAAATATATGTATATTTATCCAATAATTTATAGGCCAATGTAATTTGAGTTTTACTTTGTCTATTTGCTTGCTCTATTTTGACTGCCATTCCAGACCCAGATTTGTATATTCAAGACCTTCTTAAGCTGTTTACCACCTTAATACTTTCAGAGTTCATGTACCTTCACATTGCCTTTCATGTACAGTCCAATCAAAATCCCTTTAACTTTTCTTGACTCTTTTATTCTTTTAACATTCTCTAATTTAGACTTTCTCTTAAAAATGTTTACCATTTCCATCTGTGCTTTTTTTCAGCCTTCTCTAAAGGGTACTTTGAGGGATCGAATGTAACTCATTTACAAACAACACTCCCTATCCCGTGTTGGTCGTTCTGCGAAAGTTGTTTCTGAGGGCTAATTTTGGCAGTCGCCTTCCCCCAGATCCTATGGGTTGTGCCAGTAGGTCAGTTTTCTCTTCCTTTCTCTGCCCCAAGTCTTTTGGATGTGATGCATTTTATCCATGATTTGAGGGGGCTGGGAATCATGGGACCTTCACCTCAATGAAGGCACTCTTCCTTAGTTTTACCTGCTACCAGTTGCTCTGCAACATTGCACTTATCACCAAGTGGCACCATGATCTGTCTCTCCACTAGTGCAGAATCCTTCTGGGTTTCTCATCACTGGATTCCCATCCAAACTCACTGTAGCATTTTTTTTTTCTCGTTGACATATTTAAATACTTTCCTGTTCCAGTGCCTAAACCAAGTGGTTCAGCATACTAGTGATTTCAACAGTCAAAGGAATCTTTGTGCTCCCCATGCTGTGAAGATGCTCACTTTACCATCGCTGTCATTCTGTGTGCTTCCTGCCTCCACTTCTTTTCTTAATCCCTAACTCCATTTCAACTCTCCAGACTATATTGAAGATACCCTTGGCTGTGTAAGTTTATGTAATTTCACTGCTGCCACTATCTCCATCAAAATAAGGTCATATGTTGCTGTGCTCTAACATGAATTCCTCTATCTGAGGAAAAAACACATCTTTGTATCACTGTTTTGAAGACTTAGTTAGCAAAGATTAGCCTGAGCTTCTGGTTTTCTGTAGCTGAAATTCTATCCTATGCCCACTTTTAAATCATCTACTTTAGCAACACATGCAAAATGCTGGAAGAACTCAGCACATCAGGCAGTATCTATGGAAGTGAATAGATAGACGATGTTTTGGGCCGAGACCCTTCTTCAGGACTGAAGAAGGAAGGGGAAGATGCCAGAATAAAGAGATGGGGGGAGGGGAAGGAGGCCAGCTGGAAGGTGATAGGTGAAGGCAGGTCAGGGGGAAAGGTTAAGGGCTGGAGAAGGAGGAATCTGATAGGAGAGGAGAGTGGACCATGGAAGAAAGGGAAGGAGGAGAGGACCTAGAGGGAAGCAATAGGCGGATGAGAAGAGGTAAAAGGTCAGAGTGGGAATAGAAGAAGAGGATAGGAATGTGTTTGCCGGAAGGAGAAATCAATACCAATGCTTTCAGGTTAGGGGCTACCCAGACGAACTTTATTCTGTTCCAGTGTAGCCCAACACAAGTTTGAGGATCAGCTCCTCATCTTCTTACAGGCAAAATTGAGCCTTTATTGCAGATAATTAGCTACTTTATTTCAGTTTCAACATTTTTTTTTCACTCCCTATCTTTTAGGACTTCTTTCAATCTGCTCTCACATTCTTTGCAGAGTAATACTTCTGTCTTTGGTATCTTTTCCCACTAGTGATTAAATGTCATCAAGAGGTTGGAAGGGGTTAGCATGGCTTTATAAAATATTCTTCAAACCCAAAACTTGCATGTTTCTTTAATGTTCTTTTTGAAATGAAAGACTTGGAGGTTATAACACTGAACATAAATTGGCAGAGAGCCTCTTGGTGATTTTTCTGCTGTCATTTTACTTCTCCCTATGGATGTTGTCTTGACATCTCTAAATCGCAAACGCCTCATTTGATGATGATATGTTTTCATTTGCTTTTCTTTCTCTTTTTCAGCCACATTCTGACCTTATTAGGTTTGATGAAGTGCACCCTCGTGATCAGCAGTCTGACTTAAATCACTGCTTGTTTTATGCATCACGGTAGAAAATCTGTGCTTCTAACTCTCACTAAGCGACATGTTTCATTGAATCTGATGCCGAATATAAATACCCTTTCACTATCCTGTCAATAATTAAGCTGTACATACATACCAACGTACTCTGGAGAAATTTAAGGGAAATCTTAAAAGATATATTTGATATATCAGATATATTGGATTAAAAATTTACTTTATTCCCTTGTGTTGCAATTTTTATCAGTTTTATCCTCATAACAGATCATGAGATTGAAGAGAGCAATGATTGATTAAAATGCAGTCGTCAGTCCGTCTCCGCTTTTTGATGAAATCATTCAAGGATAGGAGAAGGGGCCTTAAGTTTCTAGTACTTACCCTGCTGCATAACCAAATCATGGCCATTCTGTCCCTTCATCCTATTTGCTCTCCTTTGTTCTACACCACTTACTATCACTAAATAAATTTTGATCACTGCTTTAAAAGTCTGAATTAACCTGTGACAAGCAGCTGTTTTTAGTATATGTTAAATAAACAAAATATTGTCTGAAAATGCAAGTTCTCTGATCAAAAAGCCTTTTTAAAAAATTGTTAAGTGCAACTATATGTTCTAGCCAGTATTTCTAGGATGCATTGCAATTAACTTAAAATCGTTAATTGTCATTCTGCACTCTTGTTTTATTCTGAGTTACCTGACTGAAAGAAAACCTATTCAGAAATTAAATATTGAATGTGGAAGCCTCTGTCTAATTCAGAGAACTTATCCTATTAGCCTCTGAAAGGTATTCAGAGTTCTGCAGACTAAATATTTAGTTTTGTGTTCCTAAGGGCATTAAGCCAGGAAAGAGATGAGAAACCTTAAAACAAAGCTCTGTGTTTTTATCAGCAACTAGTGTGGTCTCATCCCAAGTCCAAAAATGGTAATGTGGGGACAGTTATAGGAAGCTACTGTTTTATGATGCGTGGAGCACAGAGTTTCTATTAAAAAATTCATTTTGAATACATCTGTAACTAACTAAAGCATTAATCAGCAACATTCATTCAAAGATTAGATTGCAACATTTAAATGAATGCTTTTAGCCGTGCACATTGAAGATATTCATTACATAAGTAGCATGTCGGTAGTGACTTTGATCAGCATAAATAAACGTCTTGGATTGTTGGCTTGGTTTCAAAATTTCAACTGTTGTATTATGAATCTCGAGTTTGTTGGATATAGTTTCTGACTGAACATAATTTCTACCTTTCAGTTTTCCCCATGTGGTCTCCTTAAGCTAGTGAAATGGAGCATTTCTATAAGAACATGACAGTTCTCAAATAGATTCAACCTGTTGGTTTGTGTTGTGACTGTTTTCACTTTTAAATGACGTACGGTGAAATGCTTTGCGTGGAATAAATAAAAAAAATTGTTGAAAGAAACGTTTGTAGATGATGACCCTCCCCCAAGCTTATCAGACTGTAGCTGTAGCTTTTTGAAATAAAAAAATGTGTATATTTTCAGAAAATACATTCAAAGATGGATGTATTTTACAAGTGTGTACTTGTAACTTTCCAATTTGTCCAAGGAAACTCAGAAAATTATGCTGATAGCCCTTGTTACCTGCAAGGATCTTGGAGCTGGGAGCAGAATGACTTCCAGTTCCAGCCCTGACAATGTTCTTCAGTTTTTCCCCATGGCTAAATGCACCATTTTAGTCCTAAGCCATTTCGCAAGGGCAATCATTTTGGGATGGATAATGCCAGAGTTTTCATTGCTCCTAGCATCCCCATAGTCACTGTAACTTCTACAGCATCATAGCTCCCAACGTTGTTTTCATTTCACTGCTGCAAGGTGGCCACTAATGCATTGGTCCTCAGGCAGCATAACCTGAGGTCTTTCCCACTGGCCACCTTGCAGATGATCATACTGTCAGGAAGGGCCACTGTTGCTCAATATTCTTGACGAGAAACAGCTGAAAATACAACTAATTTTTAAAAAATGGAAAACTTTTCACTCTGTTTAGAAACATCAATATTAGGAACCATCTACAAGTCCTCCATTGGAATTCATAGTGACTTTTCATTATCAGATTCTTATGCTTTGGGTATTTTGATCAGTATTTCTTCTGCCAGAAATAAAAGCTGCCCAAAACATTTCCAACATAGTTTTTAAAATTGTCACTGCTACAGGATGTTTAAAAGCAAATCCCATACCTAGCTGCATAAATGCTTATTAATAAACTGATTTCCTCCAATGAGTGAATTTACTTCAAGCTCTTTTTGGCAGTATGATGGTTGGTAGAGTATTTTCAATAAGACTATATTAGATTAAATTATTAGTAACACTCTTTAAAGACTTGTTTGATGCTGAATCTTACTTCTTAAACCTGAAGATAATGTGAGCCAGGTGACCTTTGACAAAGCTTGGATTGTGTTCTTGGCCACAGTTTGTAGAACGGTACAGTACATGAACTGGCTCTTTGCCTCATGAGGATGACTGATGTCAATCCCAAACTAATCCCATTTGTCTGTATCCCTCCAGGCCTGTACTGTAATAAATAATTCATAATGCTGCTCTCAGTGCATTTAGAGTGATGAAGTGATACAACATTGAATTAGGCCTTTCAATCCAAAAAGACACGCCAACCATCAACCACCCATTTGCGCTCCTGTACCTACCCCATCTTATTCTTTCCAGATTCTGAGCAACTTTCCAGATTATACCACTCACCTAGACCTCAGGGGTAATTTTCAATGGCCAATTAATCTACCAGTCTGCACAACTCTGAGAAACCCACTGACTTCCAGGGATACCAGAGAGCTCCGAAGAAATCCAAGGAAAGTATGCAAACTCCATGCAGGTCCTCTTCGAGCCAGGGTTGCTGGAGCTGTGAGACTGCATCTCTGTGCTGCCTGTTTGTCATCAGTGAAATTATTGCCGCAGGAATTGCGATGTTCCCTGGACTCGCGCAAGGCTGAATTCTGCAGCTAAGCATACCACAAACCTCACCTGAACCTTTCCAAAAAGGACAATTCAGCAACTGGGAATAGTTTTTTAAATTTGAAATTGGTCCCAAACAAAGGCTACTCCTTCAAGCTGACTAACGAAAGTTGAAGTGCTTTTATGTCATGAGGGTTTGGAATGTCATTTTATGTTCTAAGGTTTGATTCTATCATCAGGTAACTTTTATTGTGTAAAGAGAGAGCCAATAGCTTTTTGGTTGATGCATGGAAAGGAGAGAGACTAGATCTTGTGTGGAGTCTCAGCACCCAGGCATGAAAAAAACAACTGTTTATCTTATCCATTGGAGATAGTTAACACTGTCAGAACTACTTCCATACAGTAAAAAGCCACAGCCTTTGTATTCCTCTTTTCCTAATTACCAAGTAACTTGTATGCAGCCTGTTCAATCATAGAACTGGCTCTTTGGCTCATGTGCCAAGTTTGGTCATTATTCGTGCATACTTCTCTACTGTTGCCTGGCTTATGTATTGTCCTTGCTGTAGGACAGTCCAGCCTGCACATTATGCTTACTGTATCTTTTTGCCTTTAGCTCATTTCCCTTTCTCAGTGCTTTCCCTTGTGATTGTTGGCCAGATGTTAGAGGGGCCAAGTCCATTGTTTCCTACAAGGCTACATGATTAATGTAATCCTGATCAGCTGACAGATTGCATATTGGTCACCTTCCCTTGGCCTACAGCTTTAAAAAACAAATTGACTACTTTTTATTCTCCACTAGAAATGAAAGGCATGTTGCTGCAGTGATAGATGCTGGGGATTCAGTGAGAGGATTATGACAGATGACATTTTGATTTACTTCTTGGACCAAAATGTTGCTTACTGAGCGTTCAAGTCTCCTTTTGGCCTTTTGTCCAATTCAGAACTCTACTCTCGTACAGGTGCACATTCCTTTATCCAAAATTCTGAAATCCAAAAAGCTCAGAAAACTGAAGTTTTTTCTCGCCAACAGCTGACGTCACTCAGGTGTGACGTGGCAGCACTAGCAGAGGCCGCCAGACGTCAGTTGTGGCTCAGCGCTCGTACTGGTTACACATGCATTTGCTGTTCGCTGATATTTTGTGATCACTGTTGACTTTGTGTTTAATTTTACTGTGAAAATGTCAAAAAGAACTGCAGATACCCCTATGGGTAACAATGAGAAAAAGAGAAGGAAGCATCTATCATTATCAGTAACACAGAAAGTGGAGTTATTGCAGAAGCTCGATAGTGGTGTGTCTGTGCAGCGTGTTACTGAAGAAAATAGTGTCGGAACTACCACTGCATATGATTTAAATAAACAGAAAGACAAGTTTGATAGTGACGGTGGCAGTGGTGATCTACATTTATTCCAATAAATCATTTATCATGTGTTTGATTCGGTTTGTTTGAAGCTGTATATTTTTATGTTTTATTGAATGTTTTCATTGGAAATAAAAAATATTCTTGTTATTCCCTAAACAATGCAGTATAACAACTATTTACATAGCATTTACATTGTATTAGGTATTATAAGTAATCTAGAGATGATTTAAAGTATACAGGAGGATGTGCGTAGGTTTGGTGCGCTGCCGGGTCCTAAAATCCACTGTACTGAGACAGGTTAAATAAGGGACTTGAGCATATGTGTTTTTTGGTATGGGGGCGGGTCTGAAATCCGAAAAATTCTGAATTCCGAAATGCAGCTGGCCCCAAGGATTTCGGATAAGGGATTGTGGACCTGTATTTACATCCCTTAAGCTGGCACTTCCCTGTATCTTGCTTGTATACAACTCCACTCCAGAAATTCTTCCCTCTGAATGCCATTTCTTCCTTTGAATTTGACAACTATGTTTTCAGCTGAGCCCTACTTTACTGAATTATTCCCCAAGTATTATTGCCTCATTGCTTTTTTGTTCTCTTGTTGAGTTTCTCTGGAAAAGGCTGACATTTAATGCTGAATGTTAACTGCTCTCAGAAACTTGCTTGTGAACCAGTGCCTGGTTTGCTGAATCACCAACATAAAATGCATTGGTTTGAAATTGAAATCACATGTAGGTCAAACTGGAGAAGAGTTTTTTTTTGTTTGGTGCACTGTTGCACATGAAACACATGCTCAGGATACAATGGAGAGTTAGGCAAATTCAAAGTAAGAAGTATTACCAAATATCAAACGTTGATGCAGAATAGACAGAGCTTCCAGTGCCTGGAAAGAAAATTAATTTTGAATTTATAATTCTTTAATCATAAAAATAGCTTCACATATGATCTCATGCATGTAGGGCTATTAAGGACTAAATGATATATTGCAATTTTAGAGATGACTTCATATGTTGATATACTGTATAAAAGATCATAGTCTGTGTTACTGAAGCAAATCTGAAGATTTACAGTATAATGGATCAATCTTGGCTCCAGATTTCAATTTGTTGTACATATTCATCATAACATGAGAGATTTTAAGAATAATCTGTACAGTAAACCTATTGATCTCTTCCACCCATTGTTTAAGCTGCAAACATCTCACTGACCTTTAATACACTGGATTTTGGTTAATTGGGCCACCAGTTAATCAGTTGGCCACTAATTTGGGATGACTCTTAAAGGACAAAAACTAATTGAGAAAGTAGCTGGGATTCACTTTGCCTATTTGGGACATTGTGCCACTTAATTGGGGCAGGAGACTTGCCGAACAGTTTCTAACTAGTGTTAGTTGTGTGTGGTTGCATATCATTAGACATTACACTGAGCCAACTGTCAAGATGAAGCCACACTCAGGTTGGAGGAACAACTCCTTATATTCCATGTGGGTAGCCTCCAACCTGATGGCATGAACATTGATTTCTCTAACTTCCGTTAATGCCCCTCCTCCCCTTCTTACCCCATCCCTAATATATTTATTTATTATTCTCTCTTCCCCCCTCCCCCCCTTTTCTCTCAGTCCCTCTCATAATCACTCTTTGCCTGCTCTCCATCTTACTCTGGGCTCCCCCTCCCCCTTTCCTTCTCCCTAAGCCTCCCGTCCCATGATCCTCCCCCTTTTCCAGCTCAGTACCCATTTTGCCAATCAACTTTCCAGCTCTTAGCTTCATCCCTCCCCCTGCTGTCTTCTCCTATCATTTCAGATCTCCCCCTCCCCTCAGTTAGTCCTGACGAAGGGTCTCAGCCCGAAGTGTCGACTGTACTTCTTCCTATAGATGCTGCCTGGCCTGCTGCGTTCCACAAGTATTTTGTGTGTGTTGACTGAGCTTGGAGCGATCGTTTTTTAAATGGTGTCAGTTGTGTTCAAAAGGCAGTGATTTTTGTCACTGATAATTGGTGAGAAATAAGTAGTAAGACAACTCAGAACTCTTGTTCGTTGTGGTTTCAAGCACTCAGGCTTGGAAATGTCAGAGACATCTGGGAATGAAAATGAAACAAGTTAACTTCAAGTTAGAAACTAAGAAAATTTTGAAGGTATTGATAATCATCTTGAATGTTACCTACCGGACAGTTGTCTCTCTCGTGTGGTTCCAAGTATCCCTTTTCATATGAGTGGCCACACCATAGCACTCCACTTCGACAGGCAGGGTAAATCAGATGAGGGTGGCTGATGGGTCTCATACCCTGTAAGTCAGGGAAATGCCTGTTCTAGCGCGCAAAGTCAGCTCTGGTGGACGAGACTTACAGTGATATCAGGTGGCCACGAAGGTGGTTCTGCAACACACCATGGAGAGCAAAGGGCACGACAAGGCACAGAAGGAGTCCTGGTCCTCCACTGCAACCAAGGAAGATTCCAGTTTCGACAAGTACTTCCACCACTGGACCTCGACTTCTGAGGTTGAGAGAGTGTAACTGTGCTGGTGCAATGCTTTCCCACTTTAAACACTCCTGCACTGTTTTCCTGTCATCATTGGATATGACAGACAACCATCAGTAATATTGACAGTATTCTAATTTCCTCTGTATTTCATTCAAATACATGATTTGTTACTCCATTAAACGGTCGTTTGACTTTCTTTATACCTTTTTAATTATTTCCATGAGACTTCGGCTAAATAGGTAGCCACTTTATCGGGCAAAAATCCGCATCTGTCCCAATTAACCAGACCCACCGTATGTCCTTTTTCCATTGCATGCATCTGGAATTTTCCAAATATTTACTATCCTTTTGAGTAAAGGTTGCTTTACTGACAGCATTTAAAAGCTTTTGCTTATATGAATCAATACTATGTCTTCTCACTTGTTAAATTTCTGGATTTGTCTCGTCCATAAACATTTGAAAACATTTGAAGTTTTCATGGTCATTGTATCTTAAAAGTGCAGCTTTATTTTGGTTATTTTTTCTTTCTGAACTCAGAAACCTTTTCGAGTTATGTGCTTCCCTGTTAAAGTGAATTTCATGGAGTCACAGAGGGATACAAGATAGAAACGCGTCCTTTGGCTCACTGAATCTCTGCCTTCCATCATCCACCGATTTCCAGTAATCCTACAGCATGTTACTCCTGTGTTCCTGTCAACCCACTTACACTCTCTGGACAATTTACAGGGGCCAATTAATCTCCCAACCACGCCTCTTTGGAATGTTGGCGCACTGCTTCCCAGTGCCAGTTCGATTTCCGCTGCTGTCTGTGCAGAGTTTGTACGTTCCCCCGTGACTGGATACATTTCCACCAGGTGCTCCAGTTTCCTCTCACCTCCCAAAGGCGTATGGATAGGGTTAGTGAGTTGTGGGTATGCTATGCTGGTGCTGAAAGCATGGCGACGCTTGTGGCCTACCTGGCACAATCCTCACTGATTTGATGTGAGGCAAATGATGCACTTTATTATACGTTTTGACGTCCATGTGACAAATCAAGCTAATCTTTAATCTTAATGTAGGAGAAAACCAGAATACTGAAGAGGAAGGCCACACAATCGCAGAGAAAATGTACAAACTCTACACAGATAGCTCCTGAACCCAAGTCTCTGGTGCTGGGAGGGAATAAACTACTAGCTGTGCTACTGTTCTGCAGTTCTTGTAATCCCTTTTTAGTCACATTTTTGACAAATTGAGTTCAGCTTTGAAAAGGCACCAATTTTAGATGGAAATGCAGGGAGCAGATTAATATAAAGTATTCCAGATTTTTTTCTGATCATTGTTGAATCTCTACTTGTTTATTCATGTATCCCACATTTCCGAATTAGATTTAATATCACTGGCATATGTCGTGAAATTTGTCTTTGCTGAAGCAATATAATGCAATAAATATTTTTAAAGTAGTTAACTTAAATAAGTAGTGCAAAAATGGAAATAAAAAGTAGTGCGGCAGTGCCCATTCAGAAATTGGATGGCAGAGGGGAAGAAGTTTTTCCTGAATCGTTGAGTGTGTACCTTCACACTTCTGTACCTCCTTCCTGATGGTAACAAAGAGAGCAAGGCATGACCTGGATAATGGGGGTCCTTCATGATGAACGCTGCCTTTTTGAGGCATTGGTCCCTGAAGATGTCCTGGTTACTACAAAGACTGGTGCCCATGATGGAGCTGACTAAGTTTACAACTCAATGCAGCTTATTTGAACCCCCGCACCCCCACCAATACTGGTACGTGGCCAAGTGGTTAGGGTGTTGGGCTCACAATCTGAAGGTCGTGGGTTCGAGTCTCGGCCAAGGCAGCGTGTTGTGTCTTTGAGCAAGGCACTTTAACCACACACTGCTCCAGTCCACCCAGCTGAAAATTATTACCGGCAAATGCTGGGGATTAACCTTGCGATAGACTGGCGTCCTATCGGGGGTGGGGGGGAATCTCGTACTCTCAGTTGCTTCATGCCACAGAAACCAGCATGAGCACCGCCTGATGGGTCACAAGGGTCAGGACAGACTTTAACTTCAGCCCCCACCAATACCAGATGGTGATACAGCCAGTTAGAATGCTCTCTACAGTAAATCTTCAGAAATTTGCTATTTTTTTTTGTTAATTGCTTGAAATGCAGACTGATGACTTGTCGAGGCAAGATTGCTGATGTAAGCGAAAGGATAATCTCAATAATAATGATGTTCTTCATAAGTGTGGATGGAGTGATAACTTGAGTCTCACAGGCTATTGGTGTGGTTTTCCAGAGAATATTTAACCTGAACGTAAGTTCATCATCTTTAAGTTGTTGGGGAGATTTGTAGAGTTGTGGCAAGAGTCAGGAGGGCGTTGTATCCAGAGGGCTGTGCCTGTCACGGCTCAGCACTGCCCTCTACCTGGTCGGAAAGCACACCACATGCCAATCAACATTTCACCCCTCCCAACTAGTCAATGCACACTTAACCATTGGCCACCTTAATTGGATTAACCCATCTAGCACCAAGCTGTTGGACCCCCGGTGAATCACCTGGGCTGGACCCTACAGCCCCCTGACCTATAAAGGGTGCTGCATGTGCTTGGCTCGCTCCCTTTTATTTGCCACCCTCGAGGGACCACCCTGCTTCACTGCAGGCTGAAGACTGCAGAACAGCGCTGGAGACACGTGGTGAGCTGTGCATTGAGTTGGGTTTTGGGGACATTTATTGTTGTCCCTGTAACAGAGAGCCATGCCTGCCCATAGTCAAGGGGTGGCAGGTATCATAGTTACTTTTCCCTTGCTTGTATATGTACCTGTACTCTGTCCCCACACCATTTTCCCGTGTATTGTACTGCCGACCCAACTTTTCCGATGCTCCTCTATTCTAAGTCCACTTGTGTTGTCCCCAAGCTCTCCTCCTCTTGTAAATAAACTCCTTATTGTTAAAACTATGTGTCCAGAAGCCTTGCCTTTGTGACCCAAAGAATCTGTCTCATCCATCACAACAGGTGTACAGCATGAAATAGGCCACTTAGCCCACCGGGTCCACATTGATCATCAATCACTCAGTTTATATTCCCCTCCTCCTCATGTTCTACTACTCATCTGCATTGTAGGTACAGTATAAATTACAGTGGCTAATTTATCTACCAACCTGAACAGCCTTCGGAATATGGGACGGAACCAGGTAATCACAGGAAGAATGTGAAAACTTTACATCAAAATTGCAATGGAGGTTGGGTTTGGGATGCAGCCAACTGAAACTGTGGGAGTCATGGAGGTCATCTTATCTCAGAAGGTGCCAGTTACAAACAGTTTGTTCATCCTTGCTGTGGAAGTGAGAAGGGATGATATTCAACGGTACCACGAACTATTGAGTTTGGGTCAGTGTTAAGGTGGTGGGGACTGACGGCTAATCCAGGTTCACGTATGCACTGTTCAGCCATGTGTGGTGCCCTGCCCACCCTACTCGATCCCAGTCCTTGGTTGTTGTGTATTTGAACACAAGAGAAGAAGCTCATAGTCCTCTGCTGTGGCATTCTAGTTAATACATGCTCATTTGAAGGTTAAGTTAATAGGATTATCATGGGAAAGGGCTTTAAGGAAAGGATAGACTACAGGGCAATATGGTAATAGGGATGAACCACAAAGGTATTCAAATAATTAATAATTTAAACATTAAGAAGACTCACCATAAATGTCTCTAGGACTGCTGAGTGTTTCTTTTCTATTTCTGGTAAGTTGCTTTCAATGTCTCCCGATATAAATTGCATTCTAAGTTACCTATTCTTCTGCATAATAGAGGTGGTTTCATATTGGGAGCCTTTAACCTGTCACAGTTTTGTTGGAAGCTCTTCTGACAAGTAAAATTGCCCCACCTGACTGGAGGCCTTAAAGCTTGCAGTGAGACAAAATAACTCAATAATGCTATCTTGGCTTTGAAACCAAAGAGAATCGGTTCCTGCCAATAACCAAATGGCTTGAGGAAATCACTGGTTTTCCATTGGTCGGTGAGATAGGCCAGGAATTAGGCCAATCAGCTGCTCAAGGCTGTACGGATTGATCTTCATCTTGCCTCTATTTGAATGCTGGACGATGATTGACACAACTAATAGTGTTTGCTAAGAGTTTTCAAAGCCATAGATTTTAAATCTGGAATGAAGTGTTATAATCATTATATGGACAACATTGGCTTGCAATCATATGATATTTCTGTATAGTAGAAAATCTGTGGGTACTTTATGAGGAAAACTAGTAGAAAAGAGGAGATTGTGAGTGTAGGAGAGAAAGTTAGGGGAGAGAACTTAGTTGAAATTTGAGTTCCAGAAAGTATTTAATGAAGATTTTCATAATTTAAATAATGTTATGTTTATATTATCTACCATGATCTGTTTAACACAATCTAAGCTTGTAATTTTGGTCAAGTATTTAGGATGTTGCTGAAAAACAAGCTGGAGATGCTAGATAAGGTATTTCCTCCTTTTGTTATTTAGGTCTGTCATTAATGTGAAGCAACAGGAACAACTCTTTCAGAAGGAAACCTGTTCGAATCTCATTGGGTTAGATCATATCCAGACAATGGAATATCAATCAGAATGCAAGTTCTGATTTAGTCATTAACTCATTGTTCAAAATACGGACACCTTTTTGGAGAAATGTCAAGTTTAAGGAGTGAACTCATACGTGGGGCCTGACTCTGTCCGATGTATGTTGTGGAAATGATTTGTTTGGAAGGCAGAAAATTAACTTCAGGAATCTTCAGGCTCCTGGTATTTTTTCAGTTTGTGATATGTTGATGTAGATCAAGCACAGTCATTTATTGTCCAGAAGAATGACATACATAGATGCATGGAAATATCCATACCACTTTTTGAATGTTTTTATTGACATATTTAATACAAATAACTAAAGTGCAATGTTTCATTTGGCTTTAAGCCTGGCTTTCTGGATCCTGCCTTTTCTCAGCGTGCATGTTGCAGATGAGATGGGAAGGAGTCTGCAGATAATGTGGTATGGCACTATCATACCAAATGAAACATACTCTGAACAGATCTGACCATTCAAAGCTCCTTTAGGTGCTGTGGACTATTGGCAGCGGGAATATACACCAGCAAAATCTGTAAGCTAACAGCCTGACATACCTCTCACTGTACTGTTATGATTGAGCCAGAAGTGCCTTCTGAGATTTGTGCCTGGCAAATATGAAAATGAGCTTCCAGTCTACAGAATCATGAGTAACGTGTAAGCTCACCAATAAGATAAACCGGAGAGCTGAGTGATACCACTATCAGATCAAGGTTTTGCAGTCCTGTCCCTTTAGAATGATGATAGACGATAGTGCGCAATTTAGGAACTGAAGAGAGGACGAGACTTGAGGAACATCCCTATGTAACAAGACTGAAGAATTTTCAGCGAGATTGAGGAAGAAGTGTTAGTGGGTGCTCTACCTCAGCTTCCTTCAATTCAGTTCCCTCCACATGATATCAAAACAAAACTACTGTAAAAACTGTAGAGTTCAAGTACTGAAGTCCTGTACTCCAGAACAAGAGCAGCAAGTGCAGTGCAGTAATAACACTAACACACGGTGCAGTAAGCAGAGCTACTGCCTCAGCTCTAGTAACCCCAGTTCTATCCTGACTTTGGGAGCTGTCTCTGTAGAGTTTGCACCTTCTCACTTTGACCACGAGTTTCGTCTGAGTTTTCAGGTTTCCACCCATGTTCCAAAGACATGCAGATTGGAAGGTTAATTGGCCGCTGTAATTTCCCATCACTGTAGATAAGTTGTAGAATCAGGTGACTGGAAGTTGATGTTGCAGGGACAAAAGGTTATAGGAGGATGGGAATACTCTGAGAGCTAGCATCCAGTCAGTGGATCATATGGGTATGGCCTTCTTTGTATTTCGAGTTGCTGATGAAATGAATGAGGTTCAGATCATTTGTCAGTTCTTAACTGCAATGTCTGCTGATGTTTAGGACTTTCGTCTATAAGGCCGAATGCCATTGGAATCATCAGCCTGAGACAAGAATATTCATTCCACTGTTTTAGTTGAATACAGAACTGCGGGAATATTTACTTTTTTTTTTAAGTTCATTGGTTCCACTCTTGCATATTTAGGCTACGTCCATACTACGCCGGATAATTTTGAAAATGCCGGTTTTGAGTAAAAACGACAGGCGTCCACACTGAGCGTTTTTCAAAACATCTCTATCCACATTAGGCGGATATTTGGGCGAATCTCCTCCTACTGGGCACGCGCAGGACACACAGAAAACAAGCGAAGAGGAAACGGTATACTTGGTGCATGTTTGTCCAGTTACAGAGTAGAAAAAACTTCAAAGGAATTGCTCTTGGCTCTCGCACAGGAGGACTTAAAACTTAAAAAAAAAACAAATACTGGAGCGTATGGAGGCAACCAACAGGGAGTTCACGGACAGTATGACACAGCTGACAACGAACGTTGAAAAACTGACTAACTCTGTTGCATTAATGAAGCACCTTGTTAAATGTACTGTATAAAACATGCCTGCATCAGTGTTATCTTGTATTTCTATACAACGTTACATTAGGCTGTTACACATCTATTGTCAGAGAAATACTTGCATAAATAGGTAAACCACCTCCATTCAAGCAAGGTCAGAAAACGGGGCAAAGTGAGTATACTTATTTATTCAGTAAGCTATGGGTCAAAGTATTTGGTGAGTACATTTTTAACTCTTCTGGCTTCAGTCTCTTTGCCGTCTGTTCTGAAATTGTTAGGTTATGTGGGGGGATGCATTCAAGAAAACAACGAAATGCCACACTGCGGCCATCTGTTCCAGCATGTCATGACAGCGTTTTTAAATAGTCAAAAAAGCTCACTTTACAATTTAACTCTCACGCCATTCACACCGACTGTGCGTTATAACAGCCGTACGGCAGTGCTTGTGCAGTACCAAGCAGAAGCAGAAAAAGCATTGTTGTTGTGGTGTTGTCATGAAAGTGTTTTTAAATCTCTCCGGTTACCCCATATACACTACAACGGATGTTAGGCGTTTTCAGATTTATTCACTCTGGCATTGTTTTTGAAAATCTCCGTTTTCGGGGGATGAAAACGCCATTTTAGTGTGGACAGAAGGTCAAAACGAAGAGAAAAAGCTTCGTTTTCAAAATTATCCGGCATAGTGTGGACGTACCCTGAGAGTCAAAAAACAGTACAATATAGAAACAGGCCTTTCAGTCCATCTAGTCTGTGCCGAACTATTCATCTGCCTCGTCCCATCGATCTGTACCCAGACCATAGCCCCCCATATTCTCCCACACATGTACCTATCCGAATTACTCTTAAACATTGAAATTGAACCCGCACCCATCACTACTACCGACAGCTCATTCACATTCACACCACCCTCTGAGTGAAGATGTTCCCTGTAATCATTTCATCTTTCATCTTTAACTCATGAGCTCTGTCTCTAGTCTTGCTCAGTGGAAAGAGCCTGCTTGTGTTTACCCTATATCGCTACCCCTTATAATTTTATATACTATCTAATCTTCCCTCATTCTCCTACGCTCCAGGGAATAAAGTTCTAACATAGTCAACCTTTCCTCATAACTCAGGTCTTCAAGTCCTGTTTGGAAAAATTAAGTGAAGTTTCTTGAGCCTTGAAATGAAAATGGCTTAGGTACCCAAATTCTGGCACAGAATTTCCAGCTTGATGCCGTTTCTCCCTTGTGCTTGTTCATCTGAAGTCGTGGTTCTGTGTTATAAAATGTTGCAAGAGTGTAAAAGAAAGAAGGAATTTTGGATTTGCACACGCACTCATGATTGATGGTGAGGAGTTTTTTTGCTGGTACAGTACACATGAGCTATACTCCATGTCTGAAGAAAGGCCTCTGGGGCTAGGTTTCTTAAACTTCCAGCTCCCGATAAATTATAATCTGAGTCATCTGTCTCGTTAAAGAAAAGTTTAAAAGGATAGATGTATTTTATCAACTTCCTTTGGCCCTTTTATGTAGATAGCAAAACCATTCGCATTGATACCAAACAAAATCACTAACGCACAGACTGTGCAACTCAGTCTTTACTTATTTATAGTTTTTCATAAATTCTGTTGTATTTCTTTATTTCCCCGAAAATGTCTGCAAGGAAGTTATTTCAAGGTAGTATATGGAAACACACATTCTTTGACTTTGAAATGCAAGCTGTTTTGCATGTGTGGATTATTTATAATATTTGTTTTATTCTTCATTTCAGTCCATTGACAATTAAATGCTATTTAACTTCTTTGCCCACCCACTCCACCCCTGCCCCCACTAACTTAAAATCCTCCCCATTGAATGTTGTGATGTACCTCAGACTAGTATTTGAATGTATAAACCCAGAGCTAGCAGTGTCCCGCTGAGATAACTATGTTTAAGTAAATTCTTAGCAATCTGTCTTGCTGTACATAGACTTTTTTTAATATTGGGTTGGTGATGCTGTTGGAAAGAAAATATTGTGTATCGATCCACACAAAGGAATGAATGTTCAAAGGACACTCTGAACCTACTGAAAAGATGTTTTGTTTTCTGTTTATGTTGGAATTGACCAGTATGCTGTAAGTACGAGGAAATCTGCAGATGCTGGAAATTCAAGCAACACACATTAAATTTGCTGGTGAACGCAGCCGGCCAGGCGGCATCTCTAGGAAGAGGTACAGTCGACGTTTCGGGCCAAGACCCTTCGTCAGGACTAACTGAAGGAAGAGCTAGTAAGAGATTTGAAAGTGCTAATGCCCCACCTCCCCCTTGTACCCTTTCCGTTATTTATTTATATACACACATTCTTTCTCTCTCTCTCCTTTTTCTCCTTCTGTCCCTCTGACCATACCCCTTGCCCATCCTCTGGGTTTTTCCTCCCCTCCACCTTTTCCTTCTCCCTGCGATCCTCTCATATCCCTTTTGCCAATCAACTGTCCAGCTCTTGGCTCCATCCCTCCCCCTCCTGTCTTCTCCTATCATTTTGGATCTCCCCCTCCCCCTCCCACTTTCAAATCCCTTACTAGCTCTTTCTTCAGTTAGTCCTGACGAAGGGTCTCGGCCCGAAACGTGGACTATACCTCTTCCTAGAGATGCTGCCTGGCCTGCTGCGTTCACCAGCAAATTTGATGTGTGTTGCTAGTATGCTGTAAGGTTATCTGTCTGTAATATTAGTTAGCTTGACTCTCTCCTCAGACACTGTTTGAATTGCTGAATATTTCAAGCGTTCTTTGTTTAGCTTTGGTTTTCAGCAACAGTTCTGACCTGCATTTTGCAGTGATATGACAGTCTGTTCCAGAAAGCTGTATCACAGAGGATTCAAGGTGAGCTGGACAGTGGGATACCAGAAGCTTGGTGGTAAGAGTCAGAAGGTGGTAATGGAGGACTGTGACTAAGGGTGTGTCACAGGGATAGGTGTTGGGTCCACTCCTGTTTGTCATTAATATTAACAAACAGGATGAGAATGTCAGTGGCATGGTTAGTAAGTTTGTGGATGACACCAAAATTGGTGGTGCAATGGACAGCGAAGAAGATTACTTCAGGTGACAATAGGATCTAGATCAACTGGGAAAGTGGACCAAGGAAAGGCAGATAACATTTCACTCAGTCAAGTATGAAGTGTTGCATTTTCTTAAGTTAAACCAGGGCAGGACTTGTACAGTAAAAGCCGGGGCCCTGGATAGTGTTGTAGAACAGAGCGTCTTTTGGTACAAGTGTATAGTTCACTGAAAGTGGAGACACAGGTAGATAGGATGTAAGGAAGACATTTGGCAACTTGCCTTCATTGGTCAGGACATTGAGTGCAAAAGTTGAGATGTCATGTTAAAACTGTATAGAGCATTTGTGAGACCACACTTGTTGTAATGTGTGGAGTTCTGATCACCGTGATAGGAAGGAAGTCAGTTTGCTAGAAAAGCTGCAGAAGTAATTCACTAGATCTTACTTGGACTGGAGGATTGAGGTATAAGGATTGGATAGGGCTTAGGAATCTGAGAGGAGACCTTTGCAGGCATATATAAAATCACGAGGGACATAAAAAAAGTGGTCATGGTCTATTTTTCATGGCAGGGGAACCTTAAGAACAGAGGGCACACATACTAGGCGAGAGGGAAAAAATTTAAAGGGGACCTGACCGGCAACGTTTCTACATGAGTATGGTGGACTTGCAGATTAAGCTGCAAGACGAAATGGTGGAGGCAGGTACAATGTTGTTGAAAGTGTATTTGGACAGGTAATTAGATTGCAAGTTTTTGGAGGGTCATGGGCCCATGAGTCCATTTATTTTGCAGCCGAACACAATATGTCTTGTCGACTGCTGAACAAACACTGGAGAGCAGCAGCGACTCCAGCTTGGACACTGTGCAGGACCGCCTCCGATACCTCCCTCCTTGGTGGCTGTAAGGGGGGAACGATGTGCCTGGGGCCTAGTCCTTGCTATGACCAAGGCCTCGTAGCTCCCCCACCGCCCGCCAATAAATCAGGTTACAGCATTCCACATTAACAATGACCAGTATGGGTTTGCATTCACAAGAAAAGTGACACTGCCTTCGCATAGCGTCTCCTTTGACGCCTCTCTTACTGATGGGGAAGACTTCCTGCAGTACTTTGAGTTCTTACTGTACAGCAGGATCTTGCAATCATTAAAAAGTATGTCTAAGAAAGACAATAGCATCTTTAGTTGGCTTTGTAGAATCCGCTACATTCTTGCACACTGCCATTTTATTATATTTTCATGGTAGGCTTTGAACGTTCATTCACAAAAAGCACTGTTTGTGATTGTCCGTTGGGGGCATGTTATATCAGTGAATTGATTGTACCAGAGGACGTTGGCACAGAAGAAGGTAGAAACGTATTGCACCCTGGTGGCTCTTTGAAAAAGTGTCAAGATAGTGTCACATTCCTTGCTCTTTTTGCAGCAACACTGCAACATTTTTTTCTCTTATATGTTAATGTATTTTTATTTTGAAAGTTATTATTGACTCTGCTTTAAACCAGGTGTCACATTCTTAATCAGAGCACTTTGCAGCGAAAACAAACCTGAGTGTGTATAAACATAAAACTGGAATCATTGTTTAATTACCGAATATTATTCTATATACCTGAATTGTTAATAATTCAGAAGCTAAAATTCTGTCTTCTAAATTTTTCTAAAAACATTATGTCTAAATTTAATGTATTTTCAAATGGATTCACACGTTTTCAGAAATGTATGTTCTTCTGCACCCACTGCATATTTCTCTTCTCTGAAGGTACTTCAATAACCTTCAAGTTGTTGCCATGGTTGATTTTATGCTGTGAGTAATGAATGTGTTGGGATTGAAGCAATTTGTTGGTCTTGGTCCCTAGGATTGATTTATGATTGGGAAGAAGCAAGAACCTTGCCTCTTAACTAATAACGCTGTTGGTTTGGGTTACTGAATCATAAAAGGGAATGAATTGTTCATGGAAAAATACTTCCTGTATCCTTTTTACTTTAAACTCCATCTACCGTGCTTCGATGGTACTTAAGTGATTAATACTTAAAAGCATCTTGCACGCACTTCCAACAGCTTAACTGAACCATTAACAAGTACTATTTCACCCTGCTACAAACTGATCTGAGAAACAGAACCCTGTCGTTACCTGGGAAACACCTGTACATAGAACAATGTAGCAGAAGTACAGGCCCTGCGACCCACAATATCTGTACCAGCTATAACATTGATACACAGTGGCATGCAAAAGTTTGGGCACCCCTGGTCAAAATTTCTGTTACTGTGAATAGCTAAGTAAGCAGAAGATGAACTGATCTCCAAAAGTCATAAAGTTAAAGATGAAACATTCTTTTCAACATTTTAAGCAAGATTAGTGTATTATTTTTGTTTTGTACAATTTTAGAGTGAAAAAAAAGGAAAGGAGCACCATGCAAAAGTTTGGGCACCCCAAGAGATTTGAACACTCAGACAATTTTTACCAAGGTCTCAGACCTTAATTAGCTTGTCAGGGCTATGGCTTGTTCACAGTCATTGCTAGAAAAGGCCAGGTGATGCAAATTTCAAAGCTTTATAAATACCCTGACTCCTCAAACATTGTCCCAACAATCAGTAGCCATGAGCTCCTCTAAGCAGCTGCGTAGCACTCTGAAAATTAAAATGAATGATGCCCACAAAGCAAGCGAAGGCTATAAGAAGATAGCAAAGCGTTTTCAGGTAGCTGTTTCCACAGTTCGTAATGTAATTAAGAAATGGCAGTTAACAGGAATGGTTGAGGTCTGGAAGACCAAGAAAACTTTCTGAGGGAACTGCTCGTAGGATTGCTAGAAAGGCAAATGAAAACCCCCCGTTTGACTGCAAAAGACCTTCAGGAAGATTTAGCAGACTCTGGAGTGGTGGTGCACTGTTCTACTGTGCAGCGACACCTACATAAATATGACCTTCATGGAAGAGTCATCGGAAGAAAACCTTTCCTGCGTCCTCACCACAAAATTCACCATCAGAAGTTTGCAAAGGAACATCTAAAGAAGCCTGGTGCATTTTGGAAACAAGTCCTGTGGACTGATGAAGTTAAAATAGAACTTTTCGGCCGTAATGAGCAAAGATATGTTTGGAGAAAAAAGGGTGCAGAATTTCATGAAAAGAACACCTCTCCAACTGTTAAGCACAGGGATGGATCGATCATGCTTTGGGCTTGTGTTGCAGCCAGTGGCACGGGGAACATTTCACTGGTAGAGGGAAGAATTAATTCAATTAAATACCAGCAAATCCTGGAAGCAAACATCACACCATCTGTAAAAAAGCCGAAGATGAAAAGAGGATGGTTTCTACAACAGGATAATGATCCTAAACACACCTCAAAATCCACAATGGACTACCTCAAGAGGCGCAAGCTGAAGATTTTGTCATGGCCCTCACAGTCCCCTGACCTAAACATCATCAAAAATCTGTGGATGGACCTCAAAAGAGCAGTGCATGCAAGACGGCTCAAGAATCTCACAGAACCAGAAGCCTTTTGCCAGGAAGAATCGGCGAAAATCCCCTAAACAAGAATTGAAAGACTCTTAGCTAGCTACAGAAAACATTTACAAACTGTGATGCTTGCCAGAAGTGGTGTTACTAAGTACTGACCATGCAGGGTGCCCAAACTTTTGCTTCAGGCCCTTGTCCTTTTTTGTTATTTTGAAACTGTAAAAGATGGAAATAAAAAAGTACTCTTGCTTAAAATATTAAGGAAATGTGTCATCTTTAACTTGATGCCTTTTGGAAATCAGGTAATCTTTTATTCACTTAGCTATTCACAGTAACAGAAATTTTGACCGGGGTGCCCAAACTTTTGCATACCACTGTTAACTGCTCATTTGCCTGGACGTGGTCATTGGCTGTCTGTACATCTATCTATCTAAATGCTTTTTCAATATCGTTATTTTATCAGCTTCTACCACTTCCCTGGCACCTACTCTATGCAAAAAGAACTTTGTCACACAACTGTCCTTTAAATTTCCCCCCTCTCATCTTAAAGCTCGAACCCCCAGTATTTGACATTTTTATCCAAAGAAAAAGATTCTGTCTGTTTACTCTGATCATGGCTTTCATAATTTTATGCACTTTGATCAGGTTGATCGGCTTCTAATGCTCCAGAGAAAACATTCTTGCATTATAGTTACTTATAACGACCTTTCTTTATAGCTACATGATCTGTACTTATCTCTGGCTCTTCTGCTTTCCCCTATTTACCACCTTCTTTCACTGAAACTTTCTTAATGACTGATCCCCTCGTTTCAATTGTCCCCCACCATCTCTACATATCCTTCCACTGCACCTGCAAAATCCTATTATCTCTAAACATTTCATCTATTTCCTCCCCCCCACTCTCTTCCAACCCCACTTTCCTCATGATTGGTATTTATTTTCCTCAACCCCCACAAGACAGAGCTGCTGTGACTTGTTATTTCTTGGATCTATCGTATTATCCTGTCTCCTACTCTTCTGGAAACTTCCCATTCAACAGGCATCCAACCAGGGAACTAATCGATCAAGTCGGCTTGGGAAATAGAACTTTACAGAAGTTTGTAGTTAAAGGTGCAAAGAAAAAGAGAGACACACATCAAAGTTGCTGGTGAACGCAGCAGGCCAGGCAGCATCTCTAGGAAGAGGTGCAGTCGACGTTTCAGGCCGAGACCCTTCGTCAGGACTAACTGAAGGAAGAGTGAGTAAGGGAAGGAACTCTTCCTTCCCTTACTCACTCTTCCTTCAGTTAGTCCTGACGAAGGGTCTCGGCCTGAAACGTCGACTGCACCTCTTCCTAGAGATGCTGCCTGGCCTGCTGCGTTCACCAGCAACTTTTATGTGTGTTGCTTGAATTTCCAGCATCTGCAGAATTCCTGTTGTTTAAGAAAAAGAGAGATCTGTATTTCTGAATTTTCAGAAATTGGAATAGCAAAGGAGTGATTGAGTTCATGTATCATTTGGAAAGGCGGTATAGTTTGAAATAAATGATTGTTTATTTGTGTGTCTGACAGTGGACACGAACAGAATCGATTTTTTTGATTCTAATATACTGAGGCCCTAAAGCTAATCAGACTGTGAAGCAGATAATTCATTAGCTTATTCCAAGTGTCAAATATCTTTAAATGAATCATTAGCACCAATACTTTTAAAGCACAGTTACATCACCAATTGAGGAATTAATTGGTATGAGTACAAGACCTATTTTCTAATAAAACCACAGTGAATGGTGCAAATGTCATCTGCTGTTCATGCTTGTGATGAAGGTGATAGTTCATCTTGAAGATGAATGAAAATTTTTTATCATAAGCATAAATCCTAGTATGAATCAGCATATGCATATATTTTAGGAGGATTCACCAAGTCATTTATTATTCAAGATTAGCAAAGTGAAGTAGTGTGAAGTTTTCTGAGAATACTGACAGAAAAGTAAAATGAAGATGAACATTTGTCAGTTTTATTACTATATGACGTGTCATTTCATCTATCTTTTTTAATGCTGTTTAAGAAAATGATTAACTGTTTTTGCAATCAATTACTTGAAGCACAAGATCAGTGATCTTCATTGTCAATCTTCTCTGCTTTTCACAATAGTAGGAATCCTATCAAAGGCTTGGCAGTTAATAACTGGAAATAACACACAGAAAATGCTGGAGGAACTCTGCAGTCAGGCAGCATCTGTGGAAATGAACAAAGAGTCGCCTAGACCCTTTCTCAGGACTGGAATAGAAGGGGGAGGATGTCAGAGTGAAAAGGTGGGGCGATGAGAAGGAGGAAAGCAAGAAGATGATAGGTGAAGCCAGGCGGATGGCAGGTGGGAAAGATAAAGGGCTGGAGAGGAAGGAATCTGATAGGGGAGGCGACTGGACCATAGGAGAAAAGGGGGGGGGGGATCTGGGGGAGGTTATAGTCTGGTGAGAAGAGTAAGAAGCCAGAGTGAGGGATAAAAGAAGAAGAGGAGAGGGGGAGGATTTTTTTTATCAGAAGGAGAGTCAATAATTATGCCATCAAGTTTGCGGCTGCTCAGGAGGAATATAAGATGTTGCTCCTCCACCCTAAGAGTGGCCTCATTGTGGCACAAGAGGAGGCCATGGACTGACTGAACTGAACTGGAACTCCTATCGTCAAAGGAAATGGGAGTAATTCAGCAGACAACAGGGTAATCGGTTTAGTATCAGTGGAAATTCAAAGCGTGGAAGCGCAGATAATTAAACAAGTGACAGGCAATCACTTGATGAGGATTCATTGTATCTTTTTCAGGGGATTTGTTTTACTGTACAGTGTTGAAATTTGCAATTTGTACCCATTTGTGCAGATGAGGCATATTTGTAAGGTATAAATGTGAAGGCTGAGTGGGTGAAGAAATGATTAAAAATTCAATAAATTCTGGTATGAATCAGCATATGTATATATTTTAGAATTCAGAACGTCAGTTATTATTCAAGATTAGCAAAGTGTGAAGAGATCTGAGAATACAGATAAATACATCAAGAAAAGCAACCTGGGCAGGACCTGTATTGCAAGTGAATCACTTAATTACCCAGAATATTAAGTGGGGACCCAGTGCAGATTGGGGTAAAACCAGATGGCACACCACACCTCTCAGTCAAACACATTTTAAATCATGAATAAACTCCAGTCCAGCTTGATGATTAGGTGTACAAGTATGATGCAACACCAAAAGGTATGTAATACCTTTTCCGACAAAAATAATATTTGAACTTTGCTGCTGATAAGTCATGTTTTGTTTGTTACTTTCAGTAACGCCATTAATCAGTTTTAGATTGGATATCAACAAGATAAAATGGAGCTTTCTGTTGCCCTATTGCATGTAATTGAGACCCTGTAACTGAAATCTCAATAATTAACTTCTTAGACTGACACTCTGTGTGTGTGTGTGTGTGTGTGTGTGTGTGTGTGTGTCTCTCTCTCTCTCTCTCTCACTCACTCACACACACCCACGCACCCACCCACCCACCCACCCACCCACCCACACACCTGGAGGAACTCAGCAGGCCAGGCAGCATCTATGGAAAAGAGTACAATCGATGTTTCGGGCTGAGACCCTTCTGCAGGACTGGAGAAAAAAAGGTGAGGAGTACAATTAAAAGGTGGGAGGAGGGGAGGGAGAAACACAAAGGTGAAGCTGGGGGGTGGTGAAGTAAAGAACTGGGAAGTTGATTGGGAAAGAGATACAGGGCTGGAGAAGGGGGGAATCTGATCGGAGAGGACAGAAGGCCTTGGAAGAAAGAAAAGTAGCAGGGGGCATTACCAGAAGTTCGAGAAATTGATGTTCATGCCGTCGTGTTGGAGGCTACCCAGATGGAAGATAATGTGTTGTTTCTCCAACTTCTTAATTCCTTTTTTTATTTGCTTTGACACAATGATGTTTAACATATGATAGCTGGAAGGAATGCTGCATTCCTTTCTGTTACTGTATGGTAAATATCCTTGTGTCAGAACAAAAATTGAGTTATAGAGTTAATTATTGGCTTGGTATTTTAATGGATAGTTCAATATATAGACGAGTGTTGAATACTTTAGAGATCTGAGACTGCAGTTGCTGGAATTTGAAGTTAAAAAGGAAGCAAGTTGAACAGACCAAGCAGCATTGCCAGAAGATTGCCAAGATGTAGAAGTGAGAGGAAGGGTCGAGGAAGAGGCAAGTTGGTGATGGGTGGAACTAAGTGAGGGGTGAAATGATGGGCAAATGGAGCTGGGAGGGTGGGGGGGGTGGAGAAGAGTGATAAGCCAGAGGCTGGTAGATGATGGTTGGAAACTGTGGCCAAGCACTTCCTCAGAACAGAGAGCTGGAAACTGTGGGAAAACTAGCCCAGCTGTCCATAGATTACTGCAAAATTCAAATCCATAAAACTAGCCAGACTGGACATTGACTCAGAGCTCACAGGTAGCAATATATATGTGGCCACAACCCAGGGCCATTGATTAGTGATTTAATACTTAACATAAGTATCAGTCAAGGGAAAGCGAAACAATACAGAGGCTGATTGAAAGGAGTTAAGATCTCCTGCAGCTATCATATTAGGAGGATCGCATTCAAGCCTTTCCCCAAAACACATTGTCCTTTGAAGTGATTCAGTGGCCCTGCTACTATTTGGTTATATTGGCCTCTAATTGGTTGAGCTGACAGAAGTCTCTGGAAGGTCACACCAAGGGTATAATTACTGTATCTCCCATCAGTAAGTCAGGACAGTGGTAGCTCCATGCCTGTGGTTAGCATGGAAGGACTTTGATCAAAGCCGGCAATGCTTTCTCTGGCCGTGGTCTTAATTTGGAGATTTCAGCCAATGGAGCAAAGATTGTACTTGCTAAACCTGAGACAGGAGGCCACCCTTTATGAAGAGTGGTGAACCCTGGATTCTGTGAATCAAGCAAAAGCACCTATCAACTGTCCTGATGAAGGGTCCCGGCCCAAAACATTGACTGTGCTCGTTTTCCATAGATGCTGCCTGGCCTGCTGAGTTCCTCCAGCATTTTGTGTGTGTTTAAAGCACCTGTAGCTGACTCTGAGCATAGTGGATTGTGCTGGGACTTGGCCAGATGGTTAGAGCCCAAGTTAAATATTTCATCATATTTCATGAATATTTCATGAGTGCGTGTGAGCATGAGTAAAGCTGTTTTTCCACAAGATTGGATTTGCTTCCCTTTGTTTTGAAATTATAAATCACCTGGGTAAAATACACTTGAAGGGATATTAGTTGAAGTGCTCAGAAATTGTTGGAACAACTAAACAGGTAAGGGTCAGAGAAATTGGCCGGTGGAACAGGGTGGGGGATGGGAGAAAAGTGGGAGGGGTAATGGGCAAATTATATTAGTTGGAGGGAAGGATGGGAAAAGGGAAGCAATGGTGAAGAAACCCAGGTGGATAGGCGTGTGGATTTTAAGCAGATGGAACCAGAAGAGAGAATATGAAGGATCTGTGAGATTAGGTAAAATGAAGAAAACCTGGGTCGACTGTCTGTTCCACGTAAGGAACACAGGGTGGGGTGTGTGTTACTTGAAATTGGTCATTTTGATGTTCAACTGATTGGTTTGTGGGCTACCCAAGAGAAAGTGAAGTATTGTTCTTCCAGGTTACCTTTGGTCTCATTGCGGTGGTGGAGAAAGTCGAGGGAGTGGAAAAGAGAATTAAAATCACTTGCAAACAGAAGCTCAAGTTGAATGTTGTAGGCAGAGCACACGTACTCTGCAATGTTGTAGACACTTGGTTTTGTCACTGTAGAAAAGGCAATAGACAAGATTTGAGGAGGTGCCTGTGAACCTCTGCCTCACCTGGTAGGGCTGTGTAGGTTCCTGGATGGTAACAGGGGAGGAGGTATTACAGCACCATACTACCACAGATAGTATGGTTGTAGGGTAAAGTGCCAGGGAATGAGGAGGGGTGTGGGGGTTGGCGATGGGTTGAAAGTGATGAATGAAGCAAGGAATCGTGGAGTGAGTGGTTCTTGTAGAACGGGGGTCGGGGGTCGGGGGTCAGAAAGGAAGATGTCACCTGGGGTCGAATATCACTGGAGCTGGCAGAAATGTAAACTTGTAGTAGAGATTTACCCATCCTCTAAATGTGCCAGTGACCTAGTTTTTGCCCAGCAGAAGTTCCTTTTGAATTGATAAAAATAATTGAAGGAAAGTGAGAAACTTAATGGTAATTTTTATTTTTCTACTCTTACGAGATCTTCAATTCTAACCTCTTCAGTCTGCCCAATTCCAGATCCAGTCCAAAGCAAGGTCTAAGCCTGTTGACAAAATGCTGACCGTGCTCGAATCATCAGCAGTTTTTTTTCTTTTACTGTTTGTTAATTTGATTCAAACTTTTGTGTTGGAGAAAGGAATATTATTAACTCATACTATTGCCGGCTATTGGCCAATCTTTAAACAATATTTTGGTGGGGCTCACAAACACGAGAAAATCTGTAGATGCTGGAAGTTCAAAGCAACACACACAAAATGCTGGAGGAACTCAGCAGGCCAGGCAGCATCTATGGAAAAACGTGCAGTGGATGTTTTGGGCTGAGACCCTTCATCAGTATAATTATTCCAATCTCCATGTTTCTGGGGACATGGACAATGATGGTGTCATGGCTATTGTTTCAATAAGTTTCTTGGCCTTTTACTCTGCATCGTTCAATGGCACTTCAGTGTTCCTCAGGATGTTGCATCATGTGAGCAGGCAAATTATGTTTGAAAAGATATTGGAGCAAGCACCAAAGACCTGACTAAAGTGAAGTTTATAGATTTTATTGAATGAGCAGGAAGAAGTGGGGGGTTTAATGAAGTTCAGCATGATGTGCTGTTCTGTGACTGCAAAGAAATAAACAGGAATGGCTGGATCAAAATCAGAAACAGTAACACAAAGGTGATTTCCTGCTTGTTTTAACCTGGGGTCGTTGAAGCATGTGTTAGGGTGAAATCAGGGACAGTTTGAAGGATATGATTAGCTATGTACTGATAACATCATTTTTATAATCAGAGTCAAAATCACTTTCTTAAAAAGACTAGATTTCCACAAGGTGGGATTTAATAATAGAATAAAAATCATGTGGTAGAAACAAATAACAGATCAGGCTTCATCTATGGGAAAAGGACCAAGAGTTAACTGATGAAGGGTCTGGCCCAAAATGTCAGCTGTATTCTTTTCCATAGATGCTGCCTGGCCTGCTGAGTTCCTTCAGCATTTTGTGTGTGTAAGAGTTAACGTTTTATGTTGGTGATCTCTCATCACCTATGATGCTGCTGATTCTGCTGAATATTTGCACCATTTTCAGTGTTCAAATTTTTTTTTTAAGCTGCTGCAATACTTCGGTTTCACATTCTGTATGCTGGGATTGCATCCATCCCAGTGTTTATTCGTTGCAGTAGTGAAATGTCTGTGTGCTGTGGACGATGAAAATTCTTCTAAAAGAACAGGCTGGTTGAGGGAGAGCAGAATACCATGTGTGGCTTTATTTGATTCACCCAGACTGTGTGTGTGGTGTATTATCTTTTCAACTAGATTCGGCTTGAAATTTGAGTAACTTCCATATTCAAACTGGCAAAACTATATGGATCAATGAAGAATTTTGTTAAACTTATGATTGTTAGAAAATTGCTTAATAAATAACTTAACTGTTACAATCTTTTGTCATCTGTCTGGAATATGTTCCGCATGATATAAAAAGTGTAGGTATAATGAAAGCCTTCTGTGACAATGAAACCTACCTTGGGCTTTAGGTGGTGTTACTATGGGATGTGTGTTGCTGCATTTTATGTTCAGTAACTGAAATTGTTATTACTGCTTCAATCAGTTTTTAAAGGAGGGGCAACTTTCTTGTCTGTTATTCCCATATTTGAGCAGATCTGAAGTGTCAAGAATTTGCTTCTGGTCCATGGCATTAACTTAAGCTCCTTGTCAATGAGAGTTAGAATTGAGATAAGAATTTTAATACAAAATTCCCCTTATCAGCTGAATGGTCCTGGCTATTTCACGCAACTTCCAGTTAAAGGTATTCACCCTGTATTACCTTGCATCAAAATCTCAATAAGACAGATAAATCTCCACAAATACAAATAATGGCAAAGCACGGATAAGATGATGAAAATGGCCTCTGACCCTTCGGTCTGGTGTAATTCTGACTTGCGGTATTAAGTTCTTTTGTGGACTGTGAAATAAATGTTTGCCTTTCCTGGAATATGGTATGGGAAAACAAGTTTATTGACATTTGACTGATGACAGATGAGCTCAATGTTAACGTGATCATCTAGGCCACAAAAAAGGCAAAAGTATGATCAGTTAGACTGCTCTATGACTTTTATAAATGATTTTTTTGTCTTTAAAAGTATTTCCTTCTATGTTTGACTTCTATGAGATATTGAAAATGGTAATTTAAACTATTAATGGACATTATTCACAAAACAACTTGTGGAGCCAACATCTGCCCTTACTACTAACTCCAAAAAGGACAGTCTGTCAACAATCTTTTGTGTTGCGGTAATGGTGATTATTTATTTACCTTTCCTCTGCATTTCATTGGTTCCCTTCACATTGGTCTCTGTCATTACTTTATGCTGTGAGAATGTCCAGAGATTACACTCTCAGTCCTTTGAGAACCTCAGTTGTTCATGTTAACAATCACGAGCACCTCTTGCTTTCCTATCTATGAACTGCCCCTCGAACTTGTGAATCAACATGGACAAGTAGATTTTCTGACAAATCCCTCCCTTCCTCCAAGAAGTTTGAAAAATAATCAACTGTCAGCTGATGTATTTTCCTAACAACAGGTCTGTCTTGACATTTGTCTTGAATCCATGGTCTACCTGGGATTTGATAAGTGTATAATAAATGTACCTGTCATTACCACTTCCTCTGACAGCTCCTCTTTATACCCACTACTCTCTGTACAAAGCAGTTACCCCTCAGGTCCCCTTTAAACTTTTTCCCCTCTTGCCTTACATCTATGCCCTCAAGTTTTAGATTCCTCTACCCTGGGAAAATGACTGAATACATTATCTTAGCCTGGTGATTTTATATACCCGTACAAGGTCATCCCTCAGTTTCTTTCATTCCAGAAGAAAACAGTACCACCCTAACTAGTCTTTCCTCATATCTTAAGCCTCCCACCCCCAGACTTGCAAACATCCTTGTGAATCTTTTCTGCACACTCTCTAGTTTAATGACCTCCTGCCTATGGTCTGGCAATCAGAATAATACAAGCGTGGTTGCACCAACATCTCGTACAGTTGTAACATGACATCTCAACTCTGGCATTTATTGCCCTGGTTGATGAAGGCAAGCTCTCCAAACACCTTTTTCACCATACTGTCTACCTGTATCACCACTTTCAGGGAATTATGTACTTGTACTCCCAAGTTTCTCTGTTCTATAGTACTCTTTCAGAGCTATTTAATTTACTGGTTTAACTTACCGCCTTATAACACGTCCTACTTATCCAAATTAAAGTTCATTTGCTTTCCCTTGTCCGATTTTCCCAGTGATCTGATCCTGTTATAACCTTTGGTAACCTAAGCTGTTCTCTATAGTATCAGTTGCTAACCATACTAAGTACATTCTTGTCCAAATCATTAATATGTGTCACAAGCAACAGGGGATCAGCACAAATTCCTGCAGCACACCACAGGTCAAAGGCCTTCCATCTTCTCATTTCTACAATGGAATTTGAATGACACTTTTGTCCAGATTTTTACTTTCCTCATGCCCAGATCAAGCTAATTTGTTCCCTTGCATCACCGCAGAGCATGCAGAAAAAAAATAACAAGTGAATAGACTGGTTTTTCATGTCCAAGGCAATTCTGAGAGAGGTTGCCATATGGAGTGGAAACCTGATCTATTACTACATGTTCCTCCTGTGTCAATGAAAACTGTTTATTGTTGATGACCTCCTAAAGAAGTCTTCTGGATGTTGTGAACTGACTTCACCTCAGTTGCGTCAACATGAGATTCAGAGGAGAAATAATTCTTTCCCTGTACCAATAAATGCTGTGTTCAAGCATTGACTGAAATGCAAACGAGACATGCAGCATCATGACAGCACAACAGTTCAACAGACCGGACAACTGTGTGGTCCATACCCCCACTATTCTTATTCAGTCAGCACATTGCTTTAGTCTCCTCTGTTGGCTTTTCTCTGCTGAACAAAACTCATCATTTTTGCTTTTTGAATTTCTGTTATATCTAGGCCCTCTAATGCATTGACAAACAATAAATTATTTTTCATTGTAGAGACTCTTACTTCACTCTTATATGAGTCACATATACTCTGGATCAGGCCATTTTTAAGAATAAAGAAACTTCTGCTTGTTTCCTATAATTAATTGAAACACTTCAAAATATACAGCAGTGTAGTTAGTGCATCACAGTAGCATAGGAGTTAGAGCATTGAGTTACAGTGCCAGCTTTATGGTTGGGCTATGGTTTCCACTCTTGTTTGTAAGGAGTTTGTATGCTGTCCCTGTGAATGCTTGTGTTTCCTCCAGGTGCTCTGGTTTCCTCCCATATTCCAAAGATGTACAGTAAAGGTTAGTGAGCTGTGGGCATGCCATGTTGGCACTGGAGGTGTGGTGACACTTGTGGGCCTTCCAGCATAGGCCACACTGATTTGGTCTGACACAACGCGACACATTTTGCTGTATGTTTTGATGTACATGTGACAAATAAAGCTAATCTTCTTAATCAGAATCAGGTTTAATATCACTGACATATGTCGTGAAATATGTTGTTTTGCAGCAGCAATGCAGTGCAGTATTTTTAAAAAATAATATAAATTACAGGAAGAAATATATAAACAATCAAATTAAATACATAGTGCAAAAAGAGACCAAAAATGTTGAGGTGGAGTTAATGGGTTAGTTCATTTCCCATTCAGAAATCTGATGGCTGAGGAGGAGAAGCTGTTCCTAAAATGTTGACTGTATGTCTTCAGATTCCTGTATCTCCTCTGTGATTGTAGTAATAAAAAGGGAGCATGTCCTGGCCTCTTCTAGGTCGAAGATTAGTAATCTTCTTAGTAGTAGACTGTAATTATGAAATACTTCATCAAAATAAAAATGGTATCTGATAATTCTGTCAGTTGCACAAATTCCTAGCAACCAATTGACATTCAGCTTGTTTCAATGATTGTGAGGTTTTGTATTTCCCTTGGTTCACTCACCTAGATGTCTTTTCGATCCAGTTTTTAGAATCTGTTTGTGACTTATATAGATTGCGTAGTTGTCTTCATCTACAAAAAGACTCCTTGGATAGCTTTTCATTTGGGCATTCTCTTGGGACAGAGGATGATCTATTCTTCCACTCTAGTTTATGGATTCCGAAGGCCAGTCTGGGCACTCCAAACAATTCCACTGATAGGTGTGAGGCTGAGAGAGTCAGTGAGTAAGTCCCCCTTGAGATTGTCTTCTCCTTTTGCCAGTATCAGACGAGCTCCTGATCTATGCCTGTCACAATTGCCCACTCTTCATTCTAAGCAAATGTTGGTCAGAGATTCCTAGGGGATCTGGGGATTTTGCATATTTTCAAGAATGCTTTGAGCCCATGTTTTTCTCTCTCCATCTGGTAATCTCTTACCTTGGCAGAGTTTGGAAGAGAGTCTGTAGGGAATCTGCTGTAGAGCAGGAGAACATTGGTAGTAACTGAGTGTAACCAGCACTGGAGTCCTGCAGAAACTGGGTCTGGAAGAGGACATTGACTTTGGTTTTCATGTCTTTCCAGTGAATTGGGGTGTTCCTGTGTAGACACACTGCAGGAATTAGGAAGTTCTCCTGCCACAATAATTAGCACCTACTCCTCTGTGACTCTGCTTGTGCTTTAAAATAAAAATGCCAAGCAAAATTGTTGCCATCAAAAAGTAATTGTGGCACCATTTTGACAATGGGAAAGCCTACCATGAATGGCCATGATAGAGCAATACACATCTTCTCCTGTTAATCCTGATGACATAGAAGACTTGCGGTAGAGTGAGCAATTCTAAATTGGATTTCATTGCAACTCATTCTTGATTTGTGGATGCTAATAGACCTCAGTTCTTTTATAATAATTTTTCATAATGAAAAGAGAATTGATTAATGGGTTGTTATTATGAAAGGAATATACACTCAGTGGTCACTTTATGAAGTACCTCTAGGACCTAATGATATGTTTACTGACTGTATGTTCGTCGCCCTCAGCTGCTGTAGTCCACCCAGTTCAAAGTTCAATGTGTTGTGCATTGAGATATTTTTCTGCACACGACATTTGGAATGCATGGTTATTTGAGTTATTGGTGGCTTCCTGTCAGTTTGAGCCAGTCTAGTCATTCTCCTGTGACCTTGCTCATTTAAAAAAAGTTTTGCACTCGGAGCTGCTGCTCACTGCATTTTTGTTTTTTTGTACCACTCTCTGTAAACTCTAGAGATTGATATGCATGAAAATCCCAGGAGATACTCAAACCACTCCATCTGGCACCAACAATGGTTCAAATTCAAGTTTACTTGTCATTCATCTTTGCACATGAATACAGCCAAATGAAACAGCATCCCTCCGGGGCCAAAGTGCAAAACAGTCACACTGAGCACATATAATAACAATAGCAGAACATACAGTCACAACAAAATATATAACCCAAGTTCCTGAGTGTCAAAACAGTCACACTGAGCACATGTAATAACAACAGCAGAACATGCAGTCACAACAAAATATATAGCCCAAGTTCCTGAGTGTCATGGCCTGTAGATTGATGGTTTGTTGTGTATTGTCCTAGAACCACATTTCTGAAAGTGCAAGCACAATCCTCATCACACACTAGTGCAGGCAGATGAATGTAATCCAGCTTGTCTTCCACCAAGTGATCACTAGAGGGCAGCATTGATGGGAGGAGCAAGCTCCCAAACAGGCACGGACTCCAGGTCTCTCCCACACCGCCTCCTGGATCTCCTCCCCTGGGTAGGTGCAACAGGCGACCCTCCGGCATGAGGGCCCGGACCTGCAACAACCAAAGCCACGCATCTCCCTCGCCGTCAGGCTCGCCAATGAACCAGTGACTCAGACTTCCGGTATTCTTGATTGCCAATGTCCAACAGGGCTTGCGATCGTAAGAAAAATGTCCAGAGCAGTCATTTGCGCCGTTTGTTGGACTGCGCACTGCCTCTGACACTTTCCTCTATGGGTGGCTGTAGTGGATGGCAACATGGTACGTAGCAAAATGAGCTCCACCACCACTGAGCAACTTGCCAGTGGGACGGACCTGCAGCACTTGAGTTCTCAATACCCAGCAGCGTCTTGTGATCACAAAAGAGATGCCACGGATGAACAATCACACCTTTGTGTGGACCCGGAGATGCATTTGAGTGTGTTGGCATCTTGCATTCTACAGTCAGAGTCACTAGATCACATTTTTTTCCCCCATTCTGAAATTTAGTCTGAACAACTCTTGACCATAACTGCATGCTTTTCATGCATTGAGTTGTTACCACATGATTGGCTGATTAGATGTGAGCAGCTGTGGCCACTGAGTGTATTGTTGAAACATGTTTTGCACATATTTTCTGGATAAATTAAGGCAAATCTCAAGCAAATGATATCCTTGAAAATTGTATGATACCTCATTTTCAAAACCACTCTCTATCTGCTTATAAATTATGTAAACTCTCAAATCTACAACCATTTATTGTCTAATTTTCTTAATTGTAAAATCAGATGCAGTGATTAAAAATGGAAATGAATACACTCTTCATTGAGACGACAGCTTTTAACACTTTAGGAAATCATGAAACATTTTTATAGTCAAAGAAGTACTCACACTTTTTTGCCTCATTGGAAACCTCATATTTCAATGGAAATCAGAGGGAATTTGGCACTTTTTAAACTGATTTATAATGCTGATTATATATATTTTTGTTTGTATTCAGTCTAGTGTTTAGAAGAAATGATTTATGAGAAAGATCAGTGAAGTAACAACTGTTCAGAATTTGAGAGCAGCTTATAATTCACTTAATACCAGGCCTATGTTAGCTTTTGATTCTAATCAGGTCTCTCTAAAGCAACTGGAGCAACTAAGTTCAGATGCTGAAGCTCTAAAATACTGCAAGTACTCAGCAGGAGTGAATCGGAAATGAATTTCAAGATGGATGACTGTTCATCAGAACTGGAGGGTTTTAAAATGCTTTGGAGGAGAGATTTCCAACCTTTTTTCTGTTATGGACCCCGACCATTAACCAAAGAAACTGTGGATCTCAGGTTGGGAACCCCTGCTCCAGAGTGTCTGTTTTCCTGCAGCTGATCCCAGTAGTTCGTTCCTTTGCTTCCTGCTCATGAAAACAAGATAAAATGGTTCTGTGGTAATTGAAATGCCAATGGTGTTTTCCCATAGCTGCCTTCTCACAGGGGCAGAATTGTGTCAGGTCACAACAGCAGCTTTCAACCAAAGGCACTAAGGTTATTGAAACAAATCGAAAGAGAGAACATAGTTGGTAGGTTATCTGATTATTTTTCCCATTTGAATTGTGCCTGCTAGCTTGCAGTAAATCATTTTTTTTGCTCTAACCTCATCATGAAATCATTTCAGTGTTTTTGCTTCTAATACACACGTTGAATTGAATAAATCCCTTCTACTTAATTGTTTTGCTTTCAAGTCCATCTATGTGCTCCACCCTGAGCTTCCTGTTCACACTAGATAATGCCACTCTAAGGAGTGATTTACGAATGCTGTCCAGTATTTTTTAATTAACATACAGTATACTTAAGTCATTACAGTTAACTGATATGCTTTGTATCTGATGGGATAAATGAAAAGCTTATGACAAGCTAAATCTTCTGAATCATAAGGAGATTTAGCCATGTGTGATGCTTTGTACATTTGGTTGAGGTTTTGCCCTCATTAAATTTTCTTCGGATTGAAAGCCCTGTGGAAGATTTCGGCCCCCTCCAGAGCCTGAAGCAGTAATTTGAGTCTTCTAGGAGATTGATCACAGCAAACAATGGTTCAGTAGTGAGTTTATTAAAATCCCATATAATACATTTACATCTTTCAAATAGAGGATTGCTGTGAAATGCATGCTGCTTCAAAATAAATTACTTTTTTTCAGAGTTTTGTACATAAGCATTTACTTTGTGAAATTTCAGAGCATGCTCTGATTTTACATTGAGATGGAGATTTGTTATTCTTTTAACAGAATCTTGGACATCTGTCTGTTTGGATTTGAAATCTGGTTTTCTTTGGAACCTTATTTTACTGAGACTTTGAACATTTGTACTCAGCACTTAGTGTGTAGTTGCTTTTATACTGATTTGAAGAAAATTACCTAACTCTTTTGGTTTGCAACATTTACGTGATGCTTTAGCTCCTTGATACCGAAACATGCTGGCTTCTAAGTAGACAAAAGCTTTTAGCAACAAAGCCGCCAAATGCTGTAACTAGTTCTCTGAATTTCTTTTTGCTGTAGATATTGGTTTCAAGTTTCATCATGGGTTGTATTTATGCTGAAGAACCAGTTAAAGAAATGGACCTGTAGTATTACCTGGGGATTCACTCTGTTTATATCACACGGGAGGCCTTGTAATAATGATTAAATAAGCTTTTAATCAGGATAGTACGGGATCAAAGCAATGTTCAATCTCTTTTGTTTTGAATTATGAAAAGAGGAGGGGAGAGATGGGACTGATTAGAGACTGAAAAGGAAATACACTCCTGGAGGCTGAAGTGCTAAATGGATCTTTGTCAAGGAAGGAGGTCACTGTTGGAATCTCAGCAAAGAATGAGATAGTTAAGGTTATGAATTGACTAAAATAAATAAAGTCGAACACTCAAATCGAGGCTTTCAGTCAGTAACAATGCTAGCTGTATTTAAAAAGGGTAAATCCACCTGTTGATAAGATGTTGCTAAGAGAAATAACAAAGGAAATTGAAGAAGACTAAAACCGTAAGATGTAGGAGCAGAATTAGGCCATTCAGCCCATCGAATCTGCTCTATTTGATTGTGACTGGTTTACTTTTCCTTTCAGCCCCATTCTCTCACCTTCTCCCTGTACCCTTTGATGCTTTTATAAATCAAGAACCTGTCAACTTCCTCTTGAAATATACCCAGTGACTTGGCCTCTACAGCTGTCTGTGGCAATGAATTCCAGAGGTTTGCCACTCTAAATGGACGTCCCTTTAGACACAAAGGTTGGGGGTGTTGTGGATAATGTGGAGGGCTGTCAGAAGTTACAGCGGGACATTGATAGGATGCAAAACTGGGCTGAGAAGTGGCAGATGGAGTTCAACCTAGATAAGTGTGGTGTGGTTCATTTTGGTAGGTCAAATGTGATGGCAGAATATAGCATTAATGGCAAGACTCTTGGCAGTGTGGAAGATTAGAGGGATCTTGGGGTCCGAGTCCACAGGACACTCAAAGTTGGTGCGCAGATTGACTCTGTGGCTAAGAAAGCATACGGTGCATTGGCCTCCATCAATCGTGGGATTGAGTTTAAGAGCTGAGAGGTAATGTTGCAGCTCTATAGGACCCTGGTCAGACCCTACTTGGAGTACTGTGCTCAGTTCTGGTCACCTCACTACAGGAAGGACGTGGAAACCATAGAAAGGGTGCAAAGGAGATTGACAAGGATATTACCTTCTGAGAATAGGTTGAGTGAACTCGGCCTTTTCTCCTTGGAGCGACGGAAGGTGAGAGGTGACCTGATAGAGGTGTACAAGATAATGAGAGGCATTGATCGTGTGGACAGTCAGAGGCTTTTCCCCAGGGCTGAAATGGCTAGCACAAGAGGGCTTAGTTTTAAGGTGCTTGGAAATAGGTACAGAGGAGATGTCAGGGCTAGGTTTTTTATGCAGAGAGTGGTGAGTGCGTGGAATGGGCTGCCAGCAGTGGTGGTGGAGGCAGAAATGATAGGGCCTTTTAAGAGACTCCTGGATGGGTACAGGGAGCATAGAAAAATAGAGGGCTATGTGTAACCCTAGGTAGTTCTAAGGTAAGGCCAAGTTTGCTACAGCTTTGTGGGCCGAAGGGCCTGTATTCTGCTGTAGGTTTTCTATGTTTCTATGTCCTTCTATTCTGAGGCTGTGGCCTATAGACTCTTCCACTAATGAAAATATCCTTCTCACGTCCACTCTATCAAGGCCTTTCAAAAAGTCTTGGCACTAATCTTCCAAACATTGAAAGATTCAGGAATGGAGTCTGAGGGAGAATTGTTAAGTGTTACGTGCTTGCTGAAGGGGTAAACTTAATAATAACAGATTAGTACTTTCAACCTTAGTGATGTGGTAAGTTCTAGAAAAAATAATCAGGGACAGAATTAGTGCCAGGTGTACTTTTTACTACAGAATGCCAGCATGGAATGGAATGTACTTAAAATCTTGAAGGGTATAGATAGAGATACTACTTCCATTTGTGGAGATATCAAAAGCCAGGGGAGAGAAAATATAGCTGTCTTGGAAAAGAGCCAATAGTAGCAGTAACCGAAAATGTTCATATAGTTTGTTGTCCATGAGTGGACAACCATGAGTAGTAACAAAGCAGATTAAATTGTAGTTTTTGAAAGAGAGCTGTATAAATAGATGAAAATAAAGAATTTGTAAGGGACTGGGGAGAGCAAAAGGGAGCAGGGTTATCCAGGGTACTTATTATATTCTGCTTCTCGGGCTTGGACTCAGGGTGAAATGGTATCCTTCCTTCTGTAGCTGTTCAGTGCTTCTGCTCTAGTTATGATAGTAACTCCAATTGAAATGGGTTGATATAACCAGGATATGCAGAAGCAATTTTATGTGTTGATAGGTTACAGCATCGTTGTCATAGCCTGTAACGTATCGGTTGATATATAAATCCCCTTTCCTGCTGGCTTCTTGCCTTATGTCTGGCAGGTAACCTAAGGCATCATCCCACACTTAAGATAACGTTTAGAGCATCCAGAAGATTTCCAGGAGTCAATGGCTGTATGGAAATGAAAGAATAGAGATAGTTTAAATTGTTGTTCCATGAGAGATAAAGCTTTGTTTGTGATGGTCACAAGACACTGACATTTATCTACTTCCACATATAGGTTGTGGATGTTGTCTACAAGTCCAGTTGAGCCTCTGACCAAGGTGATTTAGGTGTGAGGGTTTGGGGGGTGGGTGGGGGGGGAGGAGGACACTTGGATTAGAAAAATGGCAGTTTCAGGAGGGCACTGATGCAGTTTGTTTTGTGTTTGAACGTTTGGGGGTTGGTGGGCAAAGGTAGCTGGGGTGAGAGGAAGGGTAAGGTAACATTCAGCCTAGCAGTTGTAGAGTGTCTGGATGAAGTTGATGAAATTGCGAGGGTAGGATTTGGAAATGAAGAGGATGTAGAGCAGGAGTTCTCAACTTGGGGATCCATGAACCCCTTTCATAATGGCATTGGTCTGTGGCATAAAAAGGTTGGGAACCCCTGATGTAGATTATGATGGATAGAATGGCAGAAGGGGAGGGTGGGGGTGAAGGGCTTGAGTTTGGGTTAATGATGAGAGAGGTCTGTTGGCACACAGCTTGTAGATAAAAATAAATCTTTTTCTTGCAGTTTAGTGTTTTGTTTTTAAGCCTGTCATTCTGGGAACAGCTATTCCCAGGAAAACATGGTCCATGCTTTCCCAATGAACTCTAAAGGGAGTGCTGAATGGACTACGACCACATGATCCCTCGATGCAGAAAACATATTTGGGGGGTAAGGGTGACGCATTACAGTTTAGTACCTCATTGTGTTGGCCCACTGACATGAGTCAACCTGGGAATAGTTGCGAATGTAATTTACTTACTGTTCAGTTGACTTGCATTTTCAGAGAACTGAAAAAAAAGGGGTATGAAGTGATCCAAAGTTTTGGTCTTTTGACATGAAATGTAGTTCCTTCTACATTTCTGTAAAACGTATATTCAGTGAATGGACCAAGTAATTATGAGCACTGTATACATTGCACACAATCCATTAGGATAGAGCACCCTCATGTGGTCATAGTTTTTGTGTTTATTTTATTCACTGAGCGATGCAAAAAATTAGGATACAGTGGCAAGGGTTTCCTTTATAATCTTGTGTATATTCTGAAGTGAAATCTCAATAATCTGATTCTTTTCAACAATTGCTACTAAAGTTGTCAAAGTATGATAGATTTATGGATTCATCACAGGTGTTGTGGATGAGTTTCATTGTGAATGGTTTAAAAAAAATGGTGTTTGTTTCAGAAATGAGATAGAGAATCTCTCATTTCCCCAGTGTATTGTGGATAAAACAATGGTGTGCCTACTTTGACTTTGACCTTGGTCACATCCTCCTTAAAAGGGGGATTTAAATTCAAAGCTCATTGTCTGCTAAGAAAGGACAAGAGTAGAGAGAGGTTGTTAATGTTCAAATGCTTACTAAAAGCATGCTACCCAAAACGTAGCAAAACCCAAAAGACTACATCATTTCAGATTTTGTTCAGCACTGAGCTAACAGAAAGACTGCAGCCATTGATTCAAGTGAGCTGTGATGTTTCTCTGTTGGTGGGGATATTCTTCCACTCTTAAACTTCTTAAAGCTAACACAGGGGATTTTTATAAAAGTTATATGCTTTGACTTACATTTTATAAACCAATATACTCCTTGTGATGCAGATAATTCTGCTTTGATTTATCATGTGTTCCTTCCAGACAAAATTCCTACTGAGGTTGTATAAGGCATTGGTGAGGCTGAATCTGGAGTATTGTGTTCAGTTTTGGTCACCAAATTACAGGAAGGATACTAATAAGGTTGAAAGAGTGCAGAGAAGGTTTACAAGGATGTTGCCAGGACTTGAGAAACTCAGTTACAGAGAAAGGTTGAATAGGTTAGGACTTTATTCCCTGGAGCGTAGAAGAACGAGGGGAGATTTGATAGAGGTATATAAAATTATGATAGTTATAGATAGAGTGAATGCAAGCAGGCTTTCTCCACTGAGGCAAGGGGAGAAAAAAACCAGAGGACATGGGTTAAGGGTGAGGGGGGAAAAATTTAAAGGGAACATTAGGGGGGGGGCTTCTTCACACAGAGGGTGGTGGGAATATGGAATGAGCTGCCAGACGAGGTGGTAAATGTGGGTTCTTTTTTAACATTTAAGAATAAATTGAACAGATACATGGATGGGAGGTGTATGGAGGGATATGGTCCGTGTGCAGGTCAGTGGGACTAGGCAGAAAATGGTTCGGCACAGCCAAGAAGGGCCAAAAGGCCTGTTTCTGTGCTGTAGTTTCTATGGTTCTATGCTTCCACTCATCTGCCAGACCCTCAGACACCTCAAAAACAACTATCCCTTCCCTTCCAACTATCGCCACAACCTCTTTACTGCAATCATGAAAACCGACCAGACTGCTGCCAAACTACATGCATATGTACTGCAGTCATCTACTGTTGTCCCACCAACAAAGCCTGCTGCTCCTCCTCACTACCTGAAGTTTGTTTATGCTAAGTAGCCATTTGAAGGTAGTCTTGTGTGCAAAATGAGAGCTGAATGTTGTGTTTGTAAATACAGAACGTGCTGGTGAAGGTTGGACAGCATCAGTAGAAAGAGAAACCAAGTAAGCATTTCAAGTGCAAAATACTAAGACTGTTTCCCTTTCCACGTTTGCCTTATTTGACCGTTTCAAGTCTGAAAACTTTAGTCAGAAGTGGAGAAGGGAGGAAGCACGTTAGTTTTCAGCAACCAAGTACATCTAGGTACTGTGCTAGTCACTATTATAATGAGGATTTTGAGGCTGTAGAGAGGTTGCAGAGAAAATTCATCAGAATGTTACCAGAACTGAAAATACTATATGCACATCAAGCCAGGATGAACAGAGTTCTTTTTCTCTGAGAAACGAATGCTGAAGATCCTTGAACGTGATATCTGATTTTCATAGTGTGAACACAGCGAAAGCATTTCCATTTTTGCAGAGGAGCAAAGCAAAGGCCATTGGCATAAAATAGTCATCAAGAAATCCATTCAGGCACTTGGATGCAGCTTCCTTACCAGAATGACGAGGATGTTAATTTCACAAGGACAAGGTGTGTCTGAGTCAAATAGCGCAGATGCATTAAGAGGAGGTGAGACATGCATAAGGAGGAAGCAGGCAAGAGAAGGATGTATTAATGATTTAGATGAAGAAAGGTTTGATTGATTTGGATGAAGGCAAGTGAAGCATGAATATTGAATCATTCCACCGAGATACAACACAGAGCGTCATAGGAAGTCATTCCTGCTTGTGGCCATCAAACTTTACAACTCCTCCCTTGGAGGGTCAGACACCTTGAGCCAATAGGCTGGTCCTGGACTTATTTCCTGGCATAATTTACATATTACTATTTAACTATTTATGGTTTTATTACTATTTATTATTTATAGTGCAACTGTAACGAAAACCAATTTGCCCCCAGAATCACTATGGTATGACTATGACTATGAACTGGGCTGATTTGGGCCAATGGCTTCTTTCTAAGACATATAATCCATATAATCTTATGATATTCTGCTGGTGATCACTTATATCAATAGAAGCTTGACTTCCTATGTTTGACAAATATATTGGGCTTAGAATCGGCAGTTGATTCCTGGCTTGAGAAACAGGAGGATACAGGCGTTACTTGTTTAGTGTTTTCATTTTGGATTTGAATGCTTTTGATGAATAATTTTTTTAATTTTTGAAATTACTTACGGGGATCATAATTGCTTTCAAATATTTCCAAATGTTAAGCATTTAAAACATTTTTACTGAGGCGTGACAGCTTTGATGAGCAATGAGGTCCACCCTCACTCTTGTTTCCTGATGGAGGAGACAGCCATTGTATTCCAGGACGTGGCCTCAGGGATTGCCAGTAGGGCATTTCTCACTCCCGAGCTGTCAGGCATCCAGATGTGGCCCGGGTGACTGTGACTCTGTGAGGGCAGACGATAGTGAGTTAATTGGCTAGACAAACCCTGTCATTATATGTGCTCCCTCTATAGAAATTCCTGTTCGTATAAAAACAAGTTGATAATTGGAGGCATGTTAGAATAGTTCTACTGTTCTTGCTGAAGATCAGCTTCATTTAGTCATTGTTGATCGAAATGTTCCACACAAATCAGCAAGGACAGCAGAAAATACAGTACAGCCAGACTACTATACTGAGGAAACAATGTCTCAGAGCCTTTCTACTGCATTGACAATTGTAAGGATTTTGCTGCATTCCTGTAAAGATTAGCTTTATTTGTCACATGTATATTGAAACATGCAGTGAAATATGTTGGTTGCGTCAAATCAACTCCACGAGGGTTGTGCTGGTTAGATCGCAAGTGTCGCTACGCTTCCAGCTCCCAACATAGCATGCACAAACTCACTAACCGTACATCTTTGGAAAGTCAGAGGAAACTGGAGGACCTGGAGAAACCAATGTGGTCATGGGCAGAAGGTACAAACTCCATAGTTGGATTACTTTGCCAATGATCTGGTGTTTCTAATGTATTTCATATTCCCATTTCACCAGCTTATGCTTAATTTTTAAATCTTTTGATTGTGTTACAAGAATCACGGCTTGTAGTAATGATTAGGGAGGCACAGAGAGATCTGTATTTACTGACAAGTACCTTTATTGTCTCAACGGAAGAACATGTGAACCTGCACAATGAGTAGCTGCATGCACACCTACTAAGTTTTCCTGACCTTCCATGAACAGCCAAAGAACGGAAAGTATAAGACCAGTTAGAAAGGAGTTTCTGCTGCTGGCCACATGTTCCCTGTTTCAAATCTTTACATGTCCGTGGGGCATCTCACATCCATGAAAGTTGATCTCACAGAGTTACCACTGCCAGATTTTATATTCATTTACCAATTCAAATATTGCATTCTAGTTTCGTTGAAGGCTGAAGATCAATGACCTTTAACACCTTTTTATTGGCCTTGCTCCAGGTGCACCTCCATTTGTTGCCCTCTTCCCAGCATGTGACAATTGGTAATTTTGGCTTTTTGTTCTCAATCAGCCACCAGCTTGATTCATACAGAATAGATGGTCAAAGGCCTGGTTGTTATGTCCAACCAAAAGACGTCTCACAAATAACTTCTTATTTGGAAAATGTCCCTAGTTCAGCAAATTACCTGAGGCATCATTGTGTCTTCTTTAGAACACTGATCAAGTCAAGCAACTGACTCACAAAATGTCAAACACGATCTCTTCATAAAATGTCAGCCTGCATCTCCTCCTCCATGGCAGAAACAAAGGCAATTGGTTCATTTGCTTCCTTGATTCATTCATATTCACTGATTTGCAGACTGTAGTACCTTCTGACCAACATTTGTAAAACAGAAAAGGTATAACTTTCTGTCTTGGGAGGGAAATAAAGTGGCTGACATTTCACATCGAGACTCTTCGTCAGGCCTGGAAAGGAAGGAGGCAGAAGCCAGAATAAGAATGTGGGGGAATGGGAAGGCTGGTAGGTGATAGGTGAAACCAGGTGGTGTGGGAAGATGGAGAAGTTCCACCTCTGAGCCCACCCCTTCCCCACCCGCATGACCTGCCCATCACCAGCCTCTGGTTGCACATCTCCTCCACTTTATTGCATGGTCCATTGTCCTCACCTATTAGATTTGTTCTTCTTCTGCCCTCTATCTTTTCCACCTATCACTCTCAACTTCTCATGTCACCCCCGCCCACCTACACCTGGTCTCACCTATCACCTGTCAACTTGTACAGCTTCCCCTCCCTCCTCCACCTTATTCTGGTTTCTTCTCCCTTCCTTTCCAGTACTGATGAAGAGTTTTGGCCCCAAGACACTTCCTGTGTATTTCCCTCCAGAGAGTTGCTGAGTTTCTCCATCATTTTGTGTGCGAGACTCAAGATTTCCAGCATCTGCCAAATCTCTTGTGTTTTATTTTTTCCATTTTTATCTGTTTTGCCATGCATATGTTTCTGCTGCATACTACGGTGCTCAGTGGGAGGGAAATGAGGCCATTACAGTATTCTCTCTGATGCTGAAAAACCACTTTATTTTTGACCATCTTAATCATTTCCTGTGCTCATTGATATAGAATAGGCAGTGGATTTACATTAGATTGAGGAGATGTTCTGTGATAGCGTTAACTGAGGTGAGCCCATGATGTTTAAATATGTATTTGTTTAACAGCACAATGGTAGCAAAAATCTAGGAGGTTATTTCAACTGGCAGTTAATGCCTTCATGCAGTAGTAGCCAAACCTACTGACTATCAGAGCCTCAGGGAAAGTATTCAGAAGTTCAAGAACAAGAGCATAGACCAGTACAGGCCCTTTGGCCCAGAATATTGTGCCAAACCAGTTAAATTAGTAATCAAATATCCAATTGAACGAATCCCTTCTGTCTACACTGTTTCCATATCCTTCATTTCCCTCATATTTATGCGTCTATCCAAACATCTATTAAAAATCCTTAATGTATCTTTACCACCACCCCAAGCAACACATTCCAGGGCCCTACAACTCTCTGTGTAAAAATAAAACTTCTCCCTCACATCTCCTTTTAAATTACCCCCTCACACCTTAAATGAATGTCCTCTGATATTAAGTATTTAAATCCAGAGAATAAGATACTCTCTGACTACTCTGTCTCTCTCATTTAGTAGATCTCCACTTCTCCAGAGAATGCAATCCAAGTTTATTCTACCTCTCATTATAGCATATATCCTCTACTCCAGGCAACATCCTGGTTTACGTCTTCTGCACCATCTCCAAAGCCTCAGCGTCCTTCCAATAATGGGGCGAACAGAGCTGTGTATTGATTTAGGACCTCGCCCACATCCACCCCATCCAAGCAAACTTTTTCCATTTGATCTTTGAGTGGTCCTGTCCTCTAGCTCTTTACGTAGGTATAGAATCCTTTGGGATTCTCTTAACTCCTCCTTGCCAAGGGCTTTACATGACCTGAGCTGAGAATAGGAAACACTTTGTGCTAAATACATGCCCCCATTGACAGCTGTCAGCTGAAATTATGATAAAGCTGTAAAGAGCTTTTTGACCATTAGACCACAAGGCAAAAGAACAGTATTATGCCATTCAGCCTACAGAGTCTACTCTGCCATTCAATCACGGGTAATTTAATTTCCCTCTCATATCCACTCTTCTGCCTTCTCTTCATAACCTTTGATGCCCTTACTAATCAAGGACATATCAAGCAACACACATAAAAATTGCTGGTGAATTCAGCAGGCCAGGGCAGCATCTATAGGAAGAGGTAGTCGCCTGTACCTCTTCCTATAGATGCTGCCTGGCCTGCTGCGTTCACCAGCAATTTTTATGTGTGTTGCTTGAAATTCCAGCATCTGCAGATTTCCTCGTGTTTGCGTTTTTAAAAGGACGTATCAACCTCTGTTTTAAATGTACCCAAGGGTTTAGCCTCCAAAGTTGATGGTAATGAATCCCTTTGGCTAAAGACATTCCTGCTCACCTCTGTTCTGAAGGAATGCCCTTCTATTCTGAGGTAATCTCTTCCAGTCCTAGACTCCCTCACTATTTGAAACATCATCTCCAAGTCCACTCTATTAATATTTTTGTAGATTTCAATGAGATCTCCCATCATTCCGCTAAACTCCAGTGAGTACAGGCCCAGAGCAATTTAATCTTCCTCATACTTTAACCCTTTCATTCCTAGGAGCATTCTCAAAAACCTCCCCCTTGGATCCTCTCCAATGTCAGCACATCCCTTCTTGAATAAGGGGACCAAAACTGCTCACAATACTCGAAGTGCAGTCTGACCAATGCCTTATAAAGGCTCAGCCTTGACATGAAATTGAGATATGGTTTTGTAAGAGTAAGCAACTGATGACCTGTTTACAGCCTGGATCTGAGCAGTTGGTGTAGACAGTCGCCTTGAAGTCCATAGCTGTTAGTTGTTCAATGTTGTTATGTTGGAGAAGAGTACCAACCTATATATTAGCAATGTTTTGGCAAGAGATAGCAGTGTTGTACTTGGATGAGGAAGACCAAAGGGATTTTATCAAAAAGCAGTGCAAACAGATTCACTGCTCATCAATGCTCCATCTAAGGTGTATGCACATTTCTCTCTACAGTTTCTGATGCGAACAGTGATGAAAACGTGGAGCTTGTGATGACTTGTCTGCAGATTTCAGAACTGGCTTATTTATAAAGTTTTTATTGAAGAAATTATTCAGTGTGCACATGTTACTGGGTAAACAATTGCACAACACAAGATTTTTGTGCACACTGGTCATCACAAATTTGAGGGAACATTGGACTCAGCAAGTTATACTAATCTGTGTTACATTGAATGAAAAATAAAAACTGAATTGCGAAATTAAAATTTTATACCTTTTTTGATCTTTGTCCTGTATTTTTTTCTGGGAGTGTTAAGTGTGGATGAGACGACCTTGACGTGACATTGCTTAATCTGGGATTTTCGTTTTTATGGAGATGAAACATCATGTTTGTGGGCCTGTCAGTTGCTGCTGAGAGCACAGAGTGATTTAGTAGCAAACTGAGAGTTGGCTTAGGTCTTTCAATTCCTGAATCAAATGGGCTTCAGCAATTCAGGAAAGTGGATTAATACCGATCTCCCTCAGGAAATCAGGCTTGGCCAGTGATCATCAAATTTCATGAATGAATATAAAAAGAAATAATCTAATATCAAGTTAAGCTAATATGAACTCGGCTTCAGTACTTGGGCATCAGTAATGTGCAGTGTTGCATGAAAAGGAGTCCACAACAATGGTACAGTTGAGGGATGTTAAACGATTAAAATTAATGAATGATTAAATGAATTATGTTGGGACTGGGAAAGTATTTGCTTTCCATTCCATTACTTCGTTTTACATTTTCTTGCATTTCTTCAGATAGGATAGGCATGGACCACATTTTAAAAAAACAAAGTAACCTGTCCTTGACTTAAGATGAGGCTGTATCTGTTGAAAACTGAAATATTACACACACTAAAAAGTGGGTGATGCTGCTGTTTAGCTCTCAGGCAGAGCTGTACAATTATCTCTGCAGTCAGCAGTCCAGCACCACCAACTGATCATTTCACTGGCAATAAATCTGGACGAAGTTTGGATAAGCAGAAAGAGAGACAGTGGTGTGAACTGTTTGAGAAGGTGGTGGATGAGGAACAGGTTGGCCTATGGAAACAGTCAACCTCATCTACCATTGGTCTATTGTTTTATTTGCAAAACTAATTGGGGGTGCTTACTTTTGGTCCTTTAGGCCTAGCGGTTTTAGATGTGGTTAGACCGTGGTGACCAAACATTGAACATGGATTTGGCAGATGGCAGCCTGTAGTTTACACAAACTATATGTAGCCAGTAATTTTCATAGAAGCTCTGTTTTCTGGGTTTGCATTTATGCTTGGTATGTATTACAAGTATTTCACAATTGTCAAAAGCGATGGATAGGATTAGAACCTGAGTCTCTGCTATGGCTGCGGAATTGCTTTTTTGATATGAAATGTTTTTTTTTTGAGTTCAAAGCTGATTATGTCTCCTCCAAGGAGCTTTGGGAAGAGACAGCTCTAATGAAGGATTCATGATCTTGTAATTGCGATTTTCCTATTCTGTTTCTGATTGTTTGTTCCTATCAGCACTGATCTGCACAGCCTCATCATACTCGCACCATAGCTGAGGCCCTTTCAGGTTAATGATGTTTCTGTTGCAAACATCAGCCTCAGAGAAGCCAGCACCATCCGTTTAATTTATTTTTACTACTGCTGGCATTTTGCCTCCGGAAGCATTTCTACAGGTTCATTTGTAATTGGCTCAGGACGATTGTGATAGAAATGTGAAACAAGAGATCAGTCATCCAAGGTTGTTTGTTACTATGCTGATAATGAGTCTTCATAAGGAGCAACTCCACATGGCCCAATTAAGCAAACAGGCATTTCACAATTTTCTTACTTTGTGGGGGACAGTAGCATTTGAAATGATGCACCCATAGTTGCATGGTGAATAATTTCTCATTTTCCTTTACATGACATCTACATAGCATGGAGACACGGCACAAAGTGGTCATTCCTAGAATCTGTAAGCCCTGTCAGTTAGCTGGGCAAATGATAGAAGGTCACCGTATAAAGCTGGTGCAGGGAGTCATAATACTGTAAGTAAATCAATGAAGGCATTTACTTTACTGCATCAGCAGCATCGTGGAATCAAATTAGGTTTTCTTGGTCAATGTTGTTGGATTACATTTAAACAGATTTACTTCCTCTACAAAGCAGTTCAAGATGCTTTGGACCTTAATTTGAAAATCATTTGGAGAAAAACATGATGCTTTTGGGTGGGTGTATGTAATTGTAATTGCAAAAAAGGAGCAATGGGCTAATTCATGAGTTGGCATATGAGAGTCTGCTGCATGTTCACAGCTAATTCTAAATGACGATTTATGTTATGTGTACAAGATTCCCAAGTGTTGGTTTGCAATTGTATTACTTATCATGGACTTTTCCCCAGATTATGAGACACATTTTCATGGGAGTGTCCTCCTATATCTTGACTGATCAGCCGTTCAGATCTCAGCGCAATATAATGAATGTTAACAGACACTAAATGCCCTCACATTTGTGTTTTTCTTTCAAGCTTTTAATTTGCATCCCTCTCTTACCAGGGTCTGCCCTGCAACCAGGACTTTTTAAAGCACAAACTAAACCCAAAAGACAATACAAAGCTGGGTTCCAAGAATTATCTTGAAGATGAAAAGGGGCAGGCTTATTTTTTTGAATATTTCACTTTCTCAAAATCCTTTATATCAGAGAAATGTAGTTACAGTACTTGCACTCTGTGGGAAATACAGCAAACAGATTGTGTAAGGTAATAATGAAGATATATTCTGTTTCTTTACTGTTGATGCAGAGATAAGTATTAGGCAGGGCATTAGAGAAAATGTCTCTGTTTGACAGAGAAGGCACATTATTTCCACATGCAGGTGCTTAGCTTAGTGTAGCTTCTCATTGAAAAGCTAGACCCTTTAAAATTGCAGCACTTCTTTGCTGTTCACTAGAAATGTATGCTTAAAGTTGTGGAGTGCGATTTGAAAGTGAAAACTTCTGACTCCGAGATGACGACAATATAACTGAGCCTGTTGGTGAGGTAAATGTACAATGGGCGTAGTTGTCCCATGAACTCTGGCGTACGAGACAATTTCAAAATATGTAGGCTATACCAAAAAAGGTGTCAATCAGCTGAGTTTCTTTGACAATATAGCAGCTTAATGGCTATAACTTTTGATATTAACTATTTAACAAATTGTCCTCAAATTTTCCAGCTATTTTGTTACAGATCAAATGTGTTGCTGACTCAACAGTTCAGGCCTCTGGATGTAAGGTCAGAAACTCAATCCAGATTCTATTGTGCCGTGTAACTAGATCAATGTTGTCAACCTGACTCTGCTCTGGGTGAATGTAACTGGCTCTCCTGTCATTTGGGTGTTAGTTTCAATGTATTTAAATCCCAGCTACATAACTGGTGAGAAATGATTGGTTCCTTTCACATAGACTAAAAATGGCTGCCCTCATTGCTAATTAATGCAGACTTTCAGCTACACTAGAAGTGGTCCAAGGCAGATTCATAAAGCTTAGAATGACAACATGTGCTGAAGGCTCAGGACTGGAGTTCTGGAGTAAATGCACTTGTGTAAATCTCAGTGGAATCGTTAGCCCCCTGTTGCTGAATCTCCCCTATAATGTAAACAGGCTGAGTCTTTGATAATGCAAGCAGAAGCTCATGAACCATGTCCAATGAGAACTGCAGGAGCTTTCACAACATTAGAAATGCCATACATGGAAGTTATTCTTGAAATATAAGAAAGGTGTGAAGATTGCTATGCCTAACAACTCATAGTAGTCATAGTCATACTTTATTGATCCCGAGGGAAATTGGTTTTCATTACAGTTGCATCATAAATAATTAAATAGTAATGAAACCATAAATAATTAAATAGTAATGTGTAAATTATGCCAGTAAATTATGAAATAAGTCCGGGACCAGCCTATTAGCTCAGGGTGTCTGACCCTCCAAGGGAGGAGTTGTAAAGTTTGATGGCCACAGGCAGGAATGACCTCCTATGACGCTGTGTTGCATCTCGGTGGAATGAGTCTCTGGCTGAATATACTCCTGTACCCCGCCAGTCCATTATGTAATGGATGAGAGACATTGTCCAAGATGGCATGCAACTTGGACAGCATCCTCATTGTGTCTTGGCTCCTACTAAGGGAGTGTAACGGTGCCTGTTTCTTCACACAGCAATTTTCACTCTATCCCTTCAGAGTTCAACAGCAAAGTATGAAGTGTGGTAGTTCCTTGGCTGTGTGTCCACACCCAACAGAAACTGCTGAGACTGCCCAAGCTGGTTTTCTTCTGACTCCGGTGACTAGGGGTAGGAGGAACTAAGAACCTACTTTCAGTCAGCACAATTTGGGTTTCTCATTCTGACAAGTGAATTCAGTGTATTTAAAACACAGTACAACCTCACCCCTCAACCAGATCTTCCCAGTTAGTGAAACCTGTATCAATTAGCCTTTGTCAAGCTCGTGAATGGGACACAAAAAGCAGAAGTGAATCCTTTTACATGTCGGGGAACAAAAAGCAACTATACCTACGTACGTATGTTAGAGTTTGGGAAATGCAGTATGATATGAGGTACAGAGTATTATTGTTGTGTAACATTTGTTCAGTTTAACAAATTAGATCATACAAATGAAAGAAAGAACCTGAAACTAAATCCAATCTTCCCATATATGTAAAATACTGGCTGATGAATTGTTGTGTGGGTGAATGAATATTTTTAGTAAAGTTTATTATAAGGAAACATTAGCTAAGATATCAGGAGAACATTGCTTCTGTTGTTAGATGGGATCTTTAAAAATCATTTTAAGCTGTCAGAGGAGGCAAAAGCTCATGTGAATGCCTCACCTAAGAGGCAGCACTTTGAGTGTGTGATACTCTTGAAATCAGTCAAATGCCACTCTAGATTATGGAAAAACTATAATGTGATGTTTAAACCCACAACCTTTCCATGAATGAGTAATGTACCACAGATTCATGCTAAAGCAATTGAATATTTCTAAAATCTTATATAAATATGGTTAAAAAAACATAATTTTTGAAAGTAATAATGTTTTGAGGGATATAGTTCCATTTCAGGGAAATGTATTGCTGGTGAGAAGTGCTGACTTGAATTCCATTCAGCCCTTTGTGTGGCGTGATCAGGTGGTCAATGTTCATAATTTAAATTGATATCAAGGTAGTTCATATTGGTGCTCTTCAATGTAGGTGAGATTTCCAGATCGCAGCTTCAGCGGGCGGGGGGAGAGGGTTGCATCTTCAAATCAAGCTCAATTTGCATGACAACAGAAATTCTAAGAATAAACTCTCGAATTGCTATGCCAGCATGATGTTGACCACTACGTAAAATAATTGCATTTATATAGAACCTCTCATTTCACTTTCAGAATATTGTAAAGTACATTTCAATGAAATACATTTGAACAAAAACAGAAAATATTGGAAATAAGTAAGCCAAGTAGCGTCTGTGGAACAACATGTTACTTATCTGATAGCCTTGTTTGATAATGTTGAGTAATGCAATAAAAATTGGCCAGACACCCAAGGTAACAGTTATTTTCTTCCTTCTCTGAAGTGGGATCTTTGCTGGTTCTTTTTCACCAACCTGAGAGCAGTCAGTATCTCAGTGACATCAAAAAGACCGTACCTCTGGTGCAGTGCTGCCTATGTACTGCAGTAGAGTAGTGATCTAATTTTTTGTGCTGGCTTGAGAATTGAAGCCAGAACATTGTGATTCAGAGTTTAAAATGTGACCAACTGAGCCATTCAGACCACGACAGCTGCATGTCAACTTTGATTTTAGTTCCGAACATACTGAAAATTTAATCCTAGGAAGCTTTCCCCTCCTAGGAAGCTTTCCCCTGGATTTAACACTGTGCTGCTGAGGGAGGGAAGCAATCTTTCTCATTGCGAGGTGCTTGAGCACAAAGCTGTGGTATCTGAATTTGTCCTGAAATAGCGACATGTAGAAATGAATTTAAATTAAGAAGCTTAATAGCAACTGGTCACATTGCCAAGAATACCAGCCGGGTTGTGACGGCTAGAAAGTTCAATCCGTTTGATTTTATATTTGACCTTGAAATTCTCATTAATTGTGTGAAGAACCTCACTGCCTGCTACACTGCTGGTGTTTAGGGCAGCAACGCAGGTCCTCCATCTCTGGCAGTGTTCGGGGCTTCCTTCATCACGTCAGCAGCTTTCTCTCCGTTTTCAATGCTGTCAGTCATACAGGTCCTGGGTGGAGGCTCAGGAATACCATTGCACTCAGATGTAGAAGGATTCTTCATTGCTGTTTCTGTAACAATTTTGTTTTATCAGTCAGGATTGTTAGCCCTGAGCTGAACCTGGAGAACCAGTGGGCCAGTCTTAGTCTGCCCTCTACCCATGGGTAACCCTACCAAGAGCCTAAAGCCCTGACTCCAGCCAGCATAGCTCTCCAGGTCGTTGAGGAATGCAAGCCTCCAAATCACAACATGGCTGTGGTCTTCTTGGAGGAATTGTGTGAAGAAAGTTGGATGAAATTCAATGCTTTAAAATCCTAAAGTTTAGATGGGTTAAAAGATGAAAAAGTGCTTTATGTAGAAATTTTTTTAAAAATCTTATTTACTGACCATTTAGGTAAGATGAAGCTGCAGTAAAATCTGGGCTTAGAATTGAGTTCAAAATTCCTACAGTTCTTTTATTGATATACAAAATTAGTCTTGCTTCATATTTTGCCATCTTCACTCTAGAATAAGTCATTACCTGGTATATTTATCTAAAATATTAGTGAATTTCTGCAGTTATTAAAATGGAAGGTATGTGGTGTTGCAAGGACAATAAATTATTTTGTGCAATGCACCAGAAATGGTATTTGCAGTTATGAAGTGCAAGGAGAGTAATAATGAATAAGAAGGATACAGACATGAAGATGAAATTAAATTAAATGAATGAATAAAGTGGAAAACCATGGAAGACGTGCAGGACTTTGGTTGGAGATGTACCAGTAAGTGAACTGTAATAGAGCCATTTGGAAGAAGATAAAATAAAAAGAAGGAAAGGACAAAGATGCAATGGGATGGAAAAATACTGAAGAACACGTAAGTACGTACATCAGTAGCTCTAAAGAAACATTCAAACTCATGAAAGGCAAATTTATAGTTGATGTCAAATGAACCAAAACTAAGGATTGGCCTGTTGGGAAATCAGTAAAAAGATGGGGCTGACCTAGTTGTAAAATAAGCAACTGCCCATTTGCCTCCAAATGAAAACAATATTGCTGCATCACCCTTGGATTACCTGGAATAGCACAGGCAACTGCTGGGAGATGATGCAGACAAATGGGTATTTTAGAAATCTGGTTAAAGTTCATGAAATAATTATCAATTTTTTTTGTCATCAGTTGCTTGAAGTCTTACTTAGACTGATTTCTGGTTCTCAACACCCTACCCAGGAAAAAAGTCTCAACCCCTGTTGAGTCCTGTAGGAAATTTGGACTTTAGCGGTGAGGTCACATCTTAATCTCAAAAACTTTGGGGAGTATGAATTCATTTCTCCTCGATCTTTCCTGGTATGGTGAGTGTAACGCTCAGGGCTATCGGCTCGTGTTTACCTGGGGGAAACCCTGTCTGCCCGCCAAACCATGTCTCATGTTAGCATAGTTGCTGTGTAATGCCACCTGGCTAAAAACTCACACATCCCCGCTGCCTGGGACCAGCCATGTTGGTCGACCAGAGCGTGTCCAGCACGTCCTTCCTCTTCGGTTCTCCTCCAGAAAAAACCCGCGCACTCACCCAGGTTCCCACACATACAGATAGAGTAACATAGCTTCTATTGGTTAGTTTTTCTGTTATCTATAACTATAACCCAAACATTTCAGCTACAGAGAACATTACCTCATAGTTAACGTTGCAAAGAAGCCATTTCATTATTACACTTCAGAGAAGCCATTTTATAATTAGCAGTTAACATTACAGTTAATATTACTGAGAACCCTACATAAGAAACCCATCCCTGGAATCTATCTGGCTTTGCTTCCTTCAAAGGAGCACCACACCTGTACATGGTATTTCAAACACACAGAGAGCAGGGCTTCTCTGTACCTGTGTACCTATGCTGAAATCCCCATGCAATAAAGGCCAACATGTTATCTTAGGACAGAAATGAGAAGAAAGTTCATTACTCAGAGGACAATGAGTTTATGAAATCTTCTACCAGACAAGGCTGTTGCGGAGTATTTTTGAGACAGAGATTGATTTATTTTAAATATTGGGGAACCAAGGAAAATGTGTGTTTTTGCAGAAAAATGACTCTAAGGTCAAAGGACAGCTGGAGTCTTACTGAGTGACGAAACAGTAACAAGATCACCTCCTGCTCTGTTTCATATTCCACTCTATGTTTCTTCTTCATTCAGTTTGAAGAGATTTGGTATGTCAACAAAGTATTTTATAAATTTCTACAGATGTACAGTGGAGAGCATACTGACTGGCTGGATCACAGCTTGGTATGGAGCCTACAGTGGACAGGATTGCATGAGGATTCAGAGGGTTCTAGACTCAAGCCAGTTCCATCACAATAACCCTATCCACATCTATTATTCCTGACAAAAACGCCTAGGTTTAGCTGGGGATTTTGGCATCTGCATTGTGCTGCTCTGACTTTGAAAGTTAAAGTCCAATTCAGCGTCACGTTTATTGTCATTCAGCCATAAACAGGTTCACTGTCAAATGAAACAACGTTCCTCCGGACCAATGTGCACAGCACAGTACATATAATTAACACACAACACATAAAGTAATATTACCACAAACAAGTTAACAAATAATAAAATATATTCAAGAAGAGAAACTAGGTTATTTTGAATAGAAACAGAATGTACTGAATTGACACTGTAAACATTGCAATCTGTATTTCCATTAGTTTTTGCCAGTCTAGTGAGCAATGTGAGAGAACAGAACCACAACAGTCTGTCGGAAGAGAGTCAGGAAGACAAAAGCAATGCAACATCCATTCTAGTGTTCTTTTTCCTTCAGCTGAGAGACAAGAATTTAAATAACTTTACTCTCATGGCTTTCCTGGAAGCATCTTATGTAGTATCGTCCGAGGATTATTCTTGAAACTGGCGGAAGTGTAACATAAGCACAAGATGCCAGAAATCCAGAGTAACACACAAAAAATGCAGGTCAGGCAAAATCTACAGAGAGAAATGTAGAGTCGATGTTTCAGGCCGAGACCCTTCATCAGTTGCACCTCTGGAGTCCATCAGTTACATAACTGGGAAGCAATTTAGCAGTCATAGTAATTTCTTAGGAAAGAGCCAGTTTATGCTATATGAAATAAGCATTCAGTTTTTCTAGTGTACAAGTCCTTAATAATGTCTGCAGGGATAAACAGACTTGATTAAGTTCCAGTTTAAGGTTACTTCCTCATGCTTGGTTTTTTAAGCAAGATGTATGACCGTGTGTATGCAGCTTCTATGAAGGATGATCAGATTATGGATGGACATGGTTTTTGTGAAACCTGTTTATTTCTGGATCTGGACATTTCTGTCTACACATATTGCGCAGCCCCACTTATCCTCGAGAAGGTGGTGGTGAGACACTTTAAACTGATGGCTTTCTGGTCAAGATAAGCCCACAGTTCTATTTAGTTGGGTGTTATAGGATTAATAGCCAACAAAGATGACAGAACAGCAATAAATTTCCAACTCAGGATAGTATGCAACTTAGAGGACCTTGCAGATGACATGTTCTCACGTGGAGATCACAGATTTGGAATAGGTAGGTGATTGCAGTACATTTTGCAGATGTTGCATCATTTATGTAGGCAAATAGAGACAATTTCAACATGCTCCTGACTTGTGATATTATAAAGGCTATGGAAATAAATCCTTCATTGCAAGGTCACTGAACCTCTTCTCTTGTTATCATAGTTTTAATTTTGCTGACTTGGCTGAGTTTATAGTCAGGGTGTTGGTAGTGAAGGGTCTGGTGATGATAATTCCTTTGAATATCTAAGGTCGATATCTCTGTTATAGAAGATTGGCATTGACTGTCACTTTTGTAGCATGAAGGTTTTCTAGGTATTCCTACATGCAGATAGTGTTTCATTTGCTTAGGAATTGTCAATAGGATTTAACATTGACCTTATCACTTCTGACCTTATGATGGAAGGACGATCATTGATTAAACAGCTGAAGATGGATGGGCTTAGGACACTGTGGTGAGGAAGCTCTGCGATGATCTCTTTGGGTGGGTATAATTGTTGCAAAACAACCAGATCCATTTCCCTTTGTGTGAGGAATAACTCCACTCTTTGGAATAGCTTCCCCTTGACACATCATGATTCAGTTTTATTGGGGTTCCTTGATGCCACATTCAGTCAGATACTGCAAGGATGTTGCAGCACTCACTCTCACCACTGAAATTCACTCGCATGTCTGAAAGGCTGTGAAGAAGTGCTGAGCTGCCTGGTCCATTGTGAACTCAAATTGGACATCAGTGAGCAGCATAATGGTGTACAAATACTGTTTTATAAAAGTGTTACTGACATCTGCCCTCAGCTGGCTGATGATTGACAGGAGACCAATGCAGAATTAATTAGCTCAGTTAGATTTGTCCTTTTTGTGAAAAGGATAAAGCTGGGCAATTTTCCATTATTAGATAGATGCTAGTGTTGGAACTGTACGCCAACATCTTGGCTGGAGGCACAAAATACAGATCTTCAGTGTTATAACTGGAATTATTCAGGCCCCAAAGTCTTTGTTGTCTCCATTGTTCTCAACCATTCCTTGATATCATGTAGCTGAAGATTGCTTGCTGTGATGACGGTGATCTTAAGAGTTGGGCAAGGTGTATCATTTATTGTGGCTCAAGGTGCTTCATTCTTCAGCACTCTCATGCTGCGTTTCTCTATCACTGAGAATGCAGAGGTTCTCAGATCCTTCTCCAACCAATAACTGTTTAATAACTTCCGTTGTTCATGACTAAATCAAAGCTTAGAACTGCTCTGTTTGTTGTGGGGATGCCGAGTTCTGGCTGTGTTTACACACTTTAGCGAGCAAGTAGTGCGGTGCTGTGTCTGCATTGGCTGGTGTCTTCATTTCAAGGAGCACCTGGTGTTGCTCCCAGCAAGCCATTCTGCACTTCCCACTGAACGAGGTTTGCTGTCTTGCTTTAGATGTAATGATGGAGTGAGAGATGTGTCAGGCAGTGAGGGCACAGATTGTGGTGATGTACATTTTAAATGCTGTTGATGGTTCACGGCACCTCAGGATACCCATTTTAAGCTGCCAAACTTGTATTCCTCTCATTCTGCATAACTGCCACATAACACAACAAAGTTTGTACTCGGTGCGAAAATGGGAATTGTTTCCATAAGGACTCTGCAGCCATTGCTTCTATAGGTGATATGTCAGCAGGTTGATAGATGAGAACAAAGTCAAGTGTGTTAGTTCCTTGTGTTGGCTCATTCACTACCTGCCTTGTGTGGATGACTTTGCAAGGAGCAACTTTGCTGTTTCTTGGACATGTACCCTGTTGTATTATTTCCCTAGATGAACATAGCCGTAACAATACAGCGGAATAGTTTGCTGGGATATTAGTTACTACATGTGGTGTGTCTGGAGTACAGTATAGGCCAGATAGTTAAGGAGAGCTGATTTCCTCCCAAGTGAACCAGTTAGGTTTTTACGAAGAGCTGATAATGTGTTTTTTATGTGGTCATCGTCCCTGAGACTACCAAGTTCCACATTGGCCTGGTGGGAAATAAACTTGCATGCCATGTTTGTTGGTTCAACAACTTAACTGATGGCTTACTACCAAATTGTTTTATGAATTATATCCTTTTAAACAAGGATATAATTATAAAGAAAAATAATTTCATAAAACAATTTCAAATTGATAGAGAAGCTGAAAATGTGCATAATATTTGAACCATGCAAATTGAAATGTTCTTTATCTCTGTGCTTGTTAAAACAGTGCAGTGTTACTAAATATGTAGTTCTTTAAAAGTAAATTGCAAGAATTTGGTTTATTGCCACTAACATATTGCTTCTAGTATTTTTTCAGGAGTGTGAACTATGTTTTATTATTGTTTAATTCATTGAAAACTCAGTTTCTCAATTTATTGGCAGAGACTCCTTTAAAAAATCTCTGTTCATGAATACCCATAAAATTAAATTGAATGATTCTATAGTCTCTGTAAAAAAATGTGCCATTGCACTTGTGTGGATAAGAAGGCTTATATTTACAAGTTGTTGATAACCACTTATTTTACAATCTGTAGAGAACTTTGTAATTATGGTTGTTGTGCAATGTGGGAAATACAACAACCACAGAGAAGCTTAAAAGAAAACTGCAGCTGTTGGAAATGTGAAATGAAAACGGAAAATTCTGGAAATATTAATTAGGTCAGGCAGCATTCGTTGGGAGTAAAACAAAGTAAACATATTAGTTTGATGACAAAGGGTTTTTGATTTTAAATACAACCGATTGATGCTAATAACATGGCCTTGCAAGCTCCTTGGCTTGATAATCAGGTAATCTATTTTAGTAATTTTGTTTGAAAGATAAGAATTGGTCAGAGTCCCTGGGATAACTTGCTTGCACCTAATTAAATAGTGTGTGCGTTCTTTGAGATCTGTTGTAGTCTGGTTTAATGGCTTACGCATAGAACATTTTACTCCAAGACTATTTATTGTTAGTGGCGTCCTATAATTATTTGAAATCTGCTGGAGAATTTCTTGGAGAAACATGGACTAACAATTTGGCTGAAATCAGTAATTCATTCATGGCCCTCCTCTCCTACAACACAGTGGGCAAGCCTGGCATTGATCTAGGAATTGCAACCAAGTCTTCTTATTAATCTCCAAGCTAATTAATTTAAGATGCAGACCTCTATGAGAAAGTGATTCCATGGGTATTGTTGTGCTTTCAAAACATAAGCAAGGATGATTTGTTTCCTTATGTAATTTAAGCCATGGGATATTCAAGCTAAACCTGGCTCCCACTGCAAAATGTCCATTCATATGGTTTCTCTCTGGGACCCTGCTTCTGTGAAGCAGCCAGCATAATCAAAGACTTCACCCAGCCTGGACATTCTCCCATTTCCCCTATCCCATTGGGAAAAAGATTTTAAAAAACTGAAAGATAGCTTCTATCCCACTGTTATCAGACTCTTGAACTGATCTTGTGTCTGGTAAGTTGGACTCCTGGCTTCACAGTCCACCACATTACGATCTTGCACTTTATTGTTCACATGTACCTGACTTTTTCTGTAACTTTTATACTTTATTCTGTATTGTTATTGTTTTACCTTATTCCAGCTCAATGCACTGTGTGGTGATTTGATCTGTATGAACAGTAGGCAAGACAATCTTTTCACTGGATCTTGGTATATGTGAGAATAATATACGAATATCAAGAATCAGCAATGCCTCATCTCCATCTGTTCTCACCATCCTGCTCCTTCCAACTACTGAGAAGCTTAATATTTAATGATTATAACAGCTGAGATCAAACAATTGAACACAAACAGTAAATAGATTACTATGCCAATAAGGTTACTTGTTAGTATTTTAAAAAACCCATGCTTGCTAGAAGTCAGACTGGAAGTTTAAATGCTCAGAATTGTCCACAGTTGTCCACCATTTGCACCCTGACCTGTTCAGGATGCAGGGCACCAAGCTAGTATCAGTGGGCTAAAGGATCCTGGAGTCACGGGATATATCCTGAATGGGTATGGTGTTTCCAGCAGCACTGCATGAAGGGTTTGCTCTAAATAGGTGTTGAAAGCTTGATCAGCCAGCAGAGAAATTCAGTGTGCATTGTGACTGCAAGTTGAGTAATTTTTTAACAAATTATTAATGTGCCTGACATTCAGAGACATTTGAAAACTTTAAAGTTGATATATAATGCTAGCAAACCTCAGCAAGGTGGATTAAGCTGACATATTCAATTTTTTTGAGTCTGTCGGTAATTCTGCAAAATTTACTTTTGACACCGAATGACAGAAACCCTGTACCCTCTGCTCCGTAACTCACAACGTACTAGAGGTTCTGTTCGAAATTGTTAGCAAATAGCCAGCTAGACTGGGCCCTGAATTTCAATGCTGTTTTCTTGTGCCAGTGTTCTGTGTAGAGTACTCAATGGTGGGGAGGAGATTTTCTGTGATAATGGGTTAGCAGTCAATTACCTTGACTGCTACCCCATCTTCTAACCTAAACACTTATTCCTTTCATCACTGTACAAGGGATATATTCAGCAAAATACAGTGGATTCCTGATAATTGGGCTATCAGTTAACTGGGCAGCCGTTTATTTGGGACAACTCTAAAAGAACAAAACTAATCGAGAAAATTTCTAGGATTCTCTTCATTTATATGGGACACTATGCCACTTAATTGGGGCAAGAGACTATTGCTGAACAGGTTCTAAATAGTGTCAGTCAGGTGCAGTTGCGTGGCCTTTAGACTCTGCACATGTTTAAACCCCATAGTTTTTGAATACTGTCAGCTGCTTGTGTTTGTGTTCACAAAGCAATGACTCTTTTTTTGTCACTGATCGTTGGCGAGGAATAAGCAGTAAGACAATTCTGAACTGATTTGTTCCCTGCAGTTGCAAGTATTCAGGCTTAGAGATGCCAGAAATGATTAGGAGTGAAAATGAAACAATTTCACTACTTCAACAAGTTAGGAACTATGAGAAATGTGAAGGTATTGACAATCAGCTTGAATGAAAATAAAGGTTTGGAGGATGCAATTGTTAGTGGCATTGTATGAAAGCGTCCGATTATTTACAATAAGTGCACTGATTTTGTTCATTATGTACCCAGGATGCATTTCTCTATTGGTAACTATTAGGAACCAATGCACATTTTTTTATAGTACCGCAGTACTATTGGCAGTGTTATAATTTGTTTTGTATTTCACTTAAGTACATAATTTGTTACTCAATTTGTCTTGTTTATACCTTTTTAACTATTTCCATGAAGCTTCAACTAATTGTGGCAGCCACTTAATTGGGCCACGATGTACTCTCCCGATATGACTCAATTAACCAGCATCCAGTGTATATTGTTCCTGGGCTATTCCGTTAGGACCTCCCAAACCTGTGATCTCTCTCAACAAGATGGTCCGTGGGAATACCATCACCCTTGCCTTTCCCTTCAAGTCAGGCAGCATTCTATCACCAGCCTTTGATCACACCAGAGTCTAAATCCTATACTTTCCCACCCACATCAAAAAGATTGTACTTTCTGTTACTATCTGAAAAAGAATTTGAGATGGACAATGAATTCTGACCTTTAGAGTGATGCCTACAGCCCTGAAATATGAATGGAAAAAATGGAGAGAAAATAGAAATAAACCTGCAATTTTAAGATGTCAAGAAGTACCTAGGTCACAAAGTGGCTCAGCATTCTGTTTACAATGTAAATCATTGGTTTCAGCAAGGAGAGCCAGTGTGATGTTTTAAATATTGCTCACTGCACAAAGCTGTCTGGAGAAAACTTAATGGAAGGAATGAAAGGACACGTCAAGTGTTGATGCATGATTTGACATGATGGGTCGTATGAATCATAATGTACAGAAGTGTGATATCATTTACTTTGGTAAGTAGAAGGGAAAACTGAATAGTTTTGAAAGGTTTCAGATGATCAAATATTGGCATTTGTAATAGGCTTGCTTGGGGTCATTGTCTAGGAAGGAAATCTTCCTGTTTATGGCCCCAAATGTGCAACGTTGATTGTTTATTAGGAATGGACAATAATTGTTAACATTGTCAGCAACCTTTGCATCCTGTGAACAAATAAATAATGGAAGAAAAATTAATGTGCAGGTGCAGCAAATGACTACCGTTTCACTAGATTTGAATGTTAGTTATTTGGTCTATTTGTGTAAGCATTTCACTGCTTTTGTGTTGGGCTTTGGTAGTGCCAGATTTGGATTACAGTTTTGCTGTGCTTATCTATAGAGAGGCTTGACATAGAAATGAGCCACATGCTTATGATTGATTCTGATGAGGATGGAGCATCAATTGATGACAGTGTGAATGGAAATGAGTACCGTGAGCCTCTAGTCATTGGAATTACAAACAACAAAATTTGGTCTCTTTCAATTGTACAAAACTTTGAAAAGCGTAACTTGCAAATATTAAGAGAACGTTAATCTTGGCTTGATTGTAAGCTTAGTATCTGAGGTCAGCATTTTAGGACTGAGCTGAGAACCCTTTCTTCATTTGGAGACCTGGGACTTCGATATTGTGTGGCTGGGAAGGTTGCTCAGTCAATGATTTTATTTGAGCCAGATGAAAGCTTGCTGTTTTGGAAATGATGGAGATACAGTAAGGATAGAAAATTTTGGAGCAAGCATGATGGGATTAATGGACTGCTCTTTGTTATATTCCTTTTGTTCATCTTTTATCTTCCTGCTTAGTTTAAATGATAAGCATATGAGAACTTTGTTTCATACAATTGCATTTCAAATACATTTTGTAAAGCAAATAACTTAAAATCCATCTGTATCAAGGTCATTGTGCAGATGAATCAAAATCCAGACACCTGCCTTTTGTGCTTCATTTACGAGGTTTCTAAATAAATAATATTATTTTGTACAAAATTTATAAGCTGTGAATGATAAACATGAGCATCATTGGAGTGCTGGATTACCTGAATTCCAACACAGCATCCAGATCGAAGTATTTGCAGTTTCCTTCCCTGATGAAATGCAATAACTGCCATTATTTTCTTATGAATAATGGATAATGAAGCTTTTCATATGTGAAAATATTGATGTCAGTCAAAACCAATATCTAAATGGCAACCACTTAATTCCCTTATCAGTACTATCTCCTTCCCACGGGCCTCAGTTTAAATTTTCTGTCCGAATGTACATAGTGACTCTTGGGAGCAATAATCTGTACTTCACAATGCTGGCAGTTAGAAAGGAGAGCTGCAATAGACCTGAAACTCTCTGAAGCTCCCCTGGAATTAGATATTGTTTTGTTACAGAAAAGTTTAAGACTTTTATATTTAGCAGCTTGTAATGTTTGTATATAACTTGGCAAAGTCATTTTAGATCCATTATCAGGGCCAAATTCAGTGACCTGTACAGGCCATCTTTGAAATGGAAGCACAGAACAACTCTGAGTGCGCACGTATATACATATGCATATATATATACATATACACACACACACTCCAACATCACTTCAACAGTCAAAGTATGTTTATTATCAAAGTATATATAATATATACAACCTTAAGATTTGTCTCTTTACAAGCAGCCTCAAAATAAATAAACCCAAAAGAACTCATTATGACGGAAGACTGTCAAACACCTAAAAAAAAATAAATCATGCTAGTAGTAAAAGTAAGCAAGTAGCATTCAGAACTAAAGTTCACTTCCACTATGTGTTCTATTGCTACTGGATTCTTCCAATTTAGGCAATAAACAGACCTGAATTGTTGTTCATCTATATAGAAAAAATCATTTGGTTGAACATATTGACCGTGGATTTGTTTGTCTATTGCAATCAGTTAAATCAGCAGGTTTAAATATTCCATGAGGTGTAGTGTATCCTTTACCAAGAGCATAGGAAACTCAAATCAATCTACTTGGCTTCGAAAGATCAATAAATAGTTGATTGGCGAGAACTATCAGTGGTCCTTGTCAATTGCTGAGAGTTCATTTGGGATAGGCAGTTTTGATGAAAGCCTTCAGTAGCTGATTTTATGTATTCAACACGAGGCTGCCATTTAGTTGATTGTGTTTCTGTTTGTGCATATTTTACATTGGGATCACTTGTAATCCTTATTCCTGCCAGATTCAAATATTTTTCCTCAGCAAATGTTAATCTAAATGCTATAATGCCCTAATTGAAAGAAACGAAAGATAGGGTTTTCCATTGAATTGCACATTAGAAATGGTGCTGAAACAAACTGTTTATCCCAAATTTGCCTATTATGCCAATTACTGTGCATGAATTTTCTCCCATTTCTATAGATTATAGAACTGTTCAAAGATCGGAGTAAATTTATTATCGAAGTATGTAGATCTCACCATATCCAACCTTGAGATACACTTCCATGTGGGCGTACACAATAACTATAAGAAACATAATAAAATCAACAAAGGGCTACACCCAACAGGGCGGATAAACAACCAATGTGTGAAAGACAACAAACTCTGCCTTTAAAGACAACAAAATAAATAATAACGAAAGTGGGCATGCAGGTACAGCAGGCGGTGAAAAAGGCAAATGGTATGCTGGCATTTATAGTGAGAGGATTCGAGTACAGGAGCAGGGAGGTACTACTGCAGTTGTACAAGGCCTTGGTGAGACCACACCTGGAGTATTGTGTGCAGTTTTGGTCCCCTAATCTGAGGAAAGACATCCTTGCCATAGAGGGAGTACAAAGAAGGTTCACCAGATTGATTCCTGGGATGGCAGGACTTTCATATGAAGAAAGACTGGATGAACTGGGCTTGTACTCGTTGGAATTTAGAAGATTGAGGGGGGATCTGATTGAAACGTATAAGATCCTAAAGGGATTGGACAGGCTAGATGCAGGAAGATTGTTCCCGATGTTGGGGAAGTCCAGAACGAGGGGCCACAGTTTGAGGATAGAGGGGAAGCCTTTTAGGACCGAGATTAGGAAAAACTTCTTCACACAGAGAGTGGTGAATCTGTGGAATTCTCTGCCACAGGAAACAGTTGAGGCCAGTTCATTGGCTATATTTAAGAGGGAGTTAGATATGGCCCTTGTGGCTACGGGGGGTCAGGGGGTATGGAGGGAAGGCTGGGGAGGGGTTCTGAGTTGGATGATCAGCCATGATCATAATAAATGGTGGTGCAGGCTCGAAGGGCCGAATGGCCTACTCCTGCACCTATTTTCTATGTATGTTTCTATAACAAGTAAATAAGCAATAAATATCAAGAGAATGAGATGAAATGATGAGTCCTAGAAAGTGAGAATATAGCTTCTGGCAACATTTCAGTAACGGGCAAGTGAAGTTGAGTAAAGTTATCCCCTCTCGTTCAAGGTGATTGTTTCTAAACCTGGTGGTGTGGGTCCTGAGGCTCCTGTATGTTCCTCCTGATGGCAGCAGTGAGAGGAGAGCATTAGAATCAGATTTACTATCACCGGCATATGTTGTAAACTTTGTTAACTTTACGGCAGTGGTACAATGAAATACATGATAAATATAGAGGAAAGAAATGGAGAAATACATGGCCTGGGTGGCAAGGGTCCTTGATGATGGATGCTGCTTTCCTGCGATAGCACTCTGTGTAGATGTGTTTAATGGTGGGGAGGGCTTTACCCATGATGGACCAGGCTGTATCCAGTGCTTCTGTAGGGTTTTCCATTCAAGGGCATTGGTGTTTCCATACCAAGTTGTAAAAAAGCGGTCAATGTCCACCACATATCTAGAGAGGTTTGTCAAAGTTTAGATGCTATGCTGAATCTTTTCAAAATTCTAAGAATGTAGAGGCACTGCCGTACTTTCTTTGTAATGGCATTTATGTGCTGGATCCAGGACAGATCCTCTGAAATGATAACACCAAAGAATTTTACATTGCTGACCCTCTCCACCTCTGATCCCCCAGTGAGGACTGGCTCATAGACTTCTGGTTTCCTCCTCCTGAATTCAATAATCAGCTCTTGGTCTTCATGACATAGAGTAAGAGATCATTGTTGTGACATCACTCAGCCAGATTTTCAATCTTCCTCCCTTTATGCTGATTTGTTACCACCTTAGATTCCGCCAATGACAGCGCTGTCATCAGTAAACTTAAATAAGAAATTGGAGCTGTGGTTAGCCTCACAGTCATAAGTATAAAGTGAGTAGAGCAGGGGACTAAGCACGCAGCCTGTGTGCTGATGGAGATTGTGGAGATGTTTTGCTGATCTGATCTGACTGGTGTCCGCAAGACCTCGATCTATTAAAGGACCTGCCATTAACAGTGTAATATACCTTTACATCTCAAACTGCAGCACCTCACACTTGATGTGTGAGGAGGTGGTGGTGGATGCAGGTGGAAATAAAGATCTCCTACTCTAATCAGATTGATTACAAACCTGCCATGCCCTAAGCTCTCTTTCCATACACATGTTGATTCAATCAGCAAATATAATGATATGATAGTGTTATCTGGTCCCAAGACTTTGTGTTTATGCCTCCAGGTGTTTTTTTTTACAAATGACATGCACTTTCCCTGGTATTAATTGTCCATAGCTTGATATCTTTTACAGAATATTTTCCCAGAACTATCCAAGCTCCAACTGTGATCAAACTAATGTGTAGCACCTGATCAATTCCTTAATTTTCAAATTTAAAACCAAACACAGAATCCAATTATATTCTGTACATGGTTTTTATAGCTACATTGATCTGTTTATGTATTTGGCAACTTCTTGACATTCAACATGTCACTATTTGCTCTTTTGGTCCTTTTTCCACTTGTGTATTTTTGAGCATTCTTGTTATTTGAATTGAGCAAGTGGCTATGTTAATGACCTGCAACTCATCACGAGCATCTGCTTGCTTTGGGAGGCTGCACTCAGTAAAGATTCTGGTGTACACCTGTGGAATTCGTCCCAGAAAGGAGTTGCGCATTCAGAAGTAGACAGAATTTGATTCTTCACATTTTTGCTGACTTGCCATGGAAAGAAATGACAGAAACAAGTTGCGGACCAAACTTGTTTTTATTCTTAAATAAAACTTATGAAGGTTTTTTTTAATTATATGAAGAAATACACAAATCAGTTGTGCTAAATAAGGGAACAATTTGTTCAGGATCATCCGTGAGAAAGACAAACCACTGAAATAATAGCAAACCATTCCAGTTGCTCATTATTTGAATGTAGAATATTCAGCCGTGAGAAGTGATCAAATCTGATGAATGGCTCAAATCTTTTCAACACTTTGTTCCAGAAATATAAATCAATTTCAGAATATCAGTTGTGTTTTTTATAATGTACAGAAAAAATTGTGAGTATGAAAACTGAATCAGACATCATTCTCTGTAATATTAATAATTCCATAGTTACTCTTACAAATGCCTCGTTACTTAATCTAATATTCAGTTGTATATTGGAAAATAGTTCCTTATTCAGTATACAACTTCAACAGATTTGTATTGTAATAAAGGTCATAAATGTGAATAAATTGACTTAAATACATAAATCAGCGTTCATAATTTGGAACCTCACCCCTTGTTAGTACTATCATCAGAGAGTAGGTACAGCAGCATGAAGAAAAGCTTCTTCCCCTCTGTCATCAGATTTCTGAACAGACAATGAATTGTTCACGTTCATTCTGTGTGTGGATTGGGCCAGAAGTTAATCGGGACAACCACTTACTTGGGACAACTCTTAAAGAACAAAAACGAATCGAGAAAATATCCATGATTGCCTTTGTTTATTTGGGACAATATGCCGCTTAATTGGGGCAGGAGACTGTTGTTGAACAGTTTCTAACTGACATTAGTTGTGTTCTCTTATGTGGCCTTCAGCTACTTCATCATACTTAGAGCAAACAGTTTTTAAATAGCATCAGTTGCATGTACTTGTCTTCAAAAAACGATGGATTTTGGTACTGATAGTTTGCAAGAAAGAAGCAGTAAGACATTTCAGAAGTGTTTGCTCACTGCGGTTTCAACTATTTAGACTCAGAGAGGCTGGAAATGGCTGGGAGTGAAAATGAAATTATTTCACTACTTCAACAAGTTAGGAACTACAAAGAATTTCAAGATATCTTAAATATTACAATGAAAATGAAGATTTGTAGGATAGCATTGTGTGAAGGTAGTACAGTATCTACACTTGGTATCTGTGCTGGTCTTGTTCATTTATAGTCAATCGAAAGAATGTGCCAGCATACACTGGATGAATTCCTCATTCGGTAACTATTAGGAACTAATACACAGTCTTGTAGTACTGTAGTAGCAATAACAGTGCTCTAAACTGTTCTCTATTTCATTCAAACACATAATGCATGCTTTACTAAATGACAATAAAAGAGGACTGCGTGTCCTCATAATCTAATCTAATCTAATTTGTTACGCAGGTAAATGGTAGTTTGCCTTTTTTTTAAAATACCTTTTTAACGATTTCCATGACACTTCCGCTAATTGGGGCAGTCGCTTAATTGGGCCAAAATGTACTGATCAGGATGTGTCCCAATTAACCGGAAACCACTGTATATATTTTTAGTATAATTTGTAGTGTATTTTAAGTGTTGCACTGTACTGATATCATAAAACAACAAATTTTCGGACACATGTTAGTGATAATAAACCAGATTCTGATTCTGAATTTCAAACTAAGCTTTCTAACTTTTTCTGCTTCCCTCATTCATTGAATCGGGAATAAACTAAGGGACAGATATGAGACTTGGTTCTTGCTGAAGGACTATGAACAATAGCCCTCATCGTTTGTCACTGACAAAGCTTGTGCAATAGATTAACTGGATCTTAAAGCTGTTTGTTTTCAGCATTTTCCTTCTTTATTCTTATAGAATAGGACTCTATTTCAGTAGCAGAAATAGGATTCCTCTCATAGAGCCAGATTCAATTTCAAGTGCATTTGTGCTTTTGATAGAAAATTGAATTAATTCTTTGAAAGATTCCCTTTTATTGCTGATTATTTTTTCTGTTGAGAAATAACAAACATATTTTGTGTTGTAAATAAAAAGGAGAAAAAAGGGTCTGTGAACACCCTTTCCTTAAAATGAAATTGCACACGAATTGTGGAAATATATCTGCAAAAAGTTGACAGGTTTAGTATTTTGTCAGATGAAAGTTCTACACTCTGTATGATAATCTTGTCTTTTCCCTGTAGCCACTGATGGATGGAGCAATGGTAAATTTCAACAATCTTCTTGATTATTATTTTATTATAGAAAATATTTTTTATGATTTTCTGTATGAGCTGAGATCCATTCCATACATCCAGATAGAGTCTTCTGTATGAGGTGACCAAACCTATTTTAGCAGGAAAATTCCCAGACCACAGATCAAATCCCAGTCTTCCATGCAGAGAATTCCATTGTTCTGCTTCAGGGCTCTGGGCCAGGATAATTGGTTGGTAAATTTTAATAGCATATAGATTTTTTGGGTTTAAAAGGTTCAATGTTTCTTCTGTTTAGTCTTTTTCATTGTCAGGATTATGTGGAATGAACAGAATGCAGTGATTTCCACTTATGTCCAGTGGCAAATGGACCTTCTGGTTTTGCACTTCAAATATATCTCAGATCCCTTGAGACAAAGTAACTTAAGTCACCGTGGTAATTCTTGAGGAATTAGTTCCTGCCGTCTATAATGGAAATGGTATTTGGAAAGCTCCAACATTGAAGTAAGTCATGAAAGCAGTTCAGTTGTAACTTGCTGATGTTTGATATCCCTGCACCTTGTATACCAACTCTGCCAGGTCAGGAACTTTTTCACTAATTCAGCCAGAAATTATGTTATCTATATTATCTTAACCAAAATTGTTAACAAAAATAATAAATATGATTTTTAAACATTTTGCAGATAATATATTTCCCACATTCTAATTACCCTGATGATTTTATTTATTGATTATAAACAGCTGAGCTATTTTGTATTATTAAGAATGCTAAATTATTTCTATGCTATACAGCTATGGACCAATGAGTGCAAGAGCTTGGATTAAATGACACAACCGCACTTCACGAGACAGCCTTTCAAATGTTGTCTTCAAGCCCTCATTCTCAGCAGATATTTATGAAAACCCAGCCAAAGTTTTTGCTCATTACCTGAATCAATGCCCTAGATTTCTTTGTGGTTAATGGCGAGGTAATCACATTGAGTTTGAAGATGTCCAACTCTGTGACATGGACTTGCATCTGTGAGACATCGGCTGCTCTGAGTCAGACATTCAAGGGAATTTCTGGCCATAAGCTGCAAAGATGGCTGTTAAAACACCTTGACAACCGTCACTGAAAGAGTTGCCCAGACAACAAATAATTCTTGGTTATCATTTCAATGTTTTTTTTAGCAAATTCAAAGTAAATTTATTATTAAAGTATGTATATGTCTCCATATATTATCTGGACATTCATTTTCTTGATCCCCTAATGAGAACTGGCTCAGGGACCTCTGGTTCCTTCTTTCTGTTGTAATCAGCTCTTTGTTTTGGCTGATGTTGAGAGAGAGGTTGTTGTTTTGGCATCATTCAGCCAGGTATTCAATCTCCCTCCTATATCCCCATTCGTCATCACCTTTGATTCTGCCAACAACAGTGTTGTCATCAGCAAACATAATACGGCGGTGGAACTGTGCTTAGCCACACAGTCATAAGTACAAGCAAGTAGAGCAGGGGGCTAAGCACAGAGTCTTGTGGAGATGTTGTTGCCAATCCTTACTGACCGGGTCGGCAATGAAGAAAATCAAGGATCCAATTGGGAAAGGAGGTATCAAGGCATCGGTCCTGGATCTTAGTGATTAGTTTTGAGGAAACAATAGTGTTAAATGATACTAACGACAGAAATAGACATACAGAGTTGAAGTAGAAGCTGAAGTATTGTTAATTAACTTTTATCATTTAAAATAATGATATTTTGAAATAATCTTTGGGGAATAACCATGTATACAATAATGTTCTGATAATTATCTAATTGGAAATTCCAATGTCTTGATATTTGACGTATTAGGCTTTCTTTCCCATGTTCTTGTTAAATTCCCTGATTCTCCACTTCCTGTGCTGTCTTGAAAGACATTTAGGGCCCTGTTTCGGCTCCCCTTTACAAAGCTCACCAAGCTCCCTGGAAAATATCAGTGTACTCTTATAATATAATCTTTTAAAGTGAGTTAATATTGTCAGTATATTAAAAGGAATAATATCCATTTGTCCAGAAAATCTGCTAGTCAGAGTAGCACCAATGTCCAAGGGGATAGATTGGCAGATTATTTGTTTTGGGCCAGTGAGAATTATTATGAATTATTTCAAAATTATTTAATATTCACTCAGTAACATTCTAAAATTATTAACCTGAAGCTCCCTTGGTTTGCAATGAAGGAGGTAGCAACAATTTTGGGATTTCCATAATAAACTCCAGTTAACAAGAAATCCCACAATGTAATTTCACAATGTAACGATGATTAAGATTTGAAGGCCTTACTGTCATTCAAAACCAGGATAACACTCTTTTTCCGTCTTGAAACTGCAGTGCTAGGACACAGGCCATTCCCAGGTTATTAGAGCCTGGCTTATGGAAACCCCTAGAATTGAGTAAACTCCTGTAATATTAAATTCAACAGTCCATTTCAAAAGCCTAAATAAAGTCCGTACATGCATACTTTCCATGAATGGCAGGACCTCCTCCCTCTCCTCTTCCTTCTACACTCTACCCTTCTCATCTCTCCTCACTTTATTAATTGTTCTTTCTTATCAGCTCTATGTGCTTTTTATGCCATTCACTGCAATGCTTGGATATTTGTGTATTTTCCAACTAATGGACTAAATATACTTGTGGACATCTAGCAATGTATTCAGCAAACTAGTTGTGTCATATTATAAAAGATATGCAGTTCATTGCACAAGTGCAGAATACAACTTGCAGGCAGCTGTCAAAATAAGCAATGAGCTTTCAGGAAACTTAAAGTATTTATTCATCATGATCGCTGGAGTGGAAGTTGGCCGAAATCATTTTAGGCCACAAGCCTGATTAAGAAACTTTTATAATGTTCCACTCTTCAGCCTTGTGCCGAATATCATATACCATGTCTGCACACCACATGCTCGGCTCTGTCCCCGCTCTAAACCACTTCATGTTCCTCCATCTCCTGCTATTTCTTCCCTAGCTTACTGTCCCAATCTCTATCAGTGTAGTACTTTAGGATTTAAAATAAAATGCATATTACATTTCAACATAGTTTAGTTGCTTTGGCAGTGATAGTTTTATACTGTACAGATTTATTTGCCACTGGGCAGTACGTGATATTAATGACTTTGGCATACTCCGATTAAGAACTGAGTAAATCATAATTGTATTTGTTCAGGAGTTTACTTTTGGGTCCTTTGTTTTTCATTGTATGTTAAATTAATGTTAAACTAGTTAAAATGGGCAAACACTCAGGACGCTGCCTTCAAGTCTGGTGACAGGCAGGCAAGAGAAGCCTCATTTTAGGCTTCAAGAGGGCAGAGGCCACCTATGCACAGAACATTCAGGAGCTCCTGTCTGATAATGATTCCTGGCGTATATAGCGGGGTGTCAGGGGCATGACTGACAATGCACGGAAAAATAGTATCGACCAGTGACCCCTCTGTACCTGATGCTCTCAGCGACTTTTATGCACAATTCAAGGCATGCAACACAGCACTGGCTACGAAAGCTACTCCCTTTCCAGGTGAGCAGCCACTGTCTGTAACAGCAGCGGACATGAGGAGGACTCTGCTGAGAGTCAAGCCCCCCATAAGGCAGATGGGCCAGATAACAGCCCAGGCCATGTACTCGGGGAGTGTGGACCCCAGCTCATTGACGTCTTCACAGACATCTGCAACACTTCATTCATCCAGGCTGCTGTCCCTATCTGCTTCAAATCAGCCACCGTCATCCCTGTACCGAACAACTCTACACTTTCAGAACTAAATGACTACTGCACTGATGCCAGTCATCATCGAGTGCTTTTTATGGCTGATAATAGCACAAGCTCCCTTCCTACCACATCGGACACTCACCAATATGCTTTCTGACAGAACCACTCTATGACAGATGCCACTGCGTCTCTCCTGCACCTGGCCCTGACACCCATAGAAAACAAAGACACTTACGTCAGAATGCTGTTTCTGAATTTCAGTTCGGCATTCAACACTGTTGTCCCACAGAGCTTGGAGAACAAACTCCCATGCCTCGGTATAAATACACCACTGTGCAACTGGACTTCCTAATGAACAGACCTCAGGTAGTCAGAATGCACAGGTTACGTACTGAGCCCATCGCTGTGCATTCTGCTCACACATGACTGCATGGCCAAACACCTGAGTAATCACGTCACCAAGTTCACCAATGACACGACAATGGCTTATCACCAACAACCATGAGACGGTCCGCAGGGAGGAGGTGGAAGAGCTCGAGGCCTGTTGCCAAGCAAACAACCTCTTCCTTAATGTCAACAAGACAAAGGAGATGGTTACTGCCGTCAGGAGAGCTTGCGCCACAGTGGAAACTGCAAGCAGTTTGGAACTCCTGGGAGCGCACATCACACTCAACTTTGCATGGTCCCAGGACACATCCTACTCAGTTAAGAAAGCCTTCTGAGGATGCTGAAGAGAGCTGGACTTTGTACACCCATGCTCACGTCATTCTGAAGATGCACAATAGAGAGCATCCTAGCAAGATGCATCACTGCTCAGTACGGAAACAGCACTACAGCGGATAGGATGGCTCTACAACCGGTAGTTAAAACTACCCAACACATCACTGGCACCAGCCTATGGACCGTCAAGGACATGTATTCACACCCTGTTCACGTATACAGACCCTTTATTAGTTCTTGTCTGTCACCTTACATATAGCTTAGCTTCACTTCATAGACACTCAATCTATATTATGTATTTATATTTATCATAACCATTTATTCTTTATCTTCTGTGCTGCATTGGATCCGAAGTAACAATTATTTTGTTCCCCTTACACTTGTACAAGAAATAACATTACACAATTTTGGATCTTGAATTAGAGCCTCCCCAGTCCATATGATAGTTGATAATGCAATATTAAAGCAGTGGCCCTCCAATCTAGATTCAAGCTCCTGATCTTATCATTTCACTTAAAACAAATTATGGACTCCCTTTCACAGTACTGCAGAAACTTAACAACTAATGTTATCACTTTACGTAGCAGGATTTTTTCCTCAGGCCTTCTATTTCCTTAGAAAACTCAGGACTTCATCGTTCTGTCTGCTAAATCTGAATATGTGATGTAACCAGAAGAGCTAGTTGATGTCCTTACTCAAGTAGTAGACAGATTAGTGAGAAGGCATATTTTGATTCTCCGCTCCATTTAACTGCCGCTTACTCTGAGTTACTCTGATACCTCTCCCTGTTAATTTGGCTGCAGTGTCTGTCTGATTGAAACATAGGGAAGTACAGCACAGGAACAGGCCCTTCTACTAACCATGTCTGTTCTGACCATGAAGCCGAGTGAAGCCAATTCCGTCTGTCTGCACGTGGCTCATATCTTTGTGTTCATTTGGCGGTTTAAATGTTACTATCAGATCTGCTCTACCACCTTCCCTGCCAGTGCATTTGAGACATCTACCACTCCTTCTGTGGGAAATAACTTGCCTCACAAATTTCCTTGGAGCTCTGCTTCTAATGTTTCACATTTCCACCCTGAGAAAAGATTCTGAAACCTATCTGTGCCTCTTGTAATTTTCTATCCGCTCACACCCCTCTGTACGTCGGTGGCACAGCAGTGGAAACCAACTAGTTTCAAACTCCTGGGAGTGCACATCTTGCACACAACCTCGCATGGTCCCAGGACGCAATCATACAAAATGAAGAAAGCTCACCAATGCCTCTACTTTCTGAGGAGGCTAAAGAGAGCTAAGTACAGTAATAATCACAACCTTCTCCACATGTGCAGTAGAGAGCATCCTAATATGCTGCATCACTGCATGGTACGGGAACTGCAATGTGGCGGGCACGAAGGCCGTATAACGGCCCAAAGTCCAAACCATTACTGGCACCAGACGACCCGCCATCAAGGTGATATGTACAGAAAGGTGCTGGAAAAAGGCCAGCAACCCGCCCTCCCCACGGACTGTTTGTTCCCTTTCCATCCGGGAGGAAGCTGGGTAGCATCCACGCCGGGACAACCAGACTCAAGAACAGTTACTTTCCCCAAGCAGTAAGGCTGATTAACACCACCCACTGACTCCATCCCAGCCCATCCCCCACCAGCACCACTTTATCATTTCCTGTCAGTCACCTCACGTACGGACATTCCTGTACCTAGTGTCACTTTATGTATTTATGTATACAAGCAAACAATCTGATTATAAGCTGTCTTATATATTTATATTTATTGTGTTTCTTTTATCATTATGTTCCTTATCTTATTGTGTTTTTGTGCTGCATCGGATCTGGAGTAACAGTTACTGTGTTCTCCTTTACACTTGTACACTGGAAATTACATTAAGCTGTATTGAATATTTCTGTCATGGCGATTCCAATGCTCTTGGGGGGGAAAAACATTTTCTTTTAATGCCATCTTTGATCAAATTTAAATTAAAAGAAAATGTCAGCCATTTAGTCTTTTTGATCTAATGATTGGGTTAGCAGTCCAGAACCGATGTGCTCAGAGACCAAAGTAACATATGGATTTGAGTTCAATAGATCTGGTAATTTGTGGTTTGGCAAAGGACAATAAAAATGATGAAATGTTGAATTGTGGTTGAAATACACTGATGTATTAATATCCTTCAGGAAGAAGTAAGCTACCCAGTTCATGTTGCATGTAACTTCACTCCTACTTTGTATTCCTTCACAACCCAAAGAGAACCAGTGGTGCACGGAATATGGGCCTCCTACCCAGGGGCAACTAACTTAATAAGACCATGCTTTTTACATTTATTTACATTGTTGGGGAAGTCATCAAATATGACCACTAGTAATCTAAAGTAATTCCATGTGGTGAAATAAAAAATATGAACTACATTTTAAGAAATTTGATTTTCGTATTTTTTTTATTGCAAATTGTAAATGTCACTTTAAGAAGTGAGGGTGGCAGAATAAAGGAAATTATAAGCCAGTTAGCCTGACTTCAGTGGTCTGGAAGATGTTGGAGTCCATTATTAAGGATAAAGGTTTGGAGTACTTGGAGGCACATGATAAAACAGGCCAAAGTCAGCATGGTTTTCTTAAAGGGAAATCTTGCCTGAGAAATCTATTGAAATTCCTTGACGCATTAACACGCAGAATAGACAAGGGAGAGTCAGTGGATGTTGTTCACTTGAATTTTCAGAAGACCTTTGACAGGTTGCAAAGCATTGGCTGCTTGACCAGAGAGGTGCCCATGGTATAACAGGAAAGATACCAGGATAGATAGAAGATAGGCTGACTGGAAGGAAACAAGGAGTGCAAATGAAGGGGGCCTTTTTTGGCTGGCTGTCAGTGACTAGGGGTGTTCTGCAGGGTTCGATATTGGGACTGCTCCTTTTCACATTATGTGTCAATGATTTGGATGTCGAAATTGACTTTGTGACCAAGTTTGCGGATGATACGAATGTAGGTGGAGGGGCAGGTAGTGTTGAGAAAGCCAGGTCTGAAGAAGAACTTGGACAAATTAGGAGAATGGCCAAAGAAGTGGCAGATGGAATAAAATGTAATGTGAGCATTTATTTTGAGAGGACTAGAATATAAAAGCAAGGATGTAATGCTGAGGCTTTACAAGACTCTGGTCAGATGGCACTTAGAGAATTATGAACAGTTTCGGACCCCTTAAGAAAGAAAAGATGTGCTGACATTAGAGAAGGTCCAGAGCAGGTTCATGAGAATAATTGCAAGGATGAAAGGATTAATGTATGAGGAGCATTTGATGGCTCTGGGCCTGTACTCTCTGAAGTTTAGAAGAATAAGGGGGATCTGAATGACACTTATCGAATATTGAAAGGCCTATCTAGACTGTATGTGGAGAGGATGTTTCCTGTAGTGGGTAAGTCTAGGACCAGATGGCACTGCCTCAGAATAAGGGAAAACATCTATTTAGAACAGAGATGAGGGAGAATTTCTTTAGCTAGAGGGTGGTAAATCTGTGGAATTCATGACAAATGCCTGTGGAGGCCAGGTCATTGGGTATATTTAAAGCAGAGGTTATTAGGTTCTTGATTAGTTGGAGTGTCAAAGGTTATGGAGAGAAGGCAGGAGAATGAGGTTGTGAGAGATAATAATTCTGCTCCTCTGGTCTTATGGTCTTATTACCAGATAATAGAATATAACAGAGATTAATTAGTTAATTTCCTCTTCATTTGCTTAAAACTTGATCTCTTATTAGTTTGTGCAATTGATCAATATTTCCCATGCCATATTAGCCACCTTGGATCATGTCGGTATTTGGTCCTAATTTTGTACTCCGAATGCTCCAGCTTCTCTTTAGCATTTCTTACCTGAGAGCATCAAAGGTAAATATTAACAGCTTATTTGGCCACATTTGAAATAAAACAGATTATGCTCTCCAGCATTTAAAGTGACGTTTTCTTTCCCACTGAGAATTGCTGATGAGTTTGGGGAATTTTGTTTTCTTCGTTATTGTAGGGATGCTAAAGCCAAGTGTAGCAGCAATATGATCACTTCGGCAGTTGAATAATTTTAAGAGTTTGAAATCAATCCAGTGCTGAAATGATTTGAAAAAGGATATTTGACTTTTTATGAGTTATTCTTATCGTTCTTAGTTTGTTTACCATTTGACTCCAGCTTATTTCCCTCTGAACATTGTCACTTCGATAAAACCTCCCTGCAAAAGTGAAAAGATCTGTTTATTAAAGCAACCAGCAGGTGGCAGCATTCTGGAATTCAGCACCAGTGCATGAATGTAGTTCTCTTGGTTTCCAAGGTGATCATAATTTTTTACTTACTGGTGTGTTACTGGTCTGAGGGAAAATCCTTTTATGGGGCAATGTTGCATTGAAACACAGATTACAACAAGTGCCAACATCACCTGGCTTGATACCACCACAATATATGGAGTAAATACCAGCAAAAGGCTTGATTTCATTATTTTTTCTTGGAAGTTTATATGTCCTTATTTTCATATTATACTTTGTATTGAGTGTTATTTTCTCAGGAGCGAAGAAAACATTGCTGTAAATGCAAAATCCATAATTTCTCCTTTTGTGTAACTAAAAGTGATTTTTGCCAGAATCTGTGTTGAACATTGCTAATAGTGTCTGATTTATTGTAAGTATTTAAAATCAAATGCAAGCATCATTCAAAATGTGAAATACAACACATTTCTCTCCTCACATTCATGATGTTCAGGTGTTATTATTGAGCTTCTCAATGAATTTTCTTCATTTACAAAGTTAATGGCAAAATTGAAGCTGTACGCCCACCAATTACTTTTGCTCCTGAACTGCTACCCATCTGGTTCGTAATGTGTAAATGGTGAGATTATGGAATTATAACTTAATTTTTATTCTGTGTAACACCCATGCCAACCATCAAAAGCCTCTGGTGAAGTGTGTAAATGACTGGAGCAAGTAGGGTCATGGAGCACTATTTTTATTGTTTGCTAAGCTTTGATTTCTCTCACTCCTTCTTAAAGGTATGCATCAGTTGCACAGAGGCTATGGTTTCTTTCTGTACACTGCTATTTTCATTCCCTTGGATATCCAGAAGGGAGCAAATTGTTTTCTCATATTGACAAACTGGATATCGGACCATTGGAAAACTATGCTGGAGAGGTAGTAATGGAGGACAAGGAAATGGTGGATGAACTGAATAAGTATTTTGCATCAGTCTTCACTGTGAAAGACACTAGTAATTCCAGGTTGTCAGGGGTTATGAAGTGTGTGAAGCTACCATTACCAGAGAGAAGTTTCTTGGGAAACTGAAAGGTTTGAAGGTACATAAGTCACCTGGACCACATAGTGTACACCCCAGGGTTCTGAAAGAGGTGGCTGAAGAGATTGTGGAGGCATTAATAATGATCTTTCAAGAATCACTAGGTTCTGGTATGGTTCTTGAAGACTGGAAAATTGCAGATGTCACTCCATTCTTCAAGAAGGGAGAGGGGCAGAAGAAAGGAAACTATAGACTAGTTAGTCGGACCTCAGTGGTTAGAAAGATGGTGGAATCGATTATTAGGGATGAGGTCTTAGGGTACTGGGAGGCACATGATAAAATAAGCCATAGTCAGCATAATTCCATCAAGGAAAAATCTTGCCTGACAGATCTGTTGGAATTCTTTGAAGAAATAACGAGCAGGATAGACAAAGGAGAATTGGGTGATATTGTGTACTTGATTTGATTTTCAGAAGGCCTTTGACAAGGTGCCAGACATGAGACTGCTTAACAAGCTACAAACCCATGATATTACAGGAAAGATTCTAGCATGAGTAAAGCAATGGCTGATTGGCAAGAGGCAAAGGGTGGGAATAAAGGGAGTCTTTTTGTGGTCGGCTCTCAGTAATTAATGGTGTTCTGCAGGGGTTTATGTTGGGACCGATTCTTTTTACGTTATATGTTAATGATTTGGATGATGGAATTGATGACTTTGTTGTAAAGTTTGCTGAGGAAGGAGAGAAGCTACAGAAGGACTTAAGACAGATTAGGAGAATGAGCAAAGAAATGGCAGATAGAATAATGTCAGGAAGTGTTTGGACATGCACTTTGATAGAATAAATGGTTGACTATTTTCTAAACGGAGAGAAAATACAAAAAAGATGAGGTGGAAAAGGATCTGGGAGTCCTTGCGCGGGATTCCTTACAGGTTAATCTGCAGGTTGAGTCTGTGGTGAGGAAGGCGAATGCAATGTTAGCATTCATTTCAAGAGGACGAGAATATAAAAGCAAGGATGTAATGTCAAGACTTTATAAAGCACTGGTGAGGCCTCACTTGGAGTATTGTGAGTAGGTTTGGGCCTCATATCTTAGAAAGGATGTACTGAAACTGGAGAGGGTTGAAAGGAGGTTGCCAAAAATGATTCCAGGATTGAATGCCTTGGCGTATATATCTCTCTGGGACTGCATTATCTAGAATTCAGAAGAATGAGGGGTAACTTCATTGAAACCTATTCAATGGTGAAAGGCCTTGATAGAATGGATGGGATGAGGATGTTTCCTATGGTGGGAGAGTCTAAGACTAGTAGACACAGACTCAGAATAGAGGGGTGTCCTTTTAGAATGGAGATGAGGAGAAATTTCTTTTGCCAGAGTGTGGTGAATCTGTGGATTTCTTTGCCACAGGTGGCTGTGGAGGCCACATCTTCATGTATACTTAAGGCAGAGGTTGACAGATTCTTGATTGGTCAGGGCATGAAGGGATACAGTAGAAGGCAGGAGATTGGGGCTGAGAGGAAAATTGGATCAACCATGATGAAATGGTGGAGCAGACTCGATGGGCCAAAAGGCCTAATTCTGGTCCTATATATTATGGTCTTATGGTCTTAATATCAATTTAATATTTTAGATAAGGTAACAACTTTATAATATAAATCTCAGTTTTAGATGCATTTTCTGCCCATGTTTCCAATATAAATTCCTGTAGGCTCATTTAAAATAGAAACTGGATGCCTAAGGAGGTCACTCTGTAATTATCCCCTCTCGCCAGAATCTGCTGACCGCTCAGCTTGTCCTACAAAGAAAAGCCCTGTATTTTTACTTGTATGTTTTCCAAGTTGCGACCAATTTTATTATCTGTAGCTAATAATATAAAATCAAGCTATTGCCTAAAATTAAAATAAAGTTATTATTTAACATGTTTACAAGTAGTCTCAAAAAACTTAAATTTGGTAAAAGAATACTGAAGCGCTGGGCATTTGGATAACAAATAAGGTACTGCTGATAAATAAGATGCTCTCCTTTCGATCGTGCTAACTCCGAGGGAGATGTATGACATTTTTGGGTGGAATTTCACAATATCCAGGAAGACATTGTTAACAATGTACTACTTTGAAGGATGATTTCAGTTTTAGAAGATAACAGCATAAGCAATCCACAATGGTAAGAAAAAATAAATCAGCTCTTGTTATTTTGCATTGTGAATATGCATCAGCTCGAATAGTCTGATGGAAAGAAGGCACTGATATTTGCAGCTTATAATTCTGCACCCTTCTTAGTCAAAGACACCATTGTTAGTAATAAACAATCTCTCTAAAACAGATATTTTCATGAGCATCTAAGCATTCTGAGGAATGGGGGTTTCTGATCCATTTATTTATAATGCATGGACTTTTAAAACCAACAGCTAAGGCTTCTCAAGAATTGATCTATTGACTTTAGTTAACAAGAATAATGTAATAATTTCTCTCCTGTCACAGAAATTAACCTGTACAAAATTATCCAGGGCTGCAGCATTGATTAGATCTCCTAACAGTGTGATCGTTGTGATGAGAACTGATTTGGATCCAGCTGTTAGCTGCTGTCAGTACATTGATTAGATTAAAGTCACCGTGGTTTTGGTCTGCCTGCTGCCATCTTTTGTGTTACTAAACAGTTATTTTGGCAGCTTGGACCAGAGGCACTGCTGTGCTGGATGTCTTCTGCTTAATTATTTGCAGAAAAAAAATAGAGAGAACTTTGGCTTCAAGCTAATCACATTTGCCAAATTCATAGTAACTGCTTTGCAGCCTTTATCACAGACAAATTTACCTGAAGCATGAAAATAGATCATCTGTCTTTGCTAACAAGGTGATGAAGTTCCTGTGTCTCCTCCCTTTTTCTCCCTCTGTATGTTTCAGTGGACCAAGAGCCTTCTGTGGTAATGCCGCCAAGTGACCTCAACCAATTTGCAATTGGTTGCTAGGAGACAGACAACAGCAGGCCAGTGATACGTTTTGCCACAGGGTGCCTTTGGAACAGTGTGATAAAATCGGGCTTGCAGGGATGCAGTCCCAGTGCAGCCTAACAATCATTAATGTAGGCTACCATCCATTGATGACTTAATGGCCTAATGAACCTCACTGTGTGATGTTGAGCCATTACAAATTTAACACAATTCAGCCAGCAATCGTTGCTTCCTCAGTTGAAGGCAGAAGTAGGACAGGGCTGATGTTTAAGCTGGTCTGGTGCTTTTGCATTAGGATTTAGAACGTGCATCGGTAGGATTCCTACACTTGACCATTTATTCCTCCTGGAAAACACACTCCTATATCAGGATGCTCCAGATTTTAGTAGATTGCTTTGCTGAGTGTCGCTACTCACTAACCCAGACTGTCAGGGCTTGGCATGAAGAATGGCTGCTTGACAGAGGTGACAGAGGAGATCAGAGCCTACAGGTAGATGAAAGAAGGCAAAAAAAAAGACTTGCCTTTAAAAAAATACCTGTCATGACCTCTGGAGGTCCCAAAGCACTCGGCAATGAGTGAAGTCCTTTTTGAAAGGTTACGATTGTTGTAGAGAAAGGCAACAGCCTCCAAAAGTCCACAAAATAAGCATTGGCTAGTAATCGGGACAAAAAAACTTTTTGATGTTGATTGCAAAGTAAATAAAGACCCTGGATAGTGGTGAGATCTGCTTATCTCTTCAGTTTGTGTCATGGTATATTTTATAGTGGCCTCAGTTTAATGCTTCATTTGTCAATTTCGTTCTTTCGCTCATGCTCAGCTTACCAGAAGCTGTTGGTGCAGCTCCAGGTTAAAAAAAAATCTCCAGCTAACTATTGACGTAACGTGTCTTGGTGAAGCATAATTAGCATAAAGAGAAATTGTCATCACGTCAAAGGATTTGCTGTGTGATACGGAGATCATGAAGATTCTCTTGCAATGTAATCTACACTCTGAATGTATGTGGACAAATAAATGCAGGTTTATTGAGATTTCCTCAGTTTTTCAAAAATTCTGGGAAATGATAAAGGAACAGTGTATCGTGCTGCAGTATGCATCAAATCTATTCAGCAGATGACATGAGAGGTCCAATAAACAGATGAACAGTAGTCCATTGTTTGGCCACACAGGAAGGTCACTGTAGTGCTGTTGTAAACCAGTGTTTTTAGCTGAGTAACTTTGTCAAACTGGGGCAGCCTTTTCTTTGGTTTGCTAATTAACATGAACATTATAATAACCATTTGTAAAACCTAACATTGGTCAAGTCTGAATTGAAGAATTTTGCAGGAAATGGAAAAATGAAGTGAAATTATTTGATACTTATTTTTATTATATGGAATAGTATTTTAATTATTCAGTGTATTGTTGGTATAATTTCAAAATAAATTAGCCGCTTAATTTTTGTTAATTTATTACATTTTTATTTTGATGAAAACTAAGAGGGTTAAATAAATTAGTTTTTCTGAATTTCATATTATATATATATATGGTTTAACTCATTCTTTTCTCTACTTGTGTTACTATAATCAGAATGTAGCGATGCATTTAATCCATCTGTACACGTTGTTATGGTGCCATGGTAGTTCAATATTTCTAAATGGAGTAAAATTTCAAATTTCTCCTGTGATGATAAACACATTTCATTCATGACATGACAATGCAAGCAAATCCGTTCAAACAATTCACTTGAAGAGGATGTAGAAATGAATGAAGTATCTCTGTGAGACTGCAAATGACGTTGTTCAAGTACCATGGAAACTTTCTTGAATAACTGACAAATGGAGCAACATATTTAGAACTGATGCACTTGTGGGTAGATCTTTCACATCTCATGCCATCTGTAAGGAGTTTTTAATACCTCATATTACTTTGGTGAATTGACTCTGGCCAGTGGGTGGGGGAAGTGGAACTATATCTGCCTGCCGGTCTATACTTGTATGTTTGGTGCCTTTGCCATTTCTTATTCAGATCTGATCTTCTTGTAAACTCTGCTGTTTAGTTGAATGGAAATATGGATCTGGAATTCTGTCAACACAATAAAGAGCAATAAGGTTACTCTTCCCATTAACGATAGATGGAAACACAAACTCATTGCTATCTTGGTACATACTGAGTGACCAGTCTCTCTTGCTGAATTTGTGCTTTTCCCTTGACATTAGATTTCATGTGGAGCCAAAAGAAAAATGACAAATATTTTGCCATTCTCCAGTTGTTATTTTGAGGCATTTAGCATTGAACTTTGGCCTTGTTAGATCTGGTGCAGGGAAACAGGAGCAGTGAACGTACTTATAAGAGTGGAGAGGATTAAATGTGTAAATTTTAATTGTGTAAATGACCTGAGAATTATTTCTCAGTTGTTTTATATTACATTACATTGTTAAAAAAGTGTTTATTTTTTTTGCTTTTTGCCCCCCTCAGTGATAAGTATAAATTTCTTCTGTATTTTAGGGGCAAGTGCTAGGGGCCCAGTAGTGGAGGCTATTTTTGGCCCATTGCACAGGACACTTGTGGTTTTATTTCCATTTTTTTACAGCTTAAAAATTTTGAGATGCAACAGCAAGGGCAAAAGTTACATGAGGATTTTTTTTTTATTTGCAAGTCTTGGTTCTGGTGTGATCATTGGAGGTATGTAGATTCAATTATTGCATTCCAGTGTGAGCTCGAAAATGATCGCATGTAAAGAATTTCCCAGGCATTTGAGAGAAGGTAAATAGATTGCTCTCATGTAAAACCATAAGACCATAAACAAAGAAGCAGAAGTCGGCCATTTGGCCCATTGAGTCTGCTCTGCCATTCTATCATGAGCTGATCCAATCTCCAATTTAGTCCCACTCCCCCGCCTTCTCACCATAACCTTTGATGCCCTGGCTACTCAGATACCTATCAATCTCTGCCTTAAATACACCCAATGACTTGACCTCCACCCTGCCGCCCGTGGCAACAAATTCCATAGATTCACCACCCTCTGGCTGAAAAAATTTCTTCACATCTCTGTTCTGAATGGATGCCCTTCAAACCTTAAGTCATGCCCTCTCGTACTAGACTCCCCCACCATGGGAAACAACTTTGCCACATCCACTCTGTCCATGCCTTTCAACATTCGAAATGTTTCTATGAGGTCCCCCCTCATTCTTCTAAACTCCAAGGAATACAGTCCAAGAGCAGACAAACATTCTTCACATATTAACCCTCTCATTCCCAGAATCATTCTAGTGAATCTTCTCTGAACCCTCTCCAACGTCAGCACATCCTTTCTTAAATAAGGAGTCCAAAACTGCACGCAGTACTCCAAGTGAGGTCTTACCAGTGCCTTATAGAGCCTCAACATCACATCCCTGCTCCTATACTCTTTTCCTCTAGAAATGAATGCCAACATTGCATTCGCCTTCTTCACCACCGACTCAACCTGGAGCTTAACCTTAATGGTATCCTGCACGAGGACTCCCAAGTCCCGTTGCATCTCAGAACTTTGAATTCTCTCCCCATTGAAATAATAATCTGCCCATTTATTTCTTCTACCAAAGTGCATAACCATACACTTTCCAACATTATATTTTATTTGCTACTTCTTTACCCATTCTTCCAATCTGTCCAAGTCTCTCTGCAGACTCTCTGTTTCCTCAGCACTACCGGCCCCTCTACCTATCTTTGTATTATCAGCAAACTTAGCCACAAAGCTATGTATTCCATAATCCAAATCATTGATGTACAAAGTAAAAAGAAGTGGCCCCAACACAGACCACTGTGGAACACCACTGGTAACCGGCAGCCAACCAGAATAGGATCCCTTTATTCCCACTCTTTGTTTCCTGCCAATCAGCCAAGGCTGTATCCAGGTATGTAACTTTCCCATAATTCCAGGGGCTCTTATCTTGTTTAGCAGCCTCATGTGTGGCACCTTGTCAAAGGCCTTCTGAAAATCCAAATATACAACATCCACTGCATCTCCCTTGTCTAGCCTACTTGTAATTTCTTCAAAAAAATTGTAATAGGTTTGTCAGGCAGGATTTTCCTCTTAGGAAACCATGCTGAGTTCTGCCTATCTTGTCATATACCTCCAGGTACTCCGTAATCTCATCCTTGATAATCGACTCCAACAACTTCCCAACCACCGATGTCAAGCTAACAGGTCTATAATTTCCTTTTTGCTTCCTTGCCCCCTTCTTAAATAGCAGAGTGACATTTGCAATCTTCCAGTCCTCTGGAACCATGCCTGAATCTATCGTCTTTTGAAAGATCATCGCTAATGCCTCCGAAATCTCCACAGCTACTTCCTTCAGAACGTGAGGGTGCATTCCATCTGGTTCCGGAGATTTATCTACCTTTAGACTATTCAGCTTGCTGAGTACTTTCTCTGTCTTAATTGCGACTGCGCACACTTCTCTTCCCTGCCACCCTTGAGTGTCCAGTATACTGCTGATGTCTTCCTTAGTGAAGAATGATGCAAAATACTCGTTCAGTTCCTCCGCCATCTCCTTATCTCCCATTATAATTTCTCCAGCATCATTTTCTATCGGTCCTATATCTATTCTCACCTGTCTTTTACTCTTTATATACTTGAAAAAACTTTTAGTATCCTCTTTGATATTATTTGCTAGCTTCCTTTCATAGTTCATCTTCTCCCTCTTAATGACTTTCTTAGTTTTCTTTTGAAAGCTTTTAAAAACTTCCCAATCCTCTGTCTTCCCAATAATTTTTGCTTCCTTGTATGCTCTCCCCTTTGCTTTAACTTTGGCCTTGACTTCTCTTGTCAGCCACGGTTGCATCCTTTTTCCATTCAAAAATTTCTTCTTTTTTGGAATATATCTGTCTTGCACCTTCCTCACTTCTGGCATAAACCCCAGCCACTGTTGCTCTGCTGTGCTTCCCGCTAGTGTCCCTTTCTAGTCAACTTTGGCCAGTTCCTCTCTCATGCCACTGTAATTTCCTTTACTTCACTGAAATACCGACACATCGGATTTTGGCTTCTCATTCTCACATTTCACAGTGAACTCAATCATGTTATGATCACTGCCTCCTAAGGGTTCCTTCACCTCAATCTCTCTAATCACCTCTGGTTCATTACACAATACCCAATCCAGTACAGCCGATCCCCCAGTGGGCTCAGCAACAAGCTGTTCTAAAAAGCCATCTCATAGACATTCTACAAATTCTCTCTCTTGAGATCCAGGGTCAACCTGATTTTCCCAATCCACTCACATGTTAAAATCCCCCACAATTATCATAACACTGCCCTTCTGACAAGACTTTTCTATTTCCTGTTATAATTTGTAGTCCACATCACTGCAGGTGTTTGGAGGCCTGTATATAACTGCCATCAGGATCCTTTTACCCCTGTTATTTCTTAGCTCAACCCATAAAGATTCTGCACCTTCCAATCCTATGTCACCTCTTTCTAATAATTTAATATCATTTCTTACCAAGAAAGCCACGCCACCCCGTCTGGCTACCTGCCTATCCTTCCGATACACCGTGTATCCTTGGACATTCAGCTCCCAGAGACATGCATCCTTTAGTCATGTCTCAGTGATGGCCACAATATCATACCTGCCAATCTGTAGCTGTTCGACAAGATCATCCACCTTATTCCTTATGCTGCGTGCATTTAAATATAACACCTTAAGTCCAGTATTTGTTACTTTTTGCTTTGATTGCACAGCAACTTTATTGCACGTCAACTCATCCCAATGGCTGCAAATTTGCCTCATCACCTGCCTGTCCTTCCTGACGTCTTTACTGCTCACTATCTTAGATTTATTTCTGTATTCCCCCTCCTCCGCTCTATCATTCCAGTTCTCAGCCCCCTGCCAAATTAGTTTCAACCCTCCCTAACAGCTCTATTAAACCTTCCCGCCAGGATATTGGTCCCCTTCGGGTTCAGGTGTAACCCGTCCTTTTTGAAGGGAAGTCAGTGCAGGTTTGGGGCAAAAAGTCTCCAGTCTGGTAATCATTACATGTGAGTACTTCAAGGGAATCAGTTTTGTCAGTGTCATGGTGGAGATAATCAGTCACTTCCAAAACACCTCATCTTGGGGTGGTCAGATGGAACTGATAACTGTTTGAAAATGGGGATAGGGCAGAGGAAGCTGGCGTTCTTTGAGGGCCAGGTTGCCACACTTGGTGATTTTGGTTAGCTGACTTTTTGGCATGCTGTGCTTCGCACACACACAGCATGACATTGGCAACCCACCTATGGGTTTGGCTGAGGTCACCAACTCCCTGGAGTTTCCATGAAATGCTGTGGACTCCAGATGAGATCTGGATTGTTAATCTCAGGTGTGCTGCAAAGAAAACTCTGATGCAACTTCCAGTCTGATAACTTGTTCCACATATTACAAAATAGTGCCAAGAAAATTGGAACAATTGTTAAAAATTCCAGTAATGATATTAACTTGAAGGAATACTAAATATTGAAAATGTATTCTGAACTGCTTAAAAGAAGTTGCAGCACTGTAAAGAACCTTATATAGGTACATGTAGATCATTGCAGCATCAGGCCAATAAAACTTCAATTTTAATATTATGGACACATCCTTAATTGTCATTCTTTTCACATGAGAACTAAGACTTGCACGTGAAGGACTTAAGCTCTGATATGAATACTGATTATTCTGCAAGCTTAATATTTGCTGTTGATAACATATGTTTTGAAATCTAGAATAAGCCTAAGTGTTCCTTTTTTAATTGCTCCCAAGTATGTTTAGGAGTAGCCCTTTATCAAAAGCACCAAACATTTATTCCACAGAAGGTTTTACATATATGAAGCAATGATAGCCTTCATTTCCTGGTTTATTAGCTACTCCATATGGTGAATTCATTCACTACTTTTAATTTCATGGGCCAATTGTTGCCCCAGTTTACTGCAGATTATATATGTTTAGCAGTCAAAATGACATCTCTATATTTCATTAAACTGTATCCTGAGGCAAATTTCTGTCTTGCAAATGAAGAAAAGCTTTTGGAAACATTAATTACTGCAAAATTAAAATTGCCCAAGATGTTCCTGCGCTAGCTGGATAGGCTTAGTCGCTATCAATAAAAGGCAGGAACCTCCTGAAGCTAGTTCTTGTTGAGCTGGTAATTCTTCATATTTTGGGAAGAGTAAAACAAACTGAGACTCGATATTGTTGTCCCACATTAAACAGTATCAGTCAAGGTCCACACTTTAATTGGTTGCAGTGTGAAGTAGTAAAAGGCAAGCTGATGATGAGGAGTCAATGGTTTCCGAAGGAAAGGGAATGTAAGTTGGCAAGTAATGCATTTTGTGATTTCATTTTTAAACATTAGTAACATGTATACTTATTAACATTTCAGTTGGGATAGTTTTATTTACCTTACGTAAGTGGAGTTTTGGAAGAAATAAAATTGAATGTAACTTCACTGTTCCCTCCAACTTTCTCCTCTCCTCTGCTATTGCCTCCAGTCTGAGCTTAGGTGCGATTTGGGAGCATTGATCTCCTGCCAAAACATTACTTATGCTTTATTTGGTATCTTGACAATAAATGTTAGCAGCAGAACTCATTGTAACCATAAATATTACCATCAGGGCTCTCCAGTACAAGCACTAATAACCATTGCTCCTGAAATTTTGCTCAAGGGTCCTCTGAAGCCCATTGCAGAGTTTTTATTCTCCCATCATCTCTTCAGTCAAGTTATCACTGACCAGACTATGAATATTTCCTGATCTTCATGGCAGTGTTCAAAATGGAACGGTATTTGCACCCGTCCTTGAGCCTTGAATGATACAGCGCAGAATTGTAGGGAGAAGTTGACTCTTGGACTCTGTGTGCAGCCCCCACTTTCCAGGCAAAAATTGCACTGAACAAGTCAAGCAAGTAAAGTGTCAACATGTTTTAGAATCACAGTTGATTCATATTAGCTTGAATTCTTAAAATTTATCCAATCTCACAAAGTGCTGGGCATTTCAGCACTGAGCTAATTGGGGTCATTCATTCTTTGTAAGCTGCTTAAATTTCAGTCAAGTGCTACTGAAGAGCATTTTTCTTTGGAATATTCTTAGGGGTGAGTTGTCTCGACAGCAGGATGCTTTGCTTGTGCGCTGTTTTTGCTTGGTTGCTTGTGTGGATCTAAACTGCCATGGCTAGGTGTTTTGGCACGTGGACTCATAGAGCTGCTACTACATAACAAGAGAGCACTTTAACTGCAGGTATTTTTATAAGACAAGAAGTATACAAATGTTCTGTGAAGATTGTTTATACTTACATTCCCACCTCCCCAAGAGATTTTGCAGTGCAATTTTGTGCTGTGCAATATTGCAATTCACATGGCAATGAGAATTTGTTTCCTTGTCTCCTGATCTCATATAGAGACAAATGCTAGAGTTAAAGCAGTTCGCATGTCAGCACTTGGTTCCTGAAAAAAATCAACTTTACTGTCATTTTTCTAGCCAGGGATAATCCAGTAGGATATAGAAATGCCAGATTTAAGCTCCTGTGTCCAGCAGCTGATAGGTGGAGGTACAAAGGTAGATTGGTGACACAGTTTGGACCCTCTGCTTTACCTAGCTTGAAGTCAAGCATTGGAAGGCTGCTCAGTGTGGAAGTCCCACAGCCTAATTTAAGAGGTTGAGTCTCATTCCATTCATGTTATTGGGTTGCATGAACCGTATTAAGCAAGACCCTGCCTGAGAGACTCCAAGTCTCAACACTACTCCTGTCCCACCATCCCCGTAACTGCTCAGCATATCTGAAGGATTACAGAGGAATTAATGAGCTTTCCTCTTTTCCCCTTTGTGTACCCTGGTCATCCATTGACCCAGAACCCTCTTCTCTGAACTTGTCAAGATTAGAACAGCAGGGTCACTGTGATGAATTGCAATACATACTTAAAACTTTATTCCTGAGCTACAACTAAATCAGATTCACAAGTCAAATTTGCCCACAATTGTACAACAGTCAAACTAGCCACAGGTGTTCCACAACAAGTCAGGCCAGAAAACCAGCAGTAATTGACAAACAGGTTAAAAAAAAAAATACCAGGTTAATACCAGGTTTATCCCCCCTTGTTCAATCCCTTCCTACCTTTGTTTGTGACACTTCTCACGCTCTGAAACTTTTCGATGATTTTAAGTTCCTTGGCCCCACCGCTTTATTTTCACCATGGATGTCCAGTCCCGATATACTTACATCTCCCATCAGGAAGGTCTCAAAGCTCTCTGCTTCTTTTTGGATTCCAGACCTAACCAGTTCCCCTCTACCACCACTCTGCTCCGTCTAGCAGAATTAGTCCTTACTGTTAATAATTTCTCCTTTAGCTCCTCCCACTTCCTCCAAACTAAAGGTGTAGCCATAGGCACCCATATGTTCCAAACCTATTCTGGTATCTGTTCCCCACTTTTCCTTCGCTACATCGACAACTGCATTGGCGCTGCTTCCTGCACGCATGCTGAGCTCGTTGACTTCATTAACTTTGCCTCCAACTTTCACCCTGCCCTCAAGTTTACCTGATCCATTTTCGACACCTCCTTCCCCTTTCTAGATCTTTCTGTCTCTGTCTCTGGAGACAGCTGATCTACTGATGTCTACTATAAGCCTACTGATTCTCACAGCTATCTGGACTATTTCTCTTCTCACCCTGTCTCTTGCAAAAATGCCATCCCCTTCTTGCAATTCCTCTGTCTCTGCTGCATCTGCTCTCAGGATGAGGCTTTTCATTCCAGGACGAGGGAGATGTCCTCCTTTTTTAAAGAAAGGGGCTTCCCTTCCTCCACTATCAACTCTGCTCTCAAACACATCTCCCCCGCTTAACGCACATCTGCTCTCACTCCATCCTCCCACCACCCCACTAGGAATAGGGTTCCCCTTGTCCTCACCTACCACCCCACCAGCCTCCAAGTCCAACGTATAATCCTCCGTAACTTCCGCCACCTCCAACGGGATCCCACCACTAATCACATCTTTCCCTCCCCCCTTTCCCTGCTTTCCGCAGGGATCACTCCCTAAGCGACTCCCTTGTCCATTCGCCCCCCCCCCCCCATCCCTCCCCACCGATCTCCCTCCTGGCACATATCCTTGTAAGCGGAACAAGTGCTACACATGTCATTACACTTCCTCCCTTACCACCATTCAGGCCTCCAGACAGTCCTTCCAGGTGAGGCAACACTTCACCTGTGAGTTGGCTGGGGTGACATACTGTGTCCAGCGCTCCCGATGTGGCCTTCTATACATTGGCGAGACCCGACGCAGACTGGGAGATGGTTTCGCTGAACACCTACGCTCTGTCCGCCAGAGAAAGCAGGATCTCCCAGTGGCCACACATTTTAATTCCACGTCCCATTCCCATTCTGATATGTCTATCCATGACCTCCTCTACTGTAAAGATGAAGCCACACTCAGGTTGGAGGAACACCTTATATTCCGTCTGGGTAGCCTCCAACCTGATGGCATGAACACTGACTTCTCTAACTTCCATTAATGCCCCACCTCCCCTTTGTACCCCATCTGTTATTTATTTATATACACGCATTCTTTTTCTCTCTCTCCTTTTTCTCCCTCTGCCCCTCTCACTATACCCCTTGCCCATCCTCTGGGTTTTCCCCCTCCCTCTTTTCTTTCTCCCTGGGCCTCCCGTCCCATGATCCTCTAATATCCCTTTTGCCAATCACCTGTCCAGCTCTTGGCTCCATCCCTCCCCCTCCTGTCTTCTGTGATCATTTTGGATCTCCCCCTGCCCCTCTCACTTTCAAATCTCTTACTAGCTCTTCTTTCAGTTAGTCCTGACAAAGGGTCTCGGCCCGAAACGTCGACTGTACCTCTTCCTAGAGATGCTGCCTGACCTGCTGCGTTCGCCAGCAACTTTTATATGTGTTACCAGGTTAATATCTGGGATTGCTTGGGTTGGAGGGGAAGGTGAGTCCAATGTTTGCAGTTGCATATTCAGATGGTTGGCTCTGGTTTCATCCACGTTTCTGTATCTTACCTGAATCAAAGCTGGCCTCCTATCAGTTCATAGAATTTTTTTGATGGGTCAGGTTCTGTCATGGAATAACAATTTTCCTGAAGAGATTTCCTTGATGCTGGCAGTGGGTAAATGACACAGCATTTGGGCTTGTACCTATGGTGGCAGAATATGTTTGTCTCTCCCTCTGTATTCTCTGCACATTTTGCCTACTACACAATCATTAAAATAATAAAACCTACTTCATTTCTTTTCCTTCTTTTTACCTCCCTTAACTCACTTATAACTTTATGATTCCTCTTATGTCATCCCTCCCAGATTCTCTTCCATTTTGAATCACTGTGCCAATCCTTCAGTTCTCTAATCATCTGAATTTCATGTTCCCTTATCAGGCTTGAATTGTCTTGAATAAAATTCTGGCTTGAAATTAATCGCACCGCTAATAGCAGTTAGTGGTTTCTGGGGCTTTATATACGACCATAAGACTTAGGGTCAGTATTTGGCCATTTGGCCCAATGAGTCTGCTGTGCCATTTAATCATGGCTTATCCTTTTCCCTCTCCTCAGCCCCACTCCCCAGCCTTCTCCCCATAACCTTTGATGCTGTGTCCTGATGGAATTCCCTCCCCAATTTTCTGCTTTTCTATTTAAACCCCATTAATTTGGCCAAGTTCTTTCCTTTTAATCTTGTCTCATCTTTTGTAGTTAATGCTAATTGAATTTTGATGTGCAGGCTTGGCATGGCTAATGCTGTGAGGATGCTTCACTGTTAGGGGATGCAGATGTGGACATTGTTGGCATTGTATCAGGACGAGGAATTGGCCACTGAAGAATGTGATGAGGAGGAATTTTTTTCTCTAAGGCTTGTGGATCTTGATAATTCCCTATGTGACAGGTCTGTAGAGGCTGAAATGTAATTAAGACTGAGGTGGATTTTGCGTTACAAGAGGACTGAGGACAATAGTAATTGGAAAAGGAAGTTGAGGTTCTAAGTTAGATGAGCTATGATGTCAGTGAATCATGGAGCAGGCATGAAGAGTTGTACAGGCTGCTTCTACATCTGTACCCCATGCTGTTCAAATAGTGGAATTAGTCAATTGGACTAAATTGAGTAACTAACTTGTCCACAGCAGAGAGTAGTCATTTAACAAATGGAAAAAATCTTGCTGGATCCTGATCCTTTTCAGAAAGGGACATTAGGATGAACGTTTAAGCATTCGCTGATACAGAAATCCATGCATGAATTTCCGTCTTATTGCACAGACTTAATGGAGTGAATATTTGAGGAGACTAAAGAATTCTCTGAAAGCGGGGACAAACTGTATTAGTTGGATACAATCTCTCTTTAAGGAACATTTCCCCCCCCAGTATATGGTAATTATTGTTAGATTTACAAGAGCAGTTTAACAATAAAATTCTCAAGCTCAGAATGTAATGAACCAGTGCTCCCAGTCCTGCTATTTCTCATCTATCTGAGAATTCCACATTATGAAACCATATAAGGTGGCCGAATCCCAGGTAACGCCAAAATAATGAGGTACAAGAATCTGACAAAGCTGCCGTGAAGTTACACAAAATGCTGCATGATCATGTGATGGGAAAAAAACAACAAACAAGCTCCAATTAAAAAAAATAGTATGCCTTAAGCGTGGAGCATTAAATGCAAGCTAACTGGGGATCTGGGAGTTACCGTGGACTCTATTAACTGAGCAGCAATTAAAGCAATGAATGGAAAACTGAGCAATTGTGTCATATCTATAGAGTGTAATACACTCATGCAGGACTCCATTATATTCTTTTAACTCTCTTCATCGAGTACTACACTGATTTATGATCTTCAAGGTACAAATGTAAAGCCAAGCTGCAGAATACTGCCCAAAAAGACAGGGATACTAATCCACTGAATTATCAAGTCAGGATACCTGAAATACTCAGTCCTGGAAAGAGCTGAATGACTGGGGACCTCACTGAGGTATGGAAAAGGTTAATCTGTAGCAATTCAATTTCAGCTCTGAGTGCAAGATACAGATCAATGCTACCAAGAAGTAATCAGTAAGCTTAAGGGCTCACTTTAGGAAGCACTGCTCGTAAGAGTTGGGTATGGGTTTTCCAATGAAGGCAGGGGAAAGAAAAATCTTATTAATTACTTGTGATATGAGTTGAAAGTTTATATAGAAAGATGTATATTCTGGGCAGAAACACCTTGCAGAGCTGCATTTTGCCACTTAAATTGATCAGCTTTGCCAGTAATGAATTTGAAAGTTATGTAAAGCTGATGCAAGAGGTACGTCTTTGTTGCAAGTAGGACTTTCTAGGATCAGGGGACACTGCCTCGGAATAGTAGGATGTCGCTTTAAAACAGAGATGAGGAGGAATTTCTTTTGCAAGAGGGCAGTGAAGCTGTGGAATTATTTGCCACAGAGAGCTGTGGAGGCCAAGTCAGTGGGTATATTTAAAGCACAGGTTGTTAGGTTCCTGATTAGTTCTGGTGTCAAAAGCAGCAAAATGGAGTTGAGAGGGAAAATAAGTCAGCCATAATCAAATGGCGAAGCAGATTTGATATGCCAAATGGCGTTATGTCTTGTGCAGATATTGTTAAAATTTTGAGAATTTATCAATAAATATGTTAATAGGTTGTAGGCAACACAGAATGTAGTTTATAGCTTATCTAGGACTACATTTCAAAACAATATCTCTATTGAAATTTTAAGCTCAAATATTACATTTATATTACATACCATATTACATTATATACATTACATTTTTGTGGAAAAAATCAGTTATTATTATTAGTTGAAAATTATAAATCAGTTGGAACATTTTACAACAGATGCAATTTCCCAAATCTGGATTGTGTGTTGTTTTAAATGCATGTTGTTTTTGTTATGCTCTGTGAAAATTGACTTGTTTCTTGAAATAATTCTCAAGTTGAGTGCTTTATAAAAGCAAAGTGTGGACACAAAACAATTCAAGCTAGATTGGAATATCCATTTGTTGATTTTCTGAGTTCTCAGGGTAACCTTCTAGCTATATTAAGTTAAAATGCTTTCTTTGCTCTCCTGTGGAACATACTTATCTATCAATGATGAACTATTGTAATAACTTCCAATTTCACAGCAACACGCACAAAATACTGGAGGAACTCAGCAGGTCAGGCAGCACCTATGGAAATAAATAAACAGTTGATGTTAGGGGCTGAGAACTTTCATCAGGACAGGACAGGAAAGGAAAGGGAAAGATGCCAGAGCAAGAAGGTGAAAGAAGGGGAAGGAGGACAAACTAGAAGGTGATAGGCGAAAGCAGATGGGTGGGAGAGAGGAGATGAAGCTGGGAGGTGTTAGATGGAAAAGGTAAGGGGCGAGAGAAGAAGGAATCTGATATGAGAGGAGAGTAAACCCATAGAGAAAGGGAAGGAGCAGAGGCTCCGGGGGAGGTGATGCGTAGGTGAGGAGAAGGTGTAAAGGGCCCAGAGTGGGGAATTGAAGAAGGGGGAGGGGAAAATGCCCAAAAGTTGGAAAGATCCAAGTTAATGCCATTAGGCTGAAGGCTACCTAGATGGAATATGAGGTGTTGCTTGTTTCTACATTTCCATAGATGCTGCCTGACCTGCTGAGTTCCTCCATCATTTGTGTGTATTACTTCAGATCATGTTTTATGGTTAGAGACTGTCAAAAGCTTCTGATATTTCTTCTTCTTTGAACACATGTCCCATCTCTATTCATTTGTTGCAAACTGTGAAAAATAATTTTAAAAAACAGAAAAATGGGAAGGAGAAGAACTAAAAACTTACTAAATGTGTAATTTTGTTTTTTTTTATTATTTTGGGCTTGCCCAGTGCCTTTTGAAGACTATTGCACACACCTTGCTCCTCACTTTGTTCCTCACTTCGGCCTTCAAATTTTGTGCTTTGCAAGATGTATCACTGTGAAAACTGAACCCAGCTGGTGGCCCAACATTTAAATTCTGATTCCCATTCCCGTTCCAACACTTCGGTTCCCGGCCTCCTCTTGTGCCACGATGAGGCCATCTTCAGGGTGGTGGAGCAACACCTTATATTCAGTCTGAGTATCCTCCAACTTGATGGCATGAATATCAATTTCTCCTTTCAGTAAAAAAAAATTCCCTCCCCCTCCCCTCTTCTTCTTTCCCCCACTCTGGCCCCTTACCTCATCTTACCTGCCAACAACCTCCTCCTCCCTTTCTCCTATGGTCCACTCTCCTCTCCTATCAAATTCCTTCTCCAGTCCTTTACTTTTCCTACCTACCTGGCTTTCCCTATCACCTTCTAGCTATCTTCTTTCACCTCCCTCCACCTTTTTATTCTGGCGTCTTCCTTCTCCTTTTCCACTCCTGAATAAAAATCTGGCCCGCAGCATTGACTACTTAACCATTTCTGATGCTGTCTGACCCTCTGAGCTCCTTCAGCATTTTGTGTGTTTTGCTTTGGATTTACAGTATCCGCAGAATTTCTCATGCTTATTTACTAGTTACAAGATGTGTTTTTTAAAATAAGTAAGATCAAAAGTTTCAAAGGTACATTTAATGTCAGAGAAATGTATACAATGTACATCCTGAAATTCTTTTTTCTCGCAACCATCCACGAAAACAGAGGACTGCCCCAAAGAAAGATTGACAGTTAAATGTTAGAACCCCAAAGTCCCCCCAGCTCCCCCCACCCATGCATAAGCAGCAGCAGAGTACCGCCCACCCCGCCAGCAAAAAAAGCATCGGTGTTCCCCACTGAGCACTCAAGCGTGCAGCAAAGAAAGCATTAGTAAAGGCACAGACTTGCAGTACCCCAAAGATTTCTCATTCACCCGGTAATTCGACATACCACAGTCTCTCCCTCTCTCCTTGATAAGGGAAAAAGAGATGTTCCCATTTCACAGCAAGAGGGGAGACATAACAAAACAACTCGCTGATTTACGATGTTAAAAGTCTGTTGTGTTGTTTTTTCCAAGCTCTGTGACCAAAGAACTCGGGTCTCTGGGCACACAGCCAGCAGCCAGTTTGCAGCTTTCGATCTTCCGTCTGCTCCCACGACACACCGATTTCCTGCTGAGGCACCGACCTCGAGTCTGCCTGCCTCCAGAACCACGAAATCCAGGAACCCTGAAGGTGCACTAGTCTTCTCGGCGGCGTCTTTGGTATATCGAATAGCGGCCAGTCGTGAGACCCTGAGATCAGGTCCCATTGCCGCAAAGAACCGAAATCAGTGTGTAAATCCAGGTTGGGATCTTCAAAAGAACCATGAAAAGGAAAAGTAGAGACATTAAAGATGAAAATAGAGCTGTTTCCGAAGATGCAAGCAGAGGAGTCGCCGTTAGGTGCCATCGTCCTCATAAGCTCCTCCCATATTTACTTTGAACGGCGTTGTGCTTAAAGACCAATAGAAGCAGCCATGTTTATTATTAATGACAAGTTATATTTCACCAGCGGTCCATATGTGGCATCTGCAGATACTTTTAATACATTATTAATCTGCTGGCCACGTGTCTCTCCACCATAGTTGTCAATCTTTTCAATAAAACACGTAGTCAGACTGCATTTCACTGAAAAGCTAGGTAGCAGTTACAAGATTCAAACTGTAGATAGAGCAACTTTTTCACCAAAAAAAAGCTTCAGTTCTCAGTTGAGCTTCAACTTAATTTTTATCATATTTGTTTATTTTTGGCTTCTGTTTTGAAGCATATATTTAAACTCCAAAATTGACTTGATTAACATTATATGTCAAGCTCAAGGGAACTAATTCATGGGTTAATATCTGAAGTTATAGCCTCAGTACTGAGCGTAAACTGCACCCAAAATATAATATGAAAACTGTTTCCCTACATTCTTGAATAACTTCTAGCTGACATGATCCTTAGATTCATCCTGAACTGTAAATCCTGTAGAGAGGCTTGCGGACAATAGCTCAATAGTTGAACAAAAGCTAGCTGGTGGATACCGAGGATGAATAGTGCAGACCAGAAAGATCACAAGATCAGTAAGGTGTAATCAGACCGGGTGAAAATTGGGGATTGCCGCTTGGATTCAGTATGACTGAGTTGAATAGAAGGAAGGAAAATAACCAGCCAGAGTTTGTGCTCCTCATTATTGTCTTCAAATGCTCCGTGTAAGCATCCAAACCAATTAAGTTAAAGCCTCTCCCTTTGCTCTCCTGTGAAGCAGTTTGACTTTCTGTGCTTTCTCTACAAGTCTCACCTTCCTTGGCAGCCTTTTGGAATTGAGGATGACTTGCTTCCATGCTGGCTACGTAAGTTGTGGCTTGACTGATGAGGCCAACAGAGGAACTGCAGTTGCCTGCCTACTAAGTGTACTGTAATCATTTTGAGATTAAGTAGCTTCCCATTAGCTGTGAGGAGTCATTCCACTCTTGCTAGAGCTACGTTGGAACTGATACAAAATTGTAGTGATAACGATTAAGGAACATGTTAGGGCATTGACAGCCTTGTTTGACATAATTCTTCCCTGATTTGGCTCTGTCGTAGGCATGTTGGTTAGTATCAAGTCTCATGGAGCAAATGTAAGGTGGAAAATTGAAATTTTTAAATTGTCAGATGTTGATAAAGCTTAAGATTTTAAATTGTTCTTTACTTAAACATACAATTTCCAATTCTGTAAAGGGAGTTTATTTTGTGAAAATTCTTGCATACGTGCACTGCCACACACTTTTTAACTTCTATAGCCAACTTGTGAAATGAAAGTGGGAGTTTGGAGTGAGGGGTGAACACAGTGAAGTTATTTTCTAACCAAGATGGACCAAGGAGTATCATTTGGATCTGAAAGAAAGTTAGAGGACATTATGGTTATTTAAGGGATCAATGTAATCATTGAGTAATTAAAATTTGCAAAGATTTGAATCTATTTTGTATCAGGGTTATATTTGGTAGAGGGCACAGAATAAATCTGTCAAGCAATTTTCACTTGGTTGCAGCTTTGCAGTGATATCATGGGAAAGCTACTCCACACTCAAGCATGCATGGTTTTAATTCTACAAAGCAATTAATGCACAAATGCATTCTTTGTGAAGATCACTATTTCTTGCTTCTAATTTTGTTCTTAAATTATATTAATAGTTAAGAGCTGTCTAATCGGTTCCACAGTCCATTTGAAGTAATTATGAATCACCAGAAAATAAATTTAACATTATCCAATTTCTTCAGGGACCACTCAAGATTTGCACTGTTTTTCAGTTGTGGTCAACTCCATCAGTTCTGCATGGTAGCAGGGACAAGTAAAAATGCAAAGTTCAAAGTAAATTTATTATCAAAGTTCATATATGTCATGGGATACAGTCCTGAGATTAATTTTCTTGCAGACATACTCAATAAATCTGTAGAATAATAACCATAATAGAATTAATGAAGGACCACCCAACTAGGGCATTCAGCCAGAATGTGAAAGACAACAAACTATGTAAGTACAAGGAGAAGTAATAAAAATAAATAAACAATAAATATCACAAGCATGCGATGAAGAGTCCTTGAAAGTGAGTCCATTGGTTATGGGAACAGTTCAATGGTAAGACAAGTGAAATTATCCCCTTTGGTTCAAGAGCCCAATGGTTGAAAGGTAGTAATTGTTCCTGAACTTGTTGGTCTGAGTCCTGAGGGTCTTGTACCTTCTTCCTGATGGTAGCAGTGAGAAGAGAGTAAAAATGAAGAGAGAAAATGCCTTTCTTATCAACTGCAGGCATTGCCATTTCTCCTGAATGTGCAGCATATCATGTTATCCTATAGAAGGGTAGACTTGTCCAAAAATTTTAGGGTTTCATTTTTTTTTTTAAATAAACACTTCTGCCTGAGTTGTTCCCCTTTTGATTTTACATTAAATTTATTATGCATAGCTTTTGTATCATTCTATTGGAATATAACTGGTCTAAAATAACAGAATAAATGAATTTGTACAGTTTTCTGTATAAATATGTAAAAATGTTTGCATAATATATAAGTTTGGATTATACTGTTGCTACCTCAATGACTGAGGTTGTCTTACTAAATTTGAACAGTCTACAAAATTATAATCATGTTGGTTAGATAAATTGGTGTTTGAGAGGGAAATATCAGCAAGGGCATTGGAAGAATTCTCACTTCTTCTTGGAGCATAGCCAGAAATTCTCAGTACTAGAGTCAGCAGACATGCTTTATGTTCAATGTTTCATCTGAAGAACAATACTTCTATCAAAGCAGAACTCCTTTTAATGCTAGAGTGGAAAATCACACCAGATCCGAAAGATTTCTGTTAGAAGTAAATCTTATTACTGTGGAAACTTGTCACCATCAAGTTTGCCGGTATTGAGCATTGCAATCTTTGCCACATGTAGAAATATTACCTTATATCAAGAAAATAACCATTATTTTATTTATTTTTTATTTTTATTTTAGCTTAGACATGCAGGATGATAACTGGCCCTTCCATCCATTGATTGCTTAATTTCACCATTTTGCAGTTTCTTAGAATTATTATGTTTAAGCTGTGTATGATAATATGAATTTAGCCACAATGTAGGCAATGCCAGTCAAATGATTTCTTTCCCAGGTGTTATTTGAATGTAATAACCAGCCAATAGTTTCACAACAAATTCAAATAATTGGATAAATATTCCTTTTCTTGGAACCCACATTAATTCGGAAAGTTTCAAAATAATTTCTCAATGACTGTTGTATCAAGGTGCAAAGCAGCCATAAAATAGACCAATAGTAACATTGGATAATGGGGGTGGAGGAAGGGGGCAACAATATAATGGCAGAATAAAATGTGGCTGGTTAGAAGTGTGACTTTTTTTGGTTCAGCTGACAATAAGGTAAACTTGCCATGTTTTTCACCACTGTAGGTTATTGGAAAAATTGCAGTAACTCCATGACTTTCCTGTGAAATAGATACAGTGCACGATTTTTCTCCATTATCATGATAATGCAAAATGAACTTTATTGCACAGAACTTAGGAGCAGTTGGTGCTTAAAATCTTTACTAAAGAGGAAAGAAAAGTGTTCTTTATTTTTCATTCCAGTGTAAAACTACTTTCCCTGATGAGTTTAAATGTCCCTCAAATACTTCATGAACAAGAACTACTGAAAATTTGTGTTCAATTTTCAGGAACAAGATTATGTACTGTGAAAGATTTGTGGTAACTGATAGCTAGCAGCATTATGTTTATTGTTTATTGACAAAAAAGAGAAAGATTGTTGTTTACAGTCAATCTAGCAACTTCAGCCCAATTCACTGGTAAGATTTTTTTAAGTGGAAAAAAGAATCTGGTTTAGTCAAAGTAATTTAAGCAAAGACCTTACATTTCATTTTTAAAGATAAATTAGCTAAGTAAATCTAAATGGATTGCCAAAGAACTGTAGGGTATTTTATGAAAATTGTGTAAAGCTAAGAAACTGAGCAAGCACACATTCGTAACAAAATAGGTACAAAGTTGTGCCTGTGTGTAGCACAGCATGATATCTATCAATTAGCCTGACTGGAAATTCAAATGCAATGTGCTTAGAGCTGAATTGGGCTTAATTTTCTCTCTTTGTACTACGTATAAGGGCTATTTGCTTGCTGAAATTATTGATGCATGTCGTCCAGGACATTTTGAAAACTTCTCAACAAAAGTTATCCAAATATTTGAAACTCACCAAGACCAAGTGTGCAGCATTTGCTCAGTACTATATTAAAATGACATTTTACATTGTGCGCTAGAACTTCCAGAAAGTGGCTTGAAACCTGGAGGCGTGAGCACAAAGTCTGGTACCTTGGCTAATGATCATCATGACTCCAGTATTTCTACTATTTTTTAATGTTTCTTAATTGTACATATGATTCTTTTGTGCTCTATTGCTGAGCAGCAGTGAACCATCTGATTGGCCTATCAGAGTTCTTTTTGGGAACTTAATCAACATTTCTGATCTGGCTACTGTTCACGATTGCATTTAATAAAAAAAATGCAAACCAATGGTTTTCATATAACAATCACTTAACACCACATGGTTAAAGTTAATTGCTGAGAATTGTACCTCTGCAAGCTAACTCTAGTGCAAAGTTATTTTACTGCTCCTCTCTCATTGTATGAAACTGGTATCAATGTTTCTTCTGCAAGAGTAGGATGGCAACTAGATGCCAGATCTTGTCAGGAGCAGGCTATAAATTCTGTTTTGGAGCTGGTCCATTTCCTTTCAGATTTCCTTCTTACTACAATTCTCTCCAGGTTACAAACCCCGACATGTACATATGAATGTGCATTTGGGAGACTGGCGGGATGGATTTGCCAGCCGCAGGCATCTTCTGCTATGTGGGAAGTCTAAATGGTTGAGTTAAACACCTTGGTCTGACTACACATTGCTGTTGGTTGATCCATGCTTGTATTTAAATAAGTCGTGTGATGGCCACATGTCAAACTTGTAAATGGTTCAGGGTAGCAATGGAACCCCACTGTAAACTGGACCTGAATGTTGCTGCATTGATCACAAACGGTAAAACCCAGATCCGTGTGTATTTCAAATAAGTTATTCAACAGTGTGATAAATATAAAATAAATAATGTTAGATAAATCTTGCAGAGCAATTGAATGTCACCTTCGAGATGATTTGTCCAGTGATTTATGTGTAAAAGTGCTAGAAAATGTATATTCTCTTTCTAATTTTAAGCTCTTCAAGTTCTTATTTATGACTTCATCGATGCAGGAATTGATCATGTTGTTCACTGGTAATTTTATAGAAATATTGGAGACCCACTGTTAAATGTGGGCAGTGACTGACCAATCTATAAATGTTATCTACTGGTATTTGTTATTAAAACATTTTCCAACACTGTAAGGAAAGCCCTAACATTAATGAAGGAAATTGTGCTTCATCCAAATTTTTGGATCAGCATTGAGGAGCATCAATGACACACAGGGTTGGTTTTAATAGCTTCCAGTTTGTGGCAGGCTCCTTCAACTGCTCCAAGTAAGCCATAATTAGATCCTGTTGTCTAAGGTAGGGGAGTTTTTTTTAACAAGTCCTTTTGCAGATTGCACTTGATGCCTGAGCTTTATGAGGATGTTTATTTTGCACTCTGCAGACCATTGCCACTGCAGTGTTGAAACTATTCTGCTCCCTGCTGGTCTGCTACTGTGATGATTTGAGTGACAAAGGAGAAAATACACTCAAATTTGAATTTGATTGCATACCATTTGAAACTCAAATTAAATCTGCCAACCTCAAGATAATTAGATATTAATTTATAAAGCTATCAGTGCTGCATATTGCATTTTTGCATTAATCTGTGTTTGTTGCACATGGACAGCCAAGGCCTTTGAGATATCATCAATATGTTTTAAAATGTGTAAACTGTTGAATATTTAAACATATGAATGCACGTATGATTTCTGGCGATTATTTTAAAATTTATTAATCTAGACTATGTAGCTCAGCTTGAAGGGAAAGACTAAACTAGCATGACCCAGAAAGAAGCTGTATGTTGTAAATGTTTTATAGTTGGATCAGGCACCTCCAAATCTTTAATCTGTATGGGGTAAATGACAACGGATCATAGCAGCATTGAGGCTGTTTGGACGTGCTGTGGCATTTTTAATAGCAAATTCTGCAGTGTGTTTGCATTATTGCAGTAAGCCATCACACCCAGGCTTTGATTTCTTCAGTTAAAGAGAGCATTATTTTAGAAGTTAAAAGTTGCCAGTTCATTTATTGTAACTGAAAATAACAATAAAGTTGATCCACTGATTAAAACCAGGCTGACATGAAAATCAGTTTTCATTATTAGGCAGAGCTGTGTGTGTGTGTGTGTGTGTGTGTATGTATGTGTATTTTGTTTTTAAATATTTTGAGGAAACCTTCCATTAAGGGGAATTCATTGAATAAAAGCAAATATTTTTCTTTGTGCAGTTGCTCATTTGCTGATTTGCTTTTGACCACCCCACTGCTTAAATGGTTGTGTAAGGAATTTGCTACATCTTTTTACTCCTGTGTAGCTTTATATACTGGAAGGTTTTCAGCTAAAAATAGCACTACTGTAATAAAATGACTGTAGTTTTTCTGTCAGTTTATAGGGATTACAGTTCAAAATGAGAACCCTGCTATGTCTTAACATTTTGTTTAAAATATATTAAACATTGCAGCAGATATGACAGTTGTTATGCTTAAATGCAGTAAATGGGCTTTGAGAGGCTTCTATCTCCAGCACAGAAGAGTTAGTTCATATAATGCAGGATTCCATTGTCATTAATCTCTAAAGAATGTACAGCTCAGATTGAATATTTGAAATCCTTCATGTACTAAATAACTCCTGTTTTGTGTTTCAAACAGAATCTCAAACTCTCTCATGACAAATGAGTTTTTATCTTATGGGGAGCGATTGCAGGGTTCTGACAGTTTTGCACAGGAGATTCTGCAGATGCTAGAAATCTTGAGCAACACACACAAAATGCTGGAGGAGCTCAGCAGGTCAGGCAGCATCTGTGGAGGAAAATGAATAGTTCTGGACTCACCTATCACCTGTCAGCTTGCGCTCCTCTCCCTCCCCGTAGCTTTTATTCTCGTTTCTGCACTCTCCTTTCCAGTTCTGATGAAGGAACTCGGCTCGAAATTATGGTTCTATATTCCCTTCCATACATGCTGTCTGACCTGCTGAGTTCCTCTGGCATTTTGTGTGTATCACTCAAGATTTTCAGCATCTGGAAAACCTGTTGTGTTTTCATATTGTTCGTGCAGCTCAAATCAATACTTGGTGCATTGAGGTAGAGCAAGGTGAATCAATAACAGTGGATAATAAAGTGTAACAGCTATAGAAAAGTGCATTTGGCATGCTTGCTTTCATCGGGCAAGTCACTCTGAGTACAAAGGTTGCGGTGTCATGTTACACCTGTATAAGATATTGGTGAGACCACATTTGGAGAAATGTGTGCAGCTCTCGTCCCCCAGATATATAAAAACTTATAATGGTGGAAAAGTTGTTTAAGATGTTCACATGGATGTTATTGGGATTGGAGGGCTTGAGTTAAAAGAAGAGACTGGATAAGATGGGGCTTTTTTCTCTCTTGACATCAGAGACTAAGAGAAGACCTAATGGAGGTATATAAAATCATTCATGGTATTGGCAAGATGAGTGGTCAAGGGCTTTTTTTTTGTATATGGTAGGGGAGTCTAAAACTAGAGTTTAAAATGAGAGAAGCAAAATTTAAAGGGGATCTGGTCCAAACCAAGTACAGAGTGAATGTGGCTGATTACAAGGTCAGCAAAATTTTACTTCTAGAATCAGTCCTACATCTATTTGGTGTGATTGTAAAAATCCTTATGAATTTTAAGGAGATGGTAGCAAAATGAGCTACTTCATGCAAATACTTTAAATAATCAGATGTACCAGGGAAAACTAGTGCGTTAGTCGCGTGTGCTTCCTTGGAGCTACCCAATCTCATTGTACTGTTTGGAGACTTTAACTTGGATTACTATTTGAATGTTGATCTTAGCTGAAGTTATAGGAAAAGTGTTACTGAAGTTAGATATGCTTAGAAACCAGTATTTTCCCTGCGCCATTTTGATACATTAAGTATGGCAGTTTAGGGAGCGACTTTCCCACCAGACATTCCACCAGATGCTGACCTCTGCTCATTTCTACACATGACCAATGATAGTTGCTTTTGGAAGAGCAGCTTTTCTTAAACATGAGTTCAAAACTAAAAGGCATTTACCATTAAACATGAAGATTCTTATGAAACAAAACTTGGACCCCTGTCATGCATGCCTTAAGTGCCTAATGAGCCAAGGTTTATAAACCACCCGTTAACCAGCGGTTGTGTTAATTTGATAGTTGCTAACTATCACGCTCCTGATCACTTGGGTGCAGCCTTAATTCCCCATTGGGATAATTAAAATTGAAATCACCATATCAGGTCATCAAAACCAATATAACATGGCATGTTACTGATGCTGGATAGAGTCACCCCAGACGATCAAGTGTCCTCTTTATAATGTATTTATTGAAATTTAAAATATTTATCATGATATGCAAAATGTAAAGAGATGAATTGATCTTCTATAGACTACTTGATGCAGAATTGAGGATTGGGTGAAGAGTTTCTGGGTATTCTGTGAGGACAGGGATTATCAATTGAAGATTATGATTAAGAACAGACTAATTTCTTTATCTGAAGAGTTATTATAATGAAAATTTCTTTTCTCAGAGAGCAGTTGAGATCTAGACCATTGAATTTTTCAAGGAGAAAATGAATTAACGGTTGACATGGAGGAAGACAGCGATAAGAAGAGTATGGAATTGTGCAATTAGTTTTTGGCTACTGTAAGCAGAGCCATTCTTTGGCATTGTGCACCAGCATGATTTAAGCAGAACTGTAATCAGACCCCAGCAACAAGTCAACTTGGATTTTGAACAACTAAATCAGTATGTCCCTCTGGTTTACCTGGCAAATTTTGACAACTGGCAGCACAGATAGGGCTTCCTACATGGAGGTCGTGCTTTTTCACTGTGGGAACCCATGGAGAGGAATGCTGCAACACAGCAATATATATTTTTAATGCTTCTGGGATCCCTCGACTGCCTGTAATTTTCGTGGCCTAGATAAACCAGTACGTTACATGTGTATAGAGAGTGAGATTGCAGCTGTTCTTTGACACATGAGGAGGCTGCTGTTCAGGATTTGCTTGGACTATAAACCAATGTTCCAATCCTGAAGCTGCCTGGTGCAGAGGGATGGGGAGGAGAAAGAGCCAAACCCAGGAAATCTTGACCTGGCCAAGTTGATCATTCACTGATGCCTTTGGTGGGTCTTCTAGAAGCCAATCCATCCTGCCTGCTTCATTCAGAGTTGTGCTTAAGTCCAGGGCATCCTGGATTTGAGAAACCATCATGCATGTGTATCAGAGAAATTCAGATTTTAGTGTGAGAAGAAATACAGCAAAATGATTGTAGGCAGTGCACAGAAGTAGAACAGTGCTCCCTCGTATTCCATCTGGATGGCCTCCAACCTGATAGTGCGAACATTGATTTCCTAACCTGGTAATTACTCTCCTCTCTCCTCTTATCTCTTTTTCATTCCCCTTTCTGTTTTCCCTCTCACCTTTTCTTTTCTTCTCATTTGTCGATCACCTTCCCCTTTTGCCCTCCTCCTTTCCTTTCTGCCATGGTCCATTTCTTCTATTGGATTCCTCCTTCTTTAGCACTTTACTACTCCCACTTATCCCCTCCCAGCTTCTGACTTCGTCTGCCCTCCTCCACTGACCTACCTTCCCCCTCCCCTCACCTGGACTCACCTATCACCTGCCAGCTTGCACCCCTTCCCCTCCCGCCAACTTCTTCCTCTGACCTCTGACCCCCAACTATCCATTACTGATGAAGGGTCTCAGCCCGTACCATCAAATGTTTATTCCCCTCCATAGATACTGTATGCTGCCAGACTTGCTAAGTTCCTCCAGCATTTTGTGTGTGCTACCATCTAGAAATGGGAAAGAACTGGAAAGGTTGTGCCCAGCAATAACTGATGGGCCCAGTTTGTTTCTCCACATAAACAGTTATTTAGAGTATAGTGAATACAATCTCAAAATTTCTCAGTGGTGAAAATTACAGCAGGTTAATGGACTATTAAGATGATGGAGAAGATTGTAGTACTGTACTTATAAAAATGGTAGATACGAATAATTGCTTTTGGGAATAAAATTGATGAAGCTTATTTGAAGGAAGAAACTGAATGATGTGGAAGAATGGAGCTAACAAAGGATTCATACCTATAACAAGAGGCAATAAAGGTCAGTGATTCTAAATTAGATTAGTAGTGTATAAGAATAAAGATTATTGTGTGCATAGCATTTGTTAAGTCACTGTGGAACACTGCACAGGGGTGAACAGCCAGTTAGAGAAAGGCCATTAAAATTTTGGAGAGCAGGCAGGGCAGGTTCACCAAGTTGACGTCCATGAAGAGACATTGTATTAGATGTCCAGAGATGGAAAAGGCAGGAAGAATTGGATGAGATGAGCATTCTGTTCTCATATTTAAACAATGGCTGCATTCAGAATTCTCCATCCTACAGAAAAATACTTGATAAATATGTAAATTTTGGAGCAGTCATTTATTTTATTTTATCTTTTGCACAATTGCTACAGATTCTTTAAATATTTTTGTGTATATATTATCAACATTTTAAATGACACCAGACCAGCTGTGAAGTATTTGCACTCGTGTATTGATTTGCTTGCTCATCTACCAGCTCCACCTATTGAACTCCTTTAAAATTCATAAACAGCTGTTCCATCGATCCCTCTAGACTACTTTACCCCTTCCCTTGGCTTAATATAAGGCTCTTTCATTATTAATGAATCTTTCACCAATGCTTCTGCACAGACCGGCAATCAATCATTTTCCAAGCTCTCTGTGCAAAGCTCCTCCTTCAATTTTTAAGCATGCCTTTGACTTACACAGTCTCCTTTAGCTCCTCCTCCACTTCAATCTATGTGATATTCTGAGTTCGTGCAGGTGGGCTTTGTATACCACTGTAGCACATTGCAGATAATGCAACCCTGTTCACATTATTCAGATTTTGTTGACGTATATGTGTGAGTGTTGAACTAAATCTCTTGAATCACTATGCCCTTGATTGAGCGTTTAACACATATCACCATTTGCTGTACTAAAATCAGACAAGCACCTGGTAAGTGTGATAAATGGCTACCAAATAACTGTTTTATCAAAGCAGTTTGGTAGATTTCAAGGTGGTGTTAACTCAGTGGGACTCAGGCAGAATAAGATTCCAGTCCAAAGGAGAATCAGCACTTATAAACACTATTGATGCTGCTGTTACCCATATTGCCTCCATTTCCCTAATGTCCATGCTCACCCCAGCTTCCTGCTGCCTTAACAGTGATCTTGCCCTTACCTACCATCCCATGAGCCTCTGCATCCAACACGTCATTCTCCGCAACTTTCGCCATCTCCAAGGGGATCCTAACACCAAACATATGTTTACCTCCCCCACCCCATCTCTCTGCTTTCCGCAGGGATCGCTCCCTCCGTGGTTCCCTTGTGCATTCGTGTCTCCGCAGTGATCTCCCTCCTGGCACTTATCCGTGTGCTACACCTGCCCATTCACCTTCTCCCTCACCTTCGTTCAGGCCCCAAACAGTTCTTCCAGATGAGGCAGCATTTCACTTGCAAATCTGTTGGGGTCATCTATTGTGTCTGATGCTCCCAATGTGGCCTTCTTTATACTGGTGAGACCGGTTGTAAATTGGGGAACACTTTGTCGAGCACCTCTTCGCCATCCATTTAAAGCGTAACTTCTCGGTGGCCAAACATTTTAGTTTCAATTCCCTTTCTGTTCTATGGCCTTCTGTTGTACCACAATGAGACCAGCCTCAGAGTGATGGAGTAACACCTTGTATTCCGTAAAGATAACCTCCAACCTGAGAGAATGAATATCAATTTCTCCTTCCAGTAAAAACAAAATTCCCTCCTCCTCCTCTCTTCTTCTATCTCCCGCTCTGGCCTCTTACCTCTTCTCACCTGTCTATCACCTACCCCCTGTGCCCATCCTTCTTCCCTTTCACCTATGGTCCACCCCCACCCCCACCCTATCAAATTCCTTCCTCTCCAGCCCTTTACCTTTCCCATCCACATGGATTTAGCTTCTAGGTAAACTCTTTCCCCTCCATCCTTTTATAGTGGTGTCTTTCTCCCCTTCCTTTCCAGTCCTGAAGAAGAGTCTTACCCCAAAACTTCAACTGTTTATTCATTTCCATAGATATTGCTTGACCTGTTGAATTCCTCCAGCATTTTTTGTGTGTTATCCCTTTGCTATCCTTTGGCTTACTGTGATTACTTCACCTCTGGGTTGGGCAGTTTTGGTCCAAGAGCTACATAAATATAAATGTAGATGAGTATTTCACTGTACTGCTGAAAATTGATTGCTCATTTATTCCAGTTCTATATGAGCGCAAGTGAACTTGAGATATCCTCTGATAAATCTGCACAGTTAGCTGCTCAAGGCTAAACCAACAATTTAGCTTTCTGTACCATTTGGAATTGAATACCAAATGTCCCAACAGGTATGTCAGTGGTTCCAGAACTCTTTAATGAGGGCAAGGATTATTCCTCAGAACAGAGCATAAGAAATAACTTTCTGTTCGACTGGGATCCTCCTCCAGAGTGGTAAAATATGTCTCTGACCATAATGCACAATTTCCAGTTCAGTAGTTTTCAACATTTTCTCTCATTTCAGAAATCTCTCTGTCTTCGCTTTCTTCCCAATCAGCCTCTGCATTTTACAAATCTTATGCACCTCCAAACAGGTTTTGCCATCAAGGGACATTCCTCCCCCACTGTCTGCTTTTCAGACAAGCTTGCATACTCTTCAGTCATCTCTACTAGCTCATGCCTAGTGACACATTAACAGCAGTTACAGCCCCTATTGACATATCAACTCTGACACCTTAGTCCTAATCCTAAAATGTACAATACTGTGTAACAAAATGCTTAGAAGGGTCAGTCAGTGCTAATGATGAGCACATTGAGCAAGTTGGGTCGGTCAATTGATGTTACGTTGGACTTTCTACACATCTCCAAAAATGGCAGCTGAGGAGCCTGACCTTCCAGCTGGGTATTCTGAAGCCCTCTGCTCTGAACCCATGAGGCAAGTAACCTCAGGCCATAATTTAATTTACCATTCTTACTACAATACTGTACAGGATATTTGAAAATTCTTGAAATGGAGCAAAAATTAGGATGATGATCAGGAGGAACATTTTTGTTGGCAGAGGGTATAGGAGGAATATTCAGTATAGGTGTGTCACCTGTCTTCTCAAGATCATTCCGCAGGTATTGGTAGTGTTATACTTCTGTCATCAGTACAGCTTGCAATTTTCAGACCCCCATCTACCCAAAGCATAATGAATTCATTCCACCTTAGGTTCAGTCCTTTTTTCCTTTCATGAGCACTTAGAATAGCCCCTTTTTTACTTCCAGTATTTTACCATAATCTCACTGATGCTGAATAGATTTTTTGTTAGCAGTTCAACTGAAAATCTCTGTTAGTTTATCACTACATAAGCAGATTTTTATCTCTCTTCTTCCCACAGCTTTGCTTAACATAAGCAAATTGATTCTACTTTCCAGTCATCAGTTCCGATCCACAACCAAAACAAAGCAAATCATTTTTTTCTTTCATCGGTAATGATTGACCAACTATGCTTTATCAATGTTCTTTCTTTTCAGTTTAGATTTCCCTATTTGGGAGTCTTTTGGCCATAATATTCAATGTATATTTACATCACACACTACATCACTAGTGCTGATTTTGTGCATCATTCCCCATTTTGCAAGGTCAAGACGAATTTAGGCCTTGGTTTAGCCTGTGTAGATATGTAAACGCTTCTGCAGCTGACTCCATCTAGTTGTGAAAACAGACTGGAATATTTTATGATAATAGCATAGCTTTAGGAAAATGATTTGGCACACATGCAATCTGATGTTATGTGTTACATACTCAGTGCTACTGATTTTTAATGCAACATCGAGAAATAATCTAAATACCAGGAGAATTAAGTGCAGCTTATATTTTTCAGAGTTATGTTAAATGTAAATGTCTAATTGTTCTTTGCACACACCCACATGCCACTTAGCTATGTCACATTAACAAAATTGTTATAGTCCAGGCACATTATAAGAAATTCAGCAACCATTTATTACTATTGATCTGTGTTTTGATACACCAAGAGCCTCCCAAAAAGGTTGAGTTTTATGATTGCATGGCTTCATAGGTTTGCAAAGTATATTTACATTGTTCATTTTATAACTGACAAAGCACTGGGGAATTCACTTAACAACATTGAATGTCATGTGACTGCTGCAAATGAAATTTTCCATCTTATCACACAAATGGGAAAATATGGAGCTCATACAATGTATTAAAATATTCATATTTCTTCATCTGTTAGTGTATAGTTAGAGCAGGGAGAATGAGTGAGTGGGTGGAGGGTTAGTGGTATGTTCTTTGGTGAGTTGTGGAACTCTGGGAGACCTCCAGCTTCCCTGATAACCACATCTGCATGAAGTGCATTCAACTGCAGCTCCTTAGAGACCGTGATGAAGAACTAGAGCTGCAGCTCGAAGACCTTCAGCTCATCCTGCAGAATGAAGAGATGATAGACAGGAGGTACCGGAAGGTAGTCACCGCGAAGTTGCAGGAGGCAGATAGTTGGGTGACTGTGTGGAGAGGAAAATGGAATAGACAGCCTGTGTAGAGTACCCCTGTGTGGTTCCCCTCAATAATAAGTTTGGATACTATTAGAGGGTGTGGTAACCTACCAGGGGAAACTGCAGTGATCGAGTCTGGCGCTGTGGCTCGGAAGTGAAAGGGGTAAGAACGGTGAAGTAATGATAGGGGACTGCATAGTTAGAGGAGCAGATAGGAGATTCAGTGGATGTGATAGAGACACCAGGATGGTATGTTGCCTCCCAGGTGCCAGGATCAGGGATGTCTTGGATTTATTCTACACCATTCTAAAAGGGAGAAGCTGAACTGCCAGCAGTTGTGGTACAAATTGATACCAATTGCATCGGTAGGAAAAGGGAAGACATCCTGAAGAGAAAATATGGGGAGTTAGGTAGAAAACTAAAAAGCAGGATCTCAAGGGCAGTCATTGTTGAAATGCTGCCTGTGCCATGTGCCAGTGAGGGTAAGAATAAGATGATTTAGCAGATGAATGTGCAGCTGAGGAACTGACACAGCGATCAGTGTTTCAGATTTCATTAGACCATAAGACATAGGAGAAGAATTAGGCCAGTTGGCCCATTGAGTCTGCTCTGCCATTCAATCATGGCTGATCCTGTACAAAAAGGAACTTGAGGGGGACCAAATGCCTTGCAGGCAAGTTCGCTAGAGCTACTAGGGAGAGTTTAAACTGATTTGTCAGGGTGTTGGGAACTGAAGTGATTGGGCAGTTGGTATTCAAATAGATGCATTGTGTAATGAGAATGTGAGGAAGGACAGGAAGATGATAGGACAAAATTGCAATCAGTGGGATGAGTTGAAGTGTAACGTGGGGCTAGAATCAAAGCTGGTGACACCACTGTCATAGGCCGTATCAAAGGTGGCGAAATTGAAGACCTGGCTGAGTGGTGCCACAATAGCGACCTCTTATTCAATATCAGCAAGACCAAGGATCTAATTATTGAGTTAAGGAGGAGGAAACTGGAGGTCCATGAGCTAGTTCATATCAGGGGATCAGAATAGAGAGGGCAGCACCTTTAAATTCCTCAGTGTTATCATTTCAGAGGATCTGTTCTGGGCCCAGCACCTAAGCGCCTCTACTTCCTTAGAAGTTTGCGAAGATGAGGCATGATATTAAAAACTTTGACAAACTTCTTTAGATGTTTGGTGGAGAGTATATTGACTGGCTGCATCACAGCCTGGTATGGAAACACCAGTGCCCTTGAATGAAAAATCCTACAAAAAGTAGTGGATACGGCCCAGTCCATCACGGGTAAATTCCTTCCCACCATTGAGCACATCTATACGGAGCGTTGTGGCAAGAAAGCAGCATCCATCATCAGGGACCCCCATCACAGAGGTCATGCTCCCTTCTCGCTGCTGCTATCAGGAAGAAGATACAGGAGCTTCAGGACTCACACCACCAGGTTCAGGAACATTTATTAGTCCTCAACCATCAGGCTGTTGAACCAGAGGGGATAACTTCACTCAACTTCACTTCCCCCATCAGTGAACTCTTCCCACAAACTATTGACTTACTTACAAGGATTCTTCATCTCCTGTTCTTGATATTTATTGCTTATTTGTTTATTATTGTATTTTCATTTTTTCACAGCTCAAGCTGGTAAAATCTGTGGTACGGGCATAGCCAAACCCATTCATTTCTCAATTACTAGGTACTTTCAGACTATTCTAGTGGTGTTTAGTATTGTGGCTTTCTGAAGATTGCTACTGTCAATATTGATAATTCTTTAATTGTAGGCCTATTGTGTAGTGATCTTGGGATGATACCAGTTGCAGGTATTACTGTGGGACAATGTATATGCTGTTCATGTTCCATAGTCTTTAAATTTCCTCTTTTAATTCAGCATATTTCTGGTGTTTTTCACTGATTGATTTCTGTTTGTTGTGTGTGTGTGTTTGTAATGGCTTTATCTATTAAGTAAGCTGTTCTTGCTTGTTTGTCCTGTAATATTATATCCGGATGGTTATTATGGACTGCCCTATATGTAATAATGGATCAGTTGTAATATAATTTTTTAGGACCCTGACTGTAAAACTGGATCAGGCTTGTACTTATAGTAAATTAAGGTGTCTTTAATGAGTTTGTATTTTGAAACAAAATTTTGGTAAATGATGTTTGCCACTTGATTGTGCCTATGTAAGTAATCAGGTTGAGTTAAACTGCTCTAGGATCCTGCAATGTGTTGGATTGTTTCTGGTTTCTCTTGGCATTTTCTACATTATTGTCTTGAATTTTTTGTTTTATTTATTATGTATTTTTGATTTTTTTTTGTGTTAACCACCTGGTCCTGTATTCCCACAAGGAATGCCTCTGTTTCTGGGAAGAGGTCTCCAACTCTGAGCCAGGCGTTCAACACTTCCTTGTTGACATCTAATCTGCTCAGATCATGGGAATGTCTTCCATGATAGGTCATGTTCTTCCATTGGTTAACTTTATTCTTCTGTAGTGATAATTTCTTCAGTTTTCTGGATTGTGCTTTCATTTAAGTCTAATAGTATAATGTTAATAATAATTATTATTATTTCTTTTTTTTCTTTCTTTCTGTATTTGTATCGTGTGTTGTCTTTTACACACTGGTTGTCCGTTCTGTTAGTGTGATCTTTCATTGATTCTATTATGGGTGTTAGAATTTTTTAGTATGCCTGCAAGAAAATGAATCTCAGGGCTGTATATAGTGACGTATAAATTTATTTGGAATTTGTACTTTGATGAATATAGGGCTGAAGGTGTTATATTTGAATGTACGCAGTATATGAACTAATGTAGATGTTCTTGTAGTGCAATTAAAGATAGGCACGTGTGGGTATCACAGAGTTGTGGATGAAAGAAGATCATAGTTGGGAGCTTAACATCCAAGGATACACATTATATCTAAAGGACAGGCAGATAGGAAGAGGGGTTGGGGTGGCTCTGTTGGTAAAGCATTGAAATCAAATCCTTAGAAACTGTTGACATTAGAAAATGTAGAATCCTTGTGAGTAGAGTTAATCATCTGCAAGGGTAAAAAGACCCAGGTGAGAATTATGTACAGACCACCAAACAGTAGCCAGAATGTGAGCTGCAGATTACAATGGGAGCTGGAAAGGCATGTAAAAAGGGCAATGTTGCCACAAACATGGGGGATTTCAATATGTTGGTAGATAGGAAAAATCCAGTTGGTGCCGGATCCCAAGAAGGGGAATTCATTAAATGCCTGTGAGATGGCTTTTTAGAGCAGCATGTGGTTGATCACATGCTGCTCTAAGAATTAACAGGAGTTAATTCTCTGGCAATAACCAACTTCTCAAAGCACTTGACCACTGTAAATGTAAGTGCAACTGGACGATAGTCATTAAGGCAGCTCGCCCTGCTCTTGGGGTATGATCATTGCTCTTCTGAAGCAGGGAACATCCCACTGTAGCAATGAGGGATTGAAATTGTCTTTGAACACCCCTGCCATTTGGTTGGCACAGTTTTTCAAAGCCCTTCCAGGTACTCCTGTCGATGAAGACAGTCTGATATCGACCTCTGAGACAGAGGCCACAGGGTCACTGGATGCTGCAGGGATCTGCAAAGCTGTAGTTTTATTCTCCCTTTCAAAGTGAGCGTAAGAGGCATTGAGCTCATCTGGGAGTGAAGCTTCACTGCCATTCAGGATGTTAGGTTTTGCTTTGTAGGAAGTAATGGCCTGCAAACCCAGCAATTGTCCCTTAACTCTTGAGATAGCCCTCTGCAATCCGTACCTGGTTTTCTCGTACAGATCCAAGTCACAAATTGAATGCCATAGATCTAGCCCTCAGCAGACTACGGACCTCCTGGTTCATCCATGGCTTTTGACTTGGGTATGTACAATAAGTTCTCCTAGGCAACTACTCATCCACATGGGTTTTAATGAAGTCAGTGAGAGCTGTAGCATGTTCATTCAGACTCAAAGATGAATCTCTGAATACAATCCAGTCCACCGATTCAAAGCAATCCAATATTCAAAAAGGAAAAGAAAGGTGAGTGTGGATATCAGACCGTTGGATAATGATGCTGGAGACAAAGTAATGGGGGCAATAAAATGACAGGTGAACTTAATAAGTTTGTTATATCAGTCTTTACTGTGAAAGCCAGCAGCAATGTGCCAGATGTTCAAGTATCAGGTGGCAGAAGTGAGTGTAGTTGTCATTACTAAGGAGAATGTGCTTGGGAAGTTGAAAGGTCTGAAGGTAGATGAGTCACCTGGACCAGATGGACTACACCCCAGGTTCTGAAAGAAATTGCTGAAGAGGCTGCGGAAACCTTAGTAATGATGTTTAAAGAGTCACTAGATTCTGGAAAGGTTCCAGAGGACTGGAAAATTGCAAATGTCACTCAACTCTTTAAGGAGGGAGGGAGGCAGAAGAAAGGAAATTATAGACTAATTAGCCTGTCTTCAGTGGTTGGAAACCACTGACTATTATTAAGGATGAGCTTTCACGGTATTTGGAGATGCATGATAAAGTAGGCCAAAATCAGTATGGTTTCTTAAGGAAATCTTACAAATTTATTGGAAATCTTTGAAGAAATATCAGGCAGGATCGACACAGGAGAGTCGGCCGACATTGTTTACTTGAAATTTAGGAAGGCTTTTGACAAGGTTCCACACATGAGGCTGTTTAACAAGCTAAGAGCCCATGGTATAACAGGAGACATACAAGCATAGATAGATGATTGGCAGGAAGTAAAGAGTGGGAATAAAGGGGGCTTTATCTGGTTGTCTGCCACTGACAAACGTGTTCCACTGGGTTCAGTGTTGAGACCGCTTCTTTTTACATTATTTGTCAATGATTTGGATGGTGGAATTGCCTTTTGGCCAAGTTTGCATGCGATATGAAGATAGGTGGAGGGTTAGGTAAAGTTGAGGAAGCAAGGAGTGTGCAGAAGGACTTAGATTGAGAAAAGGGGCCAAGAAGTGGCAGTTGGAATATAGTGTAGGGAAGTTTATGGTCATGCACTTTGATAGAAGGAATAGAGGCAACGATTATTTTAAAGGCGGGAAAATTCAGAAATTCGAGATGCAAAGGGACTTGGGAGTCCTCGTGCAGGGATTCCAATAAGCTCAGCTTGCAAGTTGAGTCAGTGGTAAGGAAGTCGAATGCAATGTCAGCATTTATTTCAAAAGGACAAGAATATAAAAGCACAGATAGAATCCTGAGGCTTTATAATGCATTGGTCAGACTGCAATTGGAGTATTGTGAGCAGTTCTAGGACCCTTAACTAAGAAAGGATGTGCTAGAATTGGAGAGGGTCTAGAGGAGGTTCACGTGAGCAATTTTGGGAATGAAAGGGTTAACATATTAGGGATGTTTGAATGCTCTGGGCCTGTACTCACTGGAGTTTAGAAGAATGAGGGAGATCTCATTGAAACCTATCAAATATTGAAAGGCTAAGATAGAGTGGATGTGGAGACGATGATTCCTATAGTGGGGGGAGTCTTGCACCAGTGGGCACAGCCTCAGAATAGAGGGACCTCTCTTCAGAACAGAGATGAGGAAGAATTTCTTTAGCCGTGTAGTGAATCTGTGGAATTCATTGCCACAGACAGCTATGGGGGCCAAGTTGTTGAGTGTATTTGAAACTGAGGTCAAATAGGTTCTTGATTTGTAAGGCCATCAAAGGTTATGGGGAGAGGGTGGGGGAATGGGGTTGAGAGGGATAATAAATCAGCCATGATGGAATGGTGGAGCAGACTCAATTGGATGAATGGCCTAATGCTGCTCCAATGCATTATGGTCTGAAAATGTATCCTGCGCTGTTAGAATTAAACCAAAAAGAGCTAGAAATGATCACTCCCATGTGAAAGCAAAATGGTTCAGTCCTCAAAAATCGGGATGACACTGAGGATGTGCACTCTTTGTTCTTCAGGGCAAGGTTGGATTTGAAAAGTCTCGGGAAAGAACAAATATTCAGTGGTTTAGCAATCATAGAGAGCAATCTGGGCTAAACAATTCTGAAGCTGTAAGTGCCATTTTCCAATCTTGTCTGGTTATAGTTATGATCTGTGTGAGCAGAAGCTTATGACTATAATGCTATTGCTTATAAGATCAGGAAGAGATAGACGTGGCAAATACTGACTTGTTAGCTTAGTCTCAGTGAATAGCAGATTGTTGGAAAACAGTTTAAGGCTCAGCTTAAGTCATCATTTACACAAGCACAGATTAATAATGGGCAAAGGTTAAAAAGAGATATTTTAACCTGTGTGGAGATGGCATTGATGATGTCTTCATTGTGCTTTGAGATTCCTGCTGCAGATGGTCCAACTAATGTTATGTACCAGCAGCAATAGATTACAAATTGAGCCAGGTCTTAATGTTAAAACCACTATCTTTATTAGTATCTACTCAAAATATAAAAGATCAAACAAAATAAACAGCAGTTAATGGTGTTATGTGTGTGTGGCTCCCAAACAGTCAAGTTTAGGAACAGTTCTTAAAGTCTTAAGATTCAGATGGCAAATTGGAAACGTTCAGTAATCTACGGAATAAATGAGTGAGGGGAGAGATTTGTAAATTCACGTTACAATGTAGGGAGAAAGCAATTACAAATAATTCCACGGGTTCCACGCTGGGTAAACAAAATAACAGTCGCTGAAGATCTTATCCGTCGCGTCATTCCGAAATCCACGTAAAACATCACAGGGTGACAGTCACAGAGTATCCCTTCTTCCAAGTGGTTACCACATAACACACCCAAATCCAGGTAAGGATTAACAAAAATGATGCCACAGGATACTCCAACAAAATCCGCATATGGATTATACAAAGTGACAGTCCCACATCCAATACACCGTGTTCTGTTGAGCAACCCGATGTTTTGGGTATGGGAAAGTATCAGACTTTGCCCATTTTACAGCAAACGCCTACTGGCAGTTTGCAGTCCAAAGTCCTTCTTCTCTCTCTCTCTCCTTACTACTGAAAATCCCAGCGGTCCATCGCAGCTTGTTATACTGATATCATAGTCCCGTCTCATCCAAGCGTTTCTTAAAGTGACACTCACAGTAAACAAAACCCGTGGGCATGTAACACTAAGAAGTTTATAAGGGGGAAGGATTCACTGCTGTCTCGTAAGCCAGTGGTCCCCAACCACCAGGCCGCAAAGCTTGTGCTACTGGGCCACGAGGAAATGATATGTTTTGGCGACATGAAATGATGTGAGTCAGCTGCATCTTTCCTCATTCCCTGTCACACACTGTTGAACTTGAACATAGGGTTGCCAACTATCCCGTATTAGCCGGGACATCCCGTATATTGGGCTAAATTGGTTTGTCCCATATGGGACCGCCCTTGTCCCATATTTTCCCCACTAAGGTAGAGCATTCCTGTGAAACCGTTCGTAAGCCAAAATGGCATAAAGCAAAGAAGCAATTACCTTTAATTTATTTGGGAAGAATTTTAGAGCGTTCCCAGACCCAGAAAATAACCTACCAAATCATACCGAATAACACTAACATATAGTAAAAGCAGGAATGATATGATAAATACACAGCCTATATAAAGTAGAAATAATGTATGTGCAGTGTAGTTTCACTTAGACAGAATCAAGAAGATTAATCCAAAACCGATTTGTAGAAAAAAATCGGCACGTACACGCACGCGCTCGTCACGGATGCACACGTTGTGCATGCGCACACGGGTGCCCGCACAGGGCTTCATGGTCATGGTCGTCTTTCTCGGGGTAAACATAAGTGTCCTGTATTTGACTGCTATTTTTGTCCGTTATTTGGGAGTAAGAAAGTTGGCGACCCTACTTGAACATCCCCCCCCCCCCCCCCACCGTTGGCCGGTCCACAAGAATATTGTCAATATTAAAACAGTCCGCGGTGCAAAAAAGGTTGGGGACCCCTGTCATAAGCCATGAGCTTGCATTCGGGTTTGTGTTCCTGATCTTCAAATATTTGAAGGTTCGTTTATTATCAAAGCATGTATCTGTATACAACCCTGAAATTTGTCTTCTCCAGATAGTCACTAAACAAAGAAAGAACATAAAAGTCATTCAGAGAGAAACATCAAACCCATCCCACCCCTCGAACAAAAAAAGGCGGCATCCCTATCATCACCCCCCCCAAAACCCCTCTCAATAGGGAACAGAAACATCAAACCCCAGAAAGTCAAAGACTGAAAGCAATAGTAAATTTCATTATGTGCAGGTCATGAAATGAACACTGTCAAGCCATTGCACAAATTGGCTTCAGGACACCTTGCCCCCAGAACACCCAGCACTCTGATGATGGAAGGCAGTGCCTAGGGCAGAGTTTCAGCTTGTTTAAATGCTGTAAAGCATTTTAAAGATTTATTAAAATTAATGGAAAAAAGAAAAAAAAAATGAAACTCTGAATAAATAATACCAAATTAACATAGAAACCTAGAAACATAGAAAACCTACAGCACAATAGAGGCCCTTCGGCCCACAAAGTTGTGCCAAACTAATAATTTTAAATCTTTGAATGGAATTAAGTCCATTAAAAGATTTAAAATTATTAAGAACATTAAACCATCGTAAATTTATTAACATAATATTCTATATTCCCAAGAATCACTACTTAATCACTGCAGTCTACAATCTTAGGGCAGGTCTGATTCCCCAGCATATTGCCACATGATCTTGCCTACTCTGGGCTCTGCCATGTGAAGTAAGTCCGGTAATGGAGTCTCGTGACAGATGGAGTGGAGTCCATTGCTCAGCGTGTCCTGGATTGGTAATGTATCTGGGACCAACATGAGAATGGCCGATTCCTACAGTTCCCTTCGGAACCTCTGGCCTCAGCTGGTAAGATTAGTTTCATAAATGCTAATGGTTTCAGTCAAACGAAGGCCTGTGGCTCCTCCAGCCACCTGTCCACAGTACCGCATACTTAATAATCCTCAATCTCATTTGTTGTAGGGAGTCTGTCTAGTTCCAGCTGGCAACCTGTTAAAGTTTCTTGCCTGCCATCTGGACTACTTACCTGTCCTGTATATTTATTACTCTTTAAGTAGAAAGAAAGTTCTATGTGCAATTTCCATCTCCTTTTGTAATTTGTAAATATTCTCCTGCACTGATTCGATTCCAAGGTAGCTAACCAAGCAAATAACTGCTGCATTTTTTAATGATTTCATACAGCTACTGCAGTAATGTACTGTTAATGATTCTGAGGTATCCCTTTATGTTTCATTCTCTTCAGACATTTCTCCATAAAGATGTAATATAAAACTTAGCAACGCAGACACGAGGAAATCTGCAGATGCTGGAAATTCAAGCAACACACACAAAAAGTGCTGGTGAACGGAGCAGGCCAGGCAGCATCTATAGGAAGAGGTACAGTTGACGTTTTGGGCCGGGACCCTTCCTACTGCGTTCACCAGCACTTTTTGTGAGTGTTGCTAAAACTTAGCAACCTTAAGGGCTGTGTTGGTTTTCCTCCTCTGTGTCCGGTTATTGGTGAAATTAGTAACATTTAACAGTAGTTGCCAGTCACTTATCTAGCAATATGTGTGCCCAGTAGTACTCTTCCTGCTTTATACTCTAACAACAAAATACTGTGGAAACACTGCAACTTGTTCATGCTTGGAGCTTTGGATCCATTGGATTATATTGACATTTGACTCCTTTATAAAGATTTACTATATTTTTGCAGCTCTTGCATTTCCTTAACATGTTGTATGACACAAATCCTTATTGATTGGTTAAAAGAGAACCTTGCCACTAAACTCTCACAAGTTAAGTCTGATTTTTGAAATAAAAAGAGAAAATTCCTGGAAATACTCAGCAAGTCAAGCAACATTTGTGAAGAAAGAAACAGAGTTAATATCTCAGTCCCAATGGCAGGTTATCGATTGGTGGAAAAGTTAGTTCAAGTTGGGAGGAGTAGAGAAAACAATAAGAATGTCTGTAATTGGGCAGAGACCAGGAGAGACTGTTGATAAAAATGGTGGTAGTTTTGGCTAAAGTAGGGTGGCTTACTAATCACAACTGGACTGTGTGGGGAAGATGTAAGTAGAAGGTGGTGAATAGAACAAAGGGAAAAAAAAGAAGAAAAATGTTGGAACTGTGAGGTGCAGAATGCTGCAGTTGCTGGAGAATACTCAGCTGTGGAGAGAAAAATGTGTGGTTAGGTTTGTAGCATGTCATCAGAGGTTTTATCGGAACTGGAACAGCTGGTGATCTAACTTAGTTGAATCCCGAGGACTATGATGTGCCTTGAATGTCTCTGAAGACTTTCATGGTCCTGTCCACGTGATAATATCTTGGCGTGGAATACCTTCCCAACAGAAAGGGCCGTATTTAACAGGTTGTTTTGATTTTGGACCATACATACTGGGCAATGCTGATTTTGTGGATAACTGCAGGGTGAGGTAGGTTTTGATTGCTGGTCGGGCTCCTACTGCTGGAGTTCAATACGATGCTGGATGTTGGGCAGCCCCTGCAAGTTGCTGCCGCCCCTGGTTCGCCCTGATTGACGTTGCAACCTGCAATCAAATACCTTACAATCGTTTTTTAAAGAGATGTGAGTGTGGATCTGCACAGAGAGCACTAGTCTTCAAAAATGTATTTCCAGTGTTACTAGGGCTTATCAAGACCTGCCTCTGCCTCTACTGCCACTTGTAGTCTCCTGCTCTCCTACTGAAAAGCTGTCCTGTAGTCACATACTGTGGGACTGAGACTGGGTGTCTGTACAGTGGGGCAGCCCTAACCAAACAAGAACAGGTACTGCCCTGCTTCCATCGAGCTTCCTACCTTATTTTGAATAGTCTTAAATTAGAAAATGAAGATATGTTCTTTTGCTGTTTGTACCCTATAACATTCTTCTGCAGAGGAAGTTTCACAGTCAAGTGTTTCTACCCTAATAGTTCATTGTAAATTTTAATATTTTAACTAACTCTGCAGGTGTTCAGAATTGAGAGGTGACACCGTACCTTAAATTTTAGCTAACACCTCTGTAGGAAACTGCTTGTCATTGACATGCAAATCTAACTCCTTCAGCACACTAAACAAGGTAGATATGAATGGATTTGAGCCTGGCGTTATCTTTGCTGATGTATTGTGCAGATGATTTGTTGTTGTAGCAAATGTCTGCCAGTTGCTTTGTAATTTGTGCTGGTTTCTTACACCATTTAATAGCTGGCCAGCTTCAGTGCAAGAACACCAGGATGTTACCTGAGCAGCATTGTAAGTTTTTTCAATACATCATCATCAGCAGAGCGTGACTGGTTTGTCAGCCAGCACCACAGCAGCATTTTGTTTATGCTTGCCCTGGAAATACTGTACTTCATCTATGAGATGTGCCTTTTTGCAATACTGCTTGTCGGACCCACTCAAAACTGGGTTACAACAATTCCATCTCTGATAGGTTGTGTCTGTGAGCTGAATTGGCATGTTTCATGGGCTGGTTGTACCTTAACAATATTCAGAATACAAAAATGTGAAGCTGCCCTGTAACATGGTTACCAGTTCATCCACATACTTCAGTTCATTATACTTCAGAGCTTTACCAAACTAATATTTGTTGTAACTTTTAATGACTTGGAAGAAAACTATACTTTAGAGGTGGATGTTTAAGAATTGTGCCCAATGGAACAGGTGCTTTAAATATGGTAATTTTCAACTTGTTGGTGATGTTTAAATTACAGTGGGCTCTGGGACAGACTGAAAAGAAAGAGTAAGCTGATACCGGACTACTCTGCAACAACAGAAGCATTTCATTTCCCACGCCTGTATTAGGAAAATTGTGAGAGCTGATTACCATTTGTGGGAGGAGATGACATAAAACATTCAGAGTCTGGAGCTATCAATCTGTCCGACTCAACACCAGCAGTTTTCATTGTACGAAATAAGCTCTTAGAGTTTGGCTACTTTTTTTTGTATAGTCAGTTTTGTTGTTGAATAAAAACAGAATATTGTGAATAGTTAGTTGTTTGTTTCCCAGAATAAAATAAAAGACACATGTCCATAAATTTCTTGTTCTAAATATGAAGATACTTGTGGAAGCAATTATTCATAAATACAATTTTCAATCTCCCATGACATTGAACATGGGCAGTCAGGACCAACTATATTCTGCAGGTAAAGTGGTACTGTACTAGAAGAACAAGAAGAAGAAGAAGAAAGCCCTTAACTCCGAGTGGAGTCATCGGGACGCCGTCATGACAGCGTCTTTTTAGCAGGCTTTCTTATTTTTACAAGGCCGAATTGTTAGCTCGACGCTCAACCCAGCACTGATGGAAAGTGTGCAAGGGAGCCGGCTGGATTCGAACTCGGAGCCTTCGCTCCGAAGTGCAGCGCTGATGCCACTACGCCACCAGCAGGCTAAAGTGGTACTAGAGCAGACATAAATTGGACTAATGTAAACATAACTAATTCAGTCCCAGGCTTACTTGTACCAGATGTCTGTATAAAAGAGGAATTGATTGTGGACTTCAGGAAGGGGAAGTCAAGGGAATACACACTAGTGCTCATCACTGGGGAAGCATCCAAGTTCCTGGGTGTCAACTTCTTTGAAGGCCATCCTGGGCCCAACATTTGATGCAATTACAAATAAGGCACAACAGTAGCTGTATTTCTTCAGGAATCTGTGGAGATTTTGCAAATTTCTACAAATGTACCATGGAGAGCATTTTAACTGCTTACATTACCGTCTGGTAAGGAGGGGCCACTGCACAGTTCGGGAAAAAGCCGCAGAAAGTTACAAACTTAGGCAGCTTCATCATGGGTACTAGCCTCCCCTGCCTCGCAGACACCTTCAGAAGGAGATGCCTCAAAAAAGCAGCATTCATCACGAAGGGCCCTCAGCACACAGGACATTGCCATCCTCCCATTGATACCCTGTACATCAGGGAGGAGGTACAGGAGTCTGAAGGCACACACTGAACATTTTAGGGACAGCCTCTTCCCCTCTACCATCAGGTTTCTGAATAGACAGTGAACCCATGAACACTTCTGTTATGCTCTCATTGTGAAATACTTATCCAAAAATATATATAATATAATTTCATGTTGTAATTTATCATTTTTTAAATGTATTTTACTGTGCTGCTGCCACAAAACAACAGATTTCACAACATATGCCTGTGATATTAAACCTGATTCTGATTATGATACTTTCATCAGCTGTTTTTCTTTCTCATAGTACCTGGGTGTAGAGGTGGAGCTGGTTAGAGAAACTCATTGTATCATACAGACTTCCAGCAGAGAGCTATAAAACATTCAATGCCTTTGCTGGTGGGAGGATATGATTGCAATGGGACATGTTGCTATATAATAATTTCCATTACAAATATACATATGGAATTTTCCTTAAAACCATCAGACTTCTGAACCGATGTGGATAACTTCACTCACTGTTACCCTGAACTGATTCTACAACCTACAGTCTCACTTTCGCAAACTCTTTGTAACTTCTCAGTATTTTTTATTTATGTAGTTTGTCTTTTGCATGTTGGTTGCTTGTCAGTTTTATGTATAGTTTCTTTGTAAATTCTGTTGTATTTTTTCCCCTCTAAATGCCTGCAAGAAATCGAATCTCTAGATAGTATATGGGCGGCATGGTAGCGTAAAGGTTAGCACAATGCTTTACAGGAGACACGGTTCGATTCCCTCTGCTGCCAGTAAGGAGTTTATACATTTTTACCACGACCGTGTGGGTCTCCTGCGGTCTGCTCCAAAGACATACCGGTTGGCAGCTTAGTTGGTCATTGTCCCGTGTTTATTATAGAGGTTTGTTGGGCAGCTCAGTTCAAAGGACCGGCTGGGCGTGTTCCGTGCTGTATTCTAATAAATAAATAAATAATACACACGTTGATAAATTTACTTTGAACTTTAATGGGGAAAACTTGCCGACTAGAAACTAAGTTTCATAGGCAGGACAGACGCACAGATGAAATTTTTAATGTAGATATTTTACTGTGGAAAATCTCTACTGCCTTCTTGGAAAAGCTCAACATGTCAGACAGCACCCAAGGAGAGATAACAAAGTTAATACTTAGTACCAAGACTTTCCATCTCTCCATGAATGATGCCTGACCTATGAACATTTCTAGCAGTTTTCAAATTTCCAGTATCAACATTTTTTTTGTATTTTGATTGCCTTTTACTTAACCCCTGCATTTTCAAAACTGATTGATCAAAATCCTGGAAACATAAAACGTCAATCAGCATCTACAGGAAGCGACATGACAGTAGTTAAAGTGGGATTTTGTCGATCTCTGTCATGATTATTTTCTGTCAGCTGTAAGGGAACTGGTGATCCTGAGGGTTCAGATTCAAGCAATGACATAATTTGCAATTTAAAAGGAGGCAGGTTATCATGTACTCGTAGCGAATTCAGATTAGCTGGCTATTTGTGGGATTTATCTTGACCTTCTTCTCTAATTCTCAGTTCAACACGATTGACCCTTTGTATTCATTATATTTGCTTAAAAATGGACCGCTCATGCTTAAGAATTAGTTGATCCTTAAATTTTTCCATGAGAATATTTAAACAAGAGACAAGATAATCCAGATGGAATAGAAAGGGTGTTATAATGATGCTCCCTGGAAATCATAACTTGTTTGCACAATTAGAACAGGCAAATTTTCAAGTCTCTATTAATAAACCTTTCAAAACTAGCACAAACCTCTTGCTTGTTAAATAATGTCAATGTCAAAGTTTTTTAGATATGCAGTTAACACAGTGCTTGATTTAAGAAAGAATGCAAGTTTAAGATATTCTTAACTTTATCTAAATTTTATAATTTTTATTCCTAATATTTTCATGCATTAAGTATCACTTCTCAGCTGTGAGAGCAAAATACTTTGTTTTTAGTTCTTTATAGGGTTTGATTGCAACAGCAATCTTTCAACTCGGGCCAAAGGATCACTGTGCAATGTGGGACAGCCCTTTCTATTTTCAGTGAAATTGAAAAAAATTAAACATTTAACTTGTTAATGTTTAATTAAAAAATTAAACATTAAAAAATTAACACTTGTTAACTGTTAATTTTACCAGAAGTTTTGTAAAGAGCACGCTAAAGATGATTTTGGGAAAAGTTTTAACATCTCCATTTTTTTAATATTGTTGTTTATAATTAGAAGTTATCTTTCAACTGACTTGAATATTTATTTTATTGCAGGAAGTAAGCTCAACAAAGATCTCCGGCACTATCTCAGTCAGAGATTTCAAAAAGGATCAGCAGATCACGAACTGCAGCAGACAATACGGGACAACCTTTACCGACATGCTGTGCCTTGTATGTATAACCCAAGAAATGGAATTTTATCCATGAATTAATTACTTGATGGAGCTGTGTGTTTGATCTTTCCTGATATTCCACTAGTACTTTTTTAAAATTAATGTTGTTTCTTGCCCTTAAATAATCCTCATCAAATTAATCTGGGATTGAACAGACTGACATCATTAAATAGGCACACTGAAATAGGACAGAACCGGGCCTTTCAAAATGCTCATCATTTCTAACATTTTGTGTGTTGTTTTTGAAATGCTTCTTTTTAGTAAAGATGATTTGAAGTGTAAATTATTCTTTCTGTGCTCATGAGGATGGCAATATACAGTGACCTAGGAGCATGTTTTCTTCCTGCCTCTGTTAAATTATTATGATTTTAGTCTATAGGGCTGCTGACTGCTCCTGTTGAGTTGTCTTCCATCTTTATTCTATTTTTATTGGCCAATGTTCAGTAATACGAATGTGACGCAGGGAGTAACTATAGAATCTGCTTGCTATCTGAATTGGATTCTTTCTCAAGGGCACTTCCTTCATCTTTCTGAAGAAAGATGAAATGAAGATCACTTGTAGGCTTTGTCTAGGTTTAAGTGAAAAGAATTGTCCAAGGGCTTTATCTTGCAAACTGGAGGACTGGCTCACTATATAAAGTGACAGTAGAAGCCTTTCTCCGTTTCTCCAATCTTTTATAATTTTATCTTGTAAAATGGAGAAAAGTAAACTGCATGACCTAATTCTTGTGTGGCTCAGCTTGGTTTTGCCATTCGGTTTGCTTTCTGAACAACTTATAAATACAAATACGAACTTCTAATTCATAACTCTCATCTCTTATCCTAAGCTGGGAATTTACTTGTTTTTTTTAGATTGTGCCTATGGACATGTGTTTGTTTCTTTTATAGCGTGAGTGGGAGAACTGTCCCCTGACTTTGTCCCCACAGGGTGATTTATTTAAACCTTTACCTCTGCCTCTGCCTTGCTTGTTAGTGGGTCTCTATTTTTTTCGTTGTGAACTTAGAATTAAGCGACAACCTGACTAAATGCTCAGAGGGTGAGTGCTTTGGAAATCTCACTAATTTTAGTGATATTTCCCAATCTCACTAATCAAGAGAGTGGGCAGTTGCCTGATGTCAATCAGCAGAAAAGTGCTAACAGGAAACTTAAATATAATATGATGTGGTGCAGTAGAAAAAGTTCTCAAGATATTATCAACAGGATGGATGAGGAGAAAAGTTCAATGTGTTATATTTGGATTTTGAAAAGGCAACAAGGTGACTCGAGGTGTTATTTGACAAAGTAAAGACCATGTTCTTCGGATGATATATAAGCAAGGATTGACTAAATGACATAAACAGAAATAAGTACGAGAAAATCTGCAGATGCAGGAAATCCAGTCCTGAAGAAGGCACTTAGCCCGAAATGCCAACTGTTAACTCTTTTCCATTGGTGCTGCCTGACCTGCTGAGTTCCTCCAGCGTTTTGTGTGTGTTGCAATAAATGTTACATTTTGGCATTTGGTAGGGGTTTGACACAAAGATCATTAATTCAGTGGTGTAGATATTAAATTCCTCTCTTATTGGCATGGATGAATGAACTTAGTATTTACAATTTATAGATGAGACAAAGTTAAAAGGGGCAGTATCTTGAGAAGGACACAAAGTCAAAGGATATGATAGAGGGCTTCATCATTGACTGATGCTAATTTGGTTCAGCTAGCACCAGTTACTGAGGTCTGATATTACAATTTAGGATTGACGGTATGCCACGTTGCTGGAAGTGCAAGTTTTCAATTGAGATGTTACATTGAAGAAATCTGTAATTTTTTTGTAGATATAAAAGGTCTCTTGCCATTATTACGGGAAGAACAGAGTTTTTTCACTTTCCTGTCTACTATGTCACTCAGCCAATGCAAACAAGAGCAGATTAACTGATTAATTATTCACATAGTGTTTTGCTGCTACGACTTTCTACCTTACAACAGAGGCAGTACTTCAAACATTACCTATTTGTTTCACATGATTTAAATTATCCTTCAGTATGCAATGACATCAGATAAATTCAGAATTGATCTTTGTGTCATGTATTTTTTATAAATAGTTGCAGCTTAGTGACTCTTGATGATTGATATCCAAGGCTAAATTCCAATAGAACAAATCTTGCTGGCTGGAGTTAGCAATTCCAATTAGAATTCAGCCACGTAGACCACAGTTACTCTCAGGTCATCCATGCTGTAGAGTGTGGAAGCAGGAGACTTGTAGGACATAACTGCTAATCTGCCATAGACCTGGAGGTGGTTACAAAGTTAGGAAAAGTTGGTGGATTTAGAAAGGAGGGTTCAGAACAAGGTATTGGTGAACCAGAAGTTAATGTAGGTCAGTAATGTGCGTGCGTGCGTGTGTGTGTGTGTGTGTGTTTGTGTTTGTGTATGGGTGTGTCTTGACTGTCTGTGGGGGTGGGGTTGGTTGTTGATTGGGGCAAGAAAATGGGTGCAAAGTACTTGGTGTCCATTAGGGTACAAGTAAGCAGAGTTTGGGATGTGATTCAGTTTAAAGGATGGAAAATGAGCAATGTACCCTGGAGTTTATTGGAATAGTTATATGCCCTCTGGTTTTGCACTACCCAAACCTGACCGTCCACCTTACACATAGCCCTTAGGTATTAATAAACTTTTAACATCACCACCCCCTCCCCAGTCCTCCTACTCTCCAATGAATAAGGATCCATTATGACCAACCACTCCCCGTCTCTCCTGCCCTGTAGTTCGGAACATCCTTGTAAATCTTGTAATTCTCTTCAGCATCTCCAGCTTGACAATCTGTTTACTACAACAGTACTAAAGCTACACAATGCTCCAACTGTATAATCACCATTGATATAAGAAGTCCCTACTCCTAAACTGGAGGCTCTGACTGATGAAGGCTAGCGTGCTAGACACTCTCTTCACATCCTGTCTATCTGGCTGCTTTCAGCAAACTGTGTACTTGTGCTCTCAGGTCCCACTGTTCCACAACAATTGTGAATGCCCTGCTATTCTCTGTACAAGTCCTACATTGGTTTGACTGTCCAAAATACATGAATTTATATTTATAAGATGCAATCTATTTGTCATTCCTCAGCCCATTTTCCTAACTGATCAAAATCTCTTAGCAATTCATTATAACTTATTTTGAAAAGTCCCCCTAATTTAGTGTCAAACTTGCTAATTACGCAATGTACGTTCATATCTAAATAATTTACATGAATAATGAATAACATCATTGACCTCCCCCACCCCCAGGCACCCCATTAGTCAGAGGGGCACCCCATTAATCTGTTTCCTATCATTGAGCCAGTTCTGAATCTACCTCACATGCTCCCTCCAAACTCCATGCAACCGAATAACCTAATCTTCCAGGTCTGCCTGCCATGAGGGATCTTGTCTAAGGCCTTACAACAGTCCACATAGACAACATCCACCTGCCCTACTTTCATCCATCCCCTTAATTACCTCAGACATGACTCCCTTATACAAAACCATGCTGACTATTCCTGATCAGCTCTCATCAACAGATACACTCCTGCTGGATACTGTTGCGTGGGGTATTCTGTCAGGAGCTAGCTGCAGTCATCAGGCCTCTGGCGTTGTGACTGTGTCTGAGGAAAAGGGTGCAGTCAGTCTGGGTGATAGAGACAGACAGGAGGTTCTGTGGCTGTGTAAAAGGCACCAGGGTGGTATGTTGCCTCTTAGGTGCCACGATCAGGGGTGTCTGAGAGGATGCAGAAAATGTTCAGGGGTGAGGGTGAACAGTCAGAAGTTGATGTACAGTTGATTCAACCAGCATCGTAGAACAAGGGATGAGGTCCTTCAAAATGGTAGTTAAGGAAATTGAATTGCAGGACCTCAAAGGTATTGATCTTCGAATTACGCCAGATGCCATATCAAAGTTCAAAGTAAATTTATTATCCAAGTACATGTATATCACCGTATGCCACCCTGAGATTCATTTTCTTGTGGGCATTCTCCATAAATCCATAACAGGATAATAACCACCATAGAATGAATGGAAGACTTCACCAACTTGGGTGTTCATTTAGGGTGCAAATGACAACAAACTGTGCAAATACAAAACGAAAGAAAGGATCATAATAAAGTAAGCAATAAATATCGAAAACATGAGATGAAAAGCTTTTGAAAGTGAGTCCATTGTTTATGGAAACAGTTCAATGACGGGGCAAATGAAATTGAGTGAAGTTATCCCCTCTGGGTCAAGAGCCTGTTGGTTGAGGGGCAGTAATTGTTCCTGAACCTTGTGCTGTGAGTCCTGAGACTCCTGTAACCTTCCTGATGGCAGCAGTGAGAAGAGAGCATGACATGGGCCATGAAGAGAGGAGAGAATGTCTTTGGTGATGGGGGTCCCTGATGATGAATGTTGGTTTCTTGCAACAGTGCTTTGTGTAGATGTGCTCAGTGGTGGGGAAGGGCGAGTGAGTCTACAAATTGAAGGAAAGGCCAGATGAATGATGGCTGAAGAGCTGGTGGAGGGGTCAAAGATTCAGGTTCTTGGATCATTGGGATATTTTCTGGGGTAGAGGTAACCTGTATATGAGCGATAGGTTGCATGTAAAGTGGAGTAGGAGGGAGGGTTTAAACACCAATGGTATAGGATTGAACTCGTGAGAGCAAATTCAATGAGATGACAGTTAAATGCAGTCCAAAGCGTGTTAGCCATGCAATTAGGATGGCCATGTTTACAGTAAAAGAATAGAGACAATATTGAATTGCATCTATTTCAGTACATGTAGCTTAGCAGGCAAGACAGATAATTTGAGCTGCAGATTGCCTCTAGAGGCAGCGATATTTTGACCATAACAGAAATGTCGCTGAGAATATCTGGTTAAGATGGCGCCGAGCTGCGTTCTCCCATCAAGATCATGACTCAGACAGTTGTTTTCTTTAGGTTTGTGGGGATGGTTTTGGGGACAGCGGGAAGTTAGGGGTCAGGATAGTGTTTAGGGACAGTGATGGGGGGGCAGGGATTAGAGGTCAGATAAGGATTTAGAGACAGGGAAGTGCAGAAATTAGACGTCAAGCCTCTGTTCATGTTTCGCGTTCAAAGTCCAACAAAGTGGACAGATGATGAAAGATGTCTAGACTCCAGGCCTCTGCTCTGCACTTGAAGTCCAACAATGTGGACATTGGAATGAAGGACATCTGGAACCTAGATCTCTACTCTGTGCTCAAAAGACAGCAATGTGGACACATGACGAAGGACATCCATGGATGTCAGTGGGTCCTGGGATCAGATGTCCATGCGAGGAGGAAGTCTGAGGCTCGGTCACTCGAAGTTTGTGGTCTCATCGTTGGATAGCCCAGGGTTTGATACCAAAGATTGAAGTTCAAAGGTTGATGGCTGAAGGCTGGAGACTGCAAGCCAGATACTCAAGATCTGTCCTGGTGTGGGTAACACACACTTCCTGTGTGTGTTATGTGTTCATGTATATTTTCACCCTTACGTGTTGCTGTCAAGTTTCCCTGTATGTGTTACGTACTGAGTGAAATTTGAGAGGTGATTCTGGATAGATGACTCACAAGCAAAGTAGACAGCTGCATGTTTGTTTCTCTACCTCCCCGTTTCTTGTGTGCATCACTCGTGGCCACCCAGCTTCCCAGAACCAGAAGCATAACAAGTAGCATTGAGGTAACAAGTTCTCATGCGCTATTTATTGTTTCATTCCCTCAGCAAGAAAAGTCCGTGTGCAACGCTGGCCATGTACCGCTGCGTAAATCAGATGAGCAGCATAAGACCCCAGGAGAAAACAGCCGCAGGAAGCATGGTAAATGAGGAATCTGACGGGAGAGAACGAGAACGGGAAGGTTAAATAAAATAACTAAAAGAGAGAGAGAGAGACAGATAAGGCTAGTTAACTTTTCTGATTGGGTTTGAAAATGCTGACGGTGTTTGGAAGTATGGGCCATATGACGAGACAATAGAGCAATGGAGTTCATTTACTGAAAGATTTGAATATTTTGCACTGGCAAATCAAATTTCGGATGATATTCATGTTCCGAGTTTTCTGAGGGTGGTGCATGCAAAAATGTTTAATTTATTACCCAGTCGAGTGTAACCTGCTAAGCCTGGTGATAAGCCTTGTGAGAATATATTAAAGTATTAAAGGACCACTATGCATCTAAGTCTTTGATTCTTGCTGAGAGGTTTAGATTTCATAAAAGGGATCACGAGGAAAGCCGGTCCATTTCACAGTTTGGGGCAGTGCTGAAGCAATTGTCTGAAGGCTGATTTTGGGCAGTGCTTGAATGGCACGCCTACGTGATAGGTACGTATGTGGTCTGTGTAGTGAGGCAATTCAGAAAAGTTTGCTTACAGAAGACAGACTAACATTACAGAAAGCAATTGAGATTACTACATCTGTGGAGATAGCAGCTCAAGAAGCACAGCTATTAAGTGCATCTACCAAGTTCTTAAAGTTTCTATTGACTTTAAGAATAAGACACCTATTGACAATCAGTACTACCATTGTGGCAAAAGTGGGCACTCAGTAAAATAATGCTGGTATAAGGATTAGTCTGCAGAAGCCGTGGCAAAAAGCGACAGATTGGACGTGCCTGTAGAAGTAAAAAGACACATCAATCAAAAGCATTGTAATAAAGAAAAATGACTTTTGGAAAAACAAAAAGAAACATGTGAACAAGATGCAGCATGTTAAGGACAGTCTGAGTGACTCTCACCCTGTGGTTGAAGAAACATGTTTTACCTGTTTCAGGACACAAAGACAGCTATTGGGTAACCCCAGGGTTGGATGGGGCCACAGTGAGGATGCAGGTGAACAGGGGTGCTCTGGTATTGCTGGTGTCAGAGACAGTTTGCAAGGAGGAATTGCAGCATCTAACCCCGGAAAGGGCAAGGTTGACTTTAAAGACATACACTGGTGAGGTTGTTCCAAAGTGAGGGGAGTAGTGCATATTGCAGTGGAGATGAATGAACAAAGGAAGAAACCCACAGTAGCATTGTCATTGTAAAGTTCGTTATCCAGAACTTCTGGGACACTCATGGTTGCAGCAGCTCCAAATCAACTAACATGAAGTTGATCGGTGGGTGCACTGGTCTACAATAGGTATTGGAGAAACATGCAGAAGTATTCAACAGAGAACAACAATATGAAAGGAATCACTGTTAAGCCCCCCCACCAACACAACTCCCAAGTTCCTCAAGGCGAAACCTGTTCCATACACCCTCAAACCAAAGATAGCGGCTGAATTGGAAAGATTGGTCCAGAGCGGGTTCTTGGAACCAATGTGTAAGTAAATGGGCCACTCCAGTGGTTCCTGCCCTAAAAAGGGATGGGTCTTGAAGGCTTTGTGGAGACTTCAAGGAAACCATTAACCCGGTTCTTACGGCTGAACAATACCTTCTTCCCCTCATTGATGATCTTTTTGAAGGATTGGCCATTGGACAGACCTTTGGCAAGATTGACTTGTGTCAAGCTTACTTGCAGATGCATGTGGAACCAGTATCACAGGAACTGTTGACGATAGTGACTCACAAAAGAATGTTGAGCTATGGAAGGCTTTTGTTTGACATCACCTAGGCTCCTGCACTTTCAGTGAACAATGGACCAACCAGATCCTCAGGGGGATGAAGGGTGCAACTCTATTTGGGTGACATTCTCGTTACTGGGAAAAATTAGCATGAGAACTTACAAGACTTGGATGCTACACGACAAACTCCTATCTAGTCACAGGAGAGTCAGTGGATGTTGTTTACTTGGCTTTTCAGAAGACCTTTGACAAGGTACAGCACATGAGGCTGCTTAACAAGATGTGTGGAATTCTCTGCCACAGGAAACAGTTGAGGCCAGTTCATTGGCTATATTTAAGAGGGATTTAGATATGGCCCTTGTGGCTAAAGGGATCGGGGGTATGGAGGGAAGGCTGGTACAGGGTTCTGAGTTGGATGATCAGCCATGATCATACTGAATGGCGGTGCAGGCTCGAAGGGCCGAATGGCCTACTCCACCTATTTTCTATGTTTCTATGAGAGCCCATGGTATTACAGGAAAGATACTAGCATGGATAGAAGATTGGCTGACTGGCTGGAGGCAAAGGGTGGGAATAAACAGGGCCTTTTCTTGTTGGCTGCTGGTTGACTAGTGGTGTTCCGCAGGGATCAGTATTGGAACTGCTTCTTTTCATGTTATATGGCAGTAATTTGGATGACAGAATTGATTGCTTTGTGGCCAGGTTTATGGACGATACAAAGATAGGTGCAGGGGCAGAAGCAGGGAGTCTGCAGAAGGACATAGATAGATAGGGAGAAAGGACAAAGAGCTTGCATATGGAATATAATGTAAAGAAGAGTATGTTCATTGATAGAAAGAATAAAGACATGTAAAGGCATAAACCACTTTCTAAACTGGAGCAGCAAAGAGACTTGGGAGTCATCATGTAGGTAAAGTTGGAGGTTGAATCGGTGGTAGGAAAAGTAAATGCAATGTTAGCATTCATTTTGAGACAACTAGAATCTAAGAGCAAGGATGTAATGCTGACGCTTTGTAAGCCATTGGTCAGATAGCACTCGGATTTTTGTGAGCAGGTTTGAGTCCCTCATCAAAGAAATTATGTGCCGGCATTGGAGAAATTCCAGAGGGGGTTTCTGAGAATGATTCTGGGAGTGAAAGGATTAATGTGTGAGGACCGTTCGATGGCATTGGGACTGTACTCGCTGGAGTTTAGAAGAATGAGGGGGATCTGACTGAATCCTATCTAATATTGAAAGGCTGAGATATAATGGATGGAGAGAGGTTATTTCCTTTAGTGGGTGGGTCTAGAATCAGAGAGCACAGCAGCAGGATAGAGGATAGTTCATTTGGAACAGAGATGAGGAGGAATTTCTTTAGCCAGAGGGTGGTGAATCTGTGGAATTAATTGGAGGCTAAGTCGTTGAGTGTATTTAAAGCAGAGGTTTATAGTTCTTGATTAGTCCAGGGCATCAAAGGTTACAGGGAGAAGGCCGGAAAATTGGGTTGAAAGGGATAATAAATCAGCGATGATGGAATAGTGGAGCAGACCCAATGGGCTGAATGGCCTGATTCTGCTCTTATGTCTAATGGTCTTTTCGGTAACATCAATAGGGAATGCTATAATAAAACTGTTTCCATGTTCATTTATGCAGGGAACCTAACAACTCTCCCTGCGTACCTCACAGTTCTTGAACGAAGTGCACATTTGAGACAGAGAAGTGTTGGTGTTCAAAGGGCCCAGGGTGGTCTTCTGTATAAATTACTGAAAGTTAATATACAGCTATAGTAAGTAATTGAATGGTAATTAGGTTGGACTTTCACGCAAAATGATTTGAATGCAAGGGTCAAAGCCACCTCTCAATTTACAGGGGCTGTCAGAGTATACCTGGAATGTATTGTCTGGTATCCATAAATAAGAGTGTATATAGTTGAAATTGGGAGCATGTAGCATGTGTTCACTGAAGTGCTTTGAATGTCTAATTCAGCAGACTAAAAGTTTTTGGATTTGGAAAATTGTGTAATAATCTTTCTGGAGTATTTAAAACTCTTAGCAGAACTTTGCAAAGTAAATGAGGGTTGATATTTTCCCTAGCTGGGGTCTCTCGGTAATGACCTTTCACAACAGAGAAGAAATTTCTTCACTCAGAGTATGGTCAACCTAAGAAGATAGTGCCGTATTGACAGTTGCTGATAATATTAGAGACAGATTTTTGGATCTTAAGGAAATGAAGGGAATGAAATTAGTGTGGGAAATTGGTGCTGAGGTAAACTATCAGCTATGGCCTTACCGAATGCTGGACAAGTTCTGAAGTTCTGTCACATACAGCCTTAGTTTGACCCATATTGTTGCTGTAACACCAAAAAATAATCCTTTTTTTTCCAGTCAGTAAGTCTTATTTGGAAGATCACTTAAGGGTTAGAAGAAGGATACAAATGATCATGTGGCATTGGATTTTTTGGTGAAGCCTGAAGACATTGAGTTTGGTCATTCCACGATTTAGCCAGAGGATATATCAGCTCTTCCAGTGATAGATGCTGGACTAGCAGCCAGATGAATTAGAGAAGTGAAGCAGATCCAGACTGCAGAACAATTCAATCCAGTTAAAAAGAACAGTGTGCTGCCTGCTCTTACCTACAACAGAAGCTTGTTTCCTGATGCCAGCTCCTGTTCACGGAGGTCTTGCATAGCACTGGGCCTTCCAGATCAAAACATCAAGCCCTGCTTCTGGAAATGTTTTGACTGATCAGTAAGCTACACCCTCAGCCTCGCCATCTGTTAAAATTGTTGTCTGCTGGAAAATCTGAAGGAAATTTCCCAGTTGGCACACAATTGACATGAGAGTTGTAAGGAATATCTAGAGATTTAGGGCTTCTGTGTTCATCCAAGTGGCTGGAGAACAGTGGTAAATAGAAGGCAAATTAAGTAAACTTAGTGAATGTTGGAGCTTCTCAGCAAGTTAGGCAGCTGCAAGGCATCTCCAACACCAAGGCCCTTAATGCTGCCTGACCTACAGTACTACACGTTTCCAGTACTTTCAGATTTCCAACATCTAGCTTTTTGGCTTTTTTTAGGAGCCAAGTGAAGCATTACACTAATAGAAGAGGGTGGAATTGAGCAGTGAGAATGTGGGGAGAAAACAGGAAAGGCTGGTTATCTGAAATTACTGTATTTTGTTATGTTTGGAAGGCAAGAATGTTCCAGGTTGGAAGATGACATGCAATGTCTGAAGTTTACATTGTATTCCATTGAAACATATAGGAGTCAGAGCGGGACAGGCAATCGTTTAAAATGAGAAGGGTGAGATTGCTTTAAATGTTCTGTGGTCTGATGAAGTTTGAGTAGTGAATTACAAGAAGCAGTAGGAGCTGTGCATTTTGCATCATCATTGGGGGTTAGCCTATGTTTCCTAGTATTAATATGTATTTACAACTTGCACTTCCTAAATTCTGGTATCAGCTTTTTCTATTGTTTTTCCTCTAATGTAAATACTAATCTACGTGACAAATTATGTCCCACTAGTTTCAACTGAAACATTGGAATACTTTAGGTATGTCACATACAAAGTAAGAATAGTGCTTGTTTACTCGTAATTATGTGCATATTTAAATCTAGGAACTTTGTTCCTTTCCACTTCCACCAGTCACCCAGGATGTCTCTCCCTTTATTCATCCTTTCCATCCCTTCTCCAAATTTGCTATTTAAACTCATTACCCTTCCACACTTACTTCCATCTGCCCGTTGCAAATATGAATAAAGGCTTGTGATCATTTACCTCATATATTCCAGCATCTTGTTATTTAGGCACTGAATGTTATTCATAGGTATGGGGTAAACACCCTTTGGGTTGTAAACAGATTGTTTGTATCAGAGATCATTTAGTTACTTATGTTGTCTTTTCCAGTGAAATTTGTATACTGGTTTACATTTTTAATTATTTTCCATAAATAATATATTTGGAATGAAAACTCAAGTGTCAGGACTCTTAGAGTGATACGTTACAGCAATGGGTTTATCACTCCACCAAGTCCAAGCTAACCATCTGAACCAATTTCATCTCTCAACACTAGGAACTACAGTATTTTGATCCATGACCTTCAGTTAACATGCGCTTCAATATTTTTCAAGTAGTTGCATTTAGTATACTGAATGACTTTGATTTACCTCTGTGCTCGTTTTAGACTTTGTTTGTTGTCACCGAATCAGAAATTTTAATGAAAATTATGTAACTTGTAGATTATTTTCTTTTTAGTTCCTTGTACGTTTCCAAAACTTGAAGACTTAGGTGTGTCAGCACAATAGGTGAAGATAACTGAAGATTTATTCACAATAGCTGAGGTTCGCAATTCTGTTCCCTCTCTCTCTGCCAGCTTGTTTGATGGAGGTAAGGATTGACAGTGAAATCCCTCGGTTGAAGGAATTAAATGTAACTATCAGAGTCTTTCCAAATTGCTTTCCATACCTCCTATGGCTTTACATGCCACACACTGCTCTACACATTGCCTGCTGGCTCATTGCAAATTATTTTTGGCAGAGACCAAACAACAAATTCACCTTCTTCCACACTTTGACTTGGCGATCTGAGAATTGCACCAGGTCCCTGATGACAAAATGCAAATGTGAAAATTTATTAGTACCTGTGGCTTTTGCCTGATGCACAAATTTGCATGTTTTGCACACATGACCTATGGATTTCAGGCATCCAATAATTTTTAATCTTGGTCAGACAAGCTTAACAACCCATAACCGTGGAATGTAAGAATGTGTGGCCCCTCCCTTTGCAGTTTCATAACAAGCTACTACTGCCCCGGAGGCAGCAATTTGTTGCAACTTCCGTAGCTGCTGACGACGGCTCCAGTCATTCGGAGTATTGAGTATGGAGCAATGTGTTCCCAGTGACTGTGTGGATTTTACTAGCGTGCTCTTGAAGTTCTGCTGCATCGTTAAGATGTGTAGTTTACTTGGCTATTGTACATTGCACTTTGTGTATGGGTGAGTCATAGGGTCTGAGCAGAGTTGAATGAGAATCAGAATCAGGTTTATTATCACTGGCATGTGATGTGAGATTTGTTAACTTAGCAGCAGCAGTTCAATGCAATACATAACGTAGCAGAGAAAAAATAAGTAAAATAAAAATAATAATAATAAATAAATCAGTTACATATATTGAATAGATTACAAAAAACGTACAAAAACAGAAATACTCTATATTTTAAAAAAGTGAGGTAGTGTCCAAAGATTCAATGTCTATTTAAGAATCGGATGGCAGGGGGGATGAAGCTGTTCCTGAATCACTGAGTGTGAAGGCATCTGTACCTCCTACCTGATGGTAATGGTGAGAAAAGAGCATGCCCTGGGTGCTGGAGGTCCTTAATAATGGATGCTGCCTTTCTGAGACACCGCTCCCTGAAGATGTCCTGGGTACTTTGTAGGGTAGTACCCAAGATGGAGCTGACTGGATTTACAACCTTCTACAGCTTTCGGTCCTGTGCAGTAGACCCCACCCCCCATACCAGACGGTGATGCAGCCTGTCAGAATGCTCTCCACGGTACAACTGTAGAAGTTAGTTTTTGAGTGTATTTGTTGACATGCCAAATCTCTTCAAACTCCTAAAAAAGTAGAGCTGCTGTCTTGCCTTCTTAATGACTACATGGATATGTTGGGACCAGGTTAGATTAGAAAATGGAATCAGTGTGAACAGATGCTCGATGCTCAGTTTGGACTCCGTAGGCCGAAGTACTTGTTTCTGTGCTGAATTTCTCCATGACTTCAGAGAAGAAGGTCAGTAGACAGTGTCAACAGCTTTTTCTTGCTGATGGAGCCATCATTTACAAATGTAATTGCCATGATATTAGGTGATTTAAATGTATGTAAAAGTTTGTGTTAATGAATAGGTGTCTATGCTGTGTATGATCATTGTGCTGAAAGGTGAATGCCCGTGAGGCAGCAGGACCGCCCATTTGTGAATGTAGCTGGGAATTGGTAATTAATTTAGTCTCATCACATGTACTAAGATACAATGGAAAGTCTTTGTTTGCATGCCATCCAACCAGATCAATCCACACCGGCCATCTATAATTTTGCTGATGATACAACCATTGTTGGCAGAATTTCAGATGATGACAAATGGGCATGCAGGAGCAAGAGTTGAGTTAGTTGAGTATTGTCATATCAACAGCCTTGCACTTCAACGTCAGCAAGACCAAAGAGCTGATTGTGGACTTCAGAAAGGGTAAGACAAGAGAACACAAACCAATCCTCGTAGAGGGATCAGAAGTGGAGAGTGAGCCATTTCAAGTTCCTGGGTGTCAGTATGTCTGAGGACCTAACCTTGATGCAACATATTGATACAACTATATAGAAGGAAAGACAGTGGCTACATTTCATTTGGAGTTTGAGGAGATTTGGTTTGTCAACTAAAACACCTGAAAACGTCTACAAATGTACTGTGGAAAGCATTCTGACTGGCTGCATCACCATCTGGTATTGGGGGTGGGGAGGGTTCTACTGCACAAGATCAAAGTAAGTGGCAGAAACTTGTGAAATTAGTCAGCTCCATCATGAGTACTGGCTTCTGAAGTATCCAAGACATTTTCAAGAAGCGGTGCCTTAGGAAGGCAGCATCTGTCATTGAGGACCCCTACCATCCAGGACATGTCTTCTTCTCATTGTTAACATCAGGAAGCAGGTACAAAAACCTAAAGGCACACACTCAGCAATTCAGGAAGAGCTTCTTCCTCTCTGAAATCCAATTTCTAAATGGACATTGAAACCACGAACACTACCTCACTACTTTTTAATTTCAGTTTTACTTTGCACTGCTTATTTTAACTTAACTATTTAATGACATAAATATACTTAATGTAATTCAGTTTTTAAATATATATTTATCGTGTATTTCACTGTCCTGCTGCTAAGTTAATAAATTTCACGACATATGCCGGTGATATTAAACCTGATTCTGACTCTGATAAAGCACATCAAGGTGGTACATAATGATAGCCAATATAGATTGAGGAAAACAGTGTCTTTGCTGTGGCGAAGATGCAATGCAGGTAGGCAAGTAAAGCGCAAGGACTGTGACATGGTGGATTGAGGATTAAGAGTTTGTCTTTATGTAAGAGGTCCATTCAAAAGTCTGATGACAGCAGGATAGAAGCTACTGTTCAGTGAGATGGTTAATACTCTCAGGCCCAATGATAGGGAAGAGAATGATCAGGCAGTGGTTGGGGGGAGGGGTGTCTTAGCAATGTTGGATGCTTTACCAAGGCAGTGGGAAGTGTAGAGAGAAGTTTTTAAAACAGCTGTGTAATCTCTACAACTCCTGCTCACTCTGCCTTGCAATAGGAGTTTAATGTTGGAACGCATACTTGAACAGTGTTGCAAACAGCCATCAGCAACTTCAGGGCTTTCACATTGGTGCAGAAATTCTACCAAAGTTGCTGTCACTTAAACGGAGAACAATTTTCAGTTGCCTGAGTAACTCCTCATCAAGTTCAGTTGGTCTTTTTGGTTTCTTCTTGTTAAATCCTGGAGGTAAACCACATGGGGGCACTGTTTCAAGGCTACGGGGAAGAATATTCCTGCGCACTCTCAGTTAGACTTGTCTGAGTGCAGGTAATATTATCATGGACTAAATTACCAGATACCATTGGAAGGGGGGAACTGTCTTTTATGTTGTTTCTTTTAAATTATAGATTATATCCAAAAAGATGTAGTTCTGCAACCCAAGACTACAATTATCTGCTTTTTTTATATTACTTGAAAATGCTATTCAGTACAATGTCTAAGCTCTTTGTTGAGCAAGATATAATGTATTTACTGATTTTTTTTTGATGAAGTATCAATGCTATTCAGGCATGAAAGATATATGTCCACAGCAATAAAATCACCAAAACCATAAAAACAAATTATTGCAACACTGGGGTATTTTATTCAAACCTTCATATGGATTTATGCCAAGGAATTCCTTTTGCACTGTGATTGTGGTTTGTCATTTCAGAAATTAAGCCAACATGCTGAAGTAACTATAATGCTTATTTTAAAGATGACATGAAGGATGAATGATAAAAATGTATGATATAAATTGCAAACACGGTCACTTAAGTAATTCCGATTTTCTTTAATAATATAATTGCTGGTGTAGGCCTGAGGAATTAACGTGGAGCTATATCATTTATAGCTTTTGCTATTTTCAGAATGCATGTGACTGGCAAATCCAGCTGGCTTGGCCAATGCTGAATGTGCTTGGATTATTAAATCTTGTATTTTTGACAAGTACAATTTTCAACCAATTTAAAGGCTGGTCAATCCCAGCGTGACTTTCAGTGGATCCAGAAATGTTAGTGTGGTTGGTAGACTGAAGAGGTCATTCAGGGAAACAAGCGATCGTTGCAGCAGGTGACAAATGGCGCTTGAGAACCAAAAGTGTAGCTTTTGTTTCCTGATGCATATGTTCTGCATCCCAAAAGAATGAAGTGGTAATGTGGGCTCCCAGCAGGAAATTGCCCTATGAAAAAAAAACAGCACAATAATTCAGCCCTGGATCTGCATGCACTTGCTAATGAGTTCACTAAACTCACATCAGAAAGGCTACTTTGATTTTTAGCTGAATTATTTTAATATATGTCAGTTTTACTTCTGGGCCTTGATCTGTCAGTAGAGCTGAGTGTGTTGAGACAAACTTAATGGAGCAGTTTTGTAAGCGAATGTTTTTAGAGAGAAATATTGAAATGACAGCGTTTCTAATTATCAAGACAAATATATGTTAAAATTATGGAGTAAACCTAATAATTAGAATTTAGTGAGGAGCAAAGTAATGTATTGCTTAACCATGTTCTGAGTTTACACAACAGATCTGAAACTTTAATGACAATTTTGCAGTTTGGTTAATTAAAAGATATAAATTTGCCATTGGATGTTCTTTTATAAAATCTGCTAGTGTTATCAATTTGTGCAGAAGATTGTGCTCAATGAGTGTCAAAATTATGTAACATCCTTCAACATCTTAAATTGGTTCCACTAAGGCCCACGTTCCAAAGATAAGCAAGTTGGTAGTCATTACCGGCGTAAAATGTTTGTTGTGTGAATGTGGAGAAATTGATGCAAATCTGGGGAAATAAAATGGGATTCGTATTGGATTGGTGTAAATGGATGCTTAGTACACAACACCTACTCAGTGAGCTGAAGAACCAGCTTCCACATTATACCTCAGAATCAGGATCAGATTTAATGTCACCGGCATATGTCATGAAATTTGTTAACTTAGTGGCAGCAATACTAGGAAATACACGATAAACAAATATAGAGAAAAAGAACTGAGTCACATTAAGTATATACATGTCTACTAAATAGTTATGTTAAAGTAATTCATGCAAAATAACAGAAATAAAAAAAGTAGTGAGGTAGCGTTCACGTTTTGTGTCCGTTTAGAGAGGAAGAAGCTGTTCCTGAATCACTGAGTGTGTGCCTTCAGGTTTCTGTACCTCCTTCCTGATGCTAACAGTGTGAAGAGGGCATGTCCTGGGTGGTGGGGATCCTTAATGATGGACCTTCTAAAGTGAATACTCCTTGAAGGTGTCTTGGATACTATGGATATGTGTCTACGACTCTCAGGTTTCACATTTAAAATGGACATATCGGGAAAGTTTTACCCAACTAAAGTTAAGCGTTTTTGAAATCTGCAGCAGAGGGATTTTTCCCCACCATTTATAATCAGGTCTCACTCACTAGGTGTTACCTCTCATGGAAGCTCTTTGAAACAATGGACTCTGATGTATCCCAGCTAGTTAATGGACGTGGGCTTGTACTGGTGCAAGTATATGGTTGTGAGTGAATGCAGAACAGAATGGAAAAGGAACACCTGATTAGAAAGAATGAAGTGAGGCTACCTGTTGAAATTTACATTTGCCGGAAATCAGGCCAGCTGAGGGGGTGGGGGAGGGGGGTGCGGTGCAACAGAAGTACCAGAACAGAAAATGAGGAAGTGTTTAAGGGTGGGGATTAGGAATGTTCATTGTCAATGCCTCATGCTTTTCCTTGAAACAGTCACTTGAATGCATATTAATACCTATTTTCTACTACTACAACACATGTGAGAAACATGTTATGTAATGTTGAGTTTAGGGTTTGGGTGAAATGTAAAGCCATGCAAGGCTGCAGGCAGCTGACACTTCAACTCAGCTGCAAACATAAAGGAATCTGAGATTCAGTTTATTTTATTCAGAGAGTAATCTCTATCTCCTGCCCATAAAAAATGGAATTTTAATTGCAGGTTGTCTGTGCCACAGCTTTTAAGAAGGGGTGGTTAATAGTGATGCAGCTCAATAGGTTAAATTTAGACATCACTTTGCAGGTCTTCCATTGCTGAAGCACTGACCTTAGTTAGAATACTCTGATAACTCTCCAAAATGTCATTTAAACAGCTATATTGACATTAAATATTGGGCACTGATTTGACACATCCAAGCCCTATACTTACTTTGTTCAACCAATGCTTTCCAGAAAGGACTGTGGTCTGGAGTGATTATTGTTGTCCTTGCTAAAAATCTCCTGAGGATTTATTTATTAATGTGGCAAGCAGGTAGGCCTCTGCTGTTCGGGTGGTGTCCCTCTCTTTCGGAGATGAAAGAGGATGTTACCATGGTTCTAAGTTATGGATTTAACTATAATTTTTATGGACGGTGAACTTTCTAAGTGTTATAGGTTTTACATGTAACGTTCCGTTATTTTGGCTCGTGTATGTCTAGGGGAAATCCCGCCCAGCACCTGCTTCAGCAGTCCCCTCAGGGTCAATCGTCGCCCGAATCAATCACAAACATCAATCATCAGCCAGCACACCCAGTAAATTTTAACACATACACTTTATAGATATTACTAATTCTAGGGCATTAATATACATGTGATACAGAGAGGAAAGTAATGAAAAAAAAAGGCGCCAACACTTATTCAAAGTCCAAGTTCTTGCGCGCTACCGTTGGAGCTCAAGTTCGACGTCAGACGACCACCCGAATTCCGTCGACCCACGGCTCGGGACCACCCGAAGTGATCGACCGGAGCCTCTCCGCACGTCCGCCGTCCTCCTCGTCTCTCCTCCCGACTCTCCGCCAAAACTCAGTCCACAGTCATATCATACAGCATGGCATCCGAAAACAAAACGATACATAACCACCCATTGGCTAATAGCACCCTCTTATCACCCTCTAAACCACAATAAACTGCTAGCGCAAACTCTCTGCAGCGTTAAAACACAACAAAGCCGCATTCCACAGATTAACATAACAAAAATCGCCATTTTAAATGTAACAAAAGAAAGACCCCGTACACTCTCCCCCCACCTAAAAAAAGTCATGCCCTCATGACGTTAACAGAATTCACTAGTACTCCTTGTAAAACACAAAACCCAACCCAGGTGCATAAAGCAGTGACATAACTTTGCAGGGCAGTAGAGATTACACCCTGCTCTCCCGGCGCTATATAAGTGAGTCTTTCCGGGGGATGCCTACTCCTCTGAGGCCTCAGGACTTCCTCTGTGGACTCTCCCTGTTCAGACACCCCAGGTGACCCCTCGAGCCGATCTGTCGGACCTTCCCCTTCACCGGGATCCCTCTGCCCCGGTGAGCCCTCTGGCTCGGGTTCTGCCTCCACCCTCTCCTCCCCCAATGCCGGCTGTAATACAGGCGGCTCTGCAACACCCTCCCTCGGTCCCCCTGACTCAGTGATGGAAGGGCCAAGAGTCTCTTCTCCTGGCACCGGGGAATCAGCGAACGGAAGCAGGTACCACACGTCCGAATCATCATCTTCCGATGACGTATCCCTTCTCGAGGTGGGGACCGGCCCCGTTTTCTTCGCAGCGGCCTCTTCCCGCGCCCCGCGCCCTCGCAGAGTCCTCGTACTAGGAGTAAACTCCCATTCGGACTCTAGGTCCATCTTCACCTCTCGACCCAGAGGCAACAGGTGGTTCCGATGGAGTACCTTGACAGGCCCCTGCCCGCCCTCAGGTCTCACCCGGTAAACCGGGAGATTCGGCATCTGACTCTCCACCACATATGGGGTGGCTGCCCAACGGTCCGCCAACTTGTGCTTACCCTGTAGTCCTAAATTCCGGATGAGGACTCGGTCTCCCGGCAATAGCTGGACGAACTTTACCTTCTGATCATACCTCCTTTTATTCCGCTGGTTCTGCTTGGTGGCTGCCGCCTCAGCCAACTCGTACGCCCTTTTCAACTCTCTCCTCATATCGGACACGTACTTCAGACATGGCTTCGAAGGTATTTCCCCCGCTTCAGTCCCAAAACACAGATCAATGGGCAACCGCGCTTCCCGTCCGAACATCAGATAGTAGGGCGAGTACCCCGTAGCATCATTGCGAGTACAATTGTAACAATGAACCAAATGGGCGATGTGCTGACTCCACTTACTCTTCCGTCCAATCTCCAAGGTGCCGAGCATGTCCAGCAGGGTCCGGTTAAACCTCTCGGGCTGAGGATCACCCTGAGGGTGATAGGGGGTGGTTCTGGACTTTTCAACCCCAAGCATATCCAGCAATTCATGGATAAGCCTGCTCTCGAAGTCCCGTCCCTGATCACTGTGGATCCGCCGGGGAAGGCCATAATGAACAAAGTACTTCTCCCATAACACCTTCGCCACTGTAGTCGCTTTCTGATCCTTAGTAGGAAAAGCCTGCGCATATCTAGTGTAGTGATCCGTGAGGACCAAAACATTCGCGGTATTGCTGGTGTCCGGCTCAATAGACAGGAAATCCATACACACCAGGTCCATGGGTCCTGCACTCTGCAAGTGGGATAACGGAGCCGCCTGCGCAGGCAAGGTCTTCCTCCTGACGCAACGGCTACAGGTCTTACAGTATTCTTCCACCTCCCCCCTCATCCGGGGCCAGTAAAACCGGTCCTTGACTAATCCATAGGTCTTCTCTACCCCTAAGTGCCCGGAATCATCATGTAGAGCCTGAAGCACAGCCTTTCGATACTTCTCGGGCATGACCAGCTGCCAGCGCCGGGGGTGGTCCGGAGGCGAAGTGACTCGGTACAGGACGTGGTTCTTCAGCTTCAACCGGGGCCACTCCTTCAGTAGTAGAGGAACGGAGGCATGTTTCGCCTTCTCCACCTGCCCCATATCACCCTGGCTAACCGCGTACCAGATAGTGCCAAGGCTTGGGTCATCACGCTGAGCCGCCTGTACTTCCTGGTGACTCAACTCCGGCAGCTGCCGGTTCCTCAGAGCAGTCACATTACAGTAACCAGTGGGCAGCGCGTCACCGTCAGCCCCCAGTTGATCTACTGCCCGATCCGTTCCCATCTGTGCTCCTACTTCCCCGTCGCTCCCAACTTGACACATGGCCTTTACTCCCTGGGCAGGGACACTCTTCCACTCCTCGGCCGTGCCCGACTCGTCGTGCGCCCGACGAGACAGGGCATCTGCATCGATGTTCCGACTCCCCGGGCGGTACTTCAGGCTGAACTCATAGGCAGACAAGGCTGCTACCCACCGGTGCCCAGTAGCGTCCAGCTTCGCCGAAGTCAGGATATAAGTGAGGGGGTTGTTATCAGTTCTCACTTCAAACTGGGCCCCGTATAGGTAGTCACTCAACTTGTCTACCACCGCCCATTTCAATGCCAAGAACTCCAGCTTGTGAGTGGGATAGTTTCTCTCAGATGGCGACAAGCTCCGACTGACAAACGCCACTGGCCTCAATCCGTTTCCCTGTTCCTGGTACAGAACAGCCCCAAGACCCTCGTGACTGGCATCAGTGTGTAGAACATACGGCTTCCGGGGATCAGCAAAAGCCAACACTGGGGCCTGTGTCAGCGTCCTTTTTAGAGATTGGAACGCCTCCTCACATTGAGCATCCCACCTCACTCCAAAAGGCTCCCCCGGGTTCAAGTATCCTCCTACCTCCGACCCTCGGTCTCCCTTCCTCCTCCTCCCCCCCATAGGTGGATAGCCACACAACAGCTGGTTCAATGGATGACTCATTTTCGCATATCCTTTCACGAATCGCCGGTAATATCCGCAAAACCCCAAAAACGAGCGTAAGGCGCTCACCTTCTGAGGTCTCGGCCAGGTGGTGACTGCGGCTATCTTATCCGGATCGGTGGCCACTCCATTTCGCGAGATTATGTGCCCAACATAACTGACTGACGTCTTACAGAACTGGCATTTATCCAGGGAAAGTTTTAACCCTTCCTCTTTCAGCCGACTCAGCACCTTCAGCAGCCGCTCCTCATGTTCCTCCAACGTAGATCCGAACACTATCAGGTCGTCCAGGTACACCAATACCTCCAGCAGGTTCATGTCCCCCACTGTCCGCTCCATGAGCCGCTGAAAGGTGGCTGGGGCCCCCGAGATACCTTGGGGCATTCGTTCGAACTGGAAAAACCCCAGGGGACAGATAAAGGCTGTCTTCTCCTTATCAGTCTCGCTCATCGGAATCTGGTAATACCCACTCCGCAAATCCAATACACTGAACCACTGTGCACCACTTAGACAGGCCAATGCATCTTCCACCCTCGGGACCGTATATTGGTCGGGAACAGTGCGGCGGTTCAGGGTCCTATAGTCCACGCACATGCGTACCTTCCCATTTTTCTTCCTTGCCACCACTATGGGGGACGCATATGGGCTTCGGGCCTCCGCAATAATCCCGGCATCTTTCAACTGCCGCAAGTGCTGCCGCACATCCTCCACATCTGCTGGGGCCAACCGCCGCGACCTCTCCCTAAACGGGGTGTCATTTGTTACCCGAATGGTGTGCCGAGTGCTCTTGGAAAACCCTACATCAAACTCGCCCTGAGAAAAGACATCCCCTAACTTCAGCATCTTCTCCACCAGCCTGCTCTTATACGCCGGCGGTACAGGGGAGTTTTCAAAATTAAAGGCCTCCTCGGTCAGCCGCCCCCCGTCTCCCAATAGTTCTCTTCCAGTGGGCTTCACAGGGGCGCTGGACATCACCGTCACCGGGAACAAGTGCGCGAGGGGCATCCCGCGCTTAAAGGTGATCTCCCTCTCCGTTATGTTCCGTATCATCACCCCCATCCGCCGTGCCTGTACAGCTGAGGGCCTCTGCAATTCAGGTCTCACCAGCGCCCCAGCCGGGAACCAGAACTCCCTTTCCAGGTCGTCGAGGGCGTCTACTAGCAGGGCCTCTCCCGGCGGCAATCCGGGGAATCTGGGGGTTCCCATCACTAATGCCGCCTCCCCTGGCTGTATCACCTTAGGCCTCGCCTGAGTGCACCACACCGTCCCTCGTTTGCACTCCGGGTCCAGCCCCTGGGGGTCACTCACTCCTTCGTACACTCCTCGGAACACGGGGTGTACCGAGAGGGTCTCCAAAAAGTTCTCCCCCCCCTTCTTCTTACAGGCTCCCAAGAGCCGTCGCACCAGAGGGGAGTTAGTCCCCACCAACAGGGCAGCACCACCGGTCTCCACCGGATCCGGACAAACCAACACCAGCGTCTCAAAGGCTTCCGATACTCCCACATCTCCCTCTGAAAATTCCACTCTCACTGACAAGTATCCATCGTACGGGTAATCACCATCACTTATGCCCCAAATCTCCAATGCGTTAAACGGAGTTACTGCCAAATGCTTCAGATATTGGTTGTAGAACGACCGGTACAGTAAGGTAACCTGCGACCCGGTGTCAAGGATGGCTTTCGCAAAGATCCCCTCTATCCGTAGGGACACGCTGGAACGGGGTCCCACCAGCCCATCAGGAATTTGGGCTTGTTTGTTCCGGGGTTCCATAGGGGTTTTCTGGGAACGTGTTCCTCCCGAGACTCCAGTCCGTTCCCTCACTGAGCCTCTCTTAAGTTTCCCGACACCTCTCCCTTCTTGGTGGCCTGGGGGCCCTCCCCCCTCGGCGCATTTCGTCTCTCACAATCCTTCCGTAAGTGGCCAGCTTCCCCACAGTGGTAGCACGCCCCCGGCCACTCACATTCCCGGCGGAAATGCCCCTCTCTCCCACAGTTATAGCACCCACTACTCGCCGCCTCTCTCCTCCCGATACGGGCCCCCGAGGACCCCTTGGATTTCTCTGGTCTCATCCCGGCTACCACCTCCTGAACCGCTGAAAACCGTCCCTGAGGGTCCGAGCCCCCTGGTCGGCCCAAAGCACACTCCTCGGCCCGTACCTCTCGGATCAGCCGTCCGAATGATGGAGGGGAGCTCTGCTTAAATGACTGCCGTACACTCCAAGCCACCCTGTCATCCTCCCGGGAACCGCTACATATCTGGCTCATCCTTAACTCCGCCACATCGTCCTCCCTCACTATACCTCGTCGCAGCAACCCCGTAAGCTTTCCTTCCAGCCTGAAAGCATAGTCGGAGAGCTTTTCCCCTCTTCTCTGCCCCATCCGTTGAAACTCTGCTAAATGCCGCCAGGGATCCCCTGACAGTCCAAACACTTCCTCCAAAGCGTCTAAACACTCCGATAGGGAAGCCAAGGGGCGTGCCGCTCTCAGATCGCGGACCACCCGGGCTGCCCCGCCCCTTAAGCTTTCCACCAATCGCTGTCTCTTTTCCTCATCCGAAACTGGCCACACCTCTAACAATTGGGATGTATCTTCAACCCAGGTCTCATAGTCATCCTCCCCTTCCGGGGTGGGCTTGGCTCCCGAGAAAATTCTCAGCTTCGGGCGGTGCACCTCAACCCTTCTCGCCAGGGAGATAATGGCAGCCGTTAACTCGGCAGTCTCCTCAAGCCCATGGGGGCGAGGCCTGGCCAAACCTTCCCACTCCGCACCTCTACCTCTTGCTACGGGCACCCGGCCGGGGGCCTCAACTAGCTCCTCCGGCACCTCCTCACTTGCGTCCTCGGGGAGGGTATGGAGACCCCACGGCCCCGCCTCCCCCTGGACATGGACTGTCGCTGGTAATTCTAAAGCCATGACGTCGGCACTCGCCCACACCAACATCCAGCAAGCCTCCAGTTCTTTCCCACCCCTTCTAGCTACAAGTTCTACCTGCCCGATACCTTTAATCAAACTCAACCCTCGCACCAGTACCTCTGCCGGAATGCGATAATCGACCCCGCTTACCACACACGCATGATTCACCGGTACCTCCTCCATTTCACACCAACTTACAATCTTATCTCGCTCCATCTTCACACCACTTACCGCAACCACAAGTACAACTTTCCCGAAAAAAAATCCAAATCCCTGACGGTAGCCCCCACTTGTAACGTTCCGTTATTTTGGCTCGTGTATGTCTAGGGGAAATCCCGCCCAGCACCTGCTTCAGCAGTCCCCTCAGGGTCAATCGTCGCCCGAATCAATCACAAACATCAATCATCAGCCAGCACACCCAGTAAATTTTAACACATACACTTTATAGATATTACTAATTCTAGGGCATTAATATACATGTGATACAGAGAGGAAAGTAATGAAAAAAAAAGGCGCCAACACTTATTCAAAGTCCAAGTTCTTGCGCGCTACCGTTGGAGCTCAAGTTCGACGTCAGACGACCACCCGAATTCCGTCGACCCACGGCTCGGGACCACCCGAAGTGATCGACCGGAGCCTCTCCGCACGTCCGCCGTCCTCCTCGTCTCTCCTCCCGACTCTCCGCCAAAACTCAGTCCACAGTCATATCATACAGCATGGCATCCGAAAACAAAACGATACATAACCACCCATTGGCTAATAGCACCCTCTTATCACCCTCTAAACCACAATAAACTGCTAGCGCAAACTCTCTGCAGCGTTAAAACACAACAAAGCCGCATTCCACAGATTAACATAACAAAAATCGCCATTTTAAATGTAACAAAAGAAAGACCCCGTACATACATTCTGTGTTTTTTTGCCCATTTCTTTCTGTTTCGTTGTGCGAGGGGAGGGGGATAAGGGGTCGGTGTTCTTGTTCCGTTTTGTGTGGGGTGTGGGGGTTTTAGGTGTTGATAATCGGGATACCATTCTTTTTTGGGCTGAGGGTGGGAAGTTATGATGTTACTTGTTCCCTCTTTGTTTTCTGGCTACCTGGAAAAGAAGAATCTCAGAGTGGTATATGGATATATTTTGATAATAAATGAACCTTTGATACTGCATAGAACAGGCCCTTCCAGCCCAATGAGCCTCACCACCCAGCAACCCAACTACTTAACCTTAGCCTAATCACAAGACAGGCTCATCCTGCTATACGCTCTCACTGCTACAGCAAGGACAGTCTGAAGATCCTCCGGAGTATGAGCCACAAGAGCTGAGTCGCCTACATACTGCAGCTCCAGGACCTGCTCTCTACGGAGTTTGGTGGTTGCGTGGAGAACTCCTGATATCAAAGAGGTTGCTATCTAATCTGATGTCCACTGCCACATCGCTGCTGTCTTCAATCTCGTTGTGGAGAAGCTTGGTAACACACAAGAGGAAGATGTTAAAGAGCACTGGTGCTAGTACACACCCCTGCCTCACTCCTGTGCGTACAAGGAAAGGCTCAGACTCTTGGGGCTGACTGTCAATACCACCAAGACAGAAGTGGTTTGCCAGTGGAGTACCAGTGTCCCACCCACTCTACCTGCCTTCACTGTTGGTGATGAAAAGCTGTCAGTAGTGCCATCTTCCAAATATCTGGGGAGCATCCCTCTGAGGATAGCGGCATTGACAAAGACATCCAGAACCACATTAAACAGGCATCAGCTGCCTTTGGGAGACTTCGGCGTAGAGTCTTTCAGAACAGGAGCCTTCGTCCCTCCACAAAGGTCAGTGTAAACCAAGCGGTCTGTGTCACTACGCTCCTTTATAGCTGTGAAGCTTGGGTCACCTACAGCCGTCACATCAAGTCCTTGAAGTGCTTCCACATAAGCTGCCTCCAGCACATCCTGGGAATTACCTGGTGTGAGCGGGTGCCTCACATTGAAATACTTGTAAAGACCAACTGCAGAAATACTGAGGCCTTGATCACCCAGTGTCAGCTGCAGTGGCTGGGGCACGTGATAAGGATGCCCCCATGTCGGCCGCCCCGCAGAGTGTTATACGGCCAGCTACATCATGGTCGACACTCAGCTGGAAGGCCGAAGAAGTGCTATAAGGATCAGATGAAGAATGCTTTAAGGAAGTGCAAGATCAGACCCGAGGACCTGGAGGAGGTTGCTGCTGACCGTACCACGTGGCAACAGCTGTGTAGGGATGGGGTTCATATTCTGGAGATGGAAAGAACAACCAGAAGACAGCAGAAGAGAGCCAGGAGAAATGCAGCCATGGTTGCCACCACTACCATATGTACATGTCCCACCTGCAATAGAGCTTGTGGGTCCAGGATAGGACTGTATAGTCATCAGAGATCTCACTGTTAAAGGAGTGGACGTCGTCATTGGATTTCGATGGACAACCAAAGAGAGAGAATCACAAGACAATTTACAATGCCCAATTAACCTACTAACCAGTACGTCTTTGGATTGTGCGAGGAAATCCGGAGTACCTGGAGGAAATGCACGTTCATGAGGGCAATGTACGAACTCCTTATAGGCAGCAGCGGGAATGGAATACACAAGCTTCATGGGAAGGAAGTACCAACTTCTTACAAACAGCATCAAAATTGAACTCAGATGCCCTGAGCTGTAATAGCATTGTGTGAACTGCCACGCTACCGTGAAAACAGTTTTAGCACTTTCCTAGCAACACACACACACAAAATGCTGGAGGAACTCAGCGGGCCAGGCAGCATCTATGGGGAAAAAAGTACTGTCGGCGCTTTGGGGCCGAAATCCTCCGGGTGTATTGCTTGGATTTCCAGCATCTGCAGATTTTCTCTTGTTGGTGATTTAGCACTTTGCTGTCGGTTACCCCAGCTAAAAATGGCCAAATCAACACAGACAGAGGACATTGATGGAGTCTTGTACCTCTATATTCTATGCAACACCTTGGGATCAGCAGTCACATTTCTGAAAGAGAAACAGTGAAAATCTCTGTATTCCTCTGTTGCTGGGATGAAAATTAGGGTCCCACTGAGTGTAGAAAGCCTTTTTATTTTGATGATATTGCATGTATTGATTAAATTTTGCTTAAAGTGAAGTTGCTTAAAACGTACACAGTAGTATCTGCCTGTACATCAATCCGTACAATTTCTAACAGTACTGAATTTGCTGGGTCTCCAATATAGGATCATAATTTCCTCAGTTCCTCTGTAAATTGATGAGTCCAGGCTACATTGCACAAATTCAGCAAGAGCTATTTAGTTTCCAACGAATACATGAAGATCAAAATTCAATCGTAGTGCAAGGCTTGTTGAGGGCTGCAATTGATTGCTGATCTCTGCGAACAAGCCATGAATCATAATGATCTGACTGAACAGTGCTCTCCCATTGCACAGTTTAAATGTTATTTTCAATTCAATATTTACAACTTCAAATGTTGTAGGTGATCCAGTTTTTGTCCATTGTGGAGTCAAAAGATTTTCTGATGGTGTTCTTGTGCATATGAGTAAGGCATGTGTAAAGCTGTTGTGTTATACACAGGAGAATTTGCTGAAATGATATTGGGGTATGTTGCTGTTCATGCGTGCTGCACCCCAGTGAGGAAACATAAATCATGAATCAAAAATTAATGTCTCCATGTTACTTGATGCCAATAATATTGGCAGGAATCTAATTCTTTGGTAAAACACTTAAAATGCAGTCCTGATGTGAAGGGTCTTAGCCAGAAATGTTGGCTCTTCATTCTTCTCCATAGATGCTGCCTGACCTTCTGAGTTCGTCCAGCACTATGCTTGTTTGTGTGTGTGTGTGTGTGTGTGTTACTTCTGGATTTCCAGAATTTGAAGAATCTCTTGTATCTAATTCTTTAGGCTAGGAAAGATGGCTGGAAATATCTTGTTTGACATTGAGCCTTCACTCATAAGTGCACAGAGAAAGGCCACTTGGCCCAAGAAAGCAGTCTTGTTCCTTCTCTTCTCATTACACTATAAACTCTAACTTATTCTCTTTGAACCCATGGTCACTGACCTTCATCATGGAATAATTGACTTTGGGAAGCCCGGCAGAGCATACAAACTCCACTAAAACAACACCCAAGCTCAGGTTTAGACCTGGATCTGTGATGCGGCAGTAAATAGCCGACTACACGATGCAATTCTAAACTGAAAATCACAATGACAAGTCTGTTCAAGTTCTAATGTATTTTATCTGAATAAAGTCCCCTGTTTAATGTCATATTTTAAAAGAATGGAAGGATTCAAAGAAAGGAACCACCTGCTCAGCAGTTCCATTTTACCTAGCTTATAACAATGGTTACATTTTAAACTAGTACATTGAACATAAAGACACTTTGGATGCCCTGAGGATGTGAAAAATGATATAGTAATGCAAATTTGATTCATTCTTTAGAAGTGAATGAAGAGATTGGACATATCACAGATCTGGCTCCAAACCATCTAATCAAAATTTACCTCATTAAATACAAATATTAATTCCAAGCTATAAGACATAATGACTCAGAGTTAAACATTTAGAAATGACCCAACTGATTTGCATTTCAAACTTTCAGAAATGCTACCTTGATCAGTGAGGTTGCTTGAGATAAAACCACACAACGCTGGAAATAATCAGTCGATCAGGCAGCATCTGTGAATGACCTTTGGAAACAGTCATTGATGTGTGGAGTATTTCCAACGTTTTATGTTCTGTTTCAGATTTCCAGCTTCCTCAGTTTTTTGGTTTTAATTAAGTTTGCTAGATTTTCTGCTAGTCACCCCCAATTGCCGTTATTGATTCCACAGCAGGTTGAATACATCACCTCTTACAACTTAGTCAATTGCATTTGGTGTTCATGATTAGCTTCTACTATGTTGATGAAGCTGAGCCTAGACTTGCTGGTGATTTTTGCAGGACACCTGTGCTCCACACCCATGACGGTCATAGCGATCTTTTGATTTCATGTCATTTTAACTCAGGACTGATGAGCGATCTCGGCCCAAAATATCCACTGTTCATTTTCCTCCATTGATGCTACCTGACCTGCTGAGTTCCCCCAGCATTTTGTGTGTCTTGATTCAGATTTCTACCATCTGCAGTCTCTTGTGTATCTTAGTTTTATTCTCCCTTTGTTTGTCCCTCACATCCTCTCTCCCCACTGTGGCTTTGTCAACCCATTGTCCATTTCCCAGCTAGTTCCATCTATCAGCCTTTATCCCACCGATTTATATACTGCTCTCTCTTAGTCTGATGCTGGTTTTTCACTCAAAAAATTGACTTACACCTTTGCCTGACCTTCCTTTACGTGCTAAGTTCTTCTAGTATTTTGATTTTGTTCTAGAATCTGACAGCTTTGGCGATTAAACAAGGCAGTAGTAAAGGGGAGATTTTGTACTGCGCTGCCTTTTGTAGGTTTGCTTGACTATCTACCATAACCAACAATGAAGATTATATTTTTGACCTGTCATTCCTGCTCAATTATACATCAGGAATTGAATTATATGTAATATGGCAAAACAATATCCTTGCTTCATTTCAATATAGTCATTTTTTAAATAAACAGCTGCTACTTAAACACTCCTTCCAAATTTCAGGACTGTTTTGGGATGTCAGTTTTACACTTCAAGTTTCCAATTTCTGTGCAGATGGCCGTTGTTGTCATGTACTAGAAATGTCATGAATGATCTAAAAGCGAGGCTGCTGCGTTTTCTCTTTTGCACCGTCAGCTGCCGGAAGATTATTCTTCCCTGAAACCTTTTGTTGTGTGGCAGCAGTCCTGATGTAAGTAACCCCCTGCTTCTGTCATCCCTCAGTGCTCCATACTGCAGGGATGCACAGCGCTCCTCTGCAAGGTTTGAGACACGATCGCGCATAAAGAGGATTAAATCTCCATGCAGGTTTTGAATTTTGTACAATTCTGGCTACTGTACGTATATATGTTTGTCTTATTCCATTTTAATTTGTTTTTAAATTTTCGATCTGGGACAATATGAAGGCTTCAGTCTGATAATTGCAACGGTGATGAATGCAGTGCAGTTGGTGATGCTTAGCAGCTTGGGGTTGTGCATGAGTAGAGAACTTGTTTAGCAGTAGCCTGTCTTAGGGAACAGATGGCTTGTGGTGCTTTTAATTCATCTCGCAGGCTTCACATGAGGCCCAGCAGTACACTGGGACCTTCTTTTCACTTCAGTGGTGATGTGCAGCCATGAAAAAAAGGTCAACAGACACGAACAGGCTGAGATCAGGTCCAGATGCTTTAGAAACAAAAAAGCTTTGAAATAAATTCAAGAGGAAGCGTGGCGCTTGTATTGTGTTCTCTCTGCAATGCAGGTTCAGTTACCCAGCTAAATTTTAATGAACTAAATTCCATAATTTTCTTTTCTTTTAAAATCTGCATCTTTTAAAAACCATGACAAATTAGTAGATGAAGGGCTGTAACACAAGATAAGTACCTGGAGCAACCAGCATATTCTGCCAAAAATTAGTAAATTATATTGTGATATGACAGGTGGTGCTAGCTAGCAGTGGTCATTATTACATTAAATAGGCTTTGTATTGTACGTATGTAACTGTTTCCGATCACAATTACATTGTCAAGATTGTTACCCTGCCTCACAATCAGTTCAGTTTTTTTGAATAGCCATCGCTTTAGATGCAAGATATCCTGATTTAAATGTATGATATCAGAATAATGATACTTTGAAGTTTGCTTGTCAAATATGAAGCAGTTTTTAGATCTTCTATTGTTAAATGCTGATGCATGCACCTAAGGGTAGGCAGTAAATACGGTGCAAAATATGAACCTTTCCGGTTTGAGTACTCATATCAATAAATTGTAATGTTAGGGTTCCCAGGAGTGCAGCAGTGAATTGCAGTATATTAATATGCAGCAAGGAGTGTAATAAAAATTGGAACTGCTTTGTCATGTTAACAAAGAAGCAGTAATTGTGGTTTCAGATGAATCGTTGGGGTCACAACAGCAGAATTATTAGCAGCTTGACGTTTCCCCAAGCCAGTTTCACATACAAACCCCTTCACTAAAACTATGCAAATCTTCTTATGCTGTCTGCTCCCTCCCCCCCCCCCACTTGCAATATTCTGGTATCCTTTGGATTTGAAATCTCGTTCTGTATACTAATCCTTTATGGTTTCACATCTAGCTCTTGTACCTAATCCTGCCTTGTGCAGTTGCACTTCATGCCCATATTCAGAAATTTCTCAGCTGCTGAAGGGGTTTCCGTCCCCGCCACGGTAACCTTTGAGCTGCAATGGCGGAGACCCGTAATGATCAGTTTCCTAATCTCACAAATTCAGCATTTTCAGTCTTTCTGCATATGTACTGGTCTTTTATTTCCATTCCCATTTTAATCTTTTTTATAATTTAAACCCATATGCAACAGTTGAAAATCACTGTGTCGCCATTCCAGGAATCTGCCACAGAAATGCAGAGGAATTTTGTGCTTCACTTATTTTTTAAATTGATTATGGTGGTCAGCATCTGTTCCTATTTAGATAGGATGCTTACATCCTTCGCTGTCACAAAAAATCTGCTTTTTCTGGCACTTATGTGAATAAGATGAAAATTAAGAATAAAAAATAATATTGTGGGTGTTTAAAGTCTCATTGGGAATCATGTACATAAATTACACTCATTAAGTGCTAAAGAATCCATTTGGTGTCTTCACCTCTGGCAGTGATGCCACTTCCTACGTGGTTATTAATATGTAAAAAGTTTGCTCAGTACCCTTGTATTCCCCCTTCTCTGCACAATTATGATTTGATACAGGGTGAATGTAGTTATATTGCTGTTGTTGTGCCTACACACTGCAGAATTACTCAGCTTTCAGCATGGCTATCTTTTTAAAATAACATTTCACCTGTTTCACTGATCAGCCTGCATCTGCAGGGATCTTGGAGTTTGAGGCACAATGACAGGAAGTGCAACTGATTCTCTCACCTCCCCATTCCATGTGGTAAGATGATCTCCTGTCAGCTTTTGCAGTCTTAGCTGCTGTGCTGCTTGTAACTTTACTCAACGTGCCTCTTATATTCCCTTTCTGCACCAGGGTGCGTCTTGGATTACAACATCCAATGCGGTTTTGCTGCTAGCACATGTAAGAGGATCCCCTTTTCAAAGTTTTCTGATTTTCACATATATTTTAAAATACACCAGCCTCTGCTCATTCCTCTTAAAAAAGCAATGTGATGACATTGATACTGTTTGTTCAGATCAACGGAGAAGGGAGATCAGTGTAATTTATGGACACGTGTAAAATTGGACTCAGCCATATGTCAGTCTGTGATGGGTAGACATCCAATTAATCTATTATTCAAAACGTGTTTGTCAGTCTTAGACAGTCTTTGTCTCCTGTGGCATTGGACCTGGGAAACTGAAGCTTAAGACTTCTCTTACCTTCTTGACATCACTCCTTCACTTCCATTCAGTTAACTCTTCGCTTCTGTCATAATTTGGCTTTTTACACGGAAGTTGATGGGTGGCATTGATTTGCGGCAGTGGAAGCAGCCACCTTGACCACCGTTTGAAGACAGAATGGGGTGGCTGATAGAGCAGTCCTTCAAAAGCTCCCTTACCCACCTCTCTTCCAACCCTAGCATTTATAGTTCTGTCATTGCATTCTGTATCCTGCTAAATCACCTTTCACTCTTTGTTTCAGTCTTTAATCATTCAACCATATGTGCCCCTGCTCTGCATTCCACCACCCTGCACTCTTACTGGGGTACCAGGACTTGTGTAGCCTGAAGCCTCTAAGCAGTCCACCTTTTCTCTTCGTAGTTACCGGGTTAGAGAAATCAGTGGTGATGCCATCAGGTTGAAGGCTACCCAGATGTGATAGAAAGTATTGCTCCTCCAACCTGTTTAGTCTCATCATAGCAGTAGAAGAGGCCACTGACAGACATGCCAGAATGGGATTGGGAAGTCGAATTGAAATAGGTAGCCATGGGGAATCCTATCCTTTGTGGCACTCAAAGTGAACATGCTCGACAAAGTAGTTCCCGCAATCAGTTTTAGACTTTTCTCCTCTTGCTTCAAATCTGTATCCTCCAATATTTAACATTTTCACCGTGGTAGGGTGAGGGTGGAGGGAAACTGACAATCTGCTATATTTATTCCTCTCATAATTGTATATATTTAAGGTGGTCTCTGCACTTAATAGAAAATTATCCAACTTTTGCTCAACCTCTCCTTGTAATTAAAAGACCCAATCCAGTGAACTGCAACTGTTCCCTTTCTAAAGTCTCTACGTCCTTTTTTATCATGTAATAGCCAGAACAGTCTAAAATATTCCAAATATGAGCTAACTCTAGTTTTATATGTGGCAAGTAACTTGCCAATATTTGTTGTCAATACCCAGATTAATGAAGGCAAGCATGCCATATGTTTTCTTCACCACTCTATTTAGTTGTGTTGCCACTTCGAAGGAGCTAAGGACTTGCACCCCAAGATCCCTCTGTATGTCATTGCTCCTAAGGGTGCCTCTATTTATTGTGTACTTCTTCATGCTTTGGCCTGTCAAAATGCATCATCTCAATGGACGAGTATGAAATGATGCATTTTGGGAGGCCAAAGCTTTTGCCTTTTCTCCACCCAAACTTTCAAGCTGATCTATATCCTGATGTATCATTTGATAACCCTCTTCACTATCTACAACCCCACCAATTTTTGTGCCATCTGCAAACATTTTTCTTTAGTTGGGTCCTTCTCTTTCTGTCTCTTTTCTCACTCTGCCTCACAGGTATTTAAATTTCTCTCCCAGAGATGTAAGTTCTTAACTTTGACCTTTACTGAATGTCAGGTGGATAATCAGTTGGCTTCAGAATTCATCTACTAAGTCGCAACATGAAATGAAGAGAACATGCTCACACACATCTTTTTTATTTCGTTTTCTGCCCTTCACTCAGTTCATGACAATTTTCATTATAAAATGCATAAAATCACAGCTACACATAAAAATTCTTAATTCTTTCCCTTTCTCTCACCATAGGGCTCTCTTTACAAGTTCTAAATTTTATTTGTGTAGAACTGGTTATCATCGTCCTTTCAGAAAGTGTCTGAGAAAAATATGAAGAAGAAAACTCCGTTGCTAGAACTAACTGAACAGTACCCGTGGATTTCAAGGGATTAGGTATTTCACACATGTTCATCCAAATTCAACTCGCAGCAATGTAATTAGTAAAAATTTCAAGTTCAAATCTTGCATTTTGAAGGAAAATTGTGGTCTTCATGCTAAGGCTTCTTAGTCCTCCACAAATTTAATTGGTGAGCTAGTTCTGTATCAGCTACCAAGGCATTGAAACTTGCGCATGAAGATTCTTCGGCTTGGTGTCATGTATTAAAAGTCTGAAAGCCATCAACTTTCAGGGGAGAATGTGATTTCCCTGTTGATTGTGACATTACAGAAATTTGATACGACACCTCCAATTGAACCAATACTTTGACCCAATAGCATGATTTCAACATCAGTGTGACATTTATTTTCCAATGCTCTGTTAGCCAAAAAAAATACCAAAAGTTCAAAATAGACTTCTTTGTTCTGATGAACAACCAGTCTTTGGGTAATTTCAGAACACTCATAGTTTCATAGCTTGACCTGAAGCAGCTTTGTTTAAAGGGAGGTCTACGGAGTAAACCCAACCCAGCATTGACCTGGATGGTTGCCTTTAATATTTTTAACATAACCAGTCTTGTCAGATTTCACACCACCAATGATGTTTGTTTGGAGTGTTTGGGACGTAGAAGGAAACATGAAGGGATAACCAGAGGAGCAAAGAGCAAGGTCTGAGTACAAAGAGACAGAGTTGGAAAATTAGAAAAATCCAGCACTGATGACTGACTGCTAAGTGTGGGAAGGTCAGCACACATAGCTGAGTATGGTACCCAAAGGTCACACATCATCTGAATTCATCTCTGGTGAATAGATCTGGAGATGGACTCAGGGGCTGTTGGAATTCAATGTCAATGTCCTTGCTTTTTAATAATATTCAGATGAATGAATTTTCAACTCATTGATGGCATTACTACTGTTCTTCCTCCTTCATTGTAGGGTCTCTCCATATTGAATTGAGGGTGGTTGATGAGGCCATTGTGGGAACTGGAGTCTCTTCATCAGATGGGGCAGGAGGTGGATGACAAGATTGGAGTCTGGATATTTGTGAGACAGTGCTCTCCCTCCACTGCTTACTCAGAGCTTGTGTACTCCCTCTCCTCTTTGAGTGATCATGGGCTAGAGAATCCTTGGAGTAACTGGGTACATTGCAATACTTTGAGGTGGCTTTATGCACATCCTTATTTTTCTCTTAGCCTGCCGAATAGTCTCTTCCCTTGATAGACATTGATGACATACAGTGAATGTGGTATCAGCATTAGAATCAATAGCAGTGAAGATTTTAGTTTGGTTATCATCAGAATACAAGTGAAAGATGATCCCATGTGGCAGATCTCCCTAAGGCATAATACATTAGTGATAAAATGAAGGAGATGAAATCACAGGACTTCCTCACCCGTATTTTTGTAAACAACAAGAGTAAGAAGAACATCTGAGCAAGTAAACGTGACTTTGAACAGAATCTAGAAATAATTTGTGAAAGAGGCCACATGAGAGAAAATAGAGTGTTCAACAATGTTAATTGTCTGATGGAGGTTGAGGATGGATGGCAGTCAATGATTGTAGTCTTAAAGGATGTCATTAATGGCAAGATGTTTTTTTAAATGGAGATATTCCGTTTGGCTATTCAAGATTTTTCACAGTAGTTGAAAAGTGAACCTAGAACACAGAGTGGTACAGAAAGGAACAGACCCTTCAGCCCTTCGTGTTTCTTCTAACCATGATGCCAGTCTAAACTAATTCCATCTTTTTGTACGTGGTCTATATTGCCTCAGTACCCTGCCCATTCATGAGTCTGTCTAACTACTCTTAAATATTGCTGTCATATCTGCTTCTGTCATTAGCTCCTATCACCCTCTGTGGGGGAGAAAATTGTCTTGTAAAGCTTCTTTAGAATTTCCCCCTCTCAGCTTAAACCTAAGACCACGAGTGATTGACATATTTATCCTGGGGGAAAGGGTCTCTTGATTGTTTGTTCTATCTATGCTGTGCATAATTATAGAGAATTTATCAAGTCACCCTTCAGCTTCCAATGCTCCAAAGAAAGCAATCCAATTTTGTTCAGCGTTTTCTGATAAGTAACACTCTTCAGTCCAGGTACCGTCCTAGTGAACGTCTTCTGCATTTTCCCCAAAGCATCCACATCCTTCCTGTAATGCAGCAACCACAACTGGACACTGTATAAAAATGTGGCCTTAACCACAATTTACATTGCTACAACATGACTTGCCAAATGTTCTACTTAATGCCCCAATCGATGAAGGCAATCAACACGAAGGGGTTAAATAAATTATGCAATTTTGAAATGCTCCCATTTGTACCATTCTGTACCATACTTGTTTGGAATGCTCACCAAATTACCATTGCTTCAACTATTACTATATAGTAACACTTGTTGCAAATAACTCCATAAATTGCTTCACTGGTACAATTTAAGACCATAAGATATAAGAGCAGGTGTAGGCCATTCGCCCATTGAGTCTGCTGTGTCATTCAATCATGGGCTGATCCAATTCTTCCAGTCATCCCCACTTCCCTGCTTTCACCCCATACCCTTTGATGCTCTGACTAACCAAGAACCTATTTATCTCTGCCTTAAATTCACCCAATGACTTGGCCTCCACAGCCGCTCCTGGCAATAAATTCCACAGATTTACCACCCTCTGACTGAAGTAATTTCTCCACATCTCTGTTCTAAAAGGACGTCCTTCAATCCTGAAGTCGTGCCCTCTTGTCCTAGACTCCCCTAGCATGGGAAATAACTTTTCCATATTTAATCTATTCAGGCCTTTTAACCTTCTGAATGTTTCTATGAGATTCCCCCCCCCCCCCCACCAGCCCATTCTCCTGAACTCCAGGGAATACAGCCCAAGAGCTGCCAGACATTCCTCATATGGTAACCCCTTTCATTCCTGGAAACATTCTTGTGAATATTCTCTAAACCCTCTAATGTCAGTATATCCTTTCTAAAATAAGGAGCCCAAATCTGCACACAATACTCGAAGTATGGTCTCACAAGTGCCTTTTAGAGCCTCAACATCACATCCCTGCTCTTATATTCTATACCTCTAGAAATGAATGCCAACATTGCATTCGCCGCCTTCTTTTATACTGAAGTAAATTTTTAGAATATGTACTTTTATTAAATAGAGATTTATTAAATAATGAATAAACACACCAGTCAGTGGTGATCCAGATTTATCTGGTTTGTGTCCAATTTAATTTTGTTGTTTGGAATGAGGTAATCTCCTCCCACCATTTGCGCTGGGCTTTTATGTGTTCCAGGTGGATGGGCTGGAGTATTTAAGTAACACTGAACTATGTTATTTTAAGTGGTAATGAATCAGAGATTCCCAGGAGTAGATGGGGGTGTCATATTTTATCAAAGAGACCTTGAGAACATCCTTTAATTATTTTTTTCTGTCCATCTAGTAATCTACATTGACAGAATAGGAAGCCATTTTAGAAGCCTAGTGCTGGAAGTTGGAAATGATGTAGTCAGCCCATCACAACTGGCTGAGTACATGAAGAGTCACGGTACAAGTTATATCAACCGGAAAACGAATGCTGATGCTGGTTCTCCTATCCTGCCAATAGATTTGGAGGATTTTGCAAAGACCTTGATGGCCATACTTTGGCAATGCTTTGACTACAGCAGGCAGTCCATGAGTCAGAGACTGAGAGGAGAGTGGGGATCCCTGTCTCCTGGTAGTTGTGAATGCTGGGTATAAGATTTAGTTCTTACAACAGTTTTTCCTCATACAGCTGAAGCATTGAGAGCAGTGGAGAATTTCAACATTTTATAGATCTTCTCGTGGACTTTGTTACTGAGGCAGTGTTGTACAATAGGTACAGGTTGGCACGGGACGCTCTTGTTATCACTTGGATGTTAACTATAAGGCTTATTTGTGCTTTCACTTCAGTGTAGCAGCTGCAGCAGCAATGACTCAGCTTGGCTACCGAACACGCGTGCACTAAGTGTTATCTGCTTAGTCCAGTTTGATGACTTAAATTGGGTTGACTTTGCTTCTGGAGTGGAGACAACATAGTTTTGATGTTTTCTCATTTATTTTGCAGATAGCTATATTGTAGTAAGAATATTGTTGGTGGTACAGTGCGACACTACAGCAAGAAAGACAGAAATATTTGCAATCTGCACTGATCCTGGTTTGGTGCAGATCCATTCATTATAATTATGGTTTGCCTGGCAGCCGGTAGCAGAGCTAGACATGAATTTCAATATTGGTTTCAGTGCACCCACGTAGCCATAGGCCTTCTGAGAAAAAGAGAGTGAAGACATCAGACCCAGCATAAATCTTATCATCTTCCATGCAGTGGAGATCCTTCACGGTTCTCAGATAACAACTACCTACAGTAGGCATGTCAAAGATATCACCTGTGCTGTTTCTATAAAATACTTAGATCTGTCAAAAAAAAAACGATACAAACTGTTCTTTCAGGTCATCATCTTAAGCACCAAAACAGTACTAATACTCAGTTGGCCCCTGTGGGTGGGCATTATCTGCACACCAGGCACCAGGCTCCAAAAACTGATACTCTGTTCCGATGGAGGAAGTGATTTGAGCGCATTCTGTAATCCTCCTTGGGAAAATTGCAACAAGGCATCGTTCACTCACAGGAACCCATGGCCAGTGACAATTCAAAGTTAAAAGTGAGCTTTGCGTATGCTGTTGAAAGTCTTGGAGTCATTCATCATGTGCACACATAAGCCCTGCATAATAACAGAAGGAGTGCATCATCCCGCGGCTTTGAAGAACTGGAGTGAAAGTAAGCCATTTTAATCCCAAAGGACTGCCTAAGAAGTCATTCTTTTTATCAAATACTCCCAATATTGAACACTATCCAGTAGAGACAATTAGCACCAGCATTAAGTGCTCTCTTGATCTGTAACACATCTATAGGTAAGTATTTAAAATGCTAGGTGTTACTTTTAACAGAATTATAGACTCTGTCTAATTTATGTTAGTGCCAACAAAACCATCACTGTTTTAAGCTGCGTAAAATATTTTGAGGTTTGATAGGAAATGAGAAACTTCATCATTTTTGAGCATACCTATTATCTTAATATGACCTTGAAATCATTGAAGATATGTTCTGTGTGCAGTAAATTGCTATGATTGTTCATTACTTTTTGAAGTATCTTAAATATATTAATTGATGTTGGTGATGTCACAGCAAATCTGATGCCATTGCCATTGTTAACTGCACCTTTAGAAACAGACGTACTTCTAAAGTAACAGGTGAGCTTCACCTTGAGTCCAAGTGTATGAACGATGCATCTCAATCTTTCTACCTGGCCAGTTTATTCTAAATTAATAACAGGTTACATGAAATCAGCCAGCATTTCTAAATTAGTCTGGTCTTGTATTTCGCATTCACAAATTGGCAGATTACAGTATATAAAATGTTAGTCTGAATAATTAATGCCACAACAACTGTTACATTTTCACATAAAATGTAACAGTTCAGCTTATGTGGTCTTTGTGTTAGTTACAGAAAGTGTAACAAAAACTGTTTGTACACTGTTAGCTCTTGTTGCTGTATGGGGCAGATCTTAAAATTTTTATTATTTATATCATTCATTTTTCTGTGCTGCAGTCTTTTATATCCAGCCATCTAACACACTTATCCTATTGGTACCCAGTCTTTGACCTCAATGACAAACCACGTCATAGAGCGAGCAACACGCAGCAATTTGTGCACCGGATCATCTAACCAGTTGGTTTGATGAAGCGATTGACCTCTGGAGAGACATGTTGTTCAAAACCTACTCTAGTTTGAAGTTTAGTGTTACCTCACATTAGTGCCTCATTAAAAACAGTGTGATAATCGCTTTGGATCTCCGTTAAAGATATTAAAAATAGCTAACTCCAGTGCATTTCTTCTCATGACAAAATACTTGGAATATGCTCTTGTCTTTGTCAATATTGTCTTTTGTCAGAGGCCATGTTCCACCATTTTGTCAAGGCCTTAACCTCTTAGAGGCCCAACATCTCAAAGGATGAATAGCCTCTTCTTAGGCTTCCAGCGGGTTACAGGTATCAACTTTAACCAATGTTTTGATGACAAGCTCTGCCATCTTCATCAGGGTTGATGCCTGGACATGTCTAGTCTGGTGGTATTTATACCCTGTCATCTGTCCCTTCTGATTGGTTAGACTTCATCCAATCAAGTTTCCGCTGTCCCAACTTGTTTACAATTGAATACCATTTCTTACTTAGAGTGAGACGTTCGTCCTTGTTAAAATTCTTTTCCTCTAGTTTTACTTCAGTGGCTATTTTCACCAGGCAGTCCCAAAAGCTATTGGTGCAGCATAGTAGTTTTGTGCTGTCAAAGTCAATCCTGTGACCATTGTGAAAAAATGTTCTACCATTGATTTCTCTGGGTAACCCAAATGGGTACACCTCCTGTGCTACTTGATGTGCGTTTCCACCATGCACCCCGTCTGGCTGATATATCTGCTCCTCATTCACAGGGAATCATCTAAACGCCAGATGTCCTGAGTCCTAGGTCATCTTTGACCTGTAAAAGCTGTGATTTGAGCTTCCTTACAGGTTTGTAGATGGTATTAATCCAGTATTTCTTCTGGTTCCTTACGATCCTTCCAGAAACCGTGGAAGTATAGGCAACGCAGGCAGTAGTGACAGGTTCCTCCTCCTTGTTAGGCTTCCTGGATTTTTCATCGGTTCTTTTATGGGCCCAATTGATTTCCTTCACCTTGTAGTCATTCCACGAAACCGGGAAAGAGACTTGGAGGTTCAGCTACTCACTGATAGCCATGCCACACATGGATTTTTTTCAGCAACTGATGCGCTATCTGCAGCATTAGCAACCAAAGACCCATCTGATAAGGAGCCAAGAATGGAGGAGGGATAATCAAGGTCAGAGAGGACATCAGTGCCTGCTGGAAGGAGCACTTTAAAGAACTCATTAAATAAAATACAACTATCCTTGACCCAATCCTCACTGGAGGATCAGAGGTGAAGTGAGTCAGCAACTTTCAATTGACATCTGCAACTTTGCCAAATCTCTATAGATGTCTGGTGGTAAGTATATTGACTGGCTGCATCACAGCCTGTTCTGGAAACACTAATGCCCTTGAATAGAAAATCGGACAAAAAGTAGTGGAAACGGCCATCGCGATTAAAGCCCGCTCCACCATTGAGTACATCTGTATGAAGCACTGTCACAGGAAAGCAGCATCCATCATTAAGGAAACCCACCACCAATGTCATGCTCTTTTTTCTCTGCTGCCATCAGGAAAAAGATACAGCAGCCTCAGGACTCACACCACCAGGTTCAGGAACATCTATCACCCCTTATTATCAGGCTTTGAACCAAAGGGGATAACTTCACTTGTCCCTTCACTGAAATGTTCCCACAACCTAAGGACTCACTTTCTAACACACTTCATCTCACGTTCTTTATTTATTGCTTATTTAATTATTATTATTTGTTTATTTTTGTATTCGCGCAGTTTTTTGTCTTTTGCACACTGCCTGAACACCCAAGTTGATGTGGTCTTTCATTGAATCTCAGGGTTAAATATGGTGATAATTTCCTTTGAACGGGCAGAAGGCACAGAGGGTGGGATGGCTCTGTTGGTTTAAAAATATGAAATCAATTCCTCGGAGAGAAAAGACATAGGATCTTTGTGGATAGAATTTAAAAACTGCAAGGGTAAAATGACCCAGATGGGAGTTGCATCCAAGCCTCCATATAGTAGCCATGATGTGGGGTATAAACTACAATGGGAAGTAGAAAAGGCATGTAAAAATGGCAATGTTAATATACTCATGGGGGGAGGGGGTGTTTCAATATGTAGGTAATTGAGATAGTCATGTCAGTGCTGGTGCCCAAGAGAAGGGAATTTGTCAAATGCCAACAAAATGGCTTTTTAGAGCAGCTGGTTGTTGAGCCCATGTAGGGGAAAGGCAATTCTGGATTGGGTATTGTGTGATGGACCAGATTTTATTAGTAAGCTTAAAGTAAAGGAATCCTTAGAAGACAGTGATTATAATATGATAGAATTCACCCCGCAGTTTGAGAGGGAGAAGCTGAAGTCTGACATATTACAGTCGAATAAAGAGGCATGAGAGAGTAGCTAGCCAAAGTTGATTGGAAGGGGAAACTAGCAGGGAGGATAGCAGAGCAGCAATGGCTGGAATTTCTGGAAGGTGCAATATAGATGCATCCCAAAGATGAAGTAGTATTCTAAAGGGAAGATGGCTGACAAGTGAAGACAAAGACAGCATAAAAGGAAAAAAGAAGGCATATAATGTAGCAAACATCAGTGGGAAGTTAGAGGATTGGGGAGTTTTTGAAAACCAACAGAAGGCAACTAAAATAGCCATAAGCAGGGAAAAGATGAAATATCAAGGTAAGCTCACCAATAATATAAAAGAGGATACCCAAAGTTCTTTTTTCAGATATATAATGAGTAAAAGAGAGGGGGGAGTAGATATTGGATCACTGAAAAATGACAATGGAGATGTAGTCATAGGGGGCAAAGAAAAGATGGACGAACTTAATAAGTATTTTGAATCAATCTTCATTGTTGAAGACACTCGCACTATGCCAGAAATTCGAGTGTGTTCAGGGGCAGAAGTAAGTGTAATTGCTATTACTAAGGAGTGGTGCTTGGGGAGCTGAAAGATCTGAAGGTAGATAAGTTAGCTGGACAAGATGGACTACACCCTAGGGTTTTGAAAGATGTGGCTGAAGAAATTGTGGATCACAAATGTCACTCCACTCTTCAAGAAGGGAGGGAGGCAGAAAAAAGGAAATTACAGCCCAGTTAGTCTGACTTCTGTGGTTGGGAAGATGTTGGAGTTCATTATGAAGGATGAGGTTTCAGGGTACTTGCAGGCACATGATAAAGTAGGCCAAGGTCAGCATGGCTTCCTTGAATGGAAATCTTGCCTGACGAATCTGTTGGAGTACTTTGAGGAAATAATAGGCAAGATAGACAAAGAAGAGTCAATGATTGTTGTTTACGTGGATTTTTGGAGGTTGGATCCTGACAAGGTGTTACACATGAGGCTGCCTAACAAGAAAAGAGCCCTTGGTATTACAGGAAAGATATTAGCATGGATAGAAAATTAGCTGTTTGGTAGGAGGCAGAGAGTGGGAATAAACAGGGCCTTATCTGGTTGGCTGCCGGTGACTAGTGGTGTTCCGCAGGGGCCGGTATCAGGACAGCTTCTTTTCACGTTATATGTCTGTGATTTAGATGACAGAATTGATGGCTTTGTGGCCAATTTTTTAGGTCATGTTGAGGAAGCAAGGAGTCTGCAGAAGGATTTGGACAGATTGAGGAAATAGGCAAAGACATGGCAGATGGAATATAGTGTAAGGAAGTATATGGTTGTGCACTTTGGTAGAAGAATTAAAGGAGTAGAACTATTTTCTAAACAGGGAGAAAATTCAGCAATCAGAGGTGCAAAGGGACTTAGGAGTCCTTGTGCAGAATTCCCTAAAGGTTAAATTGCAGGTTGAGTTAGTAGTGGATGAAGGCAAGTGCAATGTTAGCATTCATTTTGAGAGGACTGGAATATAAAAACAAGTGTGTAATGCTAAGGCTTTATAAACCATTGGCTAGACCACACAGAATATTGTGAGCAATTTTGGGCCCCTTAACTCGGAAAAGTTGAGCTGACATTGGAGAGGGTCCGGAGATGGTTCACGAAAATAACTGCAGTAATGAAAGGGTTAACGTATGAGGGGCATTTGATGGCTCTGGGCCTGTACTCGCTGGAGTTTAGAATAATGAGGGGGGATTTCATTGAAACCTATCAAATATTGAAAAGCCTAGATAGTGTGGATGTGGAGTGGTTTTCTATAGTGGTTGAGTATCGAACTGGAAGGCACAGCCTCAGAATGGAGGGATGCCAATTTAAAACAAAGAAGAAGGGTAATTTCTTTAGCCAGAGTGTAGAATTCATTGCTACAGACAACTGTAGAAGTCAAGTCAGTGAGCATATTTAAAGCAGAGGCTGATAGATTCTTTCACAAAGGAGAGAAAGTCTGCAGATGCTGGAGATCCTGGAGACAAAATGCTGGACATCAGCATCTATGGGAGAAAACGCAGTTGACGTTTCGGTCCGAGGCCCTCCAGCAAGACTGTTCTTGACCCAAAACGTCAACTATACTCGTTTACATAGATGCTGCCTGGCCTGTTGAGTTCCTCCAGCATTTTGTGTGTGTAGATCCATTCTTGATTAGTCAGGTTATCAAAGGTTATGGGGAGAAGGCAGGAGAATTGGGTTGAGAGGGTTAATAAATTAGCCATGATGGAATGGCAGAACAGAGATGATGGGCCAATGGCCTAATTCTGCTCCTATATCTTATGGTCTTGACCTCATGGATTCTCTGGCCCATGATTACTTAGACTGGATGAGGAGCATCAGGCAGAATAACCTTAATGAGAGCACACAAAGACCAAATTTAAAAAAAGGAGGAGCAGGCACAGAACTTTCCAAAATTTCCCAGCAACTTAACCCATCAAGCAATTCACTCAGTACCCAAGGCAGATGGCATATCCAGAAGGACCTATCATCCACACATGAACCTTAAGAGCTGCAATGGAAGCAAGTGATCTTCAAGCTGAGGCACTGCCCGAATCTGCCTCATTGTTTGTTCCCTTTCCATCGATAGTTATGCATCATGTTTAAACGTATTAACTATTCATGTGCTGTTCACTCAGAGAAAACTCAATATTTACCTTCTGCAAATTTCTGCTCTGTGAAGCAGCATTTTATTCTGGCTCTACCAATGTGCCATATGCAGTTCTCCATCATCCCTTATCCTGATCATTACCTGTAGTAAATGTAACTTAAATTCCCAAAAGGAAGAGTAGAATGCAAGATTTTAACACAAATCCTATTTAGAGTGTCTGTTTCCAAGACCCCATCTCAGGGAATCCATTGTTAGTCTTGGAGTGGGTCCAGGGCACACTCATTAGAGTGATAACAAGTTCTCATCCTGAGACCAGGTTGCATTCAATTTGCCTGTATTCTCTTGAATATAGAAGACAGAAGAGTGAGCTGAGTGATCCAATTAAGCTAAGGCACAGGAAAATTCTGTAAGCTATAGGTGGTAAAACCATTTCTCTGGTGGGCAGCTTCAAAGTTGATGGTACTGAATTAAGTTAGAGGAAGCTCATTCAGGGGTGAACTAAGACACTTTTTTCCCATTTAAAAAAAAAGCCCGATGTAAACTAAAAATGATGAATGGTGAATCCATTGTTTGTTGGATTGTTTTATGAAGCAAAGATTAAACAGACCCTACCTAACTAAACTCATTCTGTGGACAGCAGGTCTTAGTCTGAAGTTCGTTGGTGCACTGACATAGGGGAAAGGCTCCAGAAAGGCAAGGCTTTTCCCCCAGAGATACTTCTGCCATTTTATATGCTTGCTTATTGCTGGATTATGCAGCTCCTTAAGCTTGAGGGCTCAGACCTTTTCCTGCTTTACACAAACCATAAAATCAACAGATGAGCTGGCCACATACCTTTGATTAGCGGATTCCTGATGGGTTTTTTCAAGTTTCCACCATCGGGACACTATGCCCTAATGGTTTCCTGGTGAGATGAAAATAATTGTTTTAGACAATAGTTTCTGGAAAGACGAGGGAAAAGTGCTGACGAGAAAGTAGAATGTGGAAATGCAGTGGAACAGAATGGTTGAATTGTGATCTATTTATTTCTATTGCATGCAGCAATACTCCATTTGAAAATGTATACAGCATGTGAGTGGATAATCATCTACAATGGCATCATCACTAAAACTGCAGAATTGTTTGGAAGGAGTGATAGACCCACTACACCCTGAAGAAAGAAGGATTTATTTAATCAGTTCAGTTTGTACATATGATAATTTCCTGTGGCCAAGCAGAATGCCAGTTGACCCTAAAACAATTCAGGGGTACAGTTCTCCTTGCAGTGACTCTGGAGTACAGTTAAATCTATATGGTACAGTTCACACTGCTTTGGCTTTCCACTAAAGATTATGAGGTTCAGTTTATTCTGCTCCAACTATCCAAGCTACAATTTATCCAATAATGACTCTGAGGTACACTTCGCCCTATACTGTCCTTTTAGGATACAGTTTACCTTCCAGTAATCTTCTGGGTTACAGTTCACCTGGCATTGATACAGTCCATATGACACTCCATGTGATTAATTTGATTCTGACTCATAATGAAATGTAGTTTGCCTGGCACTAGTGCTCATTGTGCGTTATAGCCAAGTGCCAGATTTCATGTCTGAGGTTTGAAATGTCATATCAATGCACATCAGACTGCGTTGAAAGTAAATCTTATCCCATTCCAATCCATAGCCAGTATATAGGCACTTTAAATGCAAGGGTGACTCCTTAGTATTGTGTCGTTGGAATTGTAGGGTCCACGTAATTTTGCTCTGTAACTTGTCCCTGCTCACACTCCCATTGGTGCTTCTGCTGGAAATCAATTACATATTTCAGCAGAATTTGAGATGGAATCTGGCTTCCTCTTGACTTTAATTGGTCAGCATTACAAGTTTTATTCACTAAGTTGCTGAGGTGCTAAACAAAAAAAAAATAATATTACCAGGAGGCAAAATGTAAGGACATGTATCTCTTGGGGGGGGGGGGGGGAACCAAATTTGAGAAATAACAACTCAAAAGAAAAGAAGCCCAAAGGCTGCCTTGATAACAGTGATAGAAAAGAGTTGCATTTGATCATAACACAAGCATTAAGGGGCAAGGTAACACAAAAGGCTGAGATTATATGCATCCTAAATTGTTTGTTATTTTTAGGTTTTCATTTAATTTTTATTGTCACTTCAAAGGTAAATGAAACCTGCAGTGTAGTTGTTATTGATGAATAAATCTAAGCTCACAGAATAATCCTGAGCTCAGCTACTTCAAATTTATATTTTGGATGAAAGATTGGGGGAGATTCTGCAAACATTTATTTGCTTCCTGGATAAGGTTCATAACAGCAAAGTGATTTTTACTTTGGTAATGACTGTCGAAAAGGGTACAACTTAAGTCGCATCTGCAGGGAAGCTTTTTTGGGGGGGGGAGCAGTTAATGTCATTGGGTACCAGTCCTATCTTTCTCCCCAATAATAGTCACAAATGCAAACAGTTGGATTCTTAAACTGAAGGTGTTTTCCTGCCTAAGATTAACTCTTGAACTGAATGCCAATTACCAATCAAAATAATGCAATGTCAGTTATAAATTTAGTAACTTTGGTTGTTTGCTAGTGGATTGAGAAAGGCCTGGGTTTGCTATTTGGTTTGAGTTATCACTTGCTACCTTTGTATCTCTCAGGAGGCACACCGAAGAGCAGTGCCCTGCTGATTGGTATCCATCAACCATTGCTGAAACAACACTTATAAATTTTAAACTTATAAATTTGACCAGACATTGATTGACTTGGAAAGTGATTAGAACATAGAAGATAGTACACTATATCACAATATAGGCTCTTCAGCCCAAGATGTTGTGTAAAACGTTTTACCTACTCTAAGATCAATCTAACCTTTCCTTCCTACATAGCCCTCCATTTTCTATCACCCATGTCCCTATGTAAGAGTTTCTTAAATTCCCTAAAGTATCAGCCTCCACCATCACCTTTGGCAGAGAGTTCCATGCACTTCCTGTGTATAAAACCTACCTCTGACATCCTCCCTGTACTTTCCAACAATCATTTTAAAATTATCTTCGTTATGAGCTGTGTCATATGAGTTGTGGATCTGTGGAATGTTCTGCCTCAGAGGGCAGTGGAGGCCAATTCTCTGGATGCTTTCAAGAAAGGGTTAGATAGAGCTCTTAAAGATAGTGGAGTCAAGGGATATGGGGAGAAGGCAGGAACAGAGTACTGATTGTGGATGATCAGCCATGATCACAGTGAATGGTGGTGCTGGCTCGAAGGGCCAAATGGCCTACTCCTGCACCTTTTGTCTATTGTCTATTGTCTTTCTTGGCAAATTTGCAGAAGTGGTTTGCCATTGCCTTCTTCTGGGGAGTGGCTTGACAGTGTCTTTAAAATGATGTTTTCTTGTATTAGCCAATACACCAATGGCTTTGGTGAAACATTTGAGGTTGACTAGGGTAGCAGATCCGTAGCCTAGCAGGTCTTCTGAAGAAGGGAAGAGAAAAATTTTGGAGAAAAGTCAGTGATAGATGTTTGAAACAATTCATACACTGTCAGACAAGGAACTTCCAATCTAACCAGGGGATATAATGCACAAGAGTGATATTCCATTTCACTATGATGTGACATTTGCTTGATTCCTTTACACTCTATCTGCAATATGCCACAGACAGTATTCCTTATTTTCAGCTTGTTAAATGTGATTACACTCATAATCACATTAGATTATCTATTAATGATAAATAAGAATGTTCTGTCATACAGTTAAAAGAATGGCTCTTGAAACAGAATGGAATGGGTGCACTTAGCTGAATGTTTTAATTTTGCTGAAGTATAGACAGAGCAATGAAATGCAATCAAGATTCTGATTCAGTTGAGTATTAGTTTATGGATTTAGCATCATAATTAGTCCACTTATGAAATGGGAGGTGTAATTGGAAAAAAAAGATTCCCCTAAATTAATTTGAATTCAGCAATGGTAACAACACACTGAGAGATGTGTGCTGTCTAGCCTGCAACCTGATTTTGAGCTAATCCTTCAGTTGCTCAACATTTGTTTTCCCATGTTGATTGTCAGAGTCACATGGCCCTTTAAAGGGGAACCAAGTCCCTTGTTTGACTAAGTACCATGTGGAGGTGGGCGGGTAGACAGCAGGGGGGTAGAGAGAGAAAGAGAGAATTTGATAGGAAGGTGCAAAAAAGATCGGGTGTGAATAGCGTGCATTGAGTTGGGTCTGAGTGGAAGAAATCCTTTGCTGCGCCTGTGGGCATTATAAGAGGAGCAGCTGTTGGTAAGTATTTGTTTAGATACATGTTGATCAGCTCAGGATGAGCTGTTGCAAAGCCCACTCAGGAATTACAGTATGTGTTTGCTCTTTGCCTTGGTGAAAGAACTACAGGTTTTTTTTAGTGAGGATGTTATTTTATTAAAATGATTGGTCTTGACAAATGCCCGTTGCTGTGGTTCATGTGTGGAATACAGTTTGAAGAGATTGGCTGCTACTGTGTGAACTCCTGCTACTGGCATGCAGTTTAGGAAAGAAAAGGAATTAACGTGCGTGTTATATTGTGGTTTGATTGTTTTCTTCCCGCCCCCCTAAAAAAAAGTGGAGGTAAGTCCGACTTCAATGGTGAATTAATTAAAACTTGGCCTTGCTGTTGTTTGACATCTGTCTGTATACCAGCTGTCTTTTCCAAATGATTATTCCAGGACTTAAGGTTCCAGCTGAGCAAGGTAGGATGTGCGTTGTCACGGTTTACTGCTGGACCTCCACAGACAGAGGGTGCTTTTAAATTCAGTCACTTATTTTGTATTGTATTTTCTCCACTATAACTGGGATTTAAGTCTCTGTTGGAGTGAATTTTATTTGTTTTACAATAAATTAGGCTTCTGATTTCAGTCTCCAGGTTTCAATTTTAGCAGCGTTCCAGTGTTACTGCAGCTCCGCTGGAAATATGGAGACTTGGAGAGTGTGAATGGATGGGCTTTTGTGCCTCAGCTCTATTGTGTCGGAGCCCTGGTTCGAAAGCGCTGGCAGCTGTTAGCACACTGCATATTGCACCTTAGAAACCAGGTTCACAGACAGTTGCTACTGACAATGCTGACGGACCCATTAAACTGAATTATTCAGGCTGGGAAAACGTTCTGGAACCGGCGCTGTAGAGTTAGCTCCATGGGCAGGGAACCGAAATAAGGTAATGTTTAAAAGGAAGCTTTGGATATCTTTGTTCTTGTCACGTAGAATGTATTGTAGATGCACTGATGTCATTAGATGTTTAACTTTAAGTAATATGGCTCGACGCAGTCAGGAGCAGATCTCAGTGTGTAAAAGAACTAAAATGAATCTGAGTGTGCACTGCTTGCTTTTAGGATATTAATGTCCACAGATTTCTCTTTATTTTATGATGCTGCTTTGTCTGTAAGGAGAGAGTAGAATGATTTGTTTGCAGGATGATCCTGCCTATATTTGCACTTGATAAAAAGGACTGGGGGAATGTACGAATTAAAGCTGTTGCGCTCGGTCTTTTCAAAACTGCGGCTAGCATTCAGCATTCAGGATCCATTCAGCATTTAGAATCCATTCAGCAGAGTTGAACCACTCAGCAGCGAGCTCCATACCCTGCAGACCCTCCTCATAAAATGTTAAACTCTGCTTTGCAGGAAATAGGCTGCTGATCAAATACAAATGCAGGTGCACCCTTCTTGCCGTTATTAAGGCTTCATGGTATATAGAAACGGCACCAGCAGTTGACACAACTTTCCCACACATCCTTTGTCCAGAAGGCCGATAGTACAGGCTGTTTTGTGAGGTTGGAAACTGTTAACCCTTAAAGAGCCAAAATGGGAACGCTTTCCAACTTGCTTCCGATTCATCAGAATGCTGGGTAAATCACGACACATCCCAGCAGAGACAGGCTTGAATTACAAACCTCAGGGGATCTGGCGTCTTTTTCATTTGTTTTCATCTTTATATTTTGGTAGAAATTATATTAGAAATTTCGACCGTTGCCCCTTTCCAGGCTGTGATAGTAATTATTTCACATATAAGTACATGCATCTCAAACAATGTTTTTGACCAGCATTACTTTTGATATTATAAAATCTGTTGCAAAGACCGGAAAGTAAACGCTTTGCCAATCACTCAGGAGAGAGGCTGTCCCTTTAAGAAGTCGCCCTGTGCTTGGTTATATCTTGTCCTTGGACAAGGAAGCAGCTTACAGTAAAGTGTCAGCCAAAGCTGCCTGCCTTGAAGCAGTCAGTGGCGGGACGGATCTAAATAAAAAATGTATCGGATTTCAGATATCATTTCATTGCAGGATTGTGAACTGTAGTCAAAGGCACTAAATCCTTGAATTGTTTTTTTTATATATTTGATGTTCAGTAATGGAGAGTGATGAAAGCTATTGTACTGGCACTGGGTCTTTTGAAAATTCAGTGCCCCTATACTAAACAGTGTTTAATTCGGATATAGATTGTGGCAACACAGTGAGGAGGCAAAGGCTTTTGGACAACTTAAAAGTACCACTAGGTGATTGTGTGAATTACAGTGGATTGCAGGGGTGCTGTTGTTCAGCAGTGACGCTCCCATTTGTCTGCAGTGCCTGGGAGTTAGCCGACAGCAGCTGACGATTGATGTTGAGGCTGGGAGCAAACAGCTGTTGATTCGATGATTAGTGTTTCATCTCTAACCTTTGGAGTATTACAGGAATATTTATACACCTATCCCTCCTTAATAGCATTTGTCATAGTATTAACTCCGTGCTTGAGGGTAAGATATCATTGTGACTCAATTTCTTTGGGCTTTTCTTCTATTGCTAAAGCTCAATCCATTTTATTACACCGACAGAAATCTTTTAAGGTCCTACGTTGTAGGAAGCCAAATTACATTTGTCAGTGCCAGGGCTCGTTTGATGCCAATAATAGGAATAACATTAATTGCAGCTTTTTCTCCGTTAACACATTAGTTCCCAGAAAGCAAGCATTTTCAATTTCTTTGTTCCTTGGGAAGGCAGCTTTAAAATTCTTAACAGCTTGTTGAGACTTGATTTTTATATATTCACTTTAATTCAGAGTGGGCTATTGGTATTGTCAGAACTTAATAAACCGTAGAAAGAATGTTTTTGGTTAGGAATCTGTTGAATGAGTACTGGTCCCACTGAACTGTACTTAATGAAACACTAATCAGGAAGTTCTCAGACATTACTAATAAAGATTTCAAACAGTGTTATTCATTAGGGACTTCTGCCCATTTATATCTTATTATCAGAGGTCCGGGACACTTACATTGCAAGCCAGTTCCAGAGGAGCAGGAGCAACCGAGATGTGAGAATCCGCGAAAGGTCACAGTCAGGCGAAGGGAAAATGGCTACAGGCCGGGATGCTCAGACTATCTGAGCTCTGATAAATGGAGCCACGCGGTCGTTAGTTCACCCGAGGTGGCCGATCACATTTGTTGTCATTGCCAAAATGCGACTGGTGCTAGGAATGAATTTTTAAAAAATCTCACTTATATTACTTTGTTCAAACTCGAGGCTGCTATTAGTGATGGTGCTTAAATTTAAAGAGCGTTAAAATGGTAATCCATGTCAAACCACTTCCATTTTATATTCAGTGCAAAGAATTAGTTTAACAGGTGTTGCTAGAAAATGAATATGGGGTTTTCAATCAACAGCCCGTGGGCTCTACTTGGTAGAAGCCTTTTCATCTCTGGCAGGTGGTAAAATACCTCCTGGGATTAATGAAAGAGAGGGGGGTACAAAGGATATGGCCAGAGTGTTTGATTAATTGCAAGTGGGTGACAAGGTTAAATGAAACAAAATATTGATTGCATTCCTCAAGCCAAGAAACAGTTATTACTTCACAAGTATTAATATGACTCTAAATACAATTATGCTTTCAAATTTTTATGTGAATATGAAAATGCTGAAATATCTTTTTGATAACATGAGTCGTGAGAATTTTAGAAATAGATAATTTTCAACTTCTGCATAGTGTGTTTGTTTTAACATTAATGATTTTGGGTATTAGGTAATAATCCCAAATTATTTAAGATGCCATATTTGCAAAGAAATATCGAGGAGCATTTTCTTGCAGGTTAATAGGATATTCCATTCAATTTATGATGGGGAAAAATGCACCAATCCCTTGTTTGTTGTGACACAATTCATTGTTACCCATTGATAGAGTACAGATTTCCAGACATTTGTCTTCTGAATGAGAATTTTTACACGAAACACAGAAGCATTTTGCTCATTGCAATAGATATTTCACATTGAAGAGGGTGAAGAAGAGCTAAATGTTATACAAATTGTTCTATATATTTGTTTCAACTACCCATTGGTCAATTGCAGCTCTTAATTTATAGCCATAGATTGTTAACCTTCAACGTGAGATTTTAAATGTGGACTTCTTACTGAACTCCATGCGCATATTTAGCCCTTTCTATAGTGAAATGAAGGAATAAGTTTTAGATATATATAAAAAAAAGTTAAGGTAATTGCAGTTTAAAATTGACATTTGAGGTGGAGTACTTGGAGCTGTGTAGGTTCATGGCACTTGACTGAACCTGTAATGTTTCTTGGGAATACGGGAAGAGGCAGGGAGCCATATGTAAAACAGATATTTTCATGATCTCATTAAATTTTGGACACACAGGGAATGATGTTTGTGTTCTTAAACTCTGTTAATCTAATCAAGTTCACTGCTGTATATTGGATCTTCACTCCACAAATTGGACCCATCAACTCGGCAGTGACTACATTACAATATGGTGCTTCTCTGGACAGAATGCTGAACGTAGATATGCTCGGCTAGCTGTTTATCATACTGAAGATTTCACTGTATACTGGTAGGGAGGTTATCATGGTTGTTTCCCCCCCCCCCCCTCAGTTGCTATTAATAGCTTGAGATCACTTGCCCTGTTTTATGGGATCTTACTGTGCATTGTATAGCTTCTGTGTTTCTTTTTTGAGGATCATTATAACATTTTATAAATTCTTTCTTCTATCCTCTATCATTTATTAATGTAGTGCTTGGCAAATTAGGCTGCTTACCCTTAAACCAGAGGGAGGAAGCCTACTTTGTTCAAAGTTGTCTATTGATTACTCACGCAATTCCTGAAATACTTTAACTGTCAGGGATCAGCCTCTTATCACTGTGAGACATCTAAACATTATTATTCTCAAGTAGCCCAGAATTAGAACTAGGAGCAATTGAATTCTCCTTGTAAAGTGATTTATTTTTAGAACAGACATGCCCCTGCTATAAGTTTTCACTATTACTCAAAATTTATTACCTCTTTGCTGTGTGAGAAATTGGGTATTCTAAGATCCCAAAAGGGCAGGATTTTTCTTTTTTACTACTACAGCAGAAAGGCATGGAATTCCAAATCAGGATTCAGAGATGATGTGTGAGCTCCCTTCAGTACGCAGGCTCACAAAATGACTAAATCTATGTGTGTAAGCTGGTAGAGGGATGTGTTGTAAAGAGCAGGACTATTTCTTCAAGTGTGGAAATGCAGGACTTGGAGGTAGATGTAGTCACCACAAAGCTCTTCACACAGAATTTAGCGTCAATCTGGAATGAGTAAAACATACTCATTGATTGGCTAATTAAATAGGGAGGTGGTTGAAATCAAGAACCAAAGTTGGTTTTAAGAAAAAGTTTAAATAGAAGCAGAAAGTAAGTCAACCATTATCTAACGGAAGTTCAGAATAAACTCAGCAGCCTGAATGGCCTCTTCCTGTGCAACACCAGTTGATTGTGTGACATTGTACCTTAACACAGTTCAAAACAAAATCACAGGAGTGCAATTGATCAGAGCAAGATGATCATTCATTCATAGACCAACATGTAAATACTACTGGGAAATGTTGTTTCTGGAGATAATATTTTATTCAACCAATAGATTGTACGAATATTTCTTTGTTTTCTATGCTTTAGCTTTCAAGTCACAGTATTTCAGAGAAATAAATCAACACTGGTTTATTTTTTAAGAAAAATGGTTTACATTATTGTAACAATTTTCTTGACAATTGATTGTTGGGTCAAGCATTTAAGACAACGCAGACTGTGCTGGCTGGGCCACTTCCATCGTATGAAGGATGGTAGACTGCCAAAGGACATCCTGTATGGAGAACTAGCAACAGGCAAGAGGAACGTTGGTAGACCCCAGCTTCGCTTCAAGGACCTCTGCAAGTGTGACATGAAAGCCTTAAAAATCAACACAGAGTGCTGGGAGGATACAGCAGATGACCGCAACAAATGGCAAGGCATTCTTCAGCAACACCTAGAACAAGGCGAAAGAGTGATCCTGAGTCAGTTTGAGGAGCAGAGAGCTAAACGGAGAGCACAGCGGACAATAATTCCACGACACCCTACACATGCAGCAACTGTGGCAGAGCCTACCGTTCCAGGATTGGCCTCAATAGCCACAGTCGATGCTGCTCGACAAACCAGTGACTACCAGAGGCGCAGTACCCATGGTCGACCACGACCGACCGAGGCCACACACACACACAGATTGTTGGGTGGCTGGTAATTATTGAGCTGAAGAGTCAAAAATTGCATTTCACAAAGAATCTTTAATTCTCCTGCTTCTTAAACCCCAGTATTGATGAAGAGGTGCCAATTAGTGTGTCTTAATTCCACAGAACGTTTAACACTGCACTTCTCATAGCCAGGGTAATAGTTTTAAATTTCAATGCAGTATTGGTAACTAGAGCATTCTCATTGGTCATCTCTACCCCATGTTGTTTTTCTTTATTTCTAAGTTGCTCTGTATAGAACATAGAATAGTACAGACCACAATCTAGTGCTGAACCAATTAAATTAGTAATCAAATAGCCAACTAAACTAAGCTTTTCTGCCTACACAATGTCTATAGCCTTCCATTACCCTCACATTCATGTCGCTATCAAAACATCTCTTAAAAATCTATTGTGTATCAGCCTCTACCACCATCACAGGCAGTGGATTCCAAGCACCCACCACTCTGTATGTAAAAAGAAAAAAAATTGCCCCTTGCATCTCTTCGAAATTCCCCCCCCCCCATCTAAATCCATGCCTTCTAGTAGTAGACAGTTTAAACCTGGGGAAAAAATACTATCTACTATAGGTATGCCTCTCATAATCTATAAATCTCTATCAGATCTCCCCTCAGCTTCCACTTCTCCAGCGAAAACAACCCAAGTTTGTCCAGCCTCTCATTACAGCACACGTCCTCTAATCCAGGCAGCTCCTTCTTCTGCACTCTCGACGTCCTCTCTATAATAGGGTGACCAGAACTGTTTGCAATACTCCAGATGCAGCCTAATTAGTTTTATAAAGCAGCAATATAACCTCCTGACTTTTGAACTTAATGCCTCAACTAACAAAGGCAAGCATGCCATATGCCTTCTTAACCACCTTATCAACCTGTGTAACCACTATCAGGGAGCTATCAACTTAGACCCCAAGATCCCTTTGCTCATCAACACTGTTAAAGATCTTGCTCCTGACAGTGTACTCTCTCTTTACATTTGACCTGCCAAGGTGCAACACTTCATATTTGTCTAGGTTAAACCATATATATATTAGAATTGGCTTTAGAACTGGCTTGCCCATAGAAGATAAGAGGATAGTTGTCAAAGCGATTTATTCTAGCTGGGGGTCTGTGATTCGTGGTCTTCCACATGGACCTGTGTCTATGTATATGTATGTGTGTGTGTGTGTGTATATATATATATATATATATATATATATATATATATATACACACACACACACAGGTCCATGTGGAAGACCACGAATCACAGACCCCCAGCTAGAATAAATCGCTTTGACAACTATCCTCTCGTCTTCTATGGGCAAGCCAGTTCTAAATCCAAACAGTGGATTCCATACGTTTTAATCTTCTTGATGAGTTTCCCATGAGAGACCTTGTCAAACACCTTACTAAAATCCATGTATATGACACCCACAGCTCTACCTTCATCAATCACACTCGTCACCTCATCAAAATAAAACTCAGTCAAGTTGGTAAGACATGACTCGCTCCAGACAAAACCAAACTGGCACTCCCTAACTAGGCCGAGGTTTTCCAAATGCTTATTGATCCTTACCCAAAAATTCTCTCCAGTAACTTGCCCATCACTGACATGAGACTCGTTGGTATATAATGTCGAGGATTATCCCTGGCTCCGTTCCTGAATAATGGAATGACATTAGCTACTCACTATTCCTCTAGGACCTCACCCATGGCTAGTGAGTACACGGAATTATTGGTCAAGGTCTCAGCAGTCTCATTCCTTGCCTCCCTCAATAAGCTGGGCTGTGTCCCATCAGGCCTTGGGGACTTATCCACCCTAATGCTTTTTGAGAGACCTGACACTATCACCTCCTCCACTCCAAAATGCCCTAGGATATCAAGACACTCAGCATTGATCTCCCTAACCTCCACGTCCTCCTCCTTGGAAAATACCGATATAAAGTACACACTTGAACCTGTTCCATATACAAGCAAATGTTTTTCCCCCCATTTATCCATGAGTGATCATACCCTCTCCCTAGTTATCTTCTTGCTCTTGATGTATGTATAGAATGCCTTGGGATTCTCTTTAATTCTATTTGCCAAAGACTTTTCATGGCCCCTCTTGGCTTTCCTAATTCCCTGAGTTTTTTTTCCCCTGACAATTTTTTTGTAGTCATCAAAGTCTCTGTTTAATTCTAGCTTTCTAAGTTTTACAAGCTTTTTCATTTTCTTTTTGACTAAATTCATCACCTCTCTTGACATCCAAGCGTCCCTGACCTTACCGTCCTTGTCCTTCCTTCTGACTGGAACATACCTGTCCTGTACTCTGTGCAGTTGGTCCTTAAACACGCTCTGCATGTCAGATGCGGACTTGCCCCAAAACAGCTGTTCCCTATTAACTCTCCCTTAGCTCCTGCCTAATGCTGGCATAATTTGCCCTGCTCCAATTTAATACTCCCCCACAAGGTCTATACTTAGTCTTATCTTTAGCTATCTTAAAACTTAAAGAGTTGTGGTTACTGTTCCCTAACTGCTCACCCACTGTTGGGTCGATTACCTGGCCGGGCTCATTACCTAATACCTTCCCCAATGATATAATATCATATTGGGTTAGAAACATAGCTGCTTCCATCTCAAATGTTGTTAAAAAATTTATTGGACAGGGTCTCACCTCAATTCCAGTTGTCCCTATAACCAGCAGAAATCCAATTAAAATTGAAAGTCATCCTCTCTAAAATTTTAGCTGTGTGTAGAATGCCAATCCATGAAAAGAGTCTTCTCAAGATTTGAAAGTGAATTATATATTTTTTTGGGTTGAAATGCCCACAGTGCATTATTAGGACTGAGTCTTGCAAGGCGAGTAGCCTAAATCATATAAAGTTAAAAGTTCTCTTCAAAATAAAGTCATACTTCTCAAACTACAGCTTTGTGCTTTAAGGAAAGTGCTACCCTCTACTACTGTATTCAAAATACCAGCACCTGGGCCTCCCTCAAGGATGACTCTGTCAGTGCAGCATGCTGAATTGTTGAAGCCACCCAATCTACTGCGGGCAACGGTATACTCCTCAAGGCTTTTGCTCAACATTGGTGCTTCGAATTGAATTGGAAGTGGTAAAAGAAACAGCCCTGGGTGACAGGCATTGCAGTTTGCTATTGGGAAATGTGGTCCCTCTATCAGTGCTGAATTCTTTGGTAGCAGGTTTCTGAGAGGAATGATGTGAGAGAACATTTACTGCAGTATCTCAGAATGAGCTGCTTTCACATAATTGCACAAGGTGAGAAGGCAGTGATATTAGAACCCACCTACACCATGGACTTCTGGCTCTGCTCTATTGAGGGGGAGCATTTTCTGTGGATTTGCCTGCATGAGATGGAAATATTATTCTGCTTTTCAAATACTTGGAATTTAAACGCACAGTTTGACTTCTATTTAAATTTACATTATTTACAGGCATAGTAAGCATGACCTCCGTTAATATTATGCAGATAGTTATTGCCTCAGATATCTTGTTTTGGCAGATGTTGAATTTGACCCCATTTGATCTCTGTTCTGCTGTGTCAGAAAATGGTGGAGGTGGAGGAGAGAAACAAGAGAGGCCAGGATTCCAGAGAAGATGAACAAGAGGCTAGAATTATGATAAAGCAAGAACACATCTTGTTTACAGCTTTTTTTTCCCATTTAAAAAAAATTGCCCCAGACCTTTCCCGTGAACAGGCTGTACATGAGTACAAAACGAACGATCAAATGTAATCAAGTGTATCCTGTAGAGGGATCACTTTAGCATTTAATTCTGACGGTTATTTTGCTTTTATAGCAACCAGCTAGTATACCCACTTACGGATGGTGGAAAAGAATGTGCCATTGTAAGATAAACAACACCGTAATGTTTCAAACTTCAATGTTTTTGTCAGATTTTGTCTTTATTAAATGTGATCCTGAAAGCTTCCAAACTCAAAAGTATGTAATTCCTTTATTTAATTATTTATTAATTCAAGGGATGTTGTGCTTTGCAGGTTGAGGCACCATTTAATTGCCTTTGAGATGGCGTTGGTGAGCTGCCTTCTTGAACCGCTGCAGTCTTTGAGGAATGGGTATACTGACAATTATGGAGAGAGTTCCATAATTGTAGTAAAGGAACGATGATATTTTTCCAAGTCAGCATAGTGTTTGGCTTGGAGCGTGACTTGGTGGTGGCATTCTCATGCTTTTTCTGCTCATGCCCCAGATGGTAAATAGAGATTCTGTTCTTTTTCACTCCAGATGCACCATCTCTACAGTTTTGCAGTATTTTAGAAAGGGTGCATTCAGAATTCAACTTCACATTAAGGCATGATATCATGACAGCTGACAGTGAAGAAATGAACTTTCATGGAATCAGTGTGAATTAGACTTCCCTTGTGCAGTAGATGAACCTCTAAAATCATTTGAGTTAGTTCTCTTTTATGAAAGCAGAATGATCTGTTTTTGCTCAACATTAAGGCCAAATCTCAAAGGTCACGGCTTTGAAAAATGAATCTAATTTGATCATTATAGACAACAATTTGGTTGGGCTGATACTTATTTCAACTTAATGATGTGGTCTTGGAGTCTAGGTTTATGCTTTTTATCTCTCTCACTTGTATACATATATGCATTTGAGCTTTAAAGTAAAGGCCAAGTACTTCATTTCTGCTTTATTAACTGCCCTTCATGGTCAACATATTGGAAAATAAGTGCAGAAACTTTTAGATTCCTAGGTTTACTGTTGTATTGTAATGGAAACTATTAATCAGTGCAGCACTGATTTAATGTACATATTGGCAAAAAGATAGTCACATTCACATATGATTTTTATATCTGTTTTGTTGTTTCTGTCCAGAATAATGGGGAAAATGTAGCAGAAGATCACTCTTCAGTATTATTAGACAAATGCAGCTGTGCAATAGATAGAATATGAATCACTATATGGCCATACTGTATAAACAATGGCTTACTCCTATTTAAAGCTACAGGAATCTTTTTGCTGAAGACGGTTTATTGGTCCTCCAGTAAGGAATCAGATAGCTCAATTTCTGAGATTGCTAACAACCAGTTCCTTAGTTTTCCCTGTACTATTTAGCTCTAAATCGAATGCTATTAGACAAACCTACAAAAGAAAAACCTCAGTTATCATTGTTTGTATTTCTTGTTATCACAACGCCTTGCAGTGGCTCTGCTAGGTGGTGAATTGATTACGTAAGACCTCAGCCATGTGGAATTGAACTCTTCCTGATCACATGGCCTACCCTGTTATTAAAGTGTAGACTAATTAACAGCAGTAGTCTTCTTGCAAATTTCCCTTTTTTTTTGAACTAACAGGCAAGACTAATTCGACCTATGTGCTACTTTTTCTGTTGATGACCAATATTTCATTTACTTGTCCATGATGTCTGTGTTGTCATATCCTGAGCTGTTCAAACAACCATAAAATGCAGATTAGATTAGATTATGAGGACACGCAGTCCTCTTTTATTGTCATTTAGTAATGTATGCATTAAGAAATGATACAATGTTCCTCCAGTATGATATCACAGGAACACAAGACAAACCAAGACTAAAAAACTGACAAAAACCACATAATTATAACATATAGTTACAACAATGCAAAGTAATACCGTAATTTCATAAAGAACAGACCATGGGCACGGTAAAAAAAAAAGTCTCAAAGTCTCTCAAAAGTCCCATCGTCTCATGCAGACGGTAGAAGGAAGAAAAACTCTCCCTGCCATGAGCTTCCAGCGCCGCAAACTTGCTGATGCAGCTCCCTGGAAGCACCGGACCACATTGTCTCATGCAGGTTGAGATAAAATTTTTCATGAGATGCAAGTTCTAACTATGGGAATATAAAGAGAAGTTATTTGTGTTTTATTTGTTGTATTTTATAATTGGTGAAACAGCCATGATTGTTGGACATCAAAATCCATAAAAGGAAGTCCATAAATGATATAATTGTGACTTTTCAGTGCACTTCAATCACTATGCTTTTATTGTGGTGTTGCCCCTGTAATGCATTTTACTGGTGGTTGAGACTAGATTATTTGCAATCTGAATGAAGGTTTTGAAGCATTGGAATATTTCCAGTGAAAATATTTGTCTAATTTAATCAATGCCACAAAATGGAATTACAGCCTCTAACGTATAGTGCACCATTCCAACATAATTAAGGATGTTCTCTTCTGCTTCCATTCACTTAGACACACAACTTTCAATCATGTAATAGGTTTTATTTTGAAGTGGAAGAATGATAGGTTTATTCATTTAAAAATACAATGTAGTAATTGTAAGGCTAAAGTAAGTGATTGTGGTTGACAGTACAACTCCGTCCATGCTGTTCAATCTGTTTTGTTTATGCTCATATTCAGCAGTCATGGACTAAATTTGCCCGTTCAATTAGGTTTTAGACAAAGTCAAGTCAACAATTGACATGCTTTCAATGAAACATATCCAGTCTGTGGGAGCTGTGATGGTAATGCCTTCCAGAGAGAAATGCCACTAAGAACCCCCTAAATGACAAACTGGTGCAACCTGTGATGATAGTTAAATCACTTAACATGTGGTCTTCCTACCAAGGAAGTGTGCTATACGAGCAAATAGTATTCTTTGTAATTCAGCTGATGGACTCTATTTTCACTGTAATACGTTATAAAACCTTGAATCCATGGCATTTAGTAGTTAAATAGACTTTTTTATCTGTACAATTGGAAAATTAGGGTCAAAAGCTGATAGTTCATATTTGAAGCTTAAGTTTCAGTGATTCATTATGGTTGAACAATATGCTCTGTCAAAATGCTGAAGGAACTTCATCAGGTCAAGCAGCACCTCTGGCCAGGTTGTCATGAGAGGTCTCGGCTGGAAACGTTGACTGTTAATTCCTCTCCATAGATGCTGCCTGACTTGCTGTGTTCCTCCGGCATTTAGTGTGTGCTACTTTGGATTTCCAGCATCTGCAGAATATCTTGTGTTTATGGTTGATTTGACTTTACCAAGTAATCCATGGCTTTATAGGGTAGTATTTTATGGGAAAAGGAATTCTAAAAAAATATCAGTTTCAGATGTGTGGTTATTTGAAGTTAATGATGTAAGAAGTAGGGAAAAAGTGAAGGAGAAAGGTAAAATTCTTGATGAAAGTTGGTAAAGGAGCCATTACCTTAGCAACGAAGTGTTAAATGATATTCAGTAGCATATAGCATTTCACCAGGAAATTGTACAAGCCATCCTTCCCCAAGTCCCTCCCAAGAAAGAATTTGCAGACGATGGGAAAGCTGATGTATCTGCCACCAGGAGGAAAATTGAGACATTTCAGCTTTTCCTTTTTCCCTTCTCAGTATGTAAGTAAAGGCAGGGGCCTCTCAGGAATTTATAGCTGTCTGGCTTGGGAACAGCAGGATGAAAATATAGCTTCCTCATCTGACCTCTGGAGGCTAGGTGAAATAAATTTGGGAAAAAGGACAATTGTGAACTGGCCTGTGACCTTGATTGATTCATTTATCATAGAGGAAGATCTTCTTTCATTCAGCAAATTTTCCCAAATGTGTCACAGTCAGTATCCAATTAATTTGTCATGTTTCTTACCCTCTTCAAAAAATGACGTGTTTTAGCTCTACTATAAATGATTTAAAGAATGACTTTAAATCTTCTTTGTTAGAACTACTTGGTCCATGACCTGTGCTAAAGTGATCTTTAATTGCATTACTTTTATATTTTTTGTGAGCCATTCTATTTCTATGCTATTTTAATAGCAACAGTCAAAATCTTGTAAGTGTTACAAAATGAAAAACATTGAAGTGACTGACCTGAATGTGGACGAGTGCCATTCTGAAATCACAGATGGATTTATGAAAACTGTGTAAAATGCCATCTGCCATGCAAGTGTCCAGTTGTAGGCTTATTGTCCTCCTCCTTGAGGGTAGATGTACCGTTCTTTTCAGCTCCATAAGCTTTGCAACAGAACAATTCATCAAATCTGAGACTGCCATCTTGAGTGACCTATGCACTCTGTGACGCCAATCAATGCCGTAGTGGACATACATAGAGAGACCATGCTTAGGTTTGGTCTTCCTGCTGTTTTGCTTAATGTGGGGTTATCTGTCTGGGTTTATTTCCTTGCTATCACCCCCTTCCCTGTCCCCACCCCAACATCACTCCAAACCCGCCAAACCTCTGCTCCCTAGATACAGAGTATGAACACTAGGTAATGGTGGCTTTAGAGGGAGGGGGGGAGGGAGGGAGAGAGAGAGAGAGAAAAAACATTAACATCAATGAGAGAAGCTCCATTATTTCAACTGTGTCTGGTGCATTTTCCAAAGTGAGTTTAAACTTGAGTAAAGGGGAATTCATATTGGGTAACAATGATTACCCTTGTAATTACTGGTCTTTTCTCCATTGGTTCTCAGAAATGTGGCAGACATTTAATCAAACAAAAGAACAGGGCTCAATGCTTCAATATAATATCAGAATGTATACAATATACAACCTGAAATTCTTACTCTTCAGACATCCACAAAACAGAGAAGAAAAACCCAAAGATTGAATGACAGAAAGATGTTAGAGCCCCAAAACTCCCTTCTCCCCCCCCACACACAAGCAGCAGCAAAAGCATCACTGACCCCCCTCTCCCCCCACTTTCTCCAGCAAAGCCTCACTGAGCCCCGCCCCGCCACCAAACCCAACCACCCAGCATGCAAGCATAGCAACCCCCAGAGACCATGGTCTAGAATCCATCAAACTACTGCCCATTCTAACACTTCAACATCTAAGACAGGCTCTCTGTCCCAAACAAGGGAGAGAGAGAGAGAGATCACGCTCCTGCCACAGCGAGGGGAAGACCATCAGCTTGCTGTTTCATTGTTACATTCTGCTGTGTCGCTTATTCGGGTTCCCCCAACTCGAGAAGCAGCAGACTCTCTCTCACCATCGAGAGAGAGAGAGAGAGAGAGAGAGAGAGAGAGAGAGAGATTGCTCAAGTGCAGAGACCTCTATCTCCCGTGATGCTTCAGTCGGCTACATCGGTGAGGAATCGGGTCAACCACAGGACCGCATCCTGAAGGCACACGTTTTCCAAGCTGCTCCTAGACTTCCTGAAATGCAGGCCGCTTAGCGAGTTCCCAGTGCGAGAACCCACCACCCGTGAAGAAACACACATCAAAGTTGCTGGTGAACGCAGCAGGCCAGGCAGCATCTCTAGGAAGAGGTACAGTCGACGTTTCAGGCTGAGACCCTTCGTCAGGACTACGAAGCACATTGAGCACAGCTGTAGATGGTGGTCTCTGATAGGACCACCACCTTGAAAAAGAAGAGACAGACATGAGAGCATGCTGCTCATTTCCCTGACTTGACAATACGGCTCCATGTTTATTCAGAGATCTTTGTATTCTCTTCTCTTTTTTCTTACTTCACACATAGTCACATTTCCTTGGCAACAAATAATTAATGTCAGGCTTGATAGTATAACAGGGTATTTAACACTGTACCTGACCTACAACTAACCCAACATGACGACCGTAATCGGTTGTAAAAGTTTAAGATCTAAACTTGTGCTTGAAGGTTTGAAATAAAGTATTTAGCAAAAAGAATGTTTGCTGTACAGCATCAGAAAAGTGAGATTTGTTTTCTTTAAATCAAAATAGTAATGAGTTTTCAAGAATGCCAGTACAGATTAGAGGTTTCGGACTTCATTTCCTTTTCCTGTTAAATTAGGAACAGCTGCAATTGATGGATTATGATCACAGCTATGGATTAGGACATTAGAAAATATGGAAAATTATAACATTTGAAATCATTTTACTTTCAATATTACTTTTAGTCAGCACCGTTACAGTTGACATCCTGGAGAAGTCAACGGTAAATCTAGAAAACCAGAATTTTGAAATTAGCTAAATTTAGATCACGTTGCAAAATCAACTCAGCACACAGAGACTTTCCTGTGTTCCTTTTAGAATGTGGATAGCTGTGCTACTGTCAAAACAACGTGGTGAAATAAATAAGGTAGCTGCCCTACCTCTAAATAGTGGACATTCCAAATACAAAATATTTCTCTCATTTTGATGGCAACATTAATACTGAGGATCTTGTGAGTCAAGGCAGTCAGGTCATATTGTCTGCCTCATCATTCAGATGTAAGAAAATTATTTCACACTTACTGGCATAGATACTCACATTAACAAGAATTGTCTTCACAGAAATGGCTTTTCTGCTTTTAACACAATTGCACAGTATTAATCATTGTTGCTGTATCATATCTTGCAGTTCTCATCAATATGGGTAATACCCAAGAACATTTTAGTAATAGTGTTACCAATGATAATTTTGAAAAATGAGAATGAGCCTAGTGGAAGTAAATTCTTTCGGCATTATTTCCAGCTGAAATTTCCTGTAACTAATAGATTTAATAATTCAAGAGCAACCTTTCATTTCCAGGTTTATTGATTTTACCCCTTGCATTCCCCCACCCCCACCATTCCAAACCCCCTCCATAGATAACGTACTTCAAAGCCAATTCTTTTCCAGTTCACTCTTTCAAGAAACGTTGTTAGTTCTCAGATGTCTGCAGGGCTTTATTTTAAAGAAAACTGCTAGTAATTCTGAACATGGGATCTGACTCTTGCATGTAAAATTTTTTTTTATAATGTTACACAATATAAACACTGATGTTTAATGTAATTAAAATAATCCACATAAAGAATTTAGAATACCCCACTTTATTCTGTACTTTCAAAAAATTATATTGTGCTTTCAGCAAGGACTAAGCATGTGTGTTATCAATGTTATATAATATGTATTAAGTATATAATTATATTAAGCTGAAATATCTGAAATTTTGAACAACCACCATTATGTAGGCGCCTCCTCTGATGGATTATATCGCAATTGAAATTCTTGTGCTGACTTCCTTTGAAATCTGATCATACTACCTTGAAATTACAGGACTGGCACTTTAAGTGTGTGTGTAAGTGTGTGTGTGTGTGTGTAATAAATAAATATAAATATATATATATAAAATTTCATTTGTAGCAGGGATTGTTCATTGCACAGTTTCAGAATGCTATGTCTAGTAATGTAGTATTCCAAGACTGAATGATTGTCTGTCCCAGTAAAGTGCAGCAATGGATTGTGGTTGTGTTGAGATACATTCAATATTATGAGTTAAGGAGCAGAAATAGAAATAATCATTTCAGTGTAATACAGACAGCAGATTAAAGATAGTGGAAGGATTTGTAACGCACTTCAGAAATTTATCTGAGAATAACTAACCACCCTAGAATAAAATAGAGCCTTTGTAGTCAGAAGAGAATGCACCCAGATTGATTCTTGCATTAATAGGAAAGAAGCATTGCTTGATTCACTTCTGTGAGCTACAGTGCATTGAATAATTAAGTATCAGAGTAATTAGAAGTAGAAATCACAGCATAGCTCTGTTTAATGTTGCATTTTTAAAAGAATCATTGATAAGTGTGCTTCACTATAGTGCAGTGCAGTGGCACAGGAAGAGATCATTCCCATTTAGTTGGGCAATAAAGATAACATTAGAAGAGACTCACCAAAATCCTCATGAGATGGATGGAGTATTTTCCACAGTTCGCTTGATGTCACTTCCTTAAGCAAATTTAAGATGCTGATCATGCATGTATCTGCCTATTCTGCTGGGATGTTAGGGCAATAAAATTGCAAAAGTAAATCCAGAAAAAGGCAAACATTTTCTTAAAATTACCCTGGTAGAAACTCATTTCAAAATCCTTACTAAAGTACGGTTCTTCTATTCTTTCCTTTCAAGGCACAACAAGACCACCTCGTGACGGGGAAATTCCGGGTGTTGACTACAATTTTCTCACAGTAAAGGAGTTTTTTGACCTAGAGGAGAGCGGTACTCTTCTAGAAGTTGGGACATATGAAGGTAAATGTTTTATAATTAATTATAGATTACACATCTCTAACTACAAGTCAAATCTTGGCTTCAAAGCTTACTCTGAAAATATCACGTTACATTTATGGCCTGAAATGAAAACCAGTGTTTATCAGAAAATTCTCACATTGTCTCATTTTTCAAAGTTATTTCAGTATTTTGGCCTTTTCACCAAGTAAATGTAGTTTTTCATCAGTAGTTGTAACTTAAGCTTTGGGATTATAAAATATGAGTGACAGTTTAACTATATAGTAGAACACAGGTACATCACATCTGAAAATGTGTATTTCCAAATGAGTGGCTCATATAATTTAAGGAATGAATTTCTGTGTAAGGTGCATGCTTGCGCTGTGGGTTGTTCTAAGACTGATGTCAGCACATTAAATAACGTGCAGCAGTCCTTCACTAATTAGATGTTTACTTCATCCTAAAATGTTCATGGGCTGATTCATTCCAATCTCACTGCACAGTACCACAATTAATATTATTCAAACATATACGTGGGCAGTAAATAAGGAGCTTGCTGCATGGCTAGTTTGCTCACCATTTCCTATTACACCAAATTGCTTATTGAAACACCCTTTGGCTAAATATTAGCTATAAATAGTTATCTAGACCTGTATTTCATTAATACTTTGAAGGCCTAGATCAACACTTGAGTTACTGAGATGCTAGTAGAAACCTGCAGTGGCTTCATGTTTTTTTTTAAAAGTCCGGTATTTAATTAATTCTGAAGTAAATCAAGCCTGTTTACCTTTTTTTTTGTTCCCTGAAGAGGTAAAATCTAACTTTTCCCAGGTGCCATGAAAATTGGTTTGACATTCTAATTATCTTTGGAAATGAGAGCTTGACTCCTCCTGTTACTCACTGTTGTGTCTCCCTTCTTTCCCACAATCCACAGTTTACCTTTCATCAGGCCTAATTTTGGCCAAGGACTAAAAGTGCACAGTTTACAAGTTAGTATTCAGTACAATGGGGAAAAAAATGGGTAGCACAAAGAAACTGGAACAATTTTGATGATTTAACACAGCATTTGCAGCATTGAATTTCACATTACTCAAGCCTACAGCACAGGGAACATTCAGCTTTCTTAGTCTAGTGTTTAAATAGATTTGCCATCTGGATTTTGCAACTTTCGAAATCTGGCACACAGTATTTCTTGCTGCAGCAGCAGAAGATTGAATCTGAAATGAAACCATTTCATTGGCGCTCACATTGGTAAAATGTTGATTTTCCCATACTTCACAGTTTGTCATAATGCTTACTTTAATTAAGTGCTAGAGCCAAGGCCAAAGACATTGAAAGCTGCCTTTAATAGCTGAACACATTCACTGGGATCTCAAGAGGACGAGAATGAGTTTGAAGCAACCAGCGGTGGGTGATATTTACCATTACTGCTGGTACTGTAAGCTGGCAAACCAAATTGGCTTTATTTTGTGGTGTTGGCTCAAGTTTCACTTCCATTGCTTTACTGCCCAAGAATGAAGGAGAATATCACCTCATTACAGCTGAGTTTCTTAAATTGTATGCAATATGCTAATACAATTCCAAGAATATGAAGTTATAATTTCACATCACTATTTGATTCAGAGTAAGACGGATCTGATGGGAAGCATTTACAATTGAGGGTACATGATACAGCATCTGGATTTGGTCATTAAACAAATACATTTCTAATGTGCACTAACAATTATAATTCGCATCTCATTTGAAAGCTGATAAAACTCATCCTCCTGCAGTGCTACATTCTGTTGAACTCCTGTTCCATCCAAAATCACACACCTGCACAAATATCATCTGGAATTTCTCATTACAACTCAAAATACTTCCTTCACTTGTAGATGGTGGGTAGTGTTAGTGATCTGGCACATTATACCATGCTATGTATGAAGTGGGTGTCAGAAGTGAAACAAAATCGTGGTTATCATATGTGCACTGCTTGCTGAGCACCTAAGATTAAATCAAAGTATCTTAAGAAATCTTATCTCAAATGAAAATACTTATAAAAGCCAATTATTATTCTTAAATGTTGCCTTTGCTGTGGAATACTCATATTGTACATTGACAATAACATTCAGAAAAGGAAATATTTTCAATCTTTATTTTATTTCTTTCATTCTAAGTAATTAAATTCAGCCTTATTGAGGATAGTGACTGGATTTTGAGTTCTACAGTTCAGTTGGTGGTAATCAGCAAATGGTTGAGAACTGCTGCTAGATACATAATGTGAGCAATTCGGACCAAGTGCTTTTCTGTTCTGTCGAAAAGCCAGCAACTTGTTCTGAGGTATGGCCTTATGGGTGGTGCAGGGCTACTTTGCATTACACATTGGCTGAAAACCATTCCTAGTCCTGAATAGAATACCAGATCATTAGTAGCAACAGAGAAAAGCTTAATATTGGTGTTACTGAGCTCGACATGTGAATACCTCTATCAGGAAAGAACATAGAAATCTACAGCACATTACAGGCCCTTCGGCCCACAATGTTGCATTGACCATGTAACCTACTCTAGAGACTGCCTAGAATTTCCCTACCACGTAGCCCTCTTTTTTGCTAAGTGCCAGATACCTATCTAAGAGACTCTTAAAAGACCCTATTGTATCCGCCTCTACACCATTGCTAGCCGTGCATTTCAGGCATCCACCACTCTCTGTGTGAAAAACATACCTCTGATATCTCCCTTGTACCTATTTCCAAGCACCTTAAATCTATGCCCCAATCACGTTAGCCATTTCAGCCCTGGGGAAAAAGCCTCTGGCTATCCACGCGATCAATGCTTCTGATCATCTTATACACCTTGATCAGGTCAGCTGATACCTGAAGGGAAAAGGAGCCCAGTCCAAGCTTCTCTTGCAATATCCCCCAACTAAACAAACTTTCCTCTTCCTACCCTTTCCCTATCAGTTATCCAGGAGATGAGAGTACGAATGGTAATGAGGAAATCGGGTACCTTGTACAGTGGATTTCAGTTAATTGGGACACATCGGAACCAGTACATTTTGGCCCAGTTAAGCTGCTGCCCCAATTAGCTGAAGTTTCATGGTAATATTAAAAAGCATAACAAAGAAAAGCTACCATTTAGATGAAATACAGAACAAATTAGAACACTACCAATATTAGTACAGTACTATAAAATTGTATTAGTTCCTAATAGTTATCTACAGAAGATTTAATTGCTGCTGTGTTCCTTTGACTGTAAATGAACAAAATCAGCATAGACACCTCGTGGAGATAATGGACTACCTTCATTGCCTTCCTGCACGAGATCAAAATAAAAAAACAAAATGATGAAAAATCACTGCGTTTTGAATCGGCGTCCGTCGTCCCAAATACAGCACATGCACACACAACTGAAACTAGTTAAAAACTGTTCAGTCTGTAATGTCTAACAGCTGTTTCTGGTATCTTCCAGCCTGAATGTTTGAAACCACAGTGAGCAAAACGGTTCGTAAGTTGTCTTACTGCTATTTCTCACCAATTATCAGTGACAAAAATCACTACTTTTTGAACACAAGCACATACAGCTGACACTATTTAAAAACTGTTCACTCTAAGTACGGTGTATCATCTACACAAGTATGCATGACCGATGCTAGTTAGAAACTTTTCAACAACAGTCTTCTGTTCCAATTAAAGTATCTCAAATAAATAAATAAAATAAATAAATCCTGTCTATTTCTCAATTAGTTTTCGTCCCAAATAAGCACCTACCCCTGTTAACCGAAGGCCCATTTGACCAGAATCCACTGTATATAATGCTCCGTCTATATGTGATGTTTATCTAGGCTGTGGGAGGTGATACATTGATTTCTTCTCTCCCAAGGTTATTTCTGTCTTTCTCTTGGATAAGAATTATTGATACTTTAAGCATGTTTATTGGATTCATGTGCAAGAAGTTATTATATTACAGAACAGCTCATCCTTTTAAGCACTCTCTGCTGCTTATCCCTTTCGAAGATCTGTCCAAACATGTCAGCTCCTGACAGCAGGTTTTGTCAACAACTTTAAGAGCTGTGGTGTCAACCTTTCAAGAACATTAAAAGTTGGGATAGGACTAGTAGTAGAAAGGCATTCATAAAGATTTTATTTAATCTAAGGTAACATGCTTTCCTATCTACTCTTCCCCAGAATATAGTGGAGTCAATGTTTTTCCTTGAACTGTTCTGTAAAGATTTATTTCTTATGGAATATTGTAATTTTCTATTTTACCAAGTCGTAAGTATAATGTTTTTGTTCTGACGCAGTTCAATGTCAATTAAAGACCTTTTGAATATGTAAATGAATGTGATAATTCTATTAATGCTAGCAAGTCTCTTTACCTTTGAAGGCCCTGGAATATAATTTGTGAGCATTGTTGAAGATGTCCACTTACCCAGTGCATTTGTCCTGAAGTTACATCCCTCTTCTTTGCCAAAAGGCACTGCCAGTGTTTACGCAGTGAGTGCTATGGTTCATAAACCTGGCCATGCGCCTTCTGAAGGTGATAGATTGAACACTGCATGTCTCATCCTTTATTTTACCACTTTGTTTGAAATGCTGCCAATTTCAGCAGTTAGTCATCTGTACTCCCTGAAAGCAGTGGCACTATGCAGGAACTAGCTTGTGCTCTCACTTCCTGCACCCACTCCCATTTCCTTGGCCTGTCCCTAATCACCTTTTTCTAATATTTGTGCAAAGGACCAGCACTGAGTTAGTATCAACCTCACAGTATTGTTTTTCCCATTGTATCGGGTCAAATTGTGTCTATGTAAGTGTTGTGCAAGGTGTAACCTCTGTGAAGATCCTGTTACCTAAACAAGGCTGAATCCACAGATCACAATATTGTTGACAAAGGCTTCTGTTAGAAATGCAGTTATCCCTATACATTTTTTTTCGATTTCATGTCATGGGTGAATAATCCTCGTGGTATCAAACTTCAAGCATCAGATATGAGAGCTCAAAGTCTTTGCACTTAAATTCTTTGCACCAGGTAATATTAGTAAGTTCTTGTTGATACACACCTTCATTTATAAAATGTGTGAAGTTTTGCAGAGGTGCTTAATCTGGTATATTTTACCAGTGCAGAATTTTTGATAAATATATCAGCATTTTTGCTGGATATTTAGCTTGATCTGCAAGTATTTCTCTGTAATTTCTAGTGCTAGTAAAAATTCAAGAGTGCTCTGCAAATACACAGGACCAGTACTTACAGTCCAAATTCCGTTGGTCACTTTTGGGCCAAGCTCTGCCGTTGTATATCCATCGCCCGGAGGCAGAGTCTAATCTCACTGAGACGCCACTGTTTATGCTGGGGAATCATTATTCAGATATGTGGCATGATTATCTGGCACAGGATATCTAAAGTCACTCACCTGAGTGGAGATTGTAGGGATGAGAAGCACATGTACCATTATTTGTTCTGCTTTACCCATGTAATTATTTAAGTACTTTTGCTCTTAGTTACTACTTCCAATATTATTCATTTCAATTGTAATAATTTTTAAATGTTTCATATATTCAGAAGTCCTGTAAAACCGTGACAGCCAGCAGAGGTGGAGACAGAGCTTTACCAGTGTTAAAGATTTTCTGAGAAGCTTTGTGGGCATTGGTAAGCTCTGCCCAATGTAAAAGACATTATTACTTGGCTCCTAGAATACCTAAGTCAATGAGATCAATCTTCTGACACTAGAGAGAGTTTGAAGGAGGGTGGGGAAGTTTGGTGGTAAGTATGAGTGACAGGCCTCACTCAGTCAAATCCAGATCATGATACTGTCTGAGGAAATGAAGTGCAAAATGATAGCAGTACCAGTAAGAACAGCGCACACATTTAGTTAGTTGGCTGCAAAGCTGATGGAGCGAATGATTGCAAAGTCCTTGTAACATACGTCTATAGTTGGACTCAGATGGTGTTCTTCTGACAGCAAGAAGGAAAGGACGCAACTTTTAAATCTATTTAGAGAAGCGAATAGAGAATGTAACCTCAGATTTTATGAAACTATCTGCATTTCTGAACATGTGAATTTGATGTTGCCTAGGTAACTATTATGGAACACCCAAACCTCCAATTCAGCCACACAGCACGGAAGTAATTACCAGTGATGCTTTGCGAGGTCCTCATTCTGGCTCAAAGCCAACTCCAAAACGAAGCAAGTCCTACAATGATATGCAAAACGCTGGAATAGAGCAACCAGAAAATGAAGATGATGAGGAAAACCCTGAAATGAATAGCAGTTTTACAGGTAATGTGACAGCTTCCAGGAGATGGCATCAACATGTTTATAGCTGAGCCTGTTTAAAATTAAACTGCAGTGACGGTTGATTGACTTTATGCCGAAGAATTTGTTCAGTTCATTTAGAACCAGATGGAAAGTGGTTATAAGTAATGGTGTGGTATAAATTCAATCATACAATTATTAAAGCATTGTAGGCTCGACCATGATATATAAGCTGATTAAAAAGCTGGAAACATTGCACAGGAATGGCATGGTAGCCTCCACATTTCTGACTCAGGCATTTGATCTAAAAGCAGTGCAGAGGTTTGTTGATAGACTATCATCTCCTTGATTTCCCCCAGGGATCTAACCTTGAGCTTTACCTTTCCGTCATCTGCAGCCTTATACTAGACAACATAGTCTGAAGTACAGTGCATTGCTGCTTTTTGCATGCCAGCACCCCACTCCACATTGTCGATATGCAACAGCCTGCCTATGCAGCGTTCACTTTCATTTTAATCCCCAAACTTAAAAGTTCCAGCCTGCCTTAATGCCTGTCACAAGCTCCAGACCTTTACAAATGACTGCAGTTCCTTTTCAATAACTGTCCCCAGTCGGCTGGCCTGATGGCAGCATTGGCATCTGTAATCCTGATTTGAACTTCTGACCCCATATGCTCAGCGAGGATTAACCTTTCTCAGTTTACTCATCTGCCCCTGTTATTTCCTATCAATATTTTGGTCATCCTGGGCTCTGAGGAGTTCTGCATCTTTTTTTGCCTATTCCCTCTTCATCCAACTCCATAAATCGATCTCATACAAATTGCACTTGTCCCTATGTGATCCCCAAATAAAGTACAACTGATCTGTTCATGAAAGTTATAATCGTTCACATTTCAATCTCTTAATGGTGTTACTGTTACTGGAATCTCCTGCACCTGTTTATTTCTCCTGACCTTCACAATCTTCTGACTTCCTTGTGAATCTTCATCTCCCTTTATCAAAAGAATAGCCACTGTATTCAGTGCATTAGGCCTCACAAAATTAGGATCCCCTTCTCAACTGTTCATTTCTCCATACTTTCCTCTTAAATTCCTTGCAATCCAATTGTTCAGCTAGGATTTTGGTCACTTATCTTAATGGTTTTATATTGCTGAGAGTTCATTTTGAAAATTGCATTCCTATTATGCACCTTAGGAGGTTTTCCTCTGTTAAAGGTACTGTGTGTATATGTGAATTGTAACCTGTATAATCCAGGGTGATAAATAATGCTGTACAACGGTTCCATTTAATTCAAATGAGGTATCAAGCAGAGGCTGCCTTGCCTCTTCCAATGATTTGAATGGAAGTTAAGAATTCCTCAGCACTGTCTAATGCATAGGAAGCCTACTTTCCTCAAACAACACAGTATGCAACTGAATACTAATCTTTTTCTTTGTGGAAACTTGTGGATTGAAAAATCAATCATGTTTCTTGGTGCAAAAGACATTTTACTTTAAAGATGTTCATTGTAACAAAATTTACTTTGAAAATATTATGGCATCAGAAGATGCTATATTAGTACTACTTTATTTTCCTCTCATTTTTATGTTGAGGTTGGTAATCCTAAAGGTTGGATTTTCACATGGTGTGAGCAGAATTATCTGCAGCTTAATGTGAAAAAGTCTAAGGAGCTGGTGGTAGACCTGAGGAGAGCTAAGGTACCGGTGACCCCTGTTTCCATCCAGGGGGTCAATGTGGACATGGTGGAGGATTACAAATACCTGGGGATACGAATTGACAATAAACTGGACTGGTCAAAGAACACTGAGGCTGTCTACAAGAAGGGTCAGAGCCGTCTCTATTTCCTGAGGAGACTGAGGTCCTTTAACATCTGCCGGACGATGCTGAGGATGTTCTACAAGTCTGTGGTGGCCAGTGCTATCATGTTTGCTGTTGTGTGCTGGGGCAGCAGGCTGAGGGTAGCAGACACCAACAGAATCAACAAACTCATTCGTAAGGCCAGTGATGTTGTGGGGATGGAACTGGACTCTCTCACGGTGGTGTCTGAAAAGAGTTTGCTGTCTAAGTTGCATGCCATCTTGGTCAATGTTTCCCATCCACTACATAATGTACTGGGTGGGCACAGGAGTACATTCAGCCGGAGACTCATTCCACCGAGATGCAGCAGAGCGTCATAGGAAGTCATTCCTGCCTGTGGCCATCAAACTTTACAACTCCTCCCTTGGAGGATCAGACACCCTGAGCCAATAGGCTGGTCCTGGACTTATTTCATAATTTACTGGCATAATTTACATATTACTATTTAACTATTTATGGTTCTATTACTATTTATTATTTATGGTGCAACTGTAACGAAAACCAATTTCCCCCGGGATCAATAAAGGATGACTATTCATGAACATTCTTTACTGTCACAATCTACAAAATGATTTGGCAGTAAGACTACACTGAGGCATATCGTAAACCAATCGAAGTAATCAATTGTGTCTGAGTAAACTGGAATTTTCTACAATACTATTATTGCTATAGAGTACACAAGCATTTCATCTGACCTCTTTGTATATAAGATAAAATTGGTGATTTTATTTTGTTTTGTAATAGTTTCCAAGTTATCTGTGCCCCATCTTTATTTCTCTGAGGGATCTGTTTCACAAAAGGATAATTTCTATAATCCAAATATATCAAACACTGTATGTGTTGCTTTGAAGATTTTCTCTGTGATTTAATTAATCTCATTTTAGAACAAAATGTTGATACAAGTGAATTAATGAATGCTACATAATCAACACACGTCAGATAAAATGACGTACCACTGAAAATCATGCAAACTGTTCACACCCAGTCAGTGCCTCTTGGTGAACAGGAATCTCTTTACACCTACCTGCTATATAATGCATCGTCTACAATTTCAGAGCTACTCTTGTGAGTTAACTATCAGAGTTCTAATGCTCTTGATGCAGTTAAACTACACTAGATACCTGTTAACCTGCATGAAAATTAGAAAAGTTCTATGATACCTCTGTTAATCAGAGTCAGTTTTGTTGTTGCTTACATATATTGTGAAATTTATTGTTCTGTGACACTAGAATGTGCCAGACATAGAAAGTTATAATAAGTTACAATGTGAATAAAGAAACCAATAGAGCAAAAGAAGAATAGTGAGGTAATGTTAATGAGTTCATGGACCATTCAGAAATCTGATGGCAGAGGGGAAGAAGCTGTTCTTAAAATGTTGAGTATGGGTCCTTGGGCTCCTCCTCTTTGAATAGTAGTAATGAGAAGAAGGCATGTCCAGGAGGTTGAGGGTCCTGAATGATTGATGCCCCCTTACAGAGGCACTGCCTTTTGAAGCTGTCCTCTGGTGGGAGGTTTTTGTGCCTGTGATGGAGCTGGTATCTTGAAAATGTGTACTTTCCTGATGGGACTTTTGCACTTGAAAGTTAAGTATATAGTCAACAAAAATGTTAATTATGACATCTTGTAACCCACATCTAGTTTCCTGGTAGATTGCAAGAAATTATTTTCGTGATTTTTAACATTAGGTTAATTTGCATTTAGATTCCAGTGAACAAGACGAGCATAACACACCTAAAGAAGCAGCACCTGTGTACAGCAGCTGTACTAATTCGAATAGCCATAAGACAGAGGCACCACAGCAACCAGTACACCACTCAGATCCTGCAGTGGATAGTCTTGGCCCTCTGCCTGACAACTTGGAAATGGCATTCACTGAAAATGGAGAAGTTTACTTTATTGAGTGAGTACTTTCCTTAATTATTTGAAGTTATTTGTTTTTTTTGCAATGGATAAGCCATAAATCTATGAAGAATTGTATATCTTTTTCATTGAGGTCAAGAATTTCAATTCAGTGCATGTCTGGAAATATGAAAAACAAAATTATTGCAAAATTTTGGGAGGTGAGCCAATATATCAGGTTGATGACATTTCCAGTAGGACTTGTCTTAAGTGAATGACAAAAAAATAACCACATCAATGATAACAAAGGAGCTTTGACGTGGTCAACTGTTGGGACGACATCCATCATTGTTTGAGACAATTGGGAGTGAAGTAGCTTCTGTAAACCTTCTCGTGACATGATGGAGTGTGGCATCAGCAGACTTTCAGTGGATTTCTCAGAGGTTCAGTAGCAGTAGCACAAGGAGTATTCATGTAGCCCAGTGCCCCAGCATTCAGTATTTGTGGCTCAGGTTTGGCTTTTCTCATCCGATTCCACTGTGTTTAGACACCATAATTGAGAATGCACTAGCCATTGAGGTAGAGAATTCCAAACATCTTCACCTCAGTCAAAAACAACTAGCCCCTGATCCTGACCCTGAGGTAGGAGGAAACAGCCTCTTGATGTTTCTCAGAAATTTGTATCTCTCATTACAGCTTATTCTATTAAATTCCAATGATGGTTAGGCTGCAGGAGGTTTAAGAGTGAAGGAGGACTGACATGCTGGAGAGCTTTGGACTCAAGATTAATGTTCTTTTCTTGTTTTGAGCCTTTGGTGAGCTGGGGTGTATTATTGAACAGGGAGAAATGACAACAGTTTCCCATGAATGAGGAATGATAACTTCTTGCTTCAGCTGTCTATTTATTTTTAGGCTTCAATTATATCAGTTCCCAAGAAGAGCATCATAATCTGCTTCAATGACTAATGTCCAGTAATATTTGCCTTCACTGTGGTGAAGTGCTTTGAGAGATTGGTGATGATGCCTATCAATTCCTGCCTGAGAATCTGCTCTAATTTACCTCCTGTCACAACAGGCCAACAGCAGATGCCATTTCATTAGCTCTTCACTCAACCCTGGAACATCTGGACAGTGAAGAGGCATACAATAGGACAGGGGTCCCCAACCTTTTTTACACCGTGGACTGGTTTAATATTGACAATATTCTTGCGGACTGGCCAACCGAGGTGGGTGTTCAAAGTAGGGTTAAACTCACCTCAACATGTCTTTTACAGTTAGTGTTGCCAACTTGCTCACTCCCAAGTAAGGGACAAAAGTAGCAGTCAAATCCCAGGACACTTTACCCCGGAAAAAGACTACCATGACCATGAAGCCTTGCGCGGGCAACTGTGTGCGCATGCATGACGTGCGCATGTGATGTGTGCATGCGCGTACGTGCTAAGTTCTTTTCCCCACAAATCGGTTTTGGCTTAATCTTCCCGACTACACTGTACATACATAATTTCTACTTTATATAGGCTGTGTATTTATCATATCATTCCTGCTTTTACTATATGTTAGTGTTATTTATTTTTAGTTTTATGTGTTATTTGGTATGATTTGATAGGTTATTTTTTGGGTCTGGGAACGCTCAAAAATTTTTCCCATATAAATTGATGGTAATTGCTTCTTTGCTTTACGCCATTTCGACGCAAAAGGTTTCATAGGAACGCTCTACCTTAGCGGGGGAAATATAGGAGAAGAGCGGTCCCATATGGGACAAACCAATTTAGCCCAATATACGGGATGTCCCGGCAAATACAGGACAGTTGGCTACCCTATGTTCAAGTTCAACAGTGAGTGACAGGGAATGAGGAAAGGTGCAGCTGACTCACCTTTGGTTTCCTCATGGCCCGGTAGCACATGCCTTGCGGCCCGGTACCCGTCCGCGGCCCAGTGGTTGGGGACCGCTGCAATAGGATACTCTTCATTGACTATAACCGGGCATTCAATACGATCATTCCCTCAAAAATAGTCTATAAATTTCATAGACCTTACCTCCTTGTGCAACTGGATCCTCCATTTCCTCACTTGTGGACCTCAGTCAGAACAGATCAGCAACAACATCTTCTCCACAATCTCCAACACCTCACAGGCTGTGTGCTTAGTGCCCTGCTCTACTCACTTTGTACTTATGACTGTGAGGCTAAGCACAGCTCCAGTGCCATTTTTAAGTTTGCTGACAACTGCACTGTCAAGTGACCAACCATAATATAGAATGGAGATTGAAAAGCTGGCTCAGTCAGTGCCACAACAGTAACATTTCACTCAGTGTCAACAAGACCAAGGAGGTGAATATTGATTTCAGGAGGAGGAAACCAGAGGTCCTTGAGCCAATCCTCATCAGAGGATCAGAGGTGGAGAGGGTCAGGAACTTTAAATTCCTTGGTGTGATCATTTCAGAGAATCTGTCCTGGGTCCAGCACATAAGGGTCTTTGTGAAGAAAGCGCGCTAACGCCTCTACTTTCTTAGAATTTTGCGAAGATTCGGCATGTCATCTAAAACTTTGACAAACTTCTACAGCTGTGTGGTGGACAGTACATTCACTGATTACATCACGGTCTAGTATGGAACTGCCAATGCCCTTGAGCACTGATGGTTGTCCATCATGTCTGACGATGACAGGAAATGTGTGTGGGAGAGTTTTTTAAAGTGGAAAAGCTGTCGCACTGGGGCAGTTCCACTCTCTAGCTTGGAAATCCAGGTCCAGTGGTACAAACAAACATTGCAAACTGGGTAGCAGTGAATGACCATGATGTCTTTTGTACCTTGTCAAGCCCTTTGCTCTCCATTGACTGTTGCAGTACTGCCTTCCTTGGCCGTTGGATCTTTCTGTAGATCTCCTCTGCCCAGTCTGCTGGAGCTGACTTCACATGTTAGGACAGGCCTGTCCCTATCTCACCGGAGTATGGGGACCAGCCAGCTACCCTCACTTGGTTCAGCCCACTTGTGGAAGTGTTGTGCCGGGGTGTGGCTACTGTCACATGCAAACAGGTACTTGGAGCCACAGCTGAGAGCTGAGTGTTCAGTGGGGATCAAAGGTGAGTGAGCTGCCCCAGAACGGACATGACAAGCCCCTTCAGTAGAGGTGCTACCTCCTCCTAGATATTCCATACAGCCCAAATGATAAAACCTACAAAATGTAGTGGATGCGGCCTAGTCAATAATGGGTAAAGCCCTCCTCTTCACTGAGTACATTGACATGGAACACTGTTGTAGGAAAGCAACGTCCATCATCAAGGATGCCAAATATCCAATTCATACTTTCTTCTCACTGCTTCTATCAGCAAGAAGGTACAGGAGCTTCAGGTTCACACCAACAAGTTCAGGAATAGCTATTAAGGCTCAGCCATCAGGCTCTTGAACCAGAGGAAATAACTTACCCCGTCACTGAACTGTTCCCCCTCAGCCTCCTGGGTCCAACATATTCTCCGTAACTTCCGCCACCTCCAACGGGATACCACCACTAAGCACATCTTTCCCTCCCTCCCTTTCTCTGCTTTCCGCAGCAATCGCTCCCTATGCAACTCCCTTGTCCATTTGTTCCCCCCCCCCCCCCAACCCTCCCCACTGATCTTCCTCCGGGCACTTCTCCTTGTAAGCGGAACAAGTGCTACACATGCCCTTACACTTCCTCCCTTACCACCATTCAGGGCCCCAGACAATCCTTCCAGGTGAGGCGACACTTCACCTGTGAGTCGACTGGGGTGATATACTGCATCCGGTGCTCCCAATGTGGCCTTCTATACATTGGCGAGACCCGACGCAGACTGGGAGATCGTTTCGCTGAACACCTACGCTCTGCCCACCAGAGAAAGCGGGATCTCCCAATGGCCACACATTTTAATTCCACGTCCCACTCCCATTCTGATATGTCTATCCACGGCCTCCTCTACTGCAAAGATGAAGCCACACTCAGGTTGGAGGAACAACACCTTATATTCAGTCTGGGTAGCCTCCAACCTGATGGCATGAACATTGACTTCTCAAACTTCCGCTAATGCCCCACCTCCCCCTCGTACCCCATCCGTTATTTATTTATATACACACGTTCTTTTTCTCTCTCTCCTTTTTTTCTCCCTCTGTCCCTCTCACTATACCCCTTGCCCATCCTCTGGGTCCCCCCCCCCCCCCCGTTTTCTTTCTCCCTAGGCCTCCCGTCCCATGATCCTCTCGTATCCCTTTTGCCAATCACCTGTCCAGCTCTTGGCTCCATCCCTCCCCCTCCTGTCTTCTCCTATCATTTTGGATCTCCCCCTCCCGCTCTCACTTTCAAATCTCTTACTAACTCTTCTTTCAGTTAGTCCTGATGAAGGGTCTCGGCCCGAAACATCGACTGTACCTCTTCCTAGAGATGCTGCCTGGCCTGCTGCGCTCACTAGCAACTTTGATGTATGTGGCTTGAATTTCCAGCATCCGCAGATTTCCTCGTGTTTGTATTGTTAACGATCTTGGATTAAAATAAAAGATTCTGCACCACTGATTAACAAAGCAGGGTGTTTTCCATCAACACACATCAAAGTTGCTGGTGAACGCAGCAGGCCAGGCAGCATCTCTAGGAAGAGGTACAGTCGACGTTTCAGGCCGAGACCCTTCGTCAGGACTAACTGAAGGAAGAGTGAGTAAGGGATTTGAAAGTTGGAGGGGGAGAGGGAGATCCAAAATGATAGGAGAAGACAGGAGGAGGAGGGATAGAGCCAAGAGCTGGACAGGTGATTGGCAAAAGGGGATACGAGAGGATCATGGGACAGGAGGTCCGGGAAGAAAGACAAGGGGGGGGGGGACACAAAGGATGGGCAAGAGGTATATTCAGAGGGACAGAGGGAGAAAAAGGAGAGTGACAGAAAGAATGTGTGCATAAAAATGGGTAACAGATGGGGTACGAGGGGGAGGTGGGGCCTTAGCGGAAGTTAGAGAAGTCGATGTTCATGCCATCAGGTTGGAGGCTACCCAGACGGAATATAAGGTGTTGTTCCTCCAACCTGAGTGTGGCTTCATCTTTACAGTAGAGGAGGCCGTGGATGGACATGTCAGAATGGGAATGGGATGTGGAATTAAAATGTGTGACCACTGGGAGATCCTGCTTTCTCTGGCGGACAGAGCGTAGATGTTCAGCAAAGCGGTCTCCCAGTCTGCGTCGGGTCTCGCCAATATATAAAAGGCCACATCGGGAGCACCGGACGCAGTATATCACCCCAGTCGACTCACAGGTGAAGTGTTGCCTCACCTGGAAGGACTGTTTGGGGCCCTGAATGGTGGTAAGGGAGGAAGTGTAAGGGCATGTGTAGCACTTGTTCCGCTTACATGGATAAGTGCCAGGAGGGAGATCAGTGGGGAGGGATGGGGGGGACGAACGGACAAGGGAGTTGTGTAGGGAGCAATCCCTGCGGAATGCAGAGAGAGGGGCGGAGGGAAAGATGTGCTTAGTGGTGGGATCCTGTTGGAGGTGGCGGAAGTTACGGAGAATAATATGTTGGACCCGGAGGCTGGTGGGGTGGTAGGTGAGGACCAGGGGAACCCTATTCCTAGTGGGGTGGTGAGAGGATGGAGTGAGAGCAGATGTACGTGAAATGGGGGAGATGCATTTAAGAGCAGAGTTGATAGTGGAGGAAGGGAAACCCCTTTCTTTAAAAAAGGAAGACATCTCCTTCGTCCTAGAATGAAAAGCCTCATCCTGAGAGCAGATGCGGCGGAGACGGAGGAATTGCGAGAAGGGGATGGCGTTTTTGCAAGAGACAGGGTGGGAAGAGGAATAGTCCAGATAGCTGTGAGACTCAGTAGGCTTATAATAGACATCAGTGGATAAGCTGTCTCCAGAGACAGAGACAGAAAGATCTAGAAAGGAGAGGGAGGTGTCGGAAATGGACCAGGTAAGCTCTCTCTGCATTCCGCAGGGATGGCTCCCTACACAACTCCCTTGTCCATTCGTCCCCCCCATCCCTCCCCACTGATCTCCCTCCTGGCACTTATCCGTGTAAGCGGAACAAGTGCTACACATGCCCTTACACTTCCTCCCTTACCACCATTCAGGGCCCCAGACAGTCCTTCCAGGTGAGGCAACAGGTGAGTTCCTACAGCATTTTGTGTGTGTTGCTCAGATTTCCAGCATCTACAGTTTTCTCTTGTTTGTGGTTAAACCTTTGTCTTCTAGTTTTTGACTGACTGACGGTTGGGAAGGTTGGGGCAGGAGCTGTTCATCTACACTATGTCCCTCCTGAGGAAATGGGTATATGTTCTAAGATCAGTTCTCAGCCTCCTGTGTTGCAGTGGGAATAATCCCAGTCAATCAGGGATCTTTTTTTTTACAAAAGCCTCCATTCTAGGTAATATCTTGGTCGATTTCTTCTACATTCATTACAATGCTGCCATATCTTTTCCATAGTGTATTGACCAGAACTGTATACTGTATTCCAAGTGTGGTCCAACTTGTTATCAAATACAGCTGCAACATGGTGTCTGAACTCCTATCCTCAATACCCCTATTGTGATAAGCAAGTTAACTGCCTTTTTCACTACCTTATCCACCTGTGCTTTGTTTTCAGGGAGTTGTAAACTTGCATCCAAGGGTCCTTCGGTACATTACCAGTTTTAAAGTGCAAGCCATTTACTATTACTATCCCACTATTAGACAAACCAAAATGCATTACCTCATGCCTGTTAGGATTAATTTCTACCTGCCACTGCTGTATCGTTTTGCAAACTTCTTTGTTATCTACATCACTATCATCAATATTTGTGTCTTCAGCAAACTTACTTATTCAACTACAGACATTCTCATTCGAGTCACTTATACATATGATAAACTACAAAGCTCCCAACACTGGTTACAGATTTCCAGTCAGGAAAACAGCTCTCCACTACCCTGTGCCTCAGATCATGATGTGAATCCATTTTGCCAAGGCATCTTGGAATTCATTGCTCTAACCTTCTAGCCTAGGCTGTCGTGCAGGACCTAGTCAAAAGCCTTGGTAAAGTTCATGTATGCCACATCCACAGCTTTGACCTTCACCTATTTTTTTTTATATATAGGTAAATTAAATTTCTATTTATTTATTTGTCTGTTTGTTTGTTTATTTATTTGTTGAAATGCGATGCAGAATGGGCCCATCCAGCCCTTCGAGCTGCACCACCCAGCAGCCCTCAACAACCCTTGCCTCATCATGGGACAAATTACAATGACCAATTGACCTACCAACCGGAACATCTTTGGACTGTGGGAGGAAACCAGAGCACCCGGAGGAAACCCACATCACAGGGAGAATGTACAAGCTCCTTACAGGCAGCAGTGAACCCGGGTTGCTGTTACCACTTGCAAGTGTTGTACTAACCACTTGCTATCGTGAGGCAGGATTTCCCTTACTCCAGAAAAACATGTTGCTCCCAGCTAATCATTCTCTGCCTGTCCAGGTGATCATGAAAAATGTCTAAAAGTTTCCCTGCCGCTAATATCAGGCTCTCTGATCAGTAGTTCCATGGCTTACTCCCATCACCCTTCTTGAATGTGGGAGCAGCATTAGCTAATCTCTAATCTTCAGGCAAAAAATGATTTAAACACTCTCCCACAGTGCACCAGTAATCTCTCCCTTTCTTCCCATGATAACCTGGGATAGATTTCCTTCGGCCCTGGAGATTTATGCACTTTAATATGTGTTAATAACTCTGACACATCCGGATACACATATGCTCCAGAGCGTACACCTCCCCCAACTTTCCATCCACTGCATCATTTTCCTCGGTATCCCTTGGCTCCACGTAAAAACTTCTTTTTTCCCCTTGAGGCACAAGACTCTTTCCCTAGTTACTCCTTGCCTCAAATATATTCATAAAAGGTTTTGGAATTCTCTGTTTATGTCCTTCATTCCTTCTCCTAATTACTTTCTCCTATAACCTCTGTAAGTCTCACAGGATTCATATGGTAACTATATCCTTTACCAGATATAAGCTTCCTTCTTTATCCAGAGATTTTGAAGCGATATTAAATATCTCTGACATTAAGATATCTAAACACCATGAAAGCTGAAATGGATAATTAATTAATACAAAATTAATTCTCTGGAGCAGAGGCTGGGGGTTAATCTGATAGAAATAAAACTGTGAGGCATAAATAGTGTAGAAAGCCAGAGTCTTTTGCCCAGGGTGGAGATGTCAAATAGTAGATGGCATAGCTTTGAGGTGGTAGGGGGAATGTTAAAAGTGACTTAAGTGCAACACCTCACACTTGTCTGCGTTGAATTCCATCTACGATTTTTCAGCCCATTCTTCCAGCTGGCCCAGGTCCTGCTGAAAGCTTCAATAGTCTTCCTTGCTATCTCCTGCACCCCCAATCTTGGTGTCATCCCATAAATTTGCCGATCCGGTTTACCACATTATCATCCAGAACATTGGTCATTTTTTTCTAATGCAGAGATTAGTAGGTGCGTGCAATGCACCAGCAAGCGAAGTAGAAACTGATAGAGTGGTATAATGGAGAGGCATTTGTATGGGCAGCTGAACAGGCAGAGGATGGAGGGAGATTGAGCATGCACAGGCAGATGGGGTTAGCTTGGATCGGTATCATTGTCAGCAGACATTGTGGACTGAAGGGCCTGTTCCCGTACTATACTATTCTATTTTCTAATTAATTAAAAGTCATAATTAAAACATTACATTACAAGCAAGATAATTAAAAATAGTAACATGCCTTCCTCTTTGCCTTATAATCCAAATCCCTAATTGAAATCAATGGATTTTTGGATCATGTCTGGATCTAACAAGATTGAAGTGGCAATTTCCCCAGGCATTTCAGCAAAAGTCAGCTCTGCTGCCGAATTCTGTATCCAGTCCTGTAGTAGAGTGAACATACACATTTGGTGCTCTGAGTCTATCAATAAATTTGATAACATGTGCTTAGAAGTCTAGACGTGGGCTTAATCAGCTGAGCATGTCCAGTTCATTAAAAACATTCTAAGATTGTCATATCAATGTTTGACTTTTCAGTTTCTCTTTTAATATATTGCATGTATTGAAATCTTTATTGTTCTGCAAAAGCTTAAAAGATTATTTAAATATTGTTCTTTCCCTTTTTTGTTTTGCTGTCTGAAATTTCTTCGATGTGATTGGTATGATGTCATCTGCTACTGGAGGCTGGTAATTTTATTGAATTGAATCCCATCAGAAACTGACGTTCATAGGGATTGGTTCATGTCTGTACCGAGCTTTCTTTGAAGTGAGCAATGAACCTTGTAGCTGACCACAAAGCACAACCAATTATTTCTTCTGCAATGTTCACTATTTACTTTTTTGCTACTCGTTTCTTTCATCTTTTTTTTTAACTAGCTCGGAAAAGATTAACTGTGTTAATCCTATTTTCAGGAGGTGTATAATATAATATCAGGAATGTTCAGTATTTTATTTTATGTGTGTACTTGCCTGATTTGGATCTCGGCTGTCATGGTACACTTGCCACATGAAAGTCAAACATTTCAAAGGCAGACAAAGGTGTAAATGCAGAGGAATGTTTAATTTATTTAATCAGAATGAGCGGGCACCATATTATTTATAAATTGCCACTGTTACATTGTGCAAGCAAAATGAGCCCTGCCCACAAAATTAGTACAAAGGAACTGACAGGACCCACAGCTGCACCTCTCCATAATATAGACTGTGATGATGAAGGCAAATTGGAGCATAGTCTGCTTCCAGAGGGAATCACTCTCAGCAACTTTGTGGCTTCCTTATTCACATACATCTCTGTCTTGCACAATATGAGCTATTAAAAGTCTATTTCCCCATAAAGAGCCAAATTTATGGCAGTCCTTCTCTTCAGATATTCCTAAGCTGCGTATCTTCATTTACTGGATTCATGAATTCCTTCAACTCAATTCCTTCTCTTGTTATAAAATAGATCAGCCACCTGTTCACTGTCCACTGTTGTATTCACTTTTCAACCAGTATTTTGTCCCATGTCCTGCAGTATCTCCGATGTCTCCCCCTCCTTCCCTTTTGAGGATCTGTGTTAACAATGTCAGTGCCATTGAAGTAGCTACATTAAAAGTTTCTAATGTTCACTTGCTGCTTTAGATCGAAGTAATTGTGTGATCAGAAGAATTCCTGTTAAATAGCCAGGGAATTTATCTCTAATGATAGGTGTTTAAATGTTGCTTGAATTATTTTGCTGTTTGCAGTCCAGAATTACATTATGATATCACTTCTATGCATTAGTCTTATCATTTCACCTAGTTTAAAAGATGAATGAATGTACTGAAGTACATTTTGAAAAATAATTTTAAGCTTGGCTTTTGATTCCTGATTTGGTGTTACAAGAAATGTCAAGTTTTCAGCTGGTAGCTCAAACAGTGCAAATAGCTTACAAATTGGCCATGTTAGCGATACGACAATAGGAGAACAGCATTTAAGTTATCTTTATCCTGACTAATGTGGACGAATAATTCTCGACGATATATTGGTTCACAGCCATAATACAAAGACCACATCATGGCTCGATCCAAGGTGCCTCAACAAGCAGCCAAAGCCACTGGAAGAATGTGAAGATGATGGTAAGTGTTAAATTTGGTGATTCATGCACTTAAAATAATTCATGTTTTTCTTCAGATTTGATGTTGCAAAATTTATTTGCAGACAAACATGTTCTTAAATACTTTATTTTTTGAAACATTACATTAATAGTTCACTGTCCAAAGGCATCAGTGACTTCACTTAAACACTTGAATTCACCATTGACTACAGAGAGAAGGCACCTTTAGTTTTTAATTATTGTTTTGTTCATTTTGTTGTAATGTTTATTTATGGTGTTTCTAAATACTTTTGATATTGGCAAACGACTCACTGTTCAATGTCCTGTGCACACAGCAGCAACATCAAATATCCATTTATACCACGTCTTTAACAGAGCAAAAAGTCACAAGGCAGTTCAGATGGCTGTTATCAAACAAAAATCAATGCCCTTTATGTAAGAAGATTTAAGAGCAAATGTGAAAAGCTTGGTTAAAGACTTCAGTCTAAGAACGTCTTAAAGGGGGAAAGAGCAAGTGGAAAGGTTTAGAGAGGGATTTTCAGTGTTTCGGGCCTGAAGAGCTGAAGTCACGGTTACCTATGATAGAGCAGTTAAGCTCAGGGAGAAGTTAAGAGGAAAGAAAAGGGGGATTTTGTGCCTCCCTTAGTATTGGAGGGTTAGAAAAGATTACAGATAATCGGGAAGGGCAAAATACCGGAGGAATTTAAAAACAAGACGATCTTAAAATCAAAGCCATCACAGGAAAGAGCCAACATAACACAGGAATCAGGAATTACTCATTTAGGATATTAGAAGTAGACATTAGCTTTGCAAGAAATAGAATAAGAGCAATCAGCCAAATCTATAATGGATACCAAAGGCATGGATGAAGATTTCAGCAAAAGGTGAATTGAGACAGGCATGAGGTCTGAATAATTATTATAGAAATGGAAGTCAGTGTTTAAGGAGCAGAATATGGCACACCTTGAAGCTATTTGTTTCATTTTCCTTAGTAGCTCAGTGGCAGAAATTAATCATGATCAATTCTGGGTGACAGAATGAAAATCTGAGAATTTTTTGGCAAGGTCATGAGAGAGGTGGCAAGATAGAACCTGCGTCTTCAGGATACATGTAGAAACTGATGTTTCTGAGAAACAGCATACAGATGGGTTAGAGGGCAAAATCAAGAAGAGATTTTGGGATGTCCGCAGGATTAAGGGTAAAGGAGTAAAAGGTAAGAATAGGACCTGACAATATTGGTAGAGATGTGAAGTCAAAGACTGCATAACAGGAGGAGGATGGTGAAGGTTAGGTTATCTTTATCACAGTCACCCATTGTCATTTGGGAGTTTGAACAGTTCCGTTTTTGAAATGTAGCAGTGAGATTCCTGTTTGGAAGACTAATGCAATGTTTCTAGCTGCGATGAGAACTAATTTGCAGTTACAAAGACTTTGAAGTGGAAAAGGAAGCAATAATAGGAAAATTTGGGGATATAAATACTTCGCAGATTTGTGGTTTCCAGTATTAAATTAGGAAAGTGTGAAACTTTTTTTCAGTTTATAGTCATTTATCCTAAATCTCTATCTCTGATTTAAAGAAAACCTCTGTTTAAGTATCATCATTTGAATTTTAAATGGATGAGATAGCTTTATGACTTCAGAAGTCTTAAGAGCGTGAAATGTATTTACTATTTTGATCTTATTCTCAGTGGGGCTTTCCTTGTGGGATTCCTTTCTTGGTTTTTGTCTTTATTATTAAAGCTACAACATCCTCTTCTATTTAGTATCTTGCCTTCTTTGCTAATTCCATCTAGGAGTCTTTGTTCTTGTATTAGGAAATGGGAAATTGACCATTTTTAACAAATGAAAGAAATTATAGAATTTAAAGCATTCAAACATATTTAAGAATAAGTAAAATCAAAGAAGTTTCCTTTTTGCATTCAGACTTATGGTTACACAAGCCAAAATTGGTGCAGTAGCTTTAATGTCTGTCATTTTGCTGATTGCTTTGTGTTTCACTCTTTCTCTTGAACTGCCTGTGTAGTTGATGCTACTGCCATTGGGAGTTGGCTCTCTGGTTGTTGCTCTAACTTTTAATTTTAGCTAAATTTTCTTCTGTTGCTTTATTCTGCCCTTGCTTGATGCACTTGCCTTGGAGAAGAAGGGGTACACACAGAGGAACTGGACAGTGAAATAGGTAATTCACTTACAGTATGCTGTGCAGTAATGTGTTTAAATAAATAATGGAATTTTTCCCCAGTCTTTATTATTGTGATGAAAGAGATACCGTGCTCTGTTAGTTATGCATTTAATAAGAGATTCTGTTTTAATGCAACGAAATCTCAATATGCAGATCTAAACCATCTTTCAACAATCTATGGTCATTGATGGGAAATGACTAAGGTGCTCCTATGATTTCTTTTGCTGATGAGATGTCTAAAATTTCTCATTGTGAATAGGATGAATAGTGTGTGTGTGTGTGTGTGTGTGTGTGTGTGTGTGTGTATGTAAGTATGTATATGTGGGGCAGGCACGTTAGCGTAGTGGTTAGCACCGCACTTTGCAGTACCAGCAACCTGAGTTGATTTCTCACATAGCCTATAAGGCATTTGTATGGTCTCCCCGTGAGAGTGTGGGTTTCCTCCCACAGTCCAAAGATCTACCAGTTGGTGGATTAATTGGTCATTGTAAATTGCCCCGTGATTAGGGACTAGGCTAGGGTTAAATCAGGGATCGCTGTCAGCGCGGCTCAAAGAGCCCTTTCCACGGTATGTGTGTATGTATAAATATGTATATATATATAAATGTGTGTTTATATATTATGTGTATATATGTATGTATATATACACACACATATAGAAGAGAGAGACCACATAGTATATTGCAATTCAGATATTTTAATTTGCAGTTATGTACTATACACACTAGAGTTAACTGAATGGGAGATTTGTATGTTTTCGAACACAGTGTGTCAAAATTGCTGCCTGTAGATTTTTTAACCTGCAAATTTGGCCTTCACAAGTAAATAAATCTCCATTACCTGAGTGCATCTTTGAATTGTCTGCCTTCCAACAAATCTGATTTATTTCATTGCCCTCACTGCAGACTGCTCACTATGGATTTGTGAGCAGTTCAGAACCTGACCAGACTCAGTGAAGCTTGTAGCAAGCTGGGATGTTCATTATCAGTGCAATTGTGGGGGGCGGGGGAGAGTACCTTCAAAGTACAGTTCAGACTAATGTTACACTACAAGAAATGAAGAATAGTAATTAACAAGGTGGAACCTGAAAGCAACATTCTTGGTATATTTACAGCAAAGAATCCAGTTTTGTTATATTACATTAAAATTAGTGCACTTGCATGAATTTTATTTCTCCTTTTGTTTGTTCGAATATTGCTGACATAGCATGTATACAAGGGTTGTTTTACAAGTGTACATACAAGTGCCAAGACACCTAGAGAATGCATCCAAGCTGCTTCCTTTTTAAACCATGTTGGTGAAGTCATTTCTATGATTGAAGCTTGCTTCCTTGTTCTGTAGAAAATGCACTAAAATCAAATCTTTTAAATTTTCCCTTAAACATAGAAAGTAATTGATTCCTGAGCAAAACGTTTCTCAAAATATTGATTCCAGTTGTTCTCTAACTATCTCACATCCCGCCTTTCCTTTACTCTAAGCCTACATACTTTTGAGTGGTCCTGAAGTGGTAAGGGAAAAGCTGAAGATTTGTGATGACAAACACTGCTTGCACCTAGAATATAATAAACATTACTGGAGTGACTTTGTTTTTTTATAAATTAAAGAAGCTGATTATGTATATGAATTTACAAGTTATTGTGAATAATTTGATTGAGGTGACTTTTTTAAAAAAATCAGTACAGAGAATTTAATCACATTTTGTCTGATTGGTGAATTATTCCTGTTTTACTGCCAGCTGAATAACTCCATCATTTAGACGACATGAAAATCAACAAATGGCAGTGATTGCAATTAGGTGCACTCAAGAGGCTAGTGCATACACTCATTTGTGAATTAGACTGGGTTCTGCCTGGGCATTTCCCAGTTGCAGTGCTTTTTTAAAAAAAAAAAAAAAAAAAAAAAAATCTTCATTTCTGCAGTGCAGCCTTCACATTCACAGATAAAAGATACTGCCGGGGGGAAAAAAAAAGAGTGTCTGAGCAGTTGCTAAGGGAGTTTTCCTGCTACATCATGTTCCCCCAGTCATTCAGGTCAATAAAAATATGTTAGCTATTGCAGGGTGATCTTTCAGAGAGGAAGGTCGGAATTACCAGAGCAGATCTAATACTGTAAGACTTGCAGCAGTTAAGCTGCAGAGTAGGGTAGAGTCAGAATAGAAAATGCCAATCCCAGCAAGTTTCATTGACGCAGTTCTCAGATTTGACCCAGTTCCTAAAATATGGGCCACTGCAACTTTACTGAACAGATAGCAAAAACATTCGTGTAGTAGTTTAAAAAACCTTCATCATCTGATGATGTTAGAAATTGTCTGTGAAGGTTAGAGCACATGACGTGCTCAATCTCTATTTATCAAGCCCAATATTTGTAGAATTCAGTAATATTCAAAGACAATTAGGATTGGATTGTTACAATTTTCCAGTTCTGATGAAGCATCACTGCCTGAAAGCAATGACTATTACTCTTTCTATAGATGCTGTAGAAAACCTGACCTGCTGAGTTTTTCTAACATATTTTCTGTTTTTATTTCAGATTTCCAGCATCAGCAGTTTATTTTTTGATTTTCATTTACAAATACAGTATAATAATTTTCACCTCATTCCGTTTCTATCTAAATCCACTTAGAGAATATTATCTTTAATATAGTGAAATAACACTATAATTATTAACCAGACAATGCTGAGAATCCTGTCCCTATTTCACATTATTTTTCTAAAATATGAAAAATAGAGCTACCTGGTCTTTAGAAAGAAGATACCAGCAAGAAATCTTCTGTTCTATGCTTACACAGGATTCCATTCAGCAGGAAGTGATGCCTCTGCATTATTGCCCACATCTCCTGAAAATCACTAAATTCTATGCTTTTCCTTTCAAGCTGATTTCTAAATTTGTTTCCTTTTATTAGGTAAGGAATTTCTGCAATAGTACTTTTATTTCATCTGTTTTGATTAGGTTAGTTCAATAACTGAAGAGAACTTGTTCAATATCCTGTTGAGTTTAGGAAAACTAAGAAGGCTAAATCATACAACTATTTACTATACATTGCTTTCCTCCGCCAAACTACATGTCACCATGGAAGGGAAGAGAGATGGGGACAGTTTAGGAACAATATTTGAAAAGCAGCTGCAAAGTTAGGACAGATGTGCCCTGGAAACATTACAGAGGGCAAGGCGGTGTGCCCAAAAGCAGAGTGAGATGAATGAAATATATTTGCCTTTTGCATTGTAGAGGATCAACTATAAATGACACTTCTTCAGCTATATGGGCTTCTCCTTATCATGTGATGTTGGATTGGAGAGAGATGGAAGAAATTCATTCGCGATTTCCTGTATTGAATGCATAATGTGTCCATTGTAATCTGGTCCTGAAATTAATTACTTCTCTGGTCAATAAAACCAAATTTACAAAGTGTGTATACAGATTTTGCTGTATCTTTTGCCAATGTGGAAAAGGAAGAGTTTCTTCCCCCTGGTGTTGTGAGGCCACTAATGACATTCCAGACGGTGGGCAGCATTTGAATTTGTTATAAGATACGTTTCAAAACGGAAAGGCACGAGTTACCAGCAGCTGATATAAGTTTTGGGAAGTAAAACCTCAACACTGGTTAGCTGTGATGCTGGAGTTGAATTCCCACTTGGACTCTAATGCAAATGTGGTTACATATCCATACGATGTGGAAACAGGCGCATCAGCTCACTGTGTCGGCACCAGTCATGAAGTATCCATTCATACTAATCCCCCTTTATTCTCCCCACGTTCACCCCAAACTCTCCCCGGATTCTACCACTCACTTGCACGTTAACTGGCTATTGTAAGTTGCCCTTAATCTTCCAACCTACACTTTGTGACGTGGAAGAAGCAGTTGCACTCAGAGGAAACTCACACGGTTACTGGGAAGAATAGACATGCTCTGCACAGATGGCACTGGAGGTCAGAACGGAATCAGTGTCACTGAGGTGTGAGATGACAGCTGTACTAGCTCCACCATTCTGTTACATGGAAATAAGAGATGAACCTGAATCCCTACATATGCAAGATCTGTACTGATGCAACAACGTTGTTTTAAAGTATTAATCAATTTATTTAAGTCAATTGTATTAACTTAAATTAACATGCAGCTATATAATTATCATGAAACCATACTATCATGTATGTGCTTTTACACACTACCTAGTGGCCAAGTGGTTAAGGCGTCAGTCTAGTGATCTGAAGGTCACTATTTCGAGCCTCAGCTGAGGCAGCGTGTTGTGTCCTTAAGCAAGGCACTTAACCACACATTGCTGTGCGACGACAGCGGTGCCAAGCTGTATCGGCCCTAGTGCCCTTCCCTTCCCTTGGACAACATCGGTGGCGTGGAGAGGGGAGACTTGCAGCATAGGCAACTGCCGTTCTTCCATACAACCTTGCCTAGGCCTGTGCCCTGGAAACCTTCCAAGGCGCAAATCCATGGTCTCAGGAGACTAATGGATGCCTGTTCTTGGTAATGTGATTCTTAATGATAAGAAATTGAACAAAATGCGGAACTACTTGTTCATCTCACTTTCTAAAGAAGATAATGCTATGTAGTATAATGTGGCAATGACCTTAAATGTGACAGATTTTATGAGTAAATCCAGTACGAAAGGCTGAGAAAGTTTAATTTGCTGTCAGTGTCTCGTGCTTAAAAGTCCTTAATCTACAGCACTGGTGTGGCTAGTTGCAAGTGGATTGCATCAGAAAAAGGTTTTGAAATGGGCAAGGAACAGAATTTTACCCTCGTGTGTCTTTGTCCTCAATGCATTTAATCTTACTTGCAATAAATCAGCAAGTTTCTTTACTTGAGGTATCTTTCTCTACTTTCAGAACTGCCCTCTGGATGGGAGAAAATAGATGACCCCGTATATGGCATCTATTATGTCGAGTAAGTATAACCAATAACACAACCAATAGTTATTAAACTAAAATTATTATCAAGAGAGAAATGTAATCCAATTTTATCTTTCTACTTTGTGATGAACTGTTCCATGAGCTATTCCCCTTCACCTGTCCTTCCCAGTTAGATATGAGACTTACAGTATGTGGCTTTCTCAAAGGGATTCTGCTGCTATCACATTACGTGAGCTATCTAGGGTCAATGATCTTTGAACATTGGTCCTTTACCAATGTTGCTTGTTTTATTTTCAAATGTTTCACTTACAACTTCTCCCAAATGTAATTCCTTTCTTTGGAAGTGTAATTCTGCTTCCTTTAATGAAGGTGCCTAAAAAAACCATTAAAACACAAGTCAGCTCCTGAACATGAGTTCACCTTCAGCATGTAATGTTAATCTCTCGAACATCTCAGGCAACTCTAATTTGATGAGTCATGCATATGTTTCTCAAATTAGTTTTTTTGGCCAGATGTCCTGCCGTGCAATGTTAGTGAGCCACTGCTCTTTGCCCTGCCGAATTTGATGGAAATTGGAGTTTTTTATTTTGTTTTGTGTATTTAGGTATAATCTATGATGTATGTATTTGTTTAAATGGATTATAGCATACTGCTTTAGTATCGATGCTTTAGCTGTATGAACTTGTTAATAGAGACAGTTCATAGCCACACATACAACTTAACATCTAATTTCATTGGATATGTTTTTCCTGAAGCAGGTATTTAAATGAATAAATGCATAATATACATTTATGCTGTCAGCACTTGAAACTGTTGTAGACATAGTTCCTTGTAGAACTTGTTTGTATTCTAACAAGACATTGTCTCTCTCATTAGTCATATCAATAGGAAAACACAATATGAGAATCCGGTTGCTGAGGCAAAGCGCAAAAAGCAACTTGAGCAGCAACAAGCAGAAGGTAAAAGTTGGCTTTGAGTTGACACTTTGCTGCACTGAGGTTTGGTTACACTTAGGGGTTGCTCCCCAACACAATCCCTGGATTGTATTGCTTGTTGACGCAAGGCAAGGTATTTCACTGTATGTTTTGATGTACCTGCAACAAATAAAGCTTCTTTCCCAGTTCCTTTGAAGGGTTTCAGACCCAAAGCATTAACTTTTCTGTGCTACCTGATCTGATGAGTGTTTCCAGCATTTTCAGTTTGGAGCGGGTCAGGAAGGACCTGTTCAGTACCATATAACTGAAATCTTAGTGTCTGCCTCCCTGGCCCTCTCCTCCCACATGAATAGACCAGATTCCCCACCTCAAATATTCACTAAGTAAGTGTTAAAATCAAATTAAATAATTAACATTATTCATGTCATCAGCACTACTGAGATTATCAAATTAATATTTATGGCAGGATCATCGTAAATTGAACAAGAACTCCCCAGATCTGGATGGGATTTTGGTTGGCTTTGCTCAGACAATTTCTAGACCTGACAGTGGCATTGAATGAATTTCTACTTCCCATGAACTTGGAGGAATCAAGAAGTTGTATGTTTTGGAAATGTTTTTAAAAAAATAAACCAGAAAAATCTTAAAGAACCTGTGGAAAGAAAAAGAGTGTGAACATTGAGATTGGAGACAATTTATCATTTCTGCTTGACCTCCCAAGTGTTTAGCTAATGTAATATTTAGCACTTTATAGCGAACGAAAGGAATATATTTCACTCCAAACAGCGATTTTTTTTTTTTAAATTTTTTTTTATTATTATTCTGAAGGAAGTGATCCTTTATAGCTAATTATAGAATTTGGGGTGGTGTCACTGTTGAACAAAATCATATAATGAAGTAATGCTTCAAATTTAATTTTTCTTACCTTTTCAGAGTGGACGGAGCATCAAGCATCTCCTGGTCCCAAAACTCAAAACTACACGCAGAATAACCAGGACGGCTTCAGAGAAACCCCAGCACAAGGTGGTACAGTCTGAAATCAAATGTGCTATGCAATAGATATCAAGCTTAAGATTCGTGTATTAAGGCATTTTGTAGGTGAAATTCATTGAGGAGGCTGCCTTGTATAATGTTTTATCAAAACCATATTATCAGCAAGTAACACCATTCAACTTGGGGACTGTAGTTCAGTATTAGGTATCAGTTTGGTATCAAGAGAGGGGAAAAACTAGGTAATGAAGAGTATACTGACTAGTACTAAACTAGGCATGACAACCCGCCTCAGAGTACTGAAATGTTTGGTTTATCCAGTTATATTATGTAGCTCAGAATGTTGGACAATATCTAGTAACATGAGGAAACGAATTGTAGCAGCAGAGATGTGGTTTTTGAGGAGAATGCAACGAAACAAACATCTAACGAGGATGTCATGAACAGAGCAAACACAAAAAGAGAAATAATGTATGAGATCATGAAAAAGCAACGTAAATTCATTGGACATGTGATTAGGAAAGAGGAGTTAGAATGCACGGTAATTATGGGAAAGATTGAAGGGAAGAAAGCAAGAGGAGGACAAAGGCAAATGATGATGGAGTCAGCAACCAAAGAACTGGAAATGAATACCAATGAATTGATCCACTTGACCCGAAACAGGAGTGTGTGGGCCATGGCCGTCAAAGCTCAAACTGGGCATGGCACCTGATAATGATGATGAATGTTCATGCATTCATTGTCCATTCAGAAATCTGCTGGAGGGGAAGAAGCTGTTTTTGAAACATTGAGTGTGTGTCTTTAGTCTTCCACACCACCACCTTGACGGTAGCAAAGGGAAGAGGGCATGACCTGGGTGATGGGGGTCCTTAGTAATGGATGCCACATTTTCAAGGCTTTGCCTTTTGCAGGTGTCCTCTGCTGGGGAGGCTAGCCATGGTGGAACTGGCTGAGTTTACAACTTTCTGCAGCTTTTTCCAATCCTGTGCAGTGGCCCCTTCATACCGGATAGTGATGCAACCAGTCAGAACGGTCTCCACAGTGCATCTGTAGAAACTTGCAAATAGCTTTGGTGACTTACCACGTGTCCTCAAACTCCCAGTGAAATATAGCCGCTGTCATGCTTTCTTTGTAATTGCATCAATATGTTGGGCCAAGGCCACTCAGGAATCTGAAGATGCTCACCCTTTCCACTTCTGATCCTTTGAGGACTAGTGTGTTCTAAATGGGTTGATGTAATTTGGATGCTGTGTTCAACAGCAGGATCTTCCTTTTTACCTCATAGTTAAGTTACAATCAAAAATCAGATTGAAATTTTTAAAATGCGCTTTGCTGATTTTTAGGGTGTGTCAGGTTGTTAGGAGTTGCAATTTCTCAATTTGTTCCCAACTGGAACCTGAGACTGAGCAAGAACAATTTATGTTGTTATTCATTTCTATGAACAGGCAAGCCCTTCTTTACAAAAAACCCGGCAGAGTTGAAGGGGCAGTTCATCAACACCAAACTAAAGAAGAGTACGCGAGGATTTGGATTCACTGTTGTTGGTGGCGATGAGCCTGATGAATTCCTGCAGATTAAAAGTTTAGTTCTTGACGGACCTGCAGCACTGGATGGAAAAATGGAGACAGGTAAGAAATCATAAGAAATATTCCAGTTTCATGGTTTTACACATATTTTATTTCCCGCCACTCTCTTAACTCTCCACTGTGCAGCTTTCTCCAGAAGCTGCAGGTCCATGATCAGTTGTGACATTAAGTCCTTCTGTGTGATCTAAACTTCTGTGGACTGAGGACTAGGCTCTGTATTTTTCTCCTTCTTTGAGGCTTTAGCTCCCCAGTATAACCGCTGGAGTGAAAACGAACAATGAAATGTGGACAGCAGCTCAGCTTCAAGCTTCCATTTCAGTGCTTCCCAGTTACTGCAACCTCAGTAACAGAAGAGCCTTGTGAAGGATCAAGGATCAGCTTTATTTGCTGTGTACATTTACACACATTGGGAATTTACTGTGGTGTACTGGCATGATATGCAATAAAAAACACCATTCAACAATTATAAAAAATAAAGAATTATATAAAAATTAAGTACAGATATGGAATAAAATGTGCCAGCATGTATTCACAATGTAAATAGCATTAAAAAAGTGGTTTAAAATGTTTATAGTGCAGTGACTGAGGTAATATATAAAGTGGGGTGGGATAGCTAACTAGAATGGTTAATTATATTAACTGACTGGGGGGAATAAAACCTTTAAGATCGCATGAAGTTTTTGTTTTAATGGCCCTCTATTACTTTCCAGAAAGGAGCTTTGGGGAAAAAGCACTTTGCTAGGTGCAATGATTTTTACTTCCAGCTTCTTTGTCCTGTAGATATTCAAGTCCTGCAGTAATAGTAGACTGCAGGATATGTATGTATGTAGTAAAGCTGAGCTAGTTACATGCGACTGGGTTTTGGAGATGACCTGCTATGATGCTACCTGTCAATATTCAGATATTAATCCTAGGATTCCAGAAGTTTCATGTCAAAGTCAAAGCCACTTGCCTTGATTATAGTCTGCCAAGGTGTCTGGTTGGTAGCATCTACTTAATCTATTGGCTACATCATTATTCAACAGTATTAATATATTGCCATTGTCAAAGTATTATGCAAATGTTGTACAGCGCTACACTTTGTGAATTAAGAATATAATTGTGAAGTGAATGTGCATAAATAAAAGTAATTGGTGATGCATCGGTGTAATTAACTGCTTCTAATTTTCCTCCTTTAGGTGATGTTATAGTAAGTGTAAATAGCAGTTGCGTGCTGGGATATACCCATGCTCAAGTTGTGAAAATATTTCAGTCGATTCCCATTGGTGCAACAGTGGATCTTGAACTTTGCCGAGGTTATCCTCTGCCTTTTGATCCAGATGATCCAAATACCAGTTTGGTGACTTCAGTGGCCATTTCAGATAAGGAGCCAATTATTGTCAATGGCCAAGAAAACTGTGACTCCCTGTCAAGCCACAGTAGCCAAACGGCTACTGCAAATGGGAATGGAGCAAAGGATCAGAGACCGTATAGTCCATCGTCCGGTGAGGTTTCATCGAATGGATCCCATACAGCCTACGGCAATGATAGTGCCTCTCTGGCCTCCTCTATAGCCACTCAACCCGAACTTATAACTGTTCATATAGTGAAAGGCCCCATGGGCTTTGGTTTCACCATAGCAGACAGTCCTGGTGGTGGCGGTCAAAGAGTTAAACAAATTGTGGATGGTCCGCGCTGTCGAGGCCTGAAAGAAGGAGATCTGCTGCTAGAAGTCAACAAGAAGAATGTCCAGAACTTAAGTCATAATCAAGTAGTTGATACACTGTTAGAATGCCCCAAAGGAAGTGAAGTGACACTCTTGGTTCAGCGAGGAGGTGAGAACTGTTTGCTTTCTATTGGTGATCCAATTGTGGAACTTTGTAGTAATTTTACATATTTTAAAGCTTGTTTCCAGGTGACAATTATGTTTGAGCTTCTGCAGTTCCTAATCACAATGTAAAAATCAACATGAGATTTTTTTTTGCTCCCTTTGCGGGGAAACAAATTTGCAGTTTTCTGACTTTGGAAAAAGCTCTTCATCTCCACTGGGTAAATTGCATTATTTCCATCTTTAGAAAGAAACTGTTCATTCACTTTGTGATTGCTGTTGGTTAAATCTCTTTTTACACTTATGCGGCTTTAATAGCTTTTGTTACATGCTATTCCTGGATAGGCCTGTCATATGATTGAACTTGCTGTGGTACAATGAGTTTAATCTTTTGATTAACTTTTGACAAAGTGCTTAAAACACAATGATATAATAGGATAATTAAATTTGCACAGTTTGTGAGCACAATGAATTGTAGGGGAAGGATAGAAATGATGGACACTTCCATTTGGAATAGGTGAGAAAAATCATTACTGCTTGTCCGTTGTGATTTTGATTCGTACCTTGGGCTTAACTGTTGCAACAGTACTAAATGACTATAATGACCAAGGTTCGATTAGTAAATTGACTCTAAGTGTTGTTCTGGCAGAGTATTAGTTTGCACTTTATTATGAACCATATAAAGCAAATCATCAATGAAAGTTAAATATACAAGCAAGAAGATCTGAAATTGGATGATAATGTGCATTGCATGCATTTTCATCATTTTTCTGTTCACTCTTGAAGGTAAATAAGTTAATGTCCTCATTAGAAAGCAGCGAATTGTTATGAATTTCATTACCAAATATAAGCTCCAGTTCTAAATATTTGTAGCGTATCTATTTGTATAACAAATGGCTTAGCATCATGATAAAGTGTATAAATCTTATTGTTTCTGTTTTTAATAAAACTGTTCCCATTATCCAGGGGATAATGAAATTTCACTAGAAAATAATTATTTTGTATTCTACCACCTGTCCAACAATTCATCTTAAATATAAATTTAGATATAAAGTTGCAGTAATTCAAAGGTGGAATCCAATTTCGAACATACTACAAGTTACTCATCTATCTTTTAGTTTTCAAACAAATTCAACCACCTGGCATCCCCACCCTTCCCAACCCCACCTTTTAATTGTAATTATAAATACATTCCAGCAGATACCACTGATAGCCACGACCAAGTATTCTGCATGTTAGGTGGCATCTGTGGAAGGAGAAACAGTGTTATTGTTTCAGGTCAAAGACACTCTATTCCCCTTTCCACAAATACTGCCTGACCAACAGTGTTTCCAGCATTTTCTGTTTCTTGTTTCCAGTATCCGCTCGTGTTTTCTCCCTCTTGCAGTAGAGATGAATGTGAAGTCCCCACATTTCACACTTTGGTCCACCTAACTTTAAACAGTGAGATGAATTTTTGGCAACTCGACAGCAATTTCTATTTTCACACAGTGCAGAAATATTTAGTGCGTCCTGTAATTGCAGCAGTTAAAATAAGTATTTAACCCTTTTTCAGTAACAAAGTGCTTTGTGAAGGAGGTCATCCTTCGGGTTGCAATTAAGCTTAATGAAATAGTGGAGTGTTGATTTGCAAATATTACTTGGCAAGAACTTGCAATGTTGTAAAATATTTTTGGAATTGAAAGAAGGTAAAATACTAGTTATATTGAGTATTAGTATGTGAATTCTCGTTTTACTTATTGTTGGCTGATGAGTAACGCCATGCTTGCATACAGTGGCAGAAAAGAACACTTGAATTTTGAGTCCCTTTGCCATGCCATTATAAGAATATTGACAGATCAGTAAAGCATTCAAATTTGTCTATCAACCTGCCTTGCAGTTATGTTATGAATGAAGACTCCAAAGAATTATGTTCAGCAATCTGTAACTCTAAAGCACCATCACATATCTTTAAATTGATGCACTTTAATTTATTGTCTACGAGGATATATCATTGGGCAAGTACACTCGGTGGCCACTTTATTCGGTACCTCCTGTACCTAATGAGTGTACGTATGTGGTTGCCTTCTGCTGTATCTCATCCATTTCAAGGTTTGATGTGTTGTGCATTCAGAGATGCTCCTCTGTGCACCACTGTTGTAACACATGGTTATTCCAGTTGCTGTTGCCTTCCGCTCAGTTTCAACCAGTCTGGCCATTCTCCTCTGACCTCCCTCATTAACAAGATTCTTTTGCCCACGGAACTGTCGCTCACTGGATTTTTTTTTTTGGTTTGTCACACCATTCTCTGTAAATTCTAGAGACCGCTGTGCAAGAAAACCCCAGGAGTTTAGCAGTTTCTGAGATGCTCAAATCACCCCATCTGGCACCAACATGGTCAAAGTCTGTTAGATCGCACTTCTTCCCCATTCTGAAGTTTGATCTGAACAACAACTAAATCTCGTAGCCATGTCTGCATGGAGTTGCAGCCACATGATTGGCTGATTAGATAATTGTATTAACAAGCAGATAAACAGGCGTACCTAATAAAGTGGCTATTGCGTACAGTTACATATATAACTATGTAGAATAAAGCATCCTGGTCTTGCTTTGCACAATTGATGTGTGCCTGATAATAGTGGAGAGGTGCTCTTGATCACATAGCCGTGTGTGTTCTCATTTCCACCACTTATGCATGCTATTAGTGTGAATTATTTATCAATGTGCACTTGCATGTGATTTCATATCTAGTTCAGTGGATGCAGTTGACAGAACTGAAGTATATGTGAAGCACTGTTGCTAATTTTCATTTTGTTAAAGTACCAAGATCTCTATTTTCAAGCTAGTTAGCACATTATTGATACTCTTACTCAGATAGTTACAAAGCTGAACGAGATTTCATAGCATTAGGCGTCCATCAGATCCCAGCTAGTATCCAGGTTTATCAGATTGTCCTTTGTTTTTGTATTTGAAAAGTTCAATTTATTGTTGTATTGACTATAATTAAAATTTCATTTGGAAAGTCACAATATTTTATCTTAGGTGATATTGAGATGACAGTAAAAACCTTAGAGCATTTCTAATTGGAAACTATGTTCCTGTATGTCAATACAAATTCATTACTGGCAGCTCCTGTAGGTGGCATAGTGATATAGGGGCTTCCAACATTAAATAGCACAGAACATGAGCTGCAAAACAATAACTCCAAAGCAATAATTGGACTAAGATAATTAGACCTAAGAGAGAAGTGAAGACATCGGTCTAGCATCACATCTGGAAGTTAACAGGCAGGACCCACAACATTGTGCCACTTCCCTCAGTACTACAATAGATTTGCTTTGGCATGGAAGATGTGCTCAATTTCCAGTACTAGGTATGAATCTAGAATCTTCCTAAACAGTTGAGAGTGCCACCACTGAGTTTACTTCAGCATCCGAGATAGAGTGAAAAGATGGCATGTCAGGATCCAAGGTGAGAGCCGATTTCGCTCATTCTCTGCAATGGTCACTCCTCTCTCCATGGCGCTGAGGCTATGAAGACTGCCCTGGCTGCTGTGCTAAGTGTCTGCTAATATGCTGAACTGATGAGAGGCTTTGTGCCCACTCTGGGCCTCTCCAGGGTTCGGATCTGAGGACTCAATTTTGGTTCGGAATGTTGTTGCTTGTTTCTTGGTTCACCTGTTTGCTTGATTTGTGTTTTTTCTCCATTCCCTTGCACATCAGGTGTTGGTCTCTTTTTTTTTAATTGGGTTCTTTTGGGTTTCTTGCTTTGTGACTACTTGTGAGGAAACAAATCTCAGGATTGTATAATTCTTTGATAATGTACTTTGAATCATTGAATTTAAACTGCCCTGTAATCATAGTCTAAAAGTTACCAATATTTTCTCATTTAAAGCCTTCAACCTTCTCAGAACACATTGGTCAAGCCGGACCTCATCAGAGCAGTCAGTTGAAAGCCCCTGCCACTGCCACACATAGAATATCTCCTTCCACCTACCAATTGCAGTGACACTTTCATCCTTCCATTGGTCTTCATCCTCTAACCTTCCTCGATCTGACCACTGCAGTGGATCTAGACAGAGGGTTGAGGATCTGTGGAATGCTCTGCCTCAGAAGGCAGTGGAGGCCAATTCTCTGCATTCTTTCAAAAAGGAGTTAGATAGAGCTCTTAAAGATAGCGGAGTGAAGGGATATGGGGAGAAGGCAGGAAAAGGGTACTGATTGTGGATGATCAGCCATGATCACAGTGAATGGTGGTGGTGGTGCTGGCTCGAAGGGCTGAATGGCCTACTCCTACACCTATTGTCTATTGTCTAGACTCCTACAGCCTCCCCAACACTGGTAAAACTGCTTTCCGCAGCAACAGCATTATCCCCTGTTTGATAGCTCATGGCATTATTCATTCCTGAGGCCAGGACCCTGGGAGTGCGATGTTTTACAGGACGTCCCTCTACATGAATTGTTTTGTAAATAAGTGTACATGAGTTTATGCTTCTTGGATACATGGTGCAGTCTAAAGGCCATCAGGACATAAACAGAATAAAAAACATACAAACTACCATCAAAGAGTTAGTTCAGTAATACAATTCATTAATGGAAGCTATACCTCAAATATACATAACAGAAAATAGCAATTATAGTTATTTCTGCTTAGGACTTGTGTTACAGAATTTGCCAGTACCCCAATACACAGCTATGCATCAGCCAATGGGTAAGAATTTTTTACTAGTCTTTCAAATTTAACCAATTATGAGTGCACTTTAGGCGTCTTCATAACAATTGCTGATTTAAGTTCGAGTGCGATAGTGACCATTCATTGAACAGGATCTTGTATTCACCCCTACATTAATGCCATAACTGTGCTTCTGTTTGTAGTCACCAAGCCTCTAAAGCCTTCCCTCCTCCCACACCCCCCCCCCTCCCCCGGAGGTCGGGAGGCCATTTCCAAGGTTTCAACTCTCAGAGGCAATGAAAGTCTTAGGCACCGGAGATATATAACTTTTGCACAGTACTCTATTTCTGCTCTTTTCAATAGTGTTTAAAGAAAAAATATTAAATGTTAAAGGTTTCATTTAAGTTATAGAAATTAATAAAATAAAATTTTAAATCCTATTGAAAAGAGCAGAAATAGAGTACTGTACAAAAGTTATATATCTCGGGTGCCTAAGACTTTTTCACAGTACTGTATTTGTCAACATGGAATGGAGGGCATGTTTGTAAATCTGGTGGGAGAAAATGATTCTGTGTGAGTGGCAAAGGTGGAGTGCCATGGGAGGGGTGTGGGACACGTAGCAGAGAAGTGCCAGGAACAGGAGCTGGCATGCGTGCAGACACACACAGCCCTGAGATAACAGGCAAGGTCATTTGACTCCAAACAACTGGTTTATTGATTATTACAGAATGTCTCTCTGGTGCTTCCCACCCCCTCCCACTTGCTCCCCCTTTTCTAAACCATGATTCTCCTCTCCCTGCCCCCTTCTCACTCTCAGTCCACAATCGAGACCCATATCAGAATCATCATTTACACGTCATGAATTTTTTTTTGTGGCAGAGTATAGTGCAATACATAAAATTGCAGTACTGTGCAAAAGTCTTGGGCATCCTAGCTATACATATATGTTCCTAAGACACTTGCAGAGTGCTGTACATTAAGTGTGCTAGTTATGGCTGGTATCATGCAGACATCCCACATCTCCCAGAAGTTCCGGGAGTCTCCCACAAATTAATAGTGGCTCCCTGATGCCCGCAAATTATATACAATGTCCCGGAAATTGATTTTTTTGAGAGCGAGCGTGAGAGAAAGCGAGAGAGCGAGCGCGAGTGAGAGCGACCACGAAAGAGGGAGAGAGCGCGAGTGCGAGAGGGAGAGAGCAAGAAAGCAAGCTCGAGTGAGAGCGACCACGAGCGAGAGAGCGCGCGTGGGCGCGATAAGAGAGAGAGAGAGCGAGAGTGTTCCAAAAAAAGTCAGAGTGGCAGAGTGTTCCAAAGAAAAAATAATGACAGTTTTGCTCGCTGCACTGTTTGCAACAGTGACTTTTCTATTGCCCACGGTGGGTTAAGACTGTAAAAGACATGTTGAGGTGAGTTTAACAGGTGTCATTCGTTCATTAGCATAGCTAACGTTATTTAAACTAGCTGGCCAGCTGCTAAGGAGCTACTCTATTGCAGACATCCCACCTCTCCTGGAAGTCTCCCGCAAACTGATGGTGCTCCCTCCCTGAAATGAGTTTTTGCAGGGTGGGATGTCTGTATCATGGTGCAGGGCCAGATGCACAGTGCATCCAGCACAGTAGTTCAAACACTGCAGACTGCCCTTGGACTGGGCAAAGTGTTGAAAGTCTGCACTTCTGCAGTTATGGAAGTTCAGAAGGCAGAAATTCTTTATAAGACAATGCAACATAGTTGGGGTGGGTGGCGGGGGGGGGGGGGGCGGCCCTTAGTCCTGATTTATTATTGGCAACTTTTAATTCTAAATTGCAATATAGAATCTGCAGCTCATCCTTATGGTGAAGTTCAGGTACAATTAAGCTGGAAATAAACGCTGACCCAGCCTTGAACTGTATATAAATAAGAAAACACATGGACTTCGAAGCTTTCTGCTCATAAGTCATTTCTCAGCCCTATGCACTAACTGCATCAGCACAGAGCTTGTGTATATCTAAGTGATTAGGATAGCTTAATCTATGAGCACATGGATAAAGTTTTAATAAATTCCAGCAGTTTTATACTGAAGTGGGTACATGTGTATTAATGAAAATCTTCATTTTGAGTGGAATAATGATGTACAAATCTGGAGGTTGAGATCTCCTCTCAAATTTTAAATGTTCTTGCTCCTTCTTTTCTCAGGGCCCTCCATTTTTCAGTTCACCCTTTAAATGATTATTTTGGGACTTGTAGTGTTTGCAACTAGTTGATAAATCAAGAGAGAGACTAAAAAGATGGCCTTCAGACTTCATCTCTATTATGCTATCGCATATCAATGCCCTTAGAATAACCCAAATCTTTTTTGCTCTTATTCCATGTGTGGTTTGTTCCAGGCCAAATAGAGCATTTCCAAAATTTTCTGCTCTGTTAACTGTGCGTGTATTGGCTAATGAGGGGCAGTGAATGTTAGAGGATATTTGTAGTGTAGGGACATTGGCAGTATTTTTTGGGAAGTGGTACATGTGGGTTCAATTGTAACACTTAAGTCAAGTTTGGATAGGTAGATGAATAGAGGACTGTAGCCCCAGTTGGAGCTAGATGGGATCAGGCAGAAATCAGGCTGGCACAGACGAGATGGGCTGAAGGTCTGGCTTCTATGTGTAGTTCTCCTTGACTCTAAGATAGAGAAAATAAATGTATGTTTGAGGTATTATCATGACCAGGCATGGATTTAATTGGCTCCTGTCTCTGACTTCGTCCGTCTGGCTGTCTCTCTCCTGCTCTCTAAGTGGATATTGCTAATAACTAAAAAATTTTCTAGAAAATGTTATAGCCTCTCATTGCTTGGACTGCAAGTCACTCCACCTCATTGGGTTCCAAGTGCTGATTCACAGTGCAGCAATCAATGTCGAGGTTGCTTTAATTGCAAGTACTTGGAATCTGTCACTTTGCCATCAGCTTTGCAACCTTGATTATCTCTGTGTAATCAGGCCATTTTGAGGTAACAAGTCTCTTTTTCGGCGTACATCCCTGAGATGTGCTCTTTGAGGTATAATGTTACAGTGGGCTCCAGAAGCATGAACTTGGCAGAAATTTGTCATGGATCCATCTCTGTAATGAAGGAACCAAGCAAACGACAGCCTTTGAATCGCAATTATAACTCGTTTCTTCCTGGTTTTCAAAGGCTTCATTGTAGAGGACATTCACATTTCCAAACAAGGAATGCAGTAGAGAGTTTTGGCAAGAAACAAATGACCCCGAGGATTTGGAAGTGACTGCCTGTTAGAATGCATGATATGACATTCAAAGTCAGTTCTAAAAACTTAAAGATGGGATTTTATACTTTGAAAGACAAAACAGGGGTTTCTTTATCATATTTGAAACCTGAACATGTAGCATTCAGCCAATGCATTAATAGATCTGAGATCAAAACAGAAGACGTTTATTGCATTCCAATTCCTTGGCAGCAGTTGTGAGCAGAGGATGAAGTGAAGTTGTCAGGGTATTTGCAGCCCTCTGGTTTATGCTTAGGATGCAGGCCTGCACATCTTCTCAGGAACCCTTCACTGATTTCAAAGAGGTCGAGGCAGCTCTAATGAGTTGGTTTGGTCTATGAAGCTTCAACGTAACAAAGGAAGAACAATGGAAAGCCTTCTGCTTGTAGTGATTTTCAGCCACATTCAATTACTGCATCAGTCCAAGAGTAAACAGACTGAGAAGGTAAATAAGCTCTTTCCGCTGGTTGCAGAATTGATAACGAGGGATGTGTTTTGAAGATAATTGGCAAAGAATTCAAGGTAATGAGAAATGTCTTTTCATGGCCTGTTGTTATGACCTGCAGAGTGTGATGGAAGCAGGTTCAGCATGCTTTCTGATGGAAAGACCAGAAAATGGATCTAATTGGTGGCTCATTCGGAGAGCTGTCAGAGCATGAAAGCCTGAATGGTCTTTCATTCTCTGATATTTTCTTACTTAACAATAGTGAATTCATTTTGGTGTTTCAAATGTCATGTTTACTAGTGGTCACCATTTTACAAAAGTATTTCAATGTATATAAAAAGCTTATTTTTATCTAAACAGTTGCGTATTTCTTTCATTTGTGGCACCAGAAATATGATTGCGGTTTAGGGGCAGCATGGTAGCGTAGTGGTAAACCTAACGCTTTACAGTGCAGGAGACCTGGGCTCAATTCCCAGCACTGCCTGTAAGGAATTCGTACGTTTTCCCTCTGACATTACAGAGTCAGTCAGAAGAATTTTATAATATCACGTTAATTGATTATTTTAAAGTTCCCGTGATTAGGCTAGGCTTAAGTCGGGGGATTGCTGGGCAGTGCGGTTCGATGGGCTGGAAGAGCCTATTCCGTGATGTAACTCAATAAATGAAGCACTCTGGTTTCCTCGGCTGTGTTAGGCTAGGAAGGATAATCTCTGACCCCGCCAAACATGTGATATTGAGGTGCGAGCCCACCCCAAACTCCCTGATTGTGTGGTTGATATGTAATTCGTTACCCTGTTACCAATGAGTGCCATGAAATAACGGACAGTACACCACATACAATTAAAAGATTTAGCTTTGTATTTCTTAATTTGACTAAAGGGTTGGTAAAGTAAAGAACAAGAAAACAGGAGGGTCCATTTAATGAAAAAGTCTAATGTGCACAAGTTGGAGCTCTCAGTTTCCCCATTGCTGATCTTCCATCGATCTTACCCCGGGTTTTGTCGAATCACGGCCCCGCTTCTCTCCGGCGTCTTCTCTCTTCATCTCTCTCTAACAAAAGCCCCAAGCCCAACCGTGGTGTCCCTCACCAGAGAAACCTCCCCTTAATCCGACCATCCTAACTGATGGCACACAATTCTCCTATCTCTTATCTTCAACAGTAACCCAAGCATAAGCTGAAAAATGAGCAGCTCACACAGAACAGCACAAAATGAAATCCAGAACAACATAACAGTAAAAAATGTGAACCAGGGCATTACATTCTGGTTTTCACCCAATGAAACTAAAAATGTATCATACCTGTCTGTGAGATTCATAACCAAGTCAGTATGTATTCCCAGTCTTTGCTCCCCTCTGATTTCTATGGTTTGCAAAGCCGTTACAGAGGATAGTTATAAGTGAAACAAATTGTTGTGGGTCAGAGATCCAATAGTGGGCAGACCATCAAAAGATGGCAGATTTGTTTCTCAGATCAATATCCCAAGCCTGTGGATACTACTGCAACTTCCATTAACGTGCCCGATAAGGAAACTGAAAGAAGCCAGGCCTTTTAAATTGTTAACTTGTTGCTTCCTGTCCATAATGGTTGAGCTGATTCTGAATGTTTCAGTCAATTTACATTTCAGAAGTGCCTATGGTCAACAAGGGGTGAGGAGTAAGGAGGAAATTATAACAAGAACAAGGGAGAAATATTTCATTTTGCTAGCCAAATAACTAGTGTTAGATTCAAAGAACTATCATGTTCGTGTTGACTGGAAGCATAGCTTTCTAGACTTAACTAATTTGAGAGCACCTGATCAATTTATTTATGCTAAATGTCTGTATAACATTAAGTAATATTTAAATAGGATGAGAGTATTTGCATATTTCCACTGTCCTTTCCATTCATCTCTCCCCGTCTCTCTTGTCACATTACAGGAGAGAAGAATGAGAGGAGATCTTATAGAAACATCTAACATTATGAAAGGGATAAATAAGATAGAGGCAGGAAAGTTGTTTCCACTGGTAGGTGAGACTAGAACTAGGGAACATAGCCTCAAGATTTGGGGGAGTGGATTTAGGACAGAGATGAGGAGGAACTGCTTTTCTCAGTGGATGGTGAATCTGGGAATTCTCTGCCCAATGAAGCAGTGGAGGTTACCTCAGTAAATATATTTAAGACAAGGTGGGATAGATTTTTGCATAGTATGGGAATTAAGGCAGGTAGTTAGAGATGAATCCACGGCCAGATCAGCTATGATCTTATTGAATGGTGGAGCAGGCTCGACGGGCCAGATGGCCTACTCTTGCTCCTATTTCTTATGTTTTTATGTTCTTATTTCTTATGTTTTTATGTTCTTATTACCACCATCTTCTAAAGCTGTGAAATCTTAACTCAAGTTTAAAAAAAGATTCTTAGGCCCTGCTCATCCTTTGATCAATTACCTCAAAGCATTTAGTGACCTCTGTGCCAGGGAGAATGGTTCCTTTCATTTCCCCTTATGCAGACCTCTCATAATTTTACGTGCCTTGATTAAACTTTTCTGCATCCCATGTTTGGGGAAGGAACCCCTGTCTATCAAATCATCCTTAAAGAATCTTGAGATAATCTCATAAACAGGGGACTAAATACTGAGTCCTGTTAAATCCCTATGGCATTGAGCTTCCAGTCACAAAGTTCCCCTCAGTCATTACTCTTTGCAAGCTACCATTGAACCAGATTTGGATTCATCTTGTTGCTCTCCCATGGATCGCACCACTTTTCCTTTCTTCACCAGTTTGCATTGTGGGACCCATCAAATGCCTTGCTAACATTTAGACAGACTACAATAGATGGAATGCCTCATCAATCCTTATGATCAATACCATGACACTGTTGCATTGTCAATGTCCTTCAACATTTTTCTTAAACTCAGTATAGCATTGCTTCCCTTCTTATTATTCTTGCTACATCTGAATGAAAAGGTTCCTCTGATCAAATTTAGCAATTCGCTGACCCTTTCTGCTTGTACGTTTCTACTATTTTATGCTGGACTTTGGACTTCCTATCCATTTTTAACCATCTTGTCTACAAGCCTGACCACCCTCAGGAGTCTTCGTGATTCCCCTGCTGCGCTGTGCCTTTCCATCTAATACTAGTGATGACCACTCCGTAGTCATCCCTGAAGGCATTGCTTCAGTCATCCTTAGTGAGTTCCCTTTAGCTCTGCTCTGCCAATGTGATCAGGTTTGATACCCTGCTGTAGTTTCCAACTTGTTTATTAACAATCATGTGCCCACTTTTGACATCTTCTGAAAACTCCTAAATCATACAGCTTTAGATGTCTCATGGTCTGCTTTTTGTGATATTAATCAATGATAATGCAATTCCAAGGCCTGCAGAATTTCATGGCAGATAGTTCTTCTGTGAGTAACTGACCCATCCTTCAAGTTATTCCCCTTCCTCTGCCACCTTCATGGATTCACGTGCTATTTTATTTAAAGCTTATGGGCGTTTACTTTCCTCACCACTTAATGAAGTTGTGACTTGTTGAGATGAAGCCATTTGGCCAGGTGCACTGTAAATGGTTATTTTCACTGCTATGAACGCCAGCCCTGACAGATGGGCCAGACTGCTGGAGACCCCAGTTCCCTTGCTGTGGTCATGTTTAGGCTTTATCTGTCTTGACATTTGTCGATGGGTGCCACAAATGTGCTAATTTTACCTTAAATGGTTTAATATTTTATCTGCTGAGGTGATGTTTTTCTGTTTGACCTGGAGTGCACTATATTCACAGAGCTGACAATTAATCAGCCTATTACTGATGTGGGAAAGTACAGGCACAGTAAACTATTAATAAAGTGACGGCCTTCCCAGTGCAGTCAAACAGTAATAAATGTTAGAATTTTGGTCTGCGCTTAATGCATTTAACGTGTTTTCCTGTGTGAATTGGTGCCTCAATAAAATATATAAACAAAAGGTTTATTTGTCCCAAGTATGCCAAAACATACAGTGAAATGCATTGTTTGAGAGAAGGATGTGCTGGAGGCAGGTTGCAAGTGTTGCCAGGCTTCTGGTGCCAACATAGCATGCCTACAACTTATTAACCCTAACTTGTATAATTTACTAACACTAACTTGTATAGTTTATTAACACTAACTTATATAACTTTTTAACCCATCTTTGCTGAAAGGCCTTGATAGAATGGATGTGGAGAGACTGTTTCCTATGGGTGGAGCGTCTAAGACCAAGGGACACAGTCTCAGAATAGAGGGTTGTCCTTTTAGAACAGAGGTGAGGAGGAATTTCTTGAGCCAGAGAGTGAATCTGTGGAATTCTTTGCCACAGGCATCTGGGGAGGCCAAGTATTTATGTAGACTAAGGCAGAGGTTGATAGATTGGTCAGGGCATGAAGTGATATGGGGAGAAGGCAAGAGATTGGGGCTGAGAGGAAAATCGGATCGGCCATGATGAAATGGCCCCATGATGAAATGCTCCTATATCTTATGGGATGTGGGTGGAAATCGGGGACCCAGAGAAAATCTGCGGTCATGAGAGAACATGCAGATTTAGAAACAGCGACAGGAATAGAACCCCAATTTTGTAGTTGGCGCCGTAAAGTTTTATGCCAACTGTTACGCTACCATACGACCTGTACACAAATCATATATATTTAGATTTATTTAGAATATAAGGGGAAGGGGATTAACTTGCAGCTGGTAAGTGAATGCTTTCTATACTGTACTGAAGATTGTAATTGACTTTTCAGACTGAAAAAGAGAAAGCTACATTTGCTTTAACCACCTTGTTGTAAGGCTCCTTCTTAAAAACTTGTAAGTCTGGACCAACTGAGTTTCGTCTTAGTAATTGGCAAGACATCTTAACCAATAAATCTAACTTGAAAAATATCGCCCACGTGCCCTCATATCTACTGTGATGAAATGTTTTGGGAGGTGGATTATGGCTTGAATTAACTCCTGCCTAAGCAAGGAAGTCAACCCACTGTAATTAGCCGACCACCACAATGGTCTACAGTGGATGCAATCTCACTGGCTCTCCACTTGGCTTTTGGACCACCTGAACAACAGCAAAACACACGTCAGACTGCTGTTTATTGATTACAGCTCAGTGTTCAACACCATCATCCCCTTGGTGCTCATCAATAATCTTCAAAACCTGGGCCTCTGTGCCTTCCTCTGCAACTGTAGCCTTGACCTCCTCATCAGGAGACCAGCCAGTGCATATCAGAAACAACATCTCCTCCTGGTTGAGGTATATGCATAAAACAACATGTTTCTCAACAGATGTTAGTGCTGATAAATCTGATTCTACGCCTGCAAAAAGAATTCAAAAGGTGTCCCTTTCAAGGAATCAGACCCTGGACCAATAGATAAGCAAGTCATGGGTTGATCTGATAGTATTTATATTAATTATCACTAGAACTTTGTGGAAGGTGGTGGAAAGAGTTTGTATCCGGATAATTTTCAGGAAAAGAAAATACCTGTTGGTAAAAATTAGACTTGACTTCTCTTAATAATCCCACAGAAACACTGACAGGCGCGTGGTTAGAACTTGTATGAAACATATCACAGAAGGGAGGTGGAAAAAAGGTTACCAAAACTACAGTGTGTAAATTCATTCTTTGTCCCATGTGCTAGATACGTGCGTATGCCAGTTGCTGCAGCTCATCCTCCACCTTGAAACGATGTTCTTTTAACTTCAGTGAAGCTGGTTTCCAGAAACAAATTACAGCGTGTAGCTGCAAATGTCACATCCAGTGCAGGATGCAACTCTACTCTTGCATATCCCACCCAAACTGCTAACTCATTACTCTTTTAATTTGTCACTTTAGAGAAATTACGTCCATAGGCATAGACAGGAGAGAAATGATTCATAGTCTTTGCATAGACTGTCACACCTATAACATTTTATATCAGGCTTCCAGCTGTTGAGATCATCGTTTAATAGCACTGATAAATTATATATAGCGCATGTGTCTATGTGATGCTGTGAATTCCACACTCATACAATTAAGAATGGTAATGGCTTGGTTTATTGAAGTTCTGTGTTCCGGCATTGAATGGAATCATGTCAAGATCTGGACTTGGACTTGTTACTGTGTTTTGTATTTTGTTGTAAGGTCTAAAATGAGCCAGCGTGGACTATTAACCATGAGAGCAGAGATTTAGTACACTGTTTCTAAGAATTTTAAATTCTGTATGGGTGACACATTTAGTAGAGCCACTTTCTCACAGCAGCAGAGAGCCAGGTTTGAATCTGAGTCTGCTGTCTGTGTGGAGTTTGCATGTTCTCCCTGTGACTTCATGGGTTCTCTCCAAGTGTTCTGGTTTCTACCTACATCCCAAAGATGTGTAGGTTGGTGGGACATTGGTAGAAGTTGTGGGGATTTGATGATTGAGGTGGACTCTGTGATCCGCCAGGCCTATCCCTCCTATGACATGAAAAGAGGATCCATGGTCATTAACACTGAAAAGTAATAAAACCTGACTATCATCTTTTAATTCCATTATCATTTCAAAATGGTGCCTTTTGCTTTCTGAGGCGCACAAAAGGATCGATCCACCTTAAGGAAGCCAAACTTGATACACTTGTGAGTAGAAGCCCTGGAGAAGTTTTCTACTGGGAGTGTCACATACTTCACTATGTCTTGGAGACAATGAGAGGACCTGAACATTTCAATTTTTTAAAAAGCAAACTTTTCTGTGAACTGTGAATCATCCGAACATACATATTTTTACGTTTGCCATGGCTAACTTTGGAGTCAGTAGATTAGATAGTTAGACAGCTTTCATCTCTGCCGTTCTTTGCATATAATATTACTTCAGAAGGAAGAATGAAAATAAATCTCAGGGTTGTATATGCTGACATATATGTATTTTAATAATAAAATTAACTTTGAACTTCAGTTTATATACTCATAAAATTCTTATAGTACATCTATGCTTCTACATGAGATTGTTTTGAAGCTTTAGCAGTGTAGAAGTAACTGCAAAATCAGAGACATTTTAATTGTTCGCTGAATATGAATTTTATAATTCTTTTAAATTTAATTTTGCAACGTCCTCATGGAGCTACAGGACTTTATTTTGCTTCTGCTGCAGAATCTAGTTTCATGGGTCACACTGACTGGTTTAGACTGCTAGCCTGAAGGCTGCTGAATCAGGAGTAAGTAGAACTGATGTACTGGGGATTCAACACACTATAATCTGATCTGATCAGACGCCAGGCACAGTGGCTGGCACAGATTTTAACATGGTCAGAGAGATTCATACTCACTAAACCAATTTGGATCATGTCCTTAGTATTCTTTTAAGGCTTTCTTATTGCCGAATCTTGATTTTTCTTTTGTTTGTTTTTCCTCTTTCATAGGACCACTTCCCAAGAAAAGTCCAAAGTCGGTAAGTTTCATGCTGGGCCCAAATTTCTCTTGTTATACATTATGAATTTGTGAAGTAAATTCTAGCTGGCTGTGTAATGTGCTTTATCCTCATTCATTCTTACATTTACGAATTTACCAGAGATGTGAACTGATTAACTCCATGTAATTTATGAACGTTGCTTCTTTATTTAGCAACTTGGATTGTACTACAGATTGGCATGTAAAAGGGTGAAAATGACGAAAGTAAAATTCCCATATTTTTGTCCCATCTCAGATATTCCCTCCCCAACCACCAAAAAGTTCCCTAAACCAAAAAAAAATTAATACATGGCAGCACTTGATTAAAGTCAAAAAAAAGTAACTTCAGGCCCAGTCCATTGTCAGATTGTATTAGGTCTGTGAAGAGGAAGCATAGTTGCATTCACTATTAAATTTGAGAAATGTCAGCCTTCATGTGCTTCTTTGTCAGTTTCAGATAAATTTACCCGTTGGCAGAATACATCTTGTGTGCATGGAATATCTCAGATGGAGTGTGCTTTGTGGTATTTATTTTCAGACTACCTAGACTCTCAATTTGAAGAAAGACCTCTGCTTTTATTTTGAAACTGATATGAAATGTGTCACCTGTCTTCTAGTCAATGGAAATATATAAATGTTCTAAAAGGATGGGTTGTCGTGAATCCTCATTTAGTGCATTGTGCACTTTTCATGATGGGCTGCCTTTAAAGTAGTTACAGCTGCAGTAAACAACTTAACTTTGTGAAATGATTTTTTTCAAAATGGGAGCATTGTATCGATTGCTCCCAGTCAGTGAAAAGCTGGATTGACCTTCTGTTCTCTTGAATAATTGCAGCAAGCACTGGAAAGGAAGGACAGCCAGAACAGCTCCCAGCATAGTGTCTCCAGCCAGCGGAGCACACACACTGCCTCACCAGTCCTGGGCACCCCTGGGCTTCCAGACTATCCTTCGAACGAGGTACCAGCAGTGGATCAAACGGATATCTCTGGGCAAAGGAAGCCAGATCCTTTCAAAATCTGGGCCCAGTCACGAAGCATGTATGAAAGTAGACGTAAGTACTTATAAAAATTGCAAACGTTCATCTTTTCATGACTTTAATACTTTTTGCTGAAGTTTAATAACTAAAAGATTGACATTAATGTCTTTTGTCTTTATATACTCTGCAATTCAGGATTCAGTCCTGTAGCATCACCAAATTTCACACTGGTAGTGTTGTTGACGGTTTCCATTAACAGCTGCAGAAAATGCCCCTGAAGCCTAGTGGCAAAGAATGTTTTGTATTTTCACAGTTATTGGTGAGCTAGAACAGTGGGCTCTATTAATAATGTTGCAGCTGTTGTTCTCTGATGATGCAATGTGCAGTTGTCCATGAGAATATTTGGAAGGAAGTCTTGAATATTGTAAAATATAATTTAAAGCAAATTCTAAATTGCAGAATAGCACCGTTTAAGAGAAGCCAATTACTACCATTTATCACCAACAGGAATAGTTGCCTTTTTCAGTCTTCAGTGTAAAATCAGTGGTGTTTCCCTTGGAGTTAAACTACTAGCAGTGACAGCCTGGGCAAATAATTAGAAATTTTAATGGTGTATTGCAAATGGGAACATTATTAGCAGGTGCTGCAAAATAATTTTCCATGTAATCTTTAGCCCAACAGGTATTTCATTTAAATGACTGAGGAAGACACACAATTATTCCTGCTTTGCAAATAATAAACTTTACTACGTGTTAGACAGGTGGATGTGATGTTCTGGGATACAAATCATACGGTGTGCAACTGTCCTGTGTGATGTGATAGAATTGTAGTTTGTTTAAATTATCTCTATTTTTGTTTGCACCTAGCACATAAAGCCATGTGTGCCGTGGGTCAGGGCCATTATCTTGAGCATCCTGTACCAGTTTCTTTCTTTTGGTGTATGTTCCACCTCTGCTTACTGGAAACTCTAGAATCATTCTATACTTTTTAGATGCAGCATATTGCATGCATTTTTCTCAGTATGAGATGCGAAACATGGATCAAAAGAACTTGGCCAATTACAGCATTTGATTTACCCATTTAATCCTATTGCTGTAGTTGATAACATCAAATTAACAATAATCCAGATCTTACTTCAACCATAAAATGTAAGCACTGGAATCGGATTTGGCCTGATTTGGAGTTTTTGGTGCCTGTTGTACCCTGTTTGTGGGTTATGCTGAACTTACAATGACACAGAAGTCCATACAGTACCCATTATGGCTTCGTGTGAAGTAATCCAAACGGTCTAATTCATTCTCTCCATATTTACCTGCCCCCTTCAGCTTATTGCCTCTCACACTTGCCCTATAATTTCTTTTTTTTTTTTTTGCCAATTTTAATGTATGATTTGAGCAATCTAGACAATTTACAGAAGCCAGTTTAGCAAATCAGCAAACCTTTGAAATGGGTGAAGAAACTGGAGCATCCACAAGAGATCCTTGCTGTCATGGGGAGGATATGTAAATTCCTCATTGTCAGCATTTGGAATCAGCATCAAACCCAGTTCCCTGCAGCTGAGAGGTTTCATAAAGCCAACTTGACCAGTGTCTGCTTCTAACTCCTTACATTTTGGGTAATGATCCCGTTCACCTACTGGCTTTTGCTTTCCTGTCACAATGTTTTTTAAATTTACACAGCATTTTTAAAATGTTTAATCTTACAATGAATAGCATAGAACAAGCTGAATGGAGGCAGACTATTCAACACAATCGCTCCATGCCAGTAGATTCCTGCTGCTTCCCCACTTAAATCACTTCTAACACAATTTCCCCAACCCTTTAAAGAGAACCATGCATGTAAGGGGCTTTTGTATACCTAGTTGCAGTCATTTGAGGTACGGATGAAGCGAATAGGAATCTGTTGAAAGCTGCTAAGAGAACAGACATGTGTTAAGAGTTCCTAGCAGAGCCATTTTGCGGCAGACATGGTGAAGCCGGTGGTGTGCTGACAGTGAATAAGTGAAAGCAGCATCCTACATAGTAGCTCCACACTTGGATCCAAGAAAATGATTTACCAATGGTCTCGTCTTTAAATTAACTGAATTTTAATCATCTTCAAACTATTAACAGAGTCAGGAACTACAAAGCAATGACACATGGCCAATATTGCAATTGATAATTGAGGTGGTCTGACAGTAAGTGCATTAAATTGTTGTGATTCCAGTTTTTCCAGCTATCATAATAATACTGAAAAGCAATTCAAAGGGTTTCTTTCACCAGAGATGATATGCAACCTTAAACATAGATAGACTCTTTCCTGCAAGAACAATGCACATAAATCAAACGTGAATAAGCTGTTTAATAGCCAGTGACTTCACACAGCACTAATCAGTTGGAACTAAGGCAAATCAGAAAGAAAGACACAGAATAAAACAAAAGTCAAATATCCAGGGATTCTGTTTCATAATTGATCAAACCAAAATTCCAAGTTATACTTGGATTGGTCAATCATAAAATAGAAGATTCAAAGGTCCAATTCAATGTCAGAGAAATGTATACAATATACACCTTGAAATGCTTTTTCTTTGCAACCATCCACAAAAACAGAGGAGTGCCCAAGCAGTGGACAACAGTTAAACTTAAGAACACCAATGTTGCCCCCAGCTCCCCCCTCCTGTGGGTAAGCAGCAGCAAGCAACTGTCCCCCTCCCCCAACTAGCAAAACAAAAACATCAGCACCCACTACCAAGTACTCAAGCGTGAGCAAAGCAGTGGCGAAGACACAGACTTGCAGTTACCCCGAAGAGATTGCATTTCACCCAGCATCCAACATACCACAGGTTGTCTGTCTCCCTAATAAGGGAGAAAGAAGTGTCTCCGTTATGACAAGCATAAAGCAAAATTTCTCTTACTCTTTGTATTTGGAAGTATTTTAGATGCTATTCCTGCGAAAGTTGGTGTGTACCACAGTACCAATCACTTCTACATGACATCAGATTCATTGTGAAAATTGAATCAGCCCCTTTCGTGCACAATCCAATCTAACCTAGCAACATGTCTGCCATGTCAGGCACATGTGTCATGATGTCTCTATTTGTGTGGTGTCCATTTCTATCCTTTCTGAGAGAAGTTGGACTTGCACCTGCCGTTTGCAGCCATCTTGGAATGGTCTGAGTAAAAGTAGGAGCCTGTTGTTGTAGTTGCTTTGCTCTTGTTTGTCTGGCTGTGTAAGGTGACTGACCTCAAGAAATGTGACTAAGGCAGCTTTATCACTTTGATGGCTTCTCGTTCGCCTCCCAAAACCACAGAGTGTGAGTAAACTGACAGGAAGTCTGTTGTCTGCAGTACTTAATTGCTAAGATGTTCTTGAAATTGGTGCTGCATGCCAACATTGGCAGCGCTCCATTGCTGGAGATGTTGTGGTGGTCATATCTGGGCAAACACTCTTGATTGTGGACCTTTGGTCAGGAAGTAAAAATATATCCATCAGTAAAGAGTCTGCCCCCAGAAACTCTTCAAAGGTACCAGATTCCCCCTGGCCCCCTCTAATGAGCAATATACTGCATTCATGGGAGCAATCCAAACTTTTTGCAATAGCTCTCCCATGTTTAGCATCTACCACTAAGTGTGTTGACAGTTCAGCACACCAATTAGAGAGCTCCCATTCATAGCCTTGTACCACTAAATGCAGTGACATTTCGGCCCACAGAGTAGTAGGAAACCCAATTTCTAGGCCTATTTAATTGGAGCTGGAATCGCAGTCAAGCAAGATCTGCTCAAGTATACAAGTTGGCAAAGCTTCCAGCAGAGGTCATTGGGATAATTGGTTCAGGACACAGGCTGAATGTTTATTTTGACTTCAAGACAGAGGATGAATGCAGCAATCTCACTTTGATCTCAGCTCACTTTACATGTTGGAGATCAAACCTGGGACAATTAGACCTGTGAGACTCAGTGTTTCAACCTCAGTGGTTTGGCCCTTGTATTTGCAAATGAAGTATCTCAACATGGAGTACAACATGCTGTTTTGTTATTGTCCTGCAAGGTGGACACATGTTCACAACTGTGCACATGGTTCTTAAAAGGAAACTCTACATTGTATTCCTGAAATGAAAAGCATAACTTAACAGTAACATAGCAACAAGTCACACAATGTGTTTAATCAGCTTATTCAGGCAAATGAAACCCTGACCAGAAATGATCAATAAATGTGTATTTTCTCACATCAGTTTTCTTTATTTAATGAGATTCTTTTTAGTTTTTACAGTCAAAGTTCATAGCTTAATTCTGATAATCAATGTACGATAAAATTTAATTCCTCATATATAAATGTTATTTTGTGTTAATTATTAATAAAGCCAAGTTTTTCAATAGTCTGGCTGTGTAGCTATAACTGTAGCACAGTGTATGGTTGATTTGAATTCAGACACTAATTTTTAACTAACTTGAGTCGGCAATTGTAAATACCGCAGTTTGCCCATTGGGAATGTGCAGTGGGTGACGTTTCATCACTTCACTCCTATAACTTGCACTGCCAGGCTCTGCTTAGCAAGCTTCTATTGAAGAAGTTTCTAATCTTGGCCTCCGCTGAGGGTGCCACCTATAGCGGTCAATGGTACATGCCCGTCATTAAGAATGAAGGTGAGGTGGGGCCAAAGAGTGTGGATTTATTGCAGCAACATCTTTATTGAATTTCTGCCTTCCAGCTATCTTGGAGTCATTGCCATGATTTAGAATTTGGCTTTAGTGATAAATTGTGACAGCCGACCGGCAGACTGTGATGTGATTCAATCTTACAATCAATTGGGGATGGTGGCACAAATTCAAACATAGGAAGCCTTTAATTTAATATTGCCATTTCATAAGCAGCAGACAGCATGCTGTCTCTGTTGTGTTGTTAATGCAAACCAATTGACCTCCATTATACCTTCATACATTTATGATGATCTGAAATCTGGAGTTGTCTGTTTGCTCTCTTCCCACAGTTCCCGATTACCAGGAGCAAGATATTTTCCTCTGGAGAAAGGAAACTGGATTTGGATTTAGGATACTTGGTGGAAATGAACCTGGGGAGCCGGTGAGTAATTAAAAATGGCTTGATACTGCTGAATATTATCTTTGTTTTCAATGTAAAAAGAGCAACACCTTTTCTGCATTGAGCTGGTTATGTAATACTTTTTCATTTGAAAGTGGCACAGCTAGTACTTCACTTAATTACTGTGCACTAGGGCTTCAGACACATTCGTAAAATACGTTTAGTATTTTATGTTATGTGGACAGGACTCTTGAAAGTAATTGGTATTAATTTATCATAGCCATCTCACTTTATAGGTGATTGTCTCAAACATAACATATTCTTTCCTCTATATCAGTGAATAATAATAACAAAAACAGTGATTGCATTTCCTACGGTAGATCAGCACTGCTCTGAATGCCAAAGTAAACACTGTGCCAGTTCGAATGTTTTAACAACCTTGCTCTGGAGGCATCAGGAGTTTTTCCTCTGCCTTGGCCAAATTTGTCCTTTGCATGAAAATCACTCCCTTTCTTGTGTAGAAATATATATGTGACTCTAATTTCGTAGAAAGATTGAACAATTCTAGCTTAGACTACAACGGATTCAAACTGCATCAGTTACTCCTTTTAATTTTTATAAGTATAATTAAATTGTATCCAGACTATTTTTGTTATAAAGTCTGACAGAATTTGAAAATCAAAGTGGACTGAAACCAAACCCTGGGTGTAAAGTATCTTCCAGACACTGTATCAAACCTTTGTTAGACGACAGCTACAGTACTGTGAGCAGTTCTAACCCACTACTTTGCAACTAAAGTGCAGAAGAGATTTACGAAACGCTGCTGGTGAATTATGTTTCTGAGAAGAGATTGTTCAATAGATTTTGTTCTCACTGGGATAAAATAGAGTGAAGGGAGATTTAACTGAAATGTTTAAGATTATGAGAGCCATGGTTAGGGCAAGTTAGTTACTAACTAGGGAGGCAGGGACTTAAGCTAGTTCGTACAAGGATTACAGAAGAATTGGGAAAAAAATATTTTGCTCAACAAATGATGGGGGTGGGGTGAATTTAAAATGCAATGAAAAATCTTAAACACTTGGAAACATCCCTGAGTTACCACTTGCAAGCCAATTACCTGCATGCATGGATCAAGAATTGGAAAGTATGATTAGACTGGGGTCCACTTCTAGCTGTCTTGGACACAGTGGGCTGAATTTATACCATCAATTTCTGACTCTGTGAGACCTCAGTCAAAATTTCAAGTCTGTGTATGCTTAACTTTCCTATATTAAAATAATGAATATTTCACTACATTCATAAATTTAAATTGAAAAATTGATATTTTTTGAGTAGTATGTTTAATTGCTTTAAAAAGACTTTTGAAAAGTTGAAACTAGATGAGCAAGATATTCATTTTCAGCCAAACCAAGATTTTAAACTCTAAATTTCAGCAGTTGAATGAAGATTCCTTTTGTGGTCTGCTTCTAATTCTCAGTCATGCATTTGTTATTTCATTAAAATCCCAGTGTGAGCTTTGAGAGACTCATTTGCACATTTCAGTGTTGTAAACGTGCAGATTATGATTACGTGGTGCTTTCTCACTGTGGTTAACTGTAAAAATGGTCACTTATGCATGACCATTTTAATGAATTATGGTTTGCAAGCAGTGCAATTTGATTCCTGAGAACAGCTGAACATCTACGCAATTTCCCATTTGCTCAGTATGCCTTTAAATTTAGAAAAATAAGCATAGAATTATTTTAGATAAGCAAGCTTTCCCGTTGGCTGCACCTTGCTTATTTTTCTTTATCCTCTTAAACCACTAAGCATTGTTTCTTCTATGTTGATCTGCCATAAAACAAAGTCAGGATCAGCACTTGGTGTACTTGAGTATCCGGAAGTATTTCTTCTCGGTAGGATTCTTTTCTGTGCTTCTCGTGGTATCCTCATTTTAAAATTCTGGAAATGGGCTGTTACCAGAAGTGCGCTGGACTTTCTCCTTAAGTGTGTCAAATGGAAAGTATTGTGATGTATTTTAGCTGTTGAAAATGATGGGTGCAAAGCATTACAACTGGCCTTGAGCCACGCTCAGCTGGCAGTTACTAACACCGCGTCTTCAATCCCTTTCTTTTGGTACAGATCTACATTGGCCACATTGTGCCCCTGGGTGCTGCCGATGCAGATGGAAGGCTGCGGACGGGTGATGAGCTGATTTGTGTGGATGGTACAGCAGTGGTTGGAAAGTCCCACCAGCTTGTGGTACAATTAATGCAGCAAGCTGCTAAACAGGGCCACGTTAATCTTACTGTGAGGCGTAAAGTGGTGTACGCAGGTTAGTACTTGTCAGCGTCTGATTGAAAACAAAATGCATTGACTTGTCCTTGCGAGAAAGTCATTGCCTCTAGAATATAGAGATGTAAATTGAACCAATTGCCAGAAGATTATTCTACATTGAGAAATTAAATTAGATGTGTAAATCTACATTTATATTCCACTCTGCCTATTTTAGGTAAGCAGCCTAGAGACACCTTCATGCCACTATCTCATTACTTATACATTCTGTAAAATATTGCAATCTGCTAATTGAAACTATTGGTTCATTAAAAAGCTGATAGTCTTTCCCCCTGATTGTTGTTTTACACAAGGAGAACATTTTCTACTGTAACTGGATGATCCAAGTACTTGTATCTTAGGTAATTAGTTGTAGGTCATATAAGAGTCTAAGTTGTTCTCAGTACGTTTAACCATGTGTAGCACCTCAGGTGTGTTTCATGTTGTCTCCTGCAAACTTTCTGGAAGTTTGCTTGTCTTGCAATCATGGCCTTGAGCTGAGATTCTAATGTTTCTACCTCCACATCATCAATGTTGCTTCTTCCATTTTTAAATCTGACTCAGCACCCCTTGTGGTGAGTTACTTCTGTGCATTTTCACCCTCTACACCTGGCCCTTCCTATCTTTCACTCTTCATAGCAACACCCTGCCCAAAGCATAGAGCATATATACTACAGGAGTGAGATAGATGAGCTGGTTGAGTGGTGTCACAACAACAACCTTGCACTCAAGATCATGATCAATGATTTGATTGTGGACTTAAAGAAAGGGAAGTTAAGGGAACACATACCAGTCATCTTGGGGGGATCACAGTTTCAAGTTCTGGGTGTCAACATCTCTGAAAATCTATCCTGGGCCCAATATATTGATGCAATTACAAAGAAGGCACAACAGTGGCTATGTTTCATTTGGAGCTTGAGGAGACTAGGTCTGTCACCAAAGACTCTAGTGAATTTCTAAGACGTACAGTGAAGAGTATACTGACTGGTTGCATCACAGCCTGGTATGAAGGCAAACAGGATCAGAAAAAGCTGCAGCGAGTCACAAACTCAGCTATACCATCATGAGCACTAGTCTCCCCAGCATCAAGGACACCTTTAAATGGTGATTCTCAAAAAGGCAGCATCCATCATTAAGGACCCCCATCACCCAGGACACGCCATCTTCTCATTGCTGCCATCAAGGAAGGAGGTACAGGAGCCTCAAGGTTTCAGTAAGTGCTTCTTCCCCACCACCATCAGATTTCTGAATGTGCAATGAATCCATGAGCACTACGTCACTATTTTTTTTTTCCCCTGTCCTTTTGCACTATATTTATCGGATGGCAGGGTGGAGATAGTCTCTACCAAAGGAGGTGTAAGGCACTTCTTTCTTCTGCTAGTCTGCAGGTCACCCTTGGGCAAGGTGTTGCACCTGCTTACAATTCCCCCCCCCCCCCACTGAATCAGGGTCACATCAAGTCATATGAGGAGCTGGTGCCTATCACAAGTCCTGGTTATGTGACCAAGCAGACAATCTCTGAAGCGTATTGATAATGGCTGGGGTCACCTGTCTTGCAAAGACACTGCCAGAAGAAGGCAGTGGAAAACCACTTCTGTAGAAGAATTTGCCAAGAACAATCATGGTCATGAGATCATGTCCAAAGGTCCAAAGATGTTCACCTATGTCATAATGATGATAGTATTTTATAGTTTTTATTGTCTATTACAATGTACTACTGTCGCAAAACAACATATAGTAGTGGTGTTAAACCTGATTCTGAAACCCTTTCTTCTCCCATCCCAATGTTAATGGTCCCTGCTCCATTTTCTTCAGCTGTATGGTTCACTGTTGCGAATCTTAGCTGTGGATTCACTTCCTTAGTGTACCATAAAGTGCTGGTAAGTGCAAACAGTTCTACAATAAAGTAAGTAGTTTTCAATGTGTCTCTGAGTCTGGAATTCTTCCCCAAACATGGAAATCCTGAAGATCCTGACTGCCCCTTGGCCTGCACTGAATTTGGTGTCCTCATGGGATGCAACAGCAGAGCTTTGAGGTTGCAATCCCCCTGTACTTGCATAGAGATTATCCACCAGTTTAACCTTGTGTTGCGGAGAGGAACAAGACCAACTATTAGGTAATTTCCTTGATTTAATGATTGTTTTTAAATGTGTATGTGTAATTTTGTTTTAATTTTTGAATTTTGATTTTCAGCTATTTAATGATTATAATACTTGTGGAGTATTTCTTGTATTCCAAGTCTTCGATAGGTTTGACAGTGAACTAAGCCTGTTGAAATGGCTTAGTCAGCTGTCCTGGTATTTCTCACCAATTCCTCAGCCAGCAAGATGATACCAGTAGATCTTTAAATGATAAGTATGACCTTACACAAAAGTCAGGAAAAGTGAACCTCCACTTAGGACAGTTTCTTTGCCCGTTATCACTTATTTTTTGAATTAATGGCAGTTTTTCAGTATTCTTTTGAAAACTACACGTAATTAAAGAGGTTATACAAATAGAATATTTTCTTGATTGCACTGAAGAGTGGGAATTGGATCCTGCTAATCCAAAGCTTTGAAGGCAATTGTATTGATCCCTTTAGCTCCATGACTAGGGCAGGCTTGTTCTACACATTGTGCTTATGTGACTGTGCACAAGAATTAAATTAGCCTCTACCTCCTACCAAAGCCCCACTCTCAAGTCCCACTCCTTATGAAATGATGCTGTTCTTCGACAAACTTAGAAACTGTGTTCTTAAACAAATTCTGGTCTCACAGTTAGCACAAGTTACCATAATTCACTTGATCATGAACTGCAGCTAATTGATGGATGATTGAAGTTTCACATGCATGAACTGCTTAAGTTCTCACCGAACTTTCACAGTTAAGCTTTTCCATATGGCAGTGCAGGTTGTTTTTCACCTCGCCTCCCTGGCACATGTTCCTGTGCCAATCCTCTGAATTCCCTTCGCTGTTGCCAACTAAAAATGAATGAGTCAACTATGTTTTAATTTATCTAAGTCTTTCTGCTTTGCTGATCTAAAACTGCATCCAAGGCACGATTTCCAGTTTTAAAAACTCAGTTGTTTCACTTAGCATTTCTACAGATGTACCATGGAGAGCATTCTAGCTGGCTATGTCACCGTCTGGTATGGGGTGAGGGTGGGGTGGGGGGGCTACTGCACGGGGTTGTAAACGTAGTCAGCTCCATCATGGCAATTGCCTCCATAGCATCCCGGACACCTTCATGAAGCAATGCCTCTAAAAGATGGCATGCATCATTATGGGCCCCATTACCCAGGTCACGCCTGAAGATGCAGGATTCCGAAACGGCTTCTTTCCTTCTGCCATCCGATTTCTGAACGGACATTGAACCCATGAGCACTACCCCAATACTTTATTATTTCTATTTTTGCGCTATTTATTTAATTTAACCATTTATGCACTGTACTGCTGCTGCAAAGTCAACAAATTTCACGACATCTGCCTGTGGTATGAAACCTGGTTCTGATTCTGATTAACCCAGCAGCTGCTCCGAAGCCCGAGACAGAAGTGAATGCCTCGCCGGTCTCATCACATCACAGCAGCAATCAGGCGGTGTCCTTGGCCGAAGAGAAGCGCACCCCACAGGGCAGTCAGAACTCTCTGAACACGGTGAGCTCAGGGAGCGGCAGTGCCAGCGGCGGGGGGGCTGGTGGTGGACCAGTTGTGCAGCCGTACGACGTGGAGATACGGCGTGGAGAAAGTGAAGGGTTCGGCTTCGTGATTGTCTCCTCCGTCAGCAGGCCAGAGACAGGCACTTCTTTTGGTAAGTGCGTTCCGAAGCTGCACTCCCAGATAAAATACAACACCAAAATTATATTTTCCAATAGATGTAAACATTAATACAATAAGCAGATTTTCCAAAAAGCAGAGTGATCGCCTATCCTGTGCGATCAGTTATGTATTCATTCAGAACAGTTATTAATGTGTTGCACAGCAGAGAATTCATTTAGTACTTTAATAGTTAATATTCTGTATTATAATTACAAAATGAATCAAAATATTAAATCTTATTTTAACTTCTCTGAGAAATAAGCTTAATTGTATTTCAAGAGTAATTCAGGGTAACTTAATTCATTGTGGATTTATTATGATCATTGGATGTTCCTAAATCCCTGCATGAAATGTCTGCTTTCTGCTTTGCCTCGCTCCTTGTGTCGTTCATCTGGACAAATCTTTGGGTTATAGTGAGTGTGCTTTCTTTGCTGGTGATTAAGTGGAGCTGATTCAAACCTGGCTTTTTATTTCATTTTAAGTTCAAGTTTATGTCTCCAATCACACAATTTTCTTGCCATCACATTCTGCAGCTCAGTTTTTAATCGGCCACAGTTCCTCCTGAAAATCAAAACTGTAGTGTAGAAACTAACTCCTTGGTTCACAAAGGGTTTTGCTGGGTTTGAGATCTGCTTGCCTTTCTACAATGAGAAAGAACAGAACATTGGCAAAGTACTAAATTTAATCACAGTGGCACATAATACAACTCTAAAGGTATAGTGTTAACATGATTGGTACAGGAGTTAATCCCCTGAATCAGTGTTAGCTGACCATGTTCTAAGTGTCAATTCACATTCAGGTGTTTGCCGTAAATACCTGAAGAGAATTACCGAAGTTTTCAACCTTTCACCATCTGAGATTTCAGATAATCTTATCCCCAAGTTGCCTGTGTTTTAATGCGTAGTGCAAGCTGTTGCATAGTTTTCCCTTGTGTTAATTAATTTGAATAAATGCACAGGTGTTTCAATATACAATGTTACATCCATCTTCCATCATTCACTGGAAGCCAAACACTTTCCAAGATTCAAAGCCATTGTGCTTTGTTAAACACATACATTAGTTTGATAATTATTTAACTAAATTGCCGATCCTAGGATGTACAATATCTTCTTCCAATTTTACTCCCCATGTTACTCAAAAGTTTAAAGTGCTCCGTATTCCCTTGCATACATTTTACATTTTCTTGAATTTTGAACTTGGAACAATAATTTTTCTAGGTAGTAGATGTTTGTAGAGTAATTGTCCTTTGCAGTCAGTTCTGCCACTTTTTGTCGGAATTTGCTTGATAGACTCCTTCCCCATGTGTTCATTGATGTAAATTCAACTGAGTTATATTATTAGTGAAGATAACAGGCTATGTCCTTAAAATGACTTGTAAATTCCCTCTGCAAACATTTTAATACTGCTAAAACTTGTTTTTGACTATTGGCAACTAATAATTTTAAATTTTTAGAGGGAGCTGCTCATTACCCATTTACATCTATGTTGCACATTGCCCATTTACAGCTACGTTGCATAGAAGTGATTGCCAATGTTTTGATCACCAACCATGGGATGTAATACATTCCATCATTAATTTTGCTTTGTGGCACAGTGAATTAACCCCTGACCTTCTGTCTCCCTATCCTCCTCTTCAAATGGTTCATCTTTACCATCTTCCCAATTAAAACTTGTACAAAACCAGGCAATGCATGTGTAGCCATGCCTCACAAAATAGGTCGGATAATCGAAGGAAGCCCTGCAGATCGTTGTGGCCAACTTAAAGTTGGAGACCGTATTTTAGCTGTTAACGGATGTTCGATTACCAACAAGTCCCACTCGGATATTGTCAATTTGATCAAGGAGGCTGGAAACACTGTTACCTTGCGCATCATTCCTGGAGATGGTGAGTTGAAAGCATTTACATTTTTACTGATTTGAAGCAAATTAATATAAGCATTGGTTAAGAATATAAAGTAGTAATGTGTATCCATTCAAAAATATGCATGCTAATTCTTTGTATCCTTTCTCCCCATCCACATCTCCACAGTTCAAGGTTCAAAGTAAACTTCTTAATAAAGTACATATCTGTCATCATGTACAACCCTCAGATTTCTCGCAGGCGTGTTTAATAAATACAATAAGCATACTAGAATCAATAAAAGGCTGCACCAACAAGGCAGGTTACCAGTTTGCAAAAAACAACAATCTCTGCAAATACAAAAAAAAAAGAAAATAATAATAATAAATAAGCAATAAATATTGAAAATATGAGATGAAGAGTCCTTGAAAGTGAGTCCGTGGGTTGTGGGAACAGTTCAGCGATGTGGTGTGTGAAATTCAGTGAAGTTATCCCCTCTGGTTCAGAATTCTTGATTCTTTAAATGTCCAAAAATCTGTTGATCTCAGCCTTTCATATACTTGGCAGCTAAAAGTCCACAGGCATCTGAGGAGACTTTGCGGTCCCAGGGTTAAATATTACTGCTTTTACTTATCTATTTGGTGATAGAATGCAGAGTAGGCCCGTTCGAGCTGTGCTGCCTCAGCAATCCCACAACCTCGATTAACCCTAACCTCATAAAGGGGCGATTTACGATCACTAGTTAACCTGCCTGCTACGTCTTTGGACTGTGGGGGGAAGCTGAAGCACCTGGGGAAAACCCACAGATTGCGTAGGGAGGAGGTACAGAGGCTCCTCACTGAACGGTGCCGGAATTGATCTCGGAGCTCTGGAATGCCCTGAGCTTTGGCACCACACTATGGCGGCCACTCAGCCATAAATGGCCAGTATCAACACCTGAGCCTAAAGCCACCAAACTGGCTATGCTATTTTCACTTAAATATTTCCTGTGTTACAATATAGCATTATTTTTACTACTTCGTGTGTTTAAGCTGTTGGTTTTTTTGCAAATGTAGGTGAGAAATTCCTACAATACCAAGGAATCATAACTTTTTATGGTTTGGCTTTCTCAGTGTAAGCACCGAGTTTTGTGTGACTGTGGATTTGGACCTGAGGATCCATGCACCTGATTTACAACTCCTGCGATTTTCAGTCCACATTTTCCTATGTGACCTTCTGTTGTCACATCTTGTAAAATTTATAGGATGCCCAAGGGCACTGCTTTTCAGTCAATTTAATTTTTATTACCATAGGAGTCCAGCATCTTCACTGATGTTTTCAAGGGGTGAGGCTTGCATTTTCTGATTCAGTGCATTTATAGTTCAGATCAATAGCTTATAGTGACTGAACAAGTTAAATATTGGCCCTGCGGTGTGACACTGAAGTTTCATTCTTTGTAGTCCACATTCCTTTTTTATTAAAACTGCAAAATCAATTACCATCTCTATAGCAGTGTAAGATAAACAGGAATGTGTGATAGAAACATCAAACACAATAAAACACATTTCATTCCTGGTTAAGTTAAAATGCATATAGTTGAGGTGAATTGCTCTGAATTTACAATAATCCGTTTGTTCAAGAATAAAGTATAAAGCTTTTACATAAATGTTTCAAGTGCATTAAGTATTTTAGTTTAAAAAAAATAGAAATTCAATGTTAGAGAAGTTGTGGTAATATTCAAATATATCTCCTTGAATTTTTTTAGTGATCTTTTCTGTAAAATTTTCACTTACAATTTATCTGTTCTGTTGAAATAATAGCCTACACCTGAGGATGTTTAAGTTTCATTTTTCTTTTCTACTAGAATCCACCAATCCATCTTTGCTAACAAATGCTGAAAAGATTGCAACAATCACAACCACTCACACGCCTCAGCAGACACCACAGGAAGGACGGTAAGAAGCTGCCTTACAGACAACATTGGCAGTTAGATTTCTAAACCTCTTCTAACTTAGTAAAACATTCCCCTGGAAAATTGTGATCAAGCAAATCTTTGACTATGGGTTGCATAAGGATAAACTATATAGAACTGATGACTGAAAGCTTAAACAGAGCCTCGTTGATATTGTGCAGATAGAAATAGGTGGCCTCAGTAATAACAGGGCTCAAATTTAAACTCTGGGTCAAAACTGCCATTGGGATTGCAAACTCACTCTTTCATTTTCAGATCAATACTTATAAAGGGTTTGGAGTGAGATTGAAATGTTTGTGATGGGAATTAAACAATGGTTTTGCTCTGCTTTTATCATCTTGACTGTTTGGATACACTCTGTTAGTTGCTGAGTGAGGACGAGCATAATCAAGCCAAACCCGCGCCCAGATTGTCATTCCCTGATCTGTGTTTATGTGCAGACATAAAGTTTATACTTTCTTGTGCTGCTAAATGTACTGTTCATAAATGTTATGGTGATTATAAAATGTGAAGCTGAATGATTTGAGAAAGCTGGAAAAATGTTTGTTCTCAAGCTGGAGGCAGATTTGTTGGCAGATGACCAATGTGCAGGCTTGCTCGCAGGAGATGGGTAATTACATGTGCTCCCAGAGGGTCAGCAATGATTGGAGGTCTAAGCCATAGCATCACTCAATATGTTCAGTAAAAGGTGGAGACAAATTTAAAAAGGATAAAATGGGAAAAAATTGCAATAAATTCGCACAGAAGTAATTGATTTTTCTTTATTTTGTAGTTATAGTTCATCGTTTGATTTCAGTCATAGAATTGGGGAACTCCTATGTAATTAAAATGAGAATAAAACGTCATGTCCTTGTTTTTGATTTTGTTTGCAGGAATAATGCAAAACCAAAGCCAGAAGTTTCATTCGATTATAAATCAGCTCAGGTAAGTAGTTAAAGGGAAGTAAATGCAGAACCATTAGATCAGGGCAATGTGCAAGACTGAAGTGCCATGTCAGGTCAATGATCCTAAACCTACTTGCTGATAGTAGTAAAAGATTTAGGTAAGATATTTTACTAATTTGGAAAGCTCCGATGTAATTTTATTGTTGCCATTGATGTCCTTTCATCAGCAAATAAGCAAAAGAGTTAACTAGTCAATGTCACATTCCATCCTACAACCAGCTACTAAATAGGCTGTTTTAATTTGCTCTTTAATGTATTTTCTCCTTTGCTGAAAGGAAAAGTCTGACTTTTGCGCGACATCTAAATCTTTGCAGCTACCCAAAAGGTTTTGATACAGATTAGAGGTGAAATGTGTCTAATATGAGATCAACTTTTTACACTCTGCAGTTAGAAGTCTTTGACTCACTAGTTTGTTTTTCGACCAAATTTTTAACTACACTTCTCAGTGATAAAACAATTGGAGCTGAAGTTGTTTCTGGGCATTACTACTTGGCCTGAGCAATTATTTTCTTCATGAAAGAAGTTAATTAGCAGCATTTAATTTAAGTGGCCTAGTTAGAGAGCATGGGTTACTTTATTGTTGTTGTACCTGGAGAACCATGAGAAGAGCTATCTTTATTGAGTGGAGCCATTCTACAATCGAACATCATGTTAAGGCCATACCATCTTGTTCATTCAGTTTTTGAAGACACATTTTACATTTGTAACTACATTAGTGGACTGTTATGTTAATCTTAATGTGCCATGATGTCTACTCTAAAGCTGCAGTCATGCGATTGGTCATACTGATGCGTTTCGCTGCAAATAAAATTGTCAATATTAAAGTATCAGATTCATCAGATAAATGTTGTTGTACCCTTTTAGTTTCAAAATTTGTTGGAAGCCATTGAATAATTTTGAAAAATCAATATTTTGCTGACAGAAGATTACCAAGGACAGTCATTTCATTGAGGAATTAAAATATGCACATTTTTTTCCATTTTTTGTATCCTTTGTCTTTGAAGATAATAATCTAAAGCTTGCCTAGAGCTGCATGGGATTTTGCTCACAGCAATGGCCAGTAGGCATATCAGGCCACTTCCTGACATGAGGATTCTGCCCTGTTTCATTTCCCCTACCTGCACATCCACCCTTATGAAGTGCTGATTGTATTTCACCTTCCAAGGCCTGTCTTATCATTAAAAAACCTTTCTTTCTTCTCTCAGTCATTTCTGTTCTGGGAATAAGTGCCCAAGACAACTCAATACTTTTCTGATATTAATGAATCCATCCAAATAGCCATTTATGTACTTTTCTCATTACTCTCTTGAGAGTTTGTGGATAAGAACATCTGACGATAATAAAAGCAAAATATGCTATAAAACCTCTTGAGCCTGCTTTTTTTTTCTATTATAAACACCAGTTAATCCACTGTCCTTTCCAGTTCCTATTTCTCTTCACTCCTCAGGAGAGCAAGAGTGTATCAATGTTATTCTTGCAAATATTCAGTGGCAGAAAATTTGAAAGATTTACACCCTAAGTAAAGAAATTTCTCCATATTTCAGATAAAGTATCCTAAATGTAGTTAATTACCACCAAGACAAGAATACCATACAGGGCAAAGTCCAAGGTTGCAAACAGTACTCCAGGTGTATAGTCAGCAAAGATTCCACACAACTACAGCAGTCTTCGTCCCTCCTAAATTCCAATGGTCTTGGAGTAAATAACATTTGCCTTCCTAACTGATTTTTGTACCCATTTGTTAATTTTGTGTATTTAGTGAACTTGCGTATCATGATCATTCCATCCACTAACATCTACTGATTTCTCATCAATTTCTTCAACCACTCATTGAATCTGTTTATAACCTCTTACAAACTCTTGGCATCTTTACCAAGTTCAGTTTCCCACTGAAGACATGGCTTATTACGCCATGAAGTTCTTCAGAACAAAGTGCACCTCAATCAGTTTGTAATGTGTGTTTAATTATAAGCCAGGGTAAATGTGAAGTTAGAGTGAGTATCTCTGAGTTGGAGACAAGCGCTCACCCGAGCCCTAGCAGCCTGATTGGGTTTTGATCGATTTCCTAGTGGAAATTAAATTTGTGGAGATTTTGCAGATGCTGGAAATCCAGAGCAACGCACACTAAATGCTGGAGGGTTTCAGTAGGTCAGGCAGCATCTGTGGCAGGGCTTCTCAAACTGGGGTCTACGGACCCCTTGGTTAATGGTAGGTTTCCATGGCATAGAAAAGATTGGGAACCCCTGATCTATTGAGAGAACATAGCAGTCGACGTTTTGGTCTGAGACACTTTATCAGGACTGGAAAAGAAGGGGGGGAAGAACCTAGGATAACAAAGTGGGCTGAAAGGAAAGAATGTAATCTGGCCAGTGATAAGTGAAGCCAGATGAGGGGGAACATATGTGGGCGAGTGGAGAAAGGAAGTGAGAAGTTAGGGGGTGATAGGTAGAAAAAGTAAGGAGTAAACAAAGATATAAAAAAAAATGGTTATTGCTTGGTTGTGATACCTTCTGGTCAGAATGTTGCTGATGCTACTACTATGATGCAGGGTACATTTTCCCAATTTATAGATGGCATGAAGCTTGTTTGAACAGTGAACAGAATGGAAATGAGCTGCAAGAAGATGTGTATAGGCTGGATGAATGGGCAGGCAAGTGACAGATGAAATTTAGCACAGATGTGTAAAGTGATGCATTTTGGCAATAAAATATGTAGGGACAGGATAAATTTGATAGCATGATTCTAAAAGATGTGCCAAATACCCAACCTTTATATTGTGAGAGCAGTTAGTGGATCATTAGAGCACAGTAGAAAACCAAGATGTTATGTAGAGCTAGTACTGAAGTGGTTAGACCATGAATGGACATCTAACATTAAGAAGAATTTGAAGGTCCTGAAGAATTTGTGGATGTGATTTACTAGAACGGTTCCAGTGATGATTAATTTTAGTGACATAGTTGTATAAAAAAACTGCAGCTCTGCTCCTGGGAGCAAAGGAGGACGAGCAGAGATTTGATACATGCAAGGTCACACCTAGTTTGAATAGAATATAAAAATAATTGTAACTCTTGCCATTTTCAGGTTGTTCAAAGACCGGAGGGCACAGGTTTAAAGTTTTGGCCAAATGACATGGATGTGGAAAAAATTGCTTTAAAAATGAGAAGAGTAGTCTGAAATTCACACGGATGATAGAAGCAGAATCAAAAATGAATTGGAAAAGCATCACAGAGAGAATAATCTGCAGGACAATAGAAATGGAGTGTGGAAATTGGAGTGGGTTGATTGTTTATGAACTGGAGTGAACTCAATGGACCAGATATCCCCCTCATCCGAATTAAGGATTCCAGAATTTGTGAAGGAAGCTGGCAGTCTCAAAGAAATCATAGATCAGCAAGAGTCCATTTCATTTCTGCAGTAGGTAGAAAGATAGGGAAACATCTTCTTGGAATGATTTTTGTTATGGCTTAACAGACAATTAACGTAGCCATAAAAAACCTAATCAGGGAAAATCCGTTAGCTTGCACATTTCAAAAACCACAAAAAAAATTTGATGCTGCCTGGCCTGCTGCATTCACCAGCAACTTTGATGTGTGTTGCTTGAATTTCCGGCATCTGCAGAATTCCTGTTGTTACCAACTAGAGGTGTCATTTTTTTAAAGCTTAGACAGCCTCTTCCATGAAGTGATTTGATCGAGAAGTTTTTGATTGTTTGTGTATATTTTCTGGAGGACAATTCTTTTAAGTAGCTCTCATATATGATTTGAAAGGTGTGTAGTAAATAGACATGAGCCACTGTCGTAGACACATACAGATCAGAAACATGGTTACAGTCAGAAACTTGCTAAGGTGGGTGTGTTTGTCCTGAGGATCGGGAGCTTAAGAGATGTGATTGCTAATTTCTGCCTGGTTAAAGAAGACCAACATATTGGATGTGCATTTCTTCATAGTCCTTTTTGACTAAGTCTGAGAGTACAGGTATATCACCTTTTTAATGCAAATCATTTTGTTGTGGCAAGGTCATAGAATGAGTTTCGAGATCGAGTTCCTAAAGTGAGCAGTGAGAAACCTTTCCAGTCAGAATGCTCACATTAGTTCATGCTGGAAGCAGGGTAGGATTGCTAGCTGTAAAGCCAGAATTGCAGAATCTTAGTAACTTTTTTTAAAATCCTTCAGTGACATTTCATCTAATCTCTTCTCAGCTTGAGAGCTGCTGGGGGGGGGGGGGAGAGAAAAAGCATCATGTCAAAACAGGAAGCTACACAACTCATTTGTTACCTGAATTCAGTGCAAGATACATTTGACAGTATAAAAGATTGCCAATTGAATATCACACTCAAATCAGTGTTAGATCTATAATTCAAGTATAAGACTTTAGTTTCTTTTTTTCTTGGATGTTTAGTTATTTAATGGGAGGGTAGATTTCTTTTGGATTCTGGGTATCAATGGCAAGATCCGCATTTCCTTGCCTATCCCTGGTTCTCTTTGAGAAGATGGCAGTGAGCCTGCAATCCTTCTGGTGAATGTACTTCCACAATGCTGTCAGGTATGGATGATCAGAATTTTCCAAGCAATAATGAAGGAACAGTGACATTTATCTAAATTGGGGTGATTTGCAGCTTAAAGGGAGCTACCTGTATGGTAGTACACTTGTGCACATGAAGCCCTTGACAGAAATCATGATGTTTTGTAGAGTGCTGATGGATTAGCCTAAAAATCTAACCGTAATGGAACTTTGCAAGTAATGGATACTGCAGCCACTGTGCACAGATGATGTTGGACTTGAGTACCATTGGAGCTGTGCTCTCACAGACAAGTAGAGTGTACTCCAGACCCTTCCTGACACCTCCATTATCAACAATTTCCTTACGAATAGTGGAAAGGCCTTGGGGTGTCACGGGGTGGGTAAGTTACTTGTAGCAGGCTACCCAGCCTCTGACCTGCTCTTGTGAGAACAATATTGATATAGGTAGTTCAGTTGTGTTCCAGGTTAGTGTCAACTCCCAGGTTATTGACGAGAGCTCAGCGATGGTAATACTATTGGATATCATGGATATATGATTGGACTGTTATCTTGGAAATGGCCCTTGCCTAGCATTTGTGTGGCACAAGAATTATCTGCTGCTTACGAACCCATACCGGGAATTGCTGTGTGTTTCTTTTGTTTCTTTTTTTCCCTTGTTTTTTTGAAGCATGGTGAATCGAATTAATTGTAATGCAGTCAACAGCACGTTGAACCATTTCGGACTTCATGGTGAAAGGAGGAACATTAATGAAGCAGCTGAAGATTTCCGGGGCTATTCTGCTGCTCTGAGGAACTCCTGCAGTGATGGGCTAGGGCTGGAATGATTGGCTTCTGCATATACAATTATCTTCCGTCATGTGGGTTTGATCCAAGCATAAGAGTGTTTCTTCAAGATGGTCTTCATGTTTACCAGATCCTCTTGCTCAGTCAACTACTATCTTAATGTTAAGGGCACTCACTCTTATTTCTCCTCAGGAATTTACCTCTTTGATCCATGTTTGGACCAAGGCAATGATGAGGTCTGGAATCAGGTGATGGTGGATAAACTGAAGTTGGAATATTAATGACTAATTTTTTTATGAAAAAGCAGTAACATCAGGATGCTATCTGGACCCATAGATTTTGCTGTCCACTTAACCATTTATTGATATCACGTCCAATGAATTAAATTGGCCTGTGACTGATGAAGATCTCTGGTGGAAATTAAGATGCTTTACCAACTCAGCACTTATGGCTAAACATAATTGCAAAATCTTCAATTCCTATTTTTAACACTTGCATGCTGGGACCTCCCATTTTTGAGGACAGGGTTGCTCTTGGAGTCTGGTCCTCTCATTATCTTTATTGCTCATCACGATTCCTGAGAAGGTGGATCAATTTTGTTATTTTTATTATATTTATACTTTAATTTTTATTACTGTAATTCAATTTAATTTGCAATGTTTTGATCCCTTGGAGGATCCTGGTTCTTAATTATATGACGCTGATAAAAATTGAACAGGAATTGTGTCTGCTGAGAAGAATCTAAGGCCTTTATAACCTTTGGTCTATTTGACCTTCTTGATTCACCATAGAAGAGAATATGGAGGTTTCAGATGGCTGGGAAACTCATGATTGAGTTAATGATTCATGGAAGAAGAGAAAGTAGTTTGAAGAACAAAATAAGCTTTCTTTTTTTATTCCCCATCCAAGCAATCTTGTACTTCACAGGTAAATGCAATGCAACCATAGGTGATGGAAACTGAGAAGATTTAAGTGAATGGGAATTTTAAAAAAAAATATGATTCTTGGTCTGATCTTCGAATTACCATTAGATTAGATTAGATTAGATTATGAGGACAGTCAGTCCTCATTTATTGTCATTCAGAAATGAATGCATTAAGAAATGATACAATGTTCCTCCAGAGTGATATCACAAAAAAAAACAGGATAAACCAAAGACTAACACTGACAAGACCACATAATTATAACATATAGTTACAGCAGTGCAAAGCAATAGCATAATTTGATAAAGAGCAGACCATGGGCATAGTTTTAAAAAAAAAGGCTCAAATCTTCCGATCTACTCCCGATAGTCCCGATAGTAGGCGGCAAAAGGGAGAAACTCTCCCTGCCATAAACCTCCAGGCGCTGACAACTGCCAATGAATTGGAGTCACCCGACCACAGCCGACTCTGAGTCCATCTGAAAACTTCAAGCCTCCGATACAGCCTCCCAAGCACCATCCTCTGCCGAGCACTTCAACCCCGTCCCGGCCACCGAGCAACAAGCAAAGCCGAGGACTCGGGGCCTTCTCCTCTGGAGATTCTGGATCACACAGTAGCAGCGGCAGCAAAGAAGGCATTTCAGAAGTTTCTCCAGATGTTCCTCTGTGCTCTCACGTCTGTCTCCATCGAATCAGGATTGTGCACGGCACCCTACTTGACAGATAACAGATATCATTCACTGGAGTGGCCACTGCACGCTGTGTCGCGCTGCCATCTTCTCCTCCTCCTTTGTACATGTGATCTGGTATTGATTCACAACTCAGGAAACTGCAGTTCAGTTCTGTATCCCTCTATTATAAACAGAAAATTCTGGAAACACTGAGCAGATTCTGTATCTTTTTGTGATGCAACCTGACAAAAATAATTTCTGGTGTACTGCACTAGAAAGCTTTGGGCCTGTTTCTTACGCTGTGCTGAGCTTGTTGTAGATTGTGGTAGAGATGTTGCGTTTGGTTGCCTTATTCCTTGCAGAACGGCAATTTGGCTCACAACCACAGACACAAAGGAACTGCAGATGCTATATTGGTTCACAACTCCAATTCTTCAGGATTATCAAGTGACCCCTGCTGGAGATGCTTGAGTGTTGATTGGGAAAACTAGCAAACTTGACACAAAGCACAGCCATGGCACTTTAAATTCACAAGTTCAATCCTCAGGGCTGCCTTCTCAATGCTCAGCATTCAAAACCATTTCGGTAAATGTAGAAAAGGAGCAGCTGGTGTTCACAAAGTAGGTAACTGAGTTTAATGTCTATGCCAGGCTGTCATCCAGCAGCTTGGAGAAAATTAAGTGAAAAGAATTGGAGCATTCTTGCAACTGCAATTTAAATCTGATTTGAGAAATTATTACCGTGTTTTTAATTGACCTTGGTGAAGTGGAGTGCATTGTCAAAAACTGCAAGTTTTAACCATTCCTAATGAGTGGATCATGTAACTTTATTTTAATAATTTGATGCAACCAACATTAGACCCTTTTTTAAAAACAGCTTTTTTAAATTTCTTAATTTGACATTGCTCCTGTAGAAGCTGCTGTTTTACATCTAACAAATAGAAATATTTGATTTTAATCTGAAGAACAGTCAAATAATCCAAGAGTGTCATTTTCGAGCTGGGTGGCCTGTGCAGACAGCAGCTGCTGCAGGAGAACATCCATCAGATGACTGAAGAAGTAGATATTAGGCATTATCTGTGCTACACCTCCCACCCCAGCGACTTCCAAATCTGCACAAGACCTACAATTGTAATAAATCTTTACAGCTGCTCTATCCCAGCGACCTGGAGGCCCCGCAGCTGTTCAGCAAATTTGAGTGAGCATCAACTCGGTCTCAGGCAGTACAAACTCTTCATTGTTTTCAAATATCTTTCATCAGAGAGATTTCAAAATATTTGAATAGAATAGAACAATTAATTAGTAAATTCCATTAAATCAAACATAAAGTAATTAAAAACTAATTTAAAGTTGAAAAGGAAGCTGTTTGTTTAACATCATTTATACGTTTATGGAGATCGATGGCTCCATTCAAATGAGTAAGGGTCTGAATGATGCATCATTGCAACAAACATAAAGCCATAGGTTCAAATGCAAAATGTATGCACCCGGTCAATTATGATAATTTACATAGTGCCCCAGAACTCATTTTGGGAAAGGTAGCAAAGGGAGCATCAGCAGCAGTTGGCACAACCTCTCGCAGATGATCAGGTGCCAAATGTGCCATTTGTACAATGCAGATTCGTACATGAAAGCAATCGTTGGTGCTGATGGGCCTAGTATTCCAGTGCTGGTCGGGTGCTGTCCACATCTGATAAACCATACAGGACATGCCCTCTTCTCATTACTACCATCAAGGAAAGGGAACAGAGCCGAAAGGCCCACAAGTTTAGGAACAGCTTCTTCCCCTCTGCCATCAGATTTCTGAATAATCGATGAACACTACTATTCTTTCTTTTTTGCACTATTCATGTTGTTATGATTTATAGATGTCTTTGCCCTGTACTGCTGCTGCAAAGCAATAAATATCACAATATACATCAGTGATGATAAACCTGATTCTGATTACGCAATAGAAACATAGAAAACCTACAGCAAAACACAGGCCCCTTGGACAACAAAGCTGTGCTGAACATGTCCTTACCTTAGAAATTACCTAGGGTTACCTATAGCCCACTATTTTACTAAGATCCATGTACCTATCCAGGAGTCTCTTAAAAGAGCCTATTGTCTCCACTTCCACCACTGTCGCCGGCAGCCCATTCCGTGCACTCACCACCCTCTGTGTAAAAAAAAAACAAACAAACACACTTCCCCTGACATCTCCTCTGCAGCTACTTCCAAGCACCTAAAAACTATGCCCTCTCCTGCTAGCCATTTCAGCCCTGGGGAAAAAACCTCTGACTATCCACACGATCAGTGCCTCTCATTATCTTGTACACCTCTATCAGGTCACCTCTCATCCTCTGTCGCACCAAGGAGAAAAGGCCAAGTTCACTCCACCTATTCTCATAAGGCATACACCCCAATCCAGGCAACATCCTTGTAAATCTCCTCTGCACCCTTTCTATGGTTTCCACATCCTTCCTGTAGTGAGGCGACCAGAATTGAGCACAGTACTCCAAGTGGGATCTGACCAGGGTCCTATATAGCTGCAACATTACCTCTCGGCTCCTAAACTCAATCCTATGATTGATGAAGGTCAATGTACCGTATGCCTTCTTAACCACAGAGTCAACCTGTGCAGCAGCTTTGAGTGTCCTATGGACTCGCACCCCAAGATTCCTCTGATCCTCCACACTGCCAAGAGTCTTACCATTAGTACTATATTCTGCCATCGTATTTGACCTATCAAAATGAACCATCTCACACTTAGCTGGGTTGAATTCCATTTGCCACTTCTCAGCCCAGTTTTCCATCCTATCAATGTCCCACTGTAACCTCTGACAGCCCTCCACATTATCCACAACACCCCCAACCTTTGTGTCATCAGCAAATTTACTAACTCATCCCTTCACTTCCTCATCCAGGTCATTTATAAAAATCACGAAGAGTAGGAGTCCCAGAACAGATCCCTGAGGCACACCACTGGTCACCGACCTCCATGCAGAATATGACCCATCTAAAACCACTCTTTGCCTTCTGTGGGCAAGCCAGTTCTAGATCCACAAAGCAATATCCCCTTGGATCCCATGCCTCCTTACTTTCTCAATAAGCTCTGCATGGGGTACCTTATCAAATGCCTTGCTGAAATCCATATGCATTACATCTACTGCTCTACCTTCATCAATGTTTTCCGTCACATCCTCAAATATTTCAATCAGGCTCGTAAGGCATGACCTGCCCTTGACAAAGCCCTGCTGACTGTTCCTAATCATATTATGCCTCTCCAAATGTTCATAAATCCTGCCCCTCAGGATCTTCTCTATCAATTTACCAACCACTGAAGTAAGATTCACTGGTCTATAATTTCCTGGGCTATTTCTATTTCCTTTCTTGAATAAGGGAGCAACATCTGCAACCCCCTCATCCTCCGGAACCTCTCCTGTCCCCATTGATGATGCAAAGATCATCGTCAGAGGCTCAGCAACCTCCTCCCTCACCTCCCACAGTAGCCTGGGGTACATCCCGTCTGGTCCTGGTGACTTATCCAACTTGATGCTTTCCAAAAGCTCCAGCACATCCTCTTCCTTAATATCTACATGCTCAAGCTTTTCAGTCCACTGTAAATCATCCCTACAATTGCCAAGATCCTTTTAATCCTTTGAAGCAAAATAGTGTCTTAATTTAGCAATACAGATGAAGCCCAGCAAACAACATGATTCTTGCCCGAATCTAAACCTTCTCAGTCACACTTTGAAGTTTATTATTTCACCTGTGGAAAGTCACCATCTTGAGGAAGGGACCTGAATGTGGATGACATTACTACTAAAATAAAGTAACATTATTTACCATACTTAATTGCCAAAATCAGTGATTTTCAAACATTCTTGGGTTAACATCTTTGGCTACCAGAAAATAGGAACTGCAAATTCTTTCTTTATTAATCTTTTTATTGATTTTAAAAAGAGCATATATACAAACAAGAGGAGAATTATCTCATATATTATCTCATATATCTCAATTATCAATAACAATACAAAGTGAAATAGACATGATCAAAATCATACATAGTATTAAGCTAATATGTAGTATATAATGAAAAAGAAGACAGCTAATTCTCCTCTTATCAATTCACTACACTATATGAAAAAAGAGGGGGAAAAAAGGGACTGGACAGTCCATTCTGAGCATACGATCCAAAAAAAAGGAAAGACTTTCTGATCAAATCTAAAACTTCAGGGAAAAAAAAAATTGGAAGAGTAAGTGCAAATTCAAAGCAGTGACAATTGCAAAGAATATTCAAATCTATTTAAAGCTACAAATAAATTTATTTAATTACAGTAAAAGCAATTTTTGTCAACAATTTTAGAGTGTACATTTGTAGTCTAACTATTCACTACCACACAAACATGAGGCAGACTGCAGATGCTGGAAACTCAAAGTGCAGTACACACAAAATACTGGAGGAACTCAGCAGGTCAGGCACCATCCATAAACTGTTGATGTTTCTGGCCAAACCCTTTCTTCAGGACTGGAAAAGAAGGGGGAAGGCGCCAGAATAAAAAGGTGGGGGAGGTGAAGGAGGATAGCTAGAAGGTGCTAAGTGAAGCCAGGTGGAGAGGGCTCTAGAGGACAGAATCTGTTTGGAAAAGAGCATGGACCATAGGAGAAAGAGGAGGAGGAGGAGAGGATGCAGGGATAGGTGAGAAGGTGTCAGAGTTGGGCATAGAAGAAGAGGGGAGGGGAAAGGAAAAGTTATTGTTCCTGAAGATTGGAGTGTACATTCATCATCCAACTATTCCCTACCTTGCGTTTTCACCTTTCAATGAGATGGATGGGCTTGGTGTAATGATTCAGCTTCTCAGCATCAGGCTGAATGTAATTCAGTCTCAGATTCCCATGTTCAATAATTTGCATTCTGTTTAATTGCTCTGAAAGAAGTTGGGTAAATGCACTGAAACCGTCAACCACTAAATACAATGTTGGGAGTGTGGAGAGACAATAAAGAATATCTTGACCTTCTTCCATAGTGCAGGATAGCATTCAGAGATTTTTCTGCAACCAAAATCCTTGACTTAATTTTTTTTTTTACCTTGGCATCAGCTCAAAATCACTTTGTAGCAAGATCAGTTCTTCATCCATCCTTCCTGTTAATCCGTCATTACAAGTGTTCAGAGATGTATTTCTTACCCAAACTGGAATTTGAAATGAGAGAAGATCCTGAAATCTCAGATGTCTTTACTCAGCTCAGCTAGGTGGTACATTAGTCTTGAAGATCTTCATTTTCTATTCTTTTTTTCCTCTTCAGAGATGCTCAGAAATTGGAAAAGGTGGCAATGGCTAAAATTGCACTTAAATGGGGTTAACTTTGAGAGAAATGTGGAGATGACTGATTAGATTTTAATAAGAGTCATATCATCTCCTTGCAGTTGAATATTGATTTCATTAAACTTTGTAAATAATTCTGTCAAATAAGCAGTTATGCCTAATATTTTTGAGTTGATTACAGAATGAAGAATTCAAGTCTTTATAAAGAATTATATCACAGTTTCAAAAAACACATAAATGCATCTCAGGCAGTTTCCTTCTGAGGGCTATCTGACTTCTGTGTGCAACAGCAAGCATTCAAAATTTTGATCATTTTCAATATAAAGCTCTTGAAGTAGTTGAGGATTGAGAGCATGAAACTTGATTTTATTTACCGCCGTGATAACAGTAGTTAACGATCTACTTCCTCCTTTTTCATTATGATAATGATGCAGCTCTATAAAACTCTGGTTAGGCCACACTTGGAGTACTGTGTCCAGTTCTGGTCACCTCACTATAGGAAGAATGTGAAAGCATTGGAAAGGGTACAGAGGAGATTTACCAGGATACTGCCTGATTTAGAGAGTATGGATTATGATCAGAGATTAGGGGAGCTAGGGCTTTACTCTTTGGAGAGAACAAGGATGAGAAGAGACATGATAGAGGTATACAAGATATTAAGAGGAATAGTTAGAGTGGATAGCCAGCGCCTCTTTCCCAGGTCACCACTGCTCAATACAAGAGGACATGGCTTTAAGGTAAGGTGAGGAAGTTCAAGGGGGATATTAGAGGAAGGTTTTTTACTCAGAGAGTGGTTGGTGCGTGGAATGCACTGCCTGAGTCAGTGGTGGAGGCAGATACACTAGTGAAGTTTAAGAGACTACTAGACAGGTATATGGAGGAATTTAAGGTGGGTGGTTATATGGGAGGCAGGGTTTAAGGGTCGGCACAACATTGTGGGCCGAAGGGCCTGTACTGTGCTGTACTATTTTATGTTCTAAATTACCCAAGGTTACTCATAGCCCTCTATTTTTCTAAGCTCCATGTATCTATCCAGGACTCTCTTAAAAGACATAATGGGGCAGTGATATCTTGGTTGGGCCTGGGCTAGTGGAATGCAGTCAAGAATATTCAAAAGGGCAGATTCTGAACTTTACCCCATTGAACACCATATCCTAATTCACTGGAATGGTGTCACTATGTGATTGGAGTATGAGAATCCTACTAGCTAATACTGTACTACAGTAGTGAATGGCAATAATGCACAGGCCAGACCTGGAAATAACACAATTTAATACTGATTTCTCATTATCTGCCAAACACAGAAGAGTTGCATTGTTTTTCAACAACTATAATACACTTTGAGCAAAGTCTAAGAGAATTTTGGGTAAGCAAATGATGTGATTATGTAATCATTGTAATCAATTTTGAGGCACTGACGATCAAATGCTTATAATAATTAATTCATTTCTTAAATTATTCCTGTAATCAGCTGCCCTCTTGCTATAGAGCAACCCCCACAGCCCCTTTTATCTTTATTGTCCCCTAAGAAACTCCCACCGCACTCCCGCCCCCGACCCGAGAAGGGGCTTGATATCACATACTTTGGAAATCGCTGGCTTAGATGAACAATTTAGTAGCCCTTTGAAAGGAAACATTTCTAAAACAGTTAAATTCTGCAGTACACTAGCAAATAGGAAGTATTGTAGAGAACCAGATAATATGCAAAAATTCAACCACTGCAATGAATTAGCTTAATCTCAATTGTAGGAGAAAGCAATCTTTCATTTCAAATAGAAAATGCGTTTTATCTTTCATTAAAAGCCCACTTATGAAGCATGTTTTGATACATTTCCAAGAATGTAAATCTGTTGGATCATTTATAATGGGTTGGGAAGGCTCTTTTAATTTAAAAATGGAAATTTTGTTTGGATTTTGTGCCTTTGAGGTTGCCTTCAATCAATGAATATCCACGGGTGACCACAACCAAAGAGACCAATGAGGAAAAATAGAGGAATAACAGAGTTTGTGTACAGGAAGTTTCTCCCTGATCCAGTGACTGATGACATTGTGATGAAAATATAAAATTCATGAGTCCAGCTAAAAAAGGGGAAAGAAAATCTATTTATCCATCTCATTTTTTCATGGCTGGTTGCTACTTCACAAGGGTTGAACCTGCTGACTTGATAATTTGAGGGCAATAAATGAGATCTGTTGCTAAGCTAAAAATTATATTTTTCTTTGTTAGACTTGCTTAATATTGGTCTCTAATGGCAACTAAAACATGCAGTTAACCATTCTGGAGAAATAGAGAGTAGTTGAACCAAATTGTGTAATGTTTTGGATACTCGCCATGAAATCTGAATTGTATTGAGCTATATAGATACTTTTGTTTAATTTGTTTTAATTGATCACAGTATGGTATGCCATAATTAAGGGTGGGAATTTGCTAGGGAATGCCAAACTGTCAACCATTCTTTGTTTAAATGCCACCAAGTTTCAGATTTCAGCATGACTGTTGAAGTCCTAAACTTGTTGGCCCTTTGGCTGGGATATTAGCAGCAGTGCTTACAAGTACAGTGGTGAGTGTGAACTGGTTGTAGTTTCCCAATGCTTTCCCTGAGGAATCTTACGGCATCATAATGGCACAGTGGCACTGCAGATGGAGCTGCTACTAAATGTGCCAGGTAGCTGGTTCAGTCCTGACCTTAGATACTGTCTATGTGGTGTTTGCACATTCTTCCTGTGATCGTCTCTGGACACTCCAATTTTCTCCACATCCCAAAAAGGTGTGTTAGTTGGCTGTTGCAAATTATCCCCGATATATAGGTAAGTGGTAGAATCTGCTGAGAGTGGATGGAACGTGAAGAAATATTTTTAAAATGCCTAAATATTTAGATGTGATTTTAGATTTTAATATTCATTGTTTTGCTTTTAATCTTGTTATTTTGATAATAGTTTCGGAATGTTTCTGGTTCTCAGGGCTATCCAGAGCTAAGCTGGCGGTATGGTTCCAGTGCCCGAAAAGTTGACTTGTTTCTTTTCCATAGATGCTACCTGATCTGCTGAGTTCTTTTAGCATTTTGTGTGTGTTACTTAATATCAGCTGAACTGTGGGTTAGGTTTGCTCACACATTCCCATATGACATTATGTTGCACAAGGCTGCCTTCCCTATTGAAGATCAGGGCAGAACTTCCTAGGAAATTGATACCAGCACACTTTCAGTAGGTACTACTAAGTAGGTCATCAATGACCGAGATGGTATGCTGCTTGAAGCAAGTTCTGCTACATTTATAATCTTTAGGGATAGGGTGTGAAGCATTGGACCAAGACAATTAGGCTTTCATTTTAAATCCATACTTTTTATTCTGTTTTTTAAAAAAAAACCTTAATGTCTCAATTTTTTTTTGGCAGGTACATTGTCGGGAATTATAAAATTGAGATATAGTGGTTAATGTGTGGTGTGACAAGTTTATAAGGGGATTTTTACTACAAATATGAACATAGCAATTTATGAAGGAAAGCCATGACTCAAAAACTGTGTATAAAAGAAAAAAAAATAATGTATCATATATTATGCAAAAGGCAAGAGTGTTGGTGTGGTATTTAAGTAGAGAAACCTGTTTTTGTAGGAGTGAAAAAGTCTTGGCAGATCTTCAAGATGCCAATGAAGTTTGTGTCTGTTGATGTAAATAGTATTTAAAATGTTTTCTGTGTGAATAGGATCTCTGCTTTTTGTCTCTGTTTGTGTTTGGAGTTGGAAGCTAGCTGGTTAAAAGGCCAATGAAGAGCTGAAGTAATTACTAGTTACAAATTTTTTTGGAGATTCTGAAAAGGCAGGAAATAGCAAACACCCAAGCAAACCAAGGAGACTGTGTTATGTTGTATTCATTTGTGAAATTCTGCCTGGGCAGCTTTGCCATATTTTTGAGTCAATGTGCTTGTCACTAGTTGGGCTTGTGTCTATGATGTTTATTTTCTTTTCAATTTGTTTTGCTATTGTGTTTTTGTGTTTCATGTTTTTAAAACTGAAGAGCACATTTCTCTTTAATTTGCTATAGTTGTTAATCTATATGACTTGTGTTTTAAAGGAGCCTGAACTTTACACTGTGGAACTAGATAAAGGACCAAAGGGTTTTGGATTCAGTCTTCGTGGTGGGCGTGAATACAACATGGATCTGTATGTACTCCGATTGGCTGAGGATGGTGCAGCCATAAGAAATGGTAAAATGAAGGTGAGTACATACATTTATTAGATACCAGAAGAGATGATTACCCTCAGGCTTTGAAATGTTTGACTTGTAGTATTTTGATCTTATGCAAAATCTAAAATTACAACTGCAAGTTAAGAATGAATCATTTCATAATGATTATTATCTAAACCAAATAAATGTTTTTAGCTTAAAACTGCAAATTGTGGAATAGAGTCATCTAATATAGTAGAAAGATGATATAACCTGCATATGTAATTACAAATTCAAGTATTGGAGAAATTCAAAGACAAATTCAAAGACGGAATAATAATGGGAATCACGATTGTGCTGCATTATTTTAAGTAAAACAGATGCTCATTGCACACTGATATTTCTGTTTCAAGGAGAAGGCATTGATGCATTAGTCACATAAGATGATTAATTTTCAGTGACTCTTGGTGCTTAATCGGGCAACCTGGTTGGTGGTATATTTATCTGCCAGATTAAGATGTTGCTCATGTTTTCAGGGAGAAATATTTTGGAAAAACAACATTTGCTTTTCCTCACATTGATGCTTCAACTGACCTTTTCTACTCTATTAGAAATAATTTGTCACTATAATTTGCATTTTATAAACATTATTAGTGGATGCATAATATTCTAACGGTGAAAACAAAGGCATTGAGTTATTTTTGAATCTCTCCTTTGCATGGTGTTGAAATTTATTAACAATAATATTGGTTTGAATATCAAATATATTTTAAATCCAGGTCATGGCAATTAGATTCCTAAAAGGTAATAAATAATAAGCTGGTTCCTCACTTTTTAATTTGCCTCAATTGAAAAGGCCATTCATAAATATTAATATAAAAACATTAATTTTTTCAACATTAACAATACAGAATATCAGCACAGAAGAGCTGTGCATTGTTCAATTAATCCCCTGAAATGATTGCACGTAGATTAGTGACTGTTTCAGTTAAATACTGTTATGATCAATGTCCCTCTCCTAGCCACTGTCCTATTTAGCAGTTTTTTTTTCAAATGTGTGCTTCTGTTCTTTTAAGGTTTCCTTCGTTTAACAAAGCACTCAGACTGCTTTCTGCCAGAACGGTTTCAGTTTCTGTTGCCAGTGTTTACTTCTGCTTCAGAAAACTTAAAAAGAACAGATTCATTTGGTTCTTTTAGAAGTCTTCGTAGTTTTCATTTTGTGGAGATAATGATGGGTCTGAATCCAGCCACTTATTTTATACTCTGTTGGAGTTTAGTTAACTGAGCGCTCCACTTTCTCCTACTGCAAAGTATGCTATCTTATAGTGTGTTTATAGATATAATGTATATCTATATATCTCATACGAATCTAATAATATCTCAACAGTACACTCAAAAAAATTTTTTGATTTGTTGTTTTTAAGTCTGTTCTAAATTTCTGCACTTGATTGCCTGCAATGTGAATGAGAGAAAATCCACTTCCTTTTTGTTTACATACATGAATAGCACATACTAAGTGACTTTGATCATATTTTGAAGAGCTTTTACCCATTTTATTGAAGCCTTGCTCACCGGGAAGTTGGAGAATGCAATGCTGATGTCACTTTCTTGTTATATTTGACACATTATGACAGTATCAGCATGATGACTCCTGCTGCAATAAGGAACATGTCCTTCTGAGATTTTTTTTCCATTGAGTATATAATGCAAGAGGAATTTTAGTCAAGTATGACTATGCAGCTTCAATAGGAAAGGTGATATGTCACCAATGATCACGCATTCAATTATTACACTCTGACAGAAATTTGATCAAAAACTGCAACAGCTGAACAATGTACATAGATGTCATGCCGAAAGTAGTCTAACCTGCAATTAAGGAGACTTTACTCAGACATTGTATATTTTATAAATTGCGCACTATTCCCTCTGTAAACTTCATTGTATTAAAAAATGCTGGCACTCTAACATAAGGGACATTTGTGCCCCACGCACACTACACACACTACACAGGCTCATTTCCAGTAATCACAGCCAAGTTCAAAGTGTTTTTCCATTTTACATGTATGTTGGTTTTATGAACATTTAGAAAGATTTTTCTAATTTCCATTAATGGTACATTTATAAAATTACATGGATCCATGTACTTTCTAGAAGTTCTTTTCCCATAATATCAGAACAAAAATATTTCACTAGATCTCAACATGTTTAGTCATCACTTTGGTGAGAATACATTTGAGTTTGAAACTCAACAAAAGGCTCTTCAGATGCACAAGTCAGACTTAATCCAATTTAGTACTATTTAATCTCATGGTGTCTTGAAATAATCAACTGTGTTTCACTGGATGTAATTTTTTGGCATCTAATAAAATTACAAGCTTCATCAAGTTGTGATTGTATTTTCCAAGAGTTCATGTGACAGTCAGGCAAATAAATGCAGATTATTTCAATTATCCCCTTGTCACTTTTCCAGCTGGTGATGTGGTTTAATAATTGCATGCAGATTTTAATATCTTTCCATGTTGTTGTATTTCAACAAAGCACAAGTTATTTTTCAACAGTTCTTAGAGCACAATGGCACCTCCATTCTAAATCTCAATGTACATCATTGCTTCTGTTGACGTTATTTGTGCATTTGTTGGTGTTTTCTTTTATTTAAAACAGCTCTCATTTATAACTTAAAGCCCTTTGTGTCAACAGGGCCAGGTTCCATTTCTGTTCTGTGCAGCACAATAAACCTTTTTTTCACCCCTGTACCTCTGAACTGTGGAGAAGGGAGAGAAAAGTCAGCTAGGGTTCTTCTCTCGATTTTGATCCAGAAGTTGCTGATGGGAAATGTGTGTAAAATATCTTAGATTTTGGTAGTAATAGATAGACCTTTGACCTTTACTCTTTACGCTCAGTTTGGTATTACATTCAACTGTTTTAAAATAATACCAGGCAAAAAGTTTTCCTTAGAGTATTTGATGTTTGTGAAGTTGTTATCCAATACAAATTAGCATCTTCAAAAGGTAATAAATTGAATTAAGAAGTATCTTACCAGCATGGATATATCTTGCCTAATTATTCTCAGAAGTCCTCTTGTGTAGCTTTTCTAAAATCCTATTTGTATTTATGATTTTTTTCACTTTTAGGTTGGAGATGAAATTCTAGAGATCAATGGAGAAACAACCAAGAACATGAAGCATTCTCGTGCTATAGAGCTGATTAAAAATGGTGGTCGAAGAGTTTCCCTATTTCTCAAACGTGGAAATGGTTATGTGCCAGAATATGGTGGGTTGCCCTATGAAAATGTTACTTTCTTCACGCCATGATTGATTTTTTTTCTTTGTCTCATTTTTGTTAAAATCTAGGTTATTTTTCCTTCAAAAATGTGCAGATATTGTTTCTAAACTGCTGGTACTAATTTTGCACATTCATCATTTTGATCAGGAATGGGCTGGATTACAAGTGACTAGTCAGTAGTATTTACCTGTATTAAATTCAGTACAGTTCAAATGCCTGCTGAAAATACAACTACAAAACTTCTTGTCATAGTTAAACAGGAATGGAAATGCAATTTAAGTTTACACCTATGGCCACATCTTGAATAGAAGTATTCTAATATTTATTAATTTAAATTATCATGTTTATTTAAAGCATTTTAAAACACTGTGTTTTATATCATTTTAGCTTTGAACATTTAGGTACTAAATAACAGAACAGAACAATCCCAGTTACCTGTAGAAAATTTTCAAAAAAAAACACATTAGTTCTGGACATCCATTTCAGCAGGACTCACACTCCAGGCCTTTTCAATGAGAAGTTATTTCTTTAACAAGATGGCTTATTCAAAAGAAATAACTTCAAGCTCCTTTAATGACATGTGTAATGATCTGCCGTTTCCTGGAAAGGTCTGTGAAGCCTTACAGATAAACATGAGAACAGCTACATCTACTAACAACCCCCTAGAGAACAAATGAAGGGGATTATATATTATTTTAAAATAATACATAATTACCAAAAATAGAATTCTGGACTTCCTGAGCTTATGATTTTTTTAAGATCTCCATTGAAATTATATCTCTGTAAGGGTATATATTTTTGTAACAAGTTCTGTAATTACTTTTAATACAATGCATAACTTCCATGGATTTAAATGTAGAGTTTGTAAATATTTCAATGAATCATTGTTTGCGCACTATTTTGACTTACTGTATTGTGATAAAAATGGAGTGAATTTCCCATTAGTGCTTTCTGGTGCTCATTTTGCTGTATCTTTTGGTCCTGCTACTGCTGTCTTTGCAGTCTAATTGTTTTTTTTTTGCCTGGACAATCTGACTGGAACAATAATAAACATCTTTCCATGATCAACAGCGTGATCAATCCTGTTGCTGCTTACTAATAGGGAATCTAAATCTATCTTCTGCTCTTTTTCTTTCTCGTCTTTCATGGGTGCTGGGCTCTTCGTTCTGCCCTCAGCGATGATACCTCCTAATCTCTCCTCATGCATGAGAAGCGACAAGCACGGGGAGTCTTGCTTCTACTTAATGGGCCCTAATCAAAATACGGTTGGTAGATCAATCAATATTTGCTGCTTCCATCTTGCTGCCTTATATATAAAGGCTCATTCTATGTTCCATTTATGTCCATTTAGCCATATATCCATGAGTATGCTTGCATTCATCAGTGCAGATTTCAAACTGATCATGCTGGCAGAGCTCATTTGCCTACATTTGTAGGGCACAAGCCCTGTGACAGGGATCACCCTGCTGTTTTTATGATTTTTGTAATTGTTTTCTTGCTGAGGTGCAACATTCCATTAGAAGTGGAAATGTCCACCTCATCCATCAAAGTCATTGGTTCCACAAGCTTAATGTTTTTTTTAGTTTTACTGACAATTGACAATAGAACCATTTGCTCAAAAACTTCATTTAAAAAAAACAGATCAGAAATAAAATAATGAAGCAAAGGAGACATAACACTGATAAATTATTTTAAATTTTAAATTTTGCTTCATTATGTGAAATTAAGAAAAACACACACTATTCGATGTTTTAGATTAACACTGGAACTTTCAATAATGCCGGGGGTGTATAACAGGCAATGTCAGATCGGTGAGCTTGTATGTGCCTTGATTGATTACATGCCTGTTCTAGTTGAAGTTAATGGATAGAAAATTTAGCAGATTGGGTCCTCAATCTGGTAATACTCATTATACACCTTTTGTCAAAATTGGAAGTTTCACTAAATGATTATTAATCTAAAACTGTGAAGTGTCACATTTGTATGTCATGCTTTTCATTCCCATAATTTGGAGAGAATAGCAAGGAACTTGTCACAAATACTTAATGCAATGAGTAATTTGTTTTATGTACCTCTGTCCAATAATTTAACAATTGCAGAACTCAAATTTTGCCAATATTACACAAAATATATGCATTTCAGTTTATTACAGTACAATGCAGAAAGATAGAATTTGTAGTTACCATGTGTTATTGTATTAACATATTGAATTACACACCTTTAGACTAAAATTTGGAAGTTCCACGGTTTTCTGAACTAATTCACCTGATTTAAATTCTTGAAGCCCTAATCCTATGTTTGGCCTAGTGTTGCTAATTACCTGTACAATCATTTATTGCAACACGCTATAAACACTTGGCTCTATTTGCTAATCATCTTGACAGCAAACCTCTGTGTTTATTCCTGCCAAATTTGAGATTTGTGTATAATTCTTCTGCTTTAATACAGTTAGTGTTTAGCCAGACGGAATAACAACTTGGAGTGACCAACTTGAGATTTTATGCATTGGGTGCTGGGATGGTAAGAATGGATGATTGACATATATCATGAAAATTGGGACTGGCTTCTACACACACAGAATGAAGATGCTGGATTGCAAAACTGTTACAACATCAATTTTTAGCATTTTACAAATGAGAGGGAAACTAGTCTCCTTGTGGAGTGTATGTGAGTTATTATAGTCCATTTAATTAAGACCAGCACACCAAGTGGTCATTTGGTGAACCCTGTTATCATGTTCAGACATAAAATCATTTCAACTACAATTAGTGGCCAGAAGGGACACAAGCTGACCCAAATCTGAGTCTGAAATAAGTAGTGGCAAGCTGTCACTTTAAAGGAATGTGTGATGGAATGCTTACAGAAGGTCATTTGTAATCCTGAAACTGCAGCAAGGACTAAAAGAGTACATTTGTTCTTTTGACCAAAATGGGTTTGGTAATAAGAGGGGAGGAATAAAAAGCCTCTGGATGTATCTGACCCCATCTTAAATCAGTGTATACAAGATATCAGAAGATCATCCGAACACTGCAACAAAGATTTGGGTAATTACAGTAATAATTCCACTGACCTTAATGCTTGCCTTCAGATTGTAAAATCTAATTATGATTTTAGTTTCTGGCACTAATGTTTGCTTTGTGGTTGTCCTTGTGATTTGCTATGATCCCAGATTGTATTACATGGGAATGGTCAAAGAATCTGATCATTTTTATAACTTCTAAAAGGGGTGGTTGTGCAGCCAGAAGTCGTCGTACACATTGGTACCAACTTGTTTTTCATCATATGTTAAGTAAATTTGATTCTCCTTTTTGTTCATATCTATTACAGGTTGAAACATTGATCCAGCTTTCTGTGGCCTGACTACTCCAATAGTTTGGCATATTTTGAATCTGTTGTACTAATTAATTCTAAGTAAGATCTAATTAAGATCAAAAATTAACTAAGATGTGTACTCACATGTAGCTAATTAACCTACCAGTTCAACTTTGGCAATCTCAGCCGAAGGCATTTCTGACTGAAAGAAACGTTGGGTTACTGACAGATCTCGGAACTGTTATATGACCTAGAGAATGCCTATACTTAGAAAGGGCTGTAGTCCTGCTCAGAGGAAGATAATCAGGAACAACCTCTGTGGCCTGGATTTACTGTGGTGTGGCAAGTGGCAAGTATCAAGACCCAAAGCTGCTGGACTAGAGTGTTTCAATATGGATTCCAAATGTATTCATCCAGTGTTTCGGTCAACATCACGATTAGAATCCTAAATGCATTCTGCACAATTAAAGAATCTGAGGATGACTAATTGCATTAGCTGTCACCGTTAGAACAAAATATTAGAGCTTCAAAATTTGACTTAGTAAATTGGTTCTTAGATCTAACCCAGCCCATTTTACACATGTGGACTACACAGGGTTAGGATAAATTAGATCTCAGCAGTACATAGATTCAATTGAAAGGATGATGTATTAAAGACTTGCATGAAAGATCCTCTTTGGAAAACAGCTGTTCCACAGTAGATGGAAACACATCCTTGTCATTTTCAATGAACTGTCCACCCCACCTTGCAGCTCTTTTCTCTTTCCCTCCATGTAAACTCTACTTCCCATATTCATGAGCATTCTTTTGATTTTCTCCCACCTTTTCCTGTAGTTTCATTCACAATATTACCACTCTTCATTCCATCCCACTCACTTCCCTTTTCTAACTCTACTTCCTAGTTCCATTTACTGCTGCATGCATCTCACCAAAGCCACTGAAAATAACTTTTCAAAATTTCTCATTGTTAAGCCTTCAAGCCTGAATTTACTACAATACTACAGCTTCCAATTGGCTCTATCAAAACATCACCTCGTAAGTGGAAATGTCAAGTAAAACTTAAACTCTCATATGCTCATCTTGGTATAAGCCCCAGTATCAGTCCTTTAAATCCAAGGGTGCAACCTTGAGCACAGTGCGTTTAGTCACTCATTGTGCAGTCAGCTTGGATACCTCAAATGAAATTGGGTTTTGTACTCTCCTGCCAAAACTGTTCACTATTCTTGGATCAGCTCGGAATATATACTGTTTTTGGACACAATTATGAAATCTGCAGGGAGTTTATGCATCACATTTCTAAGATTGGTCTCTATCCTGGCCCTCTAGCTAGTCCTGACCAGCTGATTTTCTTTGTCTTATTCAAAGATTCAAATGTTCATTTATTATCAAAATATACTACCTTGCAATTCCTTTCCATTCCTCATGTGCTTTTGAGGTTTCTCATGTCACATCTGCTCTCCCTGTTATGCTCCACCTAAGCTACCACCCGGCTTCATTTCCTCACAAACTCATGCTGCAAAATCTATTAAAATAGTTCCTAATCTTTCAAATCTGTAATCACCGAGCTCCTCAGTTATTGCGCCTGCTTTTTCATACTGTTCAAAACCTTGCCTGTTTCCCCCTATAATTCCATGATGAACTCCCAGTATTCCATTCTAGCAGAACACTGAAATGAACCTAATCAAAGTTATATGTGACAATGATTCACTGTGACTGATGTGCAGCAGCTATCCATTTCCTTCTCAGCCTACTTGCATCCTTCCCCACGGTTGTCACACCATGCTCGTCAATCATCCTTCATCCATTTGAATTGATCGCCTTGTCTTGTTCTATTCTTACATATTCAGTCATGGACACATAATATCCAGCAATGACTTTACACTGGTGCCTTTGGTCCATCTTACTTCACAGCTGCACATTACACCTTTGCAAATCACAGTGCCAATTTACATATTCTGAGAGCAGCTGACTAACTCACCACAGCTATCCTGACCCCTCCGCTGTGTTTGTTTTCCCAACACCTTGGCATTGAGTTCTGAATGAGATTTCGTCCAGTGAAAACAAGCATGGGAAGAACTCCAATGCTTTATCTTTGCTTCTGACTGCAAACACTATCCCAACCCACTGACTCCATTGTCTTTCTCAGCCACTGACTTGAGTTGAACGTAACTAATCTCACCCTCTACATTGTAATTGACCTTGAGTTCAGCTTGCACATCTATATTGCTATGGTACCAGTCCAAAACCTTTGAGTATATTGCTAATTCTATCAGCTTATTAACTGCTGGAAATCACCCATTCTCAAGTTACGTCTGAACTTAATTCAGGTGATCTGGCCAGTGTTTTCAATCCAAGGCTTGATTATTTATTGAGATACCACACCGGATAGGCCTTCTGACCCTTTCAGCGACACCGCCAGTAACCCCCTATATAACCCTAGCCTAATCATGGGACACTTTACAATGACCAATTAACTCACCAACCAGTATGTCTTTGGACTGTGGGAGGAAAACGGAGCACGCAGAAGAGAACATACAAATTAATTACAGACAGCGGTGGGAAATAAACTTGGGTTGCTGGTGGCTGTAAAGAGTTCTGTTAACCACAATGCTGCTGTGCCATCCTGGATTATCTGGATCCTAACGCATAATCCCATTTATTTTTCACCTCTTCCTTTGGTGACCTATAATTTTTTCTTATTCCATGAAGGACTCCATTTTTAGATCCTCTTTCTGTAGTTCAAACCCCAACATGGCCTTTCCCCTTCAATCAGTAATTTCCATCAACCTTCTGAAATGCACACCACTGAAATCTCTAATTCTGGGTTACCATCAAATCATGCACCCTATCCTACCCCAACCTTTCTTACACCACCATTGCTTGTCATGTCCTCCCCTACGTCTTGTGCTATAGGATTAGCCTTCTAAAACTTTTCACTTTTCTCTCTGCTTTAATTTGATGCTTCAAACCATCTTTTCAACCAAACTTTTGTTATCTATTCTAATACTGCTGCATTTGGTTCAGTGCTAGTGCACTTTCTGACAAAATACTCAGAAAACCAGAGTTCCTTCGGAGTCTTATGTAACTTTGAAGTCCCTGGCATGGGTTTGTTTCATGTTTGTGATGAACACTTGATTGCAACTCATGCATTCTGTCTCTGTAAATATACAAAAACATTGAAACCCTGACTAATTATCACGCAATCTACTAACAATCATAGAATTTTTTTTTTAGCATAGGAAGAGCCATTGAGACGATTGCCCCACCTCTTTTCTGGGAAACTACGGCTGCTTAGTTAAATCCCTCATTCCTCTCCGATTATCCTTTTTCTATTCTTCCCAAGTATTAATTAACTTCTCTTTGAAATGTACGGTGTGTTTTAGTTTGTTTCTGCCACTCTCTTGAGCAAAATCCTAGCAACCTGCTCAGTAAAATAAAAATGTTCCTCAACTCTTCGGCTTTTTTTTTCCCTTCAGGTATTGTAAATCTATTTCAGAAGTTTATTTTTATTATGGAAGAAATCAATTCTACCTGTCTATCCAGACCTATCTTAGTCTTGAACACTGTCAAGTCTATACCTATCATTCTTGCTGTAAGAACAACCTAACTAAACTCCGATGATTTTTGGCCTGATTCTGGTAAAACACTCCTGCACCCATTTCAGCTTGTTTATGTCCTTTCCAAATACTGTAGTGATGCCCAGATGTCGCCATTATTGTCCAGCAGGTTGACCAAAGATTTATAAAGATTTAGTGCAAACTACTTGTACTTTATACCCCAATTTATGAAACTAATGTTCCTATATGTTTTTTAAAAATCTGCCACATTGTATTTTTTAGGCATTGATTCCTTTCTGGGTTAATTCCTTAAGCTTCAAATACGTTCGGGTATTTTAAGTGCATGTAGTCAGTATTAGAGAGATATCTAACTATTAAATAGATCCATATTCTGGGAACCACTCAATATGAAGGATGTAAGCACATTGAAGAGGGTGTAATAGTTTCTACCAGAATCGTGCCAGGCACCAAGTATTGCAATTTGTGAGGTGACGGAGGAAATATAGTTTATACGAGTAAATGGTAAGGATAGGCTTAAGTGGACAAGCATTGTGGGAAGAGGAGATCATAACCAAGTCTGGTCTCATTTCAGTTCAACATTGCTATCAGATTAATAAAAGTTCCCCATCTTCAATTCCTTAACCTACGATCACTGAGCCTGATTGTGATGCTTTAATTGTTGATGCAAGTTAGGTAAGCAATATATCCTGGGTCTAGATCTGTATTAATTGGGTACTCATTTCATTAGCCCAGCTAGCAATGTTAAAAAAAATGGTTTCCTTCATCTCAATATTCTGATTCCACTTGACACCTAAGCACCACACTCGCACTATTTCATTATAGCTGGATTACCGATGCAACAACTCAGTAAGACACCTAATTGATAGAAATATACTTGGAATCCCTTCTGTAAATTGGACCAATAGATGTTGTAATAAGAACTTTCTTGTCTTCTTTGGTGACTATTTCAGGAAAGATGGAGAAGGCACCATTAGTCAAAATTAATTTTATTCACTTAAAATTATTAAATGGGAATGATAGCAATGGGCATTAGGAATGGAGTGGAACTAATGGTGTGTTGGTGGTCAGTATAACACTATTACAGCCCCAATGACCCGGGTTCAATTCTGCCGCTGTCTGTACGGAGTTTCTATGTCCTCCTTTTGACAGTATGGGTTTCCTCCCGCATTCCAGAGATGTACAGGTTTGTAGGTTAATTTGTTGCGTGGGTGTAATTGGGCTGTGTGTAACATGGGTGTAATTGGGCAGTGTGTAACATGGGTGTAATTGGGCAGTGTGTAACATGGGTGTGATTGGGCAGTGTGTAACACTGGTGTGATTGGGCAGTGTATAACATGGGTGTAATCGGACTCATTATGCTGGAAGGGCCTGGTACCACATTGTATCTCCTAAACAAAACATAATAACAAAGAAAGATTTAATATGCAATAATGCATTACATCTCTCATATACATAGCACTGTGACTGCAATGAAGACATCTTCCTGTGACTTGTAACCTGATTAATGTATGCGTAAGTATGAGATAGACTATGAAATATGGAACCAGATGTTTGCCCACATTTATGCTCTACAAGTCTTGCAATCTACTGTACATCCATTATCTTAGTGTCTATATGCCCTTCCTTATCTTTCATGCTCAGAAGAAGATAAGAAATTACGGTTAATGAAACGTAATAAAATTCATCTTTATGCTGCTATGCTGTTTTTCACATTTTCTTACTGTGGCATTCCTTTCCAAGACCACCACCACCAAGTTTCCTCTGAACTCCCTATTTAATGTACTCCTAGCTATCTTATATTAATTCTCCTTAGTTCAGTTCTGCCCAAAGAACTACAGTTCAGTTCTACATCTACAAACCCTCTGATGATTTTAAATAAATTGGCACCTTAGTGCCACTATCAGACTCCATTCAGTCTTCTCTTTACCAAACAAAAGCACCTCATTAACTGTTCAGTGTTTGTGACCCCACTTCCCCCACACCCCACCTCCCCAGTCTTGGTATCATCCCTAATGTATGTTCAAGAGATAGTGTGAGAAGTGGAGATGAATTGGCCTTGGCATTATTAAGTGATGAAACAGACTTCAAGAGTTTTATGGCCAATTTCTGCTTCTATTTCCTGTACTATTTTTCTCATCTTTTCACAGTTTCTTTTCTTTCTGTAACATGGAGAGTCTAAATCTCTGCAGAGGAAGCAAATCATAGTTTTGCTCATGTTCCACTTAAGTTTAATATTAAAGAATGAAACCAAGTATTTTGCTTGCCTTTTTCCTCATTTTATTAGCAATTATTTTCATTGATATTTTGTAAATTGGTAACCGTATATCCCTTTGTAGCTCTACCTGATTTAGACTGACACTTCAAAGAATAATGGTCTTTTATTTCCCTTTCAAAATACAGTACACTATTTATTTCTATTGAGGTTTGCCAAGTACTCAGCCTTCCTGTAATTATTATCTCTTTGGTATTTGCCTCAGTGCTCTTCAGTGATAAATATACTTCAAAGTCATTATTTGCTAACTCCAATCATTTATGTAAACAATGAAGAACAGCATTCCCTATATTAATCCCAGTGGAACACATCATATCACATCATCCCAGTTCAGACAACATATCTTTAGGTCTGTTATTGTAATATTTTAACAGAAACAACAGCTTTAAAGTTCAGGTTAGAATTGAAATAAAAATAGAAAAAATTGGGATCATCTGTAGAAGAAGCAGCAACAAAATTAATGTTTTGGCTCAAAAACCCTTCATCGGAAACGTCATCATGTCTTAATGTTAAAATGTTAGCTGTGGTTCATCCTGGCAGACCTGCCGGTGATTCCAACGTTTTCTGTTTTTGTTTCAGATTTCCATCCGCTGCAGTTTTTTTGCTGCTAGAGATCATTTTTCAGTTGGGTTTGATAAGAGATGGCAACCTATCATAAATTAGTTGAGTTTAATAGAACCAGCTAAGTTCAAATGCATGAGAGGGACATAATAGTAATTGTTAATGTGGTTCATGTCTGTCAAGAAGACTCTTGACTGAATCTGTATGCTCAGCTTGTTTCCTGACACTGGCGTGAAAGCAATAAACAGCACACAGCTCAATGAATATTAACTGAGATTCTACCATTCAATTAACACAGCTCAATTGTTAAAACATAGCCAAGGATGGAAGTGTTTGGAACATAAATGATTAACCTGTTGTATTTTAAATGTCACATACCTGCTATTTAGATATATCTATCAATCAGAACAATTAAAATGCCAGTACTTCTGTAAAAACAACTGTCTGATGCTTTTAGGCCTTAAAGCCTTCTCTTGCCTGCATCCAATGGGTAGAACGTCAATTTGTTTGACATTTTTCTGTTCAACAATCAGTTTGATTCAATTTGCTTTGCACAGGTTTTTATGAATAATTTATCATACTGTCTAGCCTGTGTCTGTTTCAGTATCAAATTGCTTCAAGTCTCAGTTCTGTGTTTTAAAACTGGAAGAACTTGTTATGCAAAAAGCAGTGATAGGATATAAATGAATAAAATCCTGAGAACACCTTTCCTCGAAAACGAATGTGATTGTCTGAGCATATAGCAAGGTAATAAGTTATTCGTTCTTGTTCTGACAACTTTTTATATTGCTCAATATGACACTTTGGCCACTGATTTTTTGAAAATGTAGTTAACCCTTTCAATGTTAGGTATTTGTGGGTGAAATTCCTTTTCCAAAGACAGCAGTATTAGTCTCTGGGCGTACTAACCTTACTACATTCTGTTTCATTGACCTCAATTATGCCAAGTGTTTGGAAGTGAGTACAACTGGAGGGTAATACCTCTGTACATATTTAATGCCAGCACCCAAATACATTGCTTCCAACTCCATCCTAATGTTTGAACAATAGAAACATAGAAAACCTACAGCACAATACAGGCCCTTTGGCCCACAATGCTGTGCCAAACATGTACGTACTTTAGAAATTACCTAGGGTTACCCATAGCCCTCTATTTTTCTAAGCTCCATGTACCTATCTAGGAGTCTCTTAAAGACCCTATCGTATCCGTCTCCACCAAAATCGCCGGTAGTCCATTCCACGCAATCACCACTCTCTGAGTAAAAATACTTGCCCCTGACATCTCCTCTGTACCTACTTACAAAAACCTTAAAACTGTGCCCTCTTGTGTCAGCCATTATTTTTGATTCATCTTTATGTTATATCTGTTGCTCAGATGTAAGCATTTTGGTAGAAAATAATTATTTCTTAATGAGCCTAATTAGATCACCCCTGCCCACATATTGAATCTAAATGGAAGTCTAATTCATTCAGTTTAGTGTTAGTGACTATGTAAATAACCAAACCCAAATAAGCCATTGAGAAATTATATCAAGCACTGTGGCCTTCAGAGAGAGAAGTCCACGTGACCCACATAGAATCATTAGCTTTCTTGGGAGGTATTGTAAATTGATGGCACAGATTATATGTTATGTTTACCTGACTCTGACATGCAGCTTCCAGAGAAGACTAGGGAAATTGTTCTGCTTTTTACAAAGGCCCAACATGAGAGAGGCCAAAAATTTATTTTGTTTTCAGCAAAGAATGCAGGTTAGAAAGTAAGTGAAATGTGAACATTACAATGGGCTATTTTGCCAAATACTCACAGTACTATACATGGCACCTTTGTGCTTTCTTTGGTCCTCTGTCTTTTGCTTTGTTTCACTCCTGCTCGCCAATTTTCTTTCAGTTGCAAGTGTAAACATTCAATGCTGCTCCACTGATTGCCCACATTCTCCCTCTCTCTTTTTCTCTTTATTTATTCACATTCTCTATATCTCTTTTATCTGTCCCTTTTCTGTTTCTTCATCCCTTTCTCGTTCTCTCTATCATTTCTCTTTCTTGCTCTTTCTCTCTCTCGCTCTTTTTCACTCTCGCTCTCTTCAATCTGTCTCTCTTTCCACACCCAGTGAATAAAAAGCTTCCAATTATACAATCAGCAGGAAAATAACTACGTGATAATCAATCTAGAAAATGTATGGATCTCTATAGAGAAGGCCTAAGTGTCGACAACAGCATTCTGCTTGCTCCTAGTGGAGTGGAGTAGGAAGCAGAACTGGATCCATGTGTTGGCAACTGTGAGAAAGGAAAAAAATAATAGGTTTTGCTTTTCTGGAGTACGTTTCACAACCACAACCTTTGGCAGGCAAAGTATTTTAGAGCCAACAACGTTCTTGTGAATTATTTGTGTGCTCTTAGTAACATGAGAGCCTGTTTGGAGAAAGCAGGGACCCACCAGTAATGTGGTAATCCCCAATGATCTGTTTCTAATGATTTGGCTCAAAGGAAATCACTGTGAATAACTTCAAGATAGTGCAGTCAACTGTTTTAAGTCCACGTGGGAAAGCAGACGGCACTAGACCAAGGGAGTTATTCATGCTGTTTATCCCTTGGCCGGGTTTAACATCTCATCCAAGACGCAGCACCTCCAACAGATTAGCACTGCAGAGCAGCATTGCACTAGAGTGCCAGCCTTTAGTATTGTGCCGAAGTCTCTGCATTAATACTGATGTGTAGTGTTCCTCTAAACAATAAGCTATTACTATGCACGGCACTTTGATTTTCTCTGTAATGTAATATTGTTCATACAGGTCCTGTGTACAGGAAAAATAAGAGCTTGACTGACTGTGTGGTATTGCTATCTTTTGTTCTGCATGCTTTCTTCAAACAGGTTTTAATGCTTCCAAGAGTACAAAATAATTCACAAAACAACAGATTTCATGACATCTATGTTAGTGATAATATCTGATTCTAATTTATATTTGCTTTTATCCACATCATCTTATCAAAAGGGACAAAATGTAATTGAATGCTCAAAGCCTAAAGTATAAAAACAAATCTCAGGGTGAAGTAATTTGAATGAGGGCAAAAGTTAGTTTTATGAAACTGCAAAATTGGTAATTATTATTTTTTCTCAGAAAAGTGAAGGCTTTGTTTATATTCATATTCTCAGAGCTAAGCATGCTTTGAAACCTTTTGATTTTAAAAGAAATCTGGTGATGTTAATCCTCTATTATAGGGTTTAAGTTATCCACACACTGCTAGCAATGTCCTAGTAATCTAAAACTTTTATTGTTTTTGTAACAAGATGTCCTTACACAACAGAAAACCATGTCTTTATTATTGACATTCTCTCTATGACTTGATCACACACATGGAGCTATTTACAGAACAGCAGCTGTGGATGGCTGGCTCCTCTTAAAGCTGAGACCATATTTTCTGATCGCAGAAGACAATTGACATTTTATACCCAGAAGGGGTTTTAAATCTCAAATGCCAGATTCTTAAGTTTTCACTGGTGGTCACATGATTCTCGTCAGGTTTGTAGTAATCCTTACAGCGAAAATAAAAACTAAAGTGTGTTGTAAATGTGGCTGGAGCAGGGGGCAGTAGGATCAAACAGCCAGATTTTTGAAAATTATGAGGTTCAGGCATGTTTTAAATATCGTGAGAACATTGCCAATAAATAATCATATTAATTATTTTAACTTCTGGGCCAATTTTGGCTGAATATTTATCTCAGTCTATAATAGTAATATAGATTTCCATGAGAGCAGTGCAAGACTGAGGAATTAATCTCTGTCAGATATACCAAATTCCCAAGTGGAGAATTATCTAGATTGCACTCGCTATAGTCAGGATTTCTGTTGGCGTGTAGCACAACACTGATAATCCATTACACACAGAAAAATAAATTTGTGAATGTAATGGAAATAAATTTTGGATCGGTACTAAAACTAGTCATTCTCCTGGAGATTTTAAATTTTGCAGACCAATTAATAAATGATAATGAATACCAGAATAATCAATTTAGCCATACTATGTCTATATAAATGATGACTAAATAACCCAAGACACAATATGTCAATTGGCAATGCGAACTCCCCACAATGACTGTCTCACTTAATCAGTTTCAAATGCCAATTTCTAAGTTTCCTCAAAGGAATTGAGGTTGGGTTCATTTGTTTCTCTTTACCCATGTGGATGTCTATACTCAGTTGTCTTGAAATCTCTGCCAGACACTTATGCTCTCACCAAGCCTCACAACAGTGGCATTTCTTACTTCCCAGTGGTTATGTCAGATGTGCCGATAAAGATAAGTGACTGCAGTAGTGTAGGATATGTATCAATTTATTGATGTTCTTTCTAATATAATGCACTTCTGCTGAGTTAAGTGGCAAGCAATATACACTGAGGCCATTTTATTAGATACACCTGTACATCTTAATGCAAATATCTAATCAGTCAATCACATTACTGCAACTCAATACATAAAGTCTTGCAGACCTTGTCAAGAGGTTCATTTGTTGTTCAGACCAGAATGGGGAAGAAATGTTATCTTAAGTGATTTTGACCATGGAATGATTGTTGGTGCCTGACCGGTTGATTTGAGTATCTCAAAAACTGCTGATCTCTGTGATTTTAGAGTTTACAGAAAAGGGTGCGAAAAACAAAAAGAATCCAGTAAGCAGCAGTTCTGTGGACAAAAGCAACTTGCAAATGAGAGAGGCCAGTGGAGAATTGCCAGACTAGTTCAAGCTGACAGGAGGGCGACTAACTCAGATAATCATACATCACAACAGTGATGTACGAAAGAGTGCCTGAATGCACAACACATTGCACCTTGAAGTAGATGGGCTACAGCAGCAGAAAACCACAAATATACACATAGTGGACACTTTATTAGGTACCTCCTACACCTAATAAAGTGACCACAGAGTGTATTTGAAATGTGCACTGAGTTCCCAACCTATTTCTGGCACTTATATTGTACTTCAATCCAGTTAAGTGCAAAATGCTATTGATAATTGTTTGAGAGAAATAAAAGGTTCTTTGAAGCTCACTCATTCAAAGGGATTACTCCTTTCGTATGTATATGTTTTGGGTCGCAGGGTAGCATAGTGGTTAGCACAATGCTTTACAGTGCCGGCGACCTAAGTTCAATTCCCAACGCTGCCTGTAAGGAGTTTATACGTTCTCCCCTGTGACCGTATGGGTTTCCTGCGAGTGCTCCCGTTTTCCTCCCTCAGTCCAGAGACATACCAGCTGGTAAGCTAATTGGAGATTGTAAATTGTCCTGTGATTAGGCTAGGAATAAATCGAGGGATTGCTGGGCAGTGTGGCTCAAGGGCTAAAAAAGGCCTATTCCATGCTGCATCTCAATAAATAAATTAATTCATTAATCTCCTTTCCATCCTCTGAGGTGATGTATTACTGCTATATTATGATGTAATATATATAAGCTACCATTACTTCATGGACCAAAATCCTTCCACCTGATTCATGTGAATTAATTAGAGGTTTCTGTTAGCTATGATAGTATTACTACAGCTGTAACTAATTTCCATCAGACTAGCAGATGGAGCATGGATAAGATACTGCAATCTACACAGATATTTATCTCACTTTAATACTGTCTCGTTCAGTAGTTCTGGAGTTGCAAGTTCTCTGGCTCACTAATTCAATGGGATTCCTACTTTCCTCACATATTCTTGTTTGTGTGATAACTTTTCCATAACCTTGACTATTCTATTCACTTCAACGGGTTTTTTGTCTGTTAGTCTGGTTCATCTCATTGACTAACCTTTATGGGAAAACTTTTCTTATGCCCACCACACATTGCCTTCCCCTGTCCTAACTGCAGAGGATGTACAGTAGAAAACAACCTGTGAGTCAATTAAAATAAATTGAAATAATTTTAAAAACCATCACATAGCAATTATTGGGAGGTAATGAAGTTTTATGATGACCTGTTGGCATTTCTCTACAAGAGCTAACCAGTTCAGCAGCCTCACTTGTTGCCTGTTCTACTGGGTATTTTCAAATACGGCCGCACTGGACTTCTGATGGAATTCACTTGCTACCACTGATAGTATTTAACGTGTGAAATACACACAAAATGCTGGAGGAATTCAGCAGATCAGACAGTATCTATGGATGAAAGGTCTCATTGTTTAGTCCCCTCCATAGATGCTGCTTGACACTGTATTTGAATATCAGCTTGTGTCTCCATTTAACATTGGGTGATCTTGCTCTGCACACAAACAAGTCCATTAATTTCAATAGCAGGAACCCCCAGTGAGGAGAGAAGAATCAGTTTTCAAATTTTTGTATTCATTATATTTTCACTTGTTGAAAAGTGTTTATTTTTTAATGTTAAATTTATTTTATTGTGTTAACTCAATTGCTTAAAGAATATATAAACCTTGACAGTTTTTATAAGTGGTAAAGTTATAACGGGCAGTGTTGGGAATTGAACTTTTTATAAGCCAGCTGCAAGATGTTTTTCCGGCTGTTTTGTGGTGGGTCTTACTCTGACCATCCCCACAATGACATTGTATTATGTTTAGGCAGTGCCACCTGCCTTTTGGGATCAGAATGGTGCAACGCCCACGAATCTACAAAAGACATGCTACTCGACCCTGTCCTCTTCACCTTGGTCCATCGTGGTTGATGATAGTTTGTTTCCACTCCAGTTTTATGATTCTGAGGCTGATGAGGCCAAGGTGGGATCCCCAGATCCTGCCACACCTGGAACAAGAGGTTTGCTAGAGGGCTAAGATGAGTAGAATGGGAGATGCTGCTTCCACCCTGTTTGCCAGGTCTTACACTGCCAGTGAGGATGTGTAAGGTTCTCAATGCAATCCTGCTTGCCTTTTCTCCATTTTGTAGTCAGGGGTTAAACTATATATTCCAACATATTGTTGAGGGCATCCTTAATAACTTATTTTGTCCTTGTAATCTGTACGAATAGAGTGCCTGATTCAGGAGTATGCCATTGGGCATGGAAACAAATGGCTTACCCAATAAAGACAAATAAACATAATTAGACCCTCTATACCAGGTGTGGCCTGCAAAAGGCTAGAAATGAACATTGGTTAATTTATTCTCCCAGTGGGCTTGTAGAATTTGAAGATCCAGCATGATGGGGTTTTTTTTCCCACCAGTGCTTTGCAGTATCTCACAGGTATACAGGAGGACAGGCACTAGTGCTGCCTGATGTATCATGGCTACTTTTCTTATTCCTAAACACTTTTTCTCTCATATGGTCAAAGTATATGTGAGGGCATTAAAGATGAAAGTGAGTTTCCATCATTAATGTCTCCATTTGCTGACAAGCTGCTCCCTGGCTCCTGAAAGTAGTTTATAGTTCTCAGTGTGGTCAGGGAGTAGTGTTATGTAAAGGGAACTTAGTAGTCCCCTTTTGCAAATATTATTCTAAAGCCCATCATCTCAAACCATTCAGTAACGTAGTTGATATCATCTCAGAAATCAGCTTTGGATGTGTGTACCTTCAAGCATTGTGCTTATTGTTATTTAGTGGCTGTGAATAGAATGATTTTTTTATGTAGTAGTTTAACTCTTAGCCCAAAGTGAAACACAATATTGTGGTGAATTTGATTGAGAAAAATGTTGGAGCCATGACACAACCTGGCTTAACCTCGGTCAACACAGGGAATTGACCTGTGGTAGAGCCATAAGTTAGAATCACAGGTTGCGTGGAAGCAGACATCAAAGGGAGACCAGTTTCTGAGGACAACCATATCTCAGAAAGGTTGTCGATAGACCCTCTCAACTGACAAATTAGAGGCTTTTGTGAGGTCAGAAAGAGATGCCTAGTGTTTGATACAGCTACCTGTATTTCTGCTGCACTGACACATCATGCCCATTAACATTCAGACAGATGGATGAAATCTTCACTGTGATTTACGGAGCAGATTCTTGACCACTAGAAAGAGCCAGTTGAGGAGATCCCTGGTGATGGCTTTCCTTTCTGTGGTTCTTGCATTCAGAGTGACTCTTTTCATGAAGGTGGTGACAATTATAAGATGCTTGAGGTTCCCTAGCCAGTCCTCCTCTTCCAGAGGTAGGTGGTGATATTGCAAGTTTGTGCTTTAAGGTCCTTTAAGCCATTTTTTTTTAGAACTTCGTCATATACATATATTTGTCAATTAGTATTTGGACTTTCAAATTCTTAACTTTCTGGAATGGCTGGGAGACAGGGCCATATTATCTGTTGTGGATTACATATGTCAAGGACCAAAACGTTATTCAAACATCTCCTCATAGTGGACATTGACTGCCTCTCTACCTGATGAGCTATCCTCTGCTGTTGGGTGTTGGGCTGTAGATGATTTGATGGTTTTGAAGATTCCGCATGCGGTGATGTTATCAGGGAGTAGCCGGAATTAAATATGTAATGTGCAGGCCAATAGAAAGCATGAGGCAATGATCATTGGCTGCAGGTCTTGGCATATTATGTATCATCTAGAATTCCCTGTTGTTCACTTTTTCTGAGAAGTACAAACAAGTAGCATATATACGTCTTTCTATCTGTAGAGCAACACCCATAATTTCTCATTAGCTGGTTATGCTATGGGTTTTTTTTTGTAAATTACAGATATAATTGAGTGCAATAAACATGCATTCTGTGTCTGGCATTTAAGCAGATAATTGATTACTAATATTTTCCTAAATAAATTTTCCGTTTGGTCAGGGAATAGCAATGGCTTCTCTTACATGTGGTCATTGAATGAATTAAAAATAATCTTGGCATCTGAAGGAAATGTTCAATTATCCAATGAAACCCAGTAGGTAGGAATTGTAATGCAAAATGTTCAGGCAATGTAAATTATGAGACTGAAGCTTTTAGACATCTATTGAATCTATTGTTTAAGTATTATATGGGGAGAGCCTAATTTCAGAACGTGTTCCAGTTTGTTTTTATAATTGGGTATTTTTATGTCTAATTTGTAGCTTTTATTGCAGTATTGACATAGTTGTTAACAGAACTATTAAATTCTTTCAGTTGACTATGCTGTTACAGAAAAAAATGTGTATGTGATTGTATTGAGTTCTTTTCGTAAAACATATATTGAGGAAGAGAGTGGAGCTTTGTAGATGAATTATGAACTTTGTCCAGTTCAGAACTTCAGATGATATGAAATTTGATGAAAGCCTTACAGCTTGATATGGTTGTTAAGAATGTGTATGGTATGTTTGTCTTCAATAGTCAGAAGATTAAGTTTAAGAGCCACGAGGTAATGTTGCAGATCTATAAAATTCTGATTAGACCACATTTAGAGCATTGTGTTCTGTTCTGGTGGCCTCATTTTAGCAAGGATGTGAAAGATTTAAAGAAGGTGCAGAGGAAGTTTACCAGGATGCTGCCAGGATTAGAGACCATGTATTTTGAGGAGAGGTTGAGTGAGCTAGGGCTTTTCTCTTTGAAGCAACGGAGGAATAGAGGTTTTACTAGATGATAAGAGGCATAATAGAGTGGACAGCTAGCACCTTTTTCTTACTGTGGCAATGGCTAATGTGAGAGGCCATAATTTTGTGATTGGAGGAAAGGATAGGGAGGATGTCAGAGGTAGGATTTTTTTTATACATAGAATGGTTAGTACATGGAACACTGTCAGGTGGTGGTAGAGGCTGATACATTAGGGACATCTAAGGGACTCTTAGATGGGTACACAGATGAAAGAAAAATGGAGGGCTTTGTGGGAAGAAAAGGTAAGATTGATCTTGGAGAAGGTTAAAAGATTGGCACAATGTCATGAGCCAAAGCATCTTTACTGTGCCATAATATTCTATGAAAGTTAAATCTGGGTATATTCGTTTTATTTTTATAATCACATGCGGACGTATTTGAAGTTTCTTCTTACTGTTGTTAATGATGTTTGAAGATGGAAATAGTGCCTCAATGACATGGTCAAAAAATTAACCTTAGTTAGGATCTCAAAGTATAATGACTGATATAATGTGACCTTTCCTGCCATACTACATTTTATAGATTGCCTAGAAATCCCCAGGGGGTTATAAATTATACGAGGGATTTATAATTGCTAACAAACATAAGATTCTAATTGCATTATAAATTACAAGATCAAATGTTATAATTTGTTACGAACCTGAGAATATTACATGAAAGATTAATGCTTGACAGAAATTGCTATCGGAATTGATTGTCAAGTTTATAGATGGGAAGGCCCTATGACTATACCATCTTATTCCCATTTGGCACTCTAGCAAAATCAATTGAGAAATGATCATCTGTCCAAAGCAAACGGCCAGTAAAAACAAACAGGCAAACTCAGCTTCATTATCATCTGTATAGTATAACAGGGTCACTAATCAGATGTTGAATCACTTAGCAGAATATATCTATTATATTTGAGAGTTTAATTCTGAGTTAAGTATCTATGGCCATCATTTTGTCTAGGCGGATCGAGTACTTTTGCAAATTCAATGGTGCAGTGACGATAATTATTTGCAACTGAGAATTAGCACCAGATCACACTTAATCCAGTCACTCTTCAATGTTGTCCCCTTCCTGTCCCCACAGTCACACAGATCCTCTTTGCTCCCAACACTCTGCCAATGGTCATCCAACAGACTGTAGGTAGCGGAGAGTTAGATCATGCTCTCTGTCTGTCCTGGTGATCTTCTGTAAGCATTAATAATCAAGGACTTACTTACTATTTCCAAATACGTCCGAAGAAAATTACTAAAATATATTGAACAGATCTTTTTCGTCGTGGCCCTTCATTGGTCAGAGTTGACCATGGATGTTGCATTCCAGCTATCTATTTTGAAGGTAGGCTAGTACGCAAGCCAGGGCATTTTGATATGGCGAGCAAGCGGCTGCCCATGCTGCAGGCTCCCTCTCTCCATGCAGCCGATGAATCTAAAGGAACGGCAGAAACCAATACAGTTTGGCACCAGCAGAGTCCCAGGAGTTGCCTGTCAGCATTGAACTCCAATTTAGGACTGCCTCAAGGACTCTAGCTCTGGATTTTTCCTTGGGGGTTTACTCCTGAAGAATTTTCCCATGAGTGGGTGTAGCCGCAAGTCAGTGGAGATTTGAGATCAGAGTTTCCCTGCTCCTAGATGAGCTGATGAGCCCCATCTGCCCGGATGATCGAACTTAATTAAGATGGCCAGTTTATTATTTTCATTTAGTTCCAAATAATATTAAAATGTTTAATTAAGTTATGAATAATCTAACTTAATATTAACATTATTTCGAACAAAATGAAAATAATAAACACCATTTTAATCATGGCTGGTGACACCATTCAAATCAATAAATGAGTCAGCAGTGGTTTAAAGCTGAGTGACAAGATATAAACTGCCTATTGTAAGTTGCAGAAAACAGCTAGACTCCCTATTTAGTGCTGGAGCAGTGCACGAGGTGAGGTAGATAAACTTCTGGCCTTGCGTGAAATCTGAGGGCAGAGGCATGAAAACGTGGTTGTGCTGCTGAGTGCTGGCGGGCTGTCTGCACGGTCAGGCTGAACATTGGTGATATCGGTGTGCCACTTTTCGCTGTGTTGTACTTTGTTACAGAATTAGAATTGATACATTTTGAAATTCTGAGTGTAAATTAAAAAGCAAAGTTAGTCTTTCAAAGTAGACCACTTCAAAAGGTCACTGTATGTACATGGCAATTCATGAGAATAGTGAATTGTGTATTCATTGCTAATATTTGATATTCCTATCATATCATGTAACTCTTTAAAGGTGACCATAATCTTCATTAATTCATTTTTGTTTGAAGTAATCAATAAACCCTGTACAACATCATGGTTTTGTACAAAACTTATTGGCTGACTCAACATGTGAGGAATTGAAAACCTGGATTATGTAAAGCCTAGATTTATCATGAAATATCATAGTTAAGTAATATATTATCCTCTCTTACAGTAATCGTTAAGACAGTGCATTTTGGGATATCCCTTGGCCTGACATGTTCCCTTTTTATGGCTTCAATAGTCAATTTGGAATCAGTAGTGTGACACCAATACAAAAATAACGAAAAATAGAGCTTAAATTGAATCAACAACATCAGATTAACAGCATGTAATTTCTGGTTGAATTAGGAAGAGATCAAGCAATATTCTTCCCATGGGTGTACTTAAAGTGGAGGTTGATAGGTTCTAGATTAGCAGGGTTGTCAAAAGTTACAGGGAGAAGGCAGGGGAATCGGGTTGAGAGGGAAAGTATTTCAGCCATGATCGAATGTGAGGCAGATTCAATGTATCAAGGGGCCGAATTCTGCTTCTTTGTCTATGGTCTAATAATGTACTGCTGCTATATTGCATTTGTTATAGTAAATACTAAATTGAAGTATTTTCACTAAATGATTACTTGTAATGTGAGATCTCCTGGGAAAACAGCTTCAAGAATGAATTGGTGTTTCTGGTACAGAAAATTTTGAGGGTTCATGAATTGAATCGAATTACCTTTGTTTTATTTTCAGACCCAAACAATGACCGGGGCAGTTCCACAACAGGCTCACAAAATGTATCGGAAGTGAAACACTTATCAGAAAGACGACCTCATCCATTATTGGAATCCAATTATCCACCAGAAATTCACAAATCATCACAGCACAGAGGAAGGAGGGTTAATGAACAAGAACAGCCAATAGGAAGAAAGGAACACAGCAGACCAACCAATGAACACTATAATAAGATCTGGAATGATACTTCCAAAAAAAGAGAAAATGCACCTGGAAGGTGGAAGGACAGATCACCTGAGAGGAAAGGAAGAAAGGCAGAGAATGGATACCACCAGAGATCTCTTGATAAAGGTAGGGAAATATCAAGGATGGCAGATCAAAATATGGAACAGAGTGAAAGATCACTTGGCAGACGTAAGGAACCACCACTTGACAGGAGAAAAAAATCACCAGCAAGGAGATGGGAGGATTTACCTGACAGGAAAAGAGAAAGATCACCTAGCAAGAGAAATGATAACTCATCTGATAGAACAAGAGAACGATCACCACACAGAAGGAAGGAGAATGCAGCTGAGAGAAGGAGAGAGCGATCACCAGAGAGAAGGAGACACAAGTCTCTTGACCCAAAAAGAGACAGATCACCTGAAAAGAGAAGTAAAGCTGATGAAAGATCCGGGCACAGAGATGATCATAACATGGAGAAAAATGACTCTTCCAGAAGTTCCAGACTGTCCCCACAGCCAAGAAGAAAGGCGTTTAGAGAATGCAGCACTGATCTTAGCATCTGAGTAAAGAATTATGCACTGGATAAGTCAAGTTCCGCCTAAAAGGACACACATATGTTCTCTGAAACGATCCCAAAGGTGATCAGAGATCATCAGCTTGGAAAAAAAAACTTGAGACCTACTGATGTAAAAAAAAATAAAGCAGAACACAAACAAAAGTAACTGTACATATGTCAGGAAAATGTTAACAGTAAAATGTGCCTGACCCAACACAAGCTAGGGACTGCTCAAAGGAAAATAGTATTGAAATTACATGTCAAATGTAAGCCTTAATTGTATTATTGATTTTAGATAACTTGCCAGATATTTTGTTAGTTCTTGGGATGTCTCCAACATTGTAATGAAATAAGACGACATTAGCACAAAATTATTGCACTTTGTCGAAACACTATGCTGTTTTAATATTGAATATTTTTCTATATCATGCAAAGAGTTTGGAAGCTTTCCAAAACATCTAAAAATCGGTGAGTATGGCATTGTTTAAACTGGTGAGTAGCTGAGCAGATAACAAAGGAAGAGCAAGCTTCTAAACTGGAGTAAGATGACACAATGCTGATATCAAGGAAAGAATGTGCTTTGACCATTCAAAAAAGTAACTAAGAAGAGTGTGCAGACTTCAGCATCAATTATAAACAGGTGGTGTATCAAAATTTAGAAGTGGAATTGTAATGTAGGTTCTTTTGATAATTTCTATGCCCATTGCAAAAGGAGACTGTGTGGTGAAGGTCTGCTGTGACACTGAATGAAGAATGAAAGAAACTGCCTAGCTGAGCCATGAAGAAGCTCTTCATTATTGTTGAATCACTAAGTGAACTGCTTTCAGTGCTTCAGTGTGCACATGTATACTGTTCACATTTCCATTACAACACTAAGCAAGCATTGCAAGTTTTATCACTGATGTTGCCATGATGCTGTACAAATGTATGACTAACCATCTTGTGTACAAAGTTTAAATTGTAATTAATAGAGCCTGTTGCAAAATGATGCCTTTCCTGTAAAAAGAGTAAAACAATGGCAAAATTAATTGTGAGGAATGTGATTAGTGTTTATATTTCAGAAATGGAACAAACTGATTTATGGGACATATTTTAAAGTAAAATGATTCAGGTATATAAATCTCTTTTCAAAAGGAATACTATATCAGTAATTATTAAGTTTTGTTTGTTTTGAAATTCTATTTCTTGATGGTGGACCTTGCCTGTGTATTATAAGACACTTGTATGCAGTCTGTGTTCTTTAAGCATTAATTCTTGCAATGTGCTTTAGACCTAATGTTCTGCTGTGTAGATTGAAAGCAATATATGGGCAACTCTTTTTATAAACTACTATGCATATATAAATATCACATTGTTCATAGCTTGACCCATGTGACTATATACATAGCATAAGTGTAGTAAGGTGTAACAGGTAGATGTTAATATATCCGTATAGCTTCCACCCTCATACTCTATGCCCAAGAAAGATCACAATGTATATGTAGCTACAAGAAGAAGTCTGTGAATGCTATTTTTTATTATCAAATAAAGTTTTCCATGCAAATTCAACAGTTTAGTGTTAGTGAGTGTAATAATGGGTCTGTCCTGTTTTCTAATGTTTGACAGTCTTCCAAGCTATATTTTTGTAAGATGCTCCAAAAATTTACTTTGTCTTTCTCTTTTACCTCAGCCTATATTGTTTGAGTATGCACATTCCAGATTGGCTGTTCTGTGATTATTTGGTTGAAGAGTTAAAGTCACAAAATAAAATTCAGAATTTAATGTATCTTTAAAATTAGGCTTGACAATACTTTCCCTATTAAAGACTCAATATCTGTTAACTTATGAAAGGGAAGTGGCAAATGTGCTGCAGGTTTCAATCAGCAATTTTTTAAAATAGCTTTCTCAGAAGAAGTAGACCATTTCTTGCATGATGTAGATTTGGTGCCAGCTCCTGTTGATATAAATATGAGTGCTTACAGTGGCAGTATTGTAATTATTGATCTCAGCTGGTATACAGTGCATGGTTTCCTAGTCTAAAGCAGATCTTATTTTCCCATAAGGAATAAAATTCCACTGTTGTCCTGTTACCATGGTTTGAATTCTCTTTCGCAATGTTGGTGATTTTCAATGACAGTGTGGGACTATTGTTAACAAATTTACAAGGGACTAATGATTACTAATTGAACATAAATCAACTATCTTGGAGTATAATAAAAGAAAACTTTGAGAAGAAATAAACCAGTTCAGGAGTTTTGAATTATTTCCTGGATTTGCGAAGAGATGTACCAACAGTTTCAAAATGGTATATGCCCAGCATTAGATGAATTATTAATATAAATATTGTTCTGAGCTTTTTCCTTGTTGAAAGACTGCTGAGTAAAAGATTTTCAATACAAGAATCAAACTGACAGATGCAGAAAGATATCTGAAATATAAATGGCATTCTAGCAAATCTGATTTCAGTATTTGTGAAAAACCACTGCCACTTTTATAATGCAATCTTGTAGAAATTCTACATTCTATATGCTTTAATGACAGAGATTGGTGAGACTAACCTTTGAAAATGTTAAATCAGAGCTACGGAATATGGTAACTAAATGGTAACAATCAGTAACCTGATTTTAAATGTATGGGTACTCTATTTGATTTTTTTCCACTTTAGACAAAATGCTTCATGTACCTGAGATACTTACTGACTGCTAACATATTCACGAATTCTATTATTACATTTTTGTATTGTCCATATAAAGCACTAGACAATAAAGCATAATAAATAGTACCAGGTTTATGTTCAAAGGCATCTCAAGCCCATTCAATCATTCAACATCTTGAGTGCATTTTTTTCTGCATCTTCCCCATTTACTTTATTTGTCTGCTCAATATTGACATTGCTGGCACAGCTGGGATTTATATCCACCTCTAATTGTCCATAGAAAGATTGAAGAGGAGCTTCTTCCTCAAACCATTGCAGTTTTGATGAAGATTCTTCCATAGTGAAGCTGAATAGGCAGTTCCAGCATGGTAATACTGTGATAACAAAATAATGATTACATTTATAAATCAGGAATGTGTGTGGCTAGGAGAGGAACTTGGTATCCCTCATAATGGTTGAGATTACTGAACTGGGAAATGTTGAAAAAAACCTGTGTGTGTTGGTGTCTGATTTTGCAGGAATGATGTCCAAATGAACAACAATTAATATTATGGAAGGGTTACAATTCTTATTGGTCAGCCTATTCAATGGCAGGAAGATACCTCTTCCACACTAGTCAACCTCTCCCACCATGCTTCCACAAGAACAATCTTAGTTACTTAAATCCATCACATTGGAGGTGATTTGCTTTGTCTTAGTGGGAGTTTCAGCATGTCACAATAGATAAGAAAATTGAGAAAAAAATATTTTGGAACCTATGAACGTCTGTTATTACCACAAGGACTGATGTTTATACTAATTAACAACCACACAGTTGGAATGAAATCTGTCCATGATGTCTAGTATTTGTAAAATTTTAGTAAAATTCTATTGGAACTCCCTTCTCTAAAAATAAAATAGCAGTTGTGACTGAGATTATTTCATTAACCAATAATTCACTTATAATGCAATTATAATCCTCCAGTGTGTGTTTTCCAGCATATTCTGTGATTAACCGGACTTGGTTATTCATTTAACTGTTGTATCTTTATTTCATATAATTAAGCTAATTACATAGACAATTACCTGCAGAGTTGTAGAATTAATCCATAGGATTTTACAGAACTGAAGCAGGGCTTTACTGGTGTTTGTGGTTCACTTTGCCTCCAACCTTCTTATCACCATAGCAACAAATTTCTTTACTGCACTCATTTAGTTTCTTGTTAAATGGATTTATGATATTTATAGCTCATCTCCAGCCTACCCATTTTGACTATGGATAGCTGACCTGAAATATTCTGTTGCACCTGACTGAGGAAAAATGAGGGCCATAGTGTTCTACATCTCAGAAATAGGCCCTTTGGCTCAACTGGCCTGTGACAAACAGCTATTCTGTCAGGTCCCATCAACCTGTACCTGGACCATAGCCCTCAATTCCCCTCTCCTCCATTTCCCTCCGTAGATACTGCCTGACCTGCTAAATTCCTCCAGCATCTTACGTATGCTGTTCCAGATTTCCAGCTTCTGCAGGATCTCTTGAATCTCTAAAATAACAGGGGGATTGTGCAGGAGGAACTCAAAACTAATTATGGGCAGAGAGCATCATATTAAATTGGGGAGAACATTACAAATCAACAAAATGAGTAGAGGAGGGGAACACATGAGAGGTCTGCAGATAACAACTCACAACAGGAAATTATTCTCCTAATGTGTGGAATTTCATAAGGTGTTTTGTTCTGGAAACTGAACGTCCATGAGCCAGTCCTCATCAGGGATTAAAGGTGGAGAGGGTAAGCAACTTTAAATTCCTCAATGTTATCACTTCAGAGGATCTGTTCTGGGTCCAGCACATAAGTGCACTTATGAAGAAAGCACGGCAGCACCTCTAATTCCTTTAGAAGTTTGCAAAGATTCAGCATGTCATCTAAAACTTTGGCAAAATTAATAGATGTTTGATAGAGAGTTTTTTTGATTGGCTACATCACAGCCTGGTATGGAAACATCAATGCCCTTGAATGAAAAATCCTACAAGAAGTAGCGATATGGTCCATCACAGGTAAAGCCCTCCCCACCATTGAGCACATCTACACAGAGAGCTGTCACAGGAAAGCAGCATCCATCATCAGGGACTCCCACCACCCAGGACATGCTCTCTACTCGCTGCTGCCATCAGGAAGAAGGTACAGGAGCCTTGGAACTCTCACCACCAGGTTTAGAAACAATTACTACATCAGGCTCTTGAATGAACGGGGATAACTTAACTCAACTTCACTTGCTCCATCACTGAACTGTTCCCACAATCTATGGACTCACTTTCAAGGACTCTTCATCTCATTATTTTGATATTTATTGCTTATTTATTTTTGTTTATTATCATTTCTTCTTTCTTTTGTATTTACATAGTTTGCCTTTTGCACTTTGGTTGTTTGTCTGTGCATTGAGTGCAGTCTTTCATTGATTCTATTATGGTTCTTAGATTTACTGAGTATGCCCACAAGAAAATGAATCTCAGCATTGTGTATATATGCACTTTGATAATAAATTTACTTTGAACATTGGAGATCAAGGAGTATTAATGAACCTTGAAGTCTGACCTGGAATTTGTTTTCATATCTTATTTTTCCATTTTGCTGCACATTCTAAATGGTATACATGGAAACGTTTCAAAATTGCTCCTACAGAGAAAAATCAGAGCACATTTTTTTGAGGTAATTGATGGAAGAAGTAGAGGGGATTGGAAAACTCATAACTGGAAAGGCCACAAGATCATAAAACATAGGAGCAGAATTAGACCAATCAGCCCATTGAGTCTGCTCCGCCATTCAATCATGGCTGATCTGGATCCCAGTCAAGCCATACTACCTGCCTCCTCATCCTGTCCTTTGTTGCCCTGACCGATCAGGAAACTTCCGCCTTAAATATACCTACGGACTTGGCCCCCACCACAGTCTGTGGCAGAGCATGCCACAGATTCACTGCTCTCTGGCTAAAAAAATTCCCTCCTTACCTCTGTTCTAAAAGGTCACCCCTCAGTTTTGAGGCTGTGCTTTCTAGTTCTGGTTAACCCCACCATAGGAGACATCCTCTCCACATCCACCCAATCTAGGCCTTTCAACATTCAGTAGGTTTCAATGAGATCCCCATGCATTCTTCTAAATTCCAGTGAGTACAGGCCCAAGGCTGCCAAATGCTCCTTATATGTTAATCCCTTCAATCCTGGAATCATCCTCGTGAAGCTCCTCTGGACTCTCTCCAACGACAACACATCCTTTCCAAGATATGGGGCCAAAAACTGTTGACTATACTCCAAGTGCAGCCTGACTAGGGTCTTATAAAGGCACTATATATTATTTTTATATACTATATATATTTTTATATATTATTCCCCATGAAATGCCAGCATTGCATTTGCCACCTTTATCACAGACTTAACTTATAAATTAACCTTCTAGGAGTCTTGCACGAGGACTCCTAACTCCCTCTGTACCTCTGATGTTTGAACCTTCTCCCCCTTTAGATAATAGTCTAAAATAGTACTTGTTACCAACACATTATCATGCATTTCCCATCTACTAATTTTTTGCCCATTCTTCCAATGTGCCTAAGTCCTGCTGCAATTGTATTGCTTCCTCAGCACTACCTCCCCCTCCACCTACCTTTGTATCATCCGCAAACTTTGCCACAAATCCATCAATTCCATTATCAAAATCATTGACAATGTGTAAAGTAGTGGTCCCAATACTGATTCCTGAGGAACACCATTAGTCACTGGCAGCCAACCAGAAAAGGCCCCTTTTATTCCCACTCGCTGCCTCCTGCCTGCCAGCCATTCCTCTATCCATGCTGGCATTTTTCCTGTAACACCACTGGATTTTATCTTACCAAGCAGCCACATGTGTGGCACCTTATCAAATGCCTTATGAAAATCCAAGTAAGTGACATCCACTGCCTCTCCTTTGTCCACCCTGCTTGTTATTTCCTCGAAGAGCTCTTAATAGATTTGTCAGGCAAGATTTCCCTTTACAGAAACCATGACTGTGACTTATTTTATCATTAGTCTCCAAGTACCTCGAAACCTCATCCTTAATAATAGACTCCTACACTTCACCAACCACTGAAGTTAGGCTAACTGGCCTATAATTTGCTTTCTTTTGCTTTACTCCCTTCTTAAAAAAAGTGGAGTGATATTTGCAATCTTCCAGACCTTTGGGACCATGTCAGAATCAAGTGATTCTTGAAAGATCATGACCAGTGCATCCATTATCCCTTCAGCAATCTCTTTCAGGACTCTGGGATGTAGTCCATCTAGTCTAGGTGACTTGTACACCTTAAGACCTTTGAGTTTGCCTAGCATTCTTCTCTTTGTAATACCAATAGCACTCACTCCTGCTCCCTGACATTCATGGACCTCTGGCACATTGCTAGTGTCTTCCACAACAAGGACTGATGCAAAGTACCCATTAAATTCATCTGCCATTTCTTTGTCCCCCATTACTACCTCACCCGCATCATTTTTCAGTGGTCCAATATCAACTCTCACTTCCCTTTTACTCTTTATATAACCAAAAAAACTTTTGGTATCTTGCTTTATATCATTGACTAGTTTGCCCTTATATTTCATCTTATTTCTTCTTATAGCTTTTTTAGTTGCCTTTTGTTGGATTTTAAAAGCTTTCCAATCATCCAACATCCCACTCTCTTTTGCTACCTTATATGCCCTTTCCTTGGCTTTTACGCAGTCGTTAATGTCCCTTGTCCACCACGGTTATCTACCCCTGCCATCTGAGAACTACTTCTTCTGTGGGACACATCTATCCTGTGCCTTGTGAACTATTCCCAGAAACTTCAGCCATTTCTGTTCTGCGGTCATCCCCGCCAGTATCCGTCTCCAATCCACCTGAGCAAGCTCCTCTCTCAGGCCTCTGTAATTCCCTTTATTCCATTGCGATACTGACAGCTGAGGGAGAACTGCTTATAATATTTCAGGAATTATGACCGAAAATTAAGAAATTAAGGCTGTGTTCTGATAACTGAAAGATAGGTTAAACTTTCAACAGGCATGGAAATATGAAAGGCCTGATAGTTACCCCCTGTGCCGTCAATGATTGTAAACTGAGTCACCTTGGCTGATACAGTCAACAAAGACCTGTGGCATCTGCAAATAGAACATTACAAAGTAATCAGATGGAAGAATTGTCAATAAGCCTTGCAAAGTCATCCAGGAATTATAAAGGCATACAAAAAATTGATTTCAATGATGCACAGAAAGCTAAATAAATATTTGTAAACAGAAATAGGGATCAGGTAATGAGATAAAGGACACAATATGGAAATCACACCATTAGAATCACAACCATTTTCTGATGGGGAAACGTCTCCATGACTTCATAAACTACAATTTTCAAGGTTTACTATTTTTAACTGTAGTTTTCACCTGTTTCACCACAAATCTCAGTCAATACTGTACGTGTCTCCACCAACCATTGCAACCTGCCCCCCCCCCCACAGCCCCGCTCAGTTTTCTGTCTTTGCTGCATAATACGTTCAAACGTTGGCTGTTTGACATTTAGGAATGAATGAATATAAATGTACTCTAACTAAATGCTAAAAGACCAACGCCTCAGTCCTGCAACACAACTACAATTAATTCTGTCCCTCTGCCGGCAAGAATCTGGAGCCTAGACAGATTCTGAGCAAAGCAGTTCCGTGTTTCAAATTGAGAGTGAGCTCTGATTACATATCACCCCCACAATCGCAGCAACCTTCTTCCACCCACGCTTCAGCTCATCTGGTGATGCAGTCACTATCCATGCATTTTTTAACCTCTGCTCTTGACTATTCCAATTTCTCCCAATCAGCTACAATCCCCCCTCAAATAACTCCTTGAACTCACTGCCTATGCCTGAAATCATGCAGTCTCCCTTACCCGCCAGACATTTGTTCATTCATCAACATTGGCACCTGGCACAGCAGCACTTCATTGCAAATACCTGCAGCCAGTTTCTTTCATTCTTAGCTCTATAACTCATCTAACCCTCTAAATCTAGTGGGGTCAGAGTGTTCTTCCAGTTCTGACCTTTTGCTCATCTCTGGATATAATTGCTCCACCACTGGTGGCTGTGTCTTCAACTGTATAGCCACTACAGTTCATCCCCCTAAGCTCTCCACCTGCCTCCTTTCACAATAATCTCAAAACACATCTTCACATCTAAAGCGACATACACAAAATGCTGGAGGAACTCAGCAGGTCAAACAGCACCCATAGAAATGAATAAACAGTCGACATTTCAGGCTGAGACCCTTCTTCAGGACTAAGAAGGAAGAGGGGAGGACACCAGACTGAAAAGGTGAGGGGAGGGGGGAGGAGAATAACTGGAAGCTGATAGGTCAAGCTAGGTGGGTGGGAAAGGTCAACAGCTGGAGAAGAAGGAATCTGAAAGTAGAGGAGAGTAGACCCAAGGAGAAAGGGAAAGAGGAGGGGACCCAGGGGGAAGTACAGGCAGTTGAGAAGAGCTAAAAGTTCAGTGGGGAATAGAGGAAGTGGGGGTGGGGGTTGGAATTGGAATTTGTTTACTGGAAGGAGAAATCGATATTCATGCCATTAGGTTGGAGGCTACCCAGATGGAATATGAGGTGTTGTTCTTCCATCCTGAGGATGGCGTCATCTTGGCAAGAGGAGACTATGAACCAACACATCAGAATGGGAATGGAAATCGGGATTAATCTGAACTTTTTATTTACATATTCCTTAAAAACCCATGTGAACCAGAATGAGTATTTGTTTCAAAATGCCCTTGTGAAATACCCTGCAATATCTTAGAGTAAAGCTGCTGTACAAATGAAAATTGTTTTTGCAATAATGGAGCTTTTTTTTGTAGAAATAATATCGCTATAGATTTAGGAATTTACAATAATATTTAAATTAAATTTATATAGTTGGAAGTAATATTGAATTAGATGTCCTTTTTTACAATGAAGGATAAATGAAATAGAAAAATGTGTCATGTGGTTGCTATAAGAATTTTAAAGGAATTTACAATTTGGGTCAGAAAAAAGTGGAAGTATTTATAACTTTAAAATAGATGAGCTGTACATGAAGCATTGATAGGAGTCAACAATTTAGGTAACATATACTGTATGAAGCCCTAAGCTGAAATCAAATGATATCCTCATTTGGTTGTCCGTATGATCATTTAACTTGGTTTGCAGTTTGGAGTCTGGTGTAATAATCCATAATGATTTTCTCAGATGTACCAGCAGAAATCACAAAGGCTGAGAAATGAAGGGTTGTAGAGAATGGGTTCCAGTGGGGATGATATACCTAGTTATGAATTAAATGAATAACCAGCTAGAGCATTGCTATGTTACAAATTGCCACGCCTAACATTTGTCCATTTCATTATAAATATACACAGCTGTGCTTCTGGGAAAGTGCAGCAGTTGAATTAATGTGCTTTGTATGCTTGTTGCAGTAAAAAAAAATTACATCTGTTTTTTTTTAAACACTGATGAAGACAGCATTACATCACATGCATAGTCATTGATATAAGTAATAAAGCTCTGAAATAAAAATATCATAGTTGGTTTCTTTGTTCACATACAGCTCATGCAATAAGGTTCATAATTAAATGGCTATCGGCTACGGCAATTGGCAGAATGACCTTGGTGCAGATTCTTCGGTTGTCATGGGAACTGAAATAAATTCTGCTTCAGCAGCTACCTACAGATTCTTGACTATACTTCTTCCCACCCTGTCATGATAAAAATGTTATTCCTTTTTCTCAGTTCGTTCATCTCCGATGCACCTGTTCCCAGAATGAGGCTGTCTTTTCCAAGACATAAGAGATTTCCTCCTTCTTCTCTTCCTCCACCATTGAGGCTGCCTTCACCCATATCTCTTACATTTCCCGGACATCCACACGCACCACATCGCCTCGTCACCTTAACAGGGATAGAGTTCCTATTGATCTCATCTACCATTCCATGAGCCTCCACAACCAGCACGTTATTCTCCACAACTTCTGCCATCTTGAACGGGATCCTACCACCAAAGGCATCTTTAGCTCCCCATCACTCTCCGCTTTCCACTCCCCCCATGATTCCCTTGGCCATTCATCCCTCCCCACTGTGGTAACTTCTACCTTGAAAAAGGCACACTCAACAACTTCATGCCAAAGAAACAACTTTATCTCAAACTTAATTTCCGTTATGTATATACAGAAGCTTTTTTACAACCCGTACAGCATGGTAGGGACACTATATACAAAAGAACACCGGAAGTAACCCCCCCCCCATTATCCTAATTAGTATTAACTTACTTTTAATAATGCTCACGTTACAACACCCGCTACTCTTCCTCCTGACATTTATGCCTGCAAGTGACAGAAATGCTGCACCTGCCCATTCACCTCCTCCCTCACCTCCATTCAGGGTCCCAACAATCCTTCCAGGTGAGGCGACACTTCACTTGCGAATCTGTTTGGCTTGTCTATTGCGTCTGGTGCTCCCTATGCAGCCACCTTTACACTGGTGAGACTAGGCGTAAACTGGGTGACTGCTTTGTCAAGCAGCTCCACTCCATCCACAAGAAGTGGAAGTTTCCTGTGGGCAGCCATTTTAATTCTATCAACACTCCTGTTACACCATGGAATTCTTTGGCAGCAGGGAAAGAGCGGGAAAGTAATTTTCAGGGCATCAGACAGAATATTATCCAACTCTCCAAGGTGGCTTGAGAGTTGGACTAGCCTACTGTCGGTTCTGTTTTTTCTTGTGTTACATGCTTTAAGGTTGATTGTTTGTTTAACAGAGTGAACTCCCAGTGGGGACTTAGCAAGCACCAATAGGTTACTTAATCAGAAACGGAGAATTTTCACTTTTCCTCGAAATATTTGGCTAGTATCCATACAGAAAGCTTAGAGTTATAGTGTACTACAGCAAATAAATAGACTCTTCCACCCATATAATCCACGCTGACCTGATCTTCTGCATTGTTCCATCTACCTGCACTCTAAACCCCTCCCATCCAACCTGTCCAAACCTCCCTTGAATGTTACAATTGAACCACCAAATGTTTCTCAGTCTCTGCCTTGTGTTCAGTGTTCCTTCTCCTCAGCTCACTGGGGTAGAGAGTTCCAGAGTCGTGACCATTTGAGAGAAGAAAGTTCCTCCTCATTTCTGTCTTAAATGGTTGATCCCTTGTTCTGAAACTACAGTATTCCTGTTAGTTCTAGGGGAGCCCAAAGGCTTCCTCAGAGCCTTTTAAGTTTCAATAAGGTTATTCTCATACTCCAATAGAACATAAGCCCAACCTGTTAAACCTCTCATTGTAAGTTAACCCCTTTATCTCTGGAATCAACCTACTGAACCTGTTCTGCACTCTCTTCAATGCAAGTTTATCTTTCTTTAAATATGAAGACCAACACAGTACAGTCTCACCACCCTCCTTTTGCCTTGAATCTTCATTTTGCAATAAAAGCCATCAGTGCATCATCCTACAAACTTATCAAATATTGTTGTTCATGCATGAGAGTCATTGATTCTTTTGCACCACAACATTGCATCAAGAGTTGTGGGGAGGAAAGCAGATACAGGGCCAAATATGTCAACATTCATTCTTGTACAGGCCCAATAGCAGAGATTGTTGTTTTGAATTGCTCATAAAAGAAAATTGATATTTTCTTTTTAAAACTTCCTTTTTAAACCTTTTTAAAGCTCCTTCATTACAGGCCATCCCCTGGTAACAAATAGGTTCCAACTTTAGAGCTGTCCTTAAGTTAATTTTGTCTATACATTGGATAATGCACAACAGTATCTTGATATGCTAACTGTACTCTACATTATTGTAATAAATGGCATCATATACATGTAGTTCTTAAGTAAATAGTGGAGAGAGAGGAAGCAAGATCAACCACTCAAAGGGAAAACGTATGTATTGTAAATATGTCGGACTTTTGAATGTGATAATATCATGGGAACCCTGTAGGATTGTGCAGAAGCAAATCAAATGTTCAGACCTCAAGGATGGTCTATAGTCATTGAAAAGGCCTAATGCCTATTGTCAATGGTTATCTGTCCTTCATATCTTCATTTTTCACCATATCACAAGCTTGATTCTTCTGTAAAAATTGCAAAGTAAACAAGCATCAATGGGGAAACTTTGGATTCATTTAAAGGAAATAGTAGATATTGGATGAAAGCATTGGTGGGAGATGTTACATATATTCATCCATGGGCAGGTTCAGCCCTCACGTATAATTCCAAAGTGAGATTGAATTTCACCACGCAATGTTGTAGGGAATCCTTTGTTTTAAGGAAGATTTAATAATAGCCTTTAAGTGAGCTGAAGGAGTCATTGTTATTCCAGTAACTGAAATCAATGTTTCTCTGCTTCTCCTGTCTCCCAGTTCTATGTTGTCCTTTGAAGGCAATTGATAAATTCATCCGTACTGAACATAAAATAAAATGGATTACACATTTGTGTCTAATAATTTAAGCAGACTAGCAAAGTATAGTCAGTTGAGAGCTAAAAACTCTCACCTTATCATTAACAAAGGATCTTCTCTGCTATTAACACTTTAATAAAGTCCAATGACACTTATCCTACAGGTAGGCCTTACTTCAGTGTAACTTGTGATGAAACAAGGCTTCAGAACAATTCAAATAATCACCCACATTCTAATATTCCATTCCCTTCTAATGCCAACAACTTATTTTGTCCATTAGCTTTATTTTGTATTGTCATGTACCTGTATGTTCAAATTTAACAAAGATTAACTATCCATCTGCACCTTGTATATCCCCAGGCACCAAGAAAATACATTCTAATTAAACTGCTATTTTCAGTTTGGCTGAGATGCATGAGGCAGTAGCAGTAGGAGGTGAGATGAACTGATGAATAGCATGTGGTACCTGCAGGAACCATGTTAGATTATTTAAGTGGGAGATCCCAATTGAATTGGGAGCCAAGATTACAGTAATAGAGCTCAGCATAAGCAGTATGTTTGGTTTGGTAGTATTCCCTGCCTGGTGTGACACTAAGCTTTGCTGATCTGAATAGGCCCTGGTTTCTTTCTTGGTCTCTCTAGTGATATAAAACAAAATCTCAGCCAAAAAGAAAATATAAAGCTATATGTGGCTTTAGTGTGCAAGAGAAAATAATTGGCTGCGGTTTCCATTCTAAATAACTTTTCAATAACCTCAAATGGAAGGATTGGGAGGCAGATGTTGGAAAAGTGCAAAAATAACAGGTTTGTTATCATGGGTGACTTTAACTTCCCTAATATTGATTGGCACTTGATTAGTTCCAAGGGTTTAGATGGGGCAGAGTTTGTTAAGTGTGTCCAGGACGGATTCCTGTCACAGTATGTGGACAGGCCGACTAGGGGGAATGCCATACTAGATCTAGTACTAGGTAATGAACTGGGTCAGGTCACAGATCTCTCAGTGGGTGAGCATCTGGGAGACAGTGACTACCACTCCCTGGTCTTTAGCATTATCATGGAAAAGGATAGAATCAGAGAGGACAGTAAAAATTTTAATTGGGGAAAGGCAAATTATGAGGCTATAAGGCTAGAACTTGCAGGTGTGAATTGGGATGATGTTTTTGCAGGGAAATGTACTATGGACATGTGGTCGATGTTTAGAGATCTCTTGCAGGATGTTAGGGATAAATTTGTCCCGGTGAGGAAGATAAAGAATGGTAGGGTGAAGGAACCATGGGTGACAAGTGAGGTGGAAAATCTATTCAGGTGGAAGAAGGCAGCATACATGAGGTTTAGGAAGCAAGGATCAGATGGGTCTACTGAGGAATATAGGGAAGCAAGAAAGGAGCTTAAGAAGGGGCTGAGAAGAGCAAGAAGGGGGCATGAGAAGGCCTTGGCAAGTAGGGTAAAAGAAAACCCCAAGGCATTCTTCAATTATGTGAAGAACAAAAGGATGATGGGAGTGAAGGTAGGACCGATTAGAGATAAAGGTGGGAAGATGTGCCTGGAGGCTGTGGAAGTGAGTGAGGTTCTCAATGAATACTTCTCTTCGGTATTCACCAATGAGAGGGAACTTGATGATGGTGAGGACAATATGAGTGAGGTTGATGTTCTGGAGAATGTTGATATTAAGGGAGAGGAGGTGTTGGAGTTGTTAAAATACATTAGGACAGCTAAGTCCCCGGGGCCTGACGGAATGTTCCCCAGGCTGCTCCACGAGGCAAGACAAGAGATTGCTGAGCCTCTGGCTAGGATCTTTATGTCCTCGTTGTCCACGGGAATGGTACCGGAGAATTGGAGGGAGGCGAATGTTGTCCCCCTGTTCAAAAAAGGTAGTAGGGATAGTCCGGGTAATTACAGACCAGTGAGCCTTACGTCTGTGGTGGGAAAGCTGTTGGAAAAGATTCTTAGAGATAGGATCTATGGGCATTTAGAGAATCATGGTCTGATCAGGGACAGTCAGCATGGCTTTGTGAAGGGCAGATCGTGTCTAACAAACCTGATAGAGTTCTTTGAGGAGATGACCAGGCATATAGATGACGGTAGTGCAGTGGATGTGATCTATATGGATGTTAGTAAGGCATTTGACAAGGTTCCACATGGTAGGCCTATTCAGAAAGCCAGAAGGCATGGGATCCAGGGAAGTTTGACCAGGTGGATTCAGAATTGGTTTGCCTGCAGAAGGCAGAGGGTGTTGGTAGAGGGAGTTGGTAGAGGGAGTACATTCAGATTGGAGGATTGTGACTAGTGGTGTCCCACAAGGATATGTTCTGGGTCCTCTACTTTTTGTGATCTTTATTAACAACCTGGATGTGGGGATAGAAGGGTGGGTTGGCAATTTTGCAGATGGCACAAAGGTTGGTGGTGTTGTAGATAGTGTAGTAGATTGTTGAAGATTGCAGAGAGACATTGATAGGATGCAGAAGTGGGCTGAGAAGTGACAGATGGAGTTCAATGCGGAGAACTGTGAGGTGGTACACTTTGGAAGGATAAACTCCAAGGCAGAGTACAAAGTAAATGGCAGGATACTTGGTAGTGTGGAGGAGCAGAGGGATCTGGGGGTACATGTCCACAGATCCCTAAAAGTTGCCTCGCAGGTAGATAGGGTAGTTAAGAAGGCTTATGGGGTGTTAGCTTTCATAAGTTGAGGGATAGAGTTTAAGAGTCGCGATGTAATGATGCAGCTCTATAAAACTCTGGTTAGGCCACACTTGGAGTACTGTGTCCAGTTCTGATCGCCTCACTATAGGAAGAATGTGGAAGCATTGGAAAGGGTATAGAGAAGATTTACCAGGATGCTGCTTGGTTTAGAAAGTATGGATTATGATCAGAGATTAAGGGAGCTAGGGCTTTACTCTTTGGAGAGAAGGAGGATGAGAGGAGATATGATAGAGGTGTACAAGATATTAAGAGGAATAGTTAGAGTGGATAGCCAGCGCCTCTTCCCCAGGGCACCACTGCTCAATACAAGAGGATGTGGCTTTAAGCTAAGGGGTGGGAAGTTCAAGGGGGATATTAAAGGAAGGTTTTTTACTCAGAGTGGTTGGTGCGTGGAATGCACTGCCTGAGTCAGTGGTGGAGGCAGATACACTAGTGAAGTATGAGAGACTACTAGACAGGTATATGGAGGAATTTAGGGTGGAGGGGTTATATGGGAGGCAGGATTTGAGGGTCAGCACAACATTGTGGGCTGAAGGGCCTGTAATGTGCTGTACTATTCTATGTTCTAATATTTGCCTGGGTTAATGTAGGTAAGGTCATCTATTGAGAGCAGTTGCTAGAAGGCAATTGAAGGACTTTAGCTATTTATTGACCTGACCTATATACTCAGACAAAAGGTAAATTTCGAGAGACAACATGAAAAGAATTGAAAGAAAAGAAATGAAGCAATTCCTAGTCCTTAATATGATTATATGTTTTGAATAATAGATTTGAATCATTTAAGATTAGTTCAATTATTTTTGGACACCATGTAGAGTGCTTAGTTGTACTGTCTCCAGGTTTCTGTGTTTTATTATATCAAGGCACTAACTTCATGCAAATTCTTAATTTTCTCGTTTCGTGTAATTAATTTATAATACGTGGGCAAGTGGAGTTTGTTCTGATCTTTACAATTCCGGTTAGAATAATTGGCCTGGCTGCAGATCAATATCACTGTCTAGGGAATCCATTTAGAAGTAGCAGTGGCACATTATTCTGAGTTACATTTGATTAAACTTTTTGGTGTTATGTGGATACACACTTTATTCGCCTATAAAAATAAATTAATATTTTTTCTGCTCAATTTTTAATTAGATTTTTAAATATCAGATAAATACAGATTTCGTGCTATCATTGCAAGTTGCATAAGACAAGTTGACAGAGTTATGAATGGGAGCAATAATTTTCAATGTTAATAAACAAAGTTTACTAACTCCATTAATAGATCATAAATTCAACATAGTAAAGCTTAAACATAGACAAATGCAATTTTGTTGGGCTGTGTAAACTAACCTTTCCAATGAGTTTTCAGTTCTGAATTTAGTGCTTGCATTGCTGCATGCATATAGAGGCTGAGTGAATAGTTCAACAACAAGAACAAGACATTTAGCTGGACAAAAATGATTACACAGAATGAACCGCAAATGTTAGTATTAATGAATTCATTATTGGCTTAATTAAGAAAAATTTGAGTATTTGGAAACAATTTATATCATTGCCTAGGACAAGAAAATGTAAAAATTGGGCTGGAAGAAGATTTTTGTTAATACAACACTTCATCAATTCATCTTCTTTGTGCTAAGAAAGAATAGCATTTTTGTGCACAAGAAATAAAATTGAGATTAGAACAATAGCTAATCCATCATTGTAGTCATGAAAACACGAGAACTCCCCTACCCTTTCCCAAGAAATATCCCTGAGTATCTAACATTCTGTAAAGCTTCTATGCACCAATGCCTTGGATTAAACATTTTAACTGAGAAAATGCATTTCAGTCTCCTCAGACTGATAGAGGTGTATAAGATGATGAAAGGCATCGATCATGTGGATAGTCAGAAGTTTCTTCCCAGGGCTGCAATGCCTAACACGAGAGAGAACAGTTTTAAGGTGCTTGGAAGTTGGTACAGAGGAGATGCCAAGGGTATGTTTCTTATGCAAAGAGTAGTGAGTGCGTTGAATGGGCTACTGGCGATGGTGGTGGAGGCGGATACGATGGACTCTTTTAAGAGACTCCTGGATAGGTACATGGAGCTTAGAAAAATAGAGGACTATGGGTAACCCTAGGTAATTTCTAATGTAAGTATGTGTTCGGCACAGCATTGTGGGCTGAAGGGCCTGTATTGTGCTGTAGGTTTTCTATGTTTCTAAACTCTAGAATATTGGGCTCTAGGGCCCACTTCAAGCCTAAAAACTTGACCCCTGCATGTTGCGTTCAAGATCTACCCACAGCCCAATTAATTTTCAGGATAGATTTGGCCACTAGAGCCCAATATGGCAAGTGTAGTGGGGCTCTGAGCATCTATTTCATATTTCAAAAATTTGTAGATGTGCTTAGGTTATAACGCAGATAGTGCAATTGTTGGTTTTGCTCCTATTGCTTGCAAAGGTATTAATCATTATGGAAAAACTTGGATTAGCCTTGATTGCTAAAATACATTTTTATCTCATCCATAGAATAAATTACAGGGCTGAGATCTGTGAGGTTTTGAGGTAATCGTCTGGAAGCTCTGCACTGATGTGCAGAATTCTTTCAAGTCACTCATGGATGTTCTGCATACTTGATACTCCTTTCTGATCATAATATTTGAAGTACAAAATGAACCTGTTGACTTTGAGACTTTAACAGAACAATATTATCATGTCTTATTGTAACTCTGCTACCTTGGTATTCTGAATGAATTTCCTTTCTTCTCCTGTACCCATGACACAATGATATCCAGAAGGCATCCTGAATAATATTACAGCTCAAGTACTTCTTCGATTACCATCTTGGAAATGGTGCTTTTTTTTGTTGTTATTCAATTGCATGGTATTTCATAGCTGGCAATAAAGTATTTATTCCCCATCGCAAAATGCCCTCAAGTTGAGGAGGCAATTAAAAACCAACTGTAGACTATAAAATGTAGGAGCAGAATTAGGCCATTTGGCCCATCAAGTCTGCTCCGGCATTCAACCATGACTGATCCTTCATTCCCCTCCTCACCTCCACTCCCCAGCCTTCTCCCTATAACTTTTGATGATGTGTCCAATCAAAAATATAGAAATATAGAAACACAGAAAGCCTATAGCACAATACAGGCCCTTCAGCCCACAAAGCTGTGCCGAACATGTCCTTACTCTAGAAATTACCTAGGGTCATCCATAGTCCTCTATTTTTCTAAGCTCCATTTGCCTGTCCAGGAGTCTCTTAAGAGAGCCTATTGTATAGCCACCATCGCCAGCAGCCCATTCCACGCACTCACCAATCTCTGCATAAAAAACTTACCCCTGATATCTCCTCTGTACCTACTTCCAAGCACATTAAAACTGTGCCCTCTTGTGTTAAGATGTTTTCCATCAACTTACCAATCATTGAAGAAAGACTCACTGGTCTATAATTTCCTGGGCTACCTCTACTCCCTTTCTTGAATAAGGGAACAACATCCGCAACCTTCCAATCCTCCGGAACCTCTCCCATCCCCATTGATGATGCAAAGACCATTGCCTGAGGCTCAACAATCTCCTCCCTCACCTCCCACAGTAGCCTGGGGTACATCTCGGCAGTTCCTGGTGACTTATCCAACTTGATGCTTTCCAAAATCTCCAGCACATCCTTTTTCCTAATATTTATATGCTCAAGCTTTTTAGTCCACTGTAAGTCATATCCCATCAGGCTATGCCTTAAGCACACCAAACAACCTAGCCTCTGCAGCTGCCTGTAGTAATAAATTCCACAAATTCACCACCCTCTGGCGAAAGAAATCTCTCCGCACCTTAGTTTTAAATGGACAGCCCTCTATCCTGAGGCAGCGTCCTCTTGTCCTAGACTCCCCCACATCTTTTCCACATCTACTCTCTCTAGGCCTTTGAATATTGGAAAGGTTTCAATGACACCACAGCCCCCTCCCCAGCATTTTTCTAAATTCCAGCCCAGCAAGTACAGACACAGAGCTATCAAACGTTCGTCGTATGATAACCCTTTCATTCCCAGAATGATGGTATTGGTTGGTATGGAGTTAAGTAAATCCCAGATCAGTTAAGGTATCAGATTTACTTCCTTGAAAAAAATTAGAGTGAAAGCTATAATAGTTCCTTTGGAGATGTTGGATTGCATAGCAGGAGAAAGATTTCAAAAGAATCGAGCAGGAGCAGTTGAGGTATTCTGCATGCCAGCACTCTCTGGAGGCACTGGACTGGGAGAGAGAGTTCAAAAGAAGCAAGTGGGAGCAGTCAGGACTTTCTGTGCACCCCACTCCCCGTTGAGAAATTGTTTTTGCATAATTAGGCGCATGGCAATAGCCATTAAAAAGACGTTCATAAAAAGCAGAGCAGCCATTGTGAGAGTGGGCCACTGGTTAGAGGTGATTGGAAGATAGCTAATGTTGTTCTGTTGCTTGAGAAATTATCTAAAAATAAGCCAGGATATTATAGACCAGTGAACCTGACATCAGTAGTGGGTAAATTATTGGAAGGTCTTCTAAGAAACCAGATATATAAGTACTTGGATAGACAGAGACTAACTAGGGATAGTCAACATGGCTTTGTACATGGTAGGTCATATCTAACCAATTTTATAAAGAGTTTTTCAAGGTAGTTACCTGGAAAGTTGATGAACCCAAAGCAGTGGATGTTGTCCACATGGACTTTAGCAAGGCCTTTGACAAGGTCCCGCATGGGAGGTCGGTCAAGAAGATTAGTGGCTTGGCATTCTTGATGATGTATTATGCATTAGTTTCTACAGAAGAACCAGAGAGTGGTAGTAGATAGATGCCTCTCTGACTGGAGGCCTGTGACGCAGGTTGCAGTGGGTTGGGGCCGCTGTTGTTTGTCATCTACATCAGTGATCTGGATGATAATGTGGTAAACAGGATCAGCAAATCTGTGGATGACACCACGATGGAGGTGTAGTGGGCTGTGATAGAACAGGTTGGCAATGCTAATTCTCCTGCTAACATTGCCCCTTTGTCCGGTTAGTCACTCCTCCTCGTTCTGTCCCTGGTCTAGTTTCCCCAGCAGTCCACACACTTTGCCCTCATGTTCTGCAGTTCTTGGGAGTTCAGCTTTTACACACCCAAACAGTAAAACTATCGCTAGCTTGGCTAATCAAAACAATCCCTTCAGTTAATGTGCTCCATTCGTTTATAACTCAGGAAAATAAGGATTCTAGACACAGGCATTCCGAACAGTTTCATTTATTTTCACTCACACAGTTACACCAGTTTGTAGACAGCAGAATGGCCCCAAAGACCCAAAGGATAGTTTGGGGCACCCTAAATAATGCCTGGGTCAGTGGGAACAGGTGCATGACACCCTACACAGGCAACAGCACTGGTGGGGAGGCATTATTCTTTTATATTCACCTGAGCATTTGTACACTGATCTATGGTTTACCTAAGGCATATGCTGTGAAATAAAACTGTAGGATGTTAGAATTCCTGGTTCAAATGTTTCAATTCTGCATCTGAAATAATTATTACGGCCTGGTCATGTGATTCCCCTCCACCCTAGACCAACAGTAGAATTTCCTGTTCCTTCTAGGTCAGACAGAGGCAGACTTAAACACTCAGTCTGGCTTTGTTAGGGAGGTGTTGAGGTTGGAGTTGATGTTTGCTGAATAGTTATATTGGAAAGTAAAAGGCGGAGTGTGTCTTGCAGAAAGCCTCTGTATATTTGCAAATTTTTGTGCCTACGTTTGTTTTCATTTGTCGATTTGTAAATAAGACCCCTTGCACTAACGTGTCGTTGCAGTTTACCATCCCTTTTTTTCCCAACTGGTGACCCACATCGGGCATGCCTACCCACATCTGATAGCAAAGTGTGACATGGACTGTGAGGAGGACTGGCAAGGCTTGTAGCAGAATTTGGATTAGCTAGAGAAATAGGCTGCAAAATTGCAGATGGAAATTAATGCAGACTTGTGTGAGGTGTTACATTTTGGGAGGACAAACCAGGGTAGGACCAGTGAGTGGTAGGGCACGGAGGAGTGTGGTAGAAGGGAGAGATCTGGGAATACAGATCCATCATTTCTTGAAAGTGGCGTCACAGATTGCTAGGGTCGTAAAGAGTGCCTTTGGCACACTGACCTTCATAATTCAAAGTATTGAGTACAGGAGTTGGGGTGTTAGGTTGCAGTTGTATAAGGTGCTGGTGAAGTCTAATTTGGAGTATTGTGTGCAGTTTTGATCACCTACCTACAAAGTCAAAGTCAAAGTACATATACTATACACAACCAGAGGGTGGTGAAAGTGTGTATACCATATATAACCAGAAAGTATGGATCAAGATGCCAGTGAAATTGATGGAAGCGGGTTCAGTTTCAACATTTAAGAGAAATTTGGATTTTGGAGATGGGAAAAGTATGGAGGGCTATGGTTCGGGTGCAGGTCAATGGGACTAGACAGATTAATAGTTTGGCAAGGACTAGATGGGCTGAAGGGACTGTTTCTGCACTGTAGTGTTCTATCACTCTACTTGATTGTATCAGCTTACCTTACTGACACTTCTGTTTTTAAGAATAATAAAAATGATCAGACTTACATACTTCCCTAGCTATCTCAAAAATATTTATTTGGATCAATGGTTTTGTTTAGTACCTTAACTAGTGTGCTATCAAATATCATAACTACACAAATATCATTCCTACTGAGTTGCTTTCTTCCACATTATTCTTATGATGCACACTGTTATGCAGGAGATACAGTAGCCCTGCTCATTGGTTTTATCCTTACCCAGAGCTATTTACAGAATTTGATTAACAGTGCACATACAGTGCTTTATTTACCTTAATGAAGCATTAAAGTCAGTGAATTCCCATGGGTTGAAACTTGTCAGTCAGCTCTATATGACAGAGCTCACCACTGCACTTGACAACAGCAGGCCATAAGGGACAGTCATTTTCTCTGTGACACAGATTTCCCTCTTTTCCAATATTAATTTCAAGCTGCTCTCAGGTAAGTTGTGATCACTGAGTTCTAATTTGCATTAATAAGTATATTCAGGCAGCAAGCAGAAAGCATCAACTTTCAATCACGTTAAAAACATTTTACTGTGAGTTAAACAAACATTGGAAATAAAATGTGAGCCGAATGTTATGATTTCAAAATTATAATCAAACTTCAAAGTTCCAGACTTTTTAAATATACTTCTTGAATAACTTTAAAATAATTATATTCTAACTGTAAAATTTTCAGAGCATGGGATTTTGTCTCAATGTACCGTGAAAGGCTTAGTAATATCTTATTCAAGAAAGCTTAACTTGTTCATAAGTTTTTAAGATGGATTAATGCACAAAAAGTTGAAATTTTCCTCAAATTAATTATTCTGAGAAAGGATTTCTATTGTGTGGAGCTCAGAAATGCACCCTGGAGAAGATCAGAACATCACTGACACACACTTTGGATTGCCATGTTAACTGCATACATTAAGGCTTCAAACGTTTGTCAGTTTTACAGTGAAATAAAAGCAAATGCAAATCTGGCCCACGTTACTTACATTAATTACCAGATGATTTACAATGAAGCTGACTGAAAATTTCACAGCCTCTGATTTGACAGTGTGCTATCTGATATCATAATTGCTTTGTGACATAAGTGAACTTCAGGTAGAATTGTATTGCAAAGGAAACATACATTGAGATGATTTTTTGTAATAAATATTGTATATTACAGAATAATTTATCTTTGCAATTCAAACAACTTCCGTTGTTATGGGAAAAAATTCACAGCTTTCATTTAATGATATGGTATGCAGACAAGAGCAAGGGATTGCAAAGAAATTATTTCAATACACATAAGAATAGAATTGGCATATCTGTTTCTTCCTGTGAAAACTATTAAACATTTCATGGTATTTGTGCCAGTGTAGATCATCAGCTGAATAATTCCATATTGCACACATAATGCTGAGAACAGCTCATTGAGTCATTATGGAGTGACATGTCTTTGCATTACATAAATCCAGATATTTCATTCATTGACAAAATGTGACAAATAATAAGGTTTCAGATTTTGCTTTGTAACATCTTAAGCAAAGTTTCAAAACTAACTTACATCATCGGTCCAATGGAATAAAATAGATCATATGGAAGAAAAGATTCTGTGCAAGATTGACAACTTTGTTGTTATTGTATCTTTACATTAATATTTTATAGCTATTGCACAATGATACATATGATGGAATTCTTTAACCAGTGTGTGTGTTTTTCTTTTTGTTATGCAATCAAGTACAAACAGGCATTCTATAATTATAGGTTGTCATAGATACTGCTGACAAGTTATATTACTATTGGTCCTGCTTTCCTTAAGAACGGTTGAGGAGTTTTATTGGACCACAAATTGGAGTCAGCAGCAATCGACATGTGCTCTCTGATAGTCTATAGTAAAAGATCACATTTATTTTGGAGGGATCTCAAATGGTCTTGTACTTGGTGGCGAGTGCCCACACTGTAGATTGGCACTCTGCACATAAATTCTGGTTCTTTATGGTGGCCCAAACCAATAACAGCTATAAAAATCATGAGAAAACTCTGTTAAACTTTAGTTAACTATCAAAGCTATCAGAAACTATGAGTGTCTCTAGCTTTCTAATGCGAGATAACATTTAAACATGCAAAACTATTTAACTGCCATTCAAATGACTTAAGAACTTAAATGCACAATACCCACTGTTTTTCAAACATGAAAGGGAAACCTGAAAAATGAAACAAACAATTCAGGAAATCTGCAAGTTAACTTAATGTTACCCATTTGTTTGAGCTGTTCCTTTTTACTTAAATAGTGGTTCTGAAGTTCCTTTTTGCCTGACCTGACCTGACTGCACGGTCAGCCAGTTTCTCCATGCTAAGTACCAGTGAATTGTTACAATTCACATTTCACATTTCACAGCACACCATGAAGAGCCTAACCTTGAATATCCTGAATGGTGATGTTAGCTGCTAGCCTGGGAGTTGCTGGAGGCATGATTTATTGTTGTGTACCTTGAGTCCAAATTTGTATTCTGTGTTCATGACAATAGTTTAGTGATACACTAGCAGCAAGGCTGCTCTGCAAATCGGGTAAGAAATATATCGCAGAGCTGTGCGGATTGAAAAGACTACCAGTCAACAATATAGGAGAGAGGATTCCTTCATTGTTTAAATGTGCTGTGTGCCCAATCCAGCATTTTAATTGTATTTCCAAACATATGCAACTTTACCTAAAATAAAAGTAGGAAAGGCTGGAAGTGCTCGGCAGGTAGGGGAACAGAGTAAACACCTCAGATTGAAAACCCTTCATTAAAACAGGGGAAGAGCGAAAGTGGGCTGGGGAGATCTCTCTGACGGTAAAAATTGGGATGACCTTGAGGATAAGCTGCGAACAAATGTATTTGGTCAATGGGTTACTGGAAGTGAGAACAAGCACAAGAACACAGATAACACATTGTAGCAACATACACAAAATACTCAAGGAACTCAGCAGGCCAGGCAGCATCTAAAACTGCTTCATTTAGGCAACATCTATGAAGGCAGCATTTAGGCGGCATCTACTGAAAATATTGCAGATAGTGTGAAATGCAGAGTAAGAAAATGTGCTTACTTGGTCAGACTGAGCATGTCATAGTGTCAAAACAATATAGCACACATCCAGACTCTTCCGCCCAATAGGTCCACACCAACCACAGAACCCAACCATCTAGTTCCAATTTCCTGCAATCACCTATTAGTGAGGGTAGTGGCTACAGGAGAACCCTGCATTGACTGGCTATTCCCCCTACTCTTCCTGGTGGCCACTCATCTATCTGAAGCCTGTTCCATGGGTATGGCCACCTCAGTAAGCATCTCATCTGTGAGATTCTCAATCTTACATCCTGTACATCCTACTCCAGCTCTTGTGCCTTGAGTTGGTATGCAGGGGCTGTAGCCTAGGGTACTTCCCACAAATGTAGTCATCAGGGAGATTCTGATGTTCCCTGACTTCCCATATCTTGTAGGAGGAGATATCCACTACCCTCACTACCATCCTGCCTACACTAAATCAAGTACTGAGCATGAACAACAAAACTAAAAGCTTACTTGCACCTCTTCACCGAAGGTCTTGGCTCCCCAATTTCATAATTTATGCTCTATAGGGCCTTTGCACTTAACCTTTAATTGGATAAAGTGACTTCAAATTAGCCAATCAATGAGACTTGCCCTTTCAAAGTTCCCACTCTCACTCAGAACGCCTAGGCCACTTACTCAGCTTCTTCACATTAGAGCCTCCCCACTCCTACTCTGGCTCACTCTCATAATAGCCACTCTATTTGACCCAACCTTCTTTTTATTGACTGTTGATAACTAGATGTTAGGCGTTCTTTTACGTTTGCAGGGACGCTTTTGGGGACAGTGTAGGGAGTTAAGGGTCAGGTTAGAGTTTAGGAAAAGGGATGAGGGGGAGTTAGAGGTCAGGGGTGGTAAATGAAGAGTCCAGCCACAAGTTTAAGTCTATTCTCTGCGCCAGTGATCCCAGATGTCATGTCGGTAGGCACTGAGGAGACCAGTCAACCCCAAGTTGAAGACTTGTCCTGGATCAGAGGTCTGTATGGGTGGTGAATCTCGGGTACTGGCAGAGGTCATGAAGGCTGGTCACGGGGGTCAGAGGTCCATGTCAGTCGAGATGTGAGGTCGTGCGGTCCAGAAAGTCAAACAGTACAGAAGGCAAAGCCAAAGATCGAAGTCCAGAGCATGGTGACTCAAGACCGAGGGTTGAGGCCCGAAGGAGTCATGAAGAAATGAAGGAATCACTAGGGCCTGCGTCACCAGGTGGGAGGTCTATGTGAGTCCAGAAGGCGAGGCTCAAATATCAAACCCGTGACTGGTGAATTCTAAAGGTGAAGGCCCAGTGTCTGAAAGTCTGAGAACCTGGGGACAAGGAGTGATGGCCTGGAAGTGACCTGTCCTGGGGTTAGAGGACTGCATGTGTGTGAGAAGGTGGGTCTGAGAGATGCAAAAGGGGCTTGTTTTACTGTTGTTTTGCTTTGTTGCTTTTGTCATTGCTGCCTGTATTGTCAGAATACTGTGTTGATGCCAGAATGTTGGGCTAGGGTTATTAATGCAAACAATGTTTTTCACTGTATGTTTCAATGTCACGTGATAAATAGATCTTATTATTTCTTTTTTTTCCTTTAAAAAAATTTCTTAGCACGTGAACACAGTCCCCCACTACCACAAATTTTGCAGTCGAGTATCCTGCATTTGGGGACATCGCAGGCGTCAACACACCCAAAGTGCAGTGGGATAGCCTCGTCCTGGAAGAACCGCCCTAATGATCACGGTCTCTCCCCTGCCAGGTAAGTATAATAAATAAGTCTAAATCTGAATTGGTTAGTTAGCCACTGTCTTCGATCTCTAAAGGGAAAGAGAAGTGGGGGAGTACACTCACAAGCTCACGCAGACAGGGGAATCAAGTTACCTGAAGTTCTAGACTTCATTATTGAGTCCAGAAGGATGCAACGTACCTAAATGGAAAATGAGGAGCTGTATTCTGAATGAAGTGCTCGATTTCTACAAATTCAAGCAACATGATTTCTCTTTCTGTATCAGCCGTCGACATCTGATGATGGATCAGCTTGCTTGTTTTTCCCCTTTAATGTCCCCTGTAGAGGAAATGCCCAGCCTGACCTGACTCATCTTCTTGCTCTTCATTTCACACATCCTCCTTTCCTTTGACTTCGAGCTCACTCTCTAACTGCACCCATTCAACTTTACAGATTAGCCCCATGATCATGCCAGTTTTAAGCTGTCAGAGACATTTCCCCCTTCCCTCACTCTCCCTGCAGCTTTACAGGTTTCTTTTGTTGTCTCCTTCCCAGTACAAGCAAAATGTCTTCCACCTGATTCTCTTCCCAGAGATGCAGTCTGGCCTGCAGAGTATTTCTTGTATCTTTCGTTCTTATTTTAGATTTCCAGATTTTACATTTTATTTGATTTTCACTTTGTTTACCTGGGACCTGGATTTCATTTTCTCTGAGCTATCACATAAGAAATCTCTACAGAGATATCTTAGCTGTTGGCAAATGAAACAAAAATTAATGCAGTTCCCATCGCAATGATACTAACAGATGTTGATCTCCTAACCTTCTAATAAATCCAGTATAAATTCTTAAATTATTACAGCGCATTCTGTATCACTTATATTATTATGAGTTTAAACTCAAGGATAATTTCTGTGGTGGTTCCCCTGTTAATTCAGTAGAGGATCCACAAAAAGCACCGTATGTCTGGACATAATGATCAATTATTATAGCAATAATAACATTTTTAGCTCTTAAAGGAAATAATTTGTAAGTGCTGGCCATATATACCTGAATACTTCCAAAAGACCTTTGCAGCTTAGAAAGATAATTCTCTCCTTTTGGACACTCAATTTAATCGTGTGAAGTATTTTCTTTACTTATTGTTCCTCCAGTTCTAGTATATTACTTTTGTCTGGACTTGACATTGCACATACTATTTCTATGGTATTATAGGATAAATGTTCCAGTACCCTGCAGCAGCAGCTACATCTCACTTGCAAGGGTTGCCTCACTTGAAACTGGCAATACACAATTTTACCTTCACTATTGCTTTCCTTTCTACTACTAGAGGTGATGTCCCCTTGCATGTCACCTCTAGAACTTGTTCTGTTCTTTCCTCTATGCATGTGTTGCAGAAGGAAGTCAGGCGTGTGGACAAAAGTGAGTTGAATGTGGTATGTATTATACCGAGTGGAACGCAAAGCCTTTGGGGTAACTGCAAGTCTGTGTCTTTGCTACTGCTTTGCTCATGCCTCAGTGCTTGATAGCGGGTGCCAATGCGTTTTTTTTTGCCGGTGGGGGAAGGGGGGGATTGTTGCTTGCTGCCATTTACACGCAGGAGGGAGGGGAACTGGGGGAGTGTAATTTGGGGTTCTAACGTTTAACTGTCATTCATTCTTTGGGGCACTCCTCTGTTTATGTGGATGGTTACGAAGAAAAGGAATTTCAGGATGTATATTGTATACATTTCTCTGACATTGAATTGGACCTTTGAACCTTTGAAGCTGCCACAGAGTCATGGAGCACAACAGCACAGGAACACGTCCATCTAATCCATACCGAACAGTTTTTCTACCGAGTGCCATTTACCCACACCAGGACCACAGTCCATACCCCTCACATTCATGTACCTATCCAAACTTCCCTTTAATGCTGCAATTGAACTTGTACCCACCACTTTCACTGGCAGCTCATTCTATACTTGCATCAGCCTCTGAGTAAAGAAGATTACACTCAAGTTCTCCTTAAATACTGTCATTTTCGCCTTTAACCTACTACCTCTAGTCCTACTCTCATTCAACCTCTGTGAAAAAAGTCCAGCTTGCATTTACCCTATCCATGCCCCTCATAATTTTCTTTACTTTTATTAAATCTCCCCTCATTCTCCTACACTCTTGACCTACTTAAGCTATTCTTAACCTCAAGTCCTTATAAATTTTCTCTGTACTCTTTTTGATATCTTTTTTGTAGGTCATTTATCAGAACTGCATGCAGTACTCGAAATTAGGCCTCACCAACCTCTTATAAAATAAAACATATCATCCCAACTTCTGTACTCAATACACTGATTTATGAAGGCCACTATATCAATCTATCTATGATGCCCCTTTCAAAGAATTATGCAAAAGTATTTCTGGATCCCTTTGTTCTACAACACACCTTAATACCTCAGCATTCACTCTGTCAGCCCTATTTTGATTTGTCCCGCCAACGCGCAGCACCTCACACTTGTCTGCATTAAGTTCCATCTGCCATTTCTCTGCCCATTTTTCCAGCTGGTCCGGATCACACTGCAAGCTTTGATAGCCATCCTTGCTGTCCGTTATGCCCTAATCTTGGTGTCATCTGCAAATTTGCTGATCCGGTTAACATCCCAATCATTAATATAGATGATAAACAGCAATGGATCCTGCAGTGATCTCTGCAGCACATCACTAGTCACAGGACTCTAGTCAGAAAGACAACCATCTACTACTACTCTCTGTCTTCTCCTGTTAAGCTAATATTGAATCCAATTTACTACTTTATCCAGATGTAAAGTGACAGAACCTTTTGGACCAACCTCCCATGCTAGTCTTTGTCAAAGGCCTTGGTAAAGTCCACGTAGACAACATCCACTACCTTTCCTTTATCAACCTTCTTCTTAATCTCCTCAAAAATGTTATAAGATTGGTTAGACTCGACTTACTCTACACAAAGCCCTATCTATCCAAATACCTTATATACGTTGTCCCTTAGAATACCTTTCAAAGTTTACCCGCAACTGACATCAGGCTCATCGGCCTGTAATTTCCCAAATTATTCTTAAAACCTTTCTTGAACAACAGAACAACTTTTACCATTCTCCAATCCTTCGGAAACTCACCTGTGACTAGGGATGTTTTATATCATCATCTGGTCAATCCCCCTTTGTGTGCAGGCAATTTCAATAATCGGATTTTTTGAAAGCATCAGTCTTGGCTGAGAAAAAGGGAAATAACATGGGAGAAATGGAAATGCACTACAAAGTTGTCAGGTGCCAATTATTTTATTTGTATCAACAGCACGGTAGATTAATTAGTCTGGTGGTTGTAATTAGGTAGCCTGGGCCTGTTACTGTGCTGTATTTCCAAATAAATAAATATCTGTGCCAGAATACCTGCAATTTTTTCACTTTCCTCCCATAAGGTTCTTGTCAGCCTTTGGGGAGACAGCCACCCTAATTTGCGTCAAGACTGCAAGCATCCTCTTTTGTATACCGTCCATGACCTCACTCCTGTTCTGCCTCAGTCTATATACTCTGTGTCTGTCTCCTGAGTAAAAACAGTTGCAAGACATTCTTTTATGACTTTCCCCCATCTTATTTAGCTCCATGTATAGATGACCATGCAAATTAACAGGACCAATTTTGTCCCTTGGATCCTTTTGCTCTTAATATATCTGCAGAAGCCCCTGGGATTCTCATTCACCTTTCCTTTCAGGGCTACCTCATGCCTTCTTTTAGACCTCCTGATTTATTCTTTGCATGTTTTCTTGCATTTTTTATACACTTCATTCACTTCATTTGATCCTACCTACCCATATCTGATATGTGCCTCCCTCTTCTTAATCAGGGCCTCATTATCCTTCAGAAATCAAAGTTCCCTGAACTGTTAGTTCTGCATTTTATTCTAACAGGAACATTCAAATTCTATACTCTCAATATTTCATTCTTGAAGTTCTTGCACTGACCAAGCATCCCTTTGGCATCAAACAGCCTAAAAAATCTCTTCTGCTGCTAACAAAATTGGGCTTTCACCAATTTAGAATCTCAACCTGAGGATCAGACCTATCCTCCTCCATAATTATCTTGAAACTAATGAAATTATATTCACCAGATCCAAAGTGTCCCCCTAAACACACTTCTGTTACTTGCTCTGTATTATTCCCTAAGAGAAGATACAGTATCATGCCTTCTCTAAGAATTAATTAAGGAAATTTTCCTGAACGTATTTGACAAACTCTATCAATCTAGTCCTTTTACAGTATGGGAGTTCCAATAAATATGGAAAATTAAAATCACCTACTATCACAATCTTATTTTTCTTGCAACAGTCTGCTATCTCCCTACAAATTTGCTTCTCTAAATCCAGCTGACTATTGGGTGGCCTATAATATAATCCTATGAATGTGATCATCCTTTCTTATTCCTCAGTTGCACCCATATATCTTAAGTAGACAAGCCTTCCAGTCTGTCTTATCTGAGCAATGCCATAACATTTTCCCTGACTAGTAATGCCACCCTTTCCCCTCTAATATCTTCCTCTCTATCATGTCTTAAACAATAAAACCACAAAACACTGAGCTGCCATTCCTGTTCCTCCCTAACTACAGTAACTCTCACTAATGTCTGATATACCATAGATCCAAATGCTGATCCATGCTCTAAGCTCATCTGCCTTACCTACAATATTCATTGTATTGAAATAGCATGGCTCAGAACACTCTTCTCACAATGCTCACCCTTTACTAGCTCTCTCTGGATTCTATGGGACCAAATCTTTCAGATTAGTCTATCATGCAGGAATTTAAAGGCTTTGCTAGAGTCCAAATAGACAACATCCACTGTCCCACCCTCACCAACCTTTCTGGTCACTTCTTCAAAACAAAGTCTAATCAAAGAGACACCAAGCATGATTTGCTACATGAATGGCTGAGCTGACTCTTCTAATCATGCTCTGCCTATCCGAATGTAGCAGTTCTTTTCTCTCAGCATTCGCTCCAGTAACTTCCCAACTGGCCTGTCTTTCCCTTGCTTATCCTGGTTGCCATTTAAGAGAAACAGAACATCATTCATCACCTTCCAATCTTCAGGTTCTTCACCAGTAGCTAATGATGAAACAATTATCACTTCAAAGACCTCCACAGTTTTCTCTCTAGCTTCTCACAAATTCCAATGATACGCATAGCCAGGGCCTGGGAACTGAATCAATCTTAATGTACAGTAAGGCTGCAAGTAACTCCAACCTGGAAATTAGAGTGATCTCCAAAACATCTCCACATATTTCCCTTATCTTTTGAACACCATGACTTTCTTCTCAGTAAACACTGAGGAAAAATATTCAGTGAAAACCCCACCCATCTCCTGTGGCTCAAGACACAGGTGGCTCTTCTGAACCCTGAAGGGACCCATTCTCTCCCTAGTCACCCTTTTGCTATTATTATCTCGAGGATTTAACCTATTGATATTTTCATTAATCTTACCTGCCAGATCTACCTCATACCTCTTTGCCCTCTTGATTTCCCTCTTAAGAGCATTCATAACCTTTTTATAGTCATTTTGGCAGTTTCCAGTCCTGACGTTTCACCTTGGTTGGTTAACATAAACAACAATAAACTTGATTGTATGAAATAGCCTAACAAGAACAAAGCATTGTAAATGGTTATGAATCATAAAAGTATCAATGAAATTCGAACTGAACCCAAGAGGGGATTGAAAACCCATTTTTAATAAAAAGTGAGTAGTATCTTGTCAATATATTTTTTTCACACCAGTACATTTCTTTAGGTATCAACATCGCTGTAATATGAATGGACAAGGATACAAAATAATTTAAAAATCATATCTTCTGCCATAGAAATTATTAATTTCTGTCACGTCAGCATGTTTAAGGCAAGAAGCAAGAGCCTGATGCTAATGGAAATGAAGAACAATATCATTTGGATAAGACCAATAAGACCATAATACATAGGAGCAGAATTAGGTCATTCGGTTCATCAAGACTGCTCTACCATTCCACCATGGCTGATATATTATCCCTCTCAGAAACTTATCCTTTCTAAGGAAAGATGGGCTTTGGCACTTGGGCAGAAGTTTTAAAAGGATGTGCTGCTGAAATCTAGCCTCGCTCAGATCCAGTGATATATATTCATTCTACCCACTGCTGAACGGACAATATTTTATCCAAACAGTGATGTATGCCTTTGTTTAAATATAGAAGTTATTTAAAACCTTTGGATGATGAGTAAGTCAAACTGCTCGTCCCAATAACATATCGTCAGATCATTAACAAAGTGAAAATTTTTACACTAGGCATTTATGAGACGCAAACACCTTTGATATATGCCCTAGATGTGTTGGTGATGGCTGGTGATTAATTGCAGTAATGAATGCAAACAAAACCTTGGCATAAAATGCCAATGGCAGCAGTGTGAATTGTTTTTGAATACTATAGTCAAGGCCATCTCAAGTGTCCAAATGGCATTTGTAAATTGCTCAAATTACTCTCATAGGAATATCCTCCAAACCAGAAAAATTTTCTGCTGTCATGTACAGTACTCCCAGTCAATGTTTATTCTCTGACTAACAGTCAGAAGAAAATAGAAGTAATCGGCAACACTAGGAAATCTTTGCTTGGGCAAGCAATCACTTGTGTAAAATCTCCATTAAAAATCTGTTTATGCTGCTTTTCCACATAATAATTTAATTTTCTGCAGTCTTTAGAAATCAGTCCAATTCTATTTCTGGCTATGCTCCTTATAATTACAATTTATATTGCCTTTGGTCTATCACATAGCAAAATCTAACACCAACCTGGCCTTTGCTGTGTCCAGTAGATCGGACAAATGCATTCAATATTAGAGTATAAATTTCTATCCATGACAGAAATGGAAAACAAGAGAGAATGCGAATGTGGACAGAGTGAAAGCATGGTTCCCTTGGTAACAAGATGTCAATAAATTCCTTTGTACTGCTGCTTTAAAACTTGTGCCTAGTAGGAGCTGTCCCCAAAATGCACTATTAATTTTCATTTGGCATTGAAAATTCTGGCAGTTTTATTGGAGAAAAAGACAATTTGGCAGGTGATCTAAGAATGTAAAGAGAAGTGGTCAGTATAGCCGGTTGAGTGTTTCTCTATACAGGAAGACCTTGGCTGATGCTAGGCCTTAGGTCCAATTTCTGATCTGATAGTCATATTCCCCGACTCCCTTGATGTCCCTGAGTCCACTGATCTCAGTTTGGAATGTACTCAGCAACTCTAGAGCAGAGTTCCTAACGTTCACTACCCAAATCTTATGGGAATTCTTCATTATTCTGCAAAGAGCAAACAGTTCTCTACAACACCTTGAGCTTTAGGCCAGTTAAATCTGGTCCAATCAAGGAAGGTAGGAGCATGCTGCCATTGCTTAAGGGTGCAGGAGATTGGCAAAGGGATGTAACATTAAAACAGATCCCTTTGTCAAAAAGAGTGAATAAATTTTCTCCTGGAAAGGAGTCCTTTGAATACACAAGTGAAGCAGCACAGTAATGCAGTAGATAGCGATTCTGCCTAACAATCCATCAACCTAAGTTTAATCCTGACCTATGGTGTTGTCTATGTGGAGTTTACACATTCTATCTGCAACTACATGGCTTTCCTTTGGAAGGTCCAGTTTCCTTCCCTATCTCAAAGGCATGATGGCAGACATCCCACCCTGCAAAAACTCATTTCAGGGAGGTAGCACCATCAATTTGCGGGAGACTTCCGGGAGAGGTGGGATATCTGCAATAGAGTAGATCCTTAGCAGCTGGCCAGCTAGTTTAAATAACGTTAGCTTTGCTAATGAACGAATGACACCTGTTAAACTCACCTCAACATGTCTTTTACAGTCTTAACCCACCATGGGTAATAGAAAAGTCACTGTTGCAAACAGTGCAGTGAGCAACACTGTCATTATTTTTGACCCCTATTAGGCAGGGATACACTTTAGTGTAGTCTGGGATGACATACGTTTTATATTTTTTTTGGAACACTCTGCAATGGCGCACACTCGCTTCCGCTCTCTCTCTCTCTCTCTCTCTCTCTCTCATGGTTGCTCGTGTGCTCTCAAGCGCACTCGCTTGCTTTCTCTCTCGCTTGCTCTCTCTCCCTCTCTCGCTCGTGCGCTCTCGCTTGCTCTCTCTCCCTCTCTCGCTTGTTTTCGCTCTCACTCGTGCACTCTCACTTTCTCGCTCACTCGCTCTCTCTCGCTTTCTCGCTCGCGCGCTCTCGCTTGCTTCCTCTCTTGCTCTCTCTCGCGCGCGCTCTCTCTCTCTCGTGGTCACTCTCATGCTCTCCCTTGCTTTTCTCTTGCTCGTTCTCAAAAAAATTGATTTCCGTGATATTGTATATAATTTGCGGGCTTCAGGGAGCCACTATTAATATGCAGGAGACTCCCAGAAGTTCCAGGGGAGGTGGGATGTCTCTGATGGTTGCTAGATTAACGTCTGCTGTATAACGCATTGGTAAGGCCTCACTTGGAATATTGTGAGCAGTTTTGGGCCCCATATCTAAGAAAGGATGTGTTGACATTAGAGAGGGTTCAGAGGAGATTCAGGGAAGGAAAGGGTTACTGTATGAAGACCAATTGATGACTCCGGGCCTGTACTCATTGGAGTTCAGAAGAATGGAAGGGGAATCTCATTGAAACCTATCGAATATTGAAAGGCCTTGATAGAGTGGATGTGGAGAGGATGTTTCCTATGGTGGGGGAATCTAGGACCAGAGGTCACAGCCTCAGAATAGAAGGGCGTTCATTTAGAATGATGAAGAAGAATTTCTTTAGCCAGAGAGTGATGAATCTGTGGAATTCATTGCCACAGGCAACAGAGGAGTCCAAGTCATTGAGTATATTTAAGGTAGAGGTTGATAGGTTCTTGGTTAGTCAGGGCATGAAGGATTATGGGTAGAAGGTAGGAGATTGGGGATGAGGGAATTGGATCAGCCATGATGGAATGGCAGAGCAGACTCAATTGGCCAAATGGCCTAGTTTTGCTCCTATATCTTATGATCTTATGGTAAATTACCCATAGTTTAGGTGAGCATTAGGTGAATGGGAAGGGGGATTGGTGGCATCAATGGATAGTGAAAGAGAACTGATTATGGGAAACAAGTAGGTGCATGGGATTGATGGGATTGCTTTGAAACCTACTCAAACTCAATGGGTCAAATGGTCTCCTCCTATGTTTTAAAGAAATAGGAGAAATGGGTGAAGATCAAGTCTTTCAGTTCTCCAAAGACACTTTAAAGGCTGTGGTTCAAGCAGAAAGAGCATGCTGCCAATTTGTCCTTTATCTTGACTGGAATATGAGTTCCTTTTGGTAAACCAACACACTTGTTGATATTTTGAGACATATCGAATTGACATCATTTTTATTGTAGCATAAAGAGTAGCAGTGGCTACTTTTTATATGTATCGCTGTATATAGGCATTACTACTCTTTATGGAAACAACAGAAAACTGAAGATGGATCGAAAATTTTACCAAGTAGCAAAACACTAAATACTTTGATTAGTCACCCAGTGTGAGTTGAAGTAAGTACTTTAGTTTAAGCATAACCAAAATATTGAGTTAAACTCAAACTGAGAAATTGAGAATATTTGGTTTCTGATAACATTAGGCCATTGGCACCCTGTATATATCTATGTGGTGAATCTGTTGATATTACTGCCATCTAGTGGGTGAATGGAAAATAAAGCTGATTCCTGCCCATACCTCAGAGAAATTATTGGTCTCTCAATGATGACTTGTATGCTGTCTTTTCTACTCAATACTCAGATCCATTAAATGACTAATTTATGATAATTGGTTACTTGAAGATAAATTAGGGTGCTTTCACCAGTAAATATTGCATCTTTTATGTGAAATCTTGTTTTCTTTCTCTGGGGTTTGGAGTTCCAGACCATGAATTAACATGGTCATGTCGAATCTCATTGATTTATCCTTCTGTGCTTACATGAGTGGCGTAATGGCACAATAAAATCAAAATGACCGGATGAGATTTTAGGTTCCTTTCTACAGCTCAGTAGATTCAGGATTGGGTCTGTACAAATGTTGGAACACACTTTCACTCCAAATGACATTGCAATTGGAAAGAAGTCCTTTTTCTCATCTGCAGATACTTACAGATTACAAGTTGTTAGGAAACGTGTTGGCTTCAGCAAAATCTTGAGTTAGTAGACTAACCCAGTGATTGCAAAGGGGGCAGTTATGTGTTCTAAGGGGGTGTTAGGGGAAATAGAAGTTATTGGGGGGAGTATTCAAGATTCTTGGGGAGCCAGTAAACAGCACCCTGACTTGAAGCATGAGACCTGACCAACCATTAGTAGTGCAGGCACTTCCAAAAAAAAAAGAATGAGGCTCTGGAACACAGGAGGAACCATAGTTCTGCTGGCACTGAGCATTTGTCGTCACAATGAGTCTGAAACTCTGCAATATTACCAGACCTTACCAACCAAACAGACATTACTAGGATGCATAAATTAGCAACCAGGGTGCCCAACAGTTCCCCTTGACTCATGACATGGAACGAGTTCATGCAATTTAATAGCTGGTAAGTCAAGTACACTGTCTCAACTTTCTCTACAGATCTATAGAAAACAGGTCACACAACCATACAGCACTGGCTGGAACCAAATGGTGAAATAGAGCTAATCAGTGAACCTGCCAGACCCGAGGATTCCTCTTGAGGTGTTCAAAGCGACCTTGGCTTCAGATGTATGGTCAAGAACCTTCTTTGGGGATTATGAGACCTTGCGTTCAATTGCACTAACTGGAATAGTATAAAGGTAGCTTGCTGAACACCACCTCTATCCCGACTAACATTCTGATTCCAATCTGAATCCTTGTCAACATAATTTTAGCTGTCATGACCTTCTTCTGCTTCACCTCACTATTCCTTTGCGTGCCACTACTATCATTTCACTCGTGTCAACTCGCTGTCATCGTCAACATCCAATAGGCATTCCCAGTCTGTTTAAATTTTTTATTTTAACTTAGCTCCTTTAATTATGGATAGATATATATGGTGCAATCTCTGAGTCTGAAGACGGTGAAGCCTTGAATTCTCATCCTGTTAAGAAACAGAAATTATAGAAAGTGCATAAATACAATGTTACATACCTGGAGTGTGGTTTTATTCCCTTCCCATCAGATCATGAGTCTTATTTGCAATACCGTCCTGTCGACTGAAGCCATGAAACCATTAAGGTTGCAGGAACACTTCTGTAAAAGACACCCTGAAAAGGCTACTCATGGTATTACTCAGCTCCAGAAGATGAAAGAAGCATTTGAAAAGCATTGCATACTTGAGTCATTTGCCAAGAAGGCTAAAAATTACCTTGACAGTGGTCTCATTGCTTCTTAAAACATTTCCAAAATGATAGCAAAATGTGGAAAATCTCAAACAATTGCCTACTGTGCCAGAAGTGCTCACCACTGTTCTCAAAATGGATACCAGTAATTTAAAACCAATTCCTCTGAGTCATAATTCTGGAGCTCTTCATTTTGAGGAAATGAGTGAAGACATTGAATATCAATGATGCACAGAGCTACAAGAAACAAAATTTGGGATACAACTGGATGAGTCAACTGTGCGAGACAATGAGGCATTGCTAATGGCATTTGTACGGTTTATCAAAAAAGTTTATGAAGAGATTCTTTTTTGTAAAAAGTTGAAAACAAATATCAATGGAGAATCAATCTCCAACAAGCTCAAAATCTATATTGGGGATAAAGGTATTCCGATTAGGAACATGATTTCTCGTGCAGCAGGTGGAGCACCATATATGACAGGTCACCATGCTGGTTTAGTGGCATTTATGAAAAAAGAAATTCCAAGTCTGTTTGCAATCCATTGTGTAATTCATCACCAGCATCTTGCAGCCAAAAACCTCAGCCAATGACTCTTTTGAAGCATGACTCCTGTAATATCTGTTATTAGCAAATTTAAAGCTCTTCCATTAAATAGCAGAATATTTTTCTAGTTGTGCCAAGAAAACAATGAAGGGTTTGAATGCTTGCTCCTTCAAGCATGCTCCATCCAACCTTGTTGAAAGAAGCTTCAGTGCAGTGAACCACATACTCACAAAAAACAGAAACCGCTTGAACATCATTATGCATGGGGACCTGGGGACTTAAGACTTTTGCTGTCACAACTTGAAGCAGATATTTCAACTCTTGCTAAAAACCATCAAGGATCCCATTGTTATCCAGGCTGCTGTACAGTGCACAGGTACTGTGTAAGTAAAGTTTAAAGACAAATAAAAATTTAAAGCAGAAACATTTTCCTCATGTTAGCATATGGTAGACAAGTTTTTACACTATGGGGGTGCCGGAAAGTATATTGTGCTATGAGGAGCATTGGCAAGTATGAAGGTATCTTAAGGGGATGTTGGCAAGTATGAAAATGCCTTAAGGTGGATGTTGAGCTAAAAGAGGTTGGGAAACACTGAACTAACTAAACATCTTTATTGTCTCATCCTCAGTCCTCTAGTTCAGTGGTCCCCACCCTCCGGGCCGCAAAGCATGCAGGGGTGTAGTGGTAGCTGGGATGCACCCAGCCATCTTTAAGAAAAAAGCCAAAATAAACAAGTTAATTAATTAGGTGCCGCCTGGCACGTAAATGTCGGCCCAGATCAGAGGCGATTGCTGATTTCACTTGCTCTACGCAATCGGCAATCACCTCTGATCTGGGCCGACATTTATGTGCCGGGCGGCACCTAATTAATTGGCTTGTTTATTTCGGCTTTTTTCTTAAAGATGTGCTGGGTGCATCCTGGCTACCGCTGTACCCCTGCACGACTGCATGCTTCACAACCCGGTATTGATCTACAGCACGGAGGTTGGGGACCACTGCCCTAGTTTAATGATGCAAAGTTAACAAACAGAATCAGCAATTGAAATAGATGCACCTGATGAAACTGTGGTGGAACTAAAGTATGTATAGATTTGAAATGATTTTCTGGCATCCTCCCTCCCTCCTCCCCAGACCCTGTCCTCACCTACGCTTGGGTTAAATTAAAGTGACCACTTAAACTATTAACTCACCCGTCTCTAGGCTGTTTGAGGAAAATGGACCATCTGAAAACCCATATGGACCCAGAAAGAACATGAAATCGCCACATGGGCAGCTTTCAAGGTTAGAATTGAACCGAGATTGCTGGAGCTATAAGGCAGAAATGCTACTAGTAGCCTATCTAATCATTGACTCCATTTCCAAATAATTGTTTGATCCAAGCTCTACCAGGTATTGAAGGCTATTTAAATGATGTTGACTAGAAAGGGAGAAGGGATATCTAGAAAGAGTACTTTGATGAGTATGACAAGCAGGAATGCAGTCAAGGATAGAGAAATAGGTCTATGTTGCTTCCAAAATAGTTTATCTTAGTTATAAGATATGCCCAGATATTGTGGGACCATATAGTTTAAGGAATCCAAAATGTGTTGAATTAAAGGGAGCAACTTTGGATCACTCGTAAGGCAGAGGCAGAAATAGACAGGAGTTTCAGGGGGATAGTCACCCCTAAAAGTCAGGAGGCAGGTAGCTGGGTGACTGTCAGGAGAGGGAAGGGGAATAGACAGAATGAGCAGAGCACCCCTGTAGCTGTTCCCATCAATAATAAATATACCGTTTTGGATACTGTTGGTGGGGACGACCTACCAGGGACAAGTTGTAGTGGTCGCGTCTCTGGCACCGAGACTGGACCCTCAGCTCAGAAAGGAAGGAGGGAAAAGAGAAGAACAGTAGTGATAGGGGATTCGATAATTAGGGGGAGAGATGGGAGGTTCTGTGGGAGAGATCAAGAATCCCGAATGGTCTGTTGCCTCCCTGGTGCCAGGGTCCACAATATCTCGGATCGAGTTCTCAGTAATCTCAGGAGGGCGGGTGAGCAGCCAGATGTCATGGTCCATGTAGGGAACAATGACATGGATAGGAAGGAGGAGGAGGTCCTGCAAAGAGAGTATAGGGAGTTAGGTGCAAATTTGAAGGACAGGACCTCCAGTGTTGCAGATTGTGCCACGAGTTAGTGAGGCTAGAAACAGGAAGATAATGCAGCTAAATACGTGGCTAAAGAGATAGTGCAGGAGGGAGGGCTTCATGTTTCTGAACAATTGGGTTTTGTTCCAGGGAAGGTGGGACCTGTTCCAACGGGACGGTTTGCACCTGAACTGGAGGGGGATGAACATCCTTGCAGGTAGGTTTGCTAGTTCTGCTGTGGGGGGTTTAAATTAGATTTGCAGAGGGAGGGGAACCATGGTGTTAGAGCAGATAGTGAGGTGGAGGAGGATAAAGGTCATGCGAGGACTGCATGTATAGACAGAAATCAAAGGTTTGTATGTGATAGAAACGTTCTCAGGTGCATCTATTTCAATGCAAGGAGTATTGTAGGTAAGGCAGATGAGCTTAGGGTGTGGATTGGCACGTGGGATTACGGCATTATTGCTATTAGTGAGACTTGGTTGCAGGAGGGGCAGCTTAATGTTTTGGGGTTCCGTTGTTTCAGGCGTGATAGAGGAGGAGGGATGAAAGGGGGATTACTAGTCAGGGAAAATATCACTGCTTTGCGTAGACAGGACAGCCTGGAGGACTTGTCTACAGAGGACATTTGGGTGGAGCTGAGGAATGGGAAAGGTGTGACCACACTAATAGGGTTGTATTATAGACCTCCCAATAGTCAGAGAGAATTGGAGGAGCAAATCTGTTGAGAGATAGCAGACTGATGTAAGAAACAGAAAGTTGTAATAGTAGGGGATTTTAACTTTCCACATATTGACTGAGACCCCCACACTGTGAAAGGGTTAGATGGCTTGGAGTTTGTCAAATATGTTCAGGAAAGTTTTCTAAATCAATATATAAAGGTACCAACGAGAGGGGATGAAATACTTGATCTCCTATTAGGGAACCAGACAGGTCAGGTGACAAAATTTTGTGTAGGCGAACATTTTGGGTCCAGTGACCATAATGTCATTAATTTCAAGTTAATTATGGATAAGGATAGGTCTGGTCTTCGAGTTAAGTTTCTAAATTGGAGAAGGGCCAAGTTTGAGGAAATAAGAAAGGATCTAGGAAGAGTGGATTGGGATAAGTTGTTTTCTGGCAAGGATGTATTCAGTATGTGGAAAGCATTCAATGGCAAAATTTTGAGAGTGCAGAGTTTGTATGTTCCTGCCAGGATTAAAGGTAAAGTTAACAGGCATAGCGAACCTTGATTTTCAAGGGATATTGGCGATCTGGTTAAGAAAAAGAGAGAGGTGTATAGCAGGTATATGCAACGAGGGACAAATGAGGTACTTGAAGAGTACAGAAAATGTAAGAAAATACTAACTAAGGAAATCAGGAAGGCAAAAAGAAGACATAAGGTTGCTTTGGCAGATAATGTGAAGGTAAACCCAAAGGGTTTCTACAAGTATATTAAGAGTAAAAGGATAGTAAGGGGCAAAATTGGTCCCCTAGAAGATCAGAGTGGTCGTCTATGTGTGGAGCCTCATGAGATGGGGGAGATCTTAAACAATTTTTTTGCATCAGTATTTACTCAGGAAACTGGCATAGCGTATATGGAAGGAAGGGAAACAAGCAGCAGTGTCATGGAACATATAGAGATTAAAGAGGAGGAGGTGCTTGCTGCCTTACAGTGAATAAAGGTAGATAAATCCCCCAGGCCTGTCATGATATTTCCTCAGACCTTGAGAGAGACTAGTGTAGAAATTGCAGGGGCCCTGGCAGAAATATTTAAAGTGTCCTTAGCCACGGGTGTGGTGCCGGAGGATTGGAGGGTAACTCATGTTGTTCCGTTGTTTAAAAAAGGCTCCAAAAATAAACCAGGTAATTACAGGCCGGTGAGCCTGACATCAGTAGTAGGTAAATTACTGGAAGGTGTTCTGAGAGATCGGATATACAGGTATTTGGACAGCCAAGGGCTGATTAAGGACAGTCAGCATGGCTTTATGCGGGGTAGATCGTGTTTAACGAATCTTGTAGAATTTTTCAAGGAGGTTACCAAGAAAGTAGATGAAGGAAAGGCTGTGGATGTTGTCTACATGGACTTTAGTAAGGCCTTTGACAAGTCCCACATAGGAGGTTAGTTCAGAAGGTTCAGACACTAGGTATCCATGGAGAGGTTGTAAACTGGATTTGAAATTGGCTGTGTGGGAGAAGACAGAGAGTGGTAGTGGATGGTTGCTTCTCAGACTGGAGGCCTGTGTCTAGTGGTGTGCCTCAGGGATCTCTGCTGGAACCATTGTTGTTTGTTGTCTATATCAATGATCTAGATGATAATGTGGTAAATTGGATCAGCAAGTTTGCTGATGATACTAAGACTGGGAGGCGTGGACAGCGAGGAAGGCTTTCAAAGCTTGCAGAGGGATCTGGACCAACTGGAAAAATGGGCCAGAAAATGGCAGATGGAACTTAATGCAGACAAGTGTGAGGTGTTGCATTTTGGAAGGACAGACCAAGGTAGGACATACACAGTAAATGGTAGGGTACTGAGGAGTGTGGAGAAACAAAGAGATCTGGGAGTTCAGATACATTTCCTGAAAATGGCATCACAGGTAGACAGGGTTGTAAAGAAGGCTTTTGGCATCCTGGCATTCATAAATCAAGGTATTGAGTATAGGAGTTGGGATGTTATGGGAAGGTTATATAAGACACTGGTGAGACCAAATTTGGAGTATTGTGTACAGTTCTGGTCAGTTAACTATAGGAAGGATATCAGTCAGATTGAAAGAGTGCAGAGAAGATTTACTAAGATGTTGCTGGGTCTTCAGGAGTTGAGTTACAGGGAAGGAAGAATGAGGGGAGATTTGATAGAGGTTTACAAAATTATGAGGGGTATAGACAGAGTAAATGTGAATAGGCTCTTTCCACTTAGACTAGGAGTGATAAATACGAGAGGACATGGCTTTAGGATGAAAGGGGAAAGGCTTAGGGGGAACTTCTTCACCCAGAGAGTGGTGGGAGTGTGGAACGAGCTGCCATCTGACATGGTAAATGCAGCTCACTCTTAAGTTTTATGAATAAATTGGATAGGTACATGGATGGGAGAGGTCGGGAGGGTTATGGATTGGATGCAGGTCAATGGGACTAGCAGAATAATGTTTCGGCACAGACTAGAAGGGCCGAATGGCCTGCTTTCTGTGCTGTAGTGTTCTATGGTTTTAACTCAGAGAGATGAAACAGAATTTCAAATAGCTGTTTGGTTTTGTTCTGGTAAGCAACCAAACAACTGCACAATTTGTAAGGAAGAACCATCTGAAGGAAAGATCTTATCAGACAACCCATGACATTGAGCTAATAAGTGCATAATTTTCAGCACGAGAGACTCTGTAGACGCTGGAAATCTTTAGCAGCTCACACAGAGTGCTGGAGTAACTCAGCAGGTCAGATATCATTTATGGAGGTTGACGTTTTGAGCCAAGGCTCTCCAAAGGTGCTGCCTGACATGTTGAAATCCTCCTGCACTTTGAGTGGGTGCGTAATTTGCATTGTTTGCCATGATTGTGGTATCAGGGGACATCTGTTAAAAGTTGCTCAAGAACAAAGCAAGACCATACTCAAGTAACTAAGCAGTATGAACCCTATTGGGAAGAACATTAAAGGACATCATCTACGTGAACTAGATGAAGAAAGTGGTGACCTTGATAGATTGCAGAGAACCTCGCACTGTCAGAAATTTATTGGACAGTTCTGTACATAGTATATATTCAAGGAAAGAAAGAGCCAATGGAAATTGACCCTGAAGGTAAAGAAAAACTGCCAAAGGAGCTCAGTAGGTCAGGCAGCATCTGTGGAGGCAGAGAGAGAGTCGACACTTCTGGTTAAGATCCTGTATCAGGACACAGTGTTGTAATATTGGTGCTGAAAGTGTTTAAAGGGACATAGGTCAGTTAATGCAGTGAAACTTGAAGAAAATATCTGCTTTTCTTCAAAACCCTATTAAGAAAACTATCGGTTTGTTAGAGATGTAGGATATTAGAATAATGGAAATGAAGCAAATCTCCACAGCAAGTATCTAACTCAATGGGCTGGAACTTGTTATCAAAAATGAAGCTAGCTTGGAGGGTAAGGTGTGTATAGATTAAAAGCATGAGGCTGCACATAACCAGTGCCAAGAGGTGACTTGCACTGAATTTTGCAGCATTCAATGTCATCTGAAGACAAATATGCACCTCTGCTCTTAAAACCAAAATCAATCCTTCATTAAATAGGAAAAAAAATTGGGAAAAAATGAAGAGTCTACAGGAAACATATAACACTGAACTAGGGGAGTTGTCTGAAAGGACTGCTCTACTCCTTGTTGTGGTGAACACCATTACATGTTTTCCAGAAAATCAAGTTAGATAAAGATTCATACGTACCCAACAATATAAACTCCTCCTGGAACATTATTACAGAATTGGCTTTGTTTTGGGGTGGTGTCACTGCTGGTTATTTTACAAAGGATTGAGTCAGGATCAGAATCAGGTTTAATATCATTCCTGATATGGAATTTGTTGTTTTGAGATAGCAGTACATTGAAATACAAAAAAATAAAAATGATAAATTACAGTAAGTCATGTATATATATTTATTGTGATTTATAATTTTTATTTATAATTTACAGTATACACATACAAAATAAATAAGTAGTACAGAAGAGAGAGAAAAAATTCTGAGGTAGTGTTCATGGGTTCATTGTCAATCTGATGATGGAAGGGACGAGGCTGTTCCTAAGATGTTGAGTGAGTGTCTTCAGGCTCCTGTACCTCCTCCTTGATGGCAGCATTGAGAAGAGGGCATGTCCTGGGTGATGGGGGATCCTTAACGATGGATGCCGTCTTTTGGAGGCATTGCCTTTTAAAGGTGTCCTCGATGCCGGGCAGGCTAGTGCTGAGTTGAGTTCGCTGAGTTTTCAACTTTCCGCAGTTTTTTTCCAGTCCTGTGCAGTGGCTCCTTCACAGCAGATGATAATGTAATCAGTTAGAATGCTCGCCATAGTACATCTGCAGAAATTTGTGAGGTGTCTTTGGTGACACACCATTTCTCCTCAAACTCCCAATGAATTATAGCTGCAGTTGTGCCTTCTCTGTAACTGCATTTATACATTGGGCCCTGGATAGATCCTCAGAGATGTTGATGCCCAGGAACTTGAAACTGCTCACCTTTCCACCTCTGATTCCTCGATGAGGTCTGGTGTGTGTCTCGTCATCCTACCTTTCCTGAAGTTTACTATCAATTGCTTGGTTTAAGCAACATTGAGTGCAAGGTTATCGCTGGGACACCATTGAACCAGCTGACCTATCCTGCTCCTGTACGCCTCCTCGTCACAAGCTGAAATTCTGCCAACAATAGCTGTGTTGTCAGCAAATGTATAGGTGGTGTCTGGGCCACACAATCATGGATGCGGTGAGAGTAGAGCAGTGGGCTAAGCACGCATCCTTGAGGTACGCCAGTGTTGATTGTCAGCGAGGAGGAGATGTTATTTCAGATCCACAAAAACTGTGGTCTCGCAGTGAGTAAGTCAAGGATCCAGTTGCAGTGGGTGTTACAGAGGCCCTGGTTTTGGAGCTTGTTGGTTAGAACTGAGGGTATGATTGTATTGAACACTGAGCTGTAGTCAATAAACAGCAGCTTGAGTAGGTATTACTATTGTCCAGGTGCTCCGAGGCTGAGTGGAGAACTAGTGAGATTGCATCTGTTGAGATCTTTGTGGTATCCAGGTCCTTGCTGAGTCAGGAGTTGATTCTGGCCGTGACCAACCTCTCAGAGCATTTCATCACAGTGGATGTGAGCGCTACTGGGCGACAGTCATTTAGGCAGTTCACCCTGCTCCTCTTGAGCACTGGTGGGATTGTCACCCCTTTGAAGCTGGTGGGAACCTCTGAGTGCAGCAGTGAGACATTGAAATGAAATGAATTGAAATATCTTTATTGTCATTGCATAGTACAATTTGTCATGCACCAATACAGCGAAAATGAGTTTGCAACTCTCGTACTCAATGCTATAAAACAACAAATAAAATAAATAAACAATAAATAAAATCCAGTCACCAGCCAGTGCAAGCAATGTCCAGCAGTACAAAAGCACAACTCAGATGCATGACAGCCATAAAACCAGTATTAAAGTAGCAATATAACAGTTTATGGGTGATGCTTGATCGATTGGTTCAGAGCAATTATAGCTCTGGGGAAAAAGCTGTTTTTCAGTCTAGAAGTGCGGGCATAGAAAATCTTATAACGTCTGCCAAATGGAAGAAGTTGAAACAGATGATTGCATAGGTGTGCATTGTCCTTACAGATGCTTGTAGCTTTCCTTAGGCAGTGTGAGCTGTAGGTGGCCTTGAGCACTCCCACCGAATGACTGGCACAGAACTTCAGAGCCCTACCATATACACTATTAGGACCTGACAAATTGCAAGGGTTCAGCCTCTTGAAAAATGTTGTGACGTTGGCCTCTGAGACAGAGATCTCAGTGCCATCTGATACTGCAGCAATTCGCACACGTGTAGTTTGATTTCCCCTTTCATAGCGTCCATCAAGGACATTGAACTCACTTGGGAGTGAAACGTCACAGCCATTCAACATGTTACGTTTTGCTTTGTTAGAAGTAATGGCCAGCAAACCCCTGCCAGAACTGATGTGCATCCAATTCCATCTCTAACCTCAATCAGAATTGTTTCATTGCCCTTAAAATAACCTCCATAGATTGTAGCTGGACTTCCCATATAGCTCTGGATCATTGATCTTGAGGCCACAGATCTAGCCCTCAGTCGACTATGAATCTCCTGGTTAATCCATAGCTTTCGACTTAAGCATGTCCCATAAGTTTCAAAGGCACACACTGATCCACACAGGTCTTGATGAAATTGGTGACAACTGTGGCGTATTCATTCAGACTTGAAGATGAATCCCTGGATATTGTCCAGTCCACCAACTCAAAGCAGTCCTGTAAGCACTCCTCTGCCTCCCTTGACCGTACTCTCTTGGTCCTCACCAACAGTCCTGCAGTCTTTAGTCTCTGCCAGTATGCTGGGAGTAGAAGAACAGATGGGTGATCAGACTTTCTGAAGTGTGGCTGTGGGATGGCATGGTTAGCTTTCTGGATGGTGGTCAAGCGTGTTTGCTCCTCTGTTCCACAGGTGATATGTTGGCAGTAGTTGTTCAGAGACTACTTCGAGCTGGCCTCGTTGAAATCTCCCACAATGATAGGGAAGGCATCAGGGTATGCAGTTTTGTGCCTGCAGATTACGTTGGTCAGCTCGTCCAGTACCCACCTGATTTTGACCTGAGTTGGAAAATACATCACTGTCAGGATGATGGAGGAAAACTCCCTCAGCAGATAAAATGGTTGATTTTTGACTGCTAGGTTTTCCACGTTGTGCGACAGGACTGAGACAGAACTGCCATGTTTGTGAACCACAATGAGTTAATCATAAAGCATACTCCACCCCTTCTGCCTTTGTGAGCTGTCCTGTCTTTGAGGAGAAGGGTGAAGCCGTCGATCTGCTGTGCTGTGTCTGAAATTGTTGGTGTGAGCAATGTTTCTGTAAAGCAAAGTACACAGCAGTCCCTGGTACAACAATCTTGTTCTGAAGTTTTCAAGTTTATTTTCCAGAGACTACACATTCACCTGCAGAATAGTCAGGATCGGAAGTCTAAGGCCTCTGCGTTTTAATCACACCTGCATGGTGTCCCCACTTCCATTTTCTTAAATGGGAACTGCATGAGTCTGCTATCAACGTTTGTTAATTTTGAGTGTTGATAAATTTTTTAAACATCCTAAAACAAAGCTGCCTACTGAACTACCCATGGCTGTGACTGGATTTTTGCTGTAGTAGTCCTAAACAGAAAAATTTGCTGTTTCTCATCGGAGCTGTACGCAAAGAATCACCACTTAGTGGCAACATCTTATCTGACAGAGACGGATTGTTTGATCCATCCCTGCCAGGTATCGAAGGCGATGTATGACTGGAAGGAAAGCAGGAACATCTGCAAAGTGTACTTTGATGATTCTGAAAAGTTGTAGTGGAGTTAAGGGTAGACAAGTTAGTCTGTGCTACCCCCAAACCAGTTCTTAGATGCTGTTGTCAAGGTCAAAACAGATTTTCATACACTATGTCCAACCAACCTAAAAGAGTTGAATGCCAAATGTTTCTCAACCCCTCACACCTGTTTTCTCCATTATAATGCAAATATTTGGATCGCTGGTTGAGTTGTTGAGTCACATTGAGGATAATGTGGAAGTGGACGACGAAACAGAAGGCTGCCAAAAGTGGAAACAACTGCTGCTGAGTTCACAGGTGCTAAATTATTGTGAACCAGCGACGCTGTTGCTACTGCCCTGTGAAACATCACTTGTCATGTTTACAATTTGTCACACTGTGTGGAGAACAGTGATGAAGAATAAACTAGTTTTGTCTCAGGGACCGCTTAGGAAGGCAGAGCAACAACACATAAAATGAGAAATCGTTTTAGCAATCATTGAATGAGTACCAAATTTCCAAAGATATTTTCTGGCTGGAATGTTATGATTTTCATAGATTACAAGCCTAACAGAATTAATTTTGTAAGTGTAATGAGGTACCTGTCAGTTTCATCCACTGTGCAAAGACGAGCATTCGCATTGTCGACATTCCAAGACGTCAGAGTGGGCAGTAGAAACATAATACGAATGTAATGAGTAGCCTGTCAATTCATGTGCCTCCATGTCAGCTGGTGAGTTAGTTTCATTACAGGAATACAATGGAAAATCCTCCAGCAACAACTCAACCATTTGCTCACACAATGTGACATGACACCTCCAGATCACAAGTGTGCAAACACATCCTACATGGACAGGAAGACTAATATGAAAAGAGTGTTACTATTTAAAGAAAGGACTAAGCATTTGGAATAGTGTATTCTTTCAGAAACTGAAATTGTTGTATCCCAAAGAAGAAAATTATTCAGAAGTAGTTTTATGAAGGACACCCTGGTATATCTCATAGCAACCATATAACCACAGGTTTTGTTTGGTGGTCTGGAATAGAAAGTAGTTGGAGGAATTGAAAGAGTGTCAATGTTGTCAGGACTTTGTAGTTATCCATCAGTGCCTCCCCTCTACCCATGATCAGCTTAACCAGTGTGGCAGCTCCATTCCGTCTGTGGGTCGCTTACTGCTGATAGTCTTCTCTCGCCTGAACAAATGGATCTGGAATGCCACTTAATTTAATCTCAATCCCCTGTTCTTTCCATATATGCAACAAATGTCTCCCTTTCAAATACTTACCTGAGTTCAATTGCATTTCTATTGGGCAGTGCAGGGCACATCGTAACAACTTCAATGTAAAAACGTATTTGCATTTCTCCATCTTAAATCCATGTTCACTAATTATCAATTCACCTTCCAGTGCAAGCAGGTTTTACTATTTAACTAATCAAATGACATTTGAATCCATTAGATTGTGAGAACAATTCAGATAACAGAGAGAGAGTGGAAACAGATTACAAACCCAGCACCCGAGTGCCCTCATTACCAACCCGGGTGACTTCAACCAGGTTACCATGGCTAGAACACTGCCCAACTTCACCCAGTATGTGAGCTGAACAACCAGAGGGGAGAGGACTCTGGATTTGACGTATGCTAACGTTAAGGATGCATACAGCTCCTCTCCCCTCCCCCCACTGGGAAGGTCAGATCACAACCTGGTGCATCTAAAACCCTGCTACGTGCCTCTGGTGAAGAGTAAACCTGCAACCTCGAGGACAGTGAGAAAATGGTCGGAGGAGGCTTATGAGGCGCTCCAGGGTTGTTTTGAGGTGACAGACTGGCAGGCACTCTGTGAGCCACATGGAGAGGATATTGATGGGCTCACAGAGTGCATCACTGATTACATCAACTTCTGTGTGGACTGCAATGTTCTGACAAGAACAATCCTTTGTTATTCAAATAACAAGCCATGGGTATCAAAGGACATTAAGGACATCCTGAACATCCAAAAAGAGGGCGTTTAGAGATGGAAATAAGGAGGAGCTGAAGGGAATACAGAGGGACATGAAAGCCAGGATCAGGGAGGCTAAAGACAGGTACAGGAGGAAGCTTGAGTGGAAACTCCAGCAGAACAACATGAGAGAGGTCTGGAGGGGGATGAGGACCATCACTGGGTTCCGGCAAACTAGCAACAGAGGAGCTGAAGGCAGTGTGGACAGGGCCAATGAACTTAACCTGTTCTTTAACAGATTTGACATTGTGGCCCCTGTCCATCCCCCACATGAACCATCTGTTGTCGGCCCCCAGCCAACACATGTTCCACTCTCCCTTCCTACCCCTCCTCACAGTCCCCCACCCTGCTCTCAGGACTATACCCTTTCCCCACACAAAACCACCACGGTGGGCTTCACAGCTGAACAGGTGAGAAGACAGCTGAAACGTCTCAACCCAAGCAAGGCTTCAGGACCGGATGGTGTCAGTACCAGGGTGCTCAAAGCCTGTGCCCCTCAGCTATGTGGAGTACTTCGCCATGTATTCAACCTGAGCCTGAGGCTCCGGAGGGTTCCTGTACTGTGGAAGATGTCCTGCCTCATCCCTGTGCCGAAGACGCCGCGCCCCAGCGGCCTCAATGACTACAGACCGGTGGCATTGACCTCCCACATCATGAAGACCCTGGAGAGACTTGTTCTGGAGCTGCTCCAGCCTATGGTCAGGCCACACTTAGATCCCCTCCAGTTCGTCTACCAGCCCCAACTAGGAGTTGAGGATGCCATCGTCTACCTGCTGAACCGTGTCTACACCCACCTGGACAAGCCAGCGAGCACTGTGAGGGTCATGTTTTTTTGACTTCTCCAGTGCATTCAACACCATCCGCCCTGCTCGGCTGGGGGAGAAGCTGACAGCGATGCAGGTGGATGCTTCCCTGGTGTCATGGATTCTTGATTACCTGACTGGCAGACCACAGTACGTGTGCTTGCAACACTGTGTGTCCGACAGAGTGATTAGCAGCACTGGGGCTTCACGGGGGACTGTCTTGTCTCCCTTTCTCTTCACCATTTACACCTCGGCCTTCAACTACTGCACAGAGTCTTGTCATCTTCAGAAGTTTTCGGATGACTCTGCCATAGCTGGATGCATCAGCAAGGGAGATGAGGCTGAGTACAGGGCTACGGTAGGAAACTTTGTCACATGGTGTGAGCAGAATTATATGCAGCTTAATGTAAAAAAGACTAAGGAGCTGGTGGTAGACTTGAGGAGAGCTAAGGTACTGGTGACCCCTGTTTCCATCCAGGGGGTCAGTGTGGACATGGTGGAGGATTACAGATACCTGGGGATACGAATTGACAATAAACTGGACTGGTCAAAGAACACTGAGGCTGTCTACAAGAAAGGTCAGAGCCATCTCTATCTCCTGAGGAGACTGAGGTCCTTTAACATCTGTCAGACGATGCTGAGGATGTTCTACGAGTCTGTGGTGGCCAGTGCTATCATGTTTGCTGTTGTGTGCTGGGGCAGCAGGCTGAGGGTAGCAGACACCAACAGAATCAACAAACTCATTCGTAAGGCCAGTGATGTTGTGGGGATGGAACTGGACTCTCTAACGGTGGTGTCTGAAAAGAGGATGCTGTCCAAGTTGCATGTCATCTTGGACAATGTCTCCCATCCACTACATAATGTACTGGTTGTGCACAGGAGTTCATTCAGCCAGAGACTCATTCCTCCGAGATGCAGCACAGAGCGTCATAGGAAGTCATTCCTGCCTGTCGCCATCAAACTTTACAACTCCTCCCTTGGAGGGTCAGACACCCTGAGCCAATAGGCTGGTTCTGAATTTATTTCCTGGCATAATTTACATATTACTATTTAACTATTTATGGTTCTATTACTATTTATTATTTATGGTGCAACTGTAACGAAAACCAATTTCCCCCGGGATCAATAAAGTATGACTATGACTATGACTAAGATACTAGATTCTGTTCCCTGCACTCCCATCTCTGACAGTGATTGCAATGCAGGGGAAACCCATGTGGGAGATCAGATACAGAACAGTACATTACTTTAGCTGCCCAATCACAGCCAAGCCTGTTTGCAATCTCAGCATGAGTTTTAAGCTTCCATTCCAACCTCATCCATCTGACTGCTTTTAGTCCAGTATCACCTCCTGCTCTGCCTGGATCCATCTGCTGCTGGAAGCCTGATCCATGTGCTTTCTGCCTCCAATTTCAGCCATTTCTTTAGGTCAGTCATGAGTTGCAATGGACCTCTGCCTCATGATCACGCTTCTTCATAGCCTGCCAATTCACTTAATTCTCGTGGCAACCTACTATCGGCAACACTACTGTGGCCCGTTCTGTATAGTGACTACGTAGCAGATACTGGGGACCAAGACATTAGACTGTACTGTGAGAAGGTCTTTTCTCCATTTCCTAATCCCTCTGATCATCTCTGTGAAAGCAAATGGTGGCTCAGTTAGCATAATTATTAGCGCAATATAGGGGACCCGGGTCCGATTTCTGCCGCGGACTGTAGGGCGTTTGTGTGCTCTCCCCATGACCATGTGCGCTTTCTCCAGGTGCTCCAGTTTCCTTTCACATTCCCAAAGCAGACCGGTTGGTAGGGTAAATGGTCAATGTAAATTGTCCAGGGAATAGGCTAGGATTAAACTGGGGGATTGCTGGGTAGCACAGTAAGGGATGAAAGGGCCTATTCTGTGTTATATCTCAATCAACCAACAGAATAATTAAATAAATAAACATGGAGACACATAGATAGATAAATAAACAAATAAATAAATATAGTCGTAAATATTAAAACAATCAAATGTAAAAAATTATTAAATGAATTAAAACATAAGCTAAATTCATTTGAGAACTTTGTAAAGTCTCTTAGCTAATGAAAAAACATAAATATACAGCAAAATAAAGAAAACAACAAAAAAGCTTATTTAAATACATCTTAAATGAAAGTCGGTGACTGCAATTTGTATTGCATTAGACAACCCAGCTTTGACTGTCTGAGTCCTTAGCTCAGAAGTGAGTTATCGGGCAGAGCTCGAGTGCAGGGGTGTGAACCAACAACCACGTACACTGCGACTCACCATTGATTGGCTAAAGACTGGTCATTTGGCTGTCTGCAAGTTTCTGACCAATGTTTCAGGTCAATGATGTAACATCAGAAATGAGAACAGTTGGAGATATGGAAAAAAATGCTTCAGTCGGCAGAAGGGATAGAAGGCAAGGGAATAGAAACAAAATGGGGAGGTCTGTGTTAATGAGAAAGGCAGGAGAGATTAGAACTAGCACGGACATGACAGGTAAAATTCTTCCTTCCATGCTATAACCATTCTGTGACTAACAAAGGCTCATAAGGGTCATCTTAATTCATCAGCAGGTTGTCAGAATTGAGTGGAAACACATGCACCATGTTGATGTGTGATATGGAGACACGATACTCACATCTTCATGCATCTTTATGGAAGTATAACCAGACTATGTACTTGTTTTGATGGTGGCAGAAGAGAATCTTACAGATTCAATTACCCCGTCCCTTCCTGCTAATTAACCATCCTGTGAAGTTACAGAATTAGCATATCTTAGATTGGTAGACCTGATGGAGAGAAGTGCAGTTTTCGGGCCTTTTTCTTTCCTCCATAATCAGCCTTCATTTATAAAAACAATCATTTCAGAACATAATTATAAACACAGTTCAGTAAACAGCATTTACTGTACATCTGGTTGCAATATAACTTTGGAAGACACTAGCAAAAGTCAAGTTGGCAGCCTGCCTTCCATCTTTCAATCATAATTATAAAATCTTCTACACTCTTTAAAGCTACTTGAGTAATCTTGCAACAGCTTGTGATATGTCATGATTAATGAGCCTAAGCTACAACCTTGCACTGAACACTGGTGTGTTGGATTCTATCCTGATCTGGATTATACGTTATTTCAGTTGGATTCATGAGACATCTCTGGGAAGAAGCGCTCAGTTACAATAATAATGTTATGTGCCTTGAAGTAATTGGAATTTACTTTGAACATTGAATCAACTATATGTGCTTGTGTTATATCATTCTCTTCCATGTGGTCTCGATTACACTTTGAAAGGAATCATGCTAAGGATTTTGTGGCCAGTAGCAAACAGATAATATTGGTCACAAGGATTTAGTGGGCTCCAGAATTGATATTCCTAGTTCCAATATGACTTTGATTATTGTGATATCTGCAGAAAATCTGTGGTACCAGGCAATAGTGAACCCATCAGGCAGGTTAATCAGTCAATCAGGCTGCAGACTTTTACAGAAAGTAGATCAAGATGCAAAAGTATGATTGACAATTCTGATTTTTATAATTATTTTTTTGGAATATTCACATAAAGTAAAGGCGGACAATGGAATGTTGTAAGCAAAACTGCAAACAAACAAATAAAAAGAATAAACACAAGAGGTTCTGCAGATGCTGGAAATCCAAGGCAATACACACACAAAATGTTGGAGGAACTCAGCAAGTCAGACAGCATCGATGGAAGTGAATAAACAGTTGACATTTTGGGCCGAGACCCTTCATTGGGAGTGGAAAGGAAAGGGGAAGGTGCCTGAATAGGAAAGTAGGGGGAGGAGGAGGAGGACAAGCTAGAAAGCAATAGATAGGTGAAGTCAGATATATGGGGAATGGGGGCTAACGAAAGCCGGGAGGTGATAAATGGAAAAAGCCAAAGAACTGGAAAAGAAGGAACCTGACAGGAGAGGAAGATGATCCATGAGAGGATCATGGGAGAAGGGGAAGGAGGAAGGGCACCAGTAGGAGGTAATAGACAGGTGAGGAAAAGAAATAAGGGACCAGATTCAGGAAATGAAGAAGAGGGATGAGGGAGGTGAAAAATTACTGGAGGTTGGAGAAATCAATGTTCATGCCATCAGGCTGGAGGCTACCTAGATAGAATATGAGGTGTTGCTCCTCGAACCTGAGAGTGGCCTCATCATGGCAGAAAAGGAGGCCATTGACTGACATGTCAGAACAGAATTCGGTTGGAATTAAAAGGATTGGCCACTGAGAAATTCCACTTTCTGATGATGGAGCTGAGGTGATCCAGTCGATGTTAGGCCTCACTGGGAGCATCAGATGCAGTGGGTAACTCCAGCAGATTTACAGGTGAAGTATTGCCTGGCCTGGAAGGACTGTTTGCGGCCCTGAATGAGGGTGAGGGAGGAGGTGAATGGGCAGGTGTAGCACTTTTTCTGCTTTCGGGGATAACTAGGGAGGGACGAACGGACAAGGGAATCATGCACTGGATTTCCAGGATCTGTATGGGATCCCTGCAGAAAAGAAAGGGTGGGGGGGTACATGTTTGGACGCAGGGTCTCATTGAAGATGCTAGAAGTTACGGAGAATAACATGTTGGATGTGAAGGCTCATGGGGTGTTAGATGAGGACAAGAGGAACTTTGTCTCTCTTAAGACATCCGGAAGATGGGGTGAGCACAGATGTTTGGGGAATGGAGTAGATACAGGTGAGGCCATGAAAATGAAAAGAATATTTACTGTTTTAAAATATATATAGTTATATTATATAATAATGGGTGTAGGGTACTCCTTGCAAGTAAAATCAGTTTTTAGGGTTAGAAAGGATATATATTTAACTCAGAATAAATCTTCAGTTACACCACATCAAGCAATTCCTAATATTTTCAATGGTCACATCAAATATTTGGTTTTGTGTTGGTTGCACCTGCTAAAATGGTAATAGTTGCTTTATGGAGAAGGAGGGTACTACTAGCAGTAGCTGCCAGACTCCTTGTTTTACTTACACAAAAGGAGGTGTTATATAGGGTGATAACTGTGTACACTGACCATTCACTCCAAATTCATTTTACATCTTCAGCCCTGCATGAGAAAGTTCTCTGCCTTAACGTTGTTATTGCATACAGTTCTGGAAGAAAATAATTTAAAGTGTTTATACATATGTTAAACCTGAGATGAAATGGTTGTCAAATATTATCACTGATGATATGAAATGTTAAGATTTCATTGAAATATTAATACTCCACAGAGAACAAAATCTACAAGATTTCCCTGAGTATCATTTATGTGTGTGTGTGTGTGTGTGTGTGTGTGTGTGTGTGTGTATGAAGGTTTGTAAAATCATTTGACTCTGTAAATCGTCCTTCCCTTTGGCAGGAGTTGTCTGAAATCAGGTGCCCAGAGAAATACCTCTAGATCCTGCAGCTCTTACACAGTGACATGAGTGCAACAGTCATCAGCAAAAGCGGCTCTGAAAGAGCACCTTTTAAGGTTGAAACCATGGTCAAACAGGGGTGCATCATTGCCCCAGCTCTGTTTGCCATTTTCATTGCAACCATTCTTCACCTCACAGGCCAAGACCTCCCACAGGGAGTCCAGGTTCTCTGCAGGACAGATGGGGTGCTCATTAACATTAACAGGCTCAGGGCAAAGAGCAAGGTGTCAACTTCTTCCATCATGGAGCTCCAATATGCAGATGCCAACATCATCATAGTTCACTCTGAGGAGATCTGCAGTGCTTAGTGGATGCTTCTGCCAGAGCACACAAGCTCCTGGGATTTGATCTAAACATCAAAAAATCCAAGTCCTGCACCGACCTGCTCCAGATCAAGCTCCTAAAACTCTAGCCGTCCAAGTTGACAACATCCCTTTGGAGAACACTGATCGTTTCCCATATCTTGACAGCCTTCTTTCTTCAAGAGCCAACACTGACCTTGAAGTAAATCACAGAACAGGCTGTGCAAGTGGAGCTTTTGTCATGCTGAGAAAGAGAGTTTTTGAAGATCAGGATATCAAGTCTATAAAGCTATAGTCCTCCCCTCCTTGCTATATGGAGTGGAGTCATGGACAATTTACAGCAGGGACATAAAATCCCTAGAAACTTACCATTAAATATACCCCCGAAAGATTCTGAGGGTTAGCTGGAAGAACAGGCGTACTAACTCCAACATCCTGGAAGAAGCTAACATTAATTAAATAGCCACAATTGTGACTCAGCACCAACTGTGATGGGTTGGCAACATCATCTGTATGCCTGACCCCCATCTCCCTAAACAACTCGGGTTCGGCCACCTCAACAATGCAAAGCGCACTCCTGGAGGCCAGAAAAAAAGGTTCAAGGACAATCTCAAGACCCACCTGAGAAAGTGGCAAATCAACCTGAATGGATGGGAAAAATTAGCACAGGATAGGAAGAGCGGGAGAAGGATTGTTAATGTGGGGACTGACAGCTCAAAGAATATCTCCACCGTGCCACCGAGACTAAGCGTAAGAGACTGGGAAAAGCCCAACCAGCTACATCCACCTCTACGTCAATGACCTACAGTGTTAGTGACTTGTCACTAGGAAACAGTAGTTTGGCTCTGAAATTGGCTGTCAGGAGCCCTGAAGGATGTGTCTTGACTTGATTACTCACTCCTACCCATCAGAGAATTCCATGTCCTAGATTCTGATTTGTCTCTAATTGCTTCAATCTCTGCTCTGCTCTGTGCTTCCCTCAGTTGCAATGGCTACCTGCAGTGAATTATAAATAACTGTGTGTGGGATAATCTAGGTAGTTCCCACAGCAGTACCAATCTTTTTTTTAAAGAAGGCCACATGCATTATCCAGTAACTTGGAAAATCTTAATCACAGCTTTCCCTAGATCAATGGAATTTATTAAAAGTTAAGCCATATACATTAAAATTAATTGAAATCTCAAATCACTCATCAGTCAATGTGTATATCTATTTCATTGATAATTCTATTGATTTACTGCTTGATTTATAGAATGAAAAAAGTTTAGGTCTCCTCTTTCAGCATGGTTTGGAACTCCAGTATGAATTGAACAGACATGGTACATGTCAAAATAGTCACTGATCTTTCATCCAGTAGTTATAACCTCACACCGATATGCCAAGGATATTGATTTGCAAAGTGAGATGTATTTGATCCAGATTAAGTCTTCTTCCAAACCTGGTTTGGATGTTGCTTGCTCTTTGCCATGGTATGCTCTTTGGGGACTCTCTCATAAAGGTTGGGCCTGCTTTCCTTTTTTCTGATTTGGCATGGTTATTTTGACTGGTTGAACTGACATCAATGACAGTTCTACAGTCTGTCTCTATTGCTGCTCCTTCCATCTTAATAATTCCCAAAGGTATAACAATTGTAACCGGATGTACTATAGGCAAAAGGTACAGACTCTGTTCCTTATTTTACTATGTTACAAACAAACACACAAAAAGCATTTTGTTCCTTCTTGATTTCCTGGTAGTTACAAGTGACTAGTGGTTAATGCACTAGTTAACACTGATTTAGCTGGAGGTTAAACTCATCTGGAGGAAGGTTATGGATATACTTTAAGGGTAGTTATAGTCACCAAAGGAGAATGATCAGGAATAGAAATCTTTGCTAGGCTTTTCTCTTCCTCTTCAAAAATTCTAAGTAGGCCTCCCACCATTCTTCTCATCAGTCTTCTAAACAGAAATCGAAGATCAGGTCTGGTGTTGCATGGCTGAGCAGCACATTGTTTAAAACATGATATTGTCCTGGATTGTATTCCTAAGCAGCTCTCAACATTATGCATTCCAATTGTTTTGGCTTAAACACGCTTATAATAGCTTTAATTGCTTCATTGCAGGAAGATCATTTAGTGGACATTGACACAACGCACATTTCAATTGGCAATGGAAGGATGCACTGAGACTAATTATACAAGTAGTAATATGTATCAATGTGCAGAGCTTTCACCTTATTTAATACATGCTAAAAAAAACAGTGCCTCACATGTATAAAATTTAGACTTGCCCAGTTTGTTAATGCAATAAGCAAATTGACAGAACTGTTAATTGGCCAGTCTTGCTGGACAATCCTGGAGGTTTTAAATGGAACCATAAGTATTTAGCCATGATTATTGCTTTAAACATATTGTGCTGTTTCTTAAGAATACAGGTCTTTTTTTATATAGAATTTGATATAAATATAAATATATAGATTCACATATCCGGACCCACACTCTGCTTCAGAAGGTGTTGGTAATGCACCTTAAAGTTGTTTGCCAACCACCATAAAACCTCAAGGAAGAAGAAGGTTTAGCCATTCAAACAACCAAAGTCTGAGACTTCTATGCATCCTCCGTCAAATCCAGATGTCCAGACTTTATGTGCAGATTCAAAATGTGAAATCCATCACTTTGTTCTGACGCCACAGTCTCCAAGCAGCACATCACCAGATGCCAGTCCTGCTGGAAGTGTCCTTTCCGATCCTTCACCAAGCCAGACCCATATTGATTTCAAAGGCCTGCGATAAAGAGGCAATTGGCAAGGGGAGCATTTGTTCATTATTTTGCTTCCGTTATTACTTTTTAAAATTATTTATACTTGATTTTTAGAGTTTTACTTTCTTAAATTATTGTATTAATTTTTTGAAAACCTTGTTAGCCTCAAAAAATTGACAGCTGGCAAAATTGATGGTTGGTTACCACATTTTTCAAAGACCTCTGGAGGCTCTGCTGCTGGAATCCAGGATACGTTTCTAGATCAAGGCTTAGTAAGAATGGTTGTGAAGAGATAGTGAATAGGGTGACCAGGCCAGGAGCTTCTGAGGTGTGAGTGTGGTACAGTACTGCTGTTTGCATCTGGATGAGATGAACACTTCCTTAGGATCTTCAGAAAGACTGAAATTATTATTACATAAAAATGTTGTAAAAATTGCAGCTGCATTCCTTAATAAGACTTTAGACCATAAGCTGTAAGAGCGGAATTAGGTCATTTGGCCCATTGAGTCTGCTCCGCCAATTCATCATGGTAGATCCATTATTCCTCACAGCCCCAATTTCCTCCCTTCTCCCCGTATCCCTTCATGTCCTGACCAATAAAGAATCTATCAATTACTGCCTTAAATATACATAAAGATTTGGCCTCCATAGCTGCTTGTGGCAACAAATTCCACAGATTCACTACCCTCTGGCTAAAGAAATTCCTCCTCATCTCCATTCTAAAAGGATGCCCCTCTAATCTGAGGCTACATCCTCAGGACCTAGATTCTCCCACCATAAGAAATATACTCCCCACATTCACTCTATAAAGACCTTTCATCATTCGATAGGTTTCAATGGGCTCACCCCTCATTCTTCTGAATTCCAGTGAATACCGGCCCAGAGCCACCAGACGACAAGCATATGACAAGATGTTTAAACCTGGAATCATTTTTGTGAACTCAGCTGAACCCTCTCCAGTTTCAGCACATCTTTTCTAAGATAAGAGGCCCAAAATTGCTCACAATACTCCAAGTGTGGCATCATCATATTAATGATGCTGTCCAGCTCATAAAAAGCACAATGTTCATTATATGACTGCCACCCACCAACTATTAAATTGATGGTATCTAACACCATTTCCAACTCAAACCACACTGTCACATGCACTTCTGCTTAATGTTGATATAGGCTGTGGATTTTGGTCATTCACTGAGGTAAAGAGTGTGAGGTGAGAGGTAAACATCTTTCAGATCATTGAAAGGAATTCATTTCCCCTTCCTTTCATGATGTAAAGGTTTCTTTCTTAGGACAGTATCAATAGTTTTAGATAGGAGTCAAAAGGATGAATTCTGCAAGATTATTGCAATGGATATAGGTATGATACTGAGGAAAGTAGCAGCATTAATGGGCAAGGGAAACGAAATCAGTGGGAGTATAGACAAGTGAAAATTAGCATATAGCATTAGAGATAATATGAGGGAATAGGCTGAAATGGTAGAGAGGAGGGAAAATGCCAATATGAACTATAGGTGAAAAGGATAAAAATAATAACACATTCTATACTTTGTTTTCGGCAATTTTATGAGATTTTCTCTCAACAAGTTTGTAAACATTCTCTGGGGTGAATGCCTGTTAACGCTTAAAAAAGCCAACTCTGTAATGAGAGAGTCTACTTGGAAGGAATAGAAATGTAGGCAAGTTATCAGAATAGCATTTAAATAAGAACATAAGAGCATAGGAAATGGTCAATTCCAAGTGCAAAGTGCGGCACATAGATAATAAATATATATACTGTATACATAGTAAGAGCCATGGAACATATACAGCATATATACTGATTATAAATTTGAAAATGAATGTTCATCAGACTTCCAGTCATCTTTCAATAACACACATTCTAAAGTAGAATTGCAATGATATATTGAATTCAGAAGCAATAAACTTTAAATGATTTGATTTTCTTTTTCAGTTCATAACAACGTATACTAGGCTTCTTGGATGCTGAAGATTTTTTTTACAACAATAATTTTCTTTATAGTTGTTTATCATCATTACATGAAAATACAGTGCCACTCACACTTTAATTAAAATTCCTCTGCAGGCACTCTCACACCTCTCCTCCACTTGATGTTGTTCGAGGGGATTAGTCCATGACATCCTTTTTAATTTAGTGCAAGAAATCTATAGAATGCAATATACTTTCAACCTAAAAATCAAAGACGTTGTGATTCCCCAGCGCACGTTGATGTCATATCATGATTAACAAACTGCAGACTGAGCAACAACCAAATCAAGCTAATTCTCTCTTTTCTTTTGGTGTGCGCCTGCATGCGTGCAAGTCTATGTGTGTGCGTCTGCGTGTGCGTCTGCATGTCCGTGCATGCGTCCATGATGATGGATTTTTCATGGCTTTTTTACAAGGCGCGGAGCGAGCGAGAGAGAGAGAATGTGTGGCACGCCACTCCTCACGCAGACATTTTTGCAGTATTTTCCCTTTGTTTTACGAGGTCGAGTTGTGATCTCGACACTCAACCCGGCATGGATGGAAAGCATACTCGGGGGCAGACGCAACTAGTTTTGAACTCGGGAACTTCCGCTCCCGGGTACGGCACCGATGTCATTGTGCCACCAGTTGGCCCAAAATCAAGCTAATTCTCAAATAAAACCCACATGAAACCCAAAGAAATATAGACTCAGGTTATACTTACCTTAAAAACTATTCAGGTACAATACTTAATACAACATAAATGGTGATATAATGCCATCACATGACTGAACATGAATAAACCCCACCTTTACAACTTTTGTGAAATCCTAAATCCTGGATAAGCTCTCTTAGTTAACTATTGAACCTGCAAATACTTTTAATGTTTCTAAATATTCCTGATACTCAGGAGCGAAAGCAATATAAATTTGTGATTGGTATAACCGTACTGATATGTGGAGTTTTTGCGAATGCAGCTTACAGTATATGAAACTATGCACCTGTGATGCTGCAGCAAGTAAGTTTTTCTTTTATTGCACCTGTATACACATGTGGGTGTGCATATGACAGTGAACTTGACTTTGATTTTGACTAATTCCCCAGTAAATATTGCGTCAGCCACTTTCAAACTGGTGTGCCCTATTTGCTCTCATGGCCTTACTTTAACCATTGCCCAATTTGACAGACACTCAAAAATACATTTCAAATCTTTCAAGCAATCTCAACTGAAATAAATTCGATTTAAATTATGTCCTCTGTCATTCTTTTTACATATACCATAGGTTGTTTCTCTCTATGGAAATGACTTGTTGTGTCACAGGATCAGTGATAAAGTACCAACAGAAGTGTTGAGGAATTATTGTAGGTTCATATTCTGCCAGTGGACTTCCTCATGAATCCAATGAAGGAGCTCAGAAGGGAAAACTACATTCAAGAACCTTAAGTAACTCTAGACTTCCATAATCATGCAGGATCCAATACCTGGTGGAATTTTCTCTGTAATCATACTTTAACATAATATTTTGATATTTAGAATGAGTGAGGATATCTAATCTGACCACAGCTGATTAACTTACAATGCTTCCCACATGGAATAACATGTTATATTAAACCTTAACATTGACCTATTGTATCGCTAACTCCACTATTCAGCCTGTGAGCTAGTTTTTTTTAGCAAAGCTATTTTTATACGTGCATAAGAGAAGTCAATGACAATTTGAAGTCGTATAGTTGTCTCTCTTCCATTATTCGCCACGTGGAATTGTATTAAATAATATGTTATCCTGCCAATGAAACTAATACCTTGAATGTACTCAAGACAGTGATTAAGATAATTTCTGTAGGCACAGCCACATCAAAAAAAAAACAAAATATGCCTCTTTGGAATGCCTTTTGAAAATTCTAGCTTTTCTTGACTTCAACATGATATTCCATTTTAATCATGGCAGATCTATTTTAATTTCATTACAATTTATGCTAATACTATTTCTGTTTCTATCTGTTGTTCATCTATTTATATGCTCCAGTACAAGGGAATAGTGTGGATGTTTTATTCATCACCATGTACTGAAATGCAAAATGCTTTTAAGCCACTGATTTAAATTTGTTTTTTAAACACTGTACATGCCTTCAACCCAAGCTGCCAATACTTTCAAATAGTCTGGAAGCTCGGTGATTTTAGTCATGATCAGATTTGGTCAATCAAGCTCCTTAATTGCTTCTTCTAGATTTATCAACCAGATTTAAACAGACCAAAGTTTAGATGAAGAAACCGTGAGCCAGCAGCAATTTGCATTTAAATAGTATATTCAGCTTAATAAAACATCTCAAACAGCCGCATAAATCGGTTATCAAATTGAAGATGTTGGCTGTGTTATGCATCAGAGCATGTAAGTAGATAAAGTCATTAAGTCACAGAACAATACAGCACAGAAAGTGGCCCTCAGTCCAACTTGCCCATGCTAACTAAGGTACCTATCTTAGTTAGCTACATTTTCCCTGCAATTGGCCGATACCCCTCTAAACCTCTCCTGACCAATTGTCTTTTAAATATTGTATCGTACCTGCTTCAACTACTTCCTCAGGCAGCTCCTTCCACAAAAAATGATTGCGCCTTGGGTCCCTTTTAATTCTTTCCCTTAAACCTAACAGGAATAATTTTGGGAATTATAGACCAATTAGTCCTACATCAGTGCTTGGCAAACTATTGGAGAGGATTCTTAGGGATAGGATGTACAAGTATTTGGAAAGCAGGATCCCATTAGGGATCATCAGCGTAGCATTGTGAGGGCAAGTCATACCTTACGAGCCTGATTGATTTTTCATTGTACACAGAACTCAAGGTGTGACCTCACCAAAGAAAACACAACAGCACTTCTACTTCCTCAGGAGTCTGCAGAGATTTGGCATGTCATCAAAACCCTTGGCAAACTTCTATAGATGTATGGTGGAAAGTATGTTGACTGGCTGCATTACGGCCTGGTATGGCAATACTAATGTCTCTGAGTGGAAAATCCTACAAAAGGTAGTGGATTTGGCTCAGTATATCAAGGGTAAAACCCTCCCAACCATTGAGCACATATGCATGAAACGTTGCTGTAGAAAAGCAGCATCCATCATCAAAGATCCTCACCATTAGGTTGAAGGTACAAGTATCTCAGGACCCACACTACCATGTTCAAGAACAGTTACAACCCCTCAATCATCAGGCTTTTGCACAAAAGAGAATTACTACACTCATTTAATGACTCTTATTTCATGCTCGTTATTTATTGTTATTTATTTATATCTGCATTTGCAGAATTTGTTTACAGTTTACAGTTCTTGATATTTACAGCTTACAGATCCTGTTTACAGTAACTGTTCTACAGATTTGCTAAGTATACCCACAGGAAATATAATCTCAGTGTTTAATGTAGTGACATAAATGTACTCTGATAATAAATTTTACTTTGACCTTGAACTTTACAACAACATTACATCCCAACTCCGATACCCATTGCTCTTACTGTTAAAGGCCAGCGTGGCAAACACCTGCTACATCACTTTCAGCAAACTATGTACTTGTACTTCTGAGTTCCTCAGTTCAACAATATTCCCAAGGCCCTAGCCTTCATTATAAAAATTCTTTGATTTGAAATGCCCTGACTTGACTTTCCAAAATTCAACACTTCACACTTAACTGGATTGAACTCCATTTAGTATTTCTTGGCCCACTTACTTAGCTACTCTAGACCCCCTACAATTTTTGATAACCTTTTTCACTGCCTACAGCATTTTAGTGTCATCTGCAAACTTACTGATTATGCCTCATACATGCTCAGTATTTTGTCTGCAGGGTTTTAAGGACTAATGTAAAGATGTAGAGAGGAGATGAGTGTTATAATTGGGGAAAGGAATTGCAGGATCTGAAGGATGGTGAGTAAACTCACAGCTGAGCAAGAGTCTGTATCTGGAAAACTGAAGCAGATTTTGATATCTTTAACGTTTAAGGGGCAGCTGGATATTGCAACAAAAGGAGGCCCAAGGCCCAAGAGAGGTTTAAAATTAAGGATGAGATTTAAAAAATTGAGGCCTTGCTTAACTGGGCTCCATTTAAGGTTGATATATGGACAATGGGTAAATGATATGGGGGAGGTTAGAATACAGCCAGTAGTCTGTGGATGTTCAGGGATGTTGAGTTACAAGTCACAAGTGAAGGATAAAATGTTGTGAGTGAGATAGGTTTGCTAACAGTGCATTCCAAAACCAAGAGACAGGCGGTGAATATGATTTGGTTTGGCCAGGTCTTAGCCTTGAAGTCCCTTCTGGGAAGCTCGCTGTAAAGTAAGTTTCAAATTGTTTTGAAGCTATCAAGGTCCTTTCTGATGGAAAGTAAGGTCATTGTGACCCCCGGTGAGAAAATCATAAGAGAAATATAGCAATCTACACTAATATCACTTGGGATGGATTCCTGTTCAAATGATGCTCTTAGGTAATCTCAAATGAGTGCTTCAGCAACACAAATACTGAGGTGGTTGGAACCAGGTGATGTTATGGTGGCAGAAATAGTTGGTCTTAGTGATAACTTGTAATGTCACAAAGATCGCAAATCATCTGGTTCTTCATTAAACAATTTTCAAGGGAAAGGATAGAGTTGGTAGCTAGGGATTTCAATTGCGACGAAACCTATATGTAGGTTGGCGCTTCTCAATACCAAGATGGAGGAATTGTCTGATCAGCTTGACTTTCTGACAATCGAGTGACAATGGGCAGATCAAGGAAGGTGGTGGTGACATAGGTCTTCATCATGTACAAACTAACATATGTTGCAGGGAATGTTTCTGAGGATTGGCAAACAGATGAGAAATAACACTAGGCTAAACGTGGGTCTGAGAGGTTCATCAGTGTTACAGTATGGGAGTGGCAAAGAAGCCATTGTTGCTGGTTCTTTGGCTACAACCAGATTTGACAAAATAGGACCCAGACAACTCAGGTACAATCTATCTGCCACAGCTGTGGAGAGATCAACCATGTAAAACATTGCTGACTGTCCCTGAGGAGAGAAAGAATTCCTTTGACATTTGTGACTTTGATGAGAGTTCCCTTTGATGTTACGAGGAACCAGAAATATCTCCCTTTCTGTGGGAGTGAGATGCCCATGAGCTTAGAAGGTTATATATTCATTTAGTTTGGTGAGGAAGGGGAAAGGATAATGGTTTGTGAGGGCAGAAGGGCAGACGTTTTTGATTTATTAAGGTTGAGGGTGAAGTTGGCACACCTAAAGAGACAGCTAGCAGCCGAGGAAAAGAACTCTTCACAATTTCAGTGACATGGGAGCCCAAAAATGAATCATGGTAGGCAGTAGTTCCTTAGACTGAGGAAACTTTGTTACCATGGGCAACAAGAGGTTGGAGTAAGAATACGAGAAGTAAGAGAGAAAAGAGAGAGTGATTTCATGAGCTGAGTCAAAGTATGTAGTTTGCAATTAGTCTGCATATGAATGGAGGCAGATTGTGATGCCACACAATGTGACAGATGCTAAACAAGCATTCACCTCCTTCTCCGGCATATTTACATTACTTCCCACAGCACTGCCTCTACCTTCTTAGAAATCTGCAAAGAGTTGTCATGTCATCTAAAGCTTTGACAAACTTCTATAGAACCATGGTGGAGAATATGCTGTCTGGTTGCATCACAGCCTGGTAAGGAAACACCAAAACCCTTGAATGGAAAAGCCTAGAAAACATAATGGAGAGCCCAGTCCATCACAGGTAAAGCCCTCCCCACCATTGAACATATCCACAAAGGAGCACTGTTGCAGTAGAGCAGCATCCATCATCAAAGTAGAACATGGTAGCATAGTGGTTAGAGCAATACTTTACAGTACCGGCAACCTGGGTTCAATTCCTGCCACTGCCTGTAAAGAGTTTGTACATTCTCCCCATGACTGAGCGAGTTCCTTCCAGGTGCTCCAGTTTCCTCCCATATTCTAAAGACATACTAGTTGGTAGGCTAATTAGTCATTATAAATTGTCCTGTGATTAGGGTGGGGTTAAATTAGGAACAGTGTGACTTGAAGCAGTATCTCAAGAAATGAAAATTAATTAAAATAAAAGACAAAGCAGAGTAGGACTTAGGCAGTGAAAGGTAGATTACTGAGGAGTGTGGTAGAACAACGCGATTTGGGAGAACAGATCCATAATTCCTTGAAAGTGGCATCACAGGTAGATAGGGTTGTAGAAAGAGCTTTCAGCACGTTGGTCTTCATAACTCGGAGTATTGAGTACTGGAGTTGGAATGTTATGCTGAAGTTTTGGTGAGACCAAATTTGGGCTTTTGTGTGCAGTTCTCTTCACCTACCTATGCAAAAGATATCAATGACATTGAAAGAGTGCAGAGAAAACTTATGTGAAGGTTACCAGGACTTGAGGATCTGAATTATAGGGAACAGTTGGATAGGCTAGGACTTAATCCCCTGGAGCATAGGAGAATGAGATGAGATTTTATAGAGGTATTCAAAATTATGAGGGGTATAGATAGGGTAAATGCAGGCAGGCTTTTTCCACTGAGGTTGGGTGAGACTAGAACTAGAGCTCATAGGTTTAGGGTGAAAGGTGAAATATTTAATGGGAACTTGAGGGTGAACTTCTTCACTCAAGTAGGTACATGGATGTCTATGGTCCAAGTGTGGGTCACCGGGACTAGGCAGAATAACAATTTGGCATGGATTGGACGGATAAAAAAAGCCCGTTCCTGTGTTGTAGTATTCTATGACTCTATGCTGGAGAAAGCGTGGAAGAAAATTTAACAACATTTAAGAGTGATAACAGATCTAAATTTGAACAATGTAAGCTGGAGGCAGGTTGCATATCAGAAATCTATTAGAAACAGCCACAAACTTAGTACAATTTGAAATCAAGAATGGATTCTATAAAAACATCCATAGAATAAAAAGATTAGCAGTGTTTTATGAGCTGGTTCAAGGTATCAATCAGATTACAATTAGACTGTGGGCTGTATCTCGAATGCCCAGACTTAATGAATAAATGGAGTTTGTGTGTAATTCCAAACAGTTTAAGCTAGACCAGAATATTCTTTCTCTACCCATAAAGTTTGTTTCCCTGTTGTGTTGATATGGCTGAGTTTGCTTGAGATTGCAACAGCTGTCTGGGTTCTGAGAGTGAAGAGTGAAAATGAACCAGGGTTCTCCTTTGAGATTGTCATTCAGCATTGTCCTCTGGAAAACATGTGTTCTATACTTGAAGCACTATTACCCACAGTCGGGTTTGAGCTCAAGCTCCTTTTAAAACAAATGCATCATTCAGCTGCACCGTTTTACCTTCTTCAGCCATTTCTATCAATCTCACGCCTGCTGCGTGCAGATCTGCATTTCTTTCCCCTTATGGAACCCATCCCAAGAATAACAAAATTGGCCTGTTATCTAGGATTGCAAGCCTTCTGGATGTTCACTTAATCTTCAGGATGTGTTCTCAGGAATGAGAGTGCTCATGGAATCAGTTCTATAAGGTGTTATTTTATCAATATACTGTATGTCTAAAGATGTGTTGTTGATAGCACTGCTGTGTAGGGTCCTGGCATGAACCACTGGTCTGTCTGCTGCTGCTATGAATCATGTCGAGCTCAATCACAGGTGAACTTCTTTCTGCAGAGAAATCTTCCGATTGCGCAGGGTTGTGCGCCTAACAAAGAGACAACAGCATCCATCGCAGCCATCAGGAGGTGATTACAAACACTGTAGGGTGTGGGCAATGTGTCAATACATGGACCAGGGGTCACCTGACCACAGCAAGAGCTGTACTCGTTCTGTATCTTAGCACTGAGAGGCCACAGAGTCCACCCCAGCCTGCCCAACACAGGCAGCCTCAGCACGCTGCCCCCATTTCTTTCTTCACATGGAACCATGTTCCGACAACATGACTGTTTCAATGCTGTGGGAGCACCAGCAGAGAGCAGTCCTTTGTGCCAGGTTCTCAATAAGCCATCATGCTGCCTCGCCAATTTCTTTTTTGAAGTACAGCGGGACACATTCTAATAAATATTCAGTCTGTGTTTTTTAATAAACCAGTGCTCTGTAGAATACTTTAATAGTGCATTCCTTCTGTTTGAGGAGATTGTCATTTTGCATATGATATTGAAATTAATGCACATGAAGAGGCCAATCAGCCAACGTTGACTTTCATACATGACAGATATTAATATTCCTATAGCTGCAGGGTCCACCTCATGTCTTCAACTGCAATGCCACAATGACTACTGGAAGGTGGGTGTTGCCCAGTTGTCTGCTCAACGAGCCCTCAAGAGATCAGGGTAAAAGAAACAATGAAATAAAAACGATAAAAATGGCTGATGGCGAACTTTGAATGGAGGTCAAGTATTTTCAATGATCACAGGAAAAGCATAATACGTTCTACTGTTGAGGCATCAAAGAGAAGAGAAATGAGTGGTTATTGCATCAATGCTGCCGTTTATACTGAATGTCTGAAGAACAGTTTGATTGTTTCAGTGCTTCTTTTGTTAGAATGCTGTGTACAGGTAGTGACAACGAGATCACAAAGGAATTGCAAAAAACGTAGTACTCTGTAGACTGGATTTGTACACACTAGCAATGTGCACTTACTCTTGTTGACTTACTCTAGGAATTGCCTCCATAAATCCTTAATATAATTTATCAAAAATAATAATATATTGTACAATTTTCCATGAAAATCTGTATCTAGAATTGATCCTGGACTCTGGGAAGGAAGGGATTTTGAAGAAAGAAAGGTGTAAAGAAAATTGTTCATTCTGAATTCTCCACAAAAGTAAATAACTTTTTTTGAGTTGACTGCAAAGTTATCACTGTAGTGTCTATTTAACAGCCCGTAAATGTAGAAGAACAGTGCCTGGGTACTTGCCAATATTAACTTACGATCATTGAGCAACATACAAAGAACTGGAGACAGAAGTTCAAGTTTATTGGCACTCAACTGTATAACCAAAAAACGCCATAAGACCGTAAGACACAGGAGCAGAATTAGGCCATTTGGCCCATCGAGTCTGCTCCACTACTTCATCATGGCTCATCCAATTTTCCTCTCGCCCCAGTTTCCTGCCTTCCTCCCGTATCCCTTCATGCCCTGACCAATCAAGAATCTATTAACCTCTGTCTTAAATATACATAAAGACTTGGCCTCCACAGCTGCCTGTGGCAATGAATTCCACAGATTCACCACTCTCCCACTAAAGAAATTCCTCATCTCTGTTCTAAAAAGGATACCCCCTCTATTCTAAGGCTGTGTCCTCTGGTCTTAGACTCTCTCACCATCAGAAACATCCTCTTCACATCCTTTCACCATTCGATAGGTTTCAATGAGGTCACCCCTTATTCTGAATTCTAGTGAACACAGTAAACATGTATACCAACAAATGAAACTAAGTTCCTCTGGACCAAGATACACAACACAGTACATATAACTTACATATAATAGATCAAGTAATGTTATCACAAATAAATTAACAAATAGTAAAGTGCATTTCCAACAAAAGTAAATGGTATATGCCTCTAATTTTTCATGCATAATGAGACCTGGGTGGTGGCAGAGAGTTCAGTAGTGTCATGGCCTGAGGGAAGAAGCTGCTTCCCATCCTAACAATCCTTGTCGTATTGTTTTGGTACCCCCTGCCTGATTGCACACCTCTCGAAGATTGCAGAATCCGGATTTGGAGGAACTCAGTGGATGGCGGCATCTCAGTGGGAGGGAAATGGATGAATGGAGTTTCTGGATGATTCCTTTCATTAGGCTGGAGAGAGCTAAGGAAGGTTGTTGGCATGACGGGTTGGAGGCAGGACTGATAGATCCAGGTGTGGGGGTATGGTGGACAAGTGAGGGAGGGGGAGGGTATGAATCAATATTGTATTCTCCAATTTCCAATAGCCACTCACCCTCTCTTTTCTCTCTCCTCCTGATCCAAATTGTCTCATCACCCTGTTTCTTTCCTCTCCCTCATCTTCTCCATCTGCCCAAGACCCTCACATGCCTCCCACTGGTTCGGCTTCCCTTCCCTTCCCTTTGTCTTCCTGAAATATCAGGCTCCATCACCTGAATTATAGGGAAAGATTAAATAGTTTAGGACTTTATTCTCTGAACCATAGGAGAATGAGGGGATATCTTACAGGGCTTCATAAAATTAAGAAGGGTATTGATTGGATGAATGCTTGCGGGTGTTTTCCCTCAGGCTGGGTGAGGCTAGAGCTAGAGGTCATAGGTTTAGGGTGAAAAGTGCTGTGAAATAGATGCTGCTGAGGGTGAAGTTTGAGTTGCTCTCTTTTCTGAGGGATGAAGGGACAATTCTGACTGATGTTAAAAAATCTACTAAGTCCTTCAGCTGTTGGTCTAAATTCTGAGCTGGTTTCTGTTATCACATCACTGGTCAATAAATGCCAAGGTGTACCTGCTGAGATCCAAGGTTATGATAAGCTGAGAATGTTCTCTGGAGTCAAGCCCACACCGAATGGAGAAGAAGAATGTGAGGCTTGGGCTGAGCAGACATCTCAGTTATTAGATGAATGGCAGTGCTCAGACAATATAAAGAAGCAGAAACTTGTAGACAATTTAAAGGGTCCTGCTACTGATATAGCGAGGTTCCTGAAGGCAGCTAACTATTTGCAGGCTCTGGAAAATGCCATTGGCCTTGCTGAAAGTTCAGCTGATCTCATGGTGAAGTTCAAACACACATTCCAAGAGGAAGGAGAGAAGCTCTCTGCCTACCTTCTCGGTTTGGATAAACTGCTTCATTGCTTGTGCCTCAAAGGGGGCATTCAACTGTCTGAGATAAATCGCTTGAGAGTGGAGCAATTTGTGAAAGGTGCACCGTCACAAGACATGGTAGCTGTATGTATTTGAATGATCCGGAAGATGCATCATCTTTTACTGAGTTACTAAGAGAAGTTGGAGGGGAGGAAAATGATTGAGGAACGAAATTTTTCCAAAAGCTGAGTAATGTCTTTGGTTGTAGCCTCTGTTGCTAATGTGAACTCTGATGCCACAGAAGTAAGGGTTTTGAGAAGTGAGGTGAAAACCATTCAAGCTGAGGTCCCAATAGACCAGATAACTCCGTTATCGAAGCTTTTTCTCTTCTTTTTGACCCTTTGTCCACTCTGAAACGGTGTTTTCCTCCCCCGAAAACGGAGCTTCTCAAAAACGCTCTCCAGAGTGCATAAATCTGAAAACGCCTAATGGCCGGTGTAGTGTCTAAGGGGTAACCGGCTGTTTTTAAAAACGCTGTCATGACGTGCCGGAACAGATGGTGGTGGCAGTGCGGCATTTCATTGTTTTCTTGAATGCAACCTCCTACACCACAACGACAATGGCGGACGGCTTCATGCGTGTGTTATTTACTTTATTGTCTATGTTAATTTCAACCCTCCACACAACCTAACAATTTCAGAACAGACGGCAACGAGACTGAAGCCAGAAGAGTTAGAAATGTACTCACCAAATACTTGGACCCATAACTTACTGAATACTGAACAAATAAGTATACTCACTTTGCCCTGTTTTCTGTCCTTGCTTGTATGGAGGTGGTTTACCTATTTATGTAAGTACTTCTCTGACAATAGATGTGTAACAGCCTAATGTAACATTGTATGGAAATACAAGATAACACTGATGCAGATGTGTTTTATACATTTAACAAGGTGCTTTATTAATGTATTGCTTGTGCAAACATTCAATAGATGCAATTGTCACTACTTCCAAAATGTCATTTTTAAGTAGTAACTTAGTTTGGCACAGACGTGAAAATGTTAAGGCCAAAAAAGGAAAGTTGTAAGTTTCACTTTTACTCAGGTAAAAATAAAATCACTTTTGCCCAGTAACTCATTTCATTGCACATGTTAAATACAGCAAAATAATATAGAAAGACATGGCAAAAGTAAAGGCAAACAAATGAGGTAACAGCAAATTTCACTTTTGCCGAGTAACAAGCCTTATTGCATTTAGTTGTAGCTGGCGTACCTTTCATTGGTGAAGAGACTATGGCTGTAGGAAATGTTTCCAGGGTGACCCCTCTGTGGGAGTGGGGAAGATGAGGGCCTGTGTGTCCGTATGTGTAGCTATTGTAGTGGCTGTGAGGCTGGTATTGTGGTGATGAAAAGTACTGGGCGGCGGCGGGCATCATATTCCTCATCATTGCAAATCCTTCTGCAACAGTTAGTCAGTTTTTCAATGTTCGTCGTTAGCTGGGTCATACTGTCTGTGAACTCCCTGTCGGTTGCCTCCTTACACTCCAGTATTTGTTTTTTCAATTTTAAGTCCTCCTGTGTGAGAGCCAACAGCTGTCCATCGTTCGGCAATTTCCTTTTAAGTTTTTCTAGTCTGTAACTAGACAAATGCGCACCAAGTCTTTCACGGCAAGACTCCACACCAAACATGTCGCAGATGTCACCTGCTGCTTGGTCCAAACTGTCGGAGTCGGGCGTACTCGTTGAAGCGGGTGAATTCTGTAGATGTGTCCTGCGCATGTCCAGTAGGAGGAGATTTGCCCAAGTACCCGTTTTAATGTGGACTGAGGTATTTTCAAAAACGCCTGGTGTGGATGCCTATCATTTTTACACAAAACCGGCATTTTCAAAATTATCCTGTCTAGTGTGGACGTAGCCTGAGATAACTCAGTTGATGTCTGTTAATGTTGCAGCAAAACGTGACATGTCCACTGAAAAAACCAACCCTCCTGTGAAAATTACAAAGCAGAGGAATGCTGCTGCAAACATCTCTGATTGAGGATAGGCCTGGCATTTTCTGTTACAAATATGGAGAAGATGGACATTTCAAATGAGATTGCTAAGGACAGGAAAATCTTTGAAAAGTAAACCAGTGGTTAAACAAACAGAAAGAGAAAATAGGAAACCTCAGAGGAACCCAGTAAGGTAATGACCCTGATGTCCAAGAGAAAATATATTCCGATCATACTAAAATACAAAACACTATTCCTGAAGGCTTAGTGGAGCCAAATTCTGATGTATCCAAACAGATTGAAGGCATTTATACTACAGCCATACTTGACACAGGTTCTCAAGTTATTCTGCAGATCCTTTTAAAACAGGTACTTGACATATTTCCCATGACTCCCATCAGTGCCCTTGAGATTTGGGGGCTTAGTGCTGACGATTACCCTTATGATGGTTACTTGTCATTGAAACTGAAGTTTTCGGAAGCAGATGTTGAAGTAGCTGAGATATTAATACACTAGTGTTGGTCTGCTCAGATCAGATTGTAAAAGGTAAAGTTTTCATTCCTGTGGAAACAAACACTTGCATTGTGGGAAGGTTCATGGGAGTATGTAATGAAAGAAGGGGAGAGATCTTTCTGAGAACACTATCTATTCATCCTGTATTCAGAGAATGCTTTTCTTTTGAGAATGTGCAAGATTCTCCTATGCAGGATAATGAGAACAAAAGAGGAAATGTGTGGTGTACTCACTCTAACCCAATCACTTTACATCCCTGGTGGAGTAGTTAGAGTGACTGGAGCACCCGAATTTTCAGGAGTGCCCAGCACCACACTCATTTTTGTGGATGCACCTGACAATCAGAAAGAAGAGTCACACTTAACTGCAGGAGTGCTAGTGAGACCCGAACCCCAGAAATCTTCATCTGTCTATTCTAACACGATAAGTGATTGACAAGAACACCTCCGGAAGAGATATCACCATCAGACGTGGCATACAGATTGCACATCTCTTTCCTGTCGCTGTAGTTTCCAGTTTTCCAGTGGAGAAAAGGAAAGAGAGACAGTTTCCTGTATTGGAAAAGTTGACATCAAGGTCATTTAACTTTGATGACTCACCAATACCCGGAGGAAAGGTAAAAGAGACTAACTGATAAGATGTAGGAATGCAAAGATGTCTTTTCTACTGACGGGTTTGACGCTGGTTGTTCCAAGAGTACTCACCACACTATCTGAGTGACACACCTTTCCAAGAGAGGTCTCACCGGTTAGCACCAGCAGAGGTTGAAGATGTTAGGCAGCTTCTGTTGAAACTTAAGGAAGTTGGAATTATCACTGAGTTGAGGAATCCCTTAGTGTCATCTACAGTGGCTGTGAGGAAAAACAAATGGGAAAATACAAATGTGTGTTTATTATAGAACACTGACAGAACACAGACGTACAATTCCAGACCAATATACAGTTCCACAGATCAAGGGTGCTCTGGCCTGCTTAAGTGGACGCAAATGGTTCAGTGCATTGGATCTCAGAAGTAGGTATTACCAAATACCAATGAGTGACTCTGATAAAGAAAACACAGCATTCATATGTCTTCTTGAATCTTTTTTTCAGTTTGGAAGCATGTCCTAGGGCATATCAGGAGAACCGGCTACTTTCCAATGCGTCATGGAACAGACTGTCGGATTCATGAATCTGCCTGGTATACTTGTGCACTTGGATGACCTCACAGTTTCTGGGTGAGCACTTGAGGACCATGGGACAACAGTACTGAAGATGTTAAACCACCTGAAAGCTGAAGGTTTGAAACTGGCGATGGACAAGTTCCAGTTCTGTAAAATGTCAGTCAACTACGTAGGACACATAGTCTCTTAGATAGATCTTTCTAAGACTACGTCCACACTAGACTGGATAATTTTGAAAATGTACTTGAGGACCATGGGACAACACTATTGAAGATGTTAAACCACCTGAAAGCTGAAGGTTTGAAACTGGCGATGGACAAGTTCCAGTTCTGTAAAATGTCAGTCAACTATGTAGGACACATAGTCTCTTAGATAGGTCTTTCTAAGGCTACGTCCACACTAGACTGGATAATTTTGAAAATGCTGGTTTCACGTAAAAACAATAGGCATCCACACCAGGCGATTTAAAAATATCTCCGTCCGCATTAGAACGGATATTTAGGCAAATCTCCTCCTACTGGGCATGCGCAGGACACACAGAAAACAAGCGAAGAGGAAACGGTATACCTGGTGCGCGCTTGTCCAGTTACAGACTAGAAAAACTTAAAAGGAATTGCTGTTAGCTCTCGCGCAGGAGGACTTAAAACTAAAAAAAAAACAAATACTGGAGCGTATGGAGGCAACCGACAGGGAGTTCACGGACAGTATTACCCAGCTGACAACGAACATTGAAAAACTGACTAACTCTGTTGCATTAATAAAGCACCTTGTTAAATGTATAAAACATGTCTGCATCAGTGTTACTTTGTATTTCCATACAACGTTACATTAGGCTGTTACACATCTATTGTCAGAGAAGTACTTGCATAAATAGGTAAACCACCTTCATACAAGCAAGGACAGAAAACAGGGCAAAGTGAGTATACTTATTTATTTAGTAAGCTAGTGGTCACCACCTTTTTAAGCCCAAGATCCCCTACCTCGACCTTAGTGAAAGGCAAGATCTACCTACTAACAACACTCATAAAAGTTGCTGGTGAACGCAGCAGGCCAGGCAGCATCTCTAGGAAGAGGTACAGTTGACGTTTCAGGCCGAGACCCTTCTGTTCCGGCACGTCATGACAGCATTTTTAAAAATATCTGTTTACCCCATCCACACTGCTCTGCACAATCAGCATTTTCAATTTTACACTCTCTGGAGGGCGTTTTAGAAAATCTCCGTTTACGGGGGAGGAAAACGCCGTTTCAGTGTGGATGGAAGGTCAAAACGAAGAGGAGAAGCTTCAGTTACAGATTTATCCGGTCTAGTATGGACGTAGCCTAAGATAGAGGCAGTAACCACATGGCCTGGACCCAGAATTGTGAGTGCTCTGTGAACTGTGAGTACTCTGTGAATTCTGGAGTTACTACCAGAGATTTGTGAAGAACTACTCCAGAGTGAGTCACCCTTTGAATCAACTCCTGTGCAGTTATCTTCCCTCAGAGAAAAAGGGAGGAAGACAAAGGGAAATGAAGCTAAGCCTTATCTTAACCCTCTGGAGCCTTTTGGGGAAAGATGGGATACAAAATGTGAAGATGCATTTCAGACCCTGAAAGAGTCAGTGGTTAAAGCACCCGCACTTGCCTTTGCAAACTCCCAATTACTGAATGTATTACACACAGATGCTAGCCTTGAAGGTTTAGATGGCGTTTTATATCAAGACCAAGGTGAAGGCCTGAGACCTTTCAACCTTCATTAGCTGAAGTTTGTTGCCATCTGAACAAAACTACCCTGATCACGAATTGAAGTTTCCAATATTGAAATGGGTGGTGGTAGACAAACTCAATGATTATCTATATGGTGCCAAGTTTGGAGTGAGAACTGACAACAACCCACCTACTTATATTTTAACCTCAGCAAAATTAGATGCTACAGGGCACAAGCTGTTGATGGCATTGTCTGTCTATGATTTCAGCCTTAAATATAGACTGAGGAGTCGGAACATTAACACAAATGCATTATCGCAGCACTCTTATGAGATGCGGGTAACTGAAAAAGAGTGTGAGGACATTCCCGTTTCAGGTTTAAAGCAATGTGCCAGTTTTCCACAGTTAGCAAATCAGAGCAAAGACAATGGCCCAATAGCGCTGTTGATTACTTGGGTGTTTCTAGCCATGCAATTCCCCAAGCATTTTGCAACCTGACCCAGCAAGATGACCCTTGTATAGGTGAAACTTAGTCAGCTGTCTTCAAGGATGATATTCCAAAAGTTAAAAAGATGAAACATCCTGCTATACCCCTACTGATGAGATAATGGGATAAAGCTGGAGTTGAGGAACAAAGTCTTATACACAGTTACTTCTCCTCGAAACAGAACTCAATGTTCTCAATTGATTTTGCCCGACAGGAAGATTGTACTGAGGTCACCTCATGATTACTCAGATCATGTGGGATTTGACAAGACTTAAGGATAACTCCGAGACTGTTCTTATTGGCCATGAATGAAGCCTGAAGTTGAAGATGACTGTCAGTCATGCATTTGTTATATTCAGAGAAAGACACTACCTAAAAGAGTTGCTTCTTTGTCCATAAGACCAGGAGACCATAAGACATAGGAGCAGAATTAGGTCAACTGGTCCATCAGGTCTGCTCCGCCATTCAATCATGGTTGATCCTTTTTTTTCTATCTCCTCCTCAACCCCAGTTCCCGGCCTTCTCCCCGTAACCTTCAATGCCATGTCCAATCAAGAACCTATCAATCTCTGCCTTAAATACACCCAATAACCTGGCCTCCACAGCTGCATGTGGCAACAAGTTCCACAAATTCACTACGCTTCGGCTAAAGAAATTTCTCCGCATCTCTGTTTTGAAAAGATTCCCCTCTATCCTGGGGCTGTGCCCTCTTGTCCTGGACTCTCCCACCATAGGAAACATCCTTTCCACACCTACTCTGTCTAGGCCTTTCAATATTCGAAAGGTTTCAATAAGATCCTCCCTCATCCTTCTGAATTCCAGCAAGTATGGACCCAGAGCCATCAAACACTCCTCAAATGATAACTCTTTCATTCCTGGAATCATCTTTATGAACCTCCTCTGGACCCTTTCCAATGCCAGCACATCTTTTCTAAGATGAAGGGACCAAAACTGTTCACAATACTCAAGATGAGGCCTCACCAGTGCCTTATAAAGCCTCAGCATCACATCCCTGCTCTTGTATTCTAGACCTCTTGAAAGGAATGTTAACATTGTATTTGCCTTCCTCACCACCAACTTGATCTGCAAGTTAACCTTCAGGGTGTTCTGCACAAGGACTCCCAAGTCCCTTTGCATCTCAGGTTCCTGTATTTTCTCCCTGTTTAGAAAATACTCCACACATTTATTTCTACTACCAAAGTGCATGACCATGCATTTTCCAACATTATATTTCATTTGTCATTTTCTTACCCATTCTCCTAATCTGTCTAAGTTCTTCTGTATCCTACTTGTCTCCTCAGCACTACCTGCCCCTCCACCAATCTTCGTGTCATCTGCAAACTTGGCAACAAAGCCATCTATTCCATCATCTAAATCATTTATATACAGCATAAGAAGAAGTGGTCCCAACATCGACCCCTATGGAACACCACTGGTCACTGGCAGCCAACCAGAAAAGGATCCTTTTATTCCCACTCGTTGTCTCCTACCAATCAGCCAATGCTCTAACCATGTTAGTAACTTTCTTGGAATACCATGGGCCTCATGTGTGGCACCTGGTCACAGGCTTTCTGGAAGTCCAAATATGCAACATCCACTGCATTCCCTTTATCTATCCTACTTGTAATATCCTCAAAGTATTCAAACAGGTTCATCAGGCAGGATTTTCCCTGAAGGAAACCGTGCTGAATTTGTACTATCTTGTCCTGTGTCACCAAGTACTCCATCACTTTGTCTTTAATAATTGACTCTAACGACTTCTTAACCACTGAGGTTAGGCTAACTGGTCTATAATTTCCTTTTTTCTGCCTTCCTCCTTTCTTAAAGAATGGAGTAACATTTGCAATTTTCCAGTCCTCTGACACCATGACAGAGTCCACAGATTTTTGAAAGATCATTTCTAATGCCACCACAATTTCTAATGCTACCTCTTTCAGAACCCTAGGATGCAGTTCCTCTGGTCCGGGTGACTTATGTACTCTTAAGTCTTTCAGCTTTTTGAGCACCTTCTCTCTAGTAACAGTAACTGCACCCACTTCTCTTCCTTCGCACACTACAACATCAGACATAATGCTAATGTCTTCCACAGTGAAGACTGATGCAAAATACTCATTTAATTCATCAGCCTTCTCCTTGTCCCCTGTTATTATTTCTCCTACCTCATTTTCTAGAGGTCCTATATCCATTCTCATCACTATTTTATTTTTTACACACTCGAAAAAGGTTTTACTATCCACTTTGATATTATCTGCTAGCCTGCTTTCATATTTCATGTTTTCCCTTCTAATGATTCTCTCTGTAGGTTTTTAAAAACTTCCTAATCCTCTGTCTTCCTTTTTTGCTTTGTTGTATGCTCTCTCTTTTGCTTTTACAATAGCTTTGACTTCCCTTATCAGCCACGGTTGTACTATTTTACCAGTTGAGTATTTTTTCATTTTTGGAATACACTTGTCCGGCACCTTCCTCATTTTTCCCAGAAAGGCACGCCATTGCTGGTCTGCTGACATCCCTGCCAGCAGCTCTTTCCAATTTACTTTGGCCAACTCCTCTCTCATACCACTGTAATTTCCCTTACTCCACTGAAATACTGCTACATCAGACTTTACTTTCTCCCTATCAAATTTCAAGTTGAACACAATCACATTGTGATCACTGTTTCCTAAGCGTTCTTTTACCTTAAGCTCCCTAATCGCCTCTGCTTCATTACGTAACACTCAATCCAGTATAGCTGATCTCCTGGTAGGCTCAATAACAAACTGCTCTAAAAAGCTATCTCTTAAGCACTCAACAAACTCACTCTCTTGAGATCCATTACTAACCTGATTTTCCCAATTGTCCTGTTAAAATCTCCCATGACTAAAGATAGGGAGCTTGTTGCTCCAAGGATGGCTATGAGCGGGTCTGGTAATATGTATGAAAAAATGGCCGTATTATTTGGAATGGTGATTGCTAAGAAGTTAATCCTGCAAATGTGGAAAATGGGTTCTGTGCCTACGTACGATCTGTGGCTGAGAGAACTGGCAAATACTTTACATTTGGAGAGATTGAGACTATTTAATGAGGACGGAGGGGACATCTTTGAAAGGATATGTGGCCCTGTATTGGGCTTTCTTATGGGGTGAGGACTGAGGTTTTTTGGTGTGGTGCACCTCTGCTGTGTATGTTTACTTTTGCCTTTATATTTTTCTCCCTTTTGCTGCTCAATATTTAATTTGATTTTGTTATGGTTGTGGTTTTGTGGATGTGCTGTTTTTTGTGGGTTTTTTTGTTTGTTTGTAATAAATAAAAATAAAATAAGTTTAAAAAAAATCTCCCATGACTATCACAACACCGCCCATTTGACTTGCCTTTTCTATTTCCTGTTGTAACCTGTGGTCCACCTCCCAGCCACTGTTGGGATGCCTGTATATAACTGCCATCAACGTCCTTTTACCCTTGCAGTTTCTTAACTCAGCCCACAAGGATTCAACATTCTATGTCATCTTTCTACTGATTTGATGCCATTCTTTACCAATAGACCCACACCACCTCCCTCTGCCCACCTTCCTATCCTTCCAATATAATGCGTAACCTTGGACATTCAGCTCCCAACTACAACCATCCTTCAGCCACAATTCAGTGATGGCCACAACGTCATACCTGACAATCTATAATATTGCAACAAGATTATCCACCTTATTTCTTATACTATGCGCATTTAGATACAACATCTTGAGTCCTGTATTTGCTTCCCTTTCTGACTCTGCATCCCTAGTGATTTGATACTCAGCCTGTTGGCTGCAACCAAGTCCCATCACCTGCCTGCCCTTCCTGACAGTCTGACTGCACGCTATCTTAACTTTTTTTACAATCCATCCTATCCTGAGTCCCTTCACTCTGGTTCCCACCCTCCTGCCAAGTTACTTTAAACCCTCCCCAACAGCTCTAACAAACCTGCCCATGAGAATATTGGTCCCCCTCAGGTTCAGGTGCAACCTGTCACTTTTGAACAGGTCATACCTCCCCTAGAAGAGATCCCAATTATCCAAGAACGTGAAGCCTTGCCCCCTGCACCAGCTTCTCAGCTACACATTTATCTGCCATGCATTATCTTTGTCTCACATGCAAAACGCTAGACCACTTGATCTAGAGTGTATGGTTTTCTGTCCACTGCGCCTTATTCAAATAAAGGTTTCAAGGGTTTCAAAGGTACGATTTAATGTCAGAGAAATGTATACAATATACATCCCCCTCGTACCCCATCCATTATTTATTTTTATACACACATTCTTTCTCTCACTCTCCTTTTTCTCCCTCTGTCGCTCTGACTATACCCCTTGCCCAACCTCTGGTTCCCTCCCCCCTCTTGTCTTTCTCCCCAGGCCTCCTGTTCCATGATCCTCTCATATTCCCTTTGCCAATCACCTGTCCAGCTCTTGGCTCCATCCCTCCCCCTCCTGTCTTCTCCTATCATTTTGGATCTACCCCTCCTCCTCCCACTTTCAAATCTCTTACTAACTCTTCCTTCAGTTAGTCCTGATGAAGGGTCTCAGCCTGAAACGTCGATTGTACCTCTTCCTAGAGATGCTGCTTGGCCTGCTGCGTTCACCAGCAACTTTGATGTGTGTTGCTTGAATTTCCAGCATCTGCAGAATTCCTGTTGGTTGCCCATTATAGACCCGTTTACTTACTGGAAATGACCCTTTCATTGTTATTCCCCATGCATTGTGGAGCTATGTCGCCAGTAGCTTTTAATCACAGTCATAGTTAACTACAGTGAACCTACAGTGAGACAGATACAAAAGGTATTTGAACATTCAGAGGAGTCTCGTACTGCAGATATGCAATTCAAAGGAAGCATTGTCAACCCAAGGTATTGAAGTAAACAATGTCATTGTGACTATTGAATCACCAACTGTTACCATTGATCTTAAGGGTATAAAAATATGATGTACTTTGAGTTTGGGAGACTCTACCGTGAGTGTCTTCAAAATGATGCTGGCTTGTTGTGCTGAATAAAGACCTATATCACCAGTGTCTCCCTGGTGAATTTGACCACAATCACAATATTTGAGGACTCGTCTGGGATATATTCACGACCCACTGTTTGGCCAGTGACTTAAATAGTCTAAGGGGTAGTACCCAATGCTTAGATCTGTTCAGGTCAATGACCATGGGATCACAAAGTATCAATGAACACGGCAGAGAGCCAAACTAGTAGATATAGAAGTGTATGTTTATGTAAGGAACCAGCTATCAGACAGTATTGGGTAGTTTGGTGAGACAGGGCTACCAGTTGTGAAAGACGGTTACTGATTGATTGAGATGCCAGAGGGGTGTGTGAATACCAATTAAGGAGAACTGTACAGTAATATACTTGTTTGTGAGTATGTTTGTGTGTTTGTAAGAATACCTTTGAAATTCTGGGGTGACAAATTTCTTTATGGGAGGGAATACAACAGGTGTCATGAGTTCAGTAGCATATAAGTGGAGGATTGCAGAGTACGTATTCTCTGTGGTTGTATGTATGTACAGTTTAATTTTTATCCATCACTTATATTTTGCTTGCTATGGGAATTTGTGTGGAGGTATTTGAGTGAGAGTTTAAACCCAGGTATATCTGTGGAAGTCGAACAACGCAGTTCAAGAATTCTGACAACCCCAGCCAACCCTTGACCCTGACTACCACTATTTACAGACTTTTCACCCCCAGAGAGAAGTAAAACATTTTGTCTGAGTTGTCCTCACTTAAAAGATGCTTGTGGAAATTCAGAATTCTGGCATAAGGCCGAGGAAGTGATTCAAATTCACCAGATGTGCCCCAAAGATATACATGCTCTCGTAAAACAGGCAAAATCCAGAGCAGAGCCCTCTCTGTCTGATCTGATGGCTGACCAGATTATAGAGCTAGCGTCGACAGATTAACGGCTGGTGGCAGTCTCCATTGCCAGTACTGGTCACTAATGAATGTGCGCAAGGTGTTTATTAGGGGGCCAGCAATAGGATACGTTGTGGACACAGGGTCACCAGTGCTGAAAATTGATCTACCCTTGCCCACAACTGGAGAAGTGATTTACAGGGAGAAGAGTCAATGAGGGCAGAGAGAAGTACTTGAGACAGAGGGAGTGAAGCTTCCTGCAGATTTTTGGATGTGCCCAAACAATGAGGCTACTGTCCTGGGGATAGTGTTGGCGCGTGGCCAAGTGGTTAAGGTGTCGGTCTAGTGATCTGAAGGTCGGTAGTTCGAGCCTCAGCTGAGGCAGCGTGTTGTGTCCTTGAACAAGGCACTTAACCACACAATGCTCTGCGATGATACTGGTGCCAAGCTGTATCGGCCCTAGTGCCCTTCCCTTGGAAAACATCGGTGGCGTGGAGAGGGGAGGCTTGCAGCATGGGCAACCGCCCGTCTTCCATACAACTTTGCCAGGCCTGCGCCCTGGAAACCTTCCAAGGCGCAAATCCATGGTCTCACGAGGCTAACGGATGCCTATAAATATATAGGGATTAGATACATTGAGTAAGGCAAGTCTATCAAGTCTATCAGGAAAGGGAAAAATAGCATAGACAAGATAATGACAGCAAAGATAATGCCTGTAGGGGCAAGAGCAAATGAAGGCTCATTAGAAAGGGGAGAGTAAGGAGCAGAAAGAGAATGAGTTTGCAGATCATGGAGCAAAGAGAGAAACAGAAAACCATTATTTGACAGAAATTGTAGGTACAGAAGAAGAAACTGAGTGAGGCCTCTGTTGGTCAGAGTCGACCATGGATGTTGTGTCCTAGCTGTCTAGATATGCAAGCCAGGGCAGTATGATATGGAGACCAAGCTGTTGCCCATGTAGCAAGCTCCCCCTCTCCATGAATCTGATGTGCCTAAAGGAATGGCTGAGTCCGATACTCTCTGGTACCAGCAGCGTCACAGGAGTTTCCGGTCAGCATTGAACTAAATGTAGGACTGCCTTAGAAACTTCAGCTCTGGATTTCTCCCTCAGGGTTTACTCCCACAGCCTTCCCCACAAGTGGGTATAGTCGCAAGGCAGTGGAGGTTTGAGATCAGAGCATTCCCTCTCCTGGATGCACTGCCAGCCATGGCTGATGAGCCCCATCTATCCTAAGCAACTAGTTTTAAGGCACCAGTAACCAACGTTTGCCCCTTGTCCTGTCAGTAGAAATGGTTCCACTGGGCTTAGTAACTAAGCCACACGTGGAAGTCAGGAGTTAGACTTGGCTGTCAGAGGCTATTGGAGGCGCATGCCATTAGGAGCATTTAATAGGTAGTGGGAGCTTGTCCCCATTACAACCCCCGACAATAACAACCTTAATAACCTGAGGAAGAAAATACAACTTCCAATTTAGTAAGATTACTGTCACAATGGGACGTTGGGAACGGACCCAAGTGCAAGACACAGACACTGAAGTACAAGGAACAGGACTTGACTAGAGTAGGGACGTGACAGGATTCAGACCAGGAGCAGGGACAAGAATGCAGACTTGGGCTAGGGAAAGCGGGACCAGGACTAGAAGCCATGGGCTAGGTGCAAGGCTTCGACTCCGAGCCTGAGACTGGACAAGGAACCAGAACCTGTGTCTTGCCTTGGGCTTGGACCCCAGAACCAGGCAAGGACATGACATGGCTTCAGGACTGGAGGCTGGGGTCTTGAGGCTTGAGGCTTGGAGACAGGCTGGGGTCTTGGTCTTGAGGCCTGCAGGCTGGGGTCTTGGTCTATTCTTGTGTGATACTTCATTCTCTCGTCCGCTTAGAACTGTTAGTTCTAAGTTTAGTTCCAAGTTCTGCTCTAGTTTCAAGATAGTGCCTGTAGATCCCGTCTCCTTGTCAAGATTCCTCCGGTTTACTGTTCTACGTTCACGTCTACGCCAGCATCCCCAACTCAGTTGACGCGCCGGTGTCCTGCACTTGGGTTCTCCTCAGTCGCCCCGTGCAACAATTACATGGAGATGTGAAGGACCATTGTAATCAAGTTAACACATTGGGGAACAGAGCAACTCAGGCAGAGCTTGAGGGGGAGAAAATAGTCCTCCGACAGCCCGGTGACCAAATCATGGCAAGGGAGATGCCTGAAAAGGTAGGTTTCACTCCCAGGTGGATGGGACCACAGGTGATGCTTCAGACAAATGATACCCGTGTCGGTGTGCAGACCCAGCTAGGCAGCCAGTGGAAGTTCAAAGTAAATTTATTATCAAATTGCATAGATGTACCATATACATCACTGAGATGCATTTTCTTGTGGGCATACTCAATAAATCCAGAGTAGAACAATAACCATAATAGAATTAATGAAAGACCGCACTGACTTGTGTGCAAAAGACAACAAACTGTGCAAGTACAAAAAGAAAGAAGTAATAATAAATAAAAGTAAAAGAGCACCAGACCATTGGAAATTGACACTTGAGAGGGAGTAGTGAGGGACAAAGAAATGGCGGACGAATTGAATGTGTTTTGCGTTATGTCTTCACTGTGGAAGACATTAGCACTATACCAGAAATTTGGGAGTGTCGGGGCAGAAGTAAGTGTGGTTATTATTACCAAGGAGAAGCTGCTTGGGAAGTTGAAATGTGCAAAGGTAAATAGGTGACCTGGACCAAATGGATTATACTTCTGGATCCTGAAAGAGGAGGCTGAAGAGATTGTGGAGGCATAAGTAATAATCTTTCATGAAACATTATATTCTGGAAAGGTTCTGGAGGACTGGAAAATTGTAAATATCACTCGACTCTGCTAGAAGAGAGGGAGCCAGAATAAAAGAAATTATAGGCTAGTTAACCTGACTTCAGTGGTTAGGAAGATGTTGGAGCCCATTATTCAGGATGAGGTTTCAGGCTACTTGGAGGCAGATGATAAAATAGGTCAAAGTCAATATGGTTTCCTTAAGGGAAAATCTTGCCTGTCAAATCATGGAATTCTTTGAGGAAACAAAGTTCAAAGCCACCATATACACAACCCTGAGATTCATCTTCCTGTGGTCATACTCAGTAAATCCAAGAATCACAATAGAATCAATGAAAGACCACATCCAACAGAGTGGACAACTAATGTGCAAGTAAAAAAAAAAAAAGAGAAAATAAATAAATAAATAAACAATAAATATAGAGAATATGAGATGAAGATTCCTTGAAAGTGAGTGCATAGGTTGTGGGAACAGGTCGGTGTTGGGGCAAGTGAAGTTGAGTGAAGTTATCCCCTATGGTTCATGTCCCTGATGAACCAGGGGTAATAACTGTTCCTGAACCTGGTGCTGTGAATCCTGAGGCTTTTGTACATTCTTCCAGATGGTAGCAGTGAGAAGAGAGCATCACATGGGTGGTAGGGATCCCTGTTGATGGATTCTGCTTTCCTGCAACAATGCTTCATGTAGTTGTGCTCAATAGTGGGGAGGACTTTACCTGCAATGGACTGGACCGTATCCATTACTTTTTGTGGGATTTTCTGTTCAAGGACATTGGTGTTTCCATACCAAGCCTTGGTGTAGCCAGTCAATATACTCTTCACTACACATCCATAAAAAATTGTTGAAGTTTTAGATGTCATGCTGAATCTTCGCAAACTCTTAAAGTATAGGTACTGCTGTGATTTCTTCACAGTTGCCCTTATGTGCTGGGCCCAGGGCAGGTCCATTGAACTAACGTTGCTGACCCTCTCCACCTCTGATCCTCTGATGAGTACTGGTTCATGGACCTCTGGTTTCTTCCTCCTGAAGTCAATAATCAGTTCCTTGGTCTTGCTGACATTTAGTAAGTGATTGTTGTTATAGCACCACTCAGCTAAATTTTCAATCTCCTATATGCTAATTCGTCACCACCTTTGCTTTAACCTATGACAGTGGTGTCATCAGCAAACTTGAATACAGCAACAGAGCTGTGCTTAGCAACACAGTAAAGCTAGTGGAGCAGGTGGCTAAGCATACAGCCTTGAGGGGCACCTGTGCTGATGGAGACTATGGAGGAGATGTTGTTGCCAATCTGAACTGACTAGGGTCTGCAAATGAGGAAATCAAATATCCGATTACACAAAGATGTATTGAGGACAAGGTCTTGAAGCTTATTGACTACTTTTGAGGGGATGATATTATTGAGTGCCAAGCTGCGGTCAATAAAGAGCATCCTGATGTCTGCACCTTTGCTGTCCAGATGTTCCAGGGTTGAGTGAAGAGCCAAAGAGACGGAAACACTGGACTCAGGTTAAACCGTATGACTCACTCTCTTGTCGCCCTCAAAGGCGGAACAAGTGTACCCAGTAAGGACATCATTACAGAGAAAATACGTGACAAACACAAGCCTGCTGCTTCACATATGACAACTTCTGATGGAAGCAGACCTGTGGATGAAAGAGCAAATATGAGAAAATCTGCAGATGCTGGAAATCCGAGCAACACACACAAAATGCTGGAGGAACTCAGCAGGCTGGGCAGCATCTATGGAAGGGTTTCGGCCTGAAATGCCAACTGTACTTTTTCCATAGATAAAGGGATTGGTAACGCGAATGCAGAAGACATCGAGAGCATGTCAGCAAACCATAAACAGTGTATTAAAGTGTACTGGCAACTGTACATGGTAAGGAAGACAGGTTCTGGGGTTTGTGGGAGCTAGATGATTAGTTACATAGATAAGAAAAGAACAATATTGGGAAAAGAGGTGGAAAGGAATCTCAGTTATTGCAGATATTAAGTTTCTCAAAGTCAATGGCAAGGCAGTCAAGAAACAGAAGAAATTGCATACAATGTCTGAAGGCAGTCACCCCAGCCTGAATGGGAGCGGACAGAAATGATATGTTCCTTTTCAGTGGTTGGGCTAGTGATCGAAGAGACAGTCCATGAGAGGGTGCCACTGGGCTGAGGTCCTTGGAGCCATTCAAATAGAAACCACCCCAAACCCTCCAGAAGATCAAGCAAAAGGACTGGGGATTTGTCAGTTCATACTGATGATCTTTTGTCATGGCATGTTGTGTGAACTGTTGCCTGTGAATCTGAAACAAAGATACCTTGCTGGTGCCTCTGCGCGCAGAGTAACTATTGATAGTCACTGCTGAGTTTTAGCTGTCAGAGAATAAAGAGTGAAGATAAGCATGTCATTGAACTGCAATGGAAGGAGGCAACAAGCACACAAACAACAAAGCTGTATTTTAAAGACTGGTTGACATTGAGAGGACAAAGCATCCAAAAAGAGGATGTGATGAAATTTCTGGAAAGTTTGATTGCCATCTCTGTTAATGTCTTGCAGATAGCCAGTCAGGAATGAAAGTGTACATGTACCTGTAGATGCACATAGGGACATGATAGGTTGGTAATTAGGGAAGGGATCTGAAGTGAAGGGCATTTTCTGCTCTATTTTATTAGATCCTCCTTAAAGTTTGGCCATCTTGGGACAGATTTCTGTCCAGGGCCCAAGAGGAGGGTATGTTAGGGAGTATTCTGGAGTTAGGTGAATATAGCAGATGTCAATTTGAGGAAGAACCACTCTTCAGTCTTTATTGTAAATTGCAAGCAGTATTTTGAAATTAAGCATAGACTATAAAATATAGTTTGCAAAATAATGACCATGGGATGTTTGCATATGCATCAGCCGAACGTTAAAATAATGGGTTTGTGCTAAATGCCCTGCATCAACCATGTGTTTAAGGAATTTGCATCATTATAACATTGTGAACATTGTGTAAATTCAGGGAAATTTGCAATTTGTCTAAGTAAAGGTACTTGAATATTCAAAGCAGACTCCCACAGTAGATATGCAATTCGAAGGAAGCATTGTCAAACCAAAGTATGTCATGGTAACTATTGAAACTGCTATCATTGATCTTAAGGGCATGAAAATGTGATGTAATTTGAAGCAACACACACAAAATGCTGGAGGAACTCAGCAGGTCTGCAGCATCTATGGAAAAGAGTAAACAGTCGACGTCTTGAGCCAAAATTGTTCTTCAGGACGGGAAAGGAAGGGGAAAGATGCCAGAGTGAAAAAGCGAAGGTAAGGGAAGGAGACTAGCTAGAAGGTGGTAATTGAAGCCAGCAGGATAGGAATGGTGAAGAGCTGGAGAGGAGAGTGGACTATATGAGAAAGAGAAGAGGGAGGGGCACCAGGGGGAGGTGATATGCAGGTGAGAAGAGGTAAAAGGCCAGAGTGGGGAATAGAAGAAGAGGGGAGGGAAAGATTTTTTTTACCAGAAGCAGAAATTGATATTCATACCATCAGGTTGGAAACTACCCAGACAGAATATAAGGTGTTGCTCCTTCACCCTGAGGCCTTATCGTGGCACAAGAGGAAGCCATGGACCGACATGTCAGAACAGGAACAGGAATAAGATTTTGTGTGTGCACATAAAAGAACTGAAAATGATTCTGGAAGCTGGGATGGAATTAACGCAAGTCAGCAAGCATTGGATATCATGTTTTCTAGAAAATAAAAAAATATTTTTCCTTGAGCCAGAGCCAAAACTTCTCAATCAATGAATGTCAGGGTGGAAAACACCATTGCACTTTAAACTGAGATCTGCCAGTAGAAAATTACTGTGAAATATAAATAGTAACAACACTTCAGCTGGCAATGTCAACAATGCAGATGCTGAATGATGCCTTAGTGATTTTTGTATCATTCTAATAACATTTTTGACAACCTAAAGGTCATTTGTTAAGCAATATTCCTTCAGTGATTTGTGTTACATTGTCAGATCTTGAGGGCAATGTCCTGTGAAAAGGAATTGAAAATTAAGCTGTGATCTTCAGCCTTTGTATTTGTACAGCATGCGATCTCTTGCTAAAAGTGGCATATATGAATGCCAAGAAGCAAAGGGATTGTTGAACTGTGATGTTCCCCAAGGTGTATTAGTTTAGTATTGGCTCTATCTCTTTCCCTATAAACATAGTTCTCAGAATTGAATGTAATCTTTCAGTTGTTACCCGCCAATGTCTTGTATGACATCTCACCTTTGAATTAGGAGACTGAGAGCTAAAATCCTGCTCCAAATATTTTAGACCAGGATCCTATGTTGGCATCTGGGTAGATTTTGAATGTAGGCTAGATCTACTATTTCAAGTCAGGTGTAAAAGCCTTGATTCTATTGAACTCAGGAGTTCCCTCAATATTCAGTTTTCAATTCTTGTCATTTACCTTAACACTAGTAAAGGTTATAGGATCTGGCAAGGTTCAGTTTCTGTTCATAACCTGTACAGTTCATAAGCTCGCTCTCTCTTTCACTTCAGACAGTTGAAGAAGTTTGGTATGGCCTCCCAAATTCTAAGAATTTTCCACAGGGGCACAATTGAGAGCATCCTGACTGGCTGTATCACTGCCTGGTATGGGAACTGTACTTCCCTCAAGAAAGTGGTGTGGACAGCTCAGCGCATCTGTAGCTGTGAACTTCCCACTATTCAAGATATTTACAAAGACAGGTGTGTAAAAAGGGCCCGAAGGATCATTGGGGACCTGAGTCACCCCAACAACATACTGTTCCAGCTGCTACCATCCAGGAAACGGTACCGCAGCATAAAAGCCAGGACCAACAGGCTCAGGGACAGCTTCTTCCGCCAGGCCATCAGACTGATTAATTCATGCTGACGAAACTGTGTTTCTATGTTATATTGACTATCCTGTTGTACATAATATTTATTATAAATTACTATCATTGCACATTGCACATTTGAACAGAGACGTAACGTAAAGATTTTTACTCCTCACGTATATGAAGGATGTAAGTAATAACGTCAATTCAATTCAAAGTCAAAAATGGATTTGTGAACCGAGTTCCCAGGTGGTAGTAGATACCTTTAGCTCTACAGCAGCTGGGAAACCATCCTGCTGATCTTTCAAATGCTTATTTGTATGCACATGCATACATAAAATTGGGTGTCTGCAAAGGGGGGAGGACCTGTATAAGACTCCTACAAGTTTTTAATGATTCTGAGAGCTGTTGTGTGCACATTAGCTGTAAAGTTCTCGAGTACCGCAACAAGCACACTTCAAAGGGTACTTTCTTAGCTGCCGAGTACTCTGGGATGTCTGAGTTGTAAAAGGCACTGTATTAATGCAAATCGTTCTTTCTAGTTCAACATCACCTCCTTGATGATTACTTAGGCAATGAAGGGTAGATTATTGTGCAGTGTGTTTGGAGGACTATTATGTAACATGCTTGAGAATGTTAACACTTTGTCGAATAGATAATGAAGCAAAAGACTCCCAATTAATTACATTTTGCTTTTTATGACTTGCTGATAATAAACTCTAATGATGTATTTTTCAATTATGGGCATTACTGTATTCCTGGTGTTGCAGCCAGTTTCCACACACTGTCCCACAAACAAAAATGAGAGAATGACTTGAAAATGGCTTGAGTAGTGTTCAGCAAAGGATAGCCATTGGTCAGCTTTTCAGGGAGATCTCTTCTGCTCAATATCAAGAAGTCTGTGTGCTATTTTAAGTCCACTGTAAAGGGGGTTTACCTGTGCAGTAATACAAAAAATATTTGTGAATAATTATTTATGACTTTCAGTTTTAAATTCATTTCTCAATCTAGGACAAATGTGTCATGGTCAACAGATGACAACAATGTGCAATCATATATCAGCATATCAGTCTACAACACTCTATGCAAACCTTCCTTCTACCTCAGGTCCCCAAGTTCAGGCAACCTTATGGTAGATCTTCTTTGCATCTTTCAAGCTCAACAAGTTCTTCCCTATAACAGGGTGACCAAAACTGTATACAATACATCAAGTGCAGCCTCATCAATATCTTGTACTATATAACTACAACATATCTCCTTATTCCTATACTTAATGCCCTGACTGATGAAGGCCAGTTTGCCAAACTTGGAGGATGGATTGTATTATACTTGTGCTAAAACTGCTCATGAAAACTGAGGATAATGGATATACTTGGAAAATCAGATTTGCGGATTCCAAGGTATGATTATTTCTTTCAGTAATGTTTGATCAAATACAATATTTTCCCCGCAAATTTATTTCATGTTCCCTGTATATCTGAGTGGAAAATACTAATGTACAATTGCAGCATTTACAATGAAATAAATTTACCACAATATTTTATTTATTCTTCACATTTATCCCTAGATTCTATATCATACTGTATCAATCATATTTTTCAGAATAACCCTGTCAATTGCAGGATACTGGAACGTTCATAGTGAAATGCAGGTAGGATTTCGAGTCAAAGAGTCATACAGCATGGAAACAGGTCTTTGGCCAAACTGGTCCATGCTGACTGTGTTGCCCGGCAAGTTAGCCCTATCTGCCTTTAGTCTGCTGAACCTCTCCTGTCCATGAACTCACCTTAATGGTTTTTACATGTTGTGAATGTGCTCACATCCACTATTACTTCTGGCAATTCATTCCAAATATGCACCACCATTTGCACAAAGAAGTTGTGTCTGGTGTCCCTTTTAATGCTCTTGCTTCTGATCCTAATGCCCCTTGTTTTACACAACTCTCCCTGGAAAAGGACTATGTGCTTTCACCCTGTCTAGGATCTTATATACCTCTATCAGGTGGCTTCTCAATCTCCAACATTCCACAGAATAAAGTCTTACTCTATACAAACTCTCCCTCTAGTTCAGATTCCCAATTCCAGGCACCATCCTGATAAATAATCTTTGATTCTTTCAAGTTTAATAACTTCTTTCGTATAACAGGGTGACCAAAACTGTATACAATACTGTACTCTAACTGCAGCCTCAACAATCTCTTATATGGTATAACTACAACATATCTCCTTATTCCTATACTTAAAGCCTTGCATTTGCCAAACGTGGCCAATTTGCCAAATTGTAGAATGGATTGTACTAAACCAGCATATATAAGTCAGCATTCTGAGGAGATAACACCATCAACTGCACACTAATGATGGCATCTTGATTAGAGCCAAAACATCTGCAAACATTTTGTCTAGCTTGGCAATCAACCAAACTTGTGGATTGTACCAAGATTCTGCCAAAACTGTTCGGTTATTGAGAAATCATGTTTTGTATTTTGGTTCTATCTTTCGGTAAGATGGTGGTGTGACCTCTTGGGGGTCAACCAAGGTGTTTTTTTTTTCTTTTTTAAATGTCTATTTTATGATTGCAGGACAATGCTGGATATTAAGAGCTTCAGGTAACTGCAGGTCTATCCCATCAGCAAGTTGCTCATTGATGGAGAAACTGAGAAGCTGGACTTGGTCCAGACTGTGTTACTGCCTGCTACAGGAAGGCATTGGAGTCAGTATGCAGAAGTGGTATGCAGTCTAACTGCCAGCGATTGTCTTGGATGTTTCTCTTGTGATTGCAAGATCCTGTTGGACATTGATAATGTAAAACACTGCAAGTCTGTTTCCCTTGTTTACTGGCAAGACAAACGGTGGGGATTGCAGCAGACCTCGGTCATAGGCCTGAAGCTGTGAGCTTGCTTGTTGCAGCAGACCAGGAGAGGAGATGCCAGGCACTTCCATGCTGGGTTGGGGGGCTGGTCCTCCCTTTGGTACTGCCCTCCAGGGGTCGATTGGTGGAATGACAAGCTGGAATGCGTGCATGCATGCATACATTCGTCTGTGGACTGCTAAGAAATGCTTGTTATGGCCAATAACACTTTTGCATCATCAATTTACAGGAGATGTCACTCAGGGATTCTGTATATTTTTTAGTGTGACTGTATGCTTTACTGCTATCTTATATGTGCAATGTGTGCCTTGCGCTGTGTTTTGCACCTTTGTCCCAGAGGAACTCTGTTTCATTTGCCTATGTATGGTAGAATGACAATTAAACTTAAACTTGAACTTCTAGTTAACTGTTTATTTGCTTTTATCTCTGCACATGAAGTTGATGTACCATAGTTCGTGAAGTTCTGTCTGAGCTTAAAACTGGGTACAAATCAAATAAATTGCATTCTTGGATCTGGACAACTTTATTCTTATCTATGTTAACACTCACCTTTGACTACATGGGAGTATTTTGGGATGTCTTATCACCTTCTCTTCCTGTTCTCAGTAGTAGAAGTAATTGTACTTGTGTCACAAGATAGGTCAAAAAGTTGCAATTGCAGATGCAAATTACTTGCTAAAAAATGGTGGGAACATTTTTGTCAGTATCCAGGCATTTTGGATCTCCCTAGGATTTCATTTGGTAAATGATGCTAGTGAGGCTGGGGTGCACGTTTCCATCCTCCCTGGTGCAAGTTGGATTTGAGGCTCCAATCTCAGGAGCATTTTGAGTCTCCAGCAAAAATAAAAATACATTCATGCAGGCAAAACACGAACAGTATTGCTTATGTGAAATGAGTCAGTGAACACACAGCAATGCTATCATGTGTTTCACAACCTGAATGTGTTATTATATGAAGATGGCCAATTCAGAAGGTTTTAGAGAGCGCTTTTCCTCCAAAGTGAAGTAAATGTAGGCATTAAAAATAATACAAAATCAATCAATTAAAATCCAGATTGTTAGAATTTGAAAATTAAGGGTGGATTTTAAATTCTGGTTGCATATTAAAAGAAGTTCAAAATAAACAGCTTGAAAAATGGAGGGATTAATTAATCCCCGTTTGAAAAATGGAGAGATTAATTAGTCTTTTCCTCCCAGACATCCCTTGCCGCATATCACTCTTTGACCAAGAACTGTTATCCTCTCATCTTCATTTATACCTGGGCTCTCTAATGTACAGGGTACAGGGCCACACCTCTCATATTTATCTTCCTTTTGGTGGAGGTGTGTTTGGTTCACTCAGGTCATGGCACAAACTGGGAATTACTATGCAGGAACAGTGAATTTGAATCTGTATTCAGAAGAAACATGTTGGACTATCAGCACCAAACTGCTTGCATTATTGGAGTGGATTCATTAAGTGCAGGAAATTCACAATAGTCAAGAAGCAAACATGGGACTGGGACAATCTGTAAAGGGCAGTACAGATCTGGGTAATTGTGACTCTAGTTTCAGTGGTGTCACCAGTTCTCTGCAGTATTGTAAGTTCTCCAGTTTGCTAGGCTACCTTGGTAAATTATTGTATCTGCTAACAGTAAGTAATGATATGGTAAAGGCTGGAAGAAGAGTATATTCCCTATTTGCCATTTCCAGTCATTTGGGAGCTGCTGTACACGATAGGAACATACTTGTGCAAAGCAACTAGAGTGTAAAATTGAAAGAGACCAAAATGATGATTGTAAATTATTCAGACATTCCAAATTAATGTTATGTTGCTATTCACTTATTTCATTTTATTAGGTTTCTACATATTCTAAAAATATATTGGAATGTTGAATAGAAGTGCAGAAATAATTGGACACCATTGGCTTCCTGATCATGTTCACTCCAAACTAAGGGGACAATCTATCAACTTAAATGGACAAGATGTTAATACATTTGTCCCATACTGCCCCAATATGAAATTCCTATACAGTCTTCTTTTCATTTAAATAAAACTGTGATAATTTGCTAAATACTTATGCTCCAAGCTATTTGTCCATTGTGCTCAAAGGTTCAAAAATATATGGGAAGAATCAGATTATCAATGCTAAATGTATGGTGTTATAACCATATAACAATTACAGCACAGAAACAGGCCATCTCAGCCCTTCTAGTCTGTGCCGCAATGACACGAGGTGTGCTGTTACAGCCCAAGTCCGAGAAAGAGGGACACAGAAGTAGATCAACAGTTCACTGACTTTAATAGGAGCTGGCAGCAATAAAGCAAAAACAATAAACACGAGGTCAACTGGCTCTTAGCTATAACTTTCAAAATAAAGCCAACACTGATACAGGGGCTCGGTAGTAGTAGCTTAATATTAAATAAATACTGCTACTTAACAACGCCAGTCTGAATGGCAGCCCCAGAACCAGGACTACAGTAAGCAGGGAGGATCGATGCTGCTGTGCTCTTGGTCAAGTCTTGTGAATACTGAAATAAGAGGAAGGGTGTTACATACCCCCTCCCTAAGCACAGTCCCCCAGTGCATCAGAGACCTGTGCCTGCTGGAAGTCCCAGATGAGGGGCACACAGGATGCCATAGACCGGAACCCAAGAACATTCCTCAGGGCCATACCCCTCTCAGTCCACCAAATACTGGACTCCGTTCCACACCTGGTGAGATGCCAGGATGCACTGCACAGAATAGACCAGGGAACCATGCACCAAGCGATGGTGGGGGTGGGGTGGGGGCTGAGGGGGAGGTGACAGGAGCAAAGGGGAAGGAAGCCACTTGCTTGAGCTGGGAAATACGGAACACTGGATGAATCTTCATTGATGATGGTAGGCGCAATTTATATGAGGCTTCCTTGATAGCCTTCTCACTGTGAATGGTCCCACAAAGCACAGGGCCAATTTGCAGCTCTCAACTTGCAAGGGAAGATCCTTAGACCCCAGCCAGACTCTCTCTCCTGACATGAGAGATCTCACCTGTTGGCGAAGCCAATCAGTCTGCCAGGCATGTTGTTTCTGAGCATGCAACAGAGAAGCCCAGGCCTATCCTCACATATGTTGCATCAACAGTTCAGCAGCAGGAACTCCCACATCAATCTCTTCATCAGGGAAGAGTGCTGGCTGGAATCCCAAGGGGGGACATATCAGTGGAGGTTATTTGGGCAATTTCTGCCCAAACCAACTGGGAGCTCTAGGATGTGGAGTTGGAAGAGTCAAGGTAGTGTAGGGTTGTCTCAAGCTCCTGAATCACTCTCTCAATCTGGCTCTAAGAGAACAGAAGGCCTTCAGAAACAGGACGGGAACTGTGGTCCCTGATCAGACACCATGTCCTGAGGGAAGCCGTGCAGCCTGAGCTCCAGCTGAACCTTGAGGATGGCAGTCCCACGAGCCGACAGGAGCTTTGTGAGAGCAATGACATGGCAGCCTTGGGGAATAAGTCCATAACCACCAGAATGGAAGTATTTCCATCAGACAGGGGCAGACCATTGATGAAATCTACTGAGAGGCGGGGCCAGGGACAGTGAGGAACAAGCAGCGGACATAGTAGACTTTCAGGGTGCTGGAATGATGCCTTGTTCTGGGCACAAGTGAGGCAGGCAGAGATGAAGTCATGGGTGTTCTGGAACATAGACAGCCACCAAAATCATCTCTTGATAAACTCCAGGGTCCAGTGAGTTCCTGGATGTCCAACCAGACAGGAGTGTCCACGTTCTGACACAGGCACACTAGGGCAGGGAAAAACGGCTGGTGGGGAGGTCTTCCACCTAGGCCTGGATCAGACTGTTGTGCAGCCCTCACCTCCAGCTGTATTCTCCAAATCACAGAAACAGCAATGCATGAGAGATGAAGCATGGGTTCTGGCTTGGGATTGTCCTCAGACACGTAGAACTGCTGGGAGAGAGCATTGGAATTCATATTCTTACTGCCAGGATGGTAGGTGAGGGTGAAATTAAATGTGGTGAAGACAACAGCACAACAGATTTCACAGGATTTGAGTCTCTTGGCATCCCGAATGCAGGAAAGATTCTCGTGATTGGTTGACACCAAAAAGGGCTGCTAAGTTCCCTCTAGCCAGTATCCCCATACTTCCAAGGCCTCCTTGACAGCCAGAAGTTCTTGGTTCCCAACATCACAGCTACATTAGGCAGGAGTCAAGTGACAGGAAAGAAAGGCACAGAGATGCAGCAAGTTATCTGTAAAAGAACGCAATGAGAGTACAGCTCCAATGCCAAAATCTGATGCATGTGCCTTGACAATGAATGGTTGGGAAGAGTCTGGATGTTGCAGTGCTGGGGCAGAGGAGAAGTGTCACTGTAGTTCCGAGAATGCTTGGTCTGATTCAGTTGACCAAAGGAATCCACATTCCTTTGGTCAACTGGTGAGTGCATTCATGGGGGCTGCAACGGAACTAAAGTTTCTAATGAATTGTGAAAAAAGTTTGCAAACCCCATGAAGCACCGCACCTGTTTGCTAGTAGATGGTTTGAGCCACTCTATGTCTGCCTGGACTTTGCACTGGTCCACTTGAACACTGAAAAGGGTGAGTACTCTTTAGTCCAAAAATGACACTGCTCCTTATGAAACTCACACTTCTCTGGCTTAGTGTAAAGGTTATTCTCATTTAAATAGATGAAAACAAATTGATTCAACATGTCCCTGAGCGCATCGTTGACCGGGGCCTGAAAAGCAGCAGAGGTTATTGTCCAGACTAAAGGGCACCACGAGGTACTCATGATGACCAGTGGAAGTGTTGAAGGCTGTCTTCCACTTATCCTTGCCTCGAATATGAACCAGGTTGTAAGCATTGTGCAAATCTTTTTTGGAAAATACGGTTGCTCCCTGGAGCTGTTCAAATGCGGAGGTGAGCAGGGGAAGAGGGTAGCAGTTCTTCACTGTGATGCTGTTGAGGGACCAGTAATCAGTGCAGTGACAGAGTTTTCCATCCTTCTTGTTCATAAAAAAAGAAGGCCCACCCCTGCCGGATGGATAAAGCCCAAGGCCAGTCCCTCCTTGATATACTCACCCATGGCTACTGTTTCCACAGGGAAAAGAGCTGACCCCCAGAGGGGACTAGTACCGGGTAAGAGGTCAATGGTGCAGTTGTATGGCCAGTGAGGAGGCAGGGAGAATGCATCCTTTTTACTGAACACCTCAAGAAGATCAGAATATTCAGCTGGAATGCCAGACAGGTCCACACTAGCAGTTGGTACAGGAAGGCAACACTGACAGGGGCTTGAGCTGGACCCAGACAGGTAGACAGGCACGCAGGTCTCCATTCTTTAGGGACCACTCTTCATAGCACCTTTAGGGACTAATCAATCCGTGGGTCATGTCAAGATAAGCCAGGCACCAGCAGCAGCTCAGGTGAATGAGCCAGATAGGAGAGCTGTTCAGTAGTGCCATCTTTCAAATATCTGGGAAGCATTCTCTCTGAGGAAAGCAGCATTGACGACATCCAGAGCCGCATTAAACAGGCATCAGCTGCCTTTGAGAGACTTCGGCGTAGAGTCTTTCAGAACAGGAGCCTTCGTCCCTCCACAAAGGTCACCATATACCAAGAGGTCTGTGTCACCATGCTCCTTTATAGCTGTGCAGCTTGGGTAACCTACAGCCGTCACATCAAGTCCTTGAAGTGCTTCCACATAAGCTGCCTCCAGCACATCCTGGGAATTACCTGGCGTGAGCGGGTGCCTCGCACTGAAATACTTGTAAAGACCAACTGCAGAAATACGGAGGCCTTGATCACCTAGTGTCAGCTGCAGTGGCTGGGGCACGTGATAAGGATGCCCCCATGTCAGCTACCCCGCAGAGTGTTATACGGCCAGCTACATCATGGTCGACACTCAGCTGGAAGGCCGAAGAAGTGCTATAAGGATCAGATGAAGAATGCTTTAAGGATGTGCAAGATAGACCCAAGGACCTGGAGGATGTTGCTGCTGACCGTAGCACTTGGCAACAGATGTGTAGGGACGGGGTTCGTATTCTGGAGATGGAAAGAACAACCAGAAGACAGCAGAAGAGAGCCAGGAGAAATGCAGCCATGGTTGCCACCACTACCGCATATACATGTCCCACCTGCAATAGAGCTTGTGGGTCCACGATAGGACTGTATAGTCATCAAAGATGTCACCACTAAAGGAGTGGATGTCATCAATGGATTTCGATGGACAACCGAAGAAGGATATATATATGTATACCTGTGTGTGTATGTAGTTTGATTAAGCATTCTTGTTCATTTAAATAATTCATTATGGGTTACATGCAAAAGTATGTTAATTGCACACGTCATCACGCTACCACATGATATGTGTGCGCCTTGCTTAAAGTAAACTCAAACTACTCCCGTATTTAAGAAACCCCACATTTTCTTTGAATTAGTTTAATGTCTTGAAGTTACAAAACAAAACAAAGGGGTTCTGTGCATCTTGCTAGTGCCCAGGGGCCGACCATCCAGGTGATATTTTCTCTCAAATGCCGAGTCAGAACTCTCCATCTTTGAGCCAGGGAGATATCAGTGAGGTTCCCAGCTGCCCCAGAGACGTTAAAAGCCTGAAGCTCTGAGACACCCACGACAAGGAAGCTGGAAGCACCACACTTTTAGGGAAAGATGCTTGCAGCAAGAGCCAACCCATCAGAATTCCCCTTCCTGCTGACGGATATCCTCTTTTACTAGGTGCTTGGGACATGAAGCCCAGAAGTGTCCTGGATCGTCACAACAGAGACAGTAACCCGTTCTCCTGCGCTGATCTCGTTCCTCCTGAGAAAGGTGCATACGCCCCATCTGCACAGTCTCCTCTGTGAACTGTGTATGGGTAATGTGAGAGAGGGTGATCTAAGGAATACGAAACTCGCAGCATTCTTTCCCTGCGTCACTCAGTTGCCCGGTTGTGAATTTGAATGGCCAGAGTAATCGGGTCGGCCAGGCTATCCAGTTTATCACATACTTTGATCTCTTTTCCAGACCCCTGCGCTCAGTCCCGGCTGGAAGGCAGTGATTTGGAACTCCTATTCCAAACCATCCCCACCACAAGCATTCGGAGCTTCATTGTGTAGTCCCTCACTCTCCTCCCTTCCTTAGCACAAGTCCAGGAGTCAGTGGGCACCCTCCTGATCCCATAACGGAAGATCAAAAAACACTCAAGTCGCTGAAATGACCTGGCTGCAGGTTGAACAGGCTGAGATTCACCATGTACGCCAGTTTACGCGCATCATCACTGAACTGACCGGTCTGGGCTTGGAATATCAGCTTACACTGGGTAATAAAATTCCTGCAGCTGTCAGGATCACTGGAGTACCCACCTGGTGGAAGAATACGAGATTCTGGTTCAGATGTGGCAATGGGAATCGGGGCATTAGGGGCCAAAGTCGATGAGGCTGTTGAACGGGAGATGCTGGGGTGGGACTAATCTGGTTAAAGGCTGCTAAATTGTGGCAGTGAAAGTGGTAATGGATGCAACGGTTATAAACCAGGTGCCAAAGGAGACACACTGAAGCAGATCAACGGTTCAGCGACTTTAATAGTAACCGTGCAGAAATAAAGGGAAAACAATGAACACAAGGCCAACTGGCCATTAACTAGAACTTTCAAACTAAAGATAACGTTGATACAGTGGCTTGCCCACGGCAGGGTCTGTGGTTGACACAGGCGTACGTGTACAGCTTTAAGGATCCCATCAGCCTTGTCTGTGGAAGGATCTGTAAACTAGCTCATTTGTAAATAACATTGATTATCCAACCATTCATGAGCTTCCATTTTAATAGCAGACTTTTATTATCTCAGACATAAACCTACATTTGAAACACTGCTGTGCTCATATCTTTTTGTCAGATTGTACAATGACACTAAGTAGTTTTAACAAGAGCATATTGGCAACAAGAGAGTATCCAGCTGTTGCAGTAATAAAATGAATTATCTGCTTTACTTTAAGGCTTTCATCAAAATCATACTTGAATTCATAATGGTTAATGATAGCAGCTTTTTCTCAGAACGGTCATCAGTAATGGAATAGCACTGAACACTGCCAATTCTCAGTCAAAGCTAAATTTATGGGACCTTTAGTAATGTCCACAGTTTCAGTAATGTCCAGCACTTGACTCATTCTGATGAACAGAGAGACGTTTGTTCCTAACAGTGTGTCACAAAATAAATAAATCTTTTGAAGGCCATTGAACAGCAATGATGCTTGCATAGATTCTATCGAGAACCTATTTGCATTGGGTGATTTAAGATGTGAAGTACATCGCAGGTCAATGATTTAAGATAGCAATGGATAGTGGTTCTGAGAGAACTGAGGATCGCCCAGAACATTTGTTAGTAATTTTGATTACCTTTGTGGAATAGCTTCAGTGATTTCCATTCCTGCATATCTGTTTATGAATGTCTTTCATTCAAAACCACAAGACGCATTCACCAAGAGCTAGGAGGAGAAAAACACATTTACTAAACAAACCAAAAGACGGAAGACCAAATGCAAATCAAAATAAGGTGAGAGAAACTGTGAATAATGGCATATTTCTTATCAGATTTCCTTTGAATTTGAAGTAAGTGCTGCAGTTCATAGTAAGTGTTAAATACACACACACACACACACACACACACACACACACACTTGTACTGTGTTGTGTAAGAATGTTATAGTTGTAGAGTCTAAACATAAACAGTATCAGCTTTGAAATTTATTGAACTTTCCATTTGGCACAAAATATTTAATAAACATTGGCTAAATCTAAAGGAAAAGGATGATTCAATAATGAAGCCATGTAATGTGATGGTACAGCCTGTTTATGATGGGGGACAACTGCCTCTAATCTGTAAAGTATTGCCAAGTGCAGCAATCTGTTTCTGATAGTGAATACTGTCTCTGTAACATAGGGAACCTGCTGGGTGTCCAGAGGAGATTGAATGCTTTTAATGAAAAGTACAAATGGAAGCCTTGTAACAGCACCGGGACATATATGGACATGAAAGCTGTAACTAGAAATGTATGAAAAAACAGCAAAAAATATAGCAGACATTAAAGTATCCGAAGCAAAAATAACAGGTTAAGCAAATTATGTAATAAATTACAGATGTAAGGCCCCAAAAATGCACATGGCAATGCATTTCTGTGTAACTCTCTGACTGCTGTTACTGACCTCAGAAAATTCGTGTTGTCAGGAGAATACTCGTCATTGACTACGTTTCACTAGTGGTCACCAGCCGTGAGTTGCGCTGCTGTTGCACAATGCAACGTTGCTCTATAGTGTTCAAGTGCTAATTAACCCAGTAGAGCAATGTCACACGTTCTTCCACATGCTTCATAACAAACCAAGGAACATCAGTAACTCAGGAGTCATGGAGTCAGACAACATTATTTGAAAAAAACCAGCCCCGGTCAGCAGCATTAAATGCACCGTCTATTCATAGAAATTCCACGAGCTTTGGAGACAGAGCACAACCTGCTGATACGTCAATAATCGAGATGTAATGCCATTCGGGGGCTGAAATTCCTACGACTTCATTCAAAATTGATGGTATATCATAGTGGGAGGGAAAAATGTTTAAATCTGTATTCTTATTTGGTGTTAGTATTATGTTTTGTAACTTCAAAACATTAAAATGATTTAAATGAAACACGGGAGCCCAAAACTCTGGGTGTAGTTTGAGTTTACTTTAAGTGAGGCACACACGTAACGTACATGATGATGTATGTAATTAGCGTGTTTTTACTGTGACCCGTAATTAATTATTTAAATGAACAGAAATGCTTAATCAAACTACATATATATATACGCAAGATTACTCAAATATAAGTAAAATATTAAATACACAGCAGGTAGGGTAACCAGAATCTTTCGGAGATTCACTTTCAGTTAACATGTGAAGCCTTCAGCGTCATTATTGCCGTATCCAGTGTGACAGGTTACAAACAGAAGATTAAACTTGTGTCTGGTCTTGAACTCAGTTTCACAGCATCAGGATGCAAGGGTAGTGTTATTCCGATTTAGATCTTTCAGCTTGCTTTATCTTTAATATTTTATGAAGTAGCTCTCTGCATACTAAACAAGGTAACCCAGGCAATCCCTGGAAGACTGGGACTAGGTAGAAGTGCTCCTGATCCTAGCAATGGTTCAGTTCAGAATATTTTAAGCAACATTAATTCTTTGTTTTTGATAGAGCAGGTCAGAGCCGAATTCTTTAAATAATGAGGACCAGGAACATTTGTGTTTGCTGTAAGGGCACCATCCATTGCTGTTGCAACCCAGCACATTCCATTGGACTCCACAAAGAACTGTGTTAATGGAAGTCCAAGCCAGGTCATAATGCAATATGCTTCAATGAAATACTTGCATTGAATTCTTAGTGCAGGCCGACATTGATATGCAATCCATCCACACAGGCTCAATGTCACTGCATGGTACTCTATATCTGCGTTTAGGATCGATCAGCTACCGTGGAGTAGATGATGTAATATAACGCATACGCTCTCTGATGTGGCAACTGATGGACTGCCCGTGTTGTGCAAAATAATATGCAGGTGATGTTAAATTATTTGTTACCCAATTGATTAAAGAGGATATAACAGATGGATCTCCCTCCACACGGCTAACTTGGTCACTCCTAATAAGGAGATGAACGTACTTGGGCAATTGTGGCGCAGAACTTGTTTGTGGTATACTTGTGGTGTAGTATTCTAAGCTGTTTGTGTTCTCTGCTTAGCTTTAGAGCAGAAGGAGTAATATAGGCCAATGCACACCTTCCCCAGCTTACAACCACCTGATTCTTGTACAGCTTGTACATACAAATGAGTATTTGGAAGACCTGTGCTATGGGTTAGCCAGTTGCTCTGGGGCTAGAGGCTTCTATTACTGCCTGGGAACTCAGTTTACAGCTGTATTTTTATCTTGTGAACTATTTGGTTATGAATGGTTCACATTGTTGGAACCCTGTCATAACTAGGCATCAATCTCCTTCAGCATTAAGCATTAAAATTATGGAAAATTTGAAGTGATCTATTTCCATTGGTGCATTGGTGATGAAGGTAAATCCAGCTAGTCTGCACTTCAATTAATCTGTAGAATCAAAGATAAAATTACCCTCACTGCTTATCTAGAAACCAGCACACCTTCCCCTTGAGTTGGAGGATGATATAACTCTCTGCGAGCAATTAACACATTTCATGAGGAAGGATCTTTGATAAAGTATTCTAGCATGGCTCAGAGAGATGGAAGAATAAAACAAGAATAGCTCAGGTGCCATAACTTGTCAGAAGTTATGATCCTCAAAATTAACTGATTGAGGAGAATTTCAAACAAAGAGCTGTATCAGAGGACACAGAGAGGGGACAGACACATTGTACAGTTGCTAAAAGAAGATGGAGATGACTTGGGGGTGTGTGTTAAATGCTCCCAGGCACTTGGCTCATTGCTAAATACCAGATTGAGCTGTAAGATGCTTGTCCTAAGTAAAACTGGTGAGAAACAGTGGGGAACGAAATGATGTGTGGCCTGATGAAATCAACAGACTGGTGCAGAATGAGCACCAATAGTATTCTCTCATAGAAGCTTGACATCCCATCTGAGACTTGGAAAAGATTGAAAGGATTTCTACTGACCTAGTGATCATTCACTTGTCTGACAATACATACCTTTTTGTCAATGGCAAATTCAATTTAAAGTGATACTTGGCTCTAGTTGAGTTAAACTCTGTTGTTAGGGCAGCTGAACATCAGGGAACAAGGCTGAAAGTCAACCGATATCAGTTTCTAGTTATTCTATTTTCAGTAATACTGGAACAAATTAAATCTCAACAATTTAAATCTCTAACAGCATGTATTCATGCAGCAGCAAGGAGGCAGCAAAATTACAAACCCATCAGGAAAAGGAATTGTTAAAAAAATAAGTGACTCTAATTTAAAAAAATATCAATTTTTGTGATTATGCTTTAAAACACCTGGGATCAATATTGTGAAAAAAAATATTTTTGCAGATGTCATTTGAATAAGTCTATTTTTTAATAACAATAAATTGATATTTTGAAAACTGGTCACTTTATTGTAAGGATAGAATTATAAAAAATTAGGATACTGAAAGAGGCCATTTGGGCCATCACTTCCATGCAAATCACAAAGGTTTACACTATAACATCACTGTTGTTGTTGTTGTTGTTGTTGTTTGTCCTTCGTAGTCGAAGATGACCATGGCTTCAAAGTCAAATGGGAGATTGGTGGCTGTGGGTCTGGAGGTGACTGATGAGGCCAATCTGGGCCCTGAAGGCTCGCCCACATGTGGGTGGGTGCTGTCGTGGCAGTGGATGCTGCTCGGGCCTTGCGCACAGCACGCTTTCGTTGTGCCTCGATGACGCACCTGATTTCAGCTGCACGGGCTCCTGTGGTGATCTTGCTGCGCCAAGCTGGACGGTCGAGGGCAAGCATCTCCTACGTGTTGATGTCGACACCCAGGCCTTTGAGGGACGCTTTGATGCAGTCTTTGTAACATTTCTTCTGCCCCCCGACTGAGCGCTTGCCCTGACACAGTTCTCCATACAGCAGCTGCTTATGCAATTGGCTGTCTGGCATTCTGACCACATGTCCAGCCCACTTGACTTGGGCTTTCAGCAGGAGGGTGTAGACACTGCAGAGCCCAGCTCGTTCCAGGATTTCCGTGTCGGGGACTTTGTCCTGCCACCTGATGTGGAGGAGTCTGCGGAGACAGCTCAGGTGAAAGTGGTTGAGCTGTTTGGCGTGTCTGCTGTAGACAGTCCGGGTCTCGCTGGCGTAAAGGAGGGTGGTAAGGACCACTGCACAGTAGACCTTCAGGTTGGTGGTAAGGCTGAGTCCTCTCCCCTCCCAGACATTCTCACGGAGTCTCCCAAAGGCGGCGCTGGCTTTGGCAATCCTGTTGTTGACCTCAGCGTCTATATTCACTGCGCGAGAGAGTATGCTGCCCAGGTAGGTGAAGTTGTCGACTGTCTGGAGGTTCTGGCCCTTCACCGTGATGCGCGGCTGCTGGTATGGCTTTCCTAGGGCAGGCTGGTACATAACTTCGGTGAAGGGCCAGAACATAATAAGATCACTACTTGTCAGTTGTATAACTTTGTTGCTGCTTTAAAATGGAGATTTGGTTGGAATGATGCCAGATGGAAATTACTCTAAACATGTGTGAGGTAGAGCATCTTGAATTGGTCCTGCAGGCCAGACAGATAAGGAAGATCTTAGGGACCATAGAAGTGTTGATGTACAAAGGGATCTTGGGGTGCAAGTCCATAGCACTGTCAAAATGAAGATACAGGTGGATAGTGTCATGAACAAAGCATTTAGTTTGTTTGCCTTCATAGGTAGGGGTATTGAAAGTTACAGTGGGACATGATGATGTAGTGATACAGTGCAAGACAAAGGTTAGCCCCTCCTGGATATCATACCATGTTTCTGGTCAGAATGTGGTGGTGCAAGAACATTGCAGAAGAGATTCATTAGGATGTTGCCTAGAATGGGCAGCTTGAGTTACAATGGGAGATTAGATGCTTCTCATTGGAGTGCAGAAGGTTGCGAGGTGACCTATTAGACGTTTACAAAATTATATGGAGTACGGATAGGATCGATGGTCACAGTCTTTTGTGAAAGGTAAGGGAGTCTGAAATTAGAGAATGTAGGTTTAAGGTGAGAGTGAAAATAATGAAGATATGAGGGGTAAGTTTTTCACACACTGAGTGATGAGTATTTTCAATAAGCTACCAGAGGAGGTGGTATAGGCAAGTATAATCACAGCATTTGGGCAGATACATGGATAGGCAGGAATGAAAGAATATTGGATTAAAAGCAGGAAAATGTCTCTAGCATAGATGGGCATTTCACTCAGCAGGAATGAGTTGGGAAGAAGGACCTGTTTCCCTGTTTTGTGGCCTTATGGTTCAATGATACGATAACTGGTGTTTCTGAAACAAAATAATTAAAGTTGAAGCCATTTTCAATTGCCATACTGACTTTCAGTATTATTCTCTTGTTGTGTCAAAAAACCTCTAGCTGGTAGACAGAGTTTAACGCGACCGAAGGCAGAATCCATGGCTCCATCCCAGCTGACTCTGGTCTCTGTCCAGAGACTTGAGAACCAAGCCTGGCAGACATTTCACAGTGGTTTCAAGGGAGTGCTGTTCTTCAAAAGTACCACCTTTCAAATGCAAAATAAAATTAAGCCCTTTACTGTAGCTGTGAAAGATCCCTTGGCACAATTTCAAAGAAGATTTGAGATGAGGGAAGCTGCTACAAATATTTTCCCTCCACATCACCAAAACAACCCATATTATTATTATCAAGTTGGTCTTTGTGAAACTTTGCATTATGCAGCTGTCTATCACACCTCCTCCTAAAATACAACATGGACTATTTTTTGAAAGGACTTAATTGAATCCAAAATGATTTGAGACATTCTGCAGTTTCAAAAAACATTAATTTAACTGCAAGTTTTGCTTTCATTGGAAGTAACTTCCAGATGTTGATATTGCAGAACTTTTTCAGTAGGATAGACTGCTGTTCATGTTGTTATGCAGCCTTGTAGGTCAATGTGCTGTAGGCCACATTTTGTTGCATTAATTTGGGAGTCAAAAAAATGAAGTTGCAAATGTGGCAACCTTCTTTAAATGGAATAATTATTAATGACATAACCATCAATGATTCTCTCATTCAACCAAACTTCGTCCAATTTATTATCTTCACTTCTGTGAAGTGGGTACATAGGGTGTGATGGGAACCTAGTCAGTCAAGTTCACATTGGCTTCTTAAAAGCAGATACAGGTATCAATTATTCTTACATAACTGGCTATGATTACCATTTAATTTTGTTTCATAACCTCTGAAGCTCAATAAGATAATATAAAGGAACAATAGAATGGCAAATCTTTCCGTGGTGAGATAACTGAGTTAGATTCACATCCATGGAGCATATTTGAATGGATGTGACAGTCACCCTATAACACTTATGCCTTGTCTAAAGTGTTACCTTATTAACAATTTTCCCCTTTTTTTCCAGTGCCGTGAGACGCATGGTCTGGTTAACCAAGGTCTCAGAGAGCACTTGAGAGGGCAAAAGTCATTGCTGTTCGGTAGACCAGATCAGTTTCATACCACATCAGAATTCTTGAGCCTCAAATACCCTTTTCCTTTATTGATCAAAAGCTGTGCTGTTGTACTGAAGGCACTGCTAAATCTCATCACTGATCTCTGTTGCTAAAGGTGATTCCTGACATATGGAAAACAGTCCACATTTTTTATGTCTAACTATCAGCTTTTATTATCAGAGGGCTGTGACCACTGTATTTTCATTATTGGAGGGAGGTCAAAACTGCCTCCACAAAATTCTTCCTTTTCACTGGAATAATAAGCAAACTGACATCAGTAACTTCTCCCAAACCAGCATCTCTGCTATTGAGTTTCTTGTTACACGCAGTCTGGTACACTAGACAGGCCATGTCATTTGCACAACCAAAAGCACACTGACAGAGCAGTACACAAAAGCTCCATGTGACCAGCTAAAGCAAGGGACCAGCACCCATGGGCCACTGGTGATCTCAAATCTTCTTTTGCAAAATGCAAGTTATGGTGATCTATAATTAGTCACTTAGTGATGAAAGTCACTCAGAATGATAGACCATGTTGAATGACTACATTTTCAACAGTAAACTAAGAAATAATTGCTGATGAACAAACTTATCAATGTTAAACAAAATTGTACGTGAATCTCTATTCTCTCAGATTATTTCAAAATTCGACAGATGCTGAAATAATAAAACTTGTTTGTTTATGAATGTGCCGATGTGACATACCTAACCATTCTGTAAACTGCTTATAATATAAAAGCAATCTCTTCTGGTTTTGGTGCTTTGGAATATGTTTTCTTCTGATTCTGCATTTAATCAGTGAGCTGATACCATTGTTACTGAATGGTGCAGATGCCCTAAAGAAGTCATCAGACAGCAGCTCATGGTGGCTAAGGAGAAATCCACACCAAAGAAACCAATTAGGCCTTTTTAAAACTTTTCTGAAATGTCAAGAGACAGCATTGATCATTAAACCTGGCCCAGCTATTACAGATTACACTTGTGTGAGAGAAATCAGAGGATTCATGGTTAGTCAGTTCTATTTGTTAATTCTACTTCTCATTAACATAAAAGTGTTATGATGTAATGTTCTCATTTGTTCTCCACACAAGCTGAAAACTTCGTGAAGATGGTTGAGCAGCAATATGTTATAACCCTCTCATTCCTGTACAAAGAAAACATAATCTTTCTATCATTGGATGGTGCTGTTTGGGGTTCTGCAATCATTGTACATGGGGTTATCATAATGTTTAAATCTCTAAATTCACACCATTATTGTAAAGTTTACTGAAATTTTATGGTTAAAATTTAATCTTGGCCAAAATAATACCTTTGATGTTGTGTCCTACAATAACTGATACTCTAGAGGGAGCTAATAGGCAGTAGATACCACTACTTTAAATATATGCACGCGCAAAATTTATTTCCTATTTGATTTACAAACTTACCTTTGCTCAGTTTTAGTCACCATTTCAACATTATGGATTTAAAAGTTTTGCACTAAATAAATTGTCGAAGCCCCAAATGCCTTGGTGAGTTAATCTAATGAATTTCTGAAAGGAAGTGAAAAAAGGCTTTAGATTGGACATAGGACATAGTCAAACATGACATCTTGCTTTGGTCCTCTGAATTCTTGAGCGGGCAATTGGCAAGTGTGTTGGACTCTGTTTATTATTGAACAACGCTGAAAAATGTATATGCAGGGACAATAAATTGGTTGAAGGATCATATTCAACTGGGGCCACTTGCGAGAATAATTAGTTTCTGTAAAACATTAAGTTATTGCTATTCGAAGAGGAAAACATTTTTCAATAGCTAGTTCATGGATTCCATGTTTATTCTGCCAGTGGAGCTTGCAGAAGTAGATGTTTTCAGAATTACTGAAATTGTATGTCATGCTGCTTTTTATCATCATGGTTACACTAAATGTACAATCTTATAGTTGAATTTAGTATAATTCACCATGAAAATCTCTGAAGCAGCTTTTGGCAGAGTTTATTGTTGAGAATTTAAATCCATCCTGTTGGATACAATAATTCTTTATCTAAGCATTGCAAATGTAATGCATAATAACATGAACAATCAGTTCTAGAAATAAGAAACTACGTCATCTTCTCTGACCTGGGAATTGATAAGCTCTAGATTAACATGATAACTCTGACCTCTTCTTCCTAGCTGTTAGTTTGTTGACGCAGAATTCTCCTGATCAGTGTACAGTAACAAAGAAAAAATGTGTGAATCCTTTGCAATTACCTGGTTTTCTGCTTTAATTACTCATAAAATGTGATCTGATCTTCGCCTAAGTCACAATAATAGTCACAATCTGCCTAAACTAATAACACCCAACATTTGTGCTTCTTCCGATCAATACTGAGTTCACCATTTAAACAATCACAGATTAGGTGTAGGAGAGTATGTGAAGCTATTTGGAGTCAAGTGCTCCAATCAATGAGAAGAGATTGGAGGGTTAGGTTATAGAGGAGATGTCCTGCCCTATAATAAAGACACACAAAGTCAGGTTACTGACATAGCCTGCTCTTCTCAAGAAAGATCTGGTTATGTGCACCAAAATTTTCAAACAACTTTCAGAGGACCTAAGGAGAAGAATTGTAGAGATGCATGAAGCTGGAAAAGGCTACAGCAGCATTTCTAAAGACCTGAATATTCATCACTCCACACTAATAGAAATTGTCTACAAATAGAGAAAATTCAGTACTGTTGCTACTCTTCCTAGGAGTGGGTGTCCTGCAAAGATCACTCCAAGAGCACAATGTGCAATGCTAAAGGAGATGAAAAAGAACCTAAAGGTTATAGCAAAAGACCTGCAGAAATCTCTAGAACTTACTAAAGTATCTGTTCATGTGTCCATTATAAGAATAACACTGAATAAGAGTGGTGTTCATGGAAGGACAGCACGGAGGAAACAACTGCTCTCCAAAAAAAAATTGCTGCACATCTCAAGTTTGCAAGATACTGCCTGAATGTTTCATGATGCTTCTGGGACAATGTTCTGTGGACAGATGAGATAAAAGTTGAACTTTCTGGCAGAAATGCAAATTGCTATGTTTGGAGGAAAAAGGACACTTGCACACCAACACCAAAAACCTCATCCCAACTGTGAAGCGCGGTGGAAGGAGCATTATGATTTGGGGCTGCTTTACTGCCTCAGGGCCTGGAGAGCTTGCAGTCGTTAAGGGAACAATGAATTCAAAATTGTATCAATAGATTGTATAGGAGGATAACAGAATGGTTTAAAAAGAAGAAAATTCATGTTTTGGAATGGCCAAGTTGGAGTCTAGACCTCAACCCAATTGAAATGCTGTGGCATGACTTGAAGAGGGATATTCATGCAAGGTATCTCAGAAATAATGATGAACTAAAACAGTGTTGTATGGAAGAATGGTCTAAAATTCCTCCTCACTGCTGTGCAAGTCTGATCAGCAGCTACAGGAAATGTTTGGTGGAGGTTATTGACAGATACATGGATGGGAGGTGTATGGAGGGATATGGTCCGTGTGCAGGTCAGTGGGACTAAGCAGAAAATGGTTCGGCACAGCCAAGAAGGACCAAAAGGCCTGTTTCTGTGCTGTAGTTTCTATGGTTCTATTGCTGCTAAAGGAGGTTCTGCCAGGTATGAAATGGAAGGGTTGACATATTTTTCCAGCCTGTGAATGATTTCACAACGCATTCAATAAAGATGTGAAAAGTACAATTGTTTGTGTGTTATTAGTTTAGGCAGATTGTGTTTGTCTGTTGTTGTGACTATTATTATGAAGATCAGACCACATTTTATGAGTAATTAATGCAGTAAACCAGGTAACTGCAAAGAGTTCACAAGCCTTTTCTTACAACTTGTAAGTACTTACAGTATATTTTACACATCAGAAGACAGAACTGCACAGGGTCTAACTCAATCTGTATTTTCTTCATTTGTTCCCTATTTTATTGTGATCACTCCAATGCACTCATGTGCTTGCAAGAATCTGATTTCCACTCATGCAGTCTTCTACCATTGTAGCTGAGATATTTTTCAGCTTCAATTACAGTTTGCTGACTCTACTCCATAAAATAGCAGGTCAACTTGTTGGTTGTAAGTGCTATCAACTGGCTTTCAATCAGATGGACCCTTGCTGATGTTATGAATGGTGTCTTTACTGATAGCTATTATATTCACAAATACATTGAGGCACAACACATGGCTATTGCTTTCATTTTAAGGCAGCTGACTTAAAACTTCACATTGCAGAGACGTTAAACTAGCAGATTGAATTTTCAAGACTGTGACAATGTTACATTGTTGCAAAGTAGGCACACCATAACACCCGTGAAAAATAGGATCACACAGGATACAAACACACAGCGATTGCATGCTTAGAAGTCACACTGTATTGCCTCCTTTTTTTTCTCTAAGTGAACAATGAGGTAAGTAACATAAATATAATCATTTATGAATAACAAAAATAAATGCAGTCCAGTAGTTTATACATCAGGACACGACCCACCCAGCCACACACTTTTCGCCCCTCTTCCCTCCGGGAGAAGGCTCAGGAGCTTGAAGACTTGTACGGCCAGATTTGGGAACAGCTTCTTTCCAACTGTGATAAGACTGCTGAACGGATCCTGACCCAGATCTGGGC